>NW_025422117.1:12620000-13970000 GCF_011764305.1 Mustela putorius furo
GAAGTTATTTCCTATTAAAAGGGAAGGCAAGGCAGGGTACAATGTTAAGGTAATTTCAAATAAATCATGATTAACTAAGCACACGGTATGTACTGAACAAAGGCATTTCTCATTCAGTAACCAGCTATTCAAAGAAACAAATGCATTATGTTGTTATAATATAATATATATTATAATATATGTATATTGTATATTATATTATAATATATATTATTATATATAATATATAATAATTGTGTTACACAATTATTTCTACACCAAATGTAGTCTGTGTACATGTATATATGTATATATGTATGTATGCATGTATGTATTTAGTGGGAGGGGGAATGGGAGAGGGAGCAAAAGAATCCCAAGCAGGCTCCTTCCCACAACTCTGAGATCATGACCTGAGCCAAAATGAAAAATCAAAAACTTAACTGACTGAGCCACCAAGCCCCCACCCCCACCCTACAGTCTATGTACATTAAGTTGTTAATTAATTTTGAAGAATTCTAATTTTAGTACATTTGAATTGAAGCTCATTTAAGATGAGTATAATTAGAAATAAAGAAAAATTAGAAAACAATGAGGAAATAAAACTGTTAAGAAGGATTTGCTAATGATTGGAAAAGGTAAATGATAAGGGAAGAAACACTTTCCTTTTCACAAAGGAGCAATGGAAAGGAGTCAGGCTGCCTGGGTGAGGCAGTAGAACAGAGCTGAGGCTCCGCGTTTCAGAGGCAGAGCACCAGAGGAAGGTCTGGAACAGAAAGGTGACCAACTCCTCAGAAACTTGACAAAGTAGAACACTTGGAAGGGGGATAGGAAGCCAGAGGATTAAAAATACGCTGGTTATGTGTATATATGATGAAGCCAAAAAAATAACTATCATCTTCTTAACCATTCTCGGGGGAAAAAATCCTGAAAAGGCAAAAGATAAAAATTAAATTTTACATTATATATAAATCAACACTAACATATTTAAAATAGAGTTGATGTTCTGTTTTATGTAGAATGCTACCTCCACTTTATTCCACTAAATTGAACTGAAATAGCCATCAACAAAACCACGAGTTTATGAAATTGAGGGTTGAATTTTGAATGCTGTGTTTCCTTATAAATTCAGACTTTTTAAATAGTATCCTTGTTATAAACTCATTATCTGTCTTTATCTCCAACTTTTATTCTGAGATTCATTTACATGTCTTCCTAAATATGATTAGATTTTCTAAAATTTGGGAGAATTGAAGTTAATACTTACATATTAGATAGACTGAAGGATACTGATGAAATATCTTTTTAAAAAATAACATGATAGAACTAAGTATGCTTAAGTTGCTTAGTGGAATCAGGGAAATGTTCCTTCTTCACTGAGTAAGATCACCTTTCATCTGAATAAACTTACATTTGGGTAATCCCCATAAGATGTTACATGATGATAAGGTAAAAATTTACTCAAGGAATCATATATTACTGTAAGAAATATTACTATTTCTTACAGTAATTAATAGTAATACTATTAGTAGTATAATAGTAATAGTATTAATTAATACTATTAATATGCTATTTCTTACTGTAATTACTATTATAGTAATTATATTACTGTAAGATATATTACTGTAAGAAAAATGCAGGATATCAATTTCTTTTGAAAATTTCTATGAGACAGACACTGCTTAAAATAGTTTTTGTTTGTTTCTTTGTTTTCTATGCATTTATAATCTTTTTGCTTGTTTTGTTTAAAAATCTGAATATGACCTAATCCAGCAATAGACATCTATATTTACCTTAGGAAAGTGTCTATCATTCAGGCAAATAAACCAGGTAAAGAATCTTCAATTAGGATTCCTCAAAAGTCAAATTTGTGTTTACAGTAGATAAATTTGTGCTTATTGCTTAATTGTCTTGTGCTGACTGATTTTTAATATGTAATATTTCTACTCTAGGAAGATAATTCAACAAATTACAATCTGTACGATAGTATAACTTCATTTATGCCGGTAGTAAAAATCTTCACTTTCTGGGGAAATATTATTAGATCATAAGCAAACCATAATTATCAGACATGAGGCAACATTCATGAACATGGTAAGATCATGCACAAAATTTTCAGAAAGAAGAAAACATAGAATCTGTATACATGAGTTAGCACTTTCTTTCCAAAAACTTTTTGCCTTATGCTTACTTTTCAAATATCCTTATACAGCTTCTGCTCCATGTTAATTTAGCTACCCTATGCTTATTTGCATCTCTTACTTTGCAGGCACAGATTTAAATCTGTATCTATATCTATATCTATACATCTCCTATGAAAGTACTTGAGTCTAAGATGAAAAGAGGTTAAAGCCTTGACTTTTACCAGTCGAACAATCCAATTGTGATTTAGGAAGCAATGAAGACTGTTAAAATATTTGATTTTTTTTTTTAAAAGACATCTCCAATAAATACTGAGTTGTAACCAGCCACCCTTCTAATTTGTTAAACCAGAAAGCCATTGCAGTCTCCTTTTTAAAGTCATTCTTTTTTTTTCATATTTACCTAATTACCATTTACAAAGCACATAACCTTCTTATAAGCCTGATTCACATTAGAAAGAGATGAAGTGGTTATAGCTTCACAATAAAAATCAGTCCTGATAATTACAGTATTCAGCCTGGATACGTGGGTATTCATGCAGAGCTGGTGAATAATTGTGGACAATTCGAGGGTTTATAGAATTTACAAAGACTTACTAATGCAAAAAAAAAAAAAAATCAGGAAATAGGAAAAGCCAAGCTAGTTGAATGATGCTATCTGCATAATCTCTCAAATTCATATCATTTCTGAACAAGCATCACAACTTTGAGGATATATGTATGCCTTGGTTTATCTTCCTTGAGGCACAGACTGTACATCAAAGCAAGAAAAGAATTGATAATCATTCACATTCTGTTCAGTCAGTAAAGAGCTTTACCAAATGATACGTAGGAAAAAAGATTGAATTTTTATATAAAACGAGCAGTGCAATCATTAACAACAACAGTATTAAACAATTCATCAATATTTATGACTCTTCTCCATGTAGTTTGATTAATAGTCTTTGAGAAATCTCATTATTTAAATGATTTGTGAAGGGTGAGGTTATTTTAAAGTCAATAATTTTTTCTCAAACATATATAAACTCTCGGGCTGGAAGCTACGTAGTTTGTGGCAAATATAAAAACATTGCTGGGAATGCTCCAGTCAATGAAACATTGATTAAGTTCTTGATATATTCCAGTCATTGCCTTGGGCCAGGGTGAAGATGGGAGAAACAGGAAGCGTGTAGAATCTAAAAGGGACAACGTAGTCCCCACAAAAGAGAAATGTGAAACTTATTTTTAAAAATTAAGTTATGCCAACAAAAGTTTAAAAAAAACCCTCTAAAGAAGCAAAACAATACATAAAATTTTTGAAGTCATATCCATAAAATATAAAATAATATATCCTATATTATTTGGGAGTACTACTGTTCTGAAAAACCCATAAATTGTGTTAAAGGACAGGTGAATTGTAGTTTCTAACAAAGGATCAAGTACTACCACAGAAGACCTTGATTTCTTCTAATTAAGATGTTAATTGTCTCTATCATGACTTAATATAACTTTGCCATATGTGTCAGGGATTTTGAAATGTCAAATCAAAATACAACTGCCTAAAAATGAACTATTGGGATTTCATCAAGATCAAAAGCTTTTGCACAGCAAAGGAAACAGTTAACAAAATCAAAAGACAACTGACAGAATGGGAGAAGATATTTGCAAACGACATATCAGATAAAGGATTAGTGTCCAGAATCTATAAAGAACTTAGCAAACTCAACACCCAAAGAACAAATAATCCAATCAAGAAATGGGCAGAAGACATGAACAGACATTTCTGCAAAGAAGACATCCAGATGGCCAACAGACACATGAAAAAGTGCTCCATATCACTCGGCATCAGGGAAATACAAATCAAAACCACAATGAGATATCACCTCACACCAGTCAGAATGGCTAAAATCAACAAGTCAGGAAATGACAGATGCTGGCGAGGATGCGGAGAAAGGGGAACCCTCCTACACTGTTGGTGGGAATGCAAGCTGGTGCAGCCACTCTGGAAAACAGCATGGAGGTTCCTCAAAATGTTGAAAATAGAACTGCCCTATGACCCAGCAATTGCACTATTGGGTATTTACCCTAAAGATATAAATGTAGTGATCCAAAGGGGCACATGCACCCGAATGTTTATAGCAGCAATGTCCACAATAGCCAAACTATGGAAAGAACCTAGATGTCCATCAACAGATGAATGGATCAAGAAGATGTGGTATATATACACAATGGAATACTATGCAGCCATCAAAAGAAATGAAATCTTGCCATTTGCAACAACATGGATGGAACTAGAGCGTATCATGCTTAGCGAAATAAGTCAAGCAGAGAAAGACAACTATCATATGATCTCCCTGATATGAGGAAGTGGTGATGCAACATGGAGGCTTAAGTGGGTAGAAGAATAAATGAAACAAGATGGGATTGGGAGGGAGACAAACCATAAGTGACTCTTAATCTCACAAAACAAACTGAGGGTTGCCGGGGGGAGGGGGTTTGGGAGAAGGGGGTGGGATTATGGACATTGGGGAGGGTATGTGATTTGGTGAGTGCTGTGAAGTGTGTAAACCTGGTGATTCACAGACCTGTACCCCTGGGGATAAAAATATATGTTTATTAAATAAGAAAAAAAAAAAAAAAAAAGAATGCTTTGATGGTCCAATTCCTCATTATATACTGGGGATGGTCTGGTTTCTGAGAAATCCAAGAGAATCCATACACATACGTTAACAACTAAACTTCTTCCTTTTTTTCTTTCTCTAGTAGATGTTTTTATTTTCTTCATCTTCATTGCAGTATAATTGACAAATAAAAATTGTATATAATTAAAAAAAAAAAATACAACTGCCTAAACAAATAATTTAAAAAAAAACCAGAATCATGAAATACTGTAATATAAAAATTGGCTCTACATTAGTAAAATGAACTGCAAAACTATGCATTACACAAATCTGTTTTCTTTGAAAAGCGATACAGCTAAAATGGTGTCCAGGTGCCTCTGATCTCACAATCCTGTTATTATTAAAAAAAAGACTTCAAAAAGCAATATCTATACTGGGACGCCTGGGTGGCTCAGTGGGTTAAGCAGCTGCCTTCGGCTCAGGTCATGATCCCAGCGTCCTGGGATGGAGTCCCACATCGGGCTCCTTGCTCAGCAGGGAGCCTGCTTCTCCCTCTGCCTCTGCTTGCCATTCTGTCTGCCTGTGCTCACTCTCTCCCCCTCTCTCTCTCTGATAAATAAATAAAAATCTTTAAAAAATATATTTAAAAAGCAATATCTATAAATATTTACTTATCTGACAGATGTTTTAAGAAAGGTTTGCATACCACTTCATTTGAATCTCAGGCAGCTATAGTTTTGTAAATTGTGGGGTTTATTTCTGAGTCAATTTTGTTAGGCTACAATTGCATTGCTCAGAATTGTTTTACTATATGGCCCCAGGTTAGTATTGATGAAAGGATAAATTTCTGTGAGGGTCTGAAGGCAGAAATGAAATAGGATCCATATTCTTACACTGTGAAGATTGAAGGAGGGTGCCAGTCACCATGACAATTTGTATGTGTCACCCATGAGTTTGGCCATCTTGTTGGCATTAGTCTAATGTTATTTGGTCACCACCTAGACCTGCAGTTTCTCTAGTTCCCGTCTGATTTACTCCTTTGTCTTCTCTGGTCTTGGGCCAGGGTAAAGAATGGCAAATATTCTTCTACTAGCTCTCAAACTGCGTAAGACCTAAACACTTTGATAAATCCTATATACTATTTTATTCAGGATGGTTTTCTTCCCTCTGAATAAACTCTAACTTTTTAGAAAAATAAGTAGATTGAAAGATTTCCCAGGAACAGGACCTTAATGGTGGGTTCTTGGAATTGGGCCTGGGTTATCTGGATATGATTTCTACCTGATTATATTTAAAAACATTAATGACACTGTTTCCAAGTGGTAAAATGGCCATTGCTAGTCTATGGCATGAAGTGGCAAGAAATTACTGAAATTAGCACCTGTAGACCCCTGTATTTAGTATCTCTGGGAGATGAAACTTTGGAGGAGCAATAAGTTGTTATCATAGACATTTCATAAAAATAAGTATAATGTTTTGTTGATATTTTCTTGTTTAGAATAACTGTCACAGAACTATTCAAGCATGGAAGGGTCCTACTCACAAATATATTTTCTATACTTGGAAAGGAATGTCCTTTGTAACCTCTGTGGGACATAGTAGCCAGTTTTATATGATAAATCCATTCAAGCATTCCAGTCTACCCCAGCATTTGGGTATCTTAATCCACAACAAATTTGAATAGTTCTGTGACGGTTATTCTTTGTAAGCCAGAAATGACAGTGGGAGCTGCTGTCGTTCATAGAATTAAGTTCTCTAAATTTAATGAGGATGATCAAGTCTGGACCAAGTTGTGACCCTTAATTGTCAAACACAAGGTATACATGTTTACCATGATGGGTGACAAAGCCAATCTAAAAATCAGAATAATCTGGGGGTACCTGGGTGGCTCAGTGGTTAAGCATCTGCCATTGGCTCAGGGCATGATCCCAGGATTCTGGGATCTAGCCCTGCATCCGGCTCCCTGCTCAGTGGGAAGCCTGCCTCTCCCTGTGTCACACTCCTGCTTGTGTTCCCTTTCTTCCTAGCTCTCTCTCTCTCTCTCTGTGTGTCAAATAAATAAATAAAATATCTTAAAAAAAAAAAAGATGAGGAAGAAGAAATAATCAGAATAATCTCAATGATAAAATCTTTAACACTGAAAAGTTGAACATTGTATCTCTAAAATGAAACATATGGGTAGTCTACTAAATTCATATGAGTAACTAAACTCTAAGTTTGGTTAACAAAAGTATTTAAATCACCATAATAGAGAATCACAGTCTCCAAATGAGATTTAACCCAGTTCATATACCTACAATCTCTTGATCATAGTAGAGGCCAATTCCCCTTAAGGGGGCTTCTTCCATAAAGCCAAAAAAACAAAAAATTTCTTTCTTCCTTCCTTCCAATAACCTGTAACCATTTATTAGGGTAACTGTGTAATGGTAAAAAGAAAATAATCAGATTTTTTGAAAGGACCTTAATCTAGGACACCTGAAATGCCATTGTTTTCCACCAGTCAGATTTGAGGCTTATGAAAATTAATTGAGCAATGAACTTTGGACTTGTGCCCTTTTTGTTTTTGTTTTATTGACAGAGAGAGACCCCGCACAGCCAGAGGGAGTGGCAGGCAGAGGGAGAGGTAGAAGCAGGCCCACTGAGCAGAGAATCCTATGGGGGGCTCAATCCCAGGACACTGGGATCATGACCTGAGCCAAAGGCAAACACTTAACCAACTGAGCCACCCAGGCACCCTAAGGGCTTACGCCCATTTCACAGAGGACATGTTAATCCTTGAACACATCTTGAAGTTATTTCCCATAATTTGGAATAGTTAAACTTAACAACTGGCAGGATTTCCACATTGATTCCCTGGGCTCTTGTAATAAGAAAGGTCAAATGAAAATCACTAGAATTGTTTTTATCTACCAAAACAGTAATTCCAAATGAATCATGATGGTATTGCCACTCTAAAAGACTTGAACATTACAAGGATGGTGATTCATGCTATGTTCTAGTCAATTTGTCTACAGGGATCATATGTAATCCAGATGGATCTTGGAGAATAATGATGGATTATTATCATCTCAATCCCTTATTGACTCCAATTGCAGCTGCTCTAACAGATGAGGTTTCAGAGCTGGAATAAATTAACATATCCCTCAGCTAGCACTTGGTATGAGCTATTGATCTGGAAAATGTTTTTTTTTCCTCAAAATTTCATAGTAAAAATCATCAAAAGTGCTTTTCTTTCAGCTGAGCATACCAGTAATATATCTTTACTGCCCTACTGCGTAGCAATGTAACTCTCACAATCCTACAGTATGATCTAATCTGGAACAAACTTGCTCTCTTCTCCATGCTGCTGGACTGGTCTGTTACACTGATTTATTACATTGATGATATCAGTGATATTGATGCTAACTGGACCTGGTTGTTAGGATGTCACACTATTCTATACATCTAATTAAATAAATGCAAAGGATGGAAAATAAATTCCTCCAAAATTCATGGGTCTGGAAAAAGTTGAAAGATCACTTCCATGTTGAATGACAGCTTGCTTCTTCAAACCTCTCTCTTCCCTTTCCCATTTACTATACCTCTTGTCTTGTGGTGAGAACTATAATCACATTATTGTCTACGTGTTTATGGACTTCTTCTATATGCAAACATATTCAGCTTCTTGTTAATTAGTCTTTCCAAGTTAAACTAAAATCGCCTCTATTATCCTTTTCTATTTTTCTTTCACTGGAACAGAATTTAAAATGCTTATAAGAACATCTGCTTTAAACAAGACTGTATTTCAGCATTTCCTCCTTATCCTCTTGAAATCTTTACAAAAGCATAAGAATATATTTTTGAATTTTTGAAGAACTCGGAAATTTCATTTTTATAGAATCTTGGAGATAAATATAATCCCAAACTCAAAAATACATACTGGGATTGCCAGAAGTAGCTGGGGCCGAGCAGACGTTTTCTGGGTAGAAGTGAAGACAAGAAACACAGCAAGCAATGAGGACTATCCTTGACACAACTCAAAGAACGACAGAAAAAAAAAAAAATCTGCCGTTGAAACGTTCATTCTGAAGTCAAAAGCAGTAATGAATAAAGTTACTGATTTGATTCAGAGAAACAAAGGACATAAAGCTACACCAAGAATTACGAAGATGGGCCATATTCTTCAGGAACCAGCCTGTTTCTGTAGCAGCAAATCGTTCCCCAATCCTGAGCACACAGCTGCCTGGGATAAAGACAAGCCTTCTTTGAGTCATATTGCTTGGCCTTATGAATAAGTGTTGACTAACAAAATAGAAGCTAAACTTCCTGGAAACTTGAACAGATGACTCAAAAGTTCCACTTGTCCCCTTTCTCTCTTACTTCCTCCTGCTTAAGATTCTGATGTAATGCCAGAGTGATAGAGCAGATAAGAGCTTCATAAAAAAAAAAAAAAAGCTCCTCTCCCGTTTGAGTTAATATTATTTGGATATTCTTTAGAATAGCAGCTAAACCTAATCAAAATCATTCATTATATATATACGTGGGTTCATATTGATGGCATTTCCAAGAGAAAAAGAAAGTAACAATTCTGACCATTTATCACTTAAACGGGAAACATTTTATTTAAAAGAACCAGTAAAAATGTGTATGTTAAGTATGGATATCACAAACAACATCTAAGGTAGGTTTCCAACTGTGAAGGCTTTAGAAGATTGTCATTGTCTCATGGAGCTTCACCCCGTTCTTGAAATTACAACATGACCTCTAGATTTCACAGAAAGAGAAACCCAAAATGTAGTATCTTTATGAGGAAGTCACATAAGCATCCATATTTTTCATCCAATGACAAAAAACAATCTTTATCTGGGTCAATTTCAGTTTCTGTAGAATTAGAAGGTTGTCCCTGGTAATGACTATTGGTCACCTCGTCATCATTTCAATCATATGATAATCTTGTTCCTCAGATAACTAGCAGTGAAGAAATGGGCAATGACATCCAGTATTTTCTGACATTTTTACATTATATCTGAAGGTTATTGGCAACCAAAAATAAGTATAGTAAATAATTAAAGTGAAGTAGGTTTATGTAACAGAATGTTATGCATACATGCATAACTCAGAACAAATTGTTGAGCAACAAAAATTAAAATGCAATGAGACTTATGAAAAAAATCACTTGTGTAAATTATAAGCAGATACATCCTGAAACAGTATCATACAATTTCAGATAAGCATACACATACACATCTGTTACACACATTAGAATGAAAGCCTGCGGTGGATGGTATGTCTGAAGAAAACAGTGGTCAGAGAGGGTAAAGAAAAATGCTAAAAGGAGAAAAGGACCTTGTTTAGGGTGTTAGTTTCCATTTACTATGGAACAAGGAGTATTTTTTTTTTTACTTTAAATTATAGAATTAGAAACATGTACATATGGTGTTTTGTTTTTGCTTTGTTATTTCATACAGACATCTGTCCAATATTACTGAGGACTGAGAAACAGGGTCATTTCTCTGATTATAAAGTCAGAGTTGTAGATCCATCATGTTCAGTGGCAAATGCCAAGCCTGTGTATGTGAGTGTATATGTGTGAGAGCACACATATGCCTGTATGCTTTGCATGAAAGAGAAGACTCTAAATGGTACCTATAGCGTCTAATTCCTAGTTTTAAAGGGTGGCATCTATTCTAAATTCTTTACATTGCTGGAATATTTTTTTTCTTTTTTTATGATTCCAAATCTCCTTCAAGTCCAGTTTTTGTCCAAGTTATACATAGTATTTCAATTTCCGATGCTCAAATATGGATCCTTCTCTTCTCCTATGCAGTGTATCCTCTCAGACCATCAACATTATTATCATTACAACCACACACATTTAATTATCTTTCCTCAGGAAAAATGACTTGACATTTCACTAATTTAACAAATGTTGCACATAATTCCAGGAGTACCACATAGCTGGCCAGGACTCTCACTTGCTGTATTTGAAACTAATGCTGCAAATGAGTCTGAGAATTTGCTTAAAGTTCAGCCTGTCTGGGTCCCAAAGGTTAACAGGAGAATCTATGCATTGTGCGGGAGGTTGGATAAAATCACAAGATGAGATTTAAGCAGTTCACGGTTAAAACCCTGGATCAGCTGAACGGTCATGTTGACCTCTTATAAGAACATTTCCTAAAATCTAGAGAAGATGCAAAACAAAAGCATCTAGAATGCCAAAATGCCGACTGCACACCAGTGACGGTCACAACCCGTGCACAGAGCCAAAGAAGGCACTCGAGCAGAATGCACAATGAAGTCAGAGTTTGCAGGCTGCAGGCAAAGCAAGTACGAGTGAAAGTAAGATCACTTCGATGTAACCAGGGAGCACTTCACTGACAATTTTAGCAGCGGTTGATTTAGAAAACGCAGAACAAAGGCATGAAGAACTTGAAAGAAAAAAAATCTATTAGCAATCATATTGAGCAGCAAATTTGCATTCCTGTTCTGTATGCTGCAAGGCTATACCGTAACCTTATTGATGGTGTTGAAATTGTGCTTGAATTACAACTGCAAATAAACTTGAAAATATGAGGGATTTATTGGATTCGGGTTCAAAGTGTGTAGTAATCTGAGAGAAACAAGGAATTTCTTTCAATGGCCTCTAATAAACTTGTCTTAAGAATACAAAAGCGGTGAGTTTGCCCTCTTCCTTAAATGGCTTCAACAGTGGAAGAAGCAAGCCACAAGTTTACTGTAAAATATGTGTTCCATACATCTTTTATCATACTCTCAAATGTTTTTTTCCTAAACCCTTTCCTTTACCTTTGGCAAGGAGAGTAGATATTACATTTCATTAAAAATACCAAGCAGATACATTTTAGCAACAATTAAACATTGAGAAGGTATATATTGTAATTCATCTACAGATTTATAGAATGGCCAATGAGCTAATACAATCCAATTTCTTTCACCCAGAGCATTTTAAGTAATTTTGCAGTGCAGGTATAGGTCACAGCATCAATCATTTGATAGGTTTATCGTTTTCATTTGTGGTTTACATAATTTGCTACAAGTACATTGCTAGTAAATTCATTGTTTTCTGAAGCAGCAAAATGATGCATTGAAATTGCAATTTGTATTTGTTTTCCATTTTTTAATTTTTAAATTTTTTTTGTTTTCCATTTTTGTTAAATATTTTCCTCTTCCATTCCAGAGGAATAATCAGGCCTTTCATTTGTTGCCAAGAAGTTTTTGCAAGATAGGTAGGGGAAGCTTCTACAAATAAGTCTCAGTTTTATAGCTATATGAAAGCCCAAGCTTATTTATGAGACCTTGCCAAGTGTCCTACTGGAGAAGTTACTCAAAACAACTCATTATGCTTGTCAAGTTACATGTTATCACAAAATATGTTCCTGTTAACTATTTGCAAAGTTTTTAGCAAATTTTACTACATGGGATGGTTCTGACAAACTTTGAATATTTTTGAAGTTTTTGTTCCATTCACTTATATTTTTAATGTGTGTGTGTGTTTTTAGATCTCAGACCACTGATTCAGCCAGTTAGCTGTGGTTTTGAGGGTTAGCTAAGTTGAATGTCAATGTGTATACATTTATATTTCAGACACTGAACATTTCAAGTTTTTTTCAATGTACACAAACTATATTTGATAAGGCCAATTGTATTTCTGGATTGGGATGGAAAATAGTGTTGAAATTGAGAAAATCTCTTGATTTACAAATGTATTGACATTCACCCTTTGTAAACACTTGTTAAGTCAAAACTTGCAAGAAATGCATTCCCAAATGTCACAAGCCTGACCTCTGCAAGAGCCCAGAGTACTTTGTAGTTTGTTCACAGTGGAAATGCTGTGGCAGAACTGCAGCAGGCAAATAAAAAAGAAATTACAATTACAATTAAACTGTAACTCTGAACCTGACAATTCTAATTCAGGAGAGAGACTCAAATGCTGTGAAAGCTGTAACATTCTGTAGACCTTGTGAATTTTACAAATACCTGGAAAATATAATATTTGGTAAGTGGGTGAGTTTTTCAATGTAATGACCTGGCCACTCAGGTCATTGTCTTTTAGCCAGTTAAATTTATTACCTATTAATCGGCAGATTTGTTAGCCATTCATCATAACACATTTTCCCTGGAGTAGATGGTATATCTTCAGAGGGAATATACCTTCTTGTTGCTTAAGGAAGCTGGATCCAGGGCCAATTTCCATTCTTTCCAGGAGAGCACAGAAGCTGCAAAGTCATCTGTGATATCACAGATATCATCTGTGAAAGTCATCTGACTTTCAAGGAAGGAGGCAATAACCCATGGTATCTCTGTAATTTTGGCAGATTTTTAAAAACCCAAGGGCTTCTGTAAGAATATGAAAAGGTGATATGCCCCCCCCCAACAAAAAAAAAGCTGAAATTGATAATTGATGACTAAAATATTATTTCTCTGTTGAACCAGATTAATAGAGATTTGGAATTAGTTTTACATTTTTCAAATGCTATAGAGCAAAGTACATTTATTCACTTCTCTTCTTGTGGTTGGAACTCCTAATTTACAACTGGTTTTTACAGATGAGAGTAAAAGAAAATGAATGCAATTCTGAGTAAGAGCCCACTGGTACTTTGTTAACTTGCCCTAAATAAATGGAGGACTTCAATAGAAAGAAATGTTCCATCTTACTTCTTACAGCTATGGTTTGATTACTTTGAGTTTATAAGGATATCTCTAATTATTCATTGGTGATTACCTCACCATGTATTATGAAGGGAAGTAAAATTTCTGATATTTATATGCTAAAAGTTTTTTAGCAATACTACAAAAATGATTATCTATTACTGACTACAAAGGCCATACTTTTAAAGATATTTTAATTCCTGGAATTAGCAACCTTTTTTTTTTTTAAATTAATTTATTTTTTTAAGCAACCTTTAATTCTGGAACGTGGTGAGGCATTTTAATGAATGATTATCATGGTATTTAGTAACTTTGATGAATACTACAACTTTTGAGGGTAGGTACTGGGAGTACATATGTGTCAGATGACAAGAGAGGAAGAGAAGCTATAAAAAGACAAAGGTCTGGTCATAAGGTATGACTCTAGCATTTATCATATATCAGTTCTTTCAAATTTCAGTGATGCCTTAAGTCCCATATGAATGTTTTGACCTAAACCAAAATGTGAGAATTGGCAGATTTCCAACACAATCTTCTGATCAAGAGAACTTATGAGTATTTAATTTATTTTCAAGTAAATCTGTCCTAAGAGATCCTGTTCAAGCCTGTCAGGTCAGGATTGTTTAAAAAAAAAGAGAGAGAGAGAGAGAGAGAAGCAGGCAGTTTCCATTTTTTCCCTTTGTTCACAGCATGAAATTGCTTCTGATTGACTATTAAATGCTGTTGGACCGTAATCATGGTGAACAGTTTTTTCATGAGCTTAACTTTCTGATATACTACTGTCTATCTAGAGACAATATGTGCATACCACATAGAGGATGCAAATCAAACCTCTACCTTTTTGATATCAGCTAAAGATTGGGCCCTATGTAAACAGGATTCACATCTATTTTTCTTGGTGTTATATCCCATTATCTTAACTACTCTCTAGTAAGCAGAATAAGAGGTAGTTAATGAATGTTAAGATTCATTCAACCAATCACTACTATGGAAGAGGATTGCTTACAAACTCACTGAGGAAAAGTCTTGATGTGTTTTTTAATTTTTGCTGACATGGTAAGTAAGCAATAGAATCTCAATATTCTGTGATTCTAGTAACAGAATCACAGGCTCTTATAGGGTTTTTTTGGACTTACTAGGTTTCTTTGTTTTATATTGCAGTGTCTTTACTAGATGGTACCCCTGTTTATGTTGGGGTTATGGTTACTGTTTCTTCTGCTTGACAATGTTTATTTATTTATGACTCTTAACATCTGCAACTTGTTTCCGTCTACTTTTTACCATCAAGATTCCAAGGGATAAGTCTTTTATTCGAACCCACCTCCCTCTCTCACAAATGTGCACCTTCCTAAGACTGTCACTTCTGCTCCCACACATTTTTATCCATTTCCTTTCAGTTGTCTGGGAGGCAGTGCTATAATCCTAAAAACCTCAGTCCTGTTCCAATATTCCCCTGTTTAGAAAGGGTTATAGAAATGATTAGAAAAGTTGGTATTAAATTTTGTAAATATAACATTAAGGTAATAATAAAAAGAAGGTATTAACAAAATATCACTAAAATTTGTTGTTAAATGCCTTAAAGGATAAAGCCAAAAAGAAATTCTCAAATGTGTTGGCATCCCTATTTTTGCTAGTCTCATGTAACCACAGATAACCAAAAGGTAGCTCAGGATTTAGAAATCCCTCAAGCACAAGTAAATATCAGTACAGATTTGACATCTATTTGAGAAATTGCCCACCATGCTAAGTGGTGCTGCTAAGATGCTTAGCTGAGTGTTACAAGTTAAGTAAGTGGTATAAGAAACAGCTTTTGTCATAATATATGGTTTCTAGCAATAAGAAATAAATATAAGAAATAAACACATAAATTCCAAAAGGCTAGTAAGGCTGCACATGTAATATCATGTTTAGTTTGAAACCTTTAATTACCTGCTAAGTATAAAGAAACCAGAGATAGCTTAGAAAAGATTGCCAACAAGTATAGTGAATAATTAGCTCATTAAAAGAAGGTAAATTCATTCCAAATATAAAATTTTATTAGTCACTTTCCAAAGTTAAAACTTAAAATCGTGTCTTAATTTCCAAATAAATTAACATTGAAAATCTGAATGACTAAGTAATAACATTTATGGGATAAAGAATAATTAAGTAAATGAAATGAAAATAACTAATGACGTATTGAGAGATAATGAGAAAAAGCCTTAAGATACTGTAAAATAGTCTTCATTAGTTTTACTTCTTTTGTTTTAAAAATGCTTGTATTTGTAAGATTATATCCATGAATATTACACATGAAAATATTGATTAGGAGTTAATTTCACAGATATAAACTAAATGGCCAATTACTAGATATAATAAAATAAAGTAACTGCAATTAATTATAACAGTATAACAAGTCATTCTTCTCAACTTCACAAGCTCCAAAAATACCAACATTCCTCCAGGTTACATTTACGAAGCATGACAAACTTAAACATAAAAGGGTGTGGAAGGGTAAACATATGGAAATACAACATTTGATAGACTTTTTGCAGACATACACAAGTCCTTAATAATAGGCTTTATTAACATAGAAATACCTGCATGAGATAATACTCAACTTACAAACACAGGTCAATGTATTTCAATTAAGTTTTGATGCCTGTAAAATCCAGTTAGTTTTATTTAAAACAATACTAACTATAAAATACTCTCCAATGACTATTTACTTTAAAAGCAATGTCTATTTGGCAGATGAGGCAACTGCATGTTTCTCATGTAAAGTTTATCAATTTTGGGGCGCTTGGGTGGTTCAGTCATTAAGTGGTTGCCTTAGGCTCAGGTCTGGATCCTGGGATCTAGCCCTGCATTGGGCTCCCTGCTCAGCAGGAAGCTTGCTTTTCCCTTCCTACTCCCGGACTTGTGTTCCCTCTCTCACTATGACTCTCTCTGTCAAATAAATAAATAAAATCTTAAAAAAAAAAAATTTATCAATTTTACCCATTTAACAAAGCTAAAGAAAAGTGTCTTTTTAAGTTTGTTAAAATTTTATATTTAATATAAAATACCCAATACATATTAATAAGAGCATACATTTTGTATTCTGAAATGAATTTATGCCCATTGAACTTACATTTTTAAAAATACTGATGCAAATGTTTAGACCTTGGAAGCAAAAGGTAAAATAGGACAAAGTAACTTTTATCAGAAATATGCTCTGCTGAGAGTTTTTCCTAAATCCTTGGTTATCAGCCAAGGCAATTTGAACCCCACATAGGGTCATGGCAGGGTCTAGAGACATTTTCTTTCTTTTTTTTTTTTTTTAAAGATTTTATTTATTTATTTGACAGACAGATCACAAGTAGGCAGAGAGGCAGGCAGAGAGAGAGAGAGGAGGAAGCAGGCTCCCCGCTGAGCAGAGAGCCCCATGCGGGGCTCGATCCCAGGACCCTGAGACCATGACCTGAGCTGAAAGCAGAGGCTTTAACCCACTGAGCCACCCAGGCGCCCCTAGAGACATTTTCAGTTGTCAACAAATTGGAGGAGAGGAGCTGGGGAAGGTACTTGAATTCAGTGGGCAGAGGTCAGAGATGATACAAACCATTTCTCTAATGCATGAACGGATCCTCACAACAAAAATCTATTCAGCCCCAAATGTCAACAGTCCTAGCACTGAGAATCCCTGCTTCTGAGCAGTCTTAAGACTAATAGATATTTTTTTAATGTAATTTAGGAAATCAACTTTTTTTTCCTCCCCAAGCAGTATAAAATCCAGGTATAATAATAGAATAATTCATACTTTCCTTAATAGACTTTGTCTTCTTTGCCTCTTTAATCATTAATCATAATTCTAACACTTGTTGGAGACATAGCATTTAAAAATTAAGTAACTTTTAAAAGTCTTATTAATACAATGTAATTGAAATTGAATCCAATTTTTAAAAAATATGCCTTATTCTCAAATGCAAAATTACACAGACACACACATTAGAAAAAATACTATCTAATTTTTACATAGCATATTTTCAATTCTGTGGATTATTTCTGCTTTTATTAGGGAATCCAAAAGATATGAAATCCTTACATTTTGTATATTTGGAAAACAAATACTATTCTAGGTGTAGTGCAGTTGAATTAATTGACCCCCACTAACATGTCAAAATTGCTGAGATGGAATCCCTGTTCCGAACATTTCTTTTACTTTTGAAAAAAAAAAAATTATATCTCTCAAACTCCATTTGTGTTTTGTTAGGGAGAAAACCAGAGTTTTAATTTTTCATATGTTTGTTTATTAAATGGAACTAGGTTCCATAAACAAACTAGGTTTGTTTATTAAATGGAACTGGATTTTAAAGCTGGACCAAAATTTAGGGTTACCAGACTCATTCACAAGGGTAAGGACAAATATAAATAAAATAGTTTCAGTTTTTATTTACATTACATCTTGTCATCTTAACCATATTACTATAGTAAGTGATACTGCATCTTTAATTTTGCTTAGAACTGAAATAAGGAGAATATGTAAAAAAAAATTTAGCATTCAAGGAAATAATATAAGAAATAAGAAATATAAGAAATAAGTGGGATTATGGACATTGGGGAGGGTATGTGATTTGGTGAGTGCTGTGAAGTGTGTAAACCTGGTGATTCACAGACCTGTACCCCTGGGGATAAAAATATATGTTTATAAAAAATAAAAAATTAAAAGTGGAAAAAAAAAAGAAATAATATAATAAATCAATAATATAAACAAAAATATAAATTGAATTTCACTTTAAAATGTCATTTTCAAAAAATAAAATAAAATGTCATTTTCATTTTCCCTTAGCAATTTGAAGTTATAATGTGGAACTAATTAAAGATAGCATAGATAAGAAATTTATTCTTATCTCAGTTAGTTACTGGACAGATAGCTTTGGATTTAGATATTAATTAATTGCTTAAGTGTTGCCTGGTTGGCACAGTCTGTTTGTTAAGCATCTGCCTTTGGCTCAGGTCATGATCCTGGAATCTTAGGACTGGGTCCCATGTTGAGCTCCCCCTCAGCAGGGAGTCTGTTTCTCCCTCTCCCTCTGGCCCTTCCTTGCTCCTGCTCTGTCTCATTCAAATCAATAAATAAAATCTTTAAAATATAATTCATTGCTTTACAGTAAGCTGAAAATAATAGGTGCTTTCTCCTTTGTATTACATTAGTGCAAAATGAATATTATAATTTATGTGAGTGTCCTTTGAAAACCATGTATGTGAAATTTCCAATGTGTATTTCACCATTCTCTTTTACAATGTACAGATTTTTTTTAGGATACTCATGGAAGTATGTATGACATGTTTGCTGAAATTTCCTTTAAACTATCTGGTTCTAGAATTCCACATTTTCCCATTAACAGTGATAAATTAGGACAGAAGAACTATGCTAATGTGCATCTCCTTTATAAATATAGTATTTTCCATCACTTTCTCACATGTGAGAAATATTTCTCACAGTATTTTATACCATGAATAAGACTTTATCTGTAATTCCATTAAATATTGTAGTGTATTTCCTTCCTGACTTATATGTTTAATAGGATGAAAATTATTTTATCAGCTGGTACATTTTGGGGAACAAGCTGTCTTTATTTAGAAGAATCATTTGAAATGCAACTTGCAAGCACTGAGTTCATGTTTTTGAAAGAAATAACCTAGAGATAGATAAATGTCTCTTTGTAAGGAAAAAATACCCAGAAACTTGTGAATTTTAGATAAAACAAGCAAGGCATAAATGTAGTTAAATGGGAGTTGGATTAGAGGTTTACCACTATAAGTGGTTTTCATAATTACATGCAATACAGTTTTAAGTATGAGTGTCCCAATCTCCCTTTCACAAGCTATCCTTACCCATCCATAAGAAGATACAATATCTACGAGCATATAGAATGGCAAAATGTCCCTACCCACAAGCATAAATTAATTAATATATTAAAATATGTGTTGAGCCACTCTGATAAAGTCCTTACCTTCATCAGGTTGCTAGGTTCATCAAGCAGCAGAATGTAAAACTTAAAGAATATACTTAATCTGCTGCCTTTAGGTTATTTTTTTTAAAGATTTTTTATTTATTTATATGACAGAGAGAGAGATCACAAGTAGGCAGAGAGGCAGGCAGAGAGAGGAGAAAGCAGGCTCCCCACTGAGCAGAGAGCCTGATGCGGGGCTCAATCCCAGGACCCTGAGATCATGACCTGAGCCAAAGGCAGAGGCTTAACCCACTGAGCCACGTAGGTGTCCCTGCTCCCTTTAGGTTTAAATTAACTTCTGTCTCCAAGTTCCTCAACACCCGCACCCATGTCCCCCTCCCCCAAGAAAACTAGCAAGCAAATTTCCCAGAATTTCTTTTGTTTGTTTTCTTAGTTTATCTGATTTGTCACAGTAAAGGTAGAGTTGGCAGAGGTTTGTGTTGAAGATGGGAAGAATTTGGTGACATATGGTTGATTTTCACTTACCAAGTCAGGTGCGGGAAAACATTTTAAACCAGAATTATGAATGTCACTGAAATGTGAGAAACTTTTTAGCTTTCCAATTCCATTCTTTAAAGGAATAAGTCCCTTTCTAATCTGGAATGTCTGACTTTTTTTTTTCAATGAATAATTAAATATACTGATTAAAATGCAATTCAGATCTTCACTGCTGTTCTCAAGCCTTTTGATGCTTTCTATTTCTATCCAAAGATACTCCAACGTCTTTGTGTAAAACATAAGATCCTCTAGTGCCTTGTAGTGTCCCTGAACTCATCTCCTAAACCCCTTCCTCAGTGGGTAGCAAATAAGCTAGGTCAAAGTCCTGCCAGGATTTTCACTTGTTCCCCTTGTTCAGAACACTCCTGTTCTGGATATCCCGATCGATAGCATAAAGGAACACTTGAAAACTTTGACTATATATTTGATAAGTCAACATAAATTTCATTTATCAAATATATCTTAAAGTTTAGGAAGGTTTCATTTTAAAAAACTGATTTAAAATTACAATTAGTGAAAGGTTTATTTTCTTTTTAGGAGAAAGTAGGTATTTTAAATATTTGGCCATGAATTTTTTGATTTCTTAGGAAGAGGCCCTTCAACATATATTTTCAATAAGTCCTCAGAAATACAGAGAGGCATCTAAAAACAATTTCAACAATTCTCAGGAGCTGTGATTACATTTTCTACAGTCAGAGGATGTACATTTTTTTTTAAGATATTACTTATTTATTTGTCAGAGAGAGAGTACAAACAGGGGGAGCAGCAGGCAGAGGCAGAAGGAGAAGCAAGCTTCCCACTGAGCAAGGAGTCTGATGTAGGACTCGATTCCAGAACCCTGCAATCACAACCTGAGCTAAAGACAGATGCTTAACCAACTGAGCCACCTAGCCATGGATCTAGAATGTGCAATTTTTTTAAGAAGTTCCAAATAAACTGAAAAGCTAATGGAAAATTCTAAGGTACGTTCGAATAGCAGTTACTAATTTTTTAGGAGATGTACTCTGAATTTTCCCCACAGGATCACTTGACTACTTCTTAGTCAAGTCATATTTCCTATGCTTTTTAAATGCATGTTAATTTTAGCTTACTATGCTAATATTAAAAAAGGGAAAAAATAATGATTGGTTGAAATTACATATTTTTTAAATAACTCATTAATTCCTTGAAAAATAGCGGGTAATTCAATTAGACATCCAGCAACACTTTGCAACAAATAAATTGAAAACATTCTTGGTCATTCAAGTGGATCAGCCCATTTAAGTGTATCAGTAATATGAAAATAGTTGGATAAAATGGTAGTATTTCCTTATTTTTGTGGATTTACAAGGCTTTACACACTAATCTTCACAGAAATGAACTGTATATGCAAATAGTTTGTTAGTCATAAATTTCTTTCCCACAAAATGCCAGAAACGGGATATATTTATAGCTATACTAAAAGACTGCACTACCCAGGATTTTTGGGGGGCACCTGGGTGGCTCAGTCAGTTATTTGGTTTTGGCTGGGGTCATGATCTCAGGGTCCTGAGATTGAGTCCTGCTAGGAACTCCCACGCAGCATGGAGTCTGCTTGAGATTCTGTCCCCCTCTTTTTCCATCCGCCCTCTGCCTCTCCCTCTATTTGCATGCTCTCTCTCTCTTTCTCTCTCTCAAATAAGTAAATAAATAATCTTTTAAAAATGATTGTTAATAGCAATAATCACATAATTCCTAGAGAAAAGGTTGAGACAATTTACAGACTTGAAAGTAGTTTATTTCTCATGTATAGTCTATGACAGGTAGGCTAACTGAGAGTGCATATGTAATAAGCAATACTTTGTTCTGGGAAAAGTTTGTATATGAAATGTACAGCCAAATTGTCAATGTTTAAAAAAAATAATTTGATCAAATATTTTATCCAGCATAACAGCCTGAAAGCTGTGGAGTAGACAGATTATTTCTAATTTTCATTCCTATGTTTTATAGACATCATTATTCTAGAAAACAATTGAGCAGTAGAGATATGAATTTCCATGATATAACTCTGGGATTCTTAAATCTTTCTAATTTGGAAATGTTTTTTCTTTCAGATTCACATTAAGACTTTTGCTTAGATCCTGCTATAATTAATAGGCCATAATTACTAGGAACATCCACGTAGTTCAGGGGAAAAGTAACAGGCAGGCCATGTAACAAGCAGATCTGGATCTGAATGTCAGATCTGCTATTTAATAGCAGAAAATTAGTAAGCAGGTTGATTAAACCTGCAGGTGCTTCACTTTTTATTATGGAGTAGGACATGATAACTCCTGCCTTAGGGGATTGTTGTGGTTTATGTACACAACATGCCTCATAGTACGTGAATATTAAGTGAAAGCTACATGTATTTGTATTAATCATGTTCATTAGATGAAGAGATGATAAAAGTGCAGAAATAGTATTAAAAAACATAATAAAGTAAAATGGGTTTTATGAAAAAATATGAAAGATAAATTCAAAGAAATCAGAATTGTCATGCAGTATACATTTTACAAATTCTGAAAGACGATCATCATAAATAGCAGGTATTGTCCCACTAGGGCATTCCAGCTAAGTACGGAACTCCAGTTACAAAAAACCTTAAACAGTCTCACCACTTTCCTTTTTGGCCTTCTATAATTTATTCTTCACAAAGCAATAATAATGTGCTTTTTCAAACACTTAAACGGGTTCCTTGACTCCAAACCATACAGTAGCTTAACAATTTTCTCAGAATGAAAGATGTCATTCCGTAAGCTACATGGCCCTACATCACGTTGTGCTGGACCACTTCTCTAATCTAATATTTTAACTATCTCTCTCTCACTCATTTCATTTCAGGTACACAATTTATTCCATGTCTATGGAACAATCAAGGGATAGTCCTGCCCACAGGGCCTTTTACCAAACTGTTCCCTCTGCCCCAAAAATCTCTTACCTGGCTACCCAGGCTACTTCCATTCTTCAAGTCTCTGCTCACACACACCTTTATCAATTGGTTTCCAGTTGTTATTTTCTCTTTATTTTTCTTCATTTCACATATACCTAATATTCATTCATTCATTCATTCATTCATCCATTCACATTTATTGTCTCTTGCCTCACCCTTACTAGAAAATAAACTATAAAAGCAATTGTTAAATAGATTTTCATATTTTCAATAACTGGTACATCAAATATCTCAGAACGTATTTACAGAATGAATGAATGTGCTTTAATTTTTTTAAATTATTATTATTTTTTTTAGAGAGGTGGGGAGGGGTAGAGAGAGGGGGAGAGAGCTCAATCTCGCAGCCCAGATCATGACCTGAGCCATAACAAGAGCCAGATGCTTAACCAACTGAGCCACCCAGATGCCCCAAGTGTGCTTTAATTCTTAGTTTTGGATTATTTACATGCCTTTTTTTAACCCTTTTATATCCTCAACAGACTATTACTAGTTCCATTCACAGTTTTATGTTTTACTCTTTTTAATAACTTCTAAAGTGATAATAGCTATTAAAGTCTTTGAATCCTACTTTTAGATATTTTGTATTTTAAATATTTTTAAATAAAAATATTTTGTATTTTAAATGGAGACTTACTTATTTCATAACTTAACTTATGGATCAAACATGAAGTTTATGGACAGCTCATAAGATAGTGTTTTACAGTTGAGATCCATCAAGTTTTCATGTATATACATATATACAGAGAATAAGTCTATCCTTCAGTTTTTAGAATTTTACAGTCTAATATTTTGCTTTAAAGCTAATTGTGGTTAATGCAGTTTCCCAATAAATCTTCACATTATATAGTTTGAACATAAGTCCAATAAAAATGCATTATTTAATAAAAGTAGAGCAATAAACCAACTGTATTACAAGTAAACAACATTTCATTAATAAACATAACCCATGCACTAACACTTCTTATGCAAATAGCACTGATACATTTTGGTAAAATATACTAATAAAACCAAAATAAATTATAAGAGTTTATATAAGGTTTATCATTCCTCTGCTCTTTCTGCACTCAGTTTCCTTTTACCAAGGCCCTCCTGAGGGCCTGAAGTTTGCTATGCCCTGAAAATGATGGGTGAAGGTTGGGCATAAACAATAAAGGTGAAAATGTTTTCTGCTCTGACCTTCAAAAAATAGCAGTCTCTTAGAGAAGACAAAAATAGAAATAAGTAGCTTCAAAATTATGGTAAGTGCCAAAATAGGGGGGGGGGAACGTTCATAGTGATGACTGGATAAAGCAAGCAAAACCAAAAGGAATCTGGGAGATACCAATTAAAGAAAACATACACCCTCAGGTGGTGTGGGAGGGATTCACCATGCAGATACCTTTGATTTGAAGGTCATAGAAACAATACTTGGCAAAGAAAATGCCCAAAGAAGGTTAATAAAATATTCATAGCTTTAGTGGCATTTTAATGACAAGTTTAAAAGTATTATTGATATTTAAAAGTCAAAATAAATAAATAATTTAAATGCTCCCCCTCTTTCCCAGGCTCCTTATTTTCAAGCCTTTTAAACTCGAGGGATAAAATAGGAAATAAAATGGCTGTACAATATTCGCTTGCTTATTTTAGAGCAGTTTGTATATAATTATTCAGATGCACACATATGTGAGGCTAATATTTGTCAGATTGGCAAACTTTCCTTCTTTATAATTTACTTGCTAAAAATTCATTGAAGTTTTTATAAATCAAATAAACATTTCAGATTTATCCTCATAAGTAAAGAATATTTTTTTTCACTTGAAACAGTTACATTTTGCTTCTATAGATCACACTGAGTCTGGCAGGAAAGCCATTGCTACAGCTGTACTCACTTCAGTGAATTACTTTTTAATTACCAACAATTCTCTTCATTTGGCTTGGATGACCAGACAAGCATCTGGGAATTTAAATAAATAAATAAATAAATAAATAAATAAATAAATTGTCTAACAAGATCTTCTCTTAGCCATACAGATCCCATTTTGTTTTTGTTATTTTTAACCAAAATAGTCAGTTCCATCATATTTTCTTTCAATACTACTAAATAAATTTAGGCAGGATTCCATAGCAACACTCAATACAGCAAAATTTAAACAAATAAGGTCAAGCAAAGCCTAGTAATTAAATCAGCAGGGCTGAGATCTTCCCCAGTGGAATTTTTAAATTGCAATGCCAATTGGCATAACAATCTTAGAAAAGAGTACTTTTGCATCTGAGTTATTTCTGTCATAGAGGGCTGGGTTGCCTTTCAGGGTTGTAACATTTCCACTGGCTTCAGCTTCTTCCAGAAAGCTGGGTAATAAGTTCTCTGAATCATCCGTTAGGCTGGAAGCATCTCTCCCTTTTTTTTTTTTTTTTTTTTTTGCATCCAAGCTGGCCAACTTGTGTAAAGAAGAAACTCAAAACAGTGTTTTTCCTTTTCAAAATTAAGAAAAAGAGAGCCAATCCTACAGAGAGGTTTTAACATGCTCAGATACTCGGCTCATAGAAGAGCCTCACATAAGTGTCTGTTGGTTAGTTCCCAAATAACATTCTGTTATGGGAGCTTTGCATTTCTTGTCTGTTATAAAAGGAGGGCCATTATGTTCAGCATCTGCCTGTGCTTCTCCCTTCCTCTTTATGTGTCCTCAGACTATGTTTTAAAACTGCACCTTTCCAAAAGGAACCATGTCTTTCTCTGCAATATTTAAAAAAAATATTGTATTTGGTAAATCAGGTTTTAATGAAACACACATTTCATCAGCTTAATAATTAAGAAGGCAAAATATCATTTAGTGTTTCAAAACCAGATAAAGTTACTTACCAATCAAAAATTATTGAATGTTGACATTAAAAATAATCTTATCAACAATATCATTTAATTTTCTGTACCATTCCCTCCTTCTAATGCTCCTTTTTGTTTCCAGGAATTCACATCTGTCTCATGCGGACTTTACAGAATGTCTTCTCTCTCTTAGTAATGTGCATCTAAGAGTTCCTCCATGTCTTTTCAGGGTTTAATAGCTCTTTTCTTCTTAGCTCTGAATAATATTCCATTGTCTGGATGTACCACACTTTAGGTATCCATTCACTTACGAAAAACACCTTGGTTACTTCCAAGTTTTGGCAATTATAAATAAAGTTGTTATAAACATCTGCTTGTAGGATTTGTTGTAAACATTTTTTTTTTTTTTTTTTTTTTTTTTTTACTTTAGGTAAATACCAGGGAGCATGATGTCTGGATCTTATGGTGAGAATGTTTGGTGTTGTGAGAAACTGCCAGATGTCTTCCCAAATGGTTGTACCATTGTGCATTCCACCAGCAAATTTTAAGTATTCCTACTGCTCCATATCCTCACCAACTTTTGGTCTTGTCAGTGCTCCCAATTTTGACCATTCGAACAGGTATATTCTAGTAGTTGTATCTCACTGTTAACTTGAATTTGCATTTGTCTTGTAACATATGATGTAGAATACCTTTACATATGCTTGTCATATGTGCATGTTCTTTGATGAGGTGTCTGTTAAGGTTTGATCTGATTTTGTTTTTTTTTAGGTTGTTTGTTTTCTTCTTGTGGAGTTTAAAGTGTTCTTTGCATATTTTGGGTAATTATCCTTTATCAGATGCGTCTTTTGCAAATATTTTCTCCAAGTCTGTGGCTGATGTTCTCATTCTCTTAATACTGTGTCACAAAGAAGTTCTTAAATATAACTAAATGCAGCTGTAGCTTAACAGTGATTTGTTTCATAGATCATACCTTTGATGTTGTATCTAAAATGTTATAGATACATCCAAGGTTGTCCAGGTTTCTCCTATATTATCTCTTATGATTTCTATAGTTTTGTGTTTTACATTTAGGTGTGTGATCCATTTTGAGTTAATTTTTGTGAAGGGTGAAAGGTCTGTGTCTAGATTTACTAATTTATTTTATGCATGTGGATACCATTTGTCAAAATGACCATTTTTGCTCCATTGTGTTGCCTTTGCTCTTTTGTGAATGATCAATGGACTATATTTATGTGGCTCCATTTCTGGGCTCTTTATTCTGCTCCATTGATCTGTTGGTCTATCTTTTCACCAATACCATACTCGCTTGATTATTGTAGCTTTACAGAAAGACTTGAAGTCAGGTAATGTCTATTCTCAACTCTGTTCTTCTCCTTCAATATTGGATTGGCTATTCTGGGTCTCTTGCCTTTCTGTATAATTAGTTTATTGATATCCACAAAATAACTTGCTGGGACTTTAACCGGGATAGCATTAAATCTATAAATCAAATTGGGAAGAACTGACATTTTGACAATATTGAGTTTTCCTATCCATGAACATTCTATATCTCTTCATTTGCTTAGTTCATCCTTAAAGTCATTCATCAGAGTTTGACAGTCAGTTTCCCACATATAAATATTGCACATATTTTGTTAGATTTATATCTAAGTACTTCATTTTTAGGTACTGATATAAATAATATCTTTTTAATTTCAAATTCTACTTGTTCATTGTTTTTATATACAAAGCAATTAATTTTGTGTATTAATCTTGTATCCTGCTACCTGACTATAATCCCTTATCAGTTCCAAGAGTTTTGTTGTCTATTCTTTTGGATTTTCTACATAGATAATCATGATATCAGTGAACAAAGATAGTTTTTTTTTCTTTTCTATATCTGCATATCTTTTATTTCCTGTTCTTGTCTTATGCACTGGCTAAAAGTTCCAGTAGGATATTGAAAAAGAGTAATGAGAAAGGACTCCTTGCCTTGTTAGAAAGTTTTTAATTTTTCACAATCAAATATGATGTTGGTTATAAGTTATTTAAGGTATTCTTTATCAAATTGAACAAGTTCCATTCTATTCCTATTTTACTCTTTTTATTATGAAAGTGTTTTAGATTTTGTCAAATTTTTTTTCTGCATGCATTGGTATGGCCATGAGATTTTCTTTTTTTAGCTTATTGACATGATGCATTGAGTTAAATGCTAAACCAGTCCTATATATATGTGGGATAAATCCCACTTGGTCATGGTATATAATTCTCTTATTACATTGTTGGAATGAATTGGCTAATATTCATTAGGTAAAACAAAAATTTTATTAAGTAAAATAACATTTTAGAGTATATGACTATAATTTTATTTTCCTTTATCAATCAGAGCTCCAGTTACAGTATCTCTGTTCCTTGAAATAACATCCCTACCTTCTACAAGGAGTGCAAAGCCAGGTACTAGAAAAGGAGATAGAAAATTATTCTGATCCTACTATCTACAAAGAGAATTGTATCTACACTGGTATAAGGAAATAATTATCAATGGGCTTAGAAATGTTTCTGCAAGTGATAATGTCACTTAGGCCTTTATCATAACTTCTTTGTATAAAATTAATACAAAAATTATTATGAAAGTGCAAAGGAATCCATTCATGTCATTTATTTTAGACCAAGAGTATAGTGAGATACCATGTATTTACCAAACGAGAAAAATACGTATTTTATGCTTGACAATTAACTATATATTATTTATTTTTAGTTCAGTTATAGATTAAAAGCATGATTTACTAGCAGTTTTAAGAACATTTAAGTATTGTGTAAAGAGTAACAGTCTATGATATACCTATGTGGTGTATCTCCAGTTTCATATCAATTATATGAAAAGTAAAATGGTTTACAATCCAATGATCCCTTCAAGTTCAAGCTCTCAAACTGTGAATACTGAGAAAGACTTTTTGGCATTCAGACTTCTTCCACCTCTTCATAGATGAAACATAAATGTGAACTGGAAGAGCTGTGATTTTTAGTGCTACACAGAAAGCAAGGACTTTAAAACTCTGCATGATAAAAATACCAATATGCCCAATTAGTGTTGAACATTTTAAATATTTCCTTTTACCAATCTGAGATTTTTGCCTAGATTTCTTTACAAAAAAAAAAAATCATTTGCTTAATTTACAAATTTGAAGTAGACAAACGTAACAACAGGAATGAGGTAATGATCTAGGAAATTGAAGTTAAATAGAATGCTGTTGGGTTAAATCTTGTTTAGCTTTATCAAAATTAATTTGAATGATTGAAATCTTTGGATTCCTATGCCATGCATTTTAGATAACCCCCAAAAACAGGTTTAAGGATAGTAGAACTATGGTAGCTGAGTTTATTCACGTTTCTCATGTATATTATTCAGAAGTAAGGATAATATAGAAAGTGGTAAAAATGAGGTGTATGTCACCTTAAGTAATTAAGGTAAGATCTGAAACATTCAGCACTGAGCACCTTTTCTTGAACTGTTCTTGTTCCCCTCTTAGATTTAATAAAGGAACTGCCTTGTTAGTAAAATTGTTTGGACCAAGGGTGGTACTTGATTTTTTGGTATCTCTCTTGTCATGGGTATAAAGTAAACCTTAACAATAAAAAAAGAAACTGATCTAAACAGAATATATATATATATATATATATATATATATATATATATATATATTTAAGAAAAAGTTATGGTAGCACACAAGTCATGGTTCTCAGAAGTTTCTAAAATAGTTTCTTTTTTTTAAGATTTATTTATTTGAGAGAGAGAGAGAGAACACACACACACATAGGCGGGTCAGGGAGAAGGACAGAGGGAGAGGGAGAGAATCTCAAGCAAACTCCACAATGAGCATGGGGCCCAACACAGGGCTTGATCCACAACCCTGAAATCATGACCTGAGGTCATGACCTGAGCCAAAACCAAGAGTCCCACGCTTAACAAACTGCACCACCGAGGTGCCCCTAATATAGTTTCTAAAATATTCTTTGGAGTCTGAGATTTAGTGTATTTACCTTATTTTTTAACCTAATTAAGAAGGATTTCTATCACTTATAACCCATCAGAGGGAACTAGAATAAAAACAAGAGTTCAAATACGTTAAGTTTAAGTTTAAACAAGTCTCTTCCTTGTCTTTTGTTTTAATAATAAAGACTAATTTTGAGATACTTTTTGCTATCAAAAATAGTAAATTTGCACTTGAGTCCCTTAAACTATAAATTTTAAGAATATTAATACTCTTAATAAATAAAGACAAATCTTTAGGAACCAAATTTATAAGGTAAAAGCAGTCAACACCAGACCATTATTAAATCACAGAGTTATTTTAAAAATTAAGATACTTTAATTGCATGAAAACAGTTTACTTTTTCCTTCATCTTGGATGTCTTTGAGAAGATATTCCCAAGTATTCGTTTTAAAAAACTGTGACTACTAACATTTTACACTGGGAATCATCCTTAAACATTTTAATTATTAATTGCATGGATTTGGAAACATTCAGAAATAAATAGTTATTCTGTAAGCATTTGGAAATAAAATGAACTGTTCAACCATGAAAGTTTTGTTTGTTTTTTTTAATGATGATAGAATGAAATAAGTACCCAGCAGTTAATTATTACTTGTGATAGAATATGGCATGGGTACTTTCAAAAACTTGTAATTAACTTTCTTGTGCATGTTTAGGGTTCTTCAGAATGCTGTAATTGATATGATGTTCAATTTGGGGGCTGAAACCTTATCCAACTATCTAACTATTCTGGAGTAAATTGGTAAACATACTAATGAATTTCATGGGTTTTCCCACAAGGCCAACAATCTTCCCTCATTTTTTTGGTGAGAGAGCCCACATTTACTTTAAGTTACTATTTATTTCTAATTCTCTTTCCATTTTTGCAGATACAGTTAATTTTATCTATGGCTCTAGGGGCAGAAATACGACCCAGTACTTGCAACTCAGAATAACTGATCAGAAAATTGGTTATATAATGTAACTAGTGGTTGCAAATCGTCCTATCTGGAATTTCTTTGTCTATGTATAGAAAGAAGCAGACTCTACTTTTCATGTGACTTTGTCATCTGGAGGATACCATCAGGAACTACTGTGGTGTCACTGCCTCTGACACTGCATGGTACCTAACACCTTATTTGACCAAGAGGCCAGCCTTAAAACCAGCAAAGAATCCTGGGACACCTTAGAGGTCCAGTTTCACTCTACTCTAGAGTTTAAGCAACATAACCTCTAAGTTCCATTTTACTTAAAGAAGTTTATATTGGGTTTTCCTTTATATTACATTTAAACTGTAATTAACTGGAAATTTGAGACTAAGAAAACAATGTAGAATCTATGTGATAAACTTATAGGATCATGAGCTTAATTATGACTTGGGATATTGGTCTCACTCAAAACTAACTCTCCTCTTTTTTTTTTTTTTTTCTTTTGTCAATTCCTATTTCCAAAGCAATGTAGTTTAGACCCTCAAAACCATATGTGTATAAAATACCTACTTCCTTGATAGTGCTCATCAAATCACAAAAGGAAATATAGCCAAAGCTGACCCAAATATATTCAGATTTAAGAAAAACCGAATATAATATTGGGAGAGCTCAGAGTATCTTCTGCTTGCAATATAGCCTAAAAAACAGATGAGCAGGAAGTGAAGGAAATCTATGGAAGTATAGCCTAACATAAATTTATCTCCCCCTCTTTTAATATATGTATACTGACTCAATTTATTACTTAATACCATACTGTTCTGCCAAGTATATTACCCAGCTTAAAGGCAATTTCCATTTCTTTTGAAGCTATGTTGGAGACAGAAACCACAGGATGTGAAGGGTCTGTTTGTTATTCTATACATGATGACACATAGCTTCCCAGTTCACTTTTTCTGTTTTCCTGCCTCATTCTCTTCCATTGCTTTCTTAACTTATACTCCCATTCCCTGCCGTGTTTATTCTGTGATCTTCCAGCAGCATCAGAGGGAACTAGAATAAAAATAAAAATTTTATAGTGTTGCAATTAGAGTAACAGGTAGAGAGATCAGTGAATACATGGCTCAGTACTAAATTCTTGCAGATGTTTCTGACTGAATTCTTGCCAACTGAATTTGAAAGCAATGTGTGACTCTTTCAGGGAGCCACAGACAATCATCTCTCCCTTTCTGCACTTTTGGATCCAAGCTACTTATAAGCAACATAATAAAATAACTGAACATCTCTCCAGTTTGTTGAAATTTGTTGAGCTAGAGAATACATTCTGAAGCTGGGAGACTTTTTCCAATCTCATTTTTGAAACTTTGTCAAAAGCATGATTATGTTATTATTATAAGCAAAAGTATCCTTTAAATCATAATTATCTGGGTTTCAAACATCTGTTGATAATTAGTACTCTTATTCATACAAACTTATTTTTAGTCCAGAATTGTCCAAGGCGTTGTGGATTGTGAGATTGTTTGGGGACTATAGATATCCTTAGACTCATCCCAACATTAACACCAAGGATCTCAGTAGAGGGTCCATAATAAGGCTTCCAAGTAATTCTTATACTTAGGTAGATTTGTGAAACAATGATTTGGTCTTAGTGTTCTGCTTTATCTTTTACACTTATTTAGTAACCAAAAGTACCTGTGCCCTTTGATTAACCTGTTCCTCAGTCTACCCCAGAGCTCTCACTCATGCCTGTGTCCTTCATATAATTTTTGTTCCTAGAATTCTACCCCTTTTCCAATGTTATTGTTTCCTTGGTACAGAATGGCAGTTAATTTGCAAAAATTACTTTCTGTTTGCATATGCTACATAATATGAGAAAAAAACAGCTTTAATATTTATGTGTTGTCATTTTACTTAAGTTTCTTAGCAACTCACCTGCTTTTTCCTTCATGTCAGTTTGGGTCCCAATTTGTTATTGGGAGTCTATCTAGACTAGCTTCTCAAAGAATCATCAAAATGACTAGAGAACAAGGTGTAGGAAGAAATTGTCAGGAAAAAGGAAAACTAGGCAATGTGAAATCCAGTAAATACCATATCATAAAAATGGACTTTTTTGGATGTTCCCAAAGGTCCCACTGCATTGGCTCCCAACATTACCTCTAATGTCCATACCATTTCTGTGATTGGCCATTCCTTTTTAAGATCTCCTCAAAATATTTATAGCTCCATGTAAGAGAACTGAAATGGGTGATTGTTGGTCATATGCTCATTTTCAACTCTCCAGAAGCTGAAAACAGAAAATAGGGAGCTCTTCTCTTTTCCATGGTGTAAGTAGAAGAAGAATTCAGAATAGCAGAGTAGTAGACTAACTTAAAATAGGTAGTGTGTTTACATGCTGAGTAATAAAAATAAGACAAATAACTATAATAATCTAAAACTTGGTTGCTCAACATCCACATAAATCTTCCCATACATAAACTTCCAGACTTCAATTTTCTGGGTTTTCCAGACCAGAAAATTGCTCTCAGGAAGCGTAATCCATCTGTCCCCTTTTCAATGCAAAATTTATGCATATGTGGACTATGTGACCAAAAGGGAGGAAAACTCAATATTTATCACATAGAATGCTAAGGTCCAAATAATTCAGTGTTGTCCATTTCTATTCTAGTTCTGATCTAATGCTGTCTAAATATTATTTCATTACTGATTAAGTTTCATAGTTAACCATAAGCAATATATACTATATATAGATGAAAGAAACTAATTTTAAAAAGTATATAGATAGATTTAGATAGCTCTGAAAAGAAAGGCAATTAATGTTAGGAAAAGATAATTCCTCAGTTCCACAGCTGATCACTGAGTCATAGTTGGAATTTATGAACATTCATCTTCTTTAAAATATTCTTTTAAATTCAATCTGGAATTTGAATTTGATCTGGAACTCAACTGGTTAGGTTCTGAGAATTTTAATTTTCCCAGCACCATTTATTGAAGAGGCTGTCTTTTTTCCATTGGACATTCTTTCCTGCTTTGTCGAAGATGAGTTGACCATAGAGTTGAGGGTCTATTTCTGGGCTCTCTATTCTGTTACATTGATCTATGTGTCTGTTTTTGTGCCAGTACCATGCTGTCTTGATGATGACAGCTTTGTAATAGAGCTTGAAGTCCGGAATTGTGATGCCACCAACGTTGGCTTTCTTTTTCAATATCCCTTTGGCTATTCGAGGTCTTTTCTGGTTCCATACAAATTTTAGAATTATTTGTTCCATTTCTTTGAAAAAGATGGATGGTACTTTGATAGGGATTGCATTAAATGTGTAGATTGCTTTAGGTAGCATAGACATTTTCACAATATTTATTCTTCCAATCCAGGAGCATGGAACATTTTTCCATTTCTTTGTGTCTTCCTCAATTTCTTTCATGAGTACTTTATAGTTTTCTGAGTATAGATTCTGTGTCTCTTTGGTTAGGTTTATTCCTAGGTATCTTATGGTTTTGGGTGCAATTGTAAATGGGATTGACTCCTTAATTTCCCTTTCTTCTGTCTTGCTGTTGGTGTAGAGAAATGCAACTGATTTCTGTGCATTGATTTTATATCCTGACACTTTACTGAATTCCTGTATAAGTTCTAGCAGTTTTGGAGTGGAGTCTTTTGGGTTTTCCACATATAGTATCATATCATCTGCGAAGAATGATAATTTGACTTCTTCTTTGCGGATTTGGATGCCTTTAATTTCCTTTTGTTGTCTGATTGCTGAGGCTAGGACCTCTAGTACAATGTTGAATAGCAGTGGTGATAATGGACATCCCTGCCGTGTTCCTGACCTTAGCGGAAAAGCTTTCAGTTTTTCTCCATTGAGAATGATATTTGCGGTGGGTTTTTCATAGATGGCTTTGATGATATTGAGGTATGTGCCCTCTATCCCTACACTTTGAAGAGTTTTGATCAGGAAGGGATGCTGTACTTTGTCAAATGCTTTTTCAGCATCTATTGAGAGTATCATATGGTTCTTGTTCTTTCTTTTATTGATGTGTTGTATCACATTGACTGATTTGCGGATGTTGAACCAACCTTGCAGCCCTGGAATAAATCCCACTTGGTCGTGGTGAATAATCTTTTTAATGTACTGTTGAATCCTATTGGCTAGTATTTTGGTGAGTATTTTCGCATCTGTGTTCATCAAGGATATTGGTCTATAGCTCTCTTTTTTGGTGGGATCCTTGCCTGGTTTTGGGATCAAGATGATGCTGGCCTCATAAAATGAGTTTGGAAGTTTTGCTTCCATTTCTATTTTTTGGAACAGTTTTAGGAGAATAGGAATTAGTTCTTCTTTAAATGTTTGGTAGAATTCCCCCGGGAAGCCGTCTGGCCCTGGGCTTTTGTTTGAGACTTTTTTAAAAAAAGATTTATTTATTTGAGAAAGAGAGAGAGTGGGAGGCGGGAGGCAGACAGAGAGGGAGAGACAAACCGAAGCAGAGACTCTATGCAGAGCGTGGAGCCCAATGCAGGCTTTGATCTCACAACCCTGAGATCAGACCTGAGCTGAAACCAAGAATGGGATGATTCTTAGCAGACTGTACCACCAAGGTGCCCCTAAGACTGTTTTTTTAATAACATATCCCTTTCTTCTGAAAGATCTGAAGCCATGGTGGTACTGCTTTTCTAGTGTTACAGTAGTCTTTCATTGACATTCATCATTGTATTTAAGGAAAAAAAAGTGAAGTATTCCCAGAATAAATGTTGTCTCCATCCAAACTTTCTGATGTTTCCAATCTGCAGAAATCACTGAAACCAGCATTAAAATTCCTATTTTCCCCAAATGGTATCAGAAGCGTTAAAAAGTAAATTTCCATCATATCATTTAATTCAATGGAATCATGAATCCATTAGTGGTAGTCTGTCTTTTTGAGGTAGTAAAATCTCTAAATTGCACAAGATGACAGTCATGGGAATACTAGACAAATATTTTGTGAATGGCTTACTTATGAATAACTATAGAAGTGTCATGCCCTACTTCTATTTATTAACTTTCAGATCTGCACAAAATATATTCTGTACCTTGCATGCTGTTGTTTAGAACTGATCCCTGACTGGGAAAGCTAATGATTTCTATAGACACTGGCCTCCTGCCTTCCTTATATTGCTATATAAAGAATCCTCAGTCAAAAGCAAAACTCTATAGAATACTAAAACAATTGTCATCATTTAGTCAATGGATAGACTTTGGTACTAATAAGGCATAAAGGCAGATAAAATAGTTTGAAAACCTAAATGAGCATCTCTTTGAGAATAAATTTCTCTAAGGTGGAAGGAGCAAATAAAATTGACCTGTTTCAAGGCTACTTTTACTTAGAATATTATACAATATTCAGGGCTTGAGGCTGCTTATCTTTACTAGCAAGTTTAATTACTCAGTGGCAGCAATAACTAAAATAACCTTAGTTATGGAGGTCCATGCCATTGATTTTCTGCATAGCCTCCTATTTGCAAAATTGTCTCTTTCTGAGGTCTTTGTGAGAGTATTACAGTGGCAGTTGAAGGCTTACTTACATATTTAGCTTAAGGAAATGTACCCAACTGATAATTAAAATCTTCTCTGACATAATGGCTTTTGAGTAAGAATTCACATGTGACACAAATATTTTTATACTTTGGGCCATTATATAACTTCTGTCTGCAAGGATCCCCATTCTTTCTAATTGCTCAAACTTGCTTCTTTCATTTCTTTGACTATCCAACAAAGTTAACCACCTAGAATTATGGAATAGTCTTAACTCATGCCATATATATTTCTAAAGCGGATGGCAGGATGCACCATTCTAAGGAATCTCTCCTGGAAAGCCATTCCTTGGCCCCATAGCCCTCAGAAACACTCCTGAGAAAGCTATACTGTCAACACAGTCCATTTCTGGTTGTTCTACTGATATATAAGGATATATATTGAGTCATCAATAAACTGTTATTTTCCACCTCCTTTGTCAGATGACCAAAGAATATGCCTTATGAGAAAAGTGTGAATTGAAGATGAGACTTACCTGGTAGGAATAATCATGGGGGGAAAGTTAATGACATGGTTTGATTGTGCAACTTATTTGTGCATATCAGGAAATTACTTATACAATTGTCCCTTGAGCTACATATGGTTAGGGGCATGAACCCCCTCCTACACACACACAGAGTCAAAAACCCATGTATAATTTTTGACTCCTCAAAACATTAACTGCTAAGAGCTCATTGTTTACTAGAAGACTTACCAATACTATAAATAATCGATTAACAAATATTTTGCTTTATATGTATTAAATGCTGTATTCTTGCAATAAAGTAAACTTAAGAAAATAAAATTTTATTAAGAAAATTATAAGAGAAAATATTTTTACAGTATTGTACTGTAAAAAATTGGCTTATATGTGGACCTACACAGTTCAAACCCATATTTTTTAAAGTTCAACTGTATATCTCAAGGGTTTTTTTTAAGGTGATATGCAACCCCAATTATGTCAGTTCAACAAAAACAATTCACAGAGAATATTTGAGGTCATATAATAATGTGATAAGCATTCAAGATTTCAGCTTTTATGCCCTTTTATGGCCTATTACCAACCTAAAAGCTATTTCTGAAAGCAATCATGATTACATGCAAAAGATGGCATGGTCTTGCATCTAAACTAAGAAGGCTCCACTGTGGTTTCCAACTGTGGTTTGTTATATCTGCTGTACATCATTCTGAAATGTCACAAATGCTTGACTGATACGCAGTTTGCTGGGTGAAAGAACCAGTTGACAGATTCCCTTTTAACTAAAGAAATTTATCTTGCTATTGGTCTCTTAAGTATGGCTGTCTTTCAGATCATGAAGTAAAAAGATTGAGTCAACACTCTATGTCTCTTTTGTAGTGGTAGTGTGCAAAAAGTATAGCAATTTATTCTAGGATGTGGAAGAATTCCATAAACTTCCCTGAAATGGAAATCCTACATATTTTGTGGAATACATTTTCCATTCTCTGATAAATGTGTTACCATGTCATTTAACTTCTTTATTAATTCAAACTTTTCAGGCCTGTCAGCATAATATGACCAAATAGTAGGTCCATGTCTTGATGTTCTTTGGAATGAGGAGACATAAAAGATCCCTGAAAACTAAGAAATGGCACCAAGTTTGAGAAATGACCTACCCTTGAAGAAAGTTCTTAAAGTATATTGGTGCTATTTGGAACTGATTGTGATACTCCATATTTATGAGGATAAAGGGAACACACCTATATTAACAATGGGATATAAACTGTTAAGGAATGAACTGATGAGCTCCAGAAAGATCTTTAGAACAGAAGCAACAATTGTGGGTTAATGTACTATCATTCTCAAAGACTTCTTAGATTTCAGTTTAGACCAAATTATTTAATTTGCTTCTAATAATAATCACAACCTTATTTTTTAAAAGCCTCTAAATTCCTATGATTCAGATAAGGATATGTAATTGCTTTTGATGAATAATTTTGGTACTGAGAAGGAAGAAAGTGCTCCTTAACTTACTATAAAATCCTTTACTCTTCAGAACAAAGAATCAATCTGATGTTATGGTCATTATGACAATTCCATAATGTTATATTTTATAATTTTTCACCTAAAGTTTGCTAATACTATAATGAGATAGGTTCAGGATTTGAATGAGTCAAATGTCTATTCATTTTAAGTTAATTTCCATTTATATAACTTGCCTTTTATAAGTCTACATTGACAACTGACAACTTTGATATTCTGCATCCTTAGGAAGAAGTGTAAACTCAGAAACATTCTTTTCTGATACCTGAAATATATCAGTTTTTCTCTTTCCTAGTGCTTGGTTTTCTTGGTAAAATACCATGATAATTTTGCATAGTCTGGTAAAAGATTTATGGTATAATCTTTCTGTTGTATTTTAAGGTCTTGACTTAAATATATGCCATATTTATATCTAGATGATACTTGTATTTTTATATATATACATATATATATAATATTTAATGATTAATATAAAGCAACATAAACTTGCATTTCCTGTACATGCTAGAGTGCAGACATGACTGAATATAACTTTGGGTAGAACCAAAAGAGATTTAAGTGATTGATGTACTGAGGTCTACTGGGAAATAGTTCATTTATAGAAAAGAATGAGATGAAATAAATTAATTGAGTTAAAAACAGTTGAGGTGTTTCTTCTGGTAATGATGGACCAGATGGCTTGAAATCACTAAAAACAACTACTTACTGAATGAAGCAAAAATGCATCAGAGAACAAGGCACTGAGAAATTGTGAAATCAGTCTGGGAGAGCAGAGGATAATAAATAGATGAAATGGACATTTGATACCTTTTCTCTTTTAGAAATCACAATGATGTGGAAGCAGCAGTTAAGAGGTTGGGAAGCTGAGCAAAGCTTTCTACAGACTTGTGAACCTAAAAGGACAAGCTTAGAGTTTAAGGCCATCTGGAAAAAATCCATAGAATTTGGAAAGGGCCCTCGATGGACTACAATAAAGGAATAAACATGAACTGGAAAGAAACAAGTCTTCACTAAAACCAGAGTTTCAGATCATCTCAATTTTATTACACTGCCAGAAGCAAAGATAAATTCTCTCTAGATAAGATTTACATAATCCAAAGCCTCAAATTATCTTAATAAGGTACAATATGAAATGTCAAGCACTCGATCAAAATTAACCAGGCATATCAGGAACAGAATGTGAATGAAAACCAAGAAAAACAACTGGCCAAAGGCAGAGACCCACAGAGAATACAGATAAGGGAGTTACCAGTGACAGAATTTAAAGTAAGCAATGAAGAGGATGCTTAAGAAGCTAAAAAACAAAACAAAACAAAAAGAATGTAAATGTAAATGTAATTAGAACTAAGAGTTATAGTAAATGATATTAAAAACTCAGTAAATGCACTGAAGAGCAGATTAGATACTGGTGAAAAGAGTATTATTAAACTAGAAGGTAAGCCAAAAAGTAAATATTCAGAATGAAACAGATTGTCAAAAACTGGGAGAGCTAGGAGATGATGTAAGCTAACAAATTAGTCTGCCGCCTCAACTTCACTGATGCTGTCAGCAAACACAAGATCCTTCACTCAGAAACAATGAACTTTATTAGAGAGCAGGGCAGGCAGCATGAGCTTTATGTTCATATTCAATTTACTCCCCATATTCTACAAATTCCATGGGGATGGTGCTGAGGTAGACCAAGGCAGATGCTATGCAAACAGTAAATTTATTTCATAGCTGAGGAACCTCTAGCTTAGGAAACCCCTACTCTTATAGGGAAGCTGCAAGCAAACCTTCCCAACTTTTGCTCTACAGAGAGATATTATTTTTATCAATAAAGAAGGAAATTTATATTATTTCTACAATTCATGGAAGAAATTATATCTTCCAGTATTATTTGTTGGGTAAACCCCTTTGAAAATACAGTATACAACAAAATCTGCCCTAAGATATGTAGAGATACCATAGTGAATTGTCCACAAAGAACATATACCTCTCATGTCTACATCATCATGACTTCTGAAATTTTTTTCTATGATTATTCCACCCCATTGTTCACTCTGATTAATCTGAAAGACATAGACAGGCATTTACTAAGGTTCCCCTCAATAGGATTATAAACTAATCATATACCATATATAGTAACATTTCTATTTATAATAATACCCAGCCTGGGGGCACCTGGGTGGCTCAGTGGGTTAAGCCTCTGCCTTCAGCTCAGGTCAAAATCTCAGGGTCCTGGGATCAAGCGAGGCATTAGGCTCTCTGCTCAGCTGGGAGCCGGTTTCCCCCTCTCTCTCTGCCTACTTGAGATCTCTCTCTCTCTCTGTCAAATATATAAAATATTTATAAATATATATATATATATACATATAAAATAATAGCCAGCCTGGAAAATCAAAGATCATCATTGCAGAAAAGAAAATAAATTATGATGTATTTATACATAAAATACTCATGAAATTAATTGTACAAGTTGCAACAATATGCACCAATAGAAATGAATCTCAGAAAATAATTTCAGATATAAAAACACAGGTAAAAAAGAGTACACATATGTGATTCAATTTATGTAATGTTCAAAAACAGACAAAATTAATACATGTAGTTAGAAGTTATCATAGTTCAGTTAGTCATTATGAAGAAGCATCAGAGGGCTTTTGGGGCTTAGTGCAGTTTTTCTTAATCTGCATACTGACTACAGTTAAGTACATTTTAAGTGCATGACTATTTAATTGAGTTGTAGATCTAGGATTTGTGCACTTAGATAAAAGTCTCCTAAATAACAATAACAACAAAAAAACTACTATAGTACCCAAATATATTAATTAACCAAATAAGGAGAGAGAAGAAACAATTATAACAATTGTAACAACTAAACAGTATAGATATTGTACCTTAACCAATACAGATAAGACAGTTGATAATACTCAATATTCATTTGTGATTAAAAAATACTCCCAAATTTAATGTAGAAATTCTATATTCAAATAAAACATATATACATAAAATCTACAGCAAACATCCTACTTAATCAGAAACATTTAGCTCACTTACTTTTTTTGAGATCAAAAATGAGAAATGATCATTTATTTTCACTGCTTTTATTCAATATTGCATTGAAGGTCTTAGTCAATAAACAAGACAAAACTATTGAATAGCATAAGAAATGAAAATAAAGAAATACAGCTTTAATAATTTACAGATGACACAATTGTCTATGTGCCATATCAAGAGTCTACAGATAAGTTAGCAATTCATAAGTAAATTCAGCAAGGTACTTGGAAGCAAGATCAACATACTAAAATCAGTATGTAACTGCAATACAAAAAATCAGTTGTATTATATAAAATAAAAGCAGTTATAAAAAGTAAAACATATGGAATAAAGTTAAAAGTCATTAACTAAGAATCTAAAAATATATGTAAGGAATCTTTATTTCTTCTATATCAAAGAGGATGGAGGGGTATAAATATATTCTTGAATTTGACTCAAATGACTAAAGGACACATTTTCCTAAATTGATCTACTGATGTATAAATTCAATGTAAATCCAGTCAAAACTATAGAAGTTCCCCCCTTCCTGTTTTTTTTTTTGTAAATTAACAAGTTGATTCTAAAATGTATATGAAAATTCAAATGACCAAGAACAATAAAAAGATGTAAAGATGACCAAAGAGGGATAATCACTCTACTAGATTGGGTAAATTGTTAAAAACCACACTAGTCGGGGAGGGGTAACCAGGTGATGGGATTAAGGAGCGCATATGATACAATGAGCACTGGGTGTTATACGCAACTGATGAATTACTGAACACTACATCTGAAACTAATCATGTACTATATGTCGACTAGTTGAATTTAATTAAAAAAAAAAGCACTGGTAAAGTTCTCTGCTTTAGTTCCTATAAAGGTAAGCAAGAAATCCATGGATCAGGATAGCAAGTTCAAAAATCATCACATTTCATTTAATACAAAAGCAATATTGCAGTGCTGAGGAAAGATTAAATGATTCTGAGTCTACTAGATAGTTATATATAAAAAACTGAAAATTTAGTACTTAACTCACACTGTTCATATAAAATGTTCATATAAATTATTGTTATTATGGTATATATAAATGTGAAAGTGAGGTTAATAAATCTTTCAGATCAGAGAATATCTTCAGAAACTTAGAGTAGGAAAATTTCTTAACCAAAACTTAGAAAGTTAGAAATCCTACAAAACATTAAGAAAAATATTGACAAATGGCTACATTAAAATTAGCAGCTTCTTTTCATTAAAAGATAGAAACAAATTAAAAAGCAAGACAAAGAGGAGAGAAGCTATTTGTAACAAATAGAACTGATGAGGTGCTTTAATCCAGATTATAGCATGAATTCTTACAAATCAATAATAAAATGAAAGAAAACCCAATTTAAAAATAACAAGGGCTTCAGATAAAGTTATAGAAATATGGTCATTTTTCAAGGAGATGCAAACTGAAAGGGACCGTATCACCAATCTCAGCAGCTTCTACATAAGGTAGACCAAAGGCGTGGCTCTCCAAAGAAGCATATCCTCTGGGCAGTCATCCTTAGAACCACACATTCATGCACTGGGATTTCTCTGCAAGTCTCCATTTACAATAGCGTAATAATTTACCCAAAATAGAGTAGTTTAAAAAAAAAATGTTGTCATGGAGTATGAAGAGAATTACAAAACACTTTGGAAAGGTCCATAAAAGGTCCAGAACATTTTCAGAGCAACAGGAAGAAATACGATTAAAACGTGATTTTCCTATGAACAGAAGAAGGTGGTACCATTGGAGCCCTGTGAATATCCTTGTGATATTATGGTGACCTTCTATTGTAACAATCCTGGTACAGCAACAAAAGTATTTTTATGTATAGATAAGTATCAGTCAAATCATATTGACTATAATTCAGAGAAAATTTATAAGCAATAATCCATAATGAAAACTCTCACTATTGCTTTTGTTTGTAAGCTTTGCATTCTTTTAGCCATTATTCTAATTTGAAATGAGCCCTTAGGAAAATCAGCACTCCTCAGGATAAACCAGACTTATGAGACTTATTTCTTCGTTTACTGTTAAAGAAGGATAGTCAGAAGAAAGGCAGGCAGGGACAAAAGACACCCTTAAAAGGATTTTACACTAATCTCTAGGGAAGGAGCCCTCCACCCTTTCCCATGTGAACTATGCCCTAATAGGTGGATGAACGTATAGACAAAAAAACCTGATTGGGTGACAGGCGCACCCAGCTACTAAAACAGCTGGGAACATTCTCTTAAAAACCCCTGGACTTAGAAACTCCAACAGAAACCCTCTCAGTTACCCTCTTTGGAATCTTTGTACTATGGCTCAATCAATTTTGCTTTGCTGCCCTCCACTTGTCATCTGATCTGCCTCTTCATTCTTCAAAGGGGCCTGACGAAGAACCTCAGGCACTAAAGGAAAAGAAATCCTGAAACACTATGATTGTTTTCTCTGAAGGCCTTTTTTTCTTTTTAATGAATAAACTCATGATGACTGAATCACCCAGTGTTTTTAATCACCTTATTCTGACTATCCTTAATTAAAGTCAGTTAAATTTAGAAAAGCAGCCGTTTATTTAAAATCAACGAAATGAATACTCTGAAGGCATAGCTTTAGGAAAATAAGTATTTTTGCTTTCTACCAAATGAAGCAAAAGTTACTTTCTAGGAGTATGTTGTTTTATGTTAATTTAAAGATGATACACAAATCTGTACTAAACATAAAGAATACCATTTCAAGCATATGGGAATAAATAATTTAAAAATCAAAGGACAAGAACAGCTTCAAAGTTAAAAAGGTGGCTTGGAAAGCTTGGGATATGGTACAATTACAGAATCTGACATCTCAAATCAACCTATAGATTTGAAAGGGGGGGGCAGAAAGATATCACAAGAACTGAAAAATCATGAAGTTGAAGCACTTCGCAAAATCATTTTGGAAACTGAACATGTGAGTAATTTTATGTAGAACTTGATGCCCCTAAAAAGTGTGTCCAAGAGATAACTGGTAGCTTCCATTTTGTATTTTACTATAAGCCAGAGATAACCTAAGAAATCTCAGCCCACATTTGTTCTGTAATTTATATTATCTAGCCAATGTAATGGCATCCTTGTCCTAAATCTGAACTTCTTCCCCAAAACTGTTGGGCCGAATTTACCCCTCCTTTAGTCTATTTCTAACAAGAAAGCTGCCAGTTTTTCCATCGTGGGATTTCTGATTTGTAGTTCATCAACTCCTCAGGTGATACCTCTATCCAGTTGCTAAGTCTCAGGGCTCCAAAAGCAACAAGACCATTGCAAATAGAAATTAAAAACGCTTTGGAATCCAATGGAGGGTGCCTTGCAAGTACAAAGAAGTCACATGGTTTGTCATTTCTAATAAAATACATACTTAAAACCTCATCATACTATTGGAAACTTATTTCTGAAAACCAATTTTAGACTTTTCATACATTTTAATCAATATCACTGAAATAAATGTTGAAATAAAGTTTCTGCCAATCTGAATAAATTAGTGTGGAGGTAATTGAATAAATAATTGATATTGAAATGAATTTTCTGCCAATCTGAGTAAATCTACAAATCATCATAAAGAATTTCAGTCATCCCGCACGAATCTCATAAACATGTCCCATTGACTGATTTGATTGTTATTTTTGTTGCCATTACTTCTAATATGTTTGATTTTAATAGAAAATGGATTAAATGGTTCACTGAAATATATATTTACCAGGTTAGAATGAGGTTGTATATTTTCCTCCAACTGAGGAAATAAATGAAGATCACCCAAATGAAAACCAAGGCTGTTCCTGCAGAGCTTGCCATGATATATAAGAAGCCATACATCATCACATGTGTTTGGCACAGACTCAAAGGAAGAGTGGGAAAAAAGGAAGGGCTTCAGGTATGCCCTGGTTGGAGGTTTTTCACATGAGGTTACATGGAAGACAGTATTATCAGTATATTATTTCCCCATATTATTGGCCTCCCTATATTTTTCCTCATATTATTACTCCTTATATTATTTCAGGAGATGGCCTAGCTAGAAGTGAGGCATCCTCTGTGATTGGTTAGGAGAGTATGTTTGTCTTTCTGTGGTGATTGGTTCTAAGCTGGAAGTGTGAGTGAGAAAGGAATCAAAAATTAGGAAAGCCAGCAGTTAGTGATTAAGTCCTGACCACTCGGACCAACTGCCACAGTGCTCCTGAGACTGTGGTTTGACTTCCTGGGCGATAAGAGTATGGGCTAGATTTGTTGAACAAAGTGTTCTGTTGCCATCTATCTGTAGAAGCAAGTCTAATATGATGTTTTCCTCCATTTGGTACTCTAATCCTACCAGTATATGTGTTGTTTTTCAAGATATTTAACCTACTTTATTGGATACATTTATATAGAAAGAGACATCGGACTTCCAAATATAGTTGGGCAGTTGATACAAAGTTATATTCATTTTGTACCTAAAATATAAGGAGAAACATATACCCTCTGGTACAAACATCAGAATGAACTGTTTTTTGACAGCAGAGGGGTAAATCGTCTTGGTAGATCTTGCTGTAGAAATTGGTTGCTGGAGAAACAAGTGCCTGCGAGAGCAGCATTTTCCCGGCCTTATTTTATGTAGAGTAAATAAGGCTTCAGGAGTCTCCCTCGGTTCTCTTCTTGCCCAGTGGCAATTTTAGTGGTGTTTTCCAAATTTAAACATACTCAGGCCCAATTACTCAGAAAAGAGAGAAGGCTGTTTCGTCTTAAAATAAATCTTCTAGGATGGACTATTTAAGCCGTGCATTTCCAGCTCAGATTTGGCCATTGAGAATAATGAATAAGACCTTGGCAGAGGATGGCAGGTCCACAGGGCACAGGACATAGTCAATGAAGTTTTGTGAAAGAGCTTCCTCCTATCATGAGTCCATGTCTCATCTACAGGGCCAAGGGCTAGGTTTGTTCGCACATGCCCTTTAAGGAGTCTTTTCTCTGCTTTTAATTTGCTGAGAGTTTTTCAAATGCTTTTCCAGCATCTATTAAACTGATCATACACTTTTTTCTTCTTTATAAGATCAGTTGGAAGGTGTTTCTTCCTCCTCTCCTTTTGAAAATTGTGTAGGGTTGTATTCTGGGCTTTTGTTTAAAATTAAAGCATTTGAAAATGATTTCAGTCTTCCAATAGATACTGAACTAGAAAAATGTTTCATGTTTTATATTGCATCTTGGGTCAATTCTGATAAGTTATATTATCAGATATATTACAAAACAAATATTTTTATAATATTTGTTCATTTTATATATATTGTTGAATTTATTGTCATAATTCTCTCCATATATTTACTTAAATATATATATACTTGGGTGATATGAAAAAGAAAAGAATAGGTATCAATGATATGATTTTGCCTAAAAACAGGCAAACTATAAAGAAAGATAACAAAGCCTGGGGCACCTGGGTGACTCAGTCGTTAGGTGTCTGCCTTCAGTTCAGGTCATGATCCCAGGGTCCTGGGATCGAGCCCCACATCAGACTCTCTGTTTAGTGGGGAGCCTGCTTCTCCCTCTCCCACTCCCCCTGCTTGTGTTAACATATGATCTGCAGATGTTAACTTCAGCAATACAATATCTTTAAGTTGTTGTAGATAAAAGTTCATTCTAATTACATAAACCAAAAATGACCTGTGGAGTAAAAAAATATTTTTCTTGTGGTGTCAACGATTTATTTTTATTGAAGTATAATTAACATACAATACTTATATTAGTTTTAAGTGTACAACACATTGATTCAACAATTCTATTCATTACTCACAACAATATTGCTCAGTGCAGTAAGTCTAGTAACCATCTGTCACCATACAATGTTATTAAAATATTATTGGCTATATTCCCTATGCTGTACATCTCATCTCCATAACTTTTTTTGTTTCATAACTGAAAGTTTGTACCTCTTAATCCTCTTCATCGACTTTGGCCATTCCCTCACCCACCTTCCCTCTGGCAACCACCAGTTTGTTCTCTAAACTGTCTGCTTTGGTTTCAGAGTTTCCATGTATAAATGATATCATATGGTATCTACCTTTCTCTTTCTGACTTACTTCACTTAGCAACAGTGTACAAGCATTCCCTTTCTCCACATCCCCACCAACACTTGTTATTTCTTGTCTTTTTGATTCCAGCCATTGTGACTGGTATGAGGTTAAATTTCACTGTGGTTTTGATTTGCATTTCCCTGTTTAGAGATGTTGAACATCTTTTAAATGAGTTAATACATTTAAAGCACATAGAGAGTGACTAGAAAGATGTCTTTATAAAATGAATAAATTAATAAATACCTATATGCAACTATCACAACCAATGGCTTAAAAATAAAGGAGGTATTGCTATGGCAATAGATACATGATAATTTCTATTATAATTATTTCGTGCTTTTTTGTATTGCTTGATGTGTTTAGTATCAGCTAAATGTTTGCTTTTATTAAGTGTAAAAGAATATTTTTAGAATGTCTTAAATTTGTTAGTCTTTAATGTTTTACACCAGAAACAACTGACCTATGAATTTGCCCACCTATGCTTGACTACTATATATGATTTTAGCCCAGTTTTGCTCCTTAACTTTTACCATAATGATTATCTGCAGGTGTTTAATGTACTTATATGCTATTTGTTTTTAGTTATTATTTCTGTATATCTACATTTGCTTTAACAAATTATATGCATAGAATTTTGGGGAAAAAAAAACTGCTCTGAGAATTAATGATTTATGTTCTAAAAGTTAAAATGTCTTGATCTTGAGGGTCCAAGGGTGCCTCAGTCATTAAAATGTCCTGATCTTGTGCTTGGGTATTAAGGAAAAGACCAATAAAATCATCAATCGATAAATAATTTATTATTAAAGATCATGTACATGGGATAATTATTTCTAATTTCTAGGCTTATCATTTACTAATGAATCAAAATCATTAAAGTGTTATTTGAATAGTGACAGAAGAAGGGTTAGAGATAATAGAAAATGTTTGATTAAGATCCAAGATTATAATAACAATGACACTGAGAACTGGATAATTGAAGTTATACATACTCTAAATAGTTTATTTTTTTAGTATATATACACATATATACTATGTGTATACTATACACATAATACATATGTGTATATATATACTATATATACATATACGTATATGTATATATATGTATCTCACTTGCAATCTTAAAAAACGTTCAAACAACGGGGCACCTGGGGGGCTCAGTGGGTTAAAGCCTCTGCCTTCTGCTCGGGTCATGATCCCAGGGTCCTGGGATCGAGCCCCGCATCAGGCTCACTGCTCGGCGGGGAACCTGCTTCCTCCAATCTCTCTTTCTGCCTACTTGTGATTTGTGTCTGTCAAATAAATAGATAAAAATCTTTAAAAAAAAAAAAAACGTTCAAACAACAAATAATATTGTATGTCAGGTAACAACTGAAAGTGTTTCTTTTTGTTGTTGTTGCTATTCTTGAAAAATCCCGGTGAGATAGATAGATGAGTGTATTGTTGAGTTCTCCATTTTACTTATGAATAAGAAATTGACCAAAGTTTATGAACCTACTCTGTAACAGACGTAACTTAGAGTCACCGAGGGATAATTTCAAATTTCTGTTACAGCTTTCCTCTGTGGTTCTCAAATGTTAGTGTTCATATGAATCTTGGTGGGGTCCTTGAAAAATAAGATGCATTAAAAAGAGGGGGAGCATCTGGGTGGGCTCTGTCAATTGAGTGTCTGATTTGGTTTCAGCACAGGTCATGATCTCATGGGTTTTGGGATCAAGGCTCCTCCAGCTACATCCTCAGTGGGGAGTGTGCTTAAGATTCTTGCCCTCTGTATCCTCCCATGTCTCTCTCTCTGTCCCTTTCTCTTAAATAAATAAATAAATAAATTTTTTTTAGCTTTTATTTATTTATTTGAAATTGAGAGAGAGTGTGCTAGAGCAAAAGCCCGAGTGGAGGGGTGAGGGGTTGGGGAGATAAGCAGAGGGAGAGGGAGAAGCAGGCTCTCCACTGAGGAGGGAGCCTGATGCCAGGACCTTGGGATCATGACCTGAGCAGAAGGCAGATGGTTAACTGACTGAGCCCCCCAGGTGCCCCAATAGATAAATCTTTTAAAAACAGAAAAAAGAAAAATAAGATCCAGATCCCAGATTCTACTTATGAGTATTCTGATGAGATTCATCCCTCTGCCTGTTGAATAAGCACCAGATATTATTCATAATCACGTTGTCTGGTGACCACAGTTTGAGAAACACTGCTTTTCAGTCTGTGCTTTTGTATATATTTAACTTGCATAATTAACTTCCAGCATACACTATCTCCTATTATGTTCCACCTTTGGAAAGAAGTAAGTATAATACCTTTGTTTTTGTTAGGTGATTGTTGAGTGTGTCTGCAACACCCACAAGGTTTTCTGAATGCCATACATTTGCTATCAAAAATTCCTTAAAGGTTATTATGTGTGTTTTCTACATAAATAAAAGGGTGATGCAGGTTCTTAAGCACCCCTTAATTAAACCTGCACCCTAAACTCCAATTATTTTCTCACATCTTCTTTGGATTTGATTAACATCTATTCTAATCCTACAAAGTAATTTCCAGGCTCTGCTAAATTATTGTACTATAAATAAGAAATAATCATTTAAACTTCAACCTTTTCTTTTCAAAGATTATGACAATCAGGTTTGATGGTATTACCACAGAAATGTCAGCTCAATTATTTTTAGAATAATTAGCTTCATTATATACAGAAGGTACACAGATATAAAATTCAGTTTCTTGATTCTTAAGTAGCTTGAGTAGCAATCAAATTCAAATTGAAAGTGGCTCACACCTGCTACCTTCATCCTTTGTCACTCTCCTATGGAAAGATTTACCACCACAGGATCTAAACAATTTATTAAGTATCACATAAAAATGATTTTCAGACATCAACACATATATCCAGAAGTTGCTGAACTAAAAATTACCTAACTTTTTTTTCTTACAACTGGAAAATACAGTCCTATATAAGGACTTGTGTTGCTTATGTTGCTATATTATTGGAGGTACTAAGACACTGTACTATTTGATTGGGAAAAAGTTTGCGATAGGACTCTAGTGTTTTGACATAATTACTCTTCTTACATCAGTTCATCAGTTAATCGCGTTTCTATAACACCTTAAAACTCTTCTGAGATTAATTAAAATATTCCTCTGGACCAGAAGCTTCTAATTATGTATCTGATTGTTCAGGTACACATTTTTTTTTTTAAAGAGCATGCAATTAATACCATGCAATTTGGGGAGGAAAAAAATAAGGTTGGGTTTAAAAAAAAATAAGGTTAGGTTAAAAAAATAAAGTTAGGTTTAATTTTTAGAAAGAATGGGAGCGGGGACTAAGATAATCAAAAAAAGACTAAGTCAGGGGAAGAGAGTAATGTTTGAGAGCTGTGTATGCCTGCAAGTCAGCCCAGAGAACACTTCAGGGTTTTTCAGGTTTTATATATCATTAGACTCAGTCATACCTGTTTACTCAAAGCATTACTAGTATTAAGATCATTGTGTGATCCATGAACAGACCAATGAGGTTGCTAGCTTAAGAGAAGGCTTTTCTCATCTTAGACATGGACAGGAAAATTTGTCATCTTGGTCAGTCTTCTCTTTTATTGAAAGGAAACCAAATTTCCCACTGAATGGCATAGAAAAATATATTTACTTAGTTTTCCACCAGATTTCTGTTGTTGAAGGACTATGTGAGTCATCTGATGGATCTTAGTAGCATAAGATATTTTCTGGATGATACATATGATCAGATTTTTAATGAGGCAGATTTCTATGAAAATAAAAAGAAGAACAAAGATTCATGATTGGAGATGACTGTGAGTCCAGTTGTTGAGTCTGGTGGGCAGCAAATCAAGATCTTTAGATAGAGGGCTCAAAACACTTGTAGATGCTACAGTGAAGATGGTGGTGGTAATCCCGTCACTTTCCCTGTTGGCCATTGGATGTTTTAGGTGACAGCAATGACATCACAGAGGTTTAAAGACAATAATAATAATAACACTTAACTTTCTTGTGAGACTCTTGTGAAACATTAAGGAATATAGATAAAATGCTTCTAGACATATTAGGCACTATATTGAGTGTTCTATTATTTCAGGAATGATTCAATATTACCCTGTTTCTTATCTTATAAACTAAATAGTAAACAACATAATCATAACACATATATAAAACAACTCTATAATGTGATTTAGAGAAACATTCCTGGCAGTCCACTCCACAAGCACATTACAAAACTAGTTTTCCTATGGCAAACTCCCTATGTAGATTCCCAGCAATATCTGAGTCAAGCCATCAACACATCATGAGAAGAAAAAGCAGGGAAAAAATGTCATGGACTTCCCTCTGTCTGTGCATGTAGAGCTACCAGATGTACTCTGATATGACCCAGCTTCAAATCAGTATGGAACAGAGCCCTCATCTGCCCTAAATGGTAACCTTTCTTACTAAAGCACTTCCTCTTCAGTGGGTCAAAGCTCAGAGAGAGAAAAGATCGTCCCATTTGATTGCTTTGCCTCCTTCCCGCAATCCTCTACACTCCCCCAAATAAGGGATTTATGCTTTCAGGCCTCCTATTTCATAGATATCTTTGCTATAGCTGCATGGAACTGTCATATAAGATAGATTTTTCCCCATGTTTCAAAACAACACTATGGACTGAGCCTTCCTGTTTTGAACTATGATTTATTTAAATGGAAGAAAAATAATCAGAAAATTGATCTTCCTCCTAAATACCTGATTCTGAATGCTATGGTCTATGGTCTAGCTTTATAACCCTGTTTTACATACCAGAAAAAAATGTTATTATCTTAGACTTACCTTTTATTTCCTTTGATAGCCAATCCTAATTTTCCTTTAGTCATAAAATATCTTTAGTAAGACGTGTGTGTGCATCTTATACTTGAAAAGGCAAAAGATAAAATCATGCCAGTTATTTTCAGAATATTATTTCCCAAAATACACATTTCTAATAATAAGTTTATATGACAAAGGTAGCAACAACCTGCGTGATGCTTGAAACTTGGGAATTAATCTGGCTCCCTAGAATGTTGCAACATTCTTCTAGGGGTGGTGGCTTCCCATGGAAGCAATTACTTAAATGGATGCTTTCTGCCCTCTACCCTTCTTTTTGCATTACAAGCTTTTTGATACTCAGACTGGAAAATGTTTTAATCTTGGCCAGTTCCTCAACTGTTGTTTGTCTTTGCTGTCATTTGTTACCTCGTCCTTCATTCAGGGATGAAGAACAATTTGATTCATTCTTTCTGTTACATTTTTTGTCTTTTTAGTTTCCTTCTACCAGCAGTTATCCCAGAGTCAACACTAGTTCCTCTTTCAAATTCCATCTCTTTCTAGAGTCTACCCATATCCCACTCAGTTGATTTTGTGGATACAAACTTGCTTCTTTTTCTATGCTCTAATGTCTTGGAGAGCTATAATGTCTTTGGAGAATCTCCAAATTAGAAATCTTTTATATGGTGTGGGAGGAATAGACTAATATTACTGCCCATCCTTGCCTCAGATTTATAAAAATCAACAGTATAGGAAAATGATACATCTGAAAAAATATGTCTTATAGTATTTATTCTTAGAGATAAGTAAAGAAACTGAAATAATTAAATATTTAGAAGTTCATAATCTGTTTAGGTGAGATTTTAATGTTGATATAGCTTTGATTTCTCTCCTTTATTCTCTAATAAACATAGCTCTGAATATTTGAAAACTTATAATTTAAAATAATGAGGAAACCACTATTTACTTATTATTCATCAGCCTTACAATTAGCTGTTCCTATCTTAAATGCCACTGGAATAATTCACATGATTGCAAATAGCTTGGAATGCCATGTTGCAGTAACATCATTTCCAGTACAGAATGATCCAATTCTGCGTGACAAGTTTAAAAGGACTATTCATTTCCTTTGAGCAAAATAGGCATGATCTTTTCAGTTTTATTTATGAAAAATAAGATTGTCATTACAAAATTTTAGAGTTAGAGTAATAAAACAATTTAAGTGTGCCCTAATATTTTTCATTTATTTAACTTAAGGTGATTGTCTCAGAGGGATTACTTTTGTTTTTTTCATAGAGCTTGATTGAGTCCATCATCCTTCCCCCCTCCTCCATCCCCCGTTACATAATGCATTATTTATGTTCCCCTAAACCATTTTGCTTTCACTGTAAAATCACTCCCCAAGTCTTTTAATTTGTTTAGTCTTCTTGGAGCTTTGCAGAGCTGGCTTAGGGTCTAAAAAGGAATCTAAAGCAATTCCCCTTCAGGGCTTTTGCATTGACTAAGAGAGAGCAATCAAACTTATCAGCTGGAAACAGTCTTTGGCTTCAAGCAAATAGACCAGTTCGTTTACTACATTTAAAGAGTCTTACTGGGGCAGTCCAGCTCCCCTGCAAAGAAACCACTACCTCTGCACACACACACACACACACACACACACACACACACAAAGAAAAGGAAAGAAAAGAAAAGGAAAAAAAAAAAAAAAGATGAGTCCAACGGGAGGGAGTGTTCATCTTAACCAGGACCTGAGGTTTGGATGCTAAGGGCCAAGCAATATGGAACTAAAGACATGGCCAGTATTTTATAGATGATTTATGATAAACCTGTCCATCTAAAAAGTCAGAATCTTTCTATTTGTGATACATGTTATCACAGTATATGGAAGGAGCTCCATTGAGATTATGCCATATTTTAATTCAATATATATTTTGTAATGGGATATTGGGATAACTTGGAGACAGAGGATTAAGTTCATTTCTCCGTGAACTTAGTTGAATTAAAAAATCATTCTCAAAATAATTGATAGAAAGAAAAATAATTATAAATGATGGCTTAAGGAAAGCTCATGAAGTCCCTGAAAGCCTAGAGGGAGGAACATAAAAATATGAGGGGGGAGTATAGCCACAAAAGAGAAAGGAAGGCATACTCTTCAACAGGTGTGCCAAAAGGATAGCTCCAAATTAAAGGAGTCCCATTAATCCAAATACATAACATAAATCCTAAGAAACATTTAAAAAGGAAAAGGTATATTTCTTTTCCTTTGTGTATGGAAGGGACTTCTACTACAGGAACCAAAAAATAAGCCTTGAACAAACAGAATATAGCTTATACAGACGTTGTGTATGATGGTCATAGAGCGTATTGTCATAACCAACATTGTTTCCATGAAAGAAACATGTTTTAGATTTTGAACAAGACTATCACAAAGTAACATTCGAAACAAAAATGAGATCATAAAGGGGTATTGTCTATAATATATATGAGGCAAAGTTGTGACTTTGCTAGCTTTCTAATACAAAGTTAGGCAAGTCAATTCATCTTTCTAATTCAGTTTTCTCGTAGATAAATTGAGAAGGCTGAACTGGGATGAAAGATTTCCATGGTTTTCAAGTCCATCAATAATTATTGCTTTTTCAATAAATAATAGTGGCTTATTTATCTGTACTTCAATGATAGCACACAACATTCTTTTAAATAACAGAGCTTGAAATGTACAGAACTGACTATTTAGACATTGTCTATCTCCTAAATACTAAAAATGTTAAAAATAGCAATAGAGCTTTACTTAGTTCCAAATCTGAGAGCATACTGCTAAATAACACACACTTTAACACATGCATACTTTCATCTTTCCATAATTTCATTTAGTTAGTAATGTAATTCTCGCATGCAAAAATAATTAAAAGTTTCTTGGCCACATTTTGCCTTATAAATCTGAAAACAAACCAGCACCATTTAATATTAACTCACTGGCCACATGCTTTTTGCTGTTATTGCCATGATTTCGAACATTGAAGCTATCGTTAAAATTTTAGACATCTGTGATCAGAAAATATTATTTTCAGGTGTAAATTGGAAACTATTTATTGACATTTCTCTATGAAGCAACACTGTAATTTCAACCTTTTTCCTAAGAGAATTTATTTTGAAGTGTCTGTGTTTCTCTGTTATCATTTTTTCAGTCTTTTGTTTCATTTCCATCCTTTGGGTTTCAAAGTTTCTTTTCGATATTTCCAATTAAGATTGAAGTTTGCTGCATTTTTTCCTTTAATGCTCGTAAGAAAGATTTTTTGGAACAATGTCATTTTCCTAACCCACAAAGCTGTTGCTGTGAGTAAACTTGCTCTTAGATAACTTCTTCTGTAGCACTGTTCATGATTAATTAGCATTTCTAAGGAAGTAAATGAGTGTCTTGCTTTTCACGTTTTTTGCAAAATGTTTGACATATTGTGAATGTTTGATTTTGCTGTATTGCTCTTAATATATGCTAATACATGCTTACAATGTGATAGAATAGCATAGTGATTAAGCAGGTATAAGAATCTCAGTGAAGTGATTAAATGCTTTTCTTCTTTAATAGTATACTGACATAATAGCCTGTCTATTATTGATAACGATACTATAACAATAATCTAAAAATGAAAAATAAAATTGATTGGGTCCCTCCCCTCCCCTCCAGAAGCTAGAATTCTGGTATTCCTTCACATCTTTTCTCTCCAAGAGGATGCCTAGATATACTGAGGTAAGTTTTTTAGAAAATTTTAATGCGTTAGATTTAAGTTTAATGAACAAGGAATTTTCTCATTTTGTTTAGTTTTTTTTAAGATTTTATTTATTTATTTGAGAGAGAGAGCATGAGCGGGGCGAGGGGGAGGGGGAGAAGTAGGCTCTCAGCCAAGCACAGAGATGCAGGGCTTGATCCCAGGACTCTGGGATCATGACCTGAGCCAAAGGCAGATGCTTAACCAACTGAGCCGCCCAGGCGCCCCTCATATTGTTAATTTTGGAATGAACAAATTTTGAATTTTGTTTAATTCTCACACTGCCAATTCCTACGGCCATATTTTTTAGGTGTTTTCATATTTTCATAAAATACATAAATACTAATTTGAAAAAGAAGAAGAAACCCACAAAAATACACTCAACTGATCTTTGACAAAGAAACAAAGAGTACTACAAAAGATAGTCTTTTCAACAACTGGTGCTGGAACAGCTAGTCATTCATCAGCCAAATGAATCTAATCACAGACATTATGCCTTTCACAAGAACTAACTCAAAATGGATCACAGACTTTAATATGAAATATAAAACTATAAAAGTAGAAGACAATATAGGAGAAAAACTAAACGACCTTGGGATTAGAGATGACTTTTTAGATATAACACCAAATATAGGATCCATGAAAGAAAGACTTGATAAGCTAAATTTGATGAAAATTAAACACTTCTGTTCTGGGAAAGACAATGTTAAGAGAATGAGAAGACAACATAGACTGGAAGAAAAACATTTGCAAAAGACATCTGTAATAAAAGACTTTTCCAAAATATACAACGAACACTTAAAGCTTGACAATAAGAAAATGAACAACCCAATCTAACAATGGGCAAATACCTCACTAAAGAAGATATATAGAGGGAAGATAAATACACGGAAATATGTTCAACATCTCATGTCATTAGGAATTGCAAATTAAAACAAGAATGAAACACCACTGTACACCTATCGGAATGGCCAAAATCCAAAACATTGTCTATGTTAAATTCATTGCTGGTAGAAATGTAAAGTAGAATAGCCACTTGGAAGACAATTTTGCAGTTTCTTGCAAAACTGAACATGCTTTTACCATAAGATATAGCAATCTTACCATGATATTTACCCAAATGAGTTGAATGATACCATGAGAAAACCTGTGTAGAGGCTGCTTTTTAGGTAACAGACTTGACTAGTGGAAATTTGATCAAGGCAAATGGACCCACAGTGACCCCCAAGCTGAATGCAAACAGGCTCATTAAGCAACCCACCTTGAAATAACCGTAGGCTCTAACTGACCAGTTACAACAAGGTCTAGTTCCTAAGATTACCACAAAAGGGCAAATTCCGTATGTCCCCATGTTCTGTCGCTCTGCCCTGTAACTGTGGCCCCTCACTATCACTTCACAGCAGACACTTCTCCTCGGTGGCCCTGCCCTCTGCTTCCTTGCAATGTATTCAATACATTTTCATCTCTTTTGCTCAGCCTTGGGTGAATTCTTCCACTACTGGCCCCTACCCCATCAGAGTGCCCCACAACCTGCACATGGATATTTACAGCAGGTTTATTCAAAATTGCCAAAACTTGGAAGCGAAGGAGATGCCCTTCAGCAGGTGAACGCGTAAACTGTGGTACATCCAGATAAAGCAAAGTTATTTGGAGCTAAAAACCAATGGGCTATCAAGCCATGAAAACACAAGGAAGAACTTGGAATGCATACTACTGGGCAAAGAAGCCAACCTGGAAAGACTATATACTGTACTAACATTCTGGAAAAAGCAAAAGGATGGAGACTGGAGAATGATCAGTAATTCCAGGGGTTAGAGGAAAGGAAGGAAAGAATATGGGAGCACAGAGAACTTTATGGTAGTGACACTAATCTGTACGACACTAAAATGGCAAATAGATTTCATTATACATGGAATGTATTACACCAACCCTGATCCATAACGTAAACTATGGGTTTTGGATTTTGGATATAGGGTATCAATGGAGATTCATTGATTATAACAAATGTACTGATCTGGATATGGATAGTGGAGGAGGTTGTGCATGTGTGCTGACAGATGGTATATGGGAAATCTCTACATTTTTCACTCAGTCTTGCTGCGAACCTAAAACTGCACTATAAATATGGTGTGATCTTAAGAAGTATTTGTATAATCTGGAAAATATATAGGAATGAAAACTTTATTAACAGGAAATACTTATTGCTGAAATTGAATAGTGGGCTAATATGATTTAGCGTTCAACAACAAAAAATAATGCTTATTTAAATCCAGTGTTCAGAAATTAAATATTATAGTATTTGATTCTGTGTACCAGTTATAAAACAAAAAAAATATTGCTTTTAATCATATACTTTTTTTAAAGATTTTTATTTATTTATTTGACAGACAGAGAGAGATCACAAGTAGGCAGAGAGGCAGGCAGAGAGAGAGGGGGAAGCAGGCTCCCCTCCCCCAATGTGGGGCTCGATCCCAGGACCCTGAGATCATGACCTGAGCCGAAGGCAGAGGCCTAAACCACTGAGCCACCCAGGTGCCCCTAATCATATACGTTTTTATGTGGGTAAACAAAATTGATATTTTTTGCTTTACTATCACAGTAATAATGATTTCCTAAAATCTCTTAAATATTAATAGTGAAGAGATGGACAGCCAAAAATATAGTAATATGAAACTTCTACTAAATTAATACATTATTGAAAAGAGTCTTTATAATCCGTATGTATATTCAGCACTTTACTTGAATGGGATTTTTATTGTTCAGTCTGTTTGGATGTTTAATAACTATGGAGGGAATTCTCCTTAGCTGAAGAAAATATTTAAAAAATGTATATGAAGAAGAAAGCAAGTTTTTATTTTTCACCTTTTATTTAGAAATACTTTGAGATTTACAAAAGAGGTATAGAGGTAGTATGTAGTTTCCCCATGAATGCTTCACCTAGTTTACCCGATGTTAACATCTTACATAACCATGGTACACATATCAAACCAGGTAATTAACATTGCTATGAATACTATTAACAAAGCTTGAGACCTTACACAAATTTCACCAGGTTCCCAACCTTTACTTTTTTCTGGACTAAGTTCCAATCAAGAGCACTACACTAAATGTATTTGTCATGTTTCCTTAGTTCCTGCTTTTTATCTATTAAAGACGGTCTCTCAGTCTTTCCTGTCTTTTATAACCTTCCTGTTTTTCTCTAACCCTGGTCTTTCTTATTGGAGACTTTTCCTTAATTTAGGTTTGTGTAACAGTTTCTCATGGTTATAGTGATGTCATATGGTGAAAGAATGACATAGACGTGGTATCGTGTTCTTCACAGTCAATCAGGTCAGAGATGCCTGATTCCGATATGCCAGAATACTGACGCTAGTAACACGGATCAGTTCGTTAAATTTGTGCCTGTCAGATTTCTGGATTCTTTTTTTTTTTTTTTTAATTAAAGATTTTGTTTATTTATTTGACAGACAGAGATCACAAGTAGGCAGAGAAGCAGGCAGAGAGAGAGGGAGGAGGAAGCAGGCTCCCTGCTGAGCAGAGAGCCCAATGCGGTGCTCAATCCCAGGACCCTGGGATCATGACGTGAGCCGAAAGCAGAGGCTTTAACCCACTGAGCAACCCAGGCACCCCCACATTTCTGGATTCTAATGTTACTTTTTTTCCCCCTTTGTAATTAATTATTCTCTTTGGGGAAAATACTTTGAGACTTTAATAACATTCTTGTATCTCATTATACTTTGTCTTACTAAATTTATTTTATTTTAAAAAATATATATTTTTTAATTTATTTGAGAGAGAGAGAAAGAGAGAATAAGTGAGCACAAGCAGGGGGAGTGACAGGTAGAGGGAGAGGGAGAAGCAGACTCTCCACTGAGCAGGAGCCTGGGTCTTGATCCCAGGACCCTAGGATCATGACCTGAGCTAAAGGCAGATGCTTAACAACTGAGCCAACCAGGTGCCCCATGTCTTAGTAACTTTAATAATCTATCAACAGGTCTTTCTTGCAGTGAGTAACACTATGTTATTTGACAAATGGCAATTTTCTACCTCCATTACTGTTACTATGTTTATTAATTGGAATTCTATTTTAAGAAAATTATTTATCTTTCTTTTTTTAAGATTTTATTTATTTGAGACAGAGTGAAAGAGAAAGAGAGAGAACAAGTCAGGGGCAGGGGCAAAGAGAGAGGAAGAAGCAGACTCCCCTTTGAGGGAGTCTGATATGGGACTGGGTCCCAGGACCCTGAGATCATGAACTGAACTGAAGGCCAACACTTAACTGACTGAGCCACCCAGGCACCCCAAGAAAATTATATATTTTTCTTTCTTTTATTTACATCAGTATAAACTCAAGGGCATTTATTTTATTACATGAGTGAAAAATCTAGTCATTTCATTATTATTTTACTCTAATTATCTCAGTCTTGGCCACTGGGAACTTTTTCAAGTTGCTTCTTTTATCCATGTGAAATGTTCCCATCACTTTGTGAACTTTCTTCTTTTCTAGTAACACAATGGAGAAAGATAAGAAGTATATGTATGTATACTAATGCACATTTACATACAGATCTACATTAATTTCTGTAACTATTCAATTTCTATATTTATTATATATATATGCAAAAGTTTATATATAGATAAAACTAACCCTCATTGATCATATTCCCAAGTATCCCCAACTATCTATACATTAAGTATTTTGTTTTATCTTTCAATAAGCATATCTTGAAATTTTTCACTGATGATTTGTTAAAGAGACTTCCAAACTTAAATAAAACTTATTCATATATTTTTTCTTTTGAAATGCCTTGGCATCTAACACTTGTTTCATTACTTTCCTTTTTTTTTTCATTTCTTTTTATGAATTCCTAAAAGATTTTATTTATCTATTTGAGAGAAAGAGAGTGAGGAAATGCAGAGGAGAGAGGGAGAAGCAGTCTCCCCGCTGAGCTGGGAGTCTGACACAGGGCTCGATCCCAGGACCCTAGGACCACAACGCAAGCCAAAAGCAGCCACCTAACCAACTAAGCCACACAGGCATCCCTCCTTGTTTTTTATTTCCATATTCATATAGTATTCACATCTGTCAAAAGGCAGGGGAGTGATTCTGCATTCCTAAAACAACTTACCCATTGAGTCCACATGCTGGTGTAAGAAGAGACTCTAAGAGCCAGCATTTGCTCTATGTGACTGAGCCCTACTCCATTTGTGATACAACTTAGAGAAACACTCAGCTAGAGTCAAGTTGACCAGATTTTCTCTCCCACCCTCTTAACTTAAGAATGGAGAGGCAGAGATTTGTTGTTATATTTGGGTCACACTAATTGAACCGCTTCTCAATCTTTGTGCATAAGGATAAACCAGGAAACTTGTTAGAACTTGTTAGCTGGTCTATAATACAGTGCACGGTTTTGTCTTTTCTGTCAGCGCTCAGGAGGCACTGATGCTGCTGATAGCTGGGCTTCATTTAGCAGAGAGAGCCAGGATATTCATTAGAGAGAAGGTCAGTGAAATTCTGTGCTGATGCTCTTAAAGTTTCCAGGTTTCTTTCTGCCTATGAGTTATTACTTCTAACTTCTTGACATAGTCCATGTCTTTTCAATAAATTCATTTTCCTTCATGTTAACCAAAGTTAAGCTGTTGTGATACAACCCAAACAACAAAAACAAATGCTAACAAATGAATGCTGTGTATTCACCTTAATGCAATAGATGTCTACAAAGAGTTTCATTTAATTATCCTCTATGCATTAGGTCATAGATCAATAAACGAATTACCAGGGAACTTGCAACTCCTTTTTCCCAGAAAGCATCTTCTTTGTTGTTGACAGGTACTATTAATACCAGAGGGTCTGTTAAATTAAAGTAAACCAATTCCTTTCTCTTTCTATGTGACTCACTGCATGCAACCTCAATTTCTCTGGTAATTGTGGTCTATTTACTTAATGGTGTTTCACAATGGAATCTGAGTTTTTGAGATTTAAGTGAGCATCAGATACTCAAGTACTTTGTGAAATGACATATTTCTCTAAGAAGAAAAATGAAGAATATATAAAGAATAAGATTCTAATATGTATATCAGAATCTTTCCTTCACTGCTTGAATTTAGAAGAGTATAATTTTGATAAAATTTTTAGCTCTTTCATACAAAAATATCTGTAAAGGATACATAGTTTTTAGTTGTAGAACAATCTGTAGATAGAAGAAAAGGCTCTGCTTATTTCAATAATAATAATACTATCAGGAGTGCCTAGATGGTTTAGTTCATTGAGTGTCTGATTCTCTTTTCTTTTCTTTTCAGTGTTCCAGCATTTATTGTTTATGCACCACACCCAGTCTCCATGCAATATGTGCCCTCCATAATACCCACCACGAGGCTCACGCAACCCCCCAACCCATCCCCTCCAAAACCCTCAGTTTGTTTCTCAGAGTCCACAGTCCCTCACAGTTTGTCTCCCCCTCTGATGCCCCCAACTCCCTTCTCCTCTCCATCTCCCAATGTCCTCCATGTTATTCCTTATGCCTCACAAGTAAATGAAACAGTATGATAATTGACTCTCTCTCCTTGACTTACTTCACTCAGCAAAATCTCCTCCAGTCCCATCCATGTTGAGACAAAAGTTGGGTACTCATCCTTTCTGATGGAGGCATAATTCTCCTTTGTATATATGGACCATATCTTCTTTATCCATTTATCCATTGAAGGGCATCTTGGTTCTCTCCATAGTTTGGTGACTGTGGCCACTGCTACTATGAACATTGGTGTACAGATGGCCCTTCTTTTCACTACATCAGTTTCTTTGGGATAAATACCCAGTAGTGCAATTGCAAGGTCATAAGGAAGCTCTATTTTTAATTTCTTAAGGAATCTCCACACTGTTTTCCAAAGTGGCTGCACCAACTTGGGTTCCCACCAATAGTGTAAGAGGGTTACTCTTTCTTCACATCCTTTCCAACACATGTTGTTTACTGTCTTGATGATTTTGGCCATTCTGACTGGTGTAAGGTGGTATTTCAATGTGGTTTTGATTTGAATCTCCTTAATTGCTAATGATGATGAACATTTTTTCATGTGTCTGTTAGCCATTTGTATGTCTTCTTTAGAGAAGTGTCTATTCATGTCTTCTGCCCATTTTTTGATATGATTATCTGTTTTGCATGTATTGAGTTTGAGGAGTCCTTTATAGATCTTGGATATCAACCCTTTGTAGTGTCATTTGCGAATATCTTCTCCCAACCTGTGGGTTACCTCTTTGTTTTGTTGACTGTTTCCTTTGCTGTGCAGAAGCTTTTGATCTTGATGAAGCCCCAAAAGTTCATTTTCACTTTTATTTCCTTTATCTTTGGAGACATATCTTGAAAGAAGTTGCTGGGGTGAAGTCAAAGAGATTACTGCCTGTGTTCTCCACTAGGATTTAGATAGATTCCTGCCTCACATGGAGGTCTTTTATCCATTTCGAGTTTATCTTTGTGTATAGTGTAAGAGAATGGTCAAGTTTCATTCTTCTACATGTAGCTGTCCAATTTTCCCTCCACTGTTTATTGAAGAGATTGTCTTTATTCTACTGTATATTTTTTTTCCTGCTTTGTTGAAGATTATTTGAACATAGAGTAGAGGGCCTGTATCTGGGCTCTCTACTTTGTTCCCCTGGTCTATGTGTCTGTTTTTGTACCAGTATCATGCTGCCTTGGTGATCTTGAAAGCTTGAAATCAGGCAATGCAATGCCTGAGTTTTGTTTTTCTTTTTCAACATTTCCTTAGCAATGCAGGTCTCTTCTGGTTCCATACAAATTTTAGGATTGTTTGTTCCAGCTCATTGAAAAATGCCAGTGTAATTTTGATTGGGATGGCATTGAAAGTATAGATTGCTCTAGGCAGTATATACATTTTAACAATGTTTATTCTTCTGATCCATGAGCATGGACTGTTCTTTCATCTTTTTGTGTCTTCAATTTTTTCCATAAGTATTCTGTAGTAGCTCAAGTACAGATCCTTTACCTCTTTGGTTAGGTTTATTCCCAGGTATCCTATGGTCCTTGGTGCTATAGTAAATGGAATCGACTCTCTAATTTCCCTTTCTGTATTTTCATTGTTAGTGTATAAGAAAGCAACTGATTTCTGTACATTGATTTTGTATCCTGCCACATTACTGAATTGCTGTATGAGTTCTAGTAGTTTGGCAGTAGAGTCTTTTGAGTTTTCCATATATAGTATCATGTCATCTACGAACAGAGAGAGTTTGATTTCTCCATTGCCAATTTGAATGCCTTTTATTTATGTGTGTTGTCTGATTGCTGTTGCTAGGACTTCTAGTACTATGTTGAACAAGAGTGGCGAGAGTAGACATCCTTGCCGTGTCCCTGATCTCAAAGGGAAGGCTGTCAGCTTTTCCCCATTGAGGATGATATTCGCTCTGGGTTTTTCATAGATAGATTTTATGAATTTGAGGAATGTTCCCTCTATCCCTATACTTTGAAATATTTTAATTAAGAACAGATGCTGTATCTTGTCAAATGCTTTTTCTGCATCAATTGAGAGGACCATGTGGTTCTCTCTTCTTTTACTGATTTGTTCTATCACATTGATTGATTTGCAAATGTTGAACCACCCTTATACCCCATGGATAAATCCCACCTGGTCATGGTGGATAATCTTTTTAATGTTGTTGGATCCTATTAGCTAAGATCTTGTTGAGAATCTTAGCATCCATATTCATCAGGGTTATTTGTCTGAAATTATCCTTTTTGGTGGGGTCTTTGCCTGCTTTGGGGATCAGAGTAATGCCAGCTTCATAAAAAGAGTCTGGAAATTTTCCTTCTGTTTCTATTTTTTGAAACAGCTTCAGGAGAATAGGTATTATGCCTTCTTTGAATGTTTGGTAGAATTTCTCCAGGGAATCTGTCAGATTGTGGGCTGGTTTTTTTTGGGAGGTTTTTGATCACTGCTTCAATCTCGTTACTAGCTATTGATCTATTCAGGTTGTCAATTTCCTCCTGATTCAGTTTTGGAGGTTTATAAGTCTCCAGGAATGCATCCATTTCATCTAGATTGCTTAACTTATTGGCATATAACGGTTGATTATAATTTCTGATGATTGTTTCTATTTCCTTGGTGTTAGTTGTGATGTGTTTCCCTTTTCACTCATAATTTTATTAATTTGGGTCATCTCTCTTTTCTTTTGGATTAGTTTGGCCAATGGTTTGTTGACCTTATTGATTCTTTCAAAAAACCAGCTTCTAGTTTCATAATAGTGTTCTACTATGTCTCTAGTTTCTATCTCATTGATATCTGCTCTAATCTTGTTATTTCCCTTCTTGTGTGTGGGGTTGGCTTCATATGTTGTTGATTCTCCAGTTCTTTAAGGTGTAAAAAGAGCTGATGTATTCCAGATTTCTCAATTTTTTTGAGGTAGGCTTGGATGGCTATGTATTTCCCCCTTAGGACCACCTTTGCTGTATCCCATAGGTTTTGGACTGAAGTGTCTTCATTCGCATTGGTTTCCATGAATTATTTAAGTTCTTCTTTGATTTCCTGGTTGATCCAAGCATTCCTAAAGCAAGGTGGTCTTTAGCTTCCATGTGTTTGAATTCCTTCCAAACTTTTTCTTGTGGTTGAGTTCCAGTTTCAAAGCATGTGGTCTGAGAATATGCAGGGAATAATCTCAGTCTTTTGGTATTGGTTGAGCCCTGATTTTTTACCCAGTTTGTGGTCTATTCTGGAGAAAGTTCCATGTGCACTCAAGAAGAATGAGTAGTTGGTTGTTTTAGGGTGGAATGTTCTGTAGATATCTATGAGGGTTCTCTAGTCCAATGTGTCATTCAATGCTCTTGTTTCTTAATTGATTTTCTGCTTGGGTGATCTGTCTATTACTGAGAGTGGCATGTTAAGATCCCCTACTATTAGTGTATTCATATCAATATGACTCTATCTTGATCAACAGTTGTCTTATGTAGTTGGCTGCTCCCATATCAGGGGCATAAATATTTACAATTGTTAGATTGGGTGGATAGACCCTTTAAGAATGATGTAGTGTCCTTCTTTATCTCTGACTACAGTCTTTAGTTTAAAATCTAATTTATCTGATATGAGAATTGCTACCCTAGCTTTCTTTTGAGGCCCATTGACATGAAAGATGCTCCTCCATCCCTTCACTTTCAGTCTGGATGTGTCCTTAAGTTCAAAATGGGTCTCTTGTAGACAACATATGGACAGGTCCTGTCGTTTTATCCAATCTGCTATCCTGTGCCATTTTGGGGGAGTGTTTAGGCCATTCACATTGAGAGTGATTATTGAGAGATACATTTTTATTGGCATCATGGCACAGGCACAGGCATTATTGGCCTGTGAAGTCCTTGTTTCTATAGATTGTCTCTGTAAATTTCTGTTCTATGACACTCTTGGGTTCTTTCTTCTTTTATAGAACCTCCCTTAATATTTCTTGTATTGCTGGTTTGGTGGTCACATACTCTTAAACCTTGCTGGTCTTGGAAACTCTTTAACTCTCCATCCATTTTGAATGTCAGCCTTGCTGGATAAAGTATTCTTGGCTGCATGTTCTTCTCATTTAGTGCCCTGAATATGTCTTACCAGACTTTTCTGGCTTGCTAGGTTTCTCTGGACAGGTCTGATGTTATTCTGATGGACCTTCCTCTGTACATAAAGAGTCTCTTCCCCCTAGCTGCTTTCAAGAGCTCCTGTCTAAAATTATGATTCATCAGTGACACAATGAGGTATCTCAAGGTCTTTCTCTGATCTTGGGGGATCTTTCTGCATCTAGGACACAAACACTGGTTCCATTCCCCAGATTGGGAAAATTTTCATGAAGAATTTGTTCAACTATATCTTCTAGTCTTCTTTCTTTCCTCACCCTCAGGGATCCCAATAATTTTGATGGCATCATTTAGTTCCCTAATTCTGTTTTGATGGCTTCTAAGCTGTTTGTTCCAGGGCTCCTGCTGATCCTTTTTCTCTAATATTTTGTCCTCTAGATCACTAATTCTATCTTCTGCCTCAGTTATCCTAGCTGTTAGAGAATTTAGATTAGATTGGATCTCATTGATAGCATTTTTAACTTCTTCTCAGATGGCTTTCACTTCTGCCTTAATAGATTCCATGTTGTCATTAATGGTTTTCTCCAACCTAGTCATTGCCTGGATAATTGTTACCCTAAATTCCCCTTCTGACATACTGTTTATGTCCACATCCAATAGCTCTGATAGAGAGGTCACAGTCTCTGAATTTTTCCTCTGTTGGGCATTTCTCCCCCTAATCATTTTGGTGAGAGGTGGTTGAGAGGATGTGTAACTGAATATATCAGCTGTGATCCAGGCAAGGGGCACCCTGGAACACTTCTAAGCAATCGAAGTTACCACCAAAAAGAGATAAAAAAGAAAAGAAAAAGAGAAAAAGAGAGAGATGGAAAAAAGACAGGGAGAGAGAGACAGAGAGAGAAGACCCAGCCAGAATGGACCCCAAAGCTAAGATTTATAAGGTATATGAACAGAAATGGACAAATGAAAAGATTGATAAAAGTAAATGACAAGAAAAAAAAAAAAAAAAGAACCCAGCCAGAATGAGTCCCAGGTATAAAATTTATATAATACCAGAACAAAAACAAATACACAGAAACACTGACAGAAGAAAAAGATGGGAGGGTGGTTATAAATTCTCAATGTGGGGGAGGAAGATTATTTTGATTCTTCCTGGATGTATCTTGTTATCTTTGTAAAAGGGAGTTTAATCCAGAGTTAAAGGGAGATTAAAACTGGTTTATATTAAGGGGTAGTATTGATGAGGGAAAGAGGGTTACCGTGAAGCTTATATTTATATGTATATTTTAAAAAAATAGAAAAGCAAAAAATCCCCACAGATATATGTATGAAAAAAGTTCAAGTTAAAAGGTCATTATGGAATTTGTTATACTGAACCTCTTGGTGTAATGGTAAATAGGTTAAAAAATTAAAAAGATTAAGAATAGTGAGAACAAATTAAAAATGAAAGTTGTATCTATGAAATATACAGATTTTAGGGCAATACCGGGAGCTTAATATCTTCTTTGACCCTGATATTGGGGTTTTACAGTTTTATGGGGACCCTGTGGTGGTTGTCCTCTCATTCTTTTGGCTGGCTTTCTTGGGGAGGGGCCTGCTGTGTTGTTTGTCAGACAGTCTTGCTTGGGTTGAGTTCTCCTGCCCCCTATCAAAGGGCTGGGCTCTGTGGAAACCGGTTTTTCAGGCTTTTGTTCTCTGGAGGTTTTTGTTCTTTGGCAGCTTTTTGCGGCTTTTCAGAGGTTTAGAGGAAAGCAAACTGAGTCCAGACCTCCATCTTCAGAGAGGATCCTCAGTCTGCTCCCCGTGGATGGCCCAGTGTGGGAGGCCGCAATAAGGCTTGAGACGAGGACCAAGCCAGGCCCTGACTTGTGCCTCCTTTAAAGTTTGAATAACCTAACAAAAGGTTTAGGACGGGAAAAGTTGAGGAGCACTGAGAAAGGGTCTGTGCTATGGATTGTGCGCTCGCCTACGTGACTTCCCACACGCTTGCTAAATAAATGAGAACAATTCTGTTGGGGTCAAAAGTTTGTTGCTGGCCCTTGCTGCCCTAATACTGCTCATAAATTACTTTCAGGTTTGCTGTATCAATATAGAACAATTGTACTGGCATCAGCCATTTGGGGTCACGAGGTCTGCTTATAGTTAAATGTGAAACTTATTATGGGAACTCGTGGTTGTTTAACTAGACACAGATGTATTGCTTCTCCTATTATCACTATATATATGGCCTAATGCTTTGAATAAACTTAGCACTGCTGGACATCCTCCTCAGTTCTCCTCCTGCCCCCATCTCTTTACTTCTCAAGTTCTTTTCTTTATCCTCTTGCCCTCACGTTCCTGGTCAATTTGTTGCACCGGCTGCAACAGCCCAGAACACACAGACTCCCCCTCTGCCAACTCTGCTGAGCCACTGAGCGATGCAACCTCCCACAGGCAGTGCATGTCCCGAGCCACTGTCTCCAGGGTCGCCCAAAAAGTTCCTGCTTGTCTCTGCACCTCCATACTACTAAAAGCGCAAGTGATATTGGTCCAGGGAGCCCGCGTCCAGTGGCTGCCTTTGCCAGGACTGCACTAAACCAGAGATAGCACACTGAGATTTCCAAGCCTGGGTTGGGAGTTTTCAGACTCTCGCCTAGTCCTGGCACCCACTGGCTAGCACCCACACAGAGTACTCTCAGGTGTGGGCAGGGAGATGGTTCAGTCCCCAGTTGGTCGTACAGTGCACCTGCAGAGTGCCAAAGACTGTGGTTCTAGAGAGTGCTGGCTGGCACACACTTCTTGCAGAGGGTGCCTGGCCAAGCACTGGTGCAAGCAGTGGAAAGCTGGCCGCTAAGGAACCACAGCCTGCAGGCTTTGCTGCACTCTGGCACAGGTGGTCTCCGGCAGAGGCCATCCTGGGTCCATGGGCTTAGGCCTGTGCCCGTGACCACCAGATTCCACCAGTTGCCCCTTAAGAGCTTTTGCTCTTTTTGAGTGTTTGTAACCAGACTCCAAGGTAATGCTTGGGCCAATAATCACAGGACACTCTCATATTGGGGTATTTTTTTTTACAATGGGTCATTTCTGGTGGCTCCCTCCCCCTTCTGTTTATCCTTCGATATCAGTCTGATTCCTACTCGCTTTACCTCTCAACTGGTGTCTTCTCCTCTTGTAGAGATCCAGAAATATATAATCCCATATCTCAGGCTGATTTCATGGGTGTTCAGAGTGTTCTAGTAGATAATTTGCTCACTTTAGGGGACCAGTTGAAATGGGGTCTCTAACTTCTCTGCCATCTCGCCCCCACCTCTGAGTGTCTGATTCTTATTTTGGCTTGGGTCATGATCTCAGGGTCTTGGGATTGAGCCCTACTTTGGGCTCCATCCTCAGTAGGGAGTCTGCTTGGGGTTGTCTTTCTCCCTCCTACCTCCCTCCCTACCCCTGCACTCTCCCTCTTTCTCTCTCAAATAAATAAGTTAATTTAAAAAATAATAACTCAAGGCATAAATGAAATAAACATTTATATTTGCATATTTTATTTGCTATATTTAAAATATAATGCCTACATCTGGGAAATTTCCATGACACAAAGAAAACAACCTACTATACTTACAGTGAAATATTGTTTTTTGCATTCTAATTTTTGAATCGTGGTTCACCAAGAATTAGAAAAATAACACACAAGTACATTACATGTTTGACTTACGGTGGATACCTTCCTGCTTTTGCTATCAGGAATGCTGTCATCTTTCTGTCAAAATATTACCCTAACATTCCTTAAGTACCACATTCAAAACTGACTTTGCACATGTGGTTTTGACGGAATTGTCCCAGTTGCTAGGAAATTGGTGGGCCATCCCTGATTGGCCTGAGAGTCCTCAGAGTGACATAAAATGATTGGTTCAAGGTTGGAATACTGATTCCATAGAGACCAATGAGATTTGCTCCTAAGACTTGTGTCGATAGAAGAGTCACAAACGTTTGAAGAGCTTTAAACAATATGGATGTGCAGGTCCACTGCAGACAAACTAAGACTGCTTCTGAGGAGCTGGATTTAGGTAAGGGTTTAGAGTTCCTTAAGTGTGTCTAATGGCATTACAGGTGCACTCATGGCTTAATGGTTCAGATTTACTATCCATATTTTGAGAACAAGAGTGCGAAGGCAGCAGAGAGGAAGGCAGAACCAAAATGGAGAGACAAATCCAGTCTTGATGACTAGTTTTCAATCCATGTCTGAATTCAGAATTACTCCCAAGGACTTTTGCACTGCTTTGCAATCATTTCTTTTTTTTTTGGCATAAATTAGTTCAAGTTAGTTTTCTGTCACTTTTAGCAGAAACAGACCTAAAAATATGGTCAATAAGGAATATTTTAAGTGCTTTTAATTTTTTTCATATTTTATCACTGTTCTCTTAAAATCTGTTTGTATTCATTTAAAAATATTCATGTACTGATTTTCAATGAGTAACACTATGAAAGAAAACCTATATGGTTATCATATATATTTCTATGATCTCAGCAATTATCCATGCAAGTGAAGATGTACTTTGTCCAAGAATGGCTACCCTTAGAGAGTCTAATTCTGCCTCTCCTTCAGAGTCACACAAAATAAACATTTTTGCTTATTTTGACTATTTCTCAGATGAATAATAAAAAAAATAATACAAAAGTAGTACTGTTAAAATGCATTTTGCTGGGGTGCGTAGGTGGCTCAGTGGGTTAAAGTCTCTGCCTTCGGCTCAGGTCATGATCCCAGGGTCCTGGGATCGAGCCCCACATCAGGCTCTCTGCTCAGCAGGGAGCCTGCTTCTCCATCCCCACCCCTGCCTGCCTCTCTGTCTACTTGTGATTTCTGTCTGTCAAATAAATAAAATCTTTTTTAAAAAATGCATTTTGCTCAGTGTCATGAATTAAATTATGAGCTTTATAACAGTACTACTTTCTCAATGAACTGGTAAGATGTTTATGATAGACTCATAGCAACTACAAAGGGCCTCTCCATAGGAAAAGAAATTTTCATATATTATACATATTTCAACAAATAAAAGAGGACTGCAATTAGATGAACCACCTTATGAGACCTAATAATAAGATATATTAAAATGTGACCAAATAAGTGTATGATTGAAATAATCCAATTCTTAGATTAACAACTAAATTCTGTCTTTTATCTCTCTTATGAACTCCATATCATTATTTCATGGCCATGACGCTTGTCTGTGACAAAAACACCAGTCATCTGAGAGATATATGTATCTTTATGAAAATAAAAAAAATTTAAAGTGTGCCATGCAAAATTCTTCTTTAAGCTCAATATATTATTCTAATATGATCCAAAATCTGAGGTAAAATTTAAATTTTGCTAACTTCTGTATAATGCACATGATTCCATTTTTTAAATAAAAATTCCTTGTGGCAACTGGGTGGCTCAGTCCGTTAAGCATCTTCCTTTGGCTCGGGTCATGGTTACAGGTTCAAGCTCCCTACTCACTGGGGAGTCTGTTTCGCCCCTCCCCCCGACTCATGTGCTCACTCTCTCTTTCAAACAAATAGATAAAATTTTTATAAATAAATAAATACATATCCCTCATTTTCAATTGATTCTATTTGTAACAGTGATTATAATGTATCTATAATACCTAACCATTACAGACCTATCCATGCTTATCTATATAAAAACTTCATTCTGGGGCAGTTATCCATTCCTGCATAATAGTTCCAATAGTTTGTAGTTTAGATCAAGGATGTGTTCTTTCTCATGATTTTGTGGGGTAGAAATTCCCATGGGGCTGTGCTGGGCAGTTCTGTTCCACATGGTGACAGACAGTGGTTATTCTCTCAGCTGTATTCAACGGATGACTGGAATGGACTAGACTAGAAAGAGGTGAAATACCCACTTCACCTAAAATCTGTCCAAAACTGGCACTAGCACAAAGCCAGGATTGTATCATGTAAATCAGGTCTAGCTGAGAGGGGCTTCCTTAGGGGCAGTTTCTCAGTATAGTTTCTCAGTATAGTGATTCTTATGCCAGAACTAAAAAGATGTGGTGCCTGGGTGGCTCAGTTGGTTAAGCATCCAACTCTTGATTTCAGCACGGATCAAAGGGTTGTGAGATCGAGCCTGGTGTTGGGCTCCACACTGGGTATGGAGCCTGCTTAAGATTCTCTCTCACTCCCTCTGCCTCTCCCCAACTCCCTCCCTCTCAAAAACAAAAACAAAACAAAAAACAAAAACTACCTAAATCTAAATACATGTGAACAAAAATAAAAATCTTTCCCCTTACCCTACAACCCAAAAAACAATGATGAGTCAGGAACTGGGGGAAAAAAAATCCCGAAAATTAAAAAATGTAGCAAATAGAAGTATATAGCAGCCACTGGTCCATGGACATTTTGAAATCCAATTGTACATATTTTGTTAGAGACTCCTACTCCTGGAACAGGGGAGGTTCTTCAGTTAAGGCCTACTTTCTCTCCCTGGGAGTATTTTCCAAAGGTTTTAAGCACTATCTTCTAAGAGCTTCTCTCTGCCTTTTGAGTTTACTCTTTCTTATGTCTTGATGAAAAAGAGCCTGTGCTTACAACTGAATAGCTTTCTTAACTTCTTAGCTACACTGCCCTTAAAAATAGGAGACCCATATTTCTCTTTTCTTTTACACTGCCTTGTCCCTTTTATTACAGGCTGTTGACTCTTTCACCAATACAGTTCTCTTAAAAACATTGTTGGTTTTAATAAGTAACAGTGAAATTGATTCAGTGCTCCCAAGGACTCATTTAAAAGAGACAGACATCCTTCTACTTTGGGCTGGTAAGACTCCTATGGGGCAATGCCCTAAGATTCTTAGAATCCATTTGGTTTAGCTTCAGGGGATTATAAAGCACCACTTTAAATCTTTCAAAGAATGTAATAAGAAACTTGCAGCCCTAAACTCTTAGTTACCTTGAAGCCACATTTTACTGGAAATATTATGGACTGATATTTATCTTACTGCGATTTCTCACTTGGAATTTCTTTTTCTTTTTTTCTTTTTCTTTCTTTCTTTCTTTCTTTTTTTTTTTTTTTTTTTTTTTTTTTTTTTTTTTTTTTTTTTTTGGTCAGGAGTAGTAAGGGATGAAAAAGCTTGTATTTTTTAACTTAGCAAATATTGGGTTTGAAATATTTCCTCCAAACTATGCTGGAAAACTGAACAGCTCCTTCTTTAGTTCATCTCTTTTGCTTTATAATAGATCATAGGGAGCATGTATAAACCTACTGGCACTTTGAACATTATGCCTGAAAGTATGTCTACTTAGCTCTCAAATCTGTTAGGTATATTTTCTATCAATACACATAACACAGTCAGTAGCCTTGCCAGTGTTTCTACTAAAACATACCATGCCTGGTTTTTTTAGTCTCCATTATCAGTTTTCTCACTGAATTTCTTGTTTCTCCTGATAATCTTCTTGCTGTCTTTCTGGACTTTACTTACCACTTCATCCCAGAGCCAGTACCACATGGATTAGGTTTTTGTTAGAGCATCAGCTACTTTAAAGGGGAGAGGAGCTAGATTCACCTCCTGAGGGAACTGCTGTATACGCAGAGATAGGGAAAACATTCTGTCTTTGTAGCCTATCTACTACATGACCTATATCTACCTGGGATCTCTCCAGAATTTGGGAGTGTGTCAAAGGGTGGGACTGTGTGTCTGAAACCTGAAACCCATGTATTTGGTAAGTCACAAGTATTGGGAATGCAAGGATAACATAGGATTTTTTTCTCATATGATGATGAATATTTTTAACATCCTGCACTGTATATAATATAACATGGATAACCAGTTACCATTTTCTCCGTATTTGTTTCTCTTGAAGATTTTTAGAGGAAGTGGTACTTGGACAGATAAAAGTTGGTTAGGCTGTGGAAAGAAATATCTTTTTTTACACGTTGTCGATTGTGTTGTGGTATCTGTATTAGTCTCATTTACCCTAATTAGTGTGAATCCATATCTTGAAGTCCAGATAAATGCTGATTGGAAAGCAATATACACAGTAGCAAAGACAGATCTGATTTTGAATCCCACTTTCCCTAGATCCTATTGGTATTGCATTAAACAGCTTACTCAATATGATAGCAACACTTTATTTATAATTTGCTTTCTTTGCAAATTAAACATAGTGTTTGACTCTTACCTTAATAATTTAGCATTGAGTAAAATCACGTATTTATCCTGGAAAAGGGGAACTCACATACTACTACCATTTATTGGGCCATCTCTGCGAAGCAAACTGATCTTCCTTGATAAAAGTCTATTTTAACTCTCCATAATGTTAACAATTCATAAAGATGCATTAAAGTATTTTATATGGAAATTGGCTTAAGTAGTGAAAGGGAAATATATATATTTACAACAGTTCTATCATAAAATTTCCAAATATAGCTCACATTTTAGATGGGTATATAAAATATGAATTTATTTAAAAATAACGTATTAGGAGCCTAAGCATGTATTTCTTTATGAATATATGTTGACAACACATTAAACTGGAATTTGTCAGAATTTCTGCATATTTTTTTCCAATGCAGAGTTGAAATGTTGAATCTAATACTTTCATTTTTGTGCTCAAACAACCTATTAAAAAGGTCAAAACAGAAGTTATCTGTTGGAGTTTCCCTGCTTTGCAAATTTACAATGAGTTTTCAGTGTATCTATTTCTTAATATGAAGTGACAGCATGGCAAAGGAAGTAATTTCAACACATTTTCTTGGTATCAGTTGCACATACTATTATTTGAATTCCTTCCAATGGTTTAAGAGCTACTTTATGCCAATGATTTCTTCAATATTTGACTGAATTTCTCTCTTGACATTTCATGAACATTTTTTTTTAATGATACAATCATCATTTTTTTTTTTTTTAACTCATAGTATCTTAAGGATTCTATGCACTGTTAGAGACCTAAGTAAATTCCCTAAAGTCATTCCTTTTTCTTTGGAATTTTTTTCTGTATCTCCTCATGTATTAACTGGTTCAAACAGTAAAATTTGGGGACTGTAATGGATCCATGGTTATGAAGTCAATATATGTGTCCTATCAGCACTGAAAGAGCTTATATATGATGTAATTCAAATATAAGGCATTCTATAAAAAGGCAAAACTATGAGAATAGGAAAAGGAACAGTGGTTGCCAGAGATTTGGAAGGAGAGATCGATGAAAAAGTGGAGCACAAGTGAATTTTAGGGCAGTGAAACCATTCTGTAGGAAACTATAGTGATGGATACATGTTATTATACATGTATCAAAATCCATAGACTGCATATCACTGAGAGTGAAGCCTAAAGGAAACTATGGACTGTGGTGATAACGATGTGTCAATGTCAGTTCATTGCCAGTTAACAAATGTATCACTCTGGGAGGCTATGGGTGTGTTAGGGGTGGACTACATGAGAATTGTATACATTCCACGGGATTTTTGTATGAACCAAAAACCATCCTCCCTATAAAGTCTATTAAAAAAGAAGAAGAAGAAGGAGAAGAGGAAGAATGCAGAAAATGCAGAAACAGAAAGCTCTGGTAATAATATTATGAAGTCTTACCACTCTGGCTAAAAAATTAAAAACCAGACTTAGGTGTTCATAACTGAATGTAGTAAATGTTTTACACATTTGGTAGCTTTCAGTGTAAACTTAAAGAGCAATTGAAGCAGAGATATTCTTGATTGATGGCACTCATTTCAACTCCTAAATAGTTCCTTTATTGGTAGGCCTCACCGGGACAGAAGAAATACTTATATTCTGATTTCCAATATAGTAAAACCAGTGGATACGCCATGGAATGCTGGAAATATCTTTATATCTATCCTTTCTACACAGTCAACATTTATCTCCTGAAGGGCAGTCACATTCTTTACTTGTGTATTTTTTAAATAAAACCATCCTCAGAATCAGTATCAATAGTTATAGTTCCTTTTATACCATTTCAGGGATTTCTAATTATAATTATTAGAACATATTAACTTAATTAAATCTCATATAAATACACACTCTAATACATCAGTATTATATCTATCACAATATATAACATGTACTATAATATATTAAAATTAACTTACATATTTATATTTGATAAAGTAAACAAGAGAAGTCATGTTATTTGTATTAAAATTTGTAAAAACTTTATCTTTCCTGATTTTCCTTCTACAGAGGTACTATTATCATTTTCAAATATTAAACGATTTTATTACAACCTGCAAGGTGATAGGCGTTCACCCAGTCTAGGGGTCCAGGAGCACCAAGGGATAGCTGAAGGGCTCCACCTCCTGGCACAAGACCAGAACCTCGGATTGAAACTTCATGTGTTAAAATTGCATCAGGAATACAAGCTTAAATATTTTTGCGTCCTAAAACATTGACATTTCTCCTACTTCTTTTCTCCCACATATGCAAGCACACAATACATATTTCTTAGAGATTAATTATTGAAACCTAGGTGGTAATTGCAATCAAAGCAATATGTTTTCACATTTAAATTATCTTAGGTTGCTAAGCCCTTTTGACTCCAAACCCCAATGATTTAGTCACTAATGAGGATTGTTTTCTCTCTGAGGACTGTAAGCTTAAGTATGTCTTTATGTAGCTGATTTTCCCCCCTCTCTCTTAAAGCTCATTAATTAGAAGCTGACTTTCTCCAGTTGTAGCTTTTTAATGTGCTGCTTTAGAAGAGCTTTCTCTGCTTAGCATTAAAATGTCACTGGATCCAAACAGCTTTTACTTTCTCTTAAACAAAGCATTTTCATAGCAAGTCCAATAACAAAGTAAGCAGAGAACTAAAAGAATAAATAAATTCTCTGTTTCTGAATTCCATATTCAGCTTTCATTTTTAAAGTTTCTTTTTAAAAAGCAAAGAAAATAATCTTGCAATTAAACATTTTTCTTATTTGAACCAAGGTGGCATGCTCTGGCATGACCAGCAGCTACAGAATTTTGACATATAGTTTCCGAAACTGTTCATTTAAGTGAGCCAACAATCCCTGCGGAATGCATCCCATCTCCATAGATCATCATCTCCTTGTATTTTATTATTTATTTATTTTGTAAATATTTTATTTATTTATTTGAGAGAGAAAGAGAGAGACAGACAGAGCGTGAGCAGGGGGAGGAGAAAGAGGGAGAGGGAGAAGCAGGCTCCCCACTGAACAAGGAGCTTGATATGGGACTCAATCCCATGAGATCATGACCTGAGTGAAAGGCAGACGCTTAACTGACTGAGCCACCCAGGAGCCCCATTCTTGTAGTTTATAAAGTGTACCTTAAGCATACTTATTTGGGGGACCTTAGGAACAAATAGTCCTATGCTTATGTTCATAGCCAGATACCCCTGACATCGTGGGTTCCTGCCACCCTTTATTTCACTCCCATTTCTTACTTCCAGTCTCTCCTCCTGTTTTAGGCAACCAGATAAAATGTTTGGCACATAACCCTGTATACTTACATATTTTTGTAAAATATGTAGTGTTGTTTTATGCGCACATTTTAAATATTTCTAAGTACAGTTTTGTTTTTTTTTTTTACAATATATTCGTGTTGCACATGTATATTTATCTCATCATTCTCTGCATAAGCGTCCTTCACATTTGACTTACATGTTCTTCAGTTTGGGATAGAGTTATTGTCTACAATTCTCAGCAATTGATACATACACACACTCTCTCTCTCTCTCAACCCCTCTGCGATAACTGTTCATAAACATGTTCCCTTATTGGATGGCTATGAAAATTTTTCTGTGGTCTATATTCAAGAGTGGTTCATTCATTCCCACGGTTTGAGCCTTGTCAGTTTGAATAAGTTTTGCTCTCCAGAATGACAGCAGTAAAAACTATATTCACATGAGTAGTGCATTGGGTCTGTAGCTAAAAATGCTTATTACTATCCAGACTTTAATTAGCTAAATTCCTGGTTGTCTTAAAATATGTTTATTATTGAGGATCTCTTTATATTGATGCACTAATTTGGGGTTCTTTCCCTAAAGTCACCTGCTTGTATCTTTGGCTTATTTAATTTTAAGATATTTATTTATGTATTTATTTATCTATTTATTTATTTAATATATTTGACAGAGAGACACAGAGAGAGAGAACAAGCAGGCAGAAAGTGCACAGAAGGGCAGGCAGAAGGAGAGGGAGAAGCAGGCATCTGGCTTAGCAAAGAGCCCAATGTGGGGCTCAATCCTCGGACCCTGAGATCATGACCTGATCAGAAGGCAGACACTTAACCAACTGCGCCACCCAGGTGTCTCTTGGGTTTACTTTTTCTATGAGCTGTTAGGTCGAGGGAATTCCTTGTGTTTTCTTAGTTTCAGTTCTTTGGTATTATTAGACCTTTTAAATATGTTTTTCCCAATTGGTCATCTTTTTTATCCTTGCTCCAGGTTTGCTCTTTTAATAGAATTCCTTTCTTAATGAAATATATCAATTTTTCATGATACAGTGAAATTTTTCTTTATGAATATTTTCTTCTGCATCATACTTCTGTTATCTTTACAGTATTCATTTCTAATTCAGGTTTTGAGTTAATCTGAAATTCACCTTAATAAGCTGCTCTGTGTGGACCCAGAATTCTGGATGGACAACATTACACAAAGAGTAAATTTCTCAAAGCACCAGTTAGAAGTAGGACTCTATTGCTATTGCTATAGAGGGTCTGGGACAGGAACAGACAAACAGAATTATTTATTTATTTATTTATTCATTTATTTATTTAAAGATTTTATTTATTTATTTGGCAGAGATACATCACAAGTAGGCAGAGAGACAGGCTGGGGCAGGGGTGGGGGGGCGGGGAGCGATGCAGGCTCCCTGCTGAGCAGAGAGCCCGATGTGGGGCTTGATCTCAGGATTCCAGGATCATGACCTGAGCCGAAGGCAGAGACTTAACCCACTGAGACACCCAGGTGCCCCCAGAAGTAATTATTTATATTCTAAAAGATATCATTACTCTATCAAAAAATCTTACCTTGGCTTCAGTAGCATTTTGAGAAAAGTTGAGGTAACTATTGTTTTTGGAACCAGAAACTGAGACAAGTTTAAGATAATAATAATACTGATAGTAATAATAATAATAACAGAAACACAACATAAATATAGTACCCAAAAATTATGTTCAAGTTTTTTGTAATTAGAAAGCTAAATGCCCTTGCTGGTTGCTCACATAGTGCACTTTCCTAAGTTATAAATGTCTTAGCCATTAGTGTTAAAATTACAGGCAATATCGGGGCACCTGGGTGGCTCAGTGGGTTAAAGCCTCTGCTTTCAGCTCAGGTCATGATCCCAGGGTCCTGGGTTCGAGCCCCGCATCATGCTAACTGCTCAGCAGGGAGTCTGCTTCCCCTCCTCTCTCTCTGCCTGTCTTTCTGCCTACTTGTGATCTCTGTCTGTCAAATAAATAAATAAAATCTTTAAAAAATAAAAAAAAAATTACAGGCAATATCAACGCAAGACATTATGCTATCCGTGTAGTTCCCTCCTAACTACATCTATGCTGCAATAAGTGGTTATTTGTGGTATACATGTTTAAGATGGCAATTCTCATCTTTACCTGCTTAATATGGATTTGGGATATGAAGCGGAGAGCATATTTGAAAAGTATGTATTTGAAAATGTATTTGAAAAATCCAAAAGGAGATTATAGATGGTATAAGAGGATGTAATATTGTTGATATACGGGGCATAAGTAACACATTTGTTAGATTGGTTTAGACATTGCCACTTTAAACTTTTGTACAGCTCAAGGCTATTGGGAAAGCTAATGGCATTGACTCCATATGGAGATCCAAGGAGATCTATATGAGAGCTAGACGGTTAGCCTATAAGAAAACATTTACATGAGACCACTTAAAACAGCATGGCAAAATAATTTTATTTAGTTATTCATGTATTTATTCATCCAGTCAATATTGTTTTAAATTCAAAGCTATAAGATGCGAGACATTTTCTAGGTATTAGTGATACAGAATTTTATAAACATGTATAATTGTTTTTACAATGTATCTTCTAGTATGGAAGAAATGGACAGGGATGCCTGGGTGGCTCATGGGTTACACATCTGCCTTCAGCTCAGATCATGGTCCCAGAGTCCCAGGATCATGCCCCATGTCTTCATCTCCCTCCACCTTTGTTCCTCCTCTGCTCCTTCTCTCCCTCTGTCTCTCTCAAATAAATACAATATTTTAAAGATTTTATTAATTCATTTGAGAGAGAGGCAGAGAGAGTACAAGCACGGGGACAGACAGAGAGAGAGGGAGAAGCAGACTCCCCACTGAGCAGGGAGCCTGACATGGGGCTCGATCCCAGGACCCTGAGACCATGACCTGAGCTGAAGGCAGGCACCCAACCATCTGAGCCACCCGGGTGCCCCAATAAATAAAATCTTTAAAAAAGGAAGAAAAAAGAAAGAAATGGACAAAGATATACATGAATAGTCATATATCATATGTTGATAAATACGATGCATTAAACATAGCATTGAAATATTGGGTTGAGGAATGGAACTGACTCCATTGGAAGCTGATTTAAAAGCAGAGAACTGGGGACTGTGAAGATATTTGGGGAAAGAACATTGAAGAAAAGGCACATGAAAATACTCTGAAGTGGAGCATGCTTAGTGCCTTTGAACCCATAAGATGCCAATACGGGTGGAATGGAGACCGCAAAAGAAAAAACACAAGGAGATGAAGACAAAGAACTCCAACACCCAGATCTGGTATTCTACTTCATTTATCTCAGTCTGAGGCAGACCACAGTAGCTGCTACTCCGTAGCAGAAAAGGATTCAGAGGACTTTATATAAATCTGTGTTTCCTTCTTTTCTCTTTGTGATAGGTTTGCAAACATCCACTACAAACCTTGTTGGCATTTGAAGAGATGTCATAGAGTGGGGAAAAAAAAGCTTAAAAAAAATTGACTACCAGCCTTGAGCATTTTAACTGAATCTTCAGCCCTTAAATAATTGGTTTACATTATTGGTTCTTACTGATTTAACAAAATTAGGTATTTCTCACTATCCAGCAGATGAGGAGGTGAGAAACAACAGACCACTTTTCCTTTCTTTCCCTTCTTTTTCTTCTTCCTGGCTTTTTAAATAAAGCTACTCATATCACATCAATAAAACAAAAGTGAATGTGGGCGTATCTGTATGACCCTTGAAAATGTTCACTGATAAAGCCTTCAAAGTTAGTTGAAACCACAATCCTAGTTGCTAAAATTTGCAAATATTAAAAGATCTACCTGTGAATTATTGATAGTCAGTACATGGTGGAATCAACCCTATTTTTTGCCTTAGCTTCAGTTCAAAACTTAATAAGAATAAAGGATGGTTGTTGGAATAAAACTGTCCAATAACTCGAAATTGGCAGATAAGATTTGGTCTTTACTGATACCATAGATTTTCTTAGTAATCCAGCAGCCATATTTGCAATACGGAATTCTCAACTGGTCCACCTGATAGTTGATCCAGAAACGCCGGTCTCCTATGCAAACATTTTCTCAGCCTTCAGAAAAAAGGCTGGTAAATTGAGAATTAATATCTAGTTTTAATCTCTTTACCCTTCCCTAACTGAATAGTAGATTTTATTACTGCCACTCAGGGAAAGATCAAGCTAAAATACAACCCTCTAGGTTGGAGGAAGAAGATGCCTATTGCTGAACTAGATAGTAGTCAGAAGGGTAGCCTGGAATGAGTTTGTGTAGGTACGAGGCTATATGGGAGCAGAAATGCAAAGAGAAAAAGATGTTTGCAATAGTCTAAGGGGATAAGATTTCTTCCATCCCAACCATAAAGAAGAAAAAGCATGAAGGCAGGGAAGAGTGGACCCTCATTGGTTGAGTACTGTCATAAAGTGTGTGCTACTTGGAAGAAATTACAGACTGGCAAATCTCAATAAGGTAGGAGGGTACCATACCTACCAGTGAATCTGGCCAGCAGGTGTTAGGGCTGAAAACTCCCTTCCCTTGTGGAATTTAAGTAGAAGATAATTGAATATTTGGGAAACTGTATAAAATATCAAAAGAAAAGGTATTTTCCCACATGTGAATTCAAATATGAATTTACATTTAAGTTAATGGATTATTAATCCCAAAGTATTTGCATTTTCATTCTCATTCCCATTTACTCGATGAGATTTTTTTCCATGTTAAATGAATATAAGACATTATTAAGTATGAATTTACTGAATTATAAAGTGGGAGTCTGATAAAACACATTTGTTTTCATTTTATGACCACAGTAAATTGTGTCATTGATCATATGCCCCTCTTTGCCAACACTGCTAAACTTAAAAAAGACAGATTTGTGGCTTAACTAAAGTGAGAACAAGGCAAAGCAAAGCAAAATTACAGCATATTTTTCTGTACTAATCTCATCCAAAATTAGTTTTACTTTTCCTTCTTTTCCTGATTTTATAATATCTTTGTCCCGATTTGCAAAGCAGTATTTAATAAAAACCTCCAATTATATTTAGACTGCTGGGAAGATTAGTAGGTAAAGAGATAGAGGTCTTTCAAGTCATATTGAATCAGCAACAACTCATGTTTAAGGTCAGGCTCAAGAAGGATCTTAAAAAAAATTTTTTTTATAAGATCTTTTTCCCAAGGTAAAGATGCCTAAGGAGTGGTTTATTGAATATGTTCACAAATTCTTTGCCAGAGTAACTGATTTAATTCAAGTCCCATTTTAAAACTGATTGATGGCCCAAATGTATTCTCCTTTATCTGATTAATTAGCACAGTACTTAGTTTATACAATAATTAAAATAGTTTATATATAGAACAAGAAAAAGATGAATTCAGGTGAAAATATTTTTCCCTCAGACTATGAGGAGCTTTTAATATTAACGATAATATGCAAAAGTTAGTGATTTCTTCAATATTACATTTATAGCTAAGCAAATGTTTCCATTGTTTACTCTGTAATGTTACCACTGACAACCTTGTAAGATAGGCTGATTTATCATAGTTTTGTATCTTAATCCTCCCAATGTAATTTTGGAAATGTCAGTATTTGAGTTAATTTTAAAGAGGGTGCATAATGCTAATTTCAGCCTTTCCTCTAAGACAAAACTTTTTCTAATATATGAGGCAATTCAGTTATTTCTAATTCAAAACTTGAGTTTTTTTCTGTCTTCTTAAAGCTGTGAAAATACAGTTTTTAAAAAAAGTATCTTGAGGGGCACCTGGATGGCTCAGTGGGTTAAGCCTCTGCCTTCGGCTCAGGTCATGGTCCCAGGGTCGTGGAATCGAGCCCCACATCGGGCTCTCTGCTCAGCGGGGAGCCTGCTTCCCCCACCTCTCTCTCTCTGCCTGCCTCTCTGCCTACTTGTGATCTCTCTCTCTCAAATAAATAAACAAAATCTTTAAAAAAAAAAAGTATCTTGACACTGGTCATTATCATGGAACAAAATGTAGATTTCCTCACCATGATAAGTGAATATATTATAGTTGGTAAATTAATGAACAAATAATTTAGGCTGACTTATAAGATCACTACTATCTGGCTCTGTAGCGTATTTTATAAATAAAGGCCTGAATGACTATTTTTTAAAGGTTTCTTCTGTATGTCTGATATTGTGTAAAAATGCCTGTAAGCGAAGAGGTTTGGATGGTTCATATGAAGGGGCTATGTCTTTCTTGTGGTCAGTACTTCCTAAGGCTACATAATTCTCTTTTATTCTGCTGTCAATATATACTATATCACAGCAGAATCTACCCTTTCCTTTCTGTTTTAAGAAGATTGCTCTCTCTCTTTAAATAAGTCTTTATTCTCACATACCTAGCTTCTTGCTCTTAATGCATGGGCAGTTCAAACTGGAAGCCTGCAACAATACCCAAGATTTATTGGGTGTGTACAATGTTCTAAGCATTGTTATGATATAATCCTCACAACTTTATGAGAGTAGTACGATTATTATCCACCTTTTTCAAATGAGGAAATGGAAGCACAGAGATTGGATAACTTTCAAAAGATCCCAGAAGTCTGGATCGAGTCTAAGGCAAAATACCCTTTTATTTTATCACATATCTCTGATTTCTGAGATGTATCTATATGTATATGTATATATGGATATGTTTATATCTATCTGATTATATATATTATATACATATATAACTTTGCTACATATGCCATTATTTCATCCTTATCTACTTAAATAAATCCATTTATCTACTTATATCAATCTATATATATAAATAAGGATGAAATAATGGCATATGCAGTGAAGTTATTGGTTTCAAATCAGGAGGAGATATATACAAGAGATAGAAAATGAGTAAGACTCTACATAAGGAAGTAAAAGAGTAAAAATAAATTGTTTAAAATTACTAAAACATTCATGGTATAATAAGAACATTTCATCTCCTGGGGGTGCCTGGGTGGCTCAGTCAGTTAAGCAGCTGCCTTCGGCTCAGGTCATGATCCCAGGGTCCTGGGATCGAATCCTACATTGGGCTCCTTGCTCAGCAGGGAGCCTGCTTATTTCTCTGACTCTGCCTGCCACAATGCCTGTTTGTTCTCTCTCTCTCTCTCTAATATCTCTCTGATATCAATCAATCAATAAATCAATCTTTAAAAAAGAGAGAACATTTCATCTCCTGGTCATATGCATCCCACCCACATTTATTCTCTTTCTGTGCTTTATCCATCACATCACAACCTCTCTGTTTCTGCTTATACTCAGGTCTTTTCATCAAAGTGAACTGGCCTAACTGAAATCATTGGTATAAAGATTTTTCATTGATTGTGATTAAAGTAGTGATAGAAACTAGGCAACTGTCTCTCTGATTGAACTTGAGATAATTCAAAATGTCTCCAAATGTAACAGTGTTAGAAGCCCAAAAACCTGTATGTAATTCTAGCAATGATTAGTCTCTCAAAACCACTAGCTGTGGCTTTGGCTGAATTTAAATGTGGTGATATCTTACGTACTACTCAGAATATTGCCAACCATTTAATAAATATTATATGAATAGATTAATTTAATTGCCTTACATTTATCTAGCTATTTTCTGGTGATAATAACTTACCTAATTTAAGCCCCAAAGTTATATTGCTAATGATGAGTCACATTAGGAAAAGTGGGATGACTGATAACGCCATGTAGAGTGTTTACAGATCTTGGCTCACACACTTGGGTGGGCACAGAACACATTAAAAAAAAAAATCTGTAATTTAATGCCTTGCCCAGCATTTTATAGAAAACAGCCACTGAGACACCTGGTATCTCAGTCAGTTAAGTGCCAACTCTTGATTTCAGCTCAGGTCATCATCTCAGGGTCCCGGGATCAAGCCCTGAGTTGATCTCTGTGCTCAGTGTGGAGTCTGCTTGAGATACGCTCTCTCCCTCTGCCCCTCCCCTGCTCATGCACACAATAAAAAAAAATAAATAAAAACAAACAAACAAAAAACCCAAGAACTATTATTTTTTTGAGGAATATAATCACAAGGAAGTAGAAGTGGGGTGATGGGGGAAGGAAGTGTGGTCAGGAAGGATACAGACCAAACAGAATATAGGCATTAGGGAACTTGCTGTTCTTCATAACAAATACAACTCATGGTGGGCCTTCAATGATGCCTTCATAGAGGCTTTATGAATTTCTTTCTTTTTTTTTTTAAAGATTTTATTTATTTATTTGTAAGAGAGAGAGCGAGCGAGAGTGAGCACAGGCAGAGTCAGAGGGAGAAGCAGGCTCCCTGCGGAGCAAGGAGCCCAATGCGGAACTCGATCCCATGACGCTGGGATGATGACCAGAGCTGAAGGCAGCTGCTTAACCAACTGAGCCACCCAGGCGTCCCGCTTTATGAATTTCTGCTTTGTAGAATAGTACTTGGATGGGAGTAAGAAAAATAAATTTACTTTCTTGGTCCCCATTGCAGTGTTTTCCTTCTATTAGAGTTTACTCTAATGAGAGTCAAGCCATGCCTTTCAAGTTGTGTCATTAAGCCAATTTCTTCGACCAAAAGTCTAGATTTTTCTCCAGGTCTGGAAAGGTTGGGAAGAGCTAATAATACAGGGGTCTAGTTTATTAGCCTGGTGCTTGGCTCCCAGTCTTACACTTTTGTGCAGAGGAGCTCACAGAAGGCTCATACAAATAAATGGTCACTTGTTAGTGGCTACCTTAGTCCATGAAATAGTGGCTATATGGTTCACGACTCAGGGGTTCTCATTGCAACAGCTGAAAACAGCAGACTTGGGAGTGGGAAGGGAAGTGAAACAGGCGGGGAAGATGGCAGTGCTGAGTCTAAAAGAGACACATACAATGTGTCCTAATACATGCATCTAAATTTTAGTTTGAGTCATTGTATTTGTTACCTATTACTGAGCAACAACTTAGGAAGCTGAGGGGCTTGGAAGCCGTCAGGGAAATGCAGAGACAGCTCCAGTGGCCCATCCCTCCACAGAAACATCGAAAACTCGAGCTAAAACTATCAGAATTAGCTGTGTCAGAACTCTGGAAAACAAAGGTTTCCAGCAACCGAGGGAATGCTTCATCTAGGGAAAGGAAATTTAAAAATGGCAAGTAAGCTATGTGGCATTTTTATCTGGCCTGCCCTTCCTTCCTTCACAGCTTGATGGTGGTCTGGAAGCTGCGAGCCTGGTCCCAGGGCAACAGAGCAGCTCTTATAGACAAAGAATTTGTGTTTGTATCTTCTAATCTGTCTGGGGGCTACCAGGGACCGAAGCAAACCATTTATCTCTATTATACCTAACGTGGCAGTCACTTGGGGTGGAAAAACAGTAATCATTCCTGGAAAATCTTGTAAGGCACACAACCCTCAACTGCCTAAGGTAAAATATTATGCTTGAGGTATACAACGGAGCTCCCAAAGCCTTGAAGGGAAAACTGGGGAGAGAGTTTCTTTGGGAAACTGGGATATTAGTAAAGTCCTTTGTATTCTAGGGAGTTTAGAGAGCCGAGACTTTGCCTAGGGCAAGATGTGTACTCAGAGAAGATCTAAGAAGATCCTGAATCTTAACTCTGGCTGATCTCTAGGCTTAGCGAAGCACACTGGGAAGGATAAGGCAGGGGTGTAAATGGCCTGGCTAAAGTTATGAAGGAGTGCCCCAGTTCCATATACAAAAACTAGGATATCCATTCTTTCTTTCTTTTCTTTCTTTCTTTTCTTTCTTTCTTTCTTTCTTTCTTTCTTTCTTTCTTTTCTTTCTTTCTTTCATTTTTCTCTTTCTTTCTGTTTGTTTCATTATTCTCTCTTACTCTCTGTTTCTCTCCTGGCATTCGAGGAAATTTTTGCCAAAATATTAACTAAATGTAAATTAAGGAACAGAGACTTCAGAGGCCACACAAAGAATACAAACATTCCAAAAATAGTTTAGAAAAGTCACTGAACAAACAAATGGTCACAGCCCAAAACAAGCAAGGGGGAAAAGCTGAAGAAAAGAATGTGATTTTTATAAGTCAGTCGGGGAAAGACAACTATCATATGATCTCCCAGATATGAGGAGGTGGAGATGCAATGTGGGGCGTTTGGAGGGTAGGAAAAAAAAAAATGACACAAGACAGGATTGGGAGGGAGACAAACCATAAGAGACTCTTTTTTTGTTTTTTAAGATTTTATTTATTTATTTGACAGACAGAGATCACAAATAGGCAGAGAAGCAGGCAAAGAGAGAGGGGGAAGCAAGCTCCCTGCTGAGCAAGGAGCCCGATGAGGGGCTCGATCCCAAGACCCTGGGATCATGACCTGAGCTGAAGGCAGAGGCTTTAACCCACTGAGCCACCAAGGCACCCCACCATAAGAGACTCTTAATCTCACAAAACAAACTGAAGGTTTCCAGGGGGAGAGGGTAGGGACAGGGTGGTGGGGTTATGACATTGGGGAGGGTATGTGCTATGGTGAGTGCTGTGAAGTGTGTAAACCTGGCAATTCACAGACTTGTACCCTTGGGGCTAATAATACATTAAATGTTTATTAAAAAAAATAAAAATTTTTAAAAAAGATTGTGATTTTTAGAATTACATTAAACTATCTGGTATTCCCAGTTATGAGCAAAATATGATGGAATATACAAAGCAATAACAAAATCTGGCCCTTCCAAAGGAAAAAAAAAATCTACAACACTGTCCCTGAAGAAGGACAGACATTGTTACTAGAAAGAGACATTAAATCACCTATTTTAAATATGCTCAAAGAACTGAAGGAAACCATGGACAAAGCGCTACAGGGAAACAGAAGAATAATGTATGAAGAAATAGAGAATATCAAGGAAGAGAGAAATTATATAAAGAATCAAAACAGAAAAACTAGAGCATACTAGCACAATAACTGAAATGAAAAATTCCCTAAAGCAGTAAAGAGCAGATTTAAGCATGCAGAAAAGAATCAGCAAACTTGCAGAGAGGACATTAGAATTATCCAGTTTGAAGAGCAGAAAGGAAAAAGAACAAAGAAAACTTAAGATAGACTGAGACCTGTGGAATACCATCAAATAAACATCCCACCACATGGATAAGTAGGACCTTTCATGCAACATTCTCCAGAACAGATTATATTTAAAAGATTTTATTTATTTACTTGAGAGAGAGCACGAGGAGGGGGAGGAGGAGAGGGAGAATAAGACTCCTTGTTGAGCAGGGAGCCTGACCCGGGGTTCAATCCCATGACCTGGAGATCATGACTAGAGCGGAAGGCAGACATTTAATCCACCAAGCCACCCAGGAGCCACCAGAATAGATCTTAGATAAGGCAGCAAAATAAGTGTTAACAAATTGTACAACACTGAAATTTAAAACAAAAAAAAAAGTCTTTTATGAACACAATAGAGTGAAGCTAGAAATCAGTAACAAAATTTAAATTACTATGTTGAAAATTCATAAATATGTGGAAGTTAAATAACAAACTCTTAAATAGTGTGTCAAGAAGGAATCACAAGGGAAAGTAGAAAATATTTAGAGAGAAATGAAAACAAAACCACAACATAAAAAATAAACAAAAGAGAAACCAAAGCAATTGGAGGCAGCAAAGACTATTTAAACAAAATTTATAGCAGTAAATGCCTATGTCAAAAAAGTAGGAATACCTAAAATCAATAACCTAAACTTGTTCCTTATAGAACAAGAAAAAGAAAAAGAGAAAATTAAATCTAAATCTAGAAGAAGGAATTAAATAATAAAGATTATAGTGGTACAAAATGAAGTAGATAATGGGAAAATAATTGAGAGAATGAACAAAACCAAAATGTGTTCTTTAAAAAGTTTAACAGAATTGATAAACGTTTAGGTAAACTGTCGAATTAAAAAAGGAGAATATGTAGATGATTAAAAAAAGAAATGAGCACATTATTACCAAACTTATAGAAATAAAAAAGATTATAAGAGATTACCATTAAAGATCAAAAGGAAGCAAATTAACCTAGATAAAATATAAAAATTCTGAGAATCATACAACTTACCAAAAGTAATTAAAAAAGACATAGAAATCTGCAAAAAAAAAAAAGTAGAATCAGTAATAATAATTCCCAATAAAAAGCAGTCCAGGAACAGATGGCTTCAAACGTTAAAGTAGAATTAATAAAAATCTTCTCAAATTCTTCCCAAAAAACAGAAGAGGAAGGAGCACTGTCCAACTCATTCTATGAGGCCAATGGTATGACTCAGATACCAAAACAAGGCAAGTGAGTACAGTACAAGAAAGAAAAGTACAGATTAGTATCCCTTATGAATATAGATAGAAAAGTTCTTAACAAAATAATAGCAAACTGAGTCTAACAGCACATTCAAAGGATACACCTTGATGTAACGGGATTTATCTCAGTAATGCAGGGTGGTTTAACATAAAATCATAAAATCAATCAATGTAATAAGAGAATGAAGGGAAAAAATAAAATAAGCATCATCATTTGAGTTGGCACAGAAAAATTATTTGACGAAATCCAATACCCTTCATGATAAAAATTAATAAACAAACAAACAAACAAAAAAACACAACCACTCACAAAACAGAACAGAAATTGAATTTCCTGAACATGATACAGGGCATTTATGAAAAAATCACTGCTAGCAAAATACTCGATAGAGAAAGACTAAAATCTTGTCCTTAAGATTAGGAAAGATACAAGGATGCCCGCCCGCTTTCACGGCTGCAGGCAACACAATATTGGAGGTTCTGAGAGCAATTAGGCAGCAAAAAGAAATAAAAGGCATCAGAATAAGAAAGGAAGAAATTTATATATGACTCAGCAATTGCACTCTGAGGTGAATACCTAAATAATTGCAAACAGGTGTTCAAATACAATTTTTCCTCCCTAACATGAAGGGTGACACCTGCAGGTCAGGGCCACGCTTGGCCCGACAGTGGTGCACGTGGGATCTCCCATCAAGGCAAACGCTGCACAGTTGGAGCCCAGACGGTGCATCAAGTGACTTCCCCAGTGTGTGTGGGAGGAGTAAGTGAGGGTCGTGAAAAAGCGGCAGAAGAGGCAGGTCCGGGAAGTGCTACACCCCAGGGTTGCTGAGAGAGTGGTTAAACCAGGCCCAGGCACTGCGGTGCACCAGTGCATTGTAGAGCCCGCCCGATCTCGCGAGGTTTCCGGAGTACAACGGGAGGTCCGCGAACCCTGGGCTGAGAAATACTTGGGTATTTCTGTTGCCTCTCCTCCCAAACTTTTCCGTCAGTTTTCTGGCTTACACCGCCCATCGTGCAAACCGCAGTGCTCTTGTGTGCCTGGCCCCGCCTCAGAGTCCTCGTGTGGTGGAGAGGTCTGGCCAGTAGTGGAGCACAGCTTTGGCGTGGACACTGGGCTGGAAAGGGAACTCCCGGGTGGGCAGCCGGCGGGCGTGAACTGCGCATGCGCGGGCTGCAAATCTTTAGCGTTTCCGGGAAACCAAAGGGCCCTGCGGGGAGAGCGGGCTGCTGGCCCAGTGCCCCTTTTCACAAACTGGGCATATGCCAAGTTGCACGACCAAGCTACCTAAACACACCAATTTATTTTCCTCGGTCCAGCTGTTCCTCCTTGCAGATTCTAGGTGTCTAAAATTCACCGCTAGAGAGTTGTTTGTTGGGCTTTCACGTGGATAGCAGCATCAGGACATTATTCTCTTTCAGACCCAGTGCACCTTAGCCCTGTTCCCAACGGGCAAAAGGTGGAATCAACCCAAATGGCCCATCACTAGTTGAAAGGATAAACCAGTTGTGGTATATGCAAATAATTAGAATATTTGATGCTCTACCTGGATCCAACATTCTAGCTGTATTCTCTCATCAATCGTCATCTTTCCTGTCCTCAAGACACGAATCTCCTCTGGACGAAAATCTATTAGTTGCCCAAGTTCTTGGTCTGTGAAGAAATAAGGATCCTCTCTCTGGGAGACAGCCGAATCTACTTATTCATCCTTTTCCTGGTAAGTTTTCTTTTCCTTCAAGTTAAAGTATGAAATACTACTTTATTTGGTAGGTGGAAAGCTTTTTCTAATTCACCTTTCTCCTCCATTTTTTTTTTTTTCTCCAAAATATTTTGACATGAAGCTTTGTCCAGTCCTTGGTGACCAGATATTTTTTAAACTCAGACGTCAAGATGAGACTTGTATTTTTCATAACTGCTTTTTGACTTTACATTATTTTTGTGATTTGTTCAACATGTTAAGACCTAGTTGTTGCTTAAAAAAAAATTATTAGTTGTACATTATTGTGTAACAAATCACTGCAAAACTTAGTTGGCTAAGATAACCCACATGTATTATTTCAAAATAACTGTGGATCAAGAATCCAGGTCCTATTTTGATGGTGTTTTTTTTTTTTTTTTTTTTTTTTTTGCTTACATGTCTCTTGTGAGAGTATAATTAAGGAGTTGGCTCTAATTAGGGTTTCAGTGAACAAGTGGGAAATCATCTCCTTCAAGGTCACTCAGTGGATGGTTCTTGATAGCATTTAGTCCAATAAGAATGGTTTGAACCAAGGCCTTAGTTTTTTTCTCGCTTTTGCCACGTTTCCCTGCCCCATGTGGCTTTTTAAGCTGGTAAGACGAAAGTCACAGTTTGTGTAGCCTAATTATATGGTGACTCTTCATCACTTTTGGCATATTCTGTTTGTTACAATCAATTCACTACTGTAGTCCTCATTCAAAGGGAGGGAATTTCACAAGGTTGGGACAGCAGGTTGTGGATGTCGTTGGGCCCATCTTGGAGTTTGCCTGCCATAGCACTGAAGAGGCTTCATTTAAAAAATTAGCTAATATCTATTAAAACAACAACAACAACACAACAGTTTTACTAAAATACATAACTTAAAGGTGGGAGGATATGGTAGGTTGGAATAATGGCTCCCCCCAAATTTCCACATCTTAATTCCTGGAACCTGTGAATACATCACATGGTAAGGGAGAATTGAGATTGCAGATGGAATTAAAATGGCTCATCAACGGAAATTAAGATCGGGAAATTACCTGGATGAGTCAAATGTAACCCCAAGAGTCCTTAAAATACAGAAGAGGGAAGCAGAGGAGTCAGTGTCAGAATGATGCAGTGTGAAAAAGACTCACTCAGCCACTGCTGAGTTTGAAGATGGCATGGGGCCCCAAGCTTAGGAATGTGGGCAACCTCTGGATGCTGCAGAAGGCACGGAAAGGTTTTTTTCCTCTCAAAACCTTCAGAAGGAATGCAGCACACCTTAACAACAACAACAAAAAACCCTATAACTTTAGTCCATGAGATCCATTCCAGAATTCTGACTTGGAGAACTTTTAAGATAAATTTTTGTGATCTTATGGCACCAATGTATGGCAGTTTGTTAAGGCAGAAATGATAAATTAATAGAAGATATTTTGAGATATTTTGACATTTTACCAAAAAAGGGAAAACAAACAGTAATTAAAGCAATATAGACAAGTATAGAGATTTTATGGTTAGTTTAGTTTGTATATATGAATGTGTATGTGTGTGACTGATAGAAGTGATTATTGAATAAGGTTAGATTGGACAGAAAATATTATGGTCCAAGTAAAGTTTGTGTAGATGTAACAATTTTGAAAAAAATCTTAAAGCTCACCATATACCAAGTATAAACCATAGAGCCTAATATTAAAATCATTAAGATTAATGGTTAATATTTGATTTTAGTTTTCTGAGAAAGCAGACTTTGAAATAATGGAAATTACGTTTGTTACGTGATGCAAAATAACACCTTTGACAACATAAGAAAAGATTAGGTTTCCTAACTTCATCTCAGTGGGTACATAGGTTTTAAATCACTGCTTCGGTCACTCCGACTCTTCTCACCTAAATGCAGTTACTGCATTTATGACTTCCAGTACTAACTCAGAAGTAAACCTACTTTTAGTACATTTCCAATTTTCTGTACTTTTCTGGATTTTTAAAGTTCCATTCACTGTTACTATCTGCATTCACCTGCAGAGACTTGCAATTGTTACATTAAATGCGATAAAATGTCTTAGACTTGTTGGAGAGGAATGTCACCTGTTATTAATAGCAAGTAGTAGCTGACAGCATATATTATGCATTGGGGATTAGATTTGATTTACAAAGCTCCAGAATTGCAAAGAAAATGTGTGGATTTATAGCATTTGGGTGTTGGGCTAGGTTTCTAATTTTATATGATACTCCAAGGGCACTTTTTCCTTATATAAAACGCCCATGAAATTTTTAAGAAAAGTTGTAGCACTCTCAGATTATAAATACTCCCTCCAGGTACTGTAAAAGTAAATCATGAGCACCACAATTAAGAACAAAATGCAACAATTTTATTGAAAGAAATTTATTGGAGAACATTTATCTCTGATACTGTACTGAAAGACAGAAGTTCTATCTTTTTTATATAATGATCTTTTAATGTTATGAGTTCCAAAATTTTTAACTCATGATGAATATACAGTTTTCTAAAACCCTAACTGTGTTTTTTGCCAGGACTCATGTTTTCCTTCTGCTGAGTTCCCTAATATAAAGAGGATTCCAAAATGTCACTTTGACAGCATCTTAATGATCATTCAGACCAATATATTCCTTTTCCAATCATGAACCAAGTCTTAGATACTATGAAAGGTACAGAAATTTACATAGTTACCAGTAGAGCTGAATATTTAACACAGCTCTTAACTCCCTTTTCCATTTTCTATACCATGTTTTCAAAGCACTTGCCTTTCTCAGGCCATTGATGAGGATCTAGGCTCACTTATTTAGAATATTATCTTTACAGAATTTTTTACGAAGCAACTTTATTTTATTTTATTTTAGATTTTATTTATTTATTTTACAGAGATCACAAGTAGTCAGAGAGGCAGGCAGAGAGAGAGAGGGGGAAGTAGGCTCCCTGAGGAGCAGAGAGCCCGAGGCGGGGTTCAATCCCAGGACCCTGAGATGATGACCTGAGCCAAAGGCAGAGGCTTAACCACTGAGCCACCCAGGTGCCCAAAGCAACTTTATTTTTAATGCAAGCCCAGTACGGGGCGGCGGTTGCGGGGGTGGAGGGGACAAACTCACATAGTAAATATTTAATGAAACCTACAGAAAAGTCAGGTTTTACCTAGGTTTTCTTGGGATGCCCCTAATTTGTTCCTATAATCTTAGCCTCAATATTAGGATCTCTTACTTTCTCAGTGAAATAAGGTTCAAAGCCATCAGCTATGTGTTGGGGTAGAATTATGATGAAGATAAAGAAAGAAGTATAAAATGTGTTTATATATAATAAGAAAGTGAGCTTCCTAAGGGCACAGAGTAAGATCAAAAGGCAGTATAAGTTGTTTGAGATATGTTATCATTTATTTAAAATTAAACCAGTGAGTCTGATTTTATTTATTTTTTTTTTTGAGGGTAGTTGACTTCACCTGTGATTGGGGTACACTAATTAAGTGTGATGATAAAGAGAAGGACTAGTTTTCTGAGAATGTTTGTAATAATCTGAGTATCATAAGCCATGGAATCAAATCTGGAAAGAAGAGAAAATGTAGAGGTCAGTGCAATGGGTATTTGGATGATACAGATAATGGCAGATAAGTTTCTAAGTACTGAGTGGGAAGGATGGGAGGTGATGGTCCAAGAGAGCCATAAATAGTGAAGTTACCTGGGATTACAAAGGTGTGACTAAAGGAATTGTGGACATGAATCATGAGTTTAAGTGAGAAGCACAAGATGTGACTGAAGGAGTGGCTTAAGAGGAATTTATTTTACAGCCCAGCAGAGAGGAGGCTTAGAAGCATTACTGAGCAATGGGGAAAACATCTGGTCCACACCACCAACCTCCTCTTTCTGGTCCTGAGATTTAATAACAGCCAAATAGCTTCCTCTTGTTAGTGCTACAGCCAGGTGGTCTCAGAAGCAGCTGTTAATATAGGCCAGAAAGTAGAGAGAAAATTCAGAGCAGAGTTTGCTGCTGACAGATGTGGTTCCCGATGGCAGAAAGAAATGGTAGGAGTTGATTAGAGTTGTGTATTCTAAAAATCATGAATATGATAAGAATAATTCTGCACCTATACAAAACTTGGCAAAAGAGGGTATTCCCCGCATAGAACACTGTCTTTAGGCATGCAAAAGTTAAAATGTCAAGTACTAAACATCATAAAATTTATTCAGAGGAAAGACCCCTCGGCTCTGAAAAGTATCCAATGTGCTTTTAGTGTGTTTTCCAGCTAAAAGGCACATTAAAATTAGTAAATTGATTGGGGGGGAGAGAAGGAATATAAACATGGGTTAAAACAGCAATAAAATGAAATAGCTAGCAAATTGGAGGTCAGAAAAAAATAAGACTGTGTGAGAGAGGGAAGGAAGGAAGACAGGGCGCAGGAAGGGAACAAAGTACTAAAAATAATATGCATGTCTATTGCAAATTGGTATGCAGGTTAGAAGCCTTCTTTATGCCTGTTCACATATCTAGAGGTAATCTTGTTCTTTTGTAGATTTATATTACATCACTTTAATTCTTCATAGCAGCCTTAGGACCTTCAAGGTTTTTTTTTTACACAAAGGTTTTAGTAGCTATCCAGTCACCAGGCTCCATCTTACACAGAGGCAAGAAAAAACTCCATTGAGTGATGGAAATGTTGTATATCTTAACTAGGTTCCTGCTTGTAGGCATTAAAAAAATATACTTTAATCTCTGAATATTTTTGCATGTGATTTATAAATCAATTCAGTTGATGAAAAATACTTATGTTTGGTTGCTAGCCCCAGAGTTTTCTGACTTAATTGGTTTGGGGTGCTACCTGGGTATTAGGTGGCTCTAGATCTTCTAACTTGAATATGATTGTCTCCTTGGCTTAGCAGACAGCTGCCTGCTTTGCCATGTTTGCCTGAGGCCTTTTCTCTCTGTGTGTATATACCTGGTGTCTCTTCCTGTTACAAGGACACGACTCCTATTGGACTACAGCCTTAACTTTAATTACCTCTTTAAGGACCCTGTCTGCAGATACAGTCACATTGGGGTTTAGAGTTTTACACATGTGAATTTTTGTATGACAAAATTCAGTTCACAGCATATTCTCCCTATATTGGTAAAATAGAATCACCTATGAACCATTCTTATTAATAGATTGGATCTAAACATAAGCAGGAATTTATGATTAATTTCAGTTCCACAGAAAATACAGCTGCCTTAGCTCAGGCTGCTGTAACAATACCAATGACTGGATGGCTTAAACAACAGAAACTCATTTCTCACAATTGTGGAGGCTGTCAGACATTAGGGTGCCAGCAAAATCAGATTATGGTAAGAACCTTCCTCTTGGCTTGCAAGTAGGAGGTCCCCACATGGAAGACAGCACGCTGCTCAGCTTCTTTTTGTAAGGACATGGACCCAATCACATGAGTTCTACCCTCAATGACTCAACTAAACCTAATTACCTCCCAAAGGCCCCACCTCCAAATACCATCACATTAGGGGTTAGAGCTTTGATATATGGATTCTGAGGTGCCATAAGTGTTTAGTCCTTACCAAGAGGGACTAGGTATAGACTATATGTGAGGAATAAGACAAATGATTCTGGGGAGAAAGTGCAGGCTTACTTAATTTGAAAGAAAAATTGCACCATACAAGTTAAACAGGGAAGGGAGATTTTATTCAAGACTATTGCAGTAGGGGGAGAGAGATTGAACTCAGCTCTGCTGAAATAAAAGTAGAGTTTTCAGCATTAAGGTGAGCTAGTGAGAAGTACTGGAGAATGTTATTGGGGAAGTTGGTTAGTGTCATTAGGCCATAAGTGTTTGCTAATTGGTGCTTAATTGACTCTTGCCCTCCCACTGAGACAGGGCGATAGGGACATTATCTTCCCAGATAATTACATTTCAAAGGAATGGCTCCCAGGTTTCTAGAAAGACATTATTGGATTGCAAAACTGGCAAGAGACTGGGATTTATATCTCAAAGAGGCAGAGAGAAAATGTACAATAGCAGGTTGTCTAAAGTAAATTCTCTAAGGAAAGGGCTGTCAGAGGTCTATACTCAGGAAGAAACCTGTCTAAAATTTTGTCAAGCTTTGGGGAAGGTTAAGACCTTTGTCAAGCACAACTAACTCTTAATTCTTTAGGAGACAATAAATTAAAAAAAAAAAAAAAAGGAGGAGGACTTAGGAGACTTAAGAAATATAACACTGAGTAAAAAACGTATACATTTTAATAGAGACTGACCTGAATATATCAGTTTCGAAAAGACATTTTTGAGTCAATCCATGGCATTTTATAATGTACTGGGTATTATATAAAACCTGTGTGTGTGTGTGTGTGTGTGTGTGTGTGTGTGTGTGTAAATTTCATGCCTTCTAGAGATATATCCTTCAATATGTAGAGAGATGAAATCACATGACATCAATATGCTTTAATATATATCCAAATAAAAGAAGAGCCTTTCTTTTCTCTTTACATTCCGTCTTTCCCTCCTATCCTTCTTCGTCTGAGCCTACCTAGGGACTACAGTTAGCATACCTAGAACTCAGACCATGGTTTCTAAGTACCTTGGGAAATTATTGTTTCCAAGGCCAAAGCAAAGAAAGAATACTTTAGACCTGAGGTAACTTGTTTTTTGAGAAAAGTGAAGAATTACTCATAAAATGGTGGAGACACTTTAAAAGAACATAAAAAACCAGTTTCAAGGAGCTTCCACCCATCAAACTGAGGTCAATTTGAGTATGAAAATACTACTGTGAATAGTTTTTCACTTGTTGAATAAAATAGAAATATGTGGGTCACCACATATTTGATATGATATCAATAAACAGAAGAATAAATTAGAAGGGAGTAAAATCTCTTGCTATGTAATACCAACTAGTCAAGGTGAAATAACAGATTAAATTAGAAAATCACATTTGGCAACCATCATATTAGTGATTAAATCATAGAAGAGATATCCATGGGTACTAAAATTATTGGGTGAAAATAGGATGAAAAATGAGACTTTACATAGTTTTAAAATATCCTGCAACAAGGCACTTATTAATTACAGTGGGAATGGGTTGAGGAAACAATTTATGTTACAACTGGAGAAATACAGCAGATACCGTCTTAAGTAAACCAAGTTAATGTCACTGGAATAGGTGTCACATGATGATTTTGTGATAATTTAGCCAACAGTACATAACATGAATCTAATCAATGGTGGTACTCCTTAAATACATGTAAATATTTTACCAAATTATTGTTTTGTTTTAAAAATTTTGTGGCCAAGAGAGCCAAAAAAAGCTGAGAAAATATTTCAGATTGTGTGAAACTAGAAAGATGTACTAAGTGAGTGTACATTATGATTCTAGCTTGGATTCTTTTGCTGTAGAATAAAGCAGTATTGGGACAGTTGGAGGGTCTTTGGGTTGTGGGTTTATGGAAGTTAGTTGTATTATTCTTGGAACTGTTTGTCGAGCATGTTTGTGGATATGAATATATTTAAACAGTCTAATATATAAATGTAAAGAATTTCTTTGACTTTGAAAATTGTCATCTGGAATGCTGTATTTTAAGTTTGAAACCTTAATCATTTATGACATATAGAAAATCAGTATATTTGTTCTTCTTAAAAAATATGTGATAAAAATTTCAAATACATACAAAAGTAGAATTTGAAATTAACTCCCGCATTTTTTTCTTCTCCTGTTTCTTTGAATTGCCGACAAAAGATTAAACATGGCAAATTTGTTCCATTTTTTTCAAAGATACTAGTTCATTTGTTTAAATTCTGAAATACTTCTGGACTTACAGAAAAGTCTAAGAATCAAAGAGAAAAAAAGGGAAAAGGGCACACGGTTTATACTTAGAAAACGGCAGACTCTTGAGAACTAAGTTTCTCTGTGGTGGTATATTACAGCTGGCCCTTCTCCCTTCTATTACTAGGTAGCTGTGTGTTCTGTATTGTGCTAAGTGGAATTCTACCAACCTGCAATAGTTTCTGCATGACTTTATGTTGAGAATAACTTTGGTATATTGCACCATAATTTACATGAGATTCTTCAACTGTAAAATCTGATACCTAACCTTTTATGAGTAACTCCCACACATGGCCTATTATAAGTTCATTCAACATGCCCTTGTAAATGGAGTGGTAATTTTATATTACATTTTATGATGGTGTCCCATCTCCACTATTACCCCAAAAAGTCAGACTTGAATTGTTTAGAAAATTAAGAGTTGAAAGCACATCTTCTTTTATTACAGTGGTAATTATTACATAGCACATATTAAGTATCTGGTGAGAACTGAATAATTTGATGTTGAACTGGTATTCTTTCTTCTGTGTTTCATAAAGTGCTTTGGATACTGCATTATTTTGTTTTAAATAAACCACCTTTGTACATGTATAGCTAATCAGGTAAACTTTTAGAGCCAAATATTTTTCCTGAATAAAGATATAAAGTAGTTAGTGACTGTAACAAATGCAATTATACAGTCTACTGGTTTTTATTGTGTTTTTCCATTAAATGCAAACCTATTGTTTGTTTTACTACACTATTTTTATAGTTAGTCTAATTTAGTTACTACCTAGTGCAAGCCAGAAACCAACAAGGCTTTGACGACTCTTGTGCCTTCCGTATCTGATCAGTTAGATACTGAAGCCTGCCAATACTATTATTTCAGTATCTCTATAATATGATTACATTGTTACACTCCATAAAATAGTCAATGTCTTTCCATAACTTAGAAAATAAACACTAAATGGTGGTACAAGAGCCTTCATGGTCTGCACTAACCACTTTCTCCCACTTGGTACCAACACTTGCTGATTTTTAGATGCCCTAGGTCTTTCATGCTGCCTGCCCTGCATTATCTTTTTCTGATACCAGAATCAGCACTGCTTTCAACTGCCTCCCTTCCATGTTTGCCCTTTATCCTGTGAGGCGCCTTTACATCACTCAAGATACAGCTTAGACATCTCTTCCTTTTCTAGCCTTACTTGACCCACCCATGAAAGATGGCTATGTTTCCTTTGTAAACCGTTCTCTTTAACAGTTGTCTTGCAATATTGGAATTATGTGTTTATATGCTCTTCCCTCAGTTATATATCTAAGCTCTCTGAAAACAAGTATTCCTTCCAGCTTATCTTTGTGCCTCCAGGAACAAAGAAAATGCTTTATGCACTCTCTGTACTAAAATAAATAAATAAATAGGTAGATTAATTAATTAATTTAAAAAATTGCATTAATTTAGAAAATGGTTATCAGAATAATGAAGTGGGAAAGAAAAAAAGTATTTGAAGCCCATTAAAATAGAACCTATAAAGGGGTACTGGGTGGCACAGGTGGCTAATTAGGTGTTGGACTTTTGGTTTTGGCATAGGTCATGATCTCAGGGTTGTGAGATTGAGTCCTGCGTGGGGGTCTCTACTCAACAAAGAATTTGCTTAAGTTTCTTTCTCCCTCTGGCCCTCTCCCTGTGCTCTCATTCTCTCTCTAAAATAAAAATGAAACTAATAATAATAATAATAATAGAATGTAGAAAAAAAGGCCAGTAGAAAAAACTCATTTCCATAGATACCTCTTAAGTGTAATTTTATTTAATTTTTAACTGAAGGAAAATTGGCATGGCATTATTAGTTTCAGGTATGCAGCATAATTTGATATTTGCATACAAAACAAAGTGATCACCAATAAAGTCTTATTACCGTCTGTCACCATACAACTGACCTCATTCTTTTCACTTACCCCCTTCCCATCTGATAACCACCAATCTGTTCTTTGTATCTCTAATTTTTATTTGGTTTTTTTTTGGGTTTTGCATATATATGAAATTATTTTTTTAATTTTATTTATTTATTTGACACACAGAGAGAGGAATCACAAGTAGGCAGAGAGGCAGGCAGAGAGAGAGGGGGAAGCAGGCTCCCTGCTGAGCAGAGAGCCTGATGCGGGACTCGATCCCAGGATGCTGAGATCATGACCTGAGCTGAAGGCAGAGGCTTAACCCACTGAGCCACTCAGGTGCCCATATATATGAAATTAAATGGTAGCTGTTTTTCCCCACCTAACTTATTTAGTGTAATACCTTCAAGGTCCATCCAGGTGGTTACAAATGACAAGATTTCCTTCTTTTTTATGACTGAGTACTATTCCCGTGTGTGTGTGTGTGTTGTATCACATCTTTATCCATTTCTCCATTGAAGGATACAGGTTATTTTCGTATCTTGACTATTATAGATAATGCTGAAATGAACAGAGAGGTGCATATACCTTTTTTGGTTTATGTTTTCATTTTCTTTAAGTAACTGCCCAAAAGTAGAATTGCTGGATCATACGGTAGTTCTATTTTTAATTTCTTTTGAGGAACCTCCATACTGTTTTCAATAGTGGCTGAGCCAATTTACATTCCCACCAACTGTATATAGTGTATGAGCATTCCCTTTTCTCTACATCTTTGTCAACACATGTTATTTCTTGACTTTTTGATAATAGCCATACTGACAGGTGTGAGATCATATCTCATTGTTTTGATTTGTATTTCTCTGATGACTAGTGATGTTGAGCATCTTTTCATCTGTCTGTTGGGCATCTGTATGTCTTCTCTGGGAAAAAAAATGTCTGTTAACATCCTGTGTCTGTTTTTTTCAAAGATTTAATTTGAGAGAGAGAGAGCGAGCTTGAGCTGGGGGAAGGGCAGAGGGAGCAGGAGCAGTAAACTCCCTGCTGAGCAGGGAGCCCAAGGTGGTGCTGGAGTCTAGGACCCTGGGATCATGAGCTGAGAGAAGGCAGCTGCTTAACTGACTGAGCCTCCCAGGTGCCCCCTGTGCTTATTTTTAAATTGGATTATCTTTTGTTATCTTGAGTTGTAGTTCTTTACATTGTTTGGATATTAGCCCCTTATTGGATATATTATATGCAAACATCTTCTCCCCCTCAGAAGGTTGTCTTTTTATTTTGTTCATGGTTTCCTTAGCTACGCAGAAGCTTTTTAGTTGATGTAGGCCAATTTGTTTGTTTTTGCTTTTATTATCATTGCCTTTAGAGTCAGATCCAAAATATTGCCAAGACTGATGTCAAGGAGCTGACAGCTTATGTTTTTTCTAGGAGTTCTATGGTATCTGGTCTTGCATTCCAGTCTTTAATCCATTTTGACTTCATTTTTGTGTGTGGTATAAATTAGTGGTTCAGTTTCACTCTGTTGTTTGGGACTTTCCACTTTTCCCAGCACTATTTATTGAGAGATTGTACTTACCCCATTGTATATAGTTGTCTTTTGTAGTAAATTAATTGGCCATTTATATGTGGGCTTATTTCTGGACTCTCTGTTCTGTTCCATTGATCTGTACATCTGTTTTTATGCCAGTACCATATTGTTTTGATTACTATGGCTTTGTAATACAATTTGAAATCAGGGAGCATGATAACTCCAACTTGTTCTCTTTCTCAAGATTGCTTTGGCTACTCAGCATCTTTGTGGTTCCATACAAACTTTAGAATTTTATAATTGTTTGTTCTCATTCTGAAAAATGCCATTGGGATTCTGATAGGTATTACGTTAAATTTGGTAGTAGATTACTTTCAGCAGTATGGATATTTTTAAAATATTCTTTCAGTTCATGAGCATGGAATATCTTTCCGTTTATTTGTGTCTTCTTCATTTATTTCATCAATGTCTAATAGTTTTCAGTGTACAGGTTTTTCACCTTCTTGGTTAAATTTATTTTTAGATATTTTATTCTTTTGATGAAGTTGTAAATGGGATTATTTTCTTAATTCTCTTTATGGTAGTTCATTTTTAGTGTATAGAAACACTACCAATTTCTGTATATTGATTTTTGTATCCTCCAACTTCACTGAATTCATTTGTTGCTTTTAAGAGTTTTTTGATGGAGTCTTCAGAGTTTTATACATATTGGGTCATGTCCTCAGCAAATAGTGACAGTTACAGTTTTACTTCTTTGCTTCCTATTCAGATTATTATTATTATTATTATTATTTTATCTAATTACTGTGGCTAGGATTTCAATACTATGCTGAGTAAAAGTGGCAAGAGTGGGCATCCTTGTCTTGTTCCTGATTTTAGAAGAAAAGCAGTTAGTGTTTCACTACTGAGCATGGTGTTTGATGTGGTTTTGTCATATATGGCCTTTATTATGTTGAGGTATGTTTCTTTCACACCCACTTTGTTGAGAAATTTTCTCGTAAATTAGATGTTGGGTTTTGCCAAAATTTTTTCTGTACCTATTGAGATGGGTGTATGATTTTTATTTTTAATTTTGTTAACGTGCTAAATTATTTATGGATGTCAGACCATTCTTGCATCCCTGCAATAAATCCCACCTGATCATGGTGTATGATTCTTTTAATGTATGTTGAATTTGATTTGCTAATATATTTTGAGGAATTTTGCCTTTATGTTCATTGGGGACTTTGACCTGTAATTTTTTTCTTGAGGTTTCCTTGTCAGGTTTTGCTATCAGGGTTATGAGGGCTTCATAAAACAAGTTTGGAAGTGATTCCTCTTCTTTAATTTTTTGGATGCGTTTGAGAAGGATAAGTATTACATTTTCTTTGAAAATTTAATTTTGTTTGGTAGAATTTACCAATGAAGCCATCTTCATGGAGAGGTTTTTGATTTGGTTTTGTTTATTTATGTATTTATTTATTTTAAAGATTTTATTTATTTATTTGTCATAGAGTGAGAGAGTGAGAGAGTGCGCACAAACAGGGTAAGCAGCAGGCAGAGGGAGAAGCAGGCTTCCTGCCAAGCAAGGAGCTGATGTAGGGCTGGGATCATGACCTGAGCTGAAGGCAGATGCTTAACAGACTGAGCCACCCAGGTGCCCCAATTTGGTGTAATTTTAATTCCAGTGTCCAGATCTTCATTTTTATTCTCTTTCTTAAATATTTTTATTTTTATTTTTATTTATTTGACAGACAGAGATCACAAGTAGGAGACAGGCAGGCAGAGAGAGGGGAGGGGGAGAAGCAGGCCCCCTGCTGAGCAGAGAACCCGATGCAGGGGTGGATCCTGGAACCCTGAGATCATGACCTGAGCCGAAGGCAGAGGCTTTAACCCACTGAGCCACCCAGGCGCCCCAAGAATTAAAAAATTTAACACCATTGAGGGATGTCTGGGTGGCTCAGTTGGTTAAGCAGCTGCCTTCGGCTCAGGTCATGATCCCGGCATCTCCCTCTGACTCTGCCTGCCACTCTGCCTGTGCTCGCTCTTGCTCTCTCTCTCTCTCTCTGACCAAAAAAAAAAAGTTAACACCATTGAAATTTGAATATTGAAAAATTTTGGTCATAAGGTGTTGCAGCTGACCATCAGTTCTATGGGAATGTTATAAAACCTGTTTTCTCTAGAAGGGCATTATAGTATGATATAAAAGGATAGATTTGAGCAATTAAATATCCATTCAGACTTATCTTGTTTTGAGTCACCTCTCACTATAACCTTTTCCCAGTTCAAAAAATGCCATTATCAATAATTAACAAATATTGAGCAATCATTCTGTCCTAGGGCTTATTATTGTCTCAGTTAATTTAGTCCACAAATGAGCCATATGGAACAGGTATTGTCTTTATCCTGGTTTGCAGATGAGGAAATCATAAAATAGGGTATGAAGTATACTTCCCCAGGTCACACAGCTGATTGTGCCATTTTAACCAGGCAATCTAGCTCCAGAGCTCTTTTCTTCAAGCACTAAGACTCTAAAATATTGCCTAGATATGCCCGTGTCTTAAGGAAACTATATATAAATCAATTCGTACCTATATTATTTACGGACAAATATAGCTCACTTATGACAATTTAATTTTTTTTTCATTTTTAAAATTATTTTATTTATTTGAGGGAGAGAGAGTGAGAGCGCATGAGTTGGGGAAAGGGCAGAGGGAAAAGCAGACTCCCCAGTGAGCACAGGGAGCTTGGGGTTGAACCCTGCACTCTGGGATCATGATGTGATCCGAACACAGATGATTAATGATTGAGCCACCCAGGTGCCCCTTATTTTTCCTCCTCCTCCTCCTCCTTCTTCTTTTTTAATGTTAAAACTAAATGTATTCATGGTTTTCTACATATTAATTTCTTCCCCTTCAAATTTTGGGGATAGAAATACATAGATCTTCCTTGTTTATTTATTCACTTAAAGATTTTATTTGTTTGAGAGATGAAAGCAAGAGAGCACGAGTGGGAGAGATAGAGGAAGAGAGAGACAGACTCTTAAGCAGACTCTGTGCTGAGCATGGAGCCTGACAGGGGGCTCGATCTCATGACTCTGAGATCTGGACCTGACCTAAAACTGAGTTGGATGGGTGCTGAACTGATTGCACCATCCAGGTGCCCCACAGATCTTCCTTTTAAGTGTATGTGTGTGTGTGTGTGTGTAATTTTCACCACACAGATAAAGTAATAAAGCTCTATATAACCATATAGATTTTTTTAAGAAATATTTTCTCCGTTGATGTATATAAAATAAATCAAACATATCATCTTGGCATTTAAGTGTCAACCAACATATAGCATATTTTTTTATCTTTTGTATTTATTGTCTCTGAGATTTTTATAGCTTATTTGATGCTTACATTTATAACTATAATAAAACCTCAGTATGAGTGTAAAAGAAATGAATTACTAGATTTTCTGATTTATCCCTTATTGATAGAAAGGGTTCCAAAATACTTGACTCAATGAAAAACCCATGGAAACAAGATTTATAATTTACCCGCTAATTATTAGATAGTGTCTAAAGTACATCAAGCTATTTTATGATTTTTCACAATTTAATAAGTTTTTCTCGATGATTTTTCACAATTTAACAAGTTTTTCTCCTTTAATAAATGGGTAAGCACATGAAAATTAAATGATAGATGATGTCAGTTACAAAATATTTTGGTCAACTCAGACTTTTTTCGTGCATGTGATTGAGATTGTTTATAACATAGAACTTTTTAAGTCAGATCTTATCACTTCAGGAATATGAGAGTCTGTGAAAGTTCTTTACAATTTCCTCTCTCTAAGGTTTATTATTTCATGGATTTAATGTCTTTGCCTTTATATTTTTTACATAGATTCCAGGTTCAAAACAAACAGCTAAAGCAGTGAAAAATACAGAATTTTTACCTGAGAGCTGAGAAGTAGACTTCAGAGTACTGTATTGGTCAATATAGGCTGTAATAACTCCAAAATATCAGTATTTTAGAAACACCAATGTTTATTTCTTTTCCATGCTCTCTAGATGTCTGTCATTGGAACTGCTTCCCTAATGTGTTTGCGTACAGGTACCACACATCACTGCCATTCATGTTTCATTCAGCAGAGCAGGTCATTTGACCTTACCTTATCAGGGTAACAGTAAGGTTCCAGGGTGCCCAGAAATAGACGGGAACTAGGTATTCACAAACAGTGGTAATATCTATCAAAAGTGCCAAGATGGGGGCTCCTAGGTGGTTGAGCATCTGCCTTTGGTGCAGGTCAGGATCCCAGGGTCCTGGGACTGAGCCCCACACCGGGCTTCTGGCTCAGTGGGGAGCCTGCTTCTCCCTCCCCTTCTCTCCTTCGCTCGCTATCCTTCTCTTGCTCTCTCTCTCTCTCTTTTTCTCATGCTTACTCTCTCTCACTTGTGCTATCATGTGTGCTCTCTCTTGTATGTGCTCTATCTCAAATAAATAAAATCTTAAAAAAAAAAAAAGGTACCAAGATAGTAGGGAAAGACGTTTGTAAGTTGCTCCTGTTATGTCTATTTTACAATTTCTGCTGTTTCTATAGTTTTTTTTCCTAACATATTTTTTCTTTTTAAAATAGGCATTATTGCTAATAATATGGTACTGCACTATACTGTTGTAGATCTGTTTTTTTCTCCCATTTTTGGACTGCTCAGTACTTTTGGGGGACCTGGGAGATGCTCAGGGGTGTCACATTAATTTAAAGAAGATAGATGATTTTATAGGACTTAAATATTTTTTAAAGATTTTATTTATTTATTTGACACAGAGAGAGAGAGAGAGATCACAAGTAGGCAGAGAGGCAGGCGGCGGGGGGGAAGCAGACTCCCCACTGAGCAGAGAGCCCGAAGTGGGGCTTGATTCCAGGACCCTGAGATCATGACTGAGCTGAAGACAGAGGCCCAACCCACTGAGCCAGTCAGGCGCCCCCGGACTTAAATATTTTTAAAGGATTATTTGCTGTTCAATATGAATAAAAATTTATTTAATTAAAATAATTAAATAGCATTTATTTGCTATTAATTATGGCTTAGAAGGACATGATATTAGAGACTAGAAAATCAGCTAAAAATGTCAAGCAATATAATAAGGATGGTATCACTAAGACTATACAAGGCTTCTGATAGTGGGAAGAAGAAATATAAGATCAAAAGAAGATGAGAGCAAGAAAATAAGTTTCCTGCTAGATTCAAATCTTGAGGTTAAGAAGTAAGAAAAAATAATCAGGACATGTCAAACTGTGTACAAAACATTTGAGTAAGTGTGGGGATGTACCTTTAACTATTATCATCTTCCTCTTGTTACAGTCTCTTTGGAACTTGGCCTTGAGGCTTTTTGCTTTGTACTACTCTCATATAAGCAAAAATCTGTAGGAGTATCAAATAAAAGTTTTATATAAGATGCTTCACTGTTACATCAGATAGGAGAACTGAAAAAAAATTCTGTAAAGGAAGTTGCACATCGTAATTAAACCCCAGCATTGCTGTTTATAATGAGGTCTGTTACAATGCACTTTATGAAAAATACATAATTGACTTAACTTTGTATGAGATACTGGGGTTCTTGCCTACCTGGAGCTGAGTCTTTACAAAGTGCCGAATTGCCACAAAGTAGAGGCAACAAAAAAAAAAAAAAATAAACTTAAGTTCTAAGAAGATAGATATAAATGTCCCTATGAGGCTCTTAAACACACTCACCATTTCAAATGTTTCTTGCTTATTCCCTGTACAATATAAATATGATAATAATAGCTACAGGCTTGTAAATGTATCGTTCTGGGGCAAGCATACAAACTTGAAAGAATGAAAAATACAGGAATTAAAGAAAATAATATATTTAAATCCTTTGTCTATTACAATATTGCTTTGCTTAATTTCATTAAAACTCAAGCCATGTTCCTAGCTATAAGCTAAAGACAATATTATTTATTTAAATATTACAGTATGCCATTTAAATTAAATTGAAGAATGAATACATACTTTAACCTGTTTAGAAGAATATATATTTTTTGAGCTATAGTTGCAACAGGCTAGTAGGTACAAAAAAAGTACTTTGTATATTAAAATGCATTATGATGTTATAATATATTATTAATAAGGAAAGTGATTACATGTATATACATACTTAAGCTTTAATATAAAATTTTATTTTAGAATTCATGTCATGGATTTCAATTATGAGTAAGATTGTCTGTAACACCTAGCACTGGATATTTTAGAACATTTGTCTCCCTAAACTGATCCCTTATACCTTTTTTTTATTGCAATCTCTGGAGTGTCAAAATAAGAATATAGTGAAAAAAATTTTTATTAGAAAGTCAGTAATGGGAAAAATAAGAATATGGTATATTTAGGTAATAAATTATTGCCATTAAAAGCAATTACTATTAAATACATGTAACAATTTCTATGTATTTTTTTCTCAAGATTTCTATTTTGGGCATGGGTATCTGTGTATCTTCAACTGCATCTGTTGTTTCTGACACATTCATATATATACATATATGAGCAAAATGTATGAACAGATTCCATACGCACATATATGGACAGTTTCTCATAAAACAAATTCTTGAACAGTTCAAATAATTGTAAGTTGAAGTTTATGTCAGAAGATACAATATCATAGGGACTGCTTCATCAAATTTATTTCTGTTGTGCTTCAACCAGTATGGCTCAAGAATCTCTTGATATTTATCCATGATAAATTGATAACATATAGCTTCTCTAACAATTTTCATGAGCATCTCAATTTATATGTAAGTTTTGCTAATAAAGAAAGGCATGACTTTTTTAAAGTTAATAACTGTAATATTAATTCTGGCTTAAATGAAAGACAAAGCAAGAACAAAACCCCAACAAATGCCTCCTACCAAGAGCTACATAATTTTGTATGTTGTAAAAGTTTAATCTTTGTTGTAGATCTCCATCTAGAGAGATCATTCAAGAGCAAATGGAATGGGTATGAAACCCAGTGATAAGTAATCTAAAGTGTTGGTGTGGAAGCACATGCATTCTGAAGGAAATACTATCTTTTCTACTAGGACAAATTATTCAAAGATATATAATCTAGGTAATTGAATCTAAAATACATCTTTTTTTTTAAAATTTTATTTTTTATAAACATATATTTTTATCCCCAGGGGTACAGGTCTGTGAATCACCAGGTTTACACACTTCACGGCACTCACCAAAGCACATACCCTCCCCAATGTCCATAATCCCACCCCCTTCTCCCAAACCCCCCTCCCCCCAGCAACCCTCAGTTTGTTTTGTGAGATTAAGAGTCACTTACGGTTTGTCTCCCTCCCAATCCCATCTTCTTTCATTGATTCTTCTCGTACCCACTTAAGCCCCCATGTTGCATCACCACTTCCTCATATCAGGGAGATCATATGATAGTTGTCTTTCTCTGCTTGACTTATTTCACTAAGCATGATACGCTCTAGTTCCATCCATGTTGTCGCAAATGGCAAGATTTCATTTCTTTTGATGGCTGCATAGTATTCCATTGTGTATATATACCACATCTTCTTGATCCATTCATCTGTTGATGGACATCTAGGTTCTTTCCATAGTTTGGCTATTGTGGACATTGCTGCTATAAACATTCGGGTGCACGTGCCCCTTTGGATCACTACATTTGTATCTTTAGGGTAAATGCCCAATAGTGCAATTGCTGGGTCATAGGGCAGTTCTCTTTTCAACATTTTGAGGAACCTCCATGCTGTTTTCCAGAGTGGCTGCACCAGCTTGCATTCCCACCAACAGTGTAGGAGGGTTCCCCTTTCTCCACATCCTCGCCAGCATCTGTCATTTCCTGACTTGTTAATTTTAGCCATTCTGACTGGTGTGAGGTGATATCGCATTGTGGTTTTGATTTGTATTTCCCTGATGCCGAGTGATATGGAGCACTTTTTCATGTGTCTGTTGGCCATCTGGATGTCTTCTTTGCAGAAATGTCTGTTCATGTCCTCTGCCCATTTCTTGATTGGATTATTTGTTCTTTGGGTGTTGAGTTTGCTAAGTTCTTTATAGATTCTGGACACTAGTCCTTTATCTGATATGTCGTTTGCAAATATCTTCTCCCATTCTGTCAGTTGTCTTTTCTCAATAAAAGGACCATTTATTTGTAGTTCCTTCATGTTTATTTTCTCTCTTTTGAAATGGGATTTTCAAGCAAAGGGAACAAAGTCTAAGGTGGCTAGGAATTCAGGTCTTGGGATTCACTAAGGAGGGCTATAGAATTCCATAGTGTACTGCTCAGGAGAAAATGGCTGCCAATTAGGTGCAAAAAGATACTTCCTGTCAGGTAGCTAAATCTCCCAGAGAAAGATTTGGGCAGAAGCCATCCTGTTTGAAGAGGAAGTTATCCAGAAGACTTGTTGCTCTTTTTGGGAAAGGCCAGTTTCTTTTACATTTGGTTTAGTTGATTTTAAAATTTTCTTCTTGAGGGTGTCTAGCTTGGAAATAATGCTGTGAAAGGTTTTAGATGACACATTAGATTTGATTTACACTTTCCTCAAAATTACCGATTTATTCATGTAACTAATTCCTCTGATGATCTCCAACTTATTGGTACAAATAGAATTCCAAACTCAGTTACTAAGGCCAGAGGCCATGTTTTAAGTCCCATGCATTGTTACTACTGAGAACAGTGGATCACACATCTCTGGGTCTTAGGCATCATGTGTCAAAGAGTGGTAACTAAGTCCATTCACTTTTTTCTCCTACCTAACCAGCTAGGGACTTTCTTTTTTCTTATATTCTGAGTTATTTTTGAAATCTCCAGGTGTTGCTAATGATTTTATCTTCTTGTGAAGTTTAGCTTCTTAAAAATAATCTTCACTCGCTGAATTAATATAGGAAGTATCTTCTGACAGTTCAGAAAGAAGGATGAAAATTAGGTCAGCATTTTCAAATTGGTGTTGATTTGATACATGGTAACAGTTGCTAGACATTCATTTGGTATTAGGTAATACTTGTCATTAAAAATCTATGGTGAAATAAGTTTGTGACCCGCTGTATTATTATATACTTCTAAAAATTCAAAGTGTGCATCACTACAATAAGAGTTCTAAGATTTCCTATAGTGAAAACATCTATTGATTTTTACATGGCATTCCCAGTCCTTACTCAAGTATGAAAAATACTCATGAGTCCTTGTTTCATGGAGCAGTTCCTGGCAGATTTTGGCTTAGTATGATGATGCATAACTCAACAATGGCTAGTATCAATAGGTAAGATGGAATATAAATTACACACAATTTTTACGTATAACCCAGGGAAAGGTGAAGATTCCCATTATAAATTTCTAGAGCTTACAGATATAACAAAAGTTCTCTCTCTCTAAAACTGAAGAAGAGTAAAAATCTATGTATATCTGGTAGAAGAAAAGAACATAAAGAAAAAAGTCAAGGCACATTTAATACAGATCTTTGCCCCTACTGGATGTTTAAAAATACACACATTTCCTCTGAATGCCCTTCTAGAGCTGTGTACAAGGTGTTGAAAAGGAGGTTAAAAAAACAAAAACAAAACAGTAAATTAACTACCTTAGCATTTATAGGGGATGATAAAGAGAATATGTAGAATTTTATCAGCTATTAATAGTTTTGGGGGCCACACTGAAGATGTATGAAAACTATAAACAACGATTATACACCAAGAAAGAATAGAAATTATTTGGCCTTGCCAAAAGACTAGGAGAGAAATTGAATTAATATTTGAGGTATATACCTGGAGAATTAGTAAAGCACAGATCATTTAAAGTCTTACTTATAATCCAAAGGTATATGTTCATCTTCAAGGCCATGGGAAGAAGCTCAAAAGATTAGTAGAAGGATATGCTTATACTGACTTGTAGAAGGACCACATTGAAAACATCAATGACAATGGTGCACAAAGGTAGCCACTGAGATAGCAATTGTGATTTGGAAGTCTCTTGAAATAGTGACCCTAAAGTATACTTAGAGTGAGCAGTTGTGGGGCCTGAGGGAGCAGGAGAAGTCCTAGATCTAGGTCGGTGATCAGATGGATAATAATACTGTTGATGAAGATAGAATTTGGATGTGGAACAGATTTAAGATGACGGGAAATACTGGTATCTAGTAAGGTCAGATTAAACTTTTAGTATCTTGTGAAAAATGTAAGTATGAGTTGCCATCAGATATAGGTAAATGTCTTGAGAGCAAGCTGAGAAATACAGGATAGAGACAACAGCGTTAAGAATCACTAATACATAGGCAGTGTATCAAGGTTTAGATGAAAAGACAGATGGTGCTATTGAAAGCCTATCAGAGTGAGAAACAGAGCAAAAAGATCTCTAGAAAAGTATTACAGAAGATGTGCTATGAAGCCATCACAACAATGGGATCAAGTATGATAAATTCAGAAAAAAAATTAGTTGACTCTTTGCTGTGAAGTGTGTAAACCTGGCGATTCACAGACCTGTACCCCTGGGGATAAAAATACATTATAAGTTTATTAAAAAAATTAAAAAAAATTAGTTGATTCTGGCAATTAGTAGCTAATTGTTACTTTGCATAAAAAGTTCTCGTTTTGAAGTAAGGAAAATTTAAGCCTCAATAAATTTAGATATTAACTTTTCAGATTAAGGAATTTTTTTTTTAAAGATTTTATTTATTTATTTGACAGAGAGAAATCACAAGTAGACGGAGAGGCAGGCAGAGAGTGAGGGAAGCAGGTTCCCTGCCGAGCAGAGAGCCCGATGTGGGGCTTGATCCCAGGACCCTGATCATGACCTGAGCCGAAGGCAGCGGCTTAACCCACTGAGCCACCCAGGCACCCAGATTAAGGAATTTTTATAGAAAATGTTCTTTGATGTGCTTTCTGTAGCCTTAACTGACCAAATATTTAGAATTACAAACCTTCTGACAAGAGAGAAATTCAAAAGATACATTTTTCTTTCTTTTTTTTTTTTTTTTGGTATTTTGGTAAACAAAACTGGAACTGTTATGCAAATTAGAAATATGAATTTTAAAAGAAAATTACCATAGAAACTTCTTGTTCAAGCCATTATTTTAAAGAATAGGAAATAGATGGATGGTGATGTGGAGAAAATGGAAAACATACTGATCTTAAGTTGTCTTAATTTGTTGTCTTCTAATAATTTATTTGGGAAAGGTTATACTAACATATTGGCATGTGTATGAGATCCATATGTTTTTAATTTTGTTTACTGGCATGCAGAGATTTGCCTCAACTCTATTAAAAAAAATTGCATTTAGTCAGGAGACTTTGTTGACATTTACCAAGGTGTCATCAAACACATGATTGAACTTAATTTTTTTCATGCTTTAATTTATGATGACACAACCTCAGTTGCATAATAAATAATGAAAAAATTAGACACTATAATTGTTTTCCTGAATTTTTGTTTCTTTCAACTAAAGAAAAACAAAAGAGGGAAAAATCACGATTACTGACTTGTAATAAATCTGGGCTTTATTTTTTATATTCCTTTCTACACAGAGTGATTTTTCTTTAGTGAAAACAAGAAAAAAAAAAAAAGATAGTCTTTCCCTGGAGTAGCCAAAGAGAGCAATTCACTAGTGACCACTGTAAATTGCTTTAGAACAATAAAGGATGTTGATTCATAGGCCTGCAAAGACTGAGGACTTAAAGCAGTAAAATGCCTGAAGAGCAAAGTGATAGGATATAAGGGGAATACGTTCAGGAATAAAATGGAATGAAGGAAGGTACTGATAGAACCTGATGTGTGAAACTTCAGACCTGATGCAATTTTTTAAAAGTAGCATGATTAAAGGAAATGCACTGTAGATACATAAAGCAGAACTGTAAGCCAAAAACAAAGGAAGAGAAAGGATACAGAATCAGCAAACCAAACATCGAAGAGGATTAGAGTTACAAGACTTGAGAATGAAGAAAGATGATGAATGAGACTGACAGCAGAAGGATAATGAGAGGCAAAAAAGTTGAGACGCTGTGAAGAGGGAAAGCAACAAGCTCACAGGACAGTGCGGGAAAGCTCATTGCAAAGTAATGCAAGAGTAGTGGCTATGTAATGACTGGAAGACAGTAAAATCACACAAAAAGGCAAGGGAGAAACCCACTGACAGGAGACACTGGCTGGTGAGGGGGAAATGTCGGGTTTAAGATCCATTTTCCTTCTAGCAGTAGAGGGAAAAGCAGTATCACATATTTCTGGAGGGTTGGCTGCATTTCTACAACAAACTTGGTATCAGTTCAAGTAAAATGCACATTTAGGAAATGTACTTATGAGCATACCTACCTGACTTTTTTTTTGTTTGTTTGTTTATATGGAAGATTTTGATGTGTTTATTACTAAGCTCTTTTAAGGAAGCCATGAGTTTCAAGGTAGTATAACAGGGAATTAAAAATTTGTAAGGATGTAAAGATGATTAGGTATAGTAGAGAATGCACACTTTAATCATGTGCATTTCCCCAAAGTAAAATAGTTTTCACAGAGCTACCAAATTAAATCTCAACCCAAGAGGTCAATTCAATTAGATTAGTCAGCCTCTGATTCACACTGTGGGTGAGAGGTCATAGAGGACATTTTCAGACCTTCCTTCATGATTCCAATTCAGTGGACGGAGTTGACTCATTTCTCCTTGTGAAAATTCTCTTTTTATGGCTTGCATGACACTTTTAAAAAATTCCTTTTATTCCTTCCCATTCCTTTACATTTTTACCTCCTTCTCCCCCTACCCCCCACCGTGTGTGTGTCTCCAAAGCAGCAATCCACTCTCTTTATATTCTCTGCCCTTCAAGCTCATCTACTTTCAGGAATATGGTACTTAATCTAGGAAGATTACTCCAAAATCTTTATCAGTAGCTGTTGAAATTCCTCTAGATTTTTCCCACTGACTGGTAAAACATTTCATTTTCTGCTTTACTGCTTTGTTTGCCTCAGTATAGCTAATTCTGAACTTATTTCCCTTAATTTTTTTTTTCTATTTTCTATTTTTATGCTCTTTTTTCTGTTAATGACACCAGGGCCATCTCAAATACCAGACTTGAAAATTTGGAACTTTTCCCTTCATGTTACCTCTCCCAAGTCATGATTTTAAAGCATTCCTATACACCCTGGTACTGTTCCATATGATTGACTGATGCCTTCAACATCCAGTCTACCATTTTGCGGGTACTGTTAGAGCAGCAGGGATTTGGAGGTGAATGTACCATCCTTATTCCTTACCTCATGGGTATTCTAGGGATAAAGAATAAAATGTAGCAGTTTAGCATGTGTTTCTTTTGGGTAAAATTTGAAAGGAAACAAATTTCTTTCCTCTGGCTCAATAAAAAGCCACTCATTTAAGAACTTTATGTACAGAAAATTCTAGTTAAAAACAAGTTTAACCTGGAGTTTCAATTCATTAAGATTCTTGAAAGTATTGAAAGGCACCATTTAAAAACATTCTGTCAATCAAAGCAAATACGACTGAGCACTTGGGAATGAAGATTTTGTGAGACGCCCCGTTTGGCAGGCCCGGTGGTGATAGAAGTTTGGAAGTCTATTTTACTCTCTAAAAATCCAACTGAGGGTTTTAGAAGGGAGAGGAGTAGGGGGATGGGTGAGCCTGGTTGTGGGTTTTAAGGAGGGCACATATTGCATGGAGCACTGGGTGTAGTGCATTAACAATGAATCTTAGAACACTGAAAAAATAAAATAAAAGTAAAAATTAAATAAAAATTCCTAAAATTAGATTTTTATAGTATCCTTTTTAAATCGTTTTGTGACACTGCACTTAGAGTCAAATATACTTTTCAAATATCACTTGCTGTATTTTTTTCCTTTCTCCTTGGTAAAATAGAAAAAAAACTGACAGAAAAGTAAAACAATACTTGAAACCCTAACACTTAGGAAAACATTTTGAGTTTTGAGTGAGTCCTATAAATTCCATATTTATTTACAGTAGTCTGTAGTATAAGAACATACTGTTGGGAATATTTTATGTGATAATAGAAAATATTGAGGGAGTTATGGAGATTCAGTACCTGAGACCAGCACAGCATTATCTAAAAGGTTTGAAGCCCGAAGTCCTTAGCGGAGTCCTGCTTGTTATTTCTTCTAGCAGTGCCCATCACTCTGTATTGTCTTAATCATGCTGCTTTCCAGTAGAAGTGAACTCCCTGAATTCCAAAGTCATTTCCATTTGAGACCCCTTAAAAAAATAAACTATTTTCCAAAGCTTTTCCAAAGCTGTTCCTTCTACCTGTGTTCAGAGTATTAATTTTTCTCATTTTGTATTGAAAAGAGTCCACTTTCTTTCATCATTCCCCGTGGCCTAAAAGTTTACTCAAGCCTCACCTATTTAAAATGGACATTCCTTTAACTGAGGGTAAGATGAACTAAATGTAAGAGGAAAGTCAGTGAAGTCAGCTAATGTTCATGATTTGGATCAAAGTCATCAGAATGTTTAATGGATATTCAATATGCAATATTTAAGAAAGCACAAACTATTTTTATTTGAAATAGTAAAAGAAATGAATTCTTAGCAATTTATAATACAGTTAAAATATATTTAGGTCTAAAACTTCACTTCTCCTAAAAACATAAAATTTTAGCGACTGGAAAGGACATTTCTTCATTTCTTTCAGTAGCAAAGAAGCTGAGGTCCATAATAGAAAAATGAATTGCTTAATTCCAGGATCTAGGGGATAGCAGAACTAGTTATATAAGCCATGTCTTCTTCCTTTCAATGGTTAGTAAGTTTTTATTGAATACTTATGTTTCAGGCAATAGACAGCACAGGAAATTGCTCACAACAAAACCAGCCTCGTGACTCCTTCCCTCCATTGAAACAGCTACCCTGCCTTAAATACTGAAACAAGCTTTGGTTCAGTACTCACTTTCTATTTCCTACTGTTCTCAGTCTCATTTTTCAAGTCGAAACTGCCTTATTACTGACCTTCCTCTCTAATATTTTTCAATGACCCAAAAAAACCCCATTTTAAATATGAATAAACTTAGATTAATGCAACAGTACCATGCATTTGCCTCATAAAAGTCAGAATTTTAAAAAGTATGTTCTTATTAAAAAAAGAAAAAAGATTCATTCAGGCACACTATGCCTTATTATTTTGTGAAAACTACATTTTGGTATGAATGTTTAATAAGTAATATTCATAATTTTAATAGCTTAAGTGTGTAAGGATTGTGCTGAATTGAATTACAACTCATGTAAGCCTTTTATTATAAATTTCCGTAGGTTTGGATTTTTTTAAGTATAGAAAGAGCATCCTTTTTCACATGTAGTGTTTTCCCATTTTTATATGCATTTAATGCTAAATACTAAGTGGAGAGTCTAGCTTATACTCTTATTCAAGATTGCTAAAAGCTTGTAACCAATAAACTTTTATTTATGTTCTATTTCTCAATAAATCTATATATTTCCAGTAAGATAAACTGATATTGTTATGGTATCCTTGAAAAGACTGAGAACAGTTTATCACTAAACCATTCATTTACAGGATAAAATCTTGGTGTTCTCCCCTGTAGCATTAGTCTTCTCTGGTTAATTTAGTTGGCTGTGGTAAATGACTTGAAGGCCTACCTAATCTCTAAATATTACTCTGTGAAATGTTCTGTATTTTGTGTCTCCTACTTGCTTTTGTGGAGTCAATATTTCTCTACTCAACTGAAAACCTAGTTTTGTAGTCCCTTAGCTTCCTTAGCAGAGCAAGCACTATATTATTATTATTATTATTTTTGCTCATAATAGTTAACTGCTGCCCTGCAGCCCCTAACCGCCTCAATTCCCTTGGTTTTTCTAAACAAAAAGATTGGAAATGTGCACATAACTGAAACTTTCACATATTCATTGAACCCGAAAAGCTAAGAAAACCTTGTTAAATGCTGGAGCAGCACACAAGGAAAAGTCTGAAGCAGTTCAGGATTAGAAGACAGAATTAGAGATCTCACTGCATGAAGAAAATGAATTGGAATGGAATGAAAGGATACCTAAAATAGAGTAGAAAGTAGAAAGCAGGGTATTTTGTATTTATAAATTAAAACATAGTTCTGACCTCTGCCTTTAAAATACGTGCACACACATATATAAGTGAGAATGCTTACTTAAAAAAAAGTTTTCTCGGGGCGCCTGGGTGGCTCAGTGGGTTAAGCCTCTGCCTTTGGCTCAGGTCATGATCTCAGGGTCCTGGGATCAAGCCCCTAGTCGGGCTCTCTGCTCAGCAGGGAGCCTGCGTACCTGTCTCTCTGCCTGCTTGTGACCTTTCTCTCTGTGTCAAATAAATAAAAATTAAAAAAAAATTTTTTTTCTTAACTATTGAATGTGTTAGACGAAGTTTTAGTTTTCCATAATTTTTATTACCATGATTTTGGATGTGATTACTTATTTCCAAATAATTTGTTTACTTTATTTTACTTTTTGAAAATGTCATAAATAAATGGGATTTCAGAAACTGACAGAGAAAGGAAGACAGCTTAGTAATTTTTTTCCAGAGAATATTTAAACTTAGAGTGCTAGAAGATGAATTGTGAGGTGAATCCTGAATGAAGGAAAACATAGGTGGCAAACCAAGGAAATACTTGATTTAGAGCTCCCTTTATAATGTATGCAAGTCTTTTGCTACATGTGTCACATTTTATGTTATATACTATTACTTTGTGTCCCACCTCCGAAACCTATACTCTTTGAGAGGAGGATTAATACACAGTTTCTTTCTTGTTCTGTGGCATGTAGCCTGGCAGTTTATTGATAGTGAATAGAATGAGAAAAGAAAGGAAGGTGGGAAAAGAGAGGGAAGGAGGAAAATCACGTTTTGATAATATTATAAAAGAGCTGTGAAAGAAGAGGTTAGAAATGATACATAAATCAGGACAGGAACAATAGAAATGTTTGAGAAGGCCATGGAAAAATTCAAGCAAATATCATATTTCTGTGATGACATATTTCCAGTGATTTTAGATTATGTTACTTCACAAACCTAATTTTCACATAAGAATTTGGTTAACTGTACAGTAAACCTTTCAGAAGACTTAGCAAACTGAGCCAGAAGCAAATCTAGGCAGCAGGATACACACGTTAGTCATATATTTCATGGCCAGTATATTCAAATTGTGAGTAATAATTGAATTAAATTGTTAGGTTTTCCTTCAGTCTCATTCTGGAGCACAATTAGTGTCTAAAGTTATGCTGTACTTTTATAATGCAGACTCAACCTGGAAATAAAAAACACAACACCGTTTTTAATGATAAATAAACCAAGGTCACTTTTGTACTGTAAAAACTACTAGCTACATGAAGAGAAGTAGTTTAAAGTGTGTTCTCACTTTGCAAATTAAGTGGATACACGCACATACCAGCAAGGGAGGGATATTTATATAGAACCCTACAATGTGATGTATATAATGTGTATAATATTGTGTATAGTGTCCTTTCCACCATTGCACACAATAACAGGTATTTGTTATGGGGAAGAAGTGTAATTTTCAAAATGGTTAATTATAGATTAACATGACACAGCATAACTGCAGTTGCTTCATGAAAGTCAGGACTTTAAAAAGACTTATGCCATATAAGTAATATCCATTATTTTAATGATTTAAGTGTGTGAGAGTGTGTGTCGAGTTGGGTTATAACTCATTTGAGCCTTTTACTGTTTATTTCCATATGTCAGTGATGACGTAGCACTAGGAAGGTATTCTCTAAAGGATGACAAAGAGAAAAGCAGTGCATCACTAAATCATCCACCTACAGCTTCACATGTTAAGTGCACCACAAAAAGATGGCTATGAAATCAAACAGTTCTCACATGCCATAGAGTACTGGTGAAAGATTACCTTATAGAACGTTAAAAATATTTTTATTTTATTAGTAGACATATTTTAGAGCGGTATTTGATGTATAGAAAAATCGTGCAGAAAGTGCGTAGGATTGTCATATTCATTCCTCTCACCCTACTACAGAGTCCCGCCTACAGGCAAGTTTTGAATTAGTGTGGTACATTTATTACAAGTGATGAGCCAACATGGACGCATTATTAAATACATCCATAGTTTATATTAGGGTTCACTCTTTGCATTGTACTGTGTTACAGGTTTGGACAAATGTGTAATGTCATGAATGCACCATGGCAGAGTGACAAAATAGTTTCACTGCCTTAAATATCCTCTGTTTGCCATACATTCATCTTTTTTCTTTTTCCCTACCACCTCTTTCCCCACAACGTCTGGAAGTCACTCATCTTTTCACCATCTCTATGGTATCACCTTTTCCAGAATATCATACAGCTGGAATCGTACAGTAGATAGGCTTTTTAGATTGGCTTCTTTCAGCTGGTGATATGCATTTAAATTCCCTCATGTTGCTTTGTGACTTGACAGCTCATTTCTTTTTATATGCCGTGGTATTGATGGATCATAGTTTGCCCATTCATCTATTCAAGGACATCGAGTTTGCTTCCCAGCTTTGGCAATTATGAGTGAAGCTGATAACAAACATTCATGTGCAAGCTTTTGTGTGGACACAGTTTTTACCGAGAAAAAAAAATGTAGAAGTGATGTTGCTAGAATACATAGTAAATAAGCCCATGGGTCTGACATTTCACATTCCCATCCACACTCTGTGAGGGTTCCTGTTGCTCCACATCCTCACCAGTGTTTGGTGTTGACAGTGTTCTGGAATTTGGCCATTTGAATGATGTAATGATACCTCATGTTTGTTTTAGTTCGAAATAGAAAAATGATATGGTGTTGAGGATCTTTTCATATACTAAGTTACCATTTGAATATATTATTTAAGGTAATGTCTATTCCTATTTTGCCCATTATTTACTTGAGTTAGTTGTTTTCTTTTTATTGGATTTTAAGTTTCCTTTGCATGTTTCAGGTACTAGTCCCTTTATCACTGTAGTGTTTTGCAAACATTTTCTTCAAGTCATTTTCTTAACCTCTTCATTTTCTGAACTCTGTCTTTCCCACTATTAACTAAGTCCAGTTTATGATTTTTTTTTCTTTGATGGATCATGCTTTTGGTATTATATCTAAATAGTCATTGGTAAACCCAAGGTAAGCTAGGTTGTCTCTTACTTTATTTTCTAGAAATTTCATAGTTCAGTGTTTTATGTTTAAGCCTATATCCATTTTGAATTAAGTTTTGTGAAAGAATATCTCAGTCTAGATTCATCTTTTTGGCATGAATGTCCAGTGTACCATGACATTTGTTGAAAAGACTGTGTTTTCTCTTTTACCTTTGTTCCTTTCTCAAAGAACACGTGGCTATATTTGTATGGGTCTGTTTCTGAGTTCTGTGTTCTGTTCCATTGATCTGTTTTTCTGTTCTTTCACTAATACAGTACTGTATTTATTACTGGAATTTTATTATAAATCTTGGTGCTGAGTAGCTCAGAAAGCATATTAATTAGTAAAACTTTTAAATCATGAACATTGTTATGTCTCTTTCTTTTTACAATATGGAAAAAATTATAAAAGAAAAAGTCTGTCTCTTGTAACTTAGATTGCATGTTAGCTAAATTCAGAGGCTGAAGGATTATTATTGCACTTTTATAATCTGTGACTTGACTTTTTACTTTCGGGCAATTCACTTGCCCATTAATTCTCCTAGTGACTTTGTGCTGTGGTTGTTTTAGTAGCTTTTAGTTGGTTTCATTTTTATAGTCTTATTTGTATGAAAAACAATGGCCAGATAGAACAAAACCAGCTTTTAACTCTATATGTATGATTTTGAAGTTCCTCCTAGGAGAGACCAATGTGTGTTGAAGTTAAGGCATGATGGTAAAGTGGGTGTGCAAATTTATACACATACCCTCACACACGCACCCATGCATTTCCCCAGGTCAAACAAAGTGGAAATAGGAAAGAGTTAAGACTGAAAGGATGAGAGGAATCGACTGTCACTATTTCAGAGTAATCTCAAAGATCTGGTAGAAATGTGATGAAGGGAAGGGATTCATAGATCATGAACCATCTTCTTGAATAAAGTAGCAGAGTACATAATAAGACAAAATGAATTTAATGGATCATTTGGGGTCCTAATTGTAGTGACTGTGTTTTAAGTAGAGGAGTGGTTTATGTGGAGGATTATGTGTGAAAGGAAGTACAATCGAAAAGAGATAAACCTAAAGACAAATAAAAACCCTCCATGGACGTATCTTCAACAGTGGAAAAAGCACAGGCTTTAACCTAATGGGCAGATCACTAATCAGGCTATCCCCATGCTCTCTCATGCATTCCTACTTCCTACTTTCCACGTTGCACGGTTTGATAATAAACTAATTAAAAAATCACACAACAAATTTGCTGGTCTCGTCATTAGAACACACATGATAAAATCGGAAAATCTGATTTGTCAAAGAAGTAGTTTATTGAAATTTCATGACCAGTTTTTCTGCTATAATAATCTGTTGATACCAGATCAAATATCAGATAAGATACACAAACCCTTAATGAAGGCCTTCTTATTGTCCACAGATTATATGTCAAAAGTTCCTATGTTTGGAAAAAATAGGCAATTATCACTAAAAGCAATCTGTTAACAGCCCACAGGACTTCATTCTCATTATAGAAATTTCAAAATAACTGTGTCTTCATGAAAAACTGTGTAACAATTTTAGGTATTGTATACATTTCCTAAGGAAAAAACATGTGCATAGAAGTGCCAGTCTATGATGTGAACATAAAGTAAAAAGAGTTTTATAATCATTCATAACTCCTCCAATACATAACAAGTTAAAGATATGAATAAAGATAGAGCATGCATTAAGTCCTAGGATATGGTGTAGGAAGGAGAAATGTGTCTATCTCCTCACTACCCTAGACAGTAGTATGTGACCTTGAGAAAATCATTTAACTCTCACAACCTTAATTCCTTTCTCTGCAAAATAACAAGTATAGCATAGGTAATTTCAAAGTGCATTAGAGTCTTAAAATCTGCTCACTATCCTTAAGTACATATTTACGGCAAGAACATGTATTTGTAGATTAGTTTCGTCCTGAAACAAAATAAGATAGCAAATTAAAGAATTATTTATTTTCCAGGGACTGTTTTGTGAAACCATCATTTTATAGATGAAGTCAGTATTAATTCCACTCCAAAAATTATTTTAGTATTATCAGCCCATTACTGCATGGTGATCTGCGATGCCCTGTGTTAATAATGGTATAAATTTTGTGGCATCCATTTATGTGCAGTGACTTTCACTGAGAGAAACAATATAACAATTATAAAGTTATGAAAAAAAGAGAGTGTCTTTTTTTCCTTTTCTTTTTTTTTTTTAAACTACAGAGGATTTTATGGGACTTGACTTCACAAAAGCTAATCAGTCCCCCAGGGAATTAGAAGCATTCACTTGCCTATTAATTCTCCTAATATCTTTGTGCTCTGATTGTTTTAGTAGCTTTTATTTGGTCTCATTTTTAAATGTCTTATTTGTGTAGCCTTATTTTATGAGAAAGAAAAGCAATAGCCAGATTAAAAAAAAATCTGTAATTAGTTTGATCTGTGATAGTTAAAAGCTGCTAAATAACCCGAGAAAATTCAAATCTTTTTATAAATTAATCTACCATGAGCATCACAGTTTTTATAATTTATACTATTTTTCTTTTGTAATTTTTAAAATTAATTTTTGGAGATTCAAAAAGTATAACAAAATGATGTAATTCATTATATTTTGGCTCACCTTGTTCTTGCTCCAGATAATATGTAAATAAATAATAATAGCTGTTATTACTATTACATTAAATGAATTTGCTCTCAAAATTATATTTTGTGATATTTTAGCAAGATTTTATAGTCTGTTTAAGCAAATACCCTTTTGGCAAGTAGTTTCTTCTCTGTAAGCCTTTTCTGCTTGCTTTTTCAAAATCCATGGGATTTTATTGTACTCTATGAATATTACTTTTGTTCTATATAAACAGATTGAAACCTCACTGAAAAACAACAGTGTTATGTATAAATACTGCAAGTTTGCAGTAAATGGTAGGCTCTTCTGAGTAGTTCAGATGCTTCAGGTTTTAACTAAAGCCAACATTGCAGATTGTCTTTATATTTTTAGAACTCATGGGTACTAACCCTTGCCCATGGATTCCAAAAGGAATTAAATTATGCCTTGTGACTACCCTGGCCGCTCAGGGAATTTTATTTATCATTTGCAAAGGATACTTATGGTTTTGTTGATGTATTCAAACTCTATATATTTTAAGGGGACTTGCTTAAAAATATGTAACTATAGTTTTTAATTGAGGAAATGATAGTACAGAGGCTAAAGGCCCAGAACTATGTAGGACATATATATTTTGGAAAGAGTGATTTTTTTTTTATTTTAGCATTTTTTTTACCAAGAACAAAATGAGAACTGCTTTCTCATCATCTGTTACATGAAGCAGAAATAAAAGATGTCAAAATACAACAACCTAATAATTAGCTGGGCCTAGAAAAAGTCTGTTGTAAATAAGTCTGTTTTCTATTGAAATGTGTAATAATTCAGTTTCTAGGTTATGCCAGAAATTAATCACTGAGTGATACATCTTTATATTTCCTATTGAAGTACAGCTGACACACAACATTACCTTAGTTTTGGTGTATACAATAGTCATTTGACAACTTTCCATGTTATGCTATTCTTACCATCAGTGTAGCCACCACGCGTGATATGTATTGACAAGCAAAACCGGAATGTTTTCTTCAGTTCTTTCTGTTTTTCTAGTAGCGTTTTACATGTTTTTCATGGAGAATTGTGGGTGATGTGTGAGCCCAGCTCAGATTCTTTGCCTTGTCTTCCTGGAATCTTCTTTCCCGGGTATCTGAATGGCTCTCTCTCTCTCCCTTCACTCATCTGGGCTATGGTCAGATCACACCAACCACATTTCTTGATATACTTTCTAAAACAACATTCTCTGGCATATTACAATCTGTCATCATCCTGATTTATCTTTTTTAATTTTAAATAAATTGTATCTTGTACTAATTTCAGACCTGCAGAAAAGTTGAAGAGGTAGTGAGCTCCTGTATGACCTCACCCAGTTTTGGTTTCCCTCATGTTATTACATTGCGTTATAGTGGTACATTTGTCCGAACCTGAAACTAATGTTGGTGTGTTACTGCGCTTTTTTTGTGCTTTAGGAGGCGTCCAGAGTACCATCTTGCCTTTAGTTGTCAGGTTTCCTTTGTTTCTCTGGTCTGTGAAATGATCTTTGTCTTTCCTCATTTTTAATGAACTTAACAGTTTTGAGGAGTACTAGTCAGTTATTCTATCCTTCAGTTTGGGTTTGTTTGAAGTTTCTCTCATGATTAGACTGGAGTTACTATAATTATTTAAAAAAAAAACCTTGTAAACATTTCTGAAAACTCTATCATAGTATATAATTTGTATGTATCTGTGTATCTTATCTTCTAAAAGAAGAACTTTTTTTCCTAAAAATCTCTTGCTCTGTTTATTTCTTTCTCTCATTCTGTCTCTTTCTACCCCCCTTTCCCCTTTATTCCTGTATACTGCTTGCTTTCTTCATCTGTTTTTCCTTCATTAATTTCTATATATTTTATTGTTTATACAAACACAATTTGCCTTTTCAGTTCATGTAATTAATCCAGCATATTTTTGAAGATCTTATTTGTAAGGCTCTCTGTATCCTGCCATCGATACATCAGTGAAAAGAAAAATATCTTGGACTATAAGAGAGTTAAATTTATGAAAGAGGCCATAAATATTTATCAAATAATCAGGTAAATAGAACATGACCGATGGTGGTAGAGTTATAGAGAAAACATAAAAACAAGATAAAAGGATATAGAATGTTGGGGTGAGTGGAATACTAATTTAAACAGGTGGTCAGTGACGAATTTATAAAAATGATTTTTGGAAGGAGAGAACAGAATGAATTGAGGGAATGATGCATGGAAATGCATGAGGAAGTCCAGGCAAAGGGAGAATATTTTCTGTTGCCCTTGAAGGGAGAACTGCTTTGTATATTTAAAGGCCATGGAAGAGGCGCCTGGGTGGCTCAGTGGGTTAAAGCCTCTACAGCTGGGCTCAGGTCATGGTCTCAAGGTCCTGGGATTGAGCCCCACACGGGGCTCTCAGCAGGGAGCCTGCTTTTCTCTCACTCTCTCTCTCAGCTTGCCCTCTGCCTACTTGTGATTTCTCTCTGTCAAATAAATAAATAAAATCTAAAAAAAAAAAAAAAAATAAAGGCCATGGAAGATGATAGTGTGGCTAGACCAGAACAATGGGATGAGTGCTCAGAGTGAGATCAGAGAAGTAACTTAAGTGAAAAGCATGTGAATTCTTGTAGGCTAGTTTATGGACTTTGACTGTGAGTGATATGGGATGCTATTAGAAAGCTTAGATTTATTATGTGGCTTAATTTTTTTTATTATTACCACTTAGGAAATAGACTTGAATGAGTGGATAGCAGAAAGGGAGAAATCAGAGAGAGAACTAGGAAGTATTACAACAACCCAGCTGAGGAAATGAATACAAGTAAATTAGTAATAGAAATGATAAGTGGTCAGATTCTGGATAAATTGTGGAGTTAGATCCCACAGGATATACTGATGTTAGGGGAAGAAACAAAGATGCCCTCAAAGTTTTGGCTCTGAACTAATGAAACAATTACCATTTATTGAGCAGGGGAAGGTTTCAGGGAAAAAAGAGAGAGAGAGAGAGAGAGAGAGAGAGAGAGAGACTTTAGGGAGCATATACATCAAGATTTTGATTTGGTACATTTTCAATTTGTGATAATTAGTACACCCAAAGTGAAGAAGTCATTTAGGCAGTTGGCTTAGAGTTCAGATAAGAGGTTCTTCCTGGAGGTATAAATTTGGGATTCATCAGAATATAAATAAAATTTAAAGCATGCATTCTCAGTAGGGATGTCATCTCCCTCCAGGAGGTGAAAATTGGTTCTTGGAGGTGGGAAAAATCTTTGCTATTGCAATAGTCTATGGGCCTATATAGCTCAAACCTATCTGATGAATTCTTATTTTTGATATTTAATTTCTTTCATTAGGGAGACTATAAATCTAATTTTTCTCTTTAGGGAGATGTTAATGGAAAAAATGTTTTAGAAACCTTGGCTTACATTTATAAGATTATATTTGATTATCTAAATATGAGAACAGATATAGAATAGAAAACTCTGAAGAATGATCCTTGGGCCATTATAAATCACAAAATTTGGAGAAATAGTAAATAGCCAGTAAATGAAATGGAGAAAGATGGGCCATGGAGGTAGCAAAAGAACAGTTGTACATATCAGGTGAAAATGTTTTTCAAGAAAGAAGGGATAATATTTTCTGTCAAGTGCTATAGAAAATAAGTTGAGTTAAACATTGCCAATAATTCTTTTGAGGATTTCCTTAGAAAGGAAAAGGGAAAGGCACATTAAGTGGAGAATTTTGTTTTGTAAATAATGAGGTATTACTATAGGTCTGAATGTTGTCGTAATTCAGTAGAGAGGGTAAACCCGTATGAACAGAGAAGGAATCAATATCTGGATCAACACGTTGGAGAAGGTAAGACATTCTTGATTCTAGTGAATGCAAAGGATTGACATTAGCTTTAAACACGTGATCATATCTTTTAAATAGAGGTATGATGATAGTACAGCCATAGAGGGAGATTGGTGGTATGCGGGTATATGGCAGTGAGAGCCCTAGGAACACTCTTCTCATTGCTTTTGTGTTCTCTCCAAAATAAAAACAAAGCCATTAAGCAGGAGTGGAGAGGGCAGAGAAAGAAGAGGGTTGAGAAGGCATGAAATAAATTTCAGGGAGTATAGTAAAGTGAACTAGGAAAACATGGTATGATTCTAGGGAGTTTTGGTGGCCTTTTTGAGACTAAAAATCAGTACTATCAAGTGACATGGATTAGTATAGCTTTATGTTTTCCTCTAGCAACATTTAGCTGTGTAAGCACAGGCTGAGTATATGCGGAATTTTGTATTTTTTGTTTTTATTTTCGAAGAAATGAATCGGGGCTTATACAAGAAAGTGATTGTATTGATGCACACTGGAATCTAGCTTGAATAAAGGAGGAATAAAGGAAGAGAGCTGAGAAAAATTGGGAAGGTCAGTGGATGGTATATGCTAGAGGAGCTAAGAAATTATTGGAAGTCGATTGTGGTGCTGATATGGAAAAATGGAATGTGATAGGAATTAGAATAATTGAAATTGATATCTGATATTTAGATTATGAAAAGGTATTAGCTATTAGTAATGTCAAGTTCTAGAATGTTATTACATCAAGGGCTGTGGTAAGGTGGAAAACACATTCATAGTAGGAGTCATTCAAGGTTCTAAGAATAGTCAATATTGAAAGATTATGTACTTGGTTATTAAAACACCAAAAGCCATGACAGAATAGTGCTGTTACTAATAAAACCTTAGTAAGGTAAAAATCTATAGATGTTTGCAGAAAGGAGTAGTGGTGGGTAACATAGAATGATATGATAGCATGAACCTTAACACTGGGTACTTTAGGGAGAAGGTTTTATCATGGCCTATAGAGAGTGGTTGGTTTCATTCTTTGCTGAATTTCTTGTGTCTAACATAGTTCCTGGAATTTAGTAAGATTTCTCAGATATTTGCTAAATGAATGAAATGTTGAGTGCATCTGTAAATTGAAGGGAATCAGTAGTATTTCTTAGAAATAATTCCCAGTTCTAAAATTTCAGATTTACAAATATGAATATTATTCAATGTGTGCTATACTTATGGATGGTTATAATGAAAATGATGCTTAACAATTTGTACCACATCTAGTTTTACCTCTCCATAGTCCAATTATTACTTTAATTAAATCCTATGTCATTATCTCCACTTCAGTAGGTACTGGTCTCAGCAGTAAGTCATTTTTAATGCTCTTTCTGTTTTTGAATTGCTCTAAAGCTACAGTGGATAGATTTTTAAGTCTTCGAGCTTGGAGGTAGGGTTCCTAACATCTCTCACTGATCTTAGATGCTTTATTATTCTAATTTTCACCAAATTAGAATCCTACTGATAGCCTACCACATCTCTCCCCAGTGGGTACTCAGAATCTTAAGAGTTTGCTTCAAAATAGTCTCAACATATGTTCCTGTATTCTACTCAATTTTAGTTTGAACTAATGTAGACCTAAATATGTTGGATTCTTTGTATTTTTGTAATCTTATCTCTGCTTGCCAGTCTCCATATAAAAAAGCTTAGCTTGCATTTCTAATCCCATATGAAACCCTGATTTTATCCTCCTTCCAATCTGCCTCACTTATTCCTGTGTCCTGTGACAAGAGCTTAGACCCTGATCGTGATAAATGTCAAGATATCTTTAGGGAATTCATTTTTTGTGGGGCACAGAAGATGTGTGATGTGTATCAGCAAACACCTGAATAAATTTGTGATCCTTTAACACAGTGGTATATGGTAGCGTGTATAATTTGTGATCCTTTAATACCAGTGGTATATGGTAGCGTGTATAAATGGCACAGGGAAGTCAATCTTGGCTTCAGAATTGATGAAAGTATTCCATGAAGAAAAACACATACTAACTCTGTTCTTCACTGTATGGGTAGCAGAGGAGAATCTCTATGGCACAGATATTCAAGCTGTGAAAGAAAAAAATATCTAGTTTAGTCATTTGCCTTGCTTGGCAAGAAATTGAAGCTCAAGGTAACATGTATGAAAGGGAGGAGACTCAGTTCCCTTATTAATGATTTCTTCATGTGGGAGGGCTGTTCATTAGCACTGAATTCCTGTTCCCTTTTCACACTCTCACTACTTTCTCTCCTGGGTGAGTTCAACATCATCTGGGCATGATCTTTTCAAACCCTTCTTCTCTTCTCACTCTCAGAGTCTGACTCTCCACCAGAAGCATTATTTTCTGCTCTGTTTGTGTAGAACTTTTATAGTGTCTTTAGTTGTGAAAGCCAAAAGTCTCATTGAGTACATTTTTAAATGGCTTTATGGAATGTTGTAATTTTTGGCTAGCTGCTTTCTCATTTCTGATTTCACCTTTTCTTTCATCTTTAGCATTATTTACTCACATAAATTTGGGTCTTGGGGTCTCCCTGTCTTCCCTTCAATGTTCCCTAAAAAGTTATATTGTAGTGTTTATGAATATAGTGAGAAATTGAGTCAGTTACTTAATTTTGTTGTTGCATTTGCACATCTGTAAAATGAACCTAATAAATGCAAAAGTGCTACAGTGCAACTTATTGATCATCATTCTATCTCAAAGAGTTCATGGTATCCTTCATAGCCTCTAGAATACTGGCAAATGGATAATCTCAGCATCTTTCCAAAATTTTTATATCTTATGCCAAGGATATAGATATGTTATTTATACTGTCTTAGGGAATTAAACCAAATGAATAATCATATTTTTGCAGTGGAGCATGTTTTCTACAAAATGTTCTAATGGTATGACCAAAGGAGAAAATTAACCTTCTTAGAAAATACCCTGTTAATATTAAAAAAAAAAAATTCAGGAATGCTTTTAGTATTAATGGTTATAAAAATTATAATTTAAAATATAATTGCTTTGTTCATTTCTGTGAGAAATTTGTGTAGGTCACATTGGTAATTTTTTTTCAAATTTTCCAATTATTTTGTCACATACATCTGAAGAAATATTAGTCTAAGACAGTAAGTCAGTTGCATTTACTAGCATACTAAACTCTAGGAAATTATGTGAATTCATAAAACTAGAAAGAAGAAACAGAGCTTTGACATGATCATCATATGTCTTTGTGTAGCACACATTCATTCACCATTCTGTGTAGAAATAGTAATGGTTAAGCACTGATTTTTCTTAAGGAATATATCTTTCTGGGACCAACAGGAAATTAAAAGATAAACCTTTGATTAATGTTGATGTGAGAGAATTCCATGAGCATATGGAAAACAGGTATTTTACATAAAAAGGACAGAATTATTTGTTGTTTGTTTTTAATTATACTCCTTTTGGTCCTTTTTGTTCATTAACTAAAGTTATGAGTTTCTTATTTTGAACACAGTTGAGTAAATTTCATTGTGCGTTTATAATACAATTAAATGACAGTTTTGACAGGAATATTTATCTCGTAGGGACAATTTTTAGAAATAATACTTCTTTATATATAAAACATGAATTTTCAGCTCTTAGTTTAAATACTTGCTAATTGTGTTGGTATGACAATGTTAGTGGTTTAAAACACAATTTCAAGATAAAATTCTTTCTAGCATTTGCTTTCCGAAAATAAAATTCTCAATATCTACCCAAAATAATTAGAGCCATCTAATAATGAGGTCAAGCCATGTGCTGTAATCGATCAGCAGCCTGGCAGTAATGGAGTCTGCAAGAAATACATCAAACTAATGAGCAGCAAAGAGACACGAGAATAACTCTTGGTGCTTCAGATCTAGACTTCCAATGGCTTCTGAAATACTTCAAAGACTAGGAGGATTAATTTTTTGAATAAGTCCTTGAAATAAATGTCTTGAGTGTTTTTTTCTTTGCAGTTGAAAATCAAATCAAAGCATTTTTAATTGAAATATTTATTGTAAGAACAAACCATTGTGAATACACGGAAACGATTGCTGTTGACCTCCTTTCTGTCCGAGCCTTGTAGATGAGTGTACTGTGAGTGGGACAGAGGCTTGGAAATTGCCCTACCCTGTCGTCCTGGCACAGTTTATTATAAATAAGATGAACAGTACACAGCACTTATAATTTGTGATTTTCAGACACATAGTAATTTTTCAAATTTCTGTGTACAAGCACTTGTGTAATATGCATCAGATCCCATAAATCTCGTTGCTAAAATTTGCTCTTATTTTCCGCTTTTCCCTTTAGGAATAATGTTCTATTTGGGGATTGAATTGGTATCTATCAAACTATTAATAGTTTGTACCAGAGAAACCCTTGGCTTAATAATGGGAATTTTTGTCGTAACATGTATTTCACATATATGATAAGTATAGAAGTATAAAAAATTATTATAACTAACAACTTTTTAGGAATTACTGTATTACAAGAAGTATTTTATGTGCATTGAACTTGAACAACCCAGGCAGCTTCTACTAGTGTCTGCATTTTTCATTGAGAAAAATGAGATACAGTATATAAAGGAACTTGCAAAAACGCATTCAGTCAGCAGATAGTGAAAGACTGGTTTGTTCCTAAGTCGCCTAGGTCCACCTGACACTTCATGTAACTATGCTGTGCTGCCTCTTACTAGAAGTTCCTTAGCGGAAAGTTTTTTAGAGTTATCATTTGAGAAACCCAGAAGAAAGTATCTCTTGCCACTCTGTTTTATTCAGTGCAGATTATGCTCAGAGACTGAAATTGTCTTCATCAATAATTTATTTAACACAGGTTGACTGTGAGAATTATAATTTATAGTGGTAATATTTCACAAGCCAGTAGTATGCAGGATGGTATCTGGTCATAAGTCTTCCGAGAGCTAGTGTACTCCAAACCAGGGATGGATTAATTACACTGTTGTTCCAGGCAAGGGGAGATAAAAGGAATCAAGTCCAGTGTCTTCAGAAAGCTATTTATTTAGATCAACGAAGGGTAGCCCTGCCCAAACCCAACACTTGAGTTAATCTTCACGAATTCTTGGTATTTAAAGTTTATATGTCCATTACATCTTTGCTGCTCTTCCATGTGTTTTTATCAGTAAGTTCCCAGGTAGCTCCCCAGCGGTGCCCTTCATTGTCCAACAGCTGAGCTACAAAGTGCTTATGGACAACAGTAGATGTTGATGACAGCGTCCTGGCACAGCTTTCTTGAGGTAAAGAAATTCACCCTTAGATTGAAACAACTTCACTCAAGTCATAAACAGGTAGATTTGAAATCATTGCAAACCAGTTCACAACATATTCTTAGAACCTACTTCTGCTATTTCCATTTAAAAAATCATGGGGTATAGATCTGCATTATTTCACAGAACTTTTTTGTAGTGATTCAAATCTGCCCTCTCAAATTGGTGGGTATTGAACACTTAAAGTGTAATTAGTATGGGGCGCCTGGGTGGCTCAGTGGGTTAAAGCCTCTGCTTTCGGCTCAGTTCGTGATCCCAGGGTCCTGGGATCGAGCCCCACATGGGGCTCTCTGCTCAGCGGGGAGCCTGCTTCCCCCTCTCTCCCTGCCTGCCTCTCTGCCTACTTGTGATCTCTGTCTGTCAAATAAATAATAAACAAAATCTTAAAAAAAAATTTAAAAAATGTAATTAGTACATAAGAAATTAAACTTAAGCTAATTTTTAAAATTTAATTTTAATACAAACTTAACAGCCACATTTTGCCAGTGGCTACTGATTTGGAGAGTAGTAGTTTATAAATTTTATGGTTATCCATGAGGTGACTTATAGCATACAGATTAATCCAAGAAGCTACTCATAACATAAACCATGTCTGAGCTAATTTGCCTTAAAATTCATGCTCCTAATCCTATTGACAGATTCGGGGCTTGTTTCAGAGGTCCCTTCCTGTTTGCCGCTCTGGTCTTTCCTTAATTCCCTTCTCTCCAGTCCTGAGGATGATGGCACTAATATATTGAAGAAGGTGACATTCAGGGATAGGAGCTGTGGACTAAAGACAGAGATGGGTCAAGGGAAGGGGCACTTTAGATGAACTCTCCCAAAGTGAGGATTAGGGAATGTAAGTGCCGGATTCTTCTAGCAGTGTAATTGTGCAGATGGATCTTTTCTTCCATCTTTTCACTGATGCTTTTTCATCCACTTTCCTTTTCAGTGCTTGTGGATAGTGCTTCAGACTAGGTTTTCTATAGAACAGACTCAGTCTAATTAACTTGAGCCTATTTTCCTTTAACTGGAGTTAACACATCTTTTTGAAATGTCTTCATGCAGTTGCTATTAGGGAAAAGGAAAGTAATTGAAAAAAGTGCTTCCTTTTATACCACTTTTTTTTTTTTTTTTAATTTTCCAGATAAAAAGAACCAACTTTGGTCATATATCCTAATTATTACTTTTGGGATATATACAACCTGAAGAAATTTTCTCTTTATATTTCATGGGAAAACCAGCTTTGAGATTTAGCAGAGGTTAAGGCAGAGGGCATTTGAGGATGATTGGAAAAATACATATAACACACTTGGAAATGATGCCAGTGATAACAGCAGTGGATAAGAAGGAAGAAAAGAGGTAAGATAAGTACTATCTTGACCTTAACAACCTGCTTTCTCATGGTTTAATGTCAGAAGTAGGCATTTGTTTGGCGGAGAAGGCCATAGACATTATGAGGAAAGAAGCAACCAGGATTATGATACAATGAATTAGAGGCGTTTCAGTGATCATCTGCCATCTTGACATGGTTCTAATGTGGGTTTTTAAATTTTAGTATACTTGGAGGTTCCTCAAGAAGTTAAAAATATGACTACCCTACAACCCAGCAATTGCACTACTGGGTATTTACCCCAAAGATACAGATGTCGTGAAAAGAAGGGGCACATGCACCTCGGTGTTCATAGCAGGGGTGTCCACAGTAGCCAAGCTGTGGTAGGAGCTGAGAGGTTCATTGACAGATGAATGGATAAAGAAGTGTAGTTCATATATATGATGGAATATTACTCAGCCATCAGAAAGGATAAACTGGAACTGGAACTAGAGAGTATTTTGCTAAGTGAAATAAGTCAACCAGTGAAAGACAATTACATGGTTTCACTCATATGTGGAATATAAGGAATAGTGCAGAGGATCATAAGGAAAGGGAGGGAATACTGAATGAGAAGAAATCAGAGAGGAAGACAAACCACAAGAGACTCTTGATTCCAGGGAAACAAACTGAGGGTTGCGGAAAGGGAGGTGGGTGGGGGGATGGGGTAACTGGATGATGGGCCTCAAGGAGGGCGCATAATGTGATGAGCACTGGGTGTGATATACAACTGATGAATCATTGAACTCTGCCTTTGAAACTAATACTACATTATATGTTAATTAATTGCATTTAAATAAAAAATGTAGTATAGTTAACATACAGTGTTATATTAGTTTCAGGTATGCAATCTGGTGATTCAGCACTTCCACACATCACCCCGTGCTCCTCATGACAAGGGCACTCCTTAATCCCCATCAGTTGTTTCGCCCATCCTCTCCCCAGCCGGCCCTCTGGTAACCATCAGTTTGTTCTCTATGATAAAGAGTCTATTTCTTGGTTTTTCTATTTCTCTCTTTTTTCCTTTGATCATTTGTTTTTTCCTTAAATTCCACATATGAGTGAAATCACATGGTATTTGTCTTTCTGTGACTGACTTATTTCACTCAGCATAATACCCTCTAGTTCCATTCCTAACTCAGAGATCTTTAAACATATTGTAAATACCAAAATACGTATACAGAGGTAGGTAGAATATTAAAACTTTGATAGAACAATAGACAACATGATCAAATCTGTCAAGGATCCAGAATTAGAAATGTGGAAATCTACCCAGTTTAAAAGAAAAAAGAACAAGGATTGGCCTGGAAGTCTGTGTTTGTGATATTTCTCTTTCTCTACATGCCTTCAACTGCTTAAACTTAGAAATTTATTTTGATGTCATTACTATACCAGATGCAGCACTCTCACAGGAGAAAGTATTCAGTAGGTTCTTGTTCATAAAGATCCTCCTACTAATAAGACTTGGATGCTATAGGTGAAAATTGACAGAATTGGGCTTGAATTTATATATTTTGTCTGAATACAAGGACATTTTCAGCTGGTTAAGTTGCACTGCTTTTGTGTAAACAAAGCATCTTTGAAAGTGCAAAGTGTTCTGCATACTATTCCAGTGCTGTCTGAGGAGAGATTTAATATGCTATGTTCTCATTTATGTTGCTTTCCTAAATTTAGTTTCAGAACCTTCTGAAACTTAAGAAATACAGAATTAAAGAAATGAGAATTAAAAGCAGGAATTTAATGTACAGTAATATAAAAATTGTATATCAGGAAAAGCACCAGAATTTTGGGAGCCTAAAATTCCTCATTTCTGTATTTTTAATGTTCTCCTTTTTTTCTTGGTTTGTCAGGCTTTTTTATCTCAGTATGATTTTCTATTTTAGAAGTAAAAATCACATACTGAACAAAATCTCTGTGCGAGTTATTGAAATTATCAATTTTAATATTGCTACTAATCAGTATTAGTTGTTTCAGTTGTTTCAGTTGTTGAAACAATTGAATTGTTTAATGATCAAGGTTTACACACTTGTGCAGATTATGCATTTGCTGGCTTTTTATTGTATTTTTAAAATGGAATGGAAACATATTCTTGGAAGCTTGGTATGTGTAACTTTCTTAGCATTCCTGTACTCTAGCCCTATTCAAAGGAATAATGAAGTGGAATAATGACTTAATCAATTGGGAAAACAAATCTACTTTACATAAGAATAGAATAAGATAAGTGGCCCAGTATAGCGGAATATCGTTAAGAGTGGGTTGTTGGCTATATTGAAAACTTTAACTTGTTGGAAATGACCTCAATAGGGAAAAGGTCTGATTATTGATAAAGGGAAAATGCAATTAAAAAAAATAAACCTAAGAGGGAAAAATCTTGAACTCTCTTAAAAATAAATACATAATGAACCAAATTTCATATAACTTGTTAGAACTCATGAACTGTTATTTATTTTTGTTATTGGATATTTATGTGATGGTGGTTTATCGTATCCTTTCAGTATGATTTGCATCTCCAGCTATTTGATTTCAGTCTTAGTGTATCTTAAAATATGTTCACGTTTTTGTCAACCTCTCTTGCATGCTAATTCTGTAATTTTCTTATTTCTGGACTTGTTTATATTAATGCATTTTTTTCTTGGTTATGGATCTTTTTGTCATTTTTAAATTGCTTTATTGCTTGCCTAATAATTTTTTACTCTTCACCAAATATTGACACTTTGTATTGCTGATTGGCAAATTTCACTTAATTCCTGTAAATATGGTTGAAAATTTCTCTGGGATGCCAGTAAGTTATTTGGACTTAGATCTTTTTGAGTCTTGCTTTTAAAATCTTTAGGGTATTTCAGAGCAACTTCAAATCTAGGGAAAATTTGTTCCCACCATTGAGACAAAACCCTTCTGAGGAAACTGTTAGTAAGACTTTATGTGCTGGCTAGTCAGAGCACAAGTGATTCTTGGCCATATTTATCTCAGAGGTTTTCTCCTAACTTGTTTTTAGATGTTCTTTCCTGGTCATGTAGTTCTACCATAATCGTGCCCAAGTTAGTATTCAATAAAATACGAAAGGGACCTTTTGAATATCTTTTGTGCCTTTTCAGTCTCTCTCTCTCTCTCATTGTAGCTCTCCCCTCTAAAGTGTTTGCTGTGCAAATTCTAGCTGCTTGGGCCACCCCAACCCTGAAATCTGCCCCTTCTACTCAGCGAGGCTCTTCACTGAAGCCTGGTTACTTTTTGCAGGCAGGAAACTGGTAGGGTCATAAAATAACCTTCCTTAATTTTATTTAGCAATAGCTAACTCACAGTGCTCTATATCCCCTTTTCTGAAAACTATTGTTTCATCTTTTTTTTTTTTAGCTTTTTTTGGCAAAGATTTAATATAGTACCTATTCCTGCATCATATCCAAATGTGAAAGTCTTAGATTAATAACTTTACAAGTTTAATCTAAGTAATGGCTCAATATAGGCAAACTGACCTCTGCAGATACCAATTACACATCTATTTTTTGTGACAAAAAAATGAAAGCAATGTGAAGGTTAATTTTTAGAGTGTAAGATATCAAATTACAGAACTTCACATATCATAAGCCCTTATCTATTTGTGTATTCCTTGTACATATCCAAATATAGAAAGTTTCACTATATTTAGATAATATCTTTAATGTCTCTTCTAACCGACAATCCTCATGTTTATGATTGTATTCTTGTCTCCTGGTATAGCTCTTGCACAATGATATGCAAAAAGTAAATAAATAAATACATTATAAATAGTAAAGGCAAAAAACACACCATAACAAAGTCAAAAAATGACAAATGGTGAAAATATATCTCCAGTATACCTCACACAGGTCAATGTATCTAATTTATAAGGAGTTTCTTAAAATTTAGAATATATAGACCAAAAAGATATAGTAAATGAATAAAATATGAACATATAGTCACAGAAAAATAAATACCAAAGGTCCTTTTAAAATGTAAGACTTAATTTTATGTATAGCAGGAGAAAGTAAAAAATGAAAGTATGATTTCTCATTTGTCAGGGTGGCAAAATATCTTGTTAGATAATATATTTAAATGCGTCACTGATGAAAATGCAAAATGCCATAACTCCTATGGAGAGGAACTTGGTGACATTTAGGAAAATTACATATGCAACTATATTTTAGTACAGCAATCCCCCTTCTAAACATTTATTTAAAGATACATTTGTAAAATGGCTTATGAACAGAGTTGTTTCCTCCGGTGTTACCCGTAATAGCAATGTTGGAAACAATCAAAATGTCCATCCATAAAGGCCTGGGTGAAAATAAATGAGAAAAAAATTATACAGTCACAAAATTGAGAAATAGGGTATTATAAAACCATATGTGCAAGACCTTTATGCTACCATATAGAGTGAAAAAAAGCAAGACACATAAAGGATATGTTACGTTGTATTTTTTTTTTAAGATTTTGTTTATTTATTTGACACAGAGAAAGAGTTCACAAGTAGGCAGATAGTCAAGCAGAGAGAGAGGGGAAAGCAGGCTCCCTGCTGAGCAGAGAGACCGATGTGGGGCTCGATCCTAGGACCCTGAGACCATAACCTGAGCCAAAGGCAGGGGCTTAACCCCCTGTGCCACCCAGGCGCCCTGTTACGTTATATTTTTAAAAAGAAAGTAGAAAAAGTGAGCACACACACACACACACACACACCATGGTTATTTTCACAAAAACACTAATGAATATCAAGTAGAAAGTACTAAAAATAGTTATTATTTATGGGGGGGGCAGAGTGGAAGGAACAGAGGTGAAAAGAATTCCTGTGAATATATGTATAATATATTTTTTATATTTGAATCATACAAATATTTTATATAATCAAAAAGCAAAAATCATAAAGGAAAATATTTTAACTATAATGAATTGGAACAAATATAGCTAATTGTATATAATTTTGGTGATACAACCTCACAGAGGAAAAGAATCAGTCTAATTATTTATACATTCTAAAAACATATCCAAACAATAAATCATAGAACACTACATCAGAAACTAATGATGTACTATATGGTGATATAACATAATAAAATAAAAAAATAAAAGCATATCTAAGGACAAAAATAAATGCCAAATCTTAAACTTCATTCTTTTATGTTACTGTTACCTTGTACATACTTGATGTATAATTGTGGGTAGTATACGTTAAAGAAAATAGATGTTAATTTTGTATAGGAAATGCCTTTTCAGCGTAAAGGATAAAACGGTATAAATCTTATATTTGAATTGACTAAACAATGCAAGTTGTTTTTATGTTTTTATTTTGAGTGCATGCTCTAACAGTGTCCACTGAAAAGGCAATAGGAACCAGTAGCAATAAATATTTCTCATAGCCAGATTTTGTTCATTAAATACCTTTCAACAATAGAAATAATGAGGATCCTCAGAGGAAAAACCCCTTTTAGGTGCTGGGCAGGAAATGCATGGATAAGTTTAGGAAATATTGAATATAAAGAATAAAAGCTGCAAAAGGATTATGGAGTCCATTCAAAAGGCTCCCGAGCCAGTGGAAATCATTTGTGATTTGAAAAGAATGGTTACTAACATATATTGAAAACACCAAGTATATAAAAATCCCAGAGTTGACAGGTAGATAGAAATAGAAATATATAATCAGAGAGAAATAAAGCAGTGCTTATTAGAGAACGCTGGAATAGTGAGTCCATTAATTATGATGAAAATTGATAGTCATATGTGAAAAATTAAGAATTCTTTTCTCTGTACTTCCTATTTGGACTAAATTTCAGGGTTATTAAAACCCCACTAGATGGGAGGGAGTTTTAAAATACAGCATAATTTCAAACAATAAATGCGGAATTATTAAAAGAATTAGAAATCACGATTTTGCCGTTCCTAATAAGATAACTGATTTAGGCTGTGTTGTGATTTATAAGTACTTATTGTTGCAAATGAGGAACCACTAAGGTCAAGAACCTTATGCACATTTACAAACAAGTCGCTAGCAGTAATTTACAATGAGATAATCTCATTACACAGGAGTAAAGAAAGGAAGCAGGAAGAGTTAATTGTACTCCATCCCAGATGGCTTTAATATTTTTGAATCTAAAATTAAATTCCTTTTGCTTGTGAAAAGTTCTTTGCTCAGCTAGGAGGCTGCTATGAAACATTAAACACTGTCAATTCTTACTGTGATACTGCATTAATACTGCATAACATCAATATTTTATATTAAGAATGTTAATTATCCCTGAGATTCTGGAATGCCTAACTGTGCTAAAGTACTAGTACACTAATTTTATTTTTAATTCATTTTTTCTTTTCTATTGGCTGTTGTCCCTGGATCTGATTCTTCTTCCTGCAGTGAGAAATGAGTTAAATCAGCTCTCACTGTCAACCGGAACAGCCTTGGAGCTGAGTTAATTCATCACCTACTGACAAAAGGTTAAAAATATTGAATATCAATATCCAGAATGTTTTCCAACTCACAGCAATTGTTTGGCAGGGCTGATGTCTGAGCCCTGGGGATAGAGTGCAAGGTTTTGGCATTTTCTGTGTCCAAGAAGATACTTTCCTACTGTGTTGTATATTTGAGTACAGTGTAAGTTTTCACTGTGACTTTTCTTTTAACATAGTTGACTTAAACATACAAATTTTGAAGCCAAAACTAATACAGGAATATATACATCTACTTTCACAATAAAGCCAAACTTTCACAACTGACTTGGAGAATTATCAGCTGGATTTATAATGTATAGGCTCTTGCTTATTCACGCTTATCTGATTGCACATTCAGACTCTAGTCACCTGCATAAACTGAACAATGGTATCATTATTTTTTAAATTAATTTAACTCATTTAACATGTGCAAAGAACTCTATTAGGTTCTAACTAATGCATAGAATTCTGAACTCGGGATAAATATAGAGAAACAGTGTACAGACACAGCTACACAGACACACATATACTACACAAATACGTTAGAGAGAAAATATATAAAAAATATGCTAACTTAGAAAATATGGTAATTTATTTTTGAGCAGTGGCTTCATTGGAAGTGACTTCATTGAGATTTGAAAATTTAGATAAAGTAATAAACTGGGTTTAAAAATAGGTAAAACTGTGGTTAGTGGAGATGTTGGCCATCTTGTGCATTTACTGCATCCTTATCCAGCAAATACAGTGTGAAAAAATGTGTATGAGAAAATGGATAAAAATAATATAGTTCAATTTGGCTTTTTAAAATATAGTCAGGGGCGCCTGGGTGGCTCAGTGGGTTAAGCCGCTGCCTTTGGCTCAGGTCATGATCTCAGGGTCCTGGGATCGAGTCCCTCATCGGGCTCTCTGCTCAGCAGGGAGCCTGCTTCCCTCTCTCTCTCTCTCTCTGCCTGCCTCTCCATCTACTTGTGATTTCTCTCTGTCAAATGAATAAATAAAAAATCTTAAAAAAAATAAAAAATAAATAAAATATAGTCAGCATGAATGGGGAGGCAACAAGTTCCTTGATCACAAAACTGTTGATGATAACAACAGCAACAATGGTCATTAATTTTGCAGAAAGTGAGAAACATAGTTACTTGGGGACGGTTTAAACCAGGGACCCAGTTCCAGGGACCCTTAAGAATAGGAATCTTCCACTCAGTGATGTCTAGACTGTATATAAGGCGATTTTATAAGTAAGTAGTGATTATAGTATTCTGGTGAGGAATAATGAGGTTCAGATCTAGGGTTGTGTCATGGTAAATTGACAACAGAAAACAGATGTAATACTGCCATGGAGACAAAATCCATCTGATGGATCTTGGGCTGTAGAACAAATGGAATGAGATACAATTCTGAAGTTTCAGGCTTAATGACTGCTACCCTATAAATGATGCGGTGGTGGTACCTGAAATGTGTGAGACGGAAAAATATATGAGAATATATGGATATTTACCTGTGAGCATTTTTAAAGACATAAATATATATATATATATATATATATATGTGTGTGTGTGTGTGTGTGTATACACACACACACAGAGAAAGAGAGAACACAAGTGGGAGGAGGGGCAGAGAGGGAGAGAGAATCTTAGGCAGACTCCACTCAGAGCCTGATGTGGGGCTCCATCTCACAAGCCAAGACAATGACTGGAGGCAAAACCAAGTTGAATGGCCAACTGATTGAGCCACTCAGATGTGTTTATATAGATGTGAACGCTCGCACTCACACACAACTGGAGTTATCAACATAGAAGAACCAATAAAAGGATTACGGATTATATGTACTTGTTGAAAATTGATCATCTTAATCAAAATAGAAGTGAATTATAATATATATTCTATGTTCTTTTCCTCGAGAGTTTGTAAAAATTTGGATAGAAAATATTTTACTTACTTACATTATTTTCTCTGGTATACAAACATCAACCATATTTGCTTTATTACATGGTTGGAAAAGCTCCTGTTGATTCTGTGTCTGGAAGATTTCTAATACCAGAGGGTTTTATAACAGGAGAACTTCTAGTGAGCTCCAGTTATCAGTTCCTTAAGACAAAACAAAACTGAGTTTGGTATTTTGAATTTATCTAGTATCCTGCAAATTGTCTTTGGCATTTTAGAGGATACAAAATGATATATCTGTATGGCTTTAAAGCTGTTTAGGGCTTTAATCTGTGTAAAGCCAAAGTAAACACAGGTATACAAGTGAGGTCAAAGATTGAGGTTCTTTCAAAAATTTTGCTGTTGCAATATGCTTTGTGGTATCATGCTTCCTTGTACACACGTCAGTGTTTCTGTCATATTCTGTGAGTATAATTCATAGGTCATGCATTATCAACTTTATTTAAAATGCTAAATGGCTCCTAAAGTTGTCAGATGGGGATATGACAAATAACTGCTACTTACTGTTCCCTGTTTTTCCCACCTACTCTTCTATTGCTGTTCAGAGAATGCACAGCAGTAGTGACTCCTAGACGTCTGTGTAGGATATCAGATTTAGTTTCAAAAACACAGCTGTTCAACAGTGCAAAAAATTAAAATGCCGTACTTCTGTTTGTTCATTTATTTCTTTTTCTCGGATCTGTGAGTTTATCTCAGCGGTCTCTGACAATTCTTCTAATGAAGAAAGAGAAATTGTGACAAATGAAGAAAAGTAATGTAGAAAATGAAACCTCTGCTAGCAGTGTTACACCGTGGCAAAACAAATGTCAGAGCTGTCAATATTTGAGAATTCGATAATATTCTGCCCACCAGGGTAAGGGAATGAAGAAAAAGTTGCTTCTGAGAATGACACTACAAATACAACATCTAATTGATCATAACAGAGACACAAAAGGATCTCGTTCAGACTTCTAAGCTAGTGACCTTTGATAGTATTTTTAGTAATTGTATATATAATACATCTAAAGAAATAACTTACCAGTAATTACCATTATTATTACCGCTGAAGCATAGGAGGTCTAGATTCTTTTGTGTTGTATAGAAGCCCTGTTAAGGAAAGAAAAGTCTTCGAACTTTGTTGTCCAAAACAGTAGCAACTAACCACACATGGCAATAACAGTTAATTAAAATTAAATTTTAAAAAATTCAGTTATATTGGTCACGTTCCAATACCTCAGCAGCCAAAAGCAACTAGTGGTTATAGTACTGGACAGTATAGTATGGAGAACATTTTTCTTGTTACAGAGAATTCTCTTGGATAATGCTTATTTAGAATATAGATTTCAAGTATTTAGTTATCATTATGGAAATGGTGTACTAATTTGTAGCTCACTAACTTGCTGTATTCTAATCACATTTCTAGAATTATTCTCACTGTGGGGTAAAAAAGATATCCTAGTATGCTGCCATTTCGTTCTTCAGCCTCTTGACTGCTCTTGCTTTAAACTGTCACTAAACTGTTCTCTCACATGGTTATTTACCTCCCCCTTAAGTTTTGTCTGTTACGATAAAGTCAGCTGTCCAGATGCACTCAATTATGCTAAGCCTTATTAAAATATTTTGTGTTGAAAATAAATAGATTGAATATCTGATTTGGTGTTGCAAGTAACTTTACAGAGAAATATGTTGATCATCCCAATATGTGTCTTTCCCCTCAGGCGTCAACTCTGTTATGTCTTGCATGTTAATACATTGCCTCCCTGGCTTTACTCATCAGCCTCATGCTTTGTTACTGCTCAGTGCCCCCGAGTTACTGAGCCAACTTTTGCCATATGTAGTAAGCATTCAGGAGGGATTTTTTGGTTACAGCAGGTGATTGGGTGCTGGGTTATATATCAGTAGGCAGTTATAAAACATCAACCAGACATACAATATGCAGAAACACAGATCCAGGACTCCTGAGAGAGGCTCGGATCTTAACTCCAACCTTTTTTGTTTTCACAAATAACCAACCACATTTTCAAAACTAGGAATACTAACAGAATTAGTTATTTGAATTCTTGAACTACAGAGACCTCAGTGCAGCACAATGGTAAAAACAAAAATCCCCATAAACTTTAGTGTCCGAGAAACAATTATACTCTTCCATTTATTCCTGGATGTCTCATAACAACTTACCAAACCTCTCTGTACTTCTGCTTCATTATTTGTACAGTGAAAATTACAGTGTTCTACCTTATAGAACTGGCCTCAGAATTATTTGAAGTAATATTATTAAAGTACTTCCAGGGGCGCCTGGGTGGCTCAGTCGTTAAGCATCTGCCTTCAGCCCAGGTCATGATCCCAGCATCCTGGGATCGAGCCCCACATTGGGCTCCATGCTTGGTGGGAAGCCTGCTTCTCCCTCTCTAACTTCCCCTGCTTGTGTTCCCTCTCTTGCTGTGTCACTCTCTGTCAAATAAATAAATGAAATCTTTAAAAATAAATAAATAAAGTACTTCCAGTATTACCAGGATCAGAGTAAACATTCAATAAATAATGGTAGTTATTATTAGAGTATATTAAAACATTCATCATAAGCCATCATTATGAAAATGTACTTTATTTTAGAAGACCAAACAGGTGAATGTTGAAGTTCAGCAAAAACAAAACAAAACAAAACAAAAAACAAACAACAACAACAACAAAAAAAAACTTTGAATAAATTAACAATAAAATAATATGAGGAATTCACTACAGTTCTGGATTGATAATCAGAAAAAAAAATAACGCTCAATGCCTGTCTGGTTATGAAGTAGATGGAATACTTGAATGATAAAGATATTTTTTAAATCCCTAGTAAATGCAACAGCATTTATTTCATATCATGATGGAGTCATATGAATTAAAAAGAAACAACATTGTAAGATTTTTTTTCCCGGAAGATGGGTGAAGATGGGTGAAGACTTCATTCATTAATTCTTGTAGCCATTCATTCATTTATTCATTTATTTTAGACTATATATCTTTTAAAAGGTACAGAAGTAGCCAAAAGCTCAAATGGAATGGTTGAAATATTCATGAAAGAGTCTTTAAGTTGTTCCATTTTAATTTGGTAATTTTGTTGGCTCACTTCTGGAATTGCCTCATTTATCCGTAAGACCCTAGCCAATTTAATGGAGCTGTGGCTGTTTAGTCATTACAACTCAGTTACTTGCATTTGCTGCTTTCTTCATAAGGAACACATGTCACCCAAGTTACTCACCTGGTTCGCTCATATTCACCCTTCAAACATCGATTAAGCATGTTCCCCTCAGGACCCAAACTTGACCACCTCCTTTTCCTCAATTTAGGTAAAGTTTCTCTCCTTTGCTTTCCCTATGCGCATTCCTTCACAACATTACTTTGGATTAGTTCAGTTTTGTTAGATTTAAAGCTTCCCTTGTGTACTTTATTATTAATTATTGTGGTATGGTCACCTCATTGAGGTCAGCAGTTATATCTCGAGAATTACCCCCTCTGACTTACACCTGGTAGGCACATAAATATTTCTGAAAGACATTAGTAAGATAGGAAAGAACTAGAATCTCTAAGGCAAAATGACAGTATTTCTAAATCAAGTGACTATGAAGTACCAAAAGTATTAGATAATATGAATTTTTTATTACTTTATTTTACATAATTGACATGCTTTCTTGTACTTTATTCCCTAAAGTTTCATTGGTTTAAATTGAGAAAATTTTTCTAGATATTGTTGAGCTTGATAACTATCATATTTTATTATTAAAATGTCTATTGTTGAAATGTCTATGCTGCCCAGAGCAATCTATACTTTCAGTGCCATCCTGATCAAAATACCAGTGGCATTTTTCAAAGTGCTGGAACAAACAATCCTAAAATTTTTATGGAACCAGGAAAGACCCAAAATTGGTAAGGAATGTTGAAAAAGCAAAGCAAAGCTGAGGCATCACATTGCCTAACTTCAAGCTTTTTTTTTTTTTTTTCTAATTACAAAGCTGTGATCACCAAGACAACATGGTACTGGCACAAAAACAGACATGGAAACCAATAGAATAGAGTAGAGAGCCCAGATATGGACCCTCAACTCTATGGTCAAATAATCTTTGACAAAGCAGGAAAAAATATACAGTGGAAAGAAGACAGTCTCTTCAATAAATGGTGCTGGGAAAATTGGACAGCTATGTATAGAAGAATAAAACTCGACCATTCTCTTATATCATACACAAAGATAAATTCAAAGTGGATGAAAGACCTCACATGAGACAAGAATCCATCAGAATCCTAGAGGAGAACATAGGCAGTAATCTCTTTGATATCAGCCACAGCAACTTTTTTCAAGATATGTCTCCAAAGGCAAAGGAAACAAAAGTGAAAATAAACTTTGGGGACTTCATCCAGATCAAAAGCTTCTGCATAGCAAAGGAAAGAGTCAACAAAACAAAGTGGCAACCTGTGGAATGGGAGAAGATACTCGCAAATGACACTACAGACAAAGGGTTGAGATCCAAGGTCTAAGAAGAACTCCTCAAACTCAACCCATTTTGTGAAAAAATGCACATAAGACATGAGCAGACACTTCTCCAAAGGAGGATACAAATGGCTAACAGACACATGAAAAAATATTCATCATCATTAGGAATCAGGGAGGTTCAAATCAAAACCACATTGAGATACCATCTTACACCAGTTAGAGTGACAAAGGCAGGAAATAACTAATGTTGGAGAGACTGTGGAGAAAGGGGAACCCTCTTACCTGTTGGTGGGACTGCAAGTTGTGCAGCAATTTGGAAAACAGTGTGGAGATTCCTCAAAAAATTAAAAATAGAGCTTCCCTATGACCCTGCAATTGCATTATTGAGTATTTACCCCAAAGATACAGATGTAGTAAAAAGAAGGGCCATATGTATGGCAACATTCATAGCAACAATGTCCACAATAGCCAAACTGTGGAAGGAGGGGAGATGCCCTTCAGCAGATGAATTTATAAAGAAGATGTGGTCCATATATACAATGGAATATTATTCAGCCATCAGAAGGGATGAATACCCAACTTTTACATCAACATGGATGGGACTGGAGGAGATTATGCTGAGTGAAATAAGTCAAGCAGTGAAAGTCAATTACATGGTTTCACTTACTTGTGGAGCATAAGGAATAACATGGAGTAAATTAGGAGAAGGGAAGGAAAAGTAAAGGGGTGAGGAATCAGAGGGGGAGACGAACCATGAGAGACTGTGGACTCTGAGAAACAAACTGAGGATTTTAGAGGGGTGGAGGTTGGGGGATGAGTGAGCATGGTTGTGGGTATTAAGGAGGGCATGTATTGCATGGAGCAATGGGTATTGTACATGAGCAATGAATCTTGGAACACTACATCAAAAACTAATGATGTACTGTATGGTGACTAACATAACACAGTAAGAAAAAAAAAATCCACCTATGAACCACAATATCCTACTTTTGTGGATGATAAGAGATTGGACTGGAATGCAGATGACAGAAATAAATGTAATATTAAACTGTAAAAGTCTGTGGATTAGGTGTTCCTGACTGAGTACAAATGGAAAACTGGATAGAGATTTATATATGATACATTAGAAGTCTATAAGATTGAACCCAAACAGACTGGCACTTGATGCTCTTTGTTAATATTGGTAAGCTTAATGGAATAAAAATGACCACTTTAATAACAAATGGTGTTTGATTAATAAAGAGAACCACAAATGTGTCAGTCATAGTTAAGGTTATGGCTAAGACTAGGATACATATAACAACGATGGAGGTATGGGTTGTCACAGAAAAAGTAAAGGCATTTGCTAAGGAGCAGATGCCCCCCCGCCAAAAAAAAATTAAATTGAGAAAATTTCTCTAGGTACTGTTGAGCTTGATAACTATCATATTTTATTCTCAGTTTTGACCACATGAATTTTAACTTTTGCTTTTGTTAAACCACTGTGCAGTGATGTGCCTGCTTCTAATTAGGAAAAAGATGCTTTTTATATAAATTATAAATTTGTCCATTAGGAGATATTTTCCAAATCCTTATAACATTTCAACATCCAACAAACTTTTAAGAAGCCACATTAATCATAAATGAGGAGTTAAAACATTTACGACTCTTGAAGAAAATACTGTCCACTTCTCCATAAGACCAAAGCTGGATGACAGATGGCAGTCAAAAGGCAAGAGAAGCCACTGTATCCTGTCCTATGATACTTGGTATGACAGAAAGCACTTTATAGTTCTCTATTGCTGGGACTAAATGGACTAATAAAACAGGCTAGAGATCATCATTTAGTTGTTGTTTGTTTTTAGTAAAACCCTGTGTGTGAGTTGAAAAAAAACTTTATTGAATAAATTACATGCAAAAATCTATAGATATTTGGTGTACACAACTTATGCATTTGTAGATAAATATACATCTCTTAAATCATCACCACAATCAATTCTGTAAATATATCCATCACCTCCAAAAGTTTCTCCCCACATCCATCCATCCATTTATCTATCTATCATAAAAACACTTAACAGAAGTTCTACGCTCTTAGAAAATTTTAAACTATACATTACAGTGTTGTTAATTATAGTCTCTATGTGGTGCAGTAGATCTCTAGAACTTATTTTGCGTAACTGAAACTTTGTGCCCTTTCACCAACAGCTCTCTGTTTCCCCCTCCCTCCAGCCCTTGGTGACCACTATTCTGCTCTCTATTCCTTTAAGTTTGACTGTTTTAGGTTTCCAGTGTAAGTGAGATAATGCACTTGTTCTTCTGTGTCTGACTTAAATAATGTCCTCCAGGTTCACCCATATGATCACAAATGTCAGGATTTCCTTCTTCTTCTTCTTTTTTTCTTTCTTTAAAGATTTTATTTATTTAAGGGGTGCCTAGGTGGCTCAGTTGGTTAAGTGTCTGCCTTCAGCTCAGGTTGTGACCCCTGGGATCTTTAAAAAAAAAAAAAAAAGTTTGTATTTATTTAAGGGGGCAGGGAGAGAGAGAGAGAAAGAGAGCAGGAGGAGTGGCAGAGGGAGGGACAAACAGACTCCCCACTGAGGAGGGAACCTGATATGGGACTCGATCCCAGGACCCTGAGATCATGACATTAGCTGAAGGCAGATTCTTATCCTACTGAGGGACCCAGGTGCCCCAGGATTTCCTTCTTTTTACAGTATGAATAATATTGCATTGTATGTAAATTATGCAGCCACTGTGGAAAACAGTATGGAGGTTCCTCAAAGAATTAAAAGTAGAACTACCCTATGAATCAGCAATCTGACTTGTGGGCATATATTCAGAGTACTGAAATTAAGATCTCTAAGCGGTATCTGCACTCCCATGTTCAGTTAAAAATTATTCACAGTTATCATTTGGTTTAGCTGGCAAACTTTCTAAAGTGACATTAGAATAAAATTTTAAGCATGGATGTAAAGCAAATTATCAGCTGTTATAGGAAAAAAAAATTTTTTTCTATCTTTAAAACATTTTTCTAGGAAAAAAAAAACTTGTTCTTTGATACATTTTCTAAGAAAAAAAAAAACCTATTTTCTATCCTCTTTAGTACATTTCTAAGGAATATCATTTATTCTCTTTGTGTTAATTATAAAGCAAACCTAGAAAAGAAGTAGAAATCCTGAATGACTTTTAAAGATTCAAATTCACTCCTCTGACCCAATTTTTATTACTACAGTATCCCTTCCAATGTCATAGTTATTCTCATTCCTTGATTTGTTATTTTATAATATGACAAAATAGCAATGGGACTACAGTGAGTGACTACAGGAGGAATCATAGACAAAGAGTCTCTTGCAAAATGTGCAGTACTTGAAAAGAAAGTTCTGTGTGTGTGTGTATGTCCATGTGACTGATCAGTTCTCGGGCTGTAGTATGGCAGATTTGACACAGACTTAATCATTTTTTAATATCCCCCCCCCGTATATGACAGAATTATTTTTAGTAATAATATGTAGGGAAATAATATGTGTAACCAGAGAAAATGTAGGTAGAGAAAGTTTTCTTGTACTGATCTCTATGTATATATGCTGAAGGCAGTAAAAACTAAAAATAAATAGGTAAAATTTAGTAGTACTTTAAAAATAAGAAAAAATGAAAATGTTTATAGTAATACATGTTAATTGTCCCAGTGTATTTTTTTAAAAATAAAAGGACAAATCTTAGGCCTATAATGGTAATAAATAATAAGATTTTTGTTTTTGAGTATTAACTTCTCCAAATATACCAATGATTGATATTTTGAATTGATCTTAACATTCAAGTGACTGTCCAGATTTGCCAGTCTATATTCATTCAGGATTGATTGGAGAGTTATTTTTGTTCATTTTAAACACAAAACCTTTTGGAAATTAAAATTAATAAAAGCAAAGCAACAGGTAACAAATAGGAACAGTCAGTAATGAAAGAATAAATTTCTCAAAGCTTCATAAAAATGTCATTTCACAATACATTTCAAAAATGGAAAAGTTTTTTTTCCTTTGATATCATTTTGGGTGGCTTTCATATATATTCATGTTTGTATTAGTTTTCTGTAACAACCACAAACTCAGTGACTTTGAATAACACAAATTTATTATATTACAGATCTAGAGATTATAGCCCCAAATGGATCACACTGGGCTAAAATCAAAGTTCTGGCAAGGCTGTTCTGTCTGGAGACTATGAGAGAATCAGTTCTTGGCTTCTAAAGGGTCCCTACATTCTTCTAGTAGTGGTCCCCTTCCTTTACCTTCAGAGTCAGTAATGCTACTTCCTTCTGATAAATCACTTCTTCCTTTGATCTCAGCAAGGAAATGTTCTTTTTCTTTGAAGGATACATGTGATTCCACCCACTCAAATAATCTAGGCTAATCTTCCATCTTAACTTGTCTTAAGGTCTTTAACTTAATCATATCAATGAAGTCCTTTTGTCATGTAAAATAACCTTTTCACAGATTTCAAAATAGGGTGTGGACATCTGTAGGAACCATTACTCTGCTCACCAAAACGTCTTAAAAAGTAATAATAAGTGGCTACATTGAATGGAAGTACTGAAGTAATTTAAGCTCTGTTTCTTGGTCTTTGAGTTTGTGTGCAATAATTATTTATTTCAAAGCTACTGTTTAAATGCAGTAATATGGGGGCACCTTGGTGGCTCAGTCGCTTAAGTGTCTGCCTTTGGCTCAGATCATGATCTTGGGGCCCTGGGATCGAGCCCCACGTTGGGCTCCCTGCTCAGTAGAGAGTCAGCTTCTCCCTCTCTCCACTTATGCTTTCTCTGTCTCTCTCAAGTAAATAAACCTAAAAATAAATAAATAGATAAATAAATGCAATAATATATTAGGAGGTATGTTAAATATGTATGGTAAATAAGCAATTAGCAATGTAACACACTAATTAGCTACATAGTAACAGCCATTTCACTTATATACATTTAAATGTCATGTTATACACCTTTAATATGTAAGATTCTTATTAAAAATGAAGGAAAAGAATAAATGTTATAATATGTATACATAGAAAATAGGCTATCTTAGACTTGAAGTAGATTTAAATGATTCTAAAGGGGCACAAACTTACCCTCAAAAAAATTGAATATAATTGAATCCGCCTCTTTGGAGGGTGATATTATAAACCAAAGTTCTAAAAAATGTGCAGAATACCATGATATTTAAAGATAAATAATAATGTGTATTAATTTGAATTTTATATACCATATTATAAAAACAAGTGTAGCAATAGCAGTTTTTCAGAATTTAAACCAATATATTATTTAAATAAATACTTTACCACTAACATGGCTTAGTATTGCTGGAGGATGATGGTAATTAAAAACAGACTAACTTTTGGTCAGTTGTATTATTGCTTTTAAATTCTCAAAAGACAATCCTATTTAATGACTGCGCTCTTATTGGAAGACTCACCTGACCATTTGAGTGCTCCATTGTGTAATTTTCAGATGATGTTTGAATAAAAGTCATAGAAAAATGCACAGATGAGAAAGAAAGAAGCTTTATGAGCAATACCAAAGCATATCCTGGCCAAAAGATAGAACAGATTTCTACAGATCTAGGCAAACTCAAGCAAGATTTTACTCTACTTATAAGACATACACTGCATAGTTCTGTACAAGTCCCTCTACAAAGAAGTAGCAATATTAAGGAAGGCCAAAAACTCTTGTAAACTCTATGGGAAGCAAGTACATGGTTTAGCCAGAGGACTTAAAGGTAAGTACAATTTTGAAGTACAGTTTTTAATTTTGATTTTTTTTTATTCCTCTTTGAGGGGTGCTGTTCTTGCTGGGTTTTATTCCTTGTTTCTGCGTTTAGTCGTTTGCCCATGCTAGATTTGTGAAATAGGTTTCTCCTGCAGCATCGGGAAGCTGATGTTTCTTTCCTTAGTTTTTTGTTTGTGTTTTGTTGATAATATTTTTAAGCCTGTCCTCTTAGGGTTTATTCCTGTATTTTTATAGCTTTGTGGTCAGCCAGTGATTGGACAGTGTTGTTCTCAAACACTTGGAACTAGTAAGTCGTGCATTATCTCATGAGTCTTGGATTGCTAGGAAGGTGCATTCAGGGTTTTCATGGCTGCCCTACCGTGCACTTTTCATGGAACTCTTTCGGCCTCCTCGGTGAGCAGAAGCAGCCCTAGAGTTGGCCAGGAGTATTGGGTTAATTTGAGGCCTCTCTGTTCTCCCCTGTGCAGGTGTACAACTTCAGCCAGGTATGTATTTGTGCTACCCAAGACAGAAACCTCAAGTGGACATGGTGACCTTCCCCACTCACCCACCTCTCAGATGGTCACTTCCAGGGGTAATACGGCTGTGTCATCCAGTGTTGGAAAGTGAATGAGCTTTCCTAGACCCTGGCAGAGGAAACTAATCCTCAAGGATGGACCGCCCCCCCCACCTCCCTGCACTCCAGTGTAGGTCCTTTCAATGGTTAATGCCTACTAATGGGGCATGGAGGGCGGGAGGGATTGATGAGAGCGAACATACAGGAAAAAGACTACAGATTCCCTATGTTCTTACCCAAGTTCGGCATTTTTCAATGCTTTTTGAATTTTTAAAAGTGCTTCTGTGATTATTACATGCCTGTGAGCCATTTCCAGAACACTAGAATGTTTTTGTCAGTTTTATACAGCTTTTTAATTGCTTTTTGCAGAAAAGATTTTATGATTGGCTGACTTGATTATAGTCACTATAACCTTCTTCCTGAAATATATTAAATACACTTTTGCCTGGGTCTTAGTAAGTACTCTTCCCTCTGCCTGGATGCTCACCTCATACAGACACTTGGCGTACTCCTTCAACTGATTCAGGTTTCATCTTCAGTTTCATTCCTACTTGGGAAGGGATCCCACCTATACAATTAGTTTCTGTTCTGTATCGCCTTCCTCGTATTTTGCTTTATCCCATCACCATTTCTTAAACTGCATACTTATGTATGTATGCATGTATGTATCACCCAACATGATAGCCAACTTTGTTTCATTCATTGCTAAATTTTCAAAGCATATAAATAATATCTGGGACAGAAGAGGTGGTCAGTAGGTATTGAATGAATGGATGAGTTAATGATTGAGTGAACAGAGTAAAAAAGTAAATGATAAAGCACAATTTGCCAGAGGAGTTTTTCTTTTTTGGGGGAATTAGTACTGAAGAATACTAAAAGGGAAAAATTGTGGTCTATAAGACTGAGTCACTATTGTGTTTTTCCATTCCTAGGAGTGTTTCAGGACTCTAGAACTAGTCCCTGAAGAATCTTTTCTCTTTTTTTTCTATGACTTAAAATGGATTGAGGGGATTTCTACAAGGAATTTCTATTTCTTAAATGTGGCTAAGGGTCCCAAAGTCAGAGTCACTTCATTGGACTAGCATTAAAAAAAAGAAAATCATTTTTTATACTCAAAGAACTATACAGTACACAGTTGCTCTGCTAGTTTAAAAGTACTACAGGATATATATATATATATATATATATATATATATATATATATATAATGTAACTGTAAGACAAAGTTGTTACCTGCTTCAGCTACTGAAAACCAAGTGATGGTGTTACATACTAATAATTGTCTGAGGTGTTATTGAATAGGGAAAAATCAAGGAAACAAGAGTAGTGGCCAGGCAGGAAACAGAAGGCCAAACAATTGAAAAATTGAATGAAACAAATAGTGCAGATGCTGTATCAAATATATCAGATATTAGGGATTGGAAGCAAAGAGGAGGCAAAACTAGTAAGGGTGTTCTAAGTCTTTAAAAAAATTGGTGCAGATGAAATGTGTCTTTTCTCTCCTTATGTGTTTACCATGGCTTGAAGTAAATTCTTGCCAGTACAATAAATTGAATATTGAGTAACAAAATGATGGGTAGTTAGTCAGTGAACAATTCAGGGGGCACAAGAGTAGGGATTGTAAGGGCCTATTTACCCAGAGCGGCTCCATCTCGGTTGAACAGCCATTTTGTTGTTTATGCAGTAAAACTTAAACTGACCCTGCCGCCCCCCGGCTCCCAGAGGACTTACTTAAAAGCAAGTCTGGGAAACTAGTAAAATGTGGTGGACCAGTCCAAGGTAACAGAGCCCAAAAACAAGGGTGGGACAGGCCAGGTGGAGATATCCAATTAGTGGACCATGCATACTGTCTCCCTAGTTACCAAGGAGTGTGGGCCCCGCCTTTTGGGCACCAATTCTGACCAAGGTGATAGACAAGTTCAAATATCTACCATAGGGTAAATTGTAATTCAGTTGGCCATCTGTGTGTGACCTAGCATGACTGTGCAACGTTCTCTGTGTGTACAATTTCATTGGCCACCTGTGTGTGGCTAGGCCCAACCACATGGCCTTTGCCCATTAAAAGTTAGTCTGTAAGGCAGGGAGGGGTCACCCTGTCTGTAAGAGGCAGCCCTGACCCGTGGGTTTGATTCTCTGTGCTGGCACAAAATAAAAAGCTTTGCTTGACCTTTGCTTTGTATCAGTCTCACTCCTTTGATCACGGATCTATCAGGGATAAAATTGTTAATTTAAATTTTTCAATAATAATGAGTTGATACTAATAGTATTTCACATTGTCAAGACACATTTAGTTTTAAATTAATTCTCTGAATTAGAAAAAGATTTTGTTTGTGTAATCTGAAACAGGATGTTTCTATTGTTAGCGACTAAGTGGCCCTGTTGGGGTTTTCCAGGCTACTTTGTGGACTTTTTTGTCCCTGAAGGTGTTCCTGAATTTACTGAATCAGCTTGAAGCCATAGAACCTTTTTTTTTTTCCAGATGACAGAAAAAAGTATTTCAAACACAGGTAGCATATTTTAAAGAAGTTCCAATGCATCAAGTTTTGCAGTTTGTTGCTGCCTTGGAAAGCAGTAAGTTAGAGGAATATGTAACAATTCCATTCAGTTACCTCAGATATGATGTGGGCCATTTTAGGAAAAAAAGTTGCCCAAAATATACTCTTAAAAATGTATCCAAATGCAAAGAGAAAAATGTAATTGGTTATTTGATGCTATATTCTAATAATATGAGAAATCCAGTTATTTAGAAATATTAGTTTTATTGTACAATGTAGATAAAATCTCTACACATTTTCAACCTATAGGGGAATATTTTTCATGTTTAATTAAAATACTATGTCGGCATAGACACTTGTTTACCACACTAGTGGTTATTTACGTTTGAAAATTATATAGAGGGCCTACTTTCCTACTGAGTGGAATATAAAGCAAGGATAGGAAGTATCCCTTGCTAAGAAATTTATGGATCTTTAGAAAGGTAAGTTATTTATAGAGCACTGTACCACGTACTGCAACCTTACATATTTCATAGCTTAGTCACTCAAGCCACAATCCAGGTAAAAGATATAATTCTATGACTCCCTGTGCACTATTTTTGTGCATTTCATCTTAGCAATTGCAGCACTCTAAACCTGCTAACCACAAAGCAAAACATTTGCTTGTATATTTTCTCTTTTGCTTTCACATGAAATAACACCATTTCAAGTTTATTGGGATCCAGGGATTAGGAACATTATGCTAATGTCTCATTTAACCAATATAACATTTCAGAATTCTGTCCTCAATTCCCTTAAACATTTATCATAAAACAATGCATTTTCAGATCCTGTTTTTTATATGAGAGCGCATTCTGCCTATAAATGAATTTGCATTTTACTGAAACATTCTAATTACTTCAACTGTGTGTGTGTCTGCACATGCACGCGTGTGTATCATGGGATTACTTTGATCTAGATTTTGAATTGGTTTAAAAATCAATTTTGTTGTCAAACAAAAATGTAAAACACAACAATTAATGTTACTCTTAATGTACTAGGTTGGTAGGGGCTTTGTGTTTCTTCCAATCAAGTTTCTCTTGATAATTTTTGCATTTATTAAATAAGGCTGAAACTAAGCAGATATTAATTGCTGTCATCAGCGGCTTGTCAGGTTTATGCAAATGAAGAATAAGAATCCTAACAAGCCTATTTAAAAAGGTTTTTTTTTTTTTAAATCCATCCTTCTCTTTGTAAGCAGGGAGATTTGGAGTTTCAAAAAATTCTCCTTCATTGTTTGTTTTCTTTACACGTAGAATCAGTCAGTCAAATGAGACAGTGTCAAGGAAATCATGGTAACCTGTGTTTTGTCGCTCCTAATATTTCCCAGAGGAAGAGCCTGTGATCCCATGAAAATAAGTAGGGGCCATTCCTATTTATGTAGCTGCTGCTGTGAAACTGTCAGATCAAACAAACGGACAGACTTCATCTGTTTCTGCAGTTACGTTTCTTCATATCCCTCACCATCTGGAACTTCATAATCTGCTTGGGTATTATTCACTCTAACAGGGGGGCTTTACTTCAAGTCATAACACTGTTTTGCCCAACAAATTGGATACTGGCAATTCATATGTGAGGAAAGGAGCTTCCTATAATCATATTTTAACATTCTCTTAATAGTCAAGATCCCCCTTCCTTACCTACCCTACTTGACAATGTAGGAACTTAAGAATTTTGGCTTGTCTCTAATTGACTACAATGTTGCTATATCCTGGGGCAGTAACTTCTCTACTATTTCAAAATGATTATGGAAGGGGCACCTGGCAAGCCTAGTTGGAAGAGCATCTGACTCGATCTCAGGGTTGTGAGTTTGAACCTCATATTGGGTATGGAGATTACTAAACAAAACAAAAACAAAAAACAAAAAAAAAACTTAAAAAATGATTACGGAAAACCTAGAGTCCTAGATATCTTGTTTCTGCAAGACATCCACATGTATTTAGGCTATAGTATCGTGGAAGCCAATAACAAAATAACCTGTGCTTTAAATAAAATGCAAAAAAAATAACATTAATGACTTGGAGGTCATTGATTCCCATCAAGTTATGTATGATGAGTAAAATAATCTTATTCCATACATCTTCTTTTTTTTTTTTTTAAGATTTTATTTATTTATTTGACAGAGACAGAGACAGTGAGAGAGAGAATACAAGCAGGGGATGGGGAGAGAGAAGCAGGCTTCCCACTGAGCAGGGGGCCTGATGCGGGGCTCGATGCAGGGCTTGATACCAGGACCCTGGGATCATGACCTGAACTGAAGGCAGATGCTTAACGACTGAACCACCCAGGCGCCCTGTTCCATACATCCTCTGATATGGTTCTGGATTGTACAATGTAAACATTTTAAGGTTTCATAGTTCTGCTCTTTATCAGATATTTTCAAACATTCTTCAGGTGTTTGTTTGTGAGCTTTATTCATCCGAATATGTTAGGGACAAATTTGGGGGGTTTGTGAGCCAGATAGAAAACAAATTTAGATAAAAAAAAAAAAAAAAAAAAGCCTTCTCAGCTTATAAAAATGCTCTGCATTCAGCTGGATACCTAAACATAGCAGGAAGAGAAAAAAACAAAAAACAAAAAACAGACTACTTGATAAAATATAAAACAGTTAAAAAATATGTGCCATTTTCCAGTCATTGAATGGACTTTTGATAATAGATTTTTTACTCTCATTAGACTTCAAGGGCATCCACTGTCTTCATCAGGGTAAACGACTTTTGAGTATTTATTCTGAGTAAGGCACAATATGAAGACCTTTGCATGCAACATTTCAATTAATCACCTAACAATCCAAATTAGGTACAGATGTTATCAACATTTTATAGTTTAGGAAATTGGGGCTTAGAAAAATTATATAAATTGTGCAAAGTTCTACATGATATTCAAACCAGCTTTCCTATGCTAACAATGAACAAATGAATTTGAAATTAAAACTAAATACCATTTGTATGAGCATCTCCCCCCAGTGAAATATGTAGGTGCAAATCTAACAAAATATGTACCAGATGTATAACCACAGAACTCTGATGAATGAAATAAAAGAATGGAAATAAAGGAGAAATACAGTATGTTCATAGGTAGAAACTCTCAGTATTATCTAGATGCCAGTTATTCCCAATTTGACCTATAGATTCAGTACGATCCCAACCAAAATTCCTACAACTTATTTTGTGGATGACAAACTGTTTCTAAAGTTTATATGGAGAGGCAAAAAACTCAGAAAAGCGAACACAATAAAATGAGAACAAAGTTGAAAGACTGACACTACCTGACTTGAAGACTTACTGTAAAGCTACCAGAATCAAGACAGTCTAGTATTGGTGAAAGAATAAACAACTGCAACAATGGAACAGAATAGACAAGGCCAGGAATAGAGACACACAGATATTGCCAACTAATATTTGACAAAGGAACAAAGGCAATACAAAGAAGCAAAGATAGCCTTTTCAACAAATTTTGCTAGAACGACTGGACATGCATATGCAAAAAATAAAAAAAAATGAGACACTTAATCCTCCACAAAAAAATTAACTCAAAATGGATCACAGACCTAAATGTAAAATGCAAAACTGTGAAACTTAACAGAAAATGGTGTTGGTTATGTCTTGACTTTTTATATACAACACTAAAGATATAAGGAAATAATGGATAACCTGGGTTTCATTAATATTAAGAATTTTTCCTCTGCTATAGACAATGTCAGGAGAATTAGAAGACAAGCCACATCCTGGAAGAAAATATTTGCTGACACATCTGATTGCAAAAAAGCCATAATCAAAAATATGCAAAGAACTCTTAAAACTCAACAATAAGAAAACAACTTGATTAAAATTTGATCAAAGACTTCAAAAGACCTCACCAAGGAAGATATGCATATGGTTGCTATGCATATGAAAAGATGCTCCACATCACATCATCAGAGAAATGCAAATTCAAACAACAGTGAGATATTTCTATACACCCATTAGAATGGCCCAAATCTGGAACATTAACCACATCAAATGCTGGCAAGGACACGAAGCAACAAAGACTCTTCATCATTGCTGATGGGAATGCCAATGGTACAGCCACTCTGGAAGACAATAACATTTTCTTACAAAACTAAACATATTTATCATACAGTCCAACAACTCTGCTCCTTGATATTGACCCAAAGGAGTAGAAAACTTACGTTGACACAAAAACCTGCCCACAATTTCTTTTCTCAAAGATTTTATTTATTTATTTGACAGAGAGAGAGAGAATCACAAGTAAGCAGAGCTGCAGGCAGAGAGAGAGAGGAGGAAGCAGGCTCCCTGCTGAGCAGACAGCCTGATGCGGGGCTTGATCCCAGGGCCCCGAGATCATGACCCAAGCCAAAAGCAGAGGCTTAACCCACTGAGCCACCCAGGCGCTCCCCTACCCACAATTAATTATGGCAGCTCTATTCATTATGGCCTAAACTTGAAACCATCCAAGGTGTCCTTCAGCAGGTGAATGGGTAAATTCAAAACTATGGAATGTTATTCAGCATGGAAAAGAAGTGAGATATCAAGCCATGAAAAGATATGGGGAGGCCTTAAGTGCACGTCACTAAGTGAAAACCAGTGTGGAAAGGCTGTATGCTGTTTGATTCCACCTATATGACATTCTGGAAAAGGCAAAACTGTGGAGATAGTTTATGGCCCTTAGGGGCTGAGGTGCGGGTGGTGATGAATAATCGGAGCATAGAGGATTTTTAGGGCAGTGAAAATACTCTGTATGATACTGTAATGATGGCTATATTTATCAGTATACATTTGTCCAAACCCATAGAATGTCTAACAGCAAAAGTGAACCACAGTGTAAATGATGGATTTTATGTTACGTCAGTGTAATTTCATTGATTATAACAAATATACCAGTCACACTGGTGGGGGAATGTTGATAATGGGAAAGGCTATGTGTGTATAGAGGGAGGGAATATATGGGAAATCTTTTGTACCTTCCTCTCAATTTTGCTGTGGACTGAAAACTGCTCTAAAAATCAGTCATATAATAATAAGAAGAAAAGAAAAGAAAAATTAAAAAAATTAAAATGCAGGATTCCTTAAAATGAAGCATACCAGTTGCTAGTTATAAATAATAGAGCATTTAATGTTTGCAAAATATGTTCTTTTAACTTATTTTGTATCCCTAATTACAATCTTAATAAAAATGGTTTAACATAACGTAAGACATGATAGGAGATTAAAAAGTCATCTAATCATCAGTGAAAATAAGCAAGGGTCATAAGAAGTTCAGAGATCTATAAAAACTAGTAAAACCAGTTCTAATGAGCATCTGATAACAGGCTTGGGTCCTTCTAATCTGCCAGCTGCTGAAAGCAATAGAGGTATTTTGAAGTCCTTTTTCTTTGCTTCTCCTGTTTCTTTTTAGGATTGACAAAGCAAAGAGAAGTGGTTAAGGCCCTGGGCTCTTAATCAGACATGTAGGAAGAATTTATGCTCTACTGTTTACAAACAACGTGTCTTGGGTGAGTTAGCCAGAGTTCAGTAATCTCTTATATGGTCAAGTACCCCCGCCACACCTTGCTTTGGGTAGCTGCTCTTATTAGGTTATGAAAATAAAACAGTTTAATGCATTACCTTACTTAGTAAGCACTCCACAAATGTTAGCTGTTATTTTTCTAATCATCTCTGCATTAAGGCAAATGCTGTATTTATTTTGTGTGTGTGTAAATATTATAAATACATGTCAGTAAATATTTATTGTGTACTTAGCTATGCCACTAGTAGGAGTAAGCTCTGTGTAGCAGGTATCTGTAATATTACTGACAGATATGATTGCTTTTTATTTCTTTGCAACCTTGAGATGACTGAAATATCTGAGCAAGGGACAGATGGAGAAAATATAGTGCTTTGCTCTAATAAGGAAGGGGATACTGACAAATAGAGAGCTTTTTCTCCCCCCAAATATCCTTGTTTGCTAACAATTTTGTTAGAGTAGATTTTGATAGTTGGGTTTGAAATTAGAGAGAATCCAAAAAAATCCGATGGCTCCCAAAATTATATTTTATTAGGCTGGCCTAGTTTAAAATCAACTTCTACTTCCAGCAGAAATTTTAACTAATTCTTAGATTAAATGTATATTGAAAATTTTTGTTTTCAGTTAGGATTTTTGTTCCTTTTTATGTAAAACTAGAAAATGAAATCCTCTGCACTTGTCATGGAAGTCATTTTATCTTTTTGAAGGGCTTCCTAGTTCCTTCGAAAGGAAACTAAACTCATATTTTCTTCTTCAATTGAAGTAAGTAGAAATTTAAAACCGGATTTGTATTCCAAAATGTTCACTTACAATAGTACTTCCCACAGCTCGACATGTGACTTAGTGTAATATAAATTATTCATTAAGTGAAACATTCTGACCTAGCAAGCTTTATTGCTGTTATGAGAGCTGCAGTTGAAAACCTGCTTTGAATACAAATCATATTAACTGTAAGTCAGTGTATCCTACTAAGGCCGAGGCTACGTCTACATGGTAAAATTCCCTGTAACTAAAAGCACAAATTTGAGAGACCATGGATTGCAGCCTTTAACATGAGTGTTGAACTGCAGTGTATTCATTCTGAATGCATGAATATAGTACTCCTCACAGCTCATTTATTTTCTTCTCACAGTTCACGATCTCCTTGCTGTCCTCAAAGATTTTCTGTCATTTTGTTCCTTCACTCTACCCTCTAAAACCTTGCTATTTTTTGTATTTTCACTTTTAGCCTTCACAAGTCATTTACATCCTCCTCCTTAAACAAAAGCCCAAACTCTTTGAGAAATATTTTCAGATTAACCTATAATAATATCTTTTCATGATAAAATATTCAATAGCACTTCGGCATTGACTCAGCTGTGATATATCAGGCACATTTATGTGAAGGATGTGTTCTTATGTAGAGTAAGTGTGCTATCCACAATTTCTTCGTGGCAGAATATGTTAAGCTGATTTCTTTTTCAAGTCATCATCTTAACAAAGTTTTCTCTACATGAGAATTTTCTAATTTAAGTGTTTTGCTGGACATCATTTTCTTATATCCATGATCCATTGTGCTGTAAAAATATCTTCACAGAAAGGTTTGAAGGGAAAATTTGTGAAAAAAAGAAATGCCTGTGATAACCCTGACGATTTATAGAGGGCTTGTGGTAAAAATGTATAGATATTGAATATGATAGTTCTTACTAGTTAGGACTTTGTTCCTAAATATTTTATATAGTTGCCCCTAGTGATACCTGTAGTTAAATATATATATATATATATATATATATATACACACATACATACACACACACATATATACATATATGTGTATATATAGGTATGTATATATGTGTATATATAGGTATGTATATATATGTATGTATTATATATATATATGTGTATATATATATACACATATACATATATGTGTATATATAGGTATGTATACATACCTATATATAAAATAGATGGATAGATAGAGATGAAGGATGAAGGAAACAAAAGCAGAAATGTAATAGCCAGGGAAAGTGAAGGATTAGGAGCAGAGCTGAGGGGGTTGGGTTATTTTAAATTGAGCTGCTGTAGAACAGAAGAGGTGACTTTTAATTGAAGATCTGAAAGAAAGGTGACATGATCACCAGTGCAACCACTTTGAGACAAGGTGAAGTTGTAAATGCACATTCTAAGGCAGGTGCTTGGTGGACTAATGAAAGTGACATGGGACAAGTGCAGTGAAGTAGTAAACGTGTGAGGGAGTGACAGAAGGCCAAGGAAGTTTTATATTAACACAAAGAATTTAGCTTTTACTTTTGGTGTGATGAAAATTTAAGACTTTTTTTGGTTTTACTTCATTTTATTTTACAGCATTCAATCTTTTTTGGGATATACTCACAATGATACTATAATAGCATTGGGTGGTGACAGATGGCAGCTACGCTTGTGGTGAGCATAGCATAATGTATGAACTTGTTGAATCACTCTTTGAAACTAACCTAACATTTTGTGTCAGCTGTACTCATTTTAGAGGTTTAAACAGAGGAATGACCTTGTCTGACTTTTGAAAGTATTACTCTTGCTGCTGTGTAATGAGTACTTGATGAATAAAAGTAGATACATGGGGGCCAGATGGAAGGTTATTGCGGTTATTGAATTAAAGAATGAATGTGGCCCAGCTTAGATGGATGGCTGGGAAGATGAAAGTGGATGGGTGCTAGATACATTTTGGAGATGGAAACAAATAGACTTAGTGACATATTGCCTAAAAGAAATGAGAGAAAGGGAGGAATTAAAAATGACTCCTGAGTTTTTGCTTTAGGGCAGGAAATAGGTTCATTTTCTGATAGAGGGAAGAGTGTGGGAAGAACAACGTAACAACGTATGTTGGTAGAACAATAAAAAAATCCATTTGGGGTTTATAGGGTTGAGGTAAGGACTAATAGGGTAAGAGATCATTGATTTGTATTTGGAATTCCTGATACCATTCTCCTTTAAACATCTGTGCTTTTCCACATGTTTCTATCAGCCCCACAGTGCCCTTCCTCATTCCCCACTTTGTGCAGTCCCCATGATACCGCAGACCTTAACTCAGACGTTACCATCTTCAGATAGCTTCCTGAATTCAGCCTAGGTGTCTGGTTGATGCTTTCCATCCTTTCATCCATCTTCTTCCCTTTCTTTTCCCAATTTGGCCAGTTTAACAAAGGAAGAGCCTATTTTTTTTTAAGTTTTAATTTAAATTTCAGTTAGTTAACATACAATGTAATACTAGTTTCAGGTGTACAATATAGTGATTCACTTCCATACATCACCCGTGCTCATCATGGAAAGCGCCCTCCTTAATCCCCACCAACTATTTCACCCACCCAACCTTCTCCCAACCTGCCCTCTGGTAACCATCAGTTTGTTCTCTATAGTTAAGAGTCTTTTCTTGGTTTACCTGTCTCTCTTTCTCTCCTTTATTCCCTTTGTTTATTTTGTTTCTTAAATTCCACATATGAGTGAAATCATATGGCATTTGTCTTTCTCTGATTGACTTATTTTGCTTAGCATTGTATTCTCCATCCATGTGGTTGCAAATGGCAATATTTCATTCTTTTTGATGGCTCTGAAATATTTCATTGTGTGTAAGTGTGTGTGTGTGTATACACACACCATCAGTGGACTCTTGGGCTGCTTCTGTAATTTGGCTACTGTATCTAATGCTGCTCTAAACATTGGGGTACATGGATCCCTTTGAATTAGTGTTTTTGTATTCTTTGGGTAGATACCCAGTAGTGTGATTGCTAGATCATATGGTAATTCTATTTTTAACTTTTTGAGGAACCTCCATACTGTTTTCCAGAGTGGTTTCATGTCCTGCATGAACCACTGTACCTTTTCATCTTTTTCTTCCCCCCAGACACTAGCACAGATATCCAGTACACCTTTGTTTCTTCTGAAAACTTTCCCATTTCATATACTTATGGTACAAATCAACTGAGGATCATGGAGGGAGCGTTCCAGTGAATTCTGGAGCCTCCTCCCTGAGTAAAACAGATCAGTGCACCAAAGAAAGTATACAGGAATGGCACACTTTTACCCAAACCAAACAGTGGTACTTGCAGGATGTGGTGGCAGTTACCGACTCCCTGAGAAGTATCTGGGACATTTCTGTCTCCGCACCTACATGGACTAGACACACATGTTTCAGAGTGGGTTCTTTTCTTTCAGAGGAAATGTTCATTCTGTACATTGCCAAGGACTTAATGGAAGGGCTACTTAGAATAGAGGCATGATATTGTATGATGTATTGTATTGTAGAGGCGAATGGTTTACTCAACCAGAATTAAAAAGACTGGGAGATCACATTCTATAGTTAACCTGGGAAATCAGATTTTGTTTTGTTTTAAATGTATCCTTCCCTTTAAAATGTAAGTAATTTATGACAAAAAGATTTTTAAAAACTAAGAAGCTGTGGTTTACTGCTTGCTCCTGCTATCACATTAATTAGTTTAGGTAAGGATGACTTTTTAATTGATTTAATTTAAATCATGTGAGAGAGAAACCGTCTCAGGAGCTGCATACATCTGTCAGTACAGAGTAAGATAAGCTATGATGATTTCATCTGCAGAGCATTTCTGTGATTAGGATGTGCAACTTAAAAATATACTTAATTGCATCTTTTTTCTTTTTCTTTAAATGTTCTTTTAAGTACAATGATTGTCTTTTGGAACTCATAGGTTTGCTTTTTTATTCTTTCCTTCCCTATAGTTCTTATAGCTTGGGTTTGTCCTTTATGGTATCTACAAAAATTCTAGAAATTCAAAGCAAGTATTTCCTTTTAATCTTTATTTTTCCTCTTTAAAATTACATGGTACCTTAAATTTGATTTGTTTATAAGACAGTGTTTCAGCTGCAGCTCAGTTTTCTTGTATCCTAATAGCCTGATGAAAGGCTTTAATAAAATCTGTGAAAAATGGTAAAAATATGTTTTCTGACCTTTGGAAACACTTGGTACAGTATTTTACATTTGTGTGTACATATTTATATCCTAATATATATGAGATGCAAGTGATTCATTCAGTAAGTATTTATTAAATAGAAAATGTCACATAGCATTAGTAAGATTATCATTTTTGGAAAACGAATCCATTTGCATTTATTTTCTAATCCTGGAAAGTCTTCAGAAGATGAATTTATTGCAATATATCTTTGTCAGTCTTGGCAGTAGTATTTCTTTGCAGTCTTTGATTCTAAGATCAATATATATTTTCTCCATGCAGATACTTAATTATAAGGAATCTATTGTATAAGGGAAGTGTGTATTTCTGTTTAATACCTTAAAATGAAATACTGTGAACTCAATTATTAAAACACTGAAATGTAGCGTTTTAGTTAGATGATGATTCTGTTTATTAAAGCTAACTTACATATTAATTACATTTTTAAATAATAAGATTAAACATAAATTCACAATATAAAAGCATACCAGATATAATTTGGTACTTTTTTAAATTTTTGTGTTTGGTGCTATAGTATGGTTGTATATATAAAAGCATTATTATAACTTGTTTCTCCCAGTATTAAAACAAAATCTTGTTTATCTAATTCTTTTGCTCCTTTATCTCTTCTTTTTACCAAGTTTCTCAGAGTAATTATCTTAATTTTTTGTTTAGCACTTTGTTTTTTTTTAATTCATCTACACACTCCCATTTGAATCTCACACAAATACAGTTAATAGCTTTTATAACCTTTCTTGACAATTCTGTGTCACTCAACACAGTTCCTTTTTTCTACAAGTTTTATATTCTTTCCTCCTGAATTCCATAACCACACTCAAGTTATTCTTAATTTTTCATAGATTTGTCTTCTAACCATGCTGAAATGCTGAAATTTTTATATTGCATTCTGTTGCAATATGTTTTTATAACTCTTACCATTTTATACACTCCCTGAGATTTCATCCCAGCTCAAGACTTCCACTATACACTGATGAGTCACAGGGTTATATAACTCCACAAAGGTCTGTCTGCAGAATCCCAAATCTATTTTTTTTTTTTTGGCAGTACTGTGCACCTTCACTTGAATATTCATAAAAGCATCTAAAAGTCATTATGTTCAATATGAAACTACACCCAAACCTGTATTTCAGTACTGATGTCTCCCTGTCTGTCTTGAATAAAGGCAACCCATACGGTCAAGCTCCAGAGTCAGAAATACACAAGCATCTCTTCCCTTTCTCATTTCTCGTGACAGAATGAACTCTCATTCATCCCCCTCTCTGCTTACTCTTTGTCACTGATAATTCTGCTTGCAGTATTAATCTATACTCTTATAACTGTTTAGAGCCCTTCTATCTGCTTTTAGATTTTTAAACTTCTGATCCACTAGCTTTCATTACTACCACAGAGATCTTTCCAACTTGAAAATCTCATCATGTCACCTTAGCATTCAGGTAGTGCTCCTGAGTTTAACTGGTTTCTTTTTGTTTTCGGAGAAAAAAAAAAATCAAAATCTGAACCCTAGTTAACAAGGCCCTTTGTGATCTTATCTCTGCATTTAATACAACTCAGCTATGTTTTCTCTACTCTTTAATTAAAGAATGTGTGCTCTAACCACACCACAGTGTTTGAATGCTATTCCCCACATACATTATCTTTCTCTCTTTGTTATGCCTTTTTACATGTTTTGTTCATTTGACAGAAAGTTTCCTCCACATACCCACATCCCCTGCCTCTTTTCTACCAGTCCAAATTCTTCAAATTTTGGGTTTTTTTTTTCAGTCTCAATTCTTTTGTTTAGTGGTTGTCCATGGGCTCATTAATTCATAGTGCTGATTCTGAGCCCCTATTAGGTACCTGTAACTATGTAGGATCCTCCACTTCAGCAGTAAACCAGAGATATCACTCCTGCTCTTAGCTTTTCTCCAAATCTGTAATGAAACAAACATCCTTTCTGCTGCAGTAACATTTATTCTACCTGCCTGTTATATGTGATAGCCATTTTTGCTTGCAAGCCATCTTTGGTTTGATGTTTTATGTCCTCGTTCTACTGTGAGCCCCTTGATGGCAGGGATTTTTCTCTTCTTTTTTTTTTTTTTTTTCTCCCCATATCAACACAGATCTTACCACAATTGCTGATATAGATTAGGCACTTGTCACTATTTATGAGGCAATTGAATAGCAGTTAGTAATTTCCAGTTGATGTAATATTATGCAAAACAGCTTCTGTTTGATACTGTTTTGATTTCTAAACAGATAATGGAAAACTAGCTACAAAGTAAATGCAAAGGCAGGAAAATTCTAAAATTCTAAACTTCCCAGCTGGGATATATTATTTTTGGATTGCTTCATCTGAATATTGCTCTTTAATGTGTCCTTCAAATAACTGTATTTCAGGGAGCCCATACATGATGCAGTAGTCACTGCTACTTTCCTTCTGAACTCAGGGAGAGGTTTGCAGACACGACATCATTTAGCAATTAATCTGTGCTCCCTTCTTATACTTGAAAGTATTGCTATCAATTAGTAATGCTGGAAATTTCTTCCTCAGCAGTCTAGAAACAGACAGCTGCCAATTTTTAAGACTGCTCATTTGGTTCTTGAAGTTACTGTTTTCTGCCAAATTAGAGGCAAGTCTAATGTTTTTTTCTTTTATGTGGACTGTTCTCTCATTTGTTCACAGCCTATAATTCCACTTAATCTGTACTGTTTTCTCTTCTGCCTCACTCTGGTGAAATGTGCATGGTCCTTAACACAAAGTTCAGCAGCCAGTGAACTGTCTGTAATATGGAGCACACAGTGAGGGGGCTGTATGAGTTCGTTACATGCTTCTCTATCCATTCATCCTTCAATGGGCATCTAAATTGGTCCGTGTCTTGGCTGTTATAAATAACAGTGCTATGAGCATGAGGTGCAGATGTCTCTTCAACATAGTGTTTTCATTTTCTTTGGATATATTCTCAGAAGTGGAATTGCTAGATCATATGGTAATTCTATGTTTAGTTTTTTGAGACTCCTCCATATGTTTTCCATAATGGCTATACCAATTTACAATACCACTAACAGTGGATAAGGCTTCCCTTTTCTCCATATCCTCAGTATTTGCTTTCTCATCTTTTTGTTGATGGACATTCTAAGAGGTGTAAGGTGATATCTCATTGTGATTTGATTGACATTTCCCTAATGGTTAGTGATGTTGAGCACCTTCTCATATATACCTGTTCGCCATTTGCATATCCTATTTGGAAAATGTCTATTCAGGATCTTTGCCCATTTTTGATTGAATTATTTTTTTTTTCCAATGCAGTTGTATGAGTTCTTTATATATATTGGATATTAGCCCCTTATTGTGGTTTGCAAATATTTTTCCTATTCTGTAGGTTGTCTTTGCATTTTGTTCTTGATTCCTTTTGCTGTGCAGAAGCTTCTTAGTTTGATGTAATCCTGCTTGTTTATTTTTGATTTTGTTGTCTGTACTATAGGTGTCATATCCAAAAAAATCACTTCAAGGTTTTTTTTTGGACATGGACTCCATGTCAAAGATTTTTTTTTCCTATGTTTTATTCTAGGAATTTTATGTTTTCTGTCCTTATATTTAACTCTCTAATCCATTTTGATCTAATTTTTTTGTGAGTGAGGGTTATAACATAGGGGTCTAGTTTCATTCCTCTACATGTGACTATCCAGTTTTCCCAGCACCCATTTACTGAAGAGTCTGTATTTTCTCCAGTGAGTATTCTTGGCTCCCTTTTCAGATATTAGCTGACTCTATACACATGGATTTATTTCTAGGCATTTAATTCTCTTCTTTTGTGTCTGTTTTTACTTATTTGTTTCTTTTATTTATGGTAACCATGACTGGATTTATAAATAGAAAAGTAATGAAAGAGCAATATTCTAAGCGATTTTGCTTTGAAATTTGTGATTATCATCAAAATAATTACGTACCTCAACAACAACAACAACAAAAAACAATAAAAGTTAGGGAGTACTTAAAGACCATTTCCTATATAAATGCACAGATATTTGATGTTGTCTTTCTGCCTTAAGTAAAAAATATAAAAGGGAGGACAGGGGAGATTAAAAAACAAGATGAGATGTGAACTATTATGTTTGTGGCAGGTAAAAATGGGCTGCAAATTCATTAATTCTCTTTCCATTGAGTGATGGAATCTCTGTCCTCTCCCCTTGAAGTCTGTTAGCCTGTGACTCTTATTAATAGAGTATAGTGAAAATGACACAGTGCCAATTATTGGTCTAGCCTTTAGGAGAATTGGCATCTTCTGCTTTCTTCCTTTTAAGCTCTAAACCGTTTTGTAAAGTGAGTGACTGTCTCTTGGAGAGAGAACATTTGGAAGAACTCTGAGACATCTTGAAGAAGGTAAGAGACTCAGCTGACCACAGCCTTGCAGATGGTCCTTCCAAAAAAGCAGATAGGCGAGAGAAACCTTATTGAACAGTGTGCAGCAGCTCAGTGAAAACTGAATATTATGGAGATATTCTTGCCGATGCTGTGTGGAGCAAAACTGCACAGTCAAAATGTCCCCAAATTCCTGACCTATAAATTTGTGAAAATAATAACATGATTGTGGCTTAAGCCACAGTATTTTGGAGTAACCCATTATGGAGCAGTAGGTAAAGGAAGTGATGTCCATCATATTTTACTTGATATTACATGAATATATTGTGTTTGTTGCATATTTTTACTCATTTATTTTTTTTCTCCCTGTAGATTTATTTCCTTTAGTGCTGTTCTATAAGACTATAAAATGTGTCTTTCTTAAAAATATTTTGGGTACTAAAAATTTTTCAGTAAATTGAAAACTTAACACCTTTTCCTTAGGATGTGATTAATTTATAGCAATTGGGAAACTGAAGTTTATAATGATAGTCAACATTCAGATATATTATCTGTATGTCATATAACATTTTACGTTGAATGTCCTGTTAATTTGCTTTTTTTCTGGGACGCCTGGGTGGCTCAGTTTGTTAAGCGGCTGCCTTCGGCTCAGGTCATTATCCCAGCGTCCTGGGATCAAGTCCCACATCGGGCTCCTTGCTTGGCGGGAAGCCTGCTTCTCCCTCTGCCTCTGCCTGCCACTCTGTCTGCCTGTGCTTGCTCTCGCTTCTCTCTCTCTATGACAAATAAATAAATAAAATCTTTAAAAAAAATTTGCTTTTTTTCTAAACAATTTTATTTTATGACTTATTCTTCCTCCCAGTTTTCAGTATTTTGTATTCAGAGTTTCGATATTTTCTTGAATCAACATTGTTATGACACACTGGATCAAGGGTAAAAAGAAAATGGTGGTGTGAATACTACCTTGAATTCATTACATGAAACTAGTAATCAGACAATGGGAAGAATGCTTCCAATAGCTTGTGTTTTAAAAAGGGAACAGATGCATGACAGTTGCATAAAAAAAGAAAAATAGAGTAGCAAAGGAAAATATGCCAAATGCAAAAAGTACATTAATCAAAATATAAAATATGTAGTTTTATGAAACAGTTTTGCAGAATTACTTATCTTAGCCTTTACACATCAGTAAAATATGTTTCAGTCTCAGTTGCCACAGAGCAAAAGTAGCTTAGTATCCCTAATCTGCCACTTCATTTAGTCACAAATGCAGAAAACTGATATATTTACAAACACTAAGGCTGGCTACTTGACTAGATTTTCATTTTTCTGAGCTTCACTCTATATGTGTAATGATGAAATGGGGAAGTTTCTTCCTTATTTAAAGTGATAGGCACATTTTCCCCTCTAGGGGAAAAAATTGCCAAAATCACCTGTGGGGTTAAAAAAGATTTAAAAATATAAATGAATGCATTTCCACATTTTTAAAGAATACATGTTCTTTAAGTGTTGTATATACTTCATACTAAAAAGGCATAAACAGTAAAGAGCCGGTCATATCACAAATAGGTACTAGGTATTTATTTTCCCTGAATGATTTTTTTTTTTTTTATGGTAACTGATGATTTATGTTTGGACACTTTTTTTGTCATTGTTATTTGAGTATAGCATGACATAGGCAGTTATTGTCATTCTTGTAGCAAGTTTGTTTAGATTCTTTAGGATATAGTATCAAAGCCAGACTACATTAGTAAAATATCTATGTGCACTTTTTTTTCAGATACGTAGCTTTTCTGGCAGACATAGTAAAATTATATTTTGCTGGTAGTCTTTCTGATTTACTACCATTTTCTCCTTTATTCATCTTTTTGATATAACATTTTCGTGAAAAGTCTTGATCATCCAGATAAATTACATGAACACTTTCTTTCTACTTAGACTCAAAACACTATACTTAGAATTGATGAATCATCTATTTTATAATCTTTTTGTCAACTTTATGTTTTAATGTATTGATTTCTATCAAAAGCCTCACTGTTTTCAATCAGCAGTTACTATTTTTGAATAATAAAATCAGTAATGCATTTGTATAATGTTTTACTTTTTACTGAGCACTTTAGGAAACACTAAACTCAGAATTTCCAGAGAGAAGTAGAAATTGTAAGATCATTATTCTCTTTGATATAAGTAACTCAAGGTGCATTTCGAGTGCAAAGAGCAGATATTGGGACGAGATACATGAAAGCTCACAAGAAAGGAAGAACTTCTGCATTTAGTAGTTAATAGTGACGTGTGAGATCTTGCTAGAAGAAGGTACAGGGCTGGATGAGAAAGTTGTTGAATAACAAGTCATTGAACAAGTCAGCATGAAAGAACCAATGGATCTTCATTCCTGAGCTGTTCATGTAAGTGCTACAATATGGTTTTCCTTGCCCTGGAACCCTGGGTGTTTTATGAAATTTGAGTAAGAACTTATTATAGCTACCTTCAAGGAACTCATTGTTCTGTCAAACAAAGATTAAATGTGATCACGTTATACTACTGAAATGTAACGTATTTAACATGAATAAAGGAAGGAGTTTCTGAGCCTGATTGGGGCAGTTAAAAAAAGAAAAAAGCCTTCGGAAAGGGATATCTTAACCTGTGCCCTGCAGTTTGGGGTAGGACTTGAACATGGTCATAAACTGAAGAACAAGCCACAGTTGAAGGAAATGCAATCTGAAGAATAAGGGGCCTAAAGAGCTCTCGAATGCATGGACAGTGTACAGTATGGAATTGAGGAGAGACTAACTAGAAAAACACTGTTTAAATGGCACCTTTAATTTTGAGGGTGTGCCACAGTTCCTTTAGCATTGAGGTTTACCCAATACATAAATTTGACTCTATCAGGCAGCTAAATACCAATAACAGAATAGAAGGTATCCAGTTGCAATTAGCTAATGATCCTAGATAACAAAATCATCATAACTTCCCATGTCTAAATTACATGCTTACTAACAGCCATCTTATTAAACATTCTGTTTACTTGTAAAGGAAGTGAAAGTGCTCATTCCTTAATAAGCATTCCCAGTCAGCTTTGCATTCAGAATGCACTTTTTAAGAAGGCAGGTTGTGGAACTGCTTTGCTATGACGCTGCCATCACCCCGCCCCCACCCTCCCCCGTGGCCCACAGCTCCTACACCATCTCTCTGCCAGTGCACATTTCCGCCCTGGCCCCTTCCTTACCACCACTCTTCATCTCCCGCTGTTCCAGCTGTGCTCACCTCTGACACGCCTGCTTCAGGACAGCTGCCGAGGCCGTTCCCTATGCCTGAGAAACTCCTCCACGTTTACTATAATCCTGGTCTGCCTTTAGATTTTGCTGTGATATTTCACTCCCTTGTGCATTTCTTGTATCTGGCCCTGACTTTGTTCTAATTACTAATAGGTATTAGAATAGGCATCAGATTAAGCGTGCCACCCCCCCATCACCCTTGGCTGTCCTGCTCTATGCCCCTGGCCACACAGGCCGCTTCAGAATCTGAATGTTCCTGTGCAACATTTGGTTAGGTCCAAGCGGGTGAGGCTGAGAGTGCGTGGTGTTAGATTCTTTAAGTTACAAGGATCAGAAATTAATCCAGGCAGTATGTCCATATAACAGGTAGTACTGTAGTGGAAAAGAGCACTGAGAGATGCATGTATTCTGCGATTGAGCTTGTGAACTTAAATACAGGAATCTTGGTGAGTGGACAGAACTCAGGAGAACCTGGAAATAAAGCTTCAGGGAGTGGCTAAGGAAAAGAGATCAAAAACAGAGCTGGGCCTCAGGAAGGCTAGAATGCAAGTCAGAAGCTTTCACATGTTTAGGAACTCATTTTGTCCACCCTTCTCCATCATTCCATCCCACACCTAGAAAAGATTTCTGATAGCTCTTTCTCGGATTCCCCTCCTGCTGCTACCAATGACTAAGTAGGTTTCCCGTCCCTGTGTATTTTTTAGCTTGTGATCTTTCAGAGATGCTCCTGTGGGTAATTACTGAGGCCACATGGGTTCCTTAGCCCACTGTTTTCCTGTGTTTCAGCCTCTGCTTTTTCATTATGCACTTTTTCCCTCTAACATTTAAATTCTTCAGGAAAGAGGTTCTCATTGTTTTTTGTTTTGTTTTGTTTTCTTAATCCCTGTATCCTGCTGGGAAAACATCCTACCCCTGACTATTGAGAAATCATTAACTGGCCTGGTTTCATCCAGGCATCCCCCAGCAATGGAGCTACTTAAATTGGGGGATTCTTTTCGGTGAGGGCAATACAGAGGGACCTGCAGTACAGGTTCCAGAGCCAGCAGCATCAGTATCACTTGGAAACAATAGAAATGAAATCCTTAGTTCTCTTACCATATCTGCTGAATCAGAAACTCTGGGAGCAGGGTCCAGCAATCTCTGCTTAACAAGCCTTCACGGGGTAGTATTTCAGAAAAGTTTACTTAGAAGGGGGTTAAGGATGTAACTGCACAATGATCTGTTTAATGTACAATAAATCTCAATTTCTGGAGGATGTTAGTACCATTAACCAACATAGAAATTGCAAATAAAGGGATCAGTTTTCAAAGTGAGGAGAAGAAAATCAATTTGTCTCATATTGATTTCAAGTTTCCTAAAGGAGATCCCAGATGGAGGTAGACAAGAGCCAGTTTGGTTGATTTCTAACCTGTCACACGTGTGTGTGTGTGTGTGTGTGTGTGTGCGCGCGCGTGTGCGTGTATCTCCAAATATAAAGTTTTAAGACATCACTATACTAACAAATTTCAGTTCAAGGTAAACATGGATAAAAAAGTCATAGGTCAGTAGGCAGCTTAAAATATTCATCTGGAGCCAGATAAAAGAGATGAAAGCAAAAGTATAAAGGGATAGCTCTGGTATAATTAAGGTCCCAACTCAGCTGATTTTAAGTTAATCAGAAAAGGAGAAGATTCTACATGGGCCTGACTTCATAAGTGAAAGGGATAACTTATAATTTTTTTTACTAAATATTCTTTTTAAATTTTATTTTTTCAGTGTTCCAAGATTCATTGTTTATGTACCACACCCAGTGCTCTATGCCATATGTGCCCTTCTTAATACTTATAAAGTGAAAGTGAAACTTATTAAGGAATAAGTAAAAGTCCTTAAAACAGGGCCTAAACTCCAGTTGAAGTCAGAGGATCTATCGCTGACTCATTGCCTGAAGCCCAGTGTTGTAAAAACCCACTTGAAGAGGAACTGGCATGGGTAGACTCTAGCAACTGCCAGTGGCTTTTGGGATCCAAGAGTAGCCTCTGGCCAACATCTAGCCAAAACCCAGGATCTTAGCTACATAACTGCAGGAAAGAAAGTCTGCCAAACACCTAAACAAGCTTGAAGGAGGATTCTTCCAGCCCCCAGGTGAGAATAGCGTCCAGAGGAGTCCACTCCTACTAGTGGAGGAACCGGGGAGCACCGTGCCCAGAACTCACCCATACACAATGTGGGTTAATAAATGTGTGTTATTTTAAGCTGTGCTTAGGTGGTAATTATTCAGCGATATAAAAATAATGCATCAGCTTCTCAGTGCATTTGAGCATGTACACGTATTTTTACGTGCAATCTGTATGCGTGTATTTAGAAATAGGGAAAAGAAGGGTTGCTTCTGTCCAGTTGTCTTCTTATTCTTCCTCTCTCCTCTCCTCCTGTCCTTCCTCCCTGCTTTTCTCCCTTTAACTTTTCACACCACGGGAGCAGGGAAACCTTACAAAATAACTCTGGTGGTATTTTAAAGTTTGTTAGGATACCAGTTGGCTGAGGGAACCAATAAAAAAAAACCCACAGATTTGCAGGAAAACCTGTTTTCTTAAGTCTTCATAACACTTAGAAAACCCTTAGGCCAAAACAAATACTTTCTACTGCCACACAGAGACCCTTACGAAAGGTGAATTCATAGCTATCAGGCTGGAATTCACACTTAATCAGTTCTGTATTAGAGGAATATAAAAATAATCTTACATCAAAGAAAAATGGGTGTGAAAGTAGATTGTGGGCAAAGAATATACACATTCAGTTTATATTTTCTGATCCTTCTTTCATCCGAGAATCTAAAGGCACAAAAACAGAGAAACTACCGTTTAAGGTACCATTTTCAAAATACTTATTTTATTCTTTTAAAATCCTTCCCACCTCAAAATTGTCCTTGGAGAAGCAAAACATTTTAAATACACTTGCTGTACCTTTCTAATGAGGCAGTAAGTTTGCCTCCAATTATTTTTAAGAGTTTTACTGCTAATTATGAAAGGAAATTGACAGTCCAAAAAATACATATGAAAAAGTAATAAAATTTCTAGAATCTTAAAAATGCCCTTTTATTCCCTGTCACTGATTTAAGGTTTAAGCACATAAGGTTCATGTGCTCATTTAAAGATTGCCCAACCCCCGGCCCAAATCCAAGGTCTGTGCTGTTTTATTCTCTTTCGCATACGCTGATTTTAAATTTGTGTTTCTTTATAACCTGAATTGTGCTGCTCTGCCAGAATCCTATTATATAGATATGTCTGTACTTCACTTTTGGAGATGGTTAAAACTGAACCCAGCATCACCTCTTTAGCTCCTGAGCACATAAATTAGGATAATTGTTTGTCTTTAAATATTCTCTGACAAAGATCCTTTATCTGGTCTGGAAACCCAAAGTGGTATCAGTTTTGGTCCAGTTGAACTGTCCTGTAACTTAAATGTTGTTTGTCCCTAAAATTATATTTTTCTTTGATCATTCCCAAAAGGTCAGTCTTGCAGCTGCCCAACTGTTTCCGTTATATATTCAATAGCAACAGAACATTCACCATGTCTAAAACCGGACTCTTCATTCACAGCTTTCTCAGCTATTTATACAAATAACCTAGTTGCCCAAGCCAAAAATTTGATACTCGTGGGGAAGTCCTATGAATCCTAATCTTCTCAGTCTCTCTCATCTACATATTCAGTCCATCACTGACCTTCCCCCTGCACCCCGCCCCCAGCCTGTGCCTCTGAATAGCTCACAACATTTTCCTTGTCTTCTGGTCCTTGTTCCTTATTCTTACTGTGTTCAACTTTGGAAAAAGCCTTTCTGGCACCTTTCTGTAAAGGCAGAGGTCAAGATCAGGTCCTAACAATATTTCCAACTTTGTCAAGCAACTTTTACAACGTTAATGTTGAGTAGTTTATCTTAGAGGCATTATGTGAGTCACAAGCCAGTAGTATTTCAATGTACACATTATTAAAACAATAATATATTAGTAATTCAGACTTTAAATTGCTACTAACAAAAAAGATTATGCAAGCAGGTATTTACTGAGCAATTAATATATGCAATTTGGATGCATTAGCTTATTTAATTCTCACAATAATCATACCACATCTTATTAAAAGTTGGTGTAGCTGTGGTTTAGGGCATGGACTTTGGAGTGATACTATCTGAGGTTGAGTTACAGTTTTGCTAAAACTTAAAACTTTGGTGATCTTAGGAAAGTTTTTAATTCTTTGGTGTTTCACCTTCCTTCTCCATAATGTGGGGATGGCTATAATCGTACCTACTTGAGCAGGTCTTCCTTGGAATGTAGTATATACTCAGTGAATTGTAGACATTTTTATTACATAATCCTTGGAGACTCAGATTTTTAAGTAACATGCCCCAAGTTATATGGGTAGTATAGTGATATAAACTAGGTTAAATATGAGTATGTTTTACTCTAGAATACATAATTATGATCTCACTGCTTTATTGTTTCCTTACTGGCACAAAGGCATATAAGTGCAATTATCAAACTGATTTTCCTTTTGCAATAAAATATATTTTTTCATGTTGTTGACTGTCAGATCTTTTTTTGTCATGAAATTTGACGTATTTGAGATTCTTAAGCATCACATTAACATTTTAGAAAGCTAAAATAAAAGGTTGACTGGCATTTTCCTTTATTGCTTCCACCTGGGAAATCCATGTAAATATAGTATTTTATTTAGCACCTATTCTGTCCATTAACCAGGTCCAAAAAGAAAAAAAAAAAACCCAATCTTGTGAAAAATTATTCATAGTTTATATATTTAGACATCTTATTTTAGAAATAAATTTTAACCTCAGCATATTTAGAATATAATATGTGTCTTTATTTTATTAAATATTGCATACTAAAAGATAAATTTAAGGTATAATAGATTTAAGGTATAATAGATTATTTTATAATTTCTAAATAAACAAATGACATTTTGAATTTCCATCCTCTTTATCGTCATTTCTTTACTTTGAATTGTTCCTATTGTTTGAAGCCATAATGAAGAACAAGACTTATTTTGATTCCTGTAATTTTGGTAATCATCATCTTGGTAGGAAATGTATTTATCTATGTTGATCTTCATCAGAAGGCAGGAATGACAAGGCTAATGACATTTAATGATGGCGTGAGGATAATTTGTTGGGGAAATCTAGAAGCAGGCGTCAGAGGAATACATGGAGTTTTCTTGTATTTTGATCATCCCACAGTGCTGTGCAGTTAAATAAGGCCGTAGGTAGTGCTTTAGAGGGAGACTGTCCCCTTCCCTGCCACTGTGCCCTTTATACATTTAGAGAGAAGTTGGAAGGGGACAAGGGAGTAGCTAAGCCATCCTGTAGTAAAATAACTATTCCTTTCTGGAGAGTGGCTGGTTTCAGAAATTAACATCAATATGTATTTTCTTTTTTATGTCTAGAAAAATATGTAGTTTCGGAAAACATTAGTGAAAGATGTATTTAACGGGTCACTTTCTTAGTTGAAAACAGCAAAATTCATAGCAGTTTGTTACTATGGGAAAAGAAGAAAGCAGATTTGATGAATTTATACAGTTCTCTACTGTAATTTTTAATTTGTTTTTCTTCTTGGTAATTAACTTTATATTTTTAAAAGGTACATGTATATTCTTATTTCTTGATTTATCTGGTTTAGATAACATATAGTGCAATACTATAGTACATTTTTATAGTAATAATAATGAAAATGTCATAGGTATTTAACACCCTCTGTGATCTTTCCTTCATCTAATACTGTTATATCATTATATTTAATTTCATAAATAGATGATTATATCGTGATGAACCTATAAACACTACAATGCAGAGCCAGTAAGTATTTTTTTTCATTGAAGGTTTGTTTTGAATTAACTATTTCCCCAGTTTCTTTCAACACTAGTATTACTGGTCATATACATACTTATCTCTATCCAGGTGCTTGTTACTATTAATGATCATATTTTAACACTGTGTCAAGTCTGCCATTTACGCAGATAGTTCCAGTCTATATGCTGAGATAAACACCTACTGTTCTTAGTACACTTTGCAATTTTGTTTGGTTACTTGGTTTTCATAGGCCGCATTCTAGCTCTAAGGATCGAATGATGACTGAATATTGATTACCAATCATGATAATTGCATTCTATTTGCCAATGGTTGTTTTCCGTTAACCCATGTTAAGCACTCTTGTCTAATATGGACAGGTGGGGATGGTGCTGGGAAGAATTCCCTAAAAAGCTGTGAAATAGCAGCTCACCCCTTTTTAGCTTTGGATAATGTCCTTTGAGGACAAGGTAAAATCTTAATGAGGTTTTTATGAATGAATTCATTTTAATGTATCACTTCTCTGAAAGTGTTTCCTGAGAAAATACCTATCGTCCTGCCCCCTTTGCTTTCTTACTACACTGAAGGAAGGAAAAACAAAACAAGTAAGCCAAGAAACATTCATGAAGGTCACAATCCAGGGCTTATGCTCACTAAAAGAGTGTGACCTAATTATGGGACTACAGAACATACTCTCTTCCTCCAGACCTCATTACCACATCAATAGGGTTCTTGTATAATAACAGGAGAATGCAATAGAAATGCATGTCTCATACCTTATTTAAAAAGAAATACCTAGGAGAAACTCAAAGACAGCAGGACAGCCAAATCCAGGACAAGAGTTGACAATTTAGTCTCTGACACCTGCAGTTAGAGCAGGAAATAAACACAAGCTAACTCCTAGCCAGATAAACATAAAATCTCACACTAAAGGCCTGTTTACCTCCACTCTGTTGACTATGTTTCCGTCATATACAGCTTTCAACGGAAATCATAAGTCATACTAAAAGTTGACTTTTAATCAACACAGTATGAATACATAAAGCACACCAGAGCCAGGCTCAGATATAGCAGAAATCTGGACATTTAATGTAATTAGGGGCACCTGGGTGGCTCAGTGGGTTGGGCCTCTGCCTTCAGCTCGGGTCATGATCCCAGGGTCCTGGGATTGAGCCCCACATCTGGCTCTCTGCTCCGCAGGGAGTCTACTTCTCCTTCTCTCTCTGCCTGCCTCTCTGCCTACTTGTGATCTCTGTCAAATAAATAGATAAAATCTTAAAAAAAAAAAAAGCTGTAATTAACTTGCAGCGCGCTGTAATGGGACAAGTGAACAAGATGCGAGAACAGATTAGTAATATAAGCAGAAATGGAAGCTCTAATAATCAAAAACAAAATGCTAGAAATTGCACTACTACATATTTACCCAAAGGATACAAATATACAAATTTGAAGGGATATATGCACCCAAATGTTTATAGCAGCATTATCAACAATAGCCAAATTATGGAGAGAGCCCAGATGTCCATCAATTGATGAATGGAGAAAAAGATGTGGGGTGTGTGTGTGTGTATGTATGTATATATAAATATATGCACATGTATATGTATATAAAGTGGAATATTTCTCAGCCATCAAAAATATGAAATCTTGACATTTCCAACAACGTGGATAGAGCTAGAACATATTATGCCAAGTGAAATAAGTCAGTCAGAGAAAAACAAATACTATACCATCTCACTCATATGTGGAATTTAAGAAACAAAACAAGTGAACATATGGGAAGAGGGAAAAGAAAAAGGAGAGAAGGAAACAAATCATTAGAGACTCTTAAAGATAGAGAACAAACTGAGGGTTGATGGAGGAGGCAGATATTAAGGAGGATACTTGTTGTGATGAGTGCTGGATATTGTAAGTGATGAATCACTGAATTCTTCAGAAACCAATATTGCACTGTATGTTCACTAACTAACATTTAAATTAACACACACAAAAAAAACCCCTCAAAATTCTGGAACTCAAAAATGTAGGACAATGTTGAGCTAGTCTCATATACTTAGAATAAATTCCACATGGTCATGGTGTGTAATATACCTAAAATTTTGATGAGAATTTTTGCTTCTGTGTTCATAAGGGCTATTGATCTATCGTTTTCCTTTCTTTTAATATATTTGTCTTGGTATTAGGGTAACGCTGACTTCATAGAATGAGTTAGGCTATGAGTCAAGTTGTACTTACTGTCATTTCTAAAATGTATTTATCAGCGGCTGATCTCTAGAGTTGTTTTCATATTCCCTCTCTTTGAGTTTCAGACTCTATTTAAGAAAGAACACTTCAGTCCTTTTAGCTGTAAACCCTGTTATTATATAGGACTCTAACTGATATAGTAACGTTTGGCAGAGGGTGCAGGAAGTGTTCTAGAATTCTATGATTAGGCTTCAGTATTTGAGGGAATCTGTGCCCCTGGGACATGGCCTCCAGGAGTGCTTCTCAGCGACTTCCTCTTCTGCCCCCTCCCTTTTATGTGATAAAGGGAAACTAGTAAAGGCTAGAATTAGATACTCCTCTACCGCCAGGTGAGTTACGTTCTGCTAAAAATCCAAATTGGTTCGTCTTTGGTAAAATAATTTTGTTTGTAGAGCAAACCTTTGTTAAGGAAAACAACATGATACAGGCATATTTTAAAAATTCTTAGTTTTCCCTTTCCCTGTCAGAAACAAGAGGGGTTTTTCCCAATTATTTACCCTGAGAACCTTATGGGGCTGTTGGAGAGAAAACTCACAAGACTCAAGTCCCCAGGACTGGGCCCCCAGGAGTCTTTTATCTGTTAATCTCTATCTTCCTCAATTAGTCAATCACTCATTAATTACGCCTCTCAGTTCTTGGCTCCTGGGGCAGCAGCTTTGTTTCCCAGGTACCTGTGATTGTCTATATTTGCCTGTGTTCCCAGTTTTTAGTGTGGTGGTTTGACCTGGGACTTCAGTTATCTGACAGATCTAAGAAGAGTTGTTGATTTTTAGTTTTCTGTTAACCTTTTCTTTGTCCTAAGGTTGGAAGCAACAGCTTCCAAGCTCTTCACATGCCATACTGAAAACCAGACCTCTATTACGGCTTTTAGTTATGGTTGAATTTCTCATTTCTCATTGTATTTCCACATGGGTGCAGTAGTCCCCTGGAGCTATTAACCATGTGGGATAGTGAGTTCTATTCGGAAGAGATACCTGGACTCCACCATGCATGATATCTAATGTGTTTAGATGGTGTTGAAGAGTGCCCCCTGAAAACTGAAAACTCAATATTAAGGGTTTAAAGTTGATGAGGCATATTTGATTCATAACATGCTGCTCAGGAATTAATTATTTCAATTTTAGTAATCCAGCCTTCTTGATAAAGAATATAGGGGAAAGAAGAAATGAGCTAATTCCTTAAATGGTCAGACTTTCCTTATAAGATATTTAAACTGTCTTAATGTAATTTAGCCTAGTTTCCTACCTTTTTTTTTTTTCCTGTTTTGAAATAATGACTTAGAGGGTCATTGTCCAGGAAAAGGGCACACCTAACAGTTTCTTCTCCACCCATAATTGACCTCCCTTAAAACCATATTCCTTCTTATGTAGGTTGGCTAACAATCTTCTGGTCTAGGTTTTCTCTTTGGAGTATTTATATTTGCATGTTGGATCTGTTACTTCTTGGTTTACTGACAGGTGGAGTAGAATTTGGAGGGGGAATTGGCAATGTTTGATAATTTGCTACTTTTCAAATCTTAGAAGTGTCATCATGAGATTCTCTCCCCACCTGGAGTTAGAAATATTTCCTAGGTCCCATCACATTTTATTTTTTACTTATTTATTTTTTAAAGATTTTATTTATTTATTTGACAGAGAGATCACAAGTAGACAGAGAGGCAGGCAGAGAGAGGGAGGGAAGCAGGCTCCCTGCTGAGCAGAGAGCCCGATGCTGGACTCGATCCCAGGACTTTGAGATCATGACCTGAGCTGAAGGCAGCGGCTTAACCCACTGAGCCACCCAGGCACCCCCGTCACATTTTATATTAAGATCTAAATCCTTATGTTTTCGAGCACATCTTCTGAGCATATCTTTTGAGCATATCAGGAATAAATTTCCTGAGAAACTGTGAATGAGTGAGGTATTTTCTAAATTATTACAGAACTGAAAATGTAATTTTTCTGTCCTCAAAATTATTTGTGTTTTCTCACAGAATTTAAAAATCAGAGGAATACTGTTTTTGATGTTTTTGAGAAATGCTATTTTTAACTTCACTCATTTGTATGTGACCAAGTAAACTATAATTTCTACATGTTTAATTTTTTTCTACCTATACAGTTTTGTACCTTTATCTACAATGTTCTGGAATTTGATGAAAATATATTTCATGGGTCTTTTTGTATTTATTGTAGTTGACACTATGTAAACACTTTCAGTCTAGAGACTCGAGGTCTTTAATTTTAGGAACTTGTCTTGCCTTTATTTTCTTTCATATTTTTATATTTTTCTAAGCATCTGATATTTAGATCTTCCTCTTCAAAAAATACTCTAGGTTTTTATTTTTAATTTACTTTATGCCATTTTTGTTGCTTTGATTTATATTCATGAAAGCTTTTTATAACTTTTCCTTAAGTAATATCTGTTTTATTTATTTTTTAACTCCAAAGGTCTTTTGTTTTCCTTTTATTAATCTTGACCTTCTATAATGGTTTGTAGTATGTATCATATCACAGTCTATTAACTAGACCTCTTTAAAACTTTCCTTCAAATCCTTTTTTTTTTTTTTCCTGGGAAATATATAAGATAGTGATTATTGGAACAAATGATAATCCCTTTTCCCCATCTGGTCTCAAAGTCACAGCTGATAACTCATGAAGTTCTTTATCATCCATTCTAGGCTCCTCAGCTAGAACCTCTGCAGGAATAGGTGGCTTACTTGGTGGGTGACCCCAATCCTTATCCCTAAAAGCCCCATACACCATGTCAACTCAAGCCCTGCTGCTGTACTGGTCAGTTTATTGTCAGTGTTAGAAGGCAGAATTAAAGACAAACTAGGTGGGTCTCCAGGGTGTTCTACATTTTTCCTCACCCCATTGTGTAACCCCATTGTGTATCATTGGGATAAGGTAGCAAGCCTACCTTATCCCAATGATCAGAATTCATCCTCCCTCAAAGGTAGATTACTTGTTTTCTAACTTTTAGTATCTAGGTACAAGAAAATTGAAATTAATGGGCAGGCAGTAATCTTAATTTGAAGATTGATGGGACTCTTGCTAGGGTACCTAACAGAAAAATTTCTCCTCTAGGAACCAGAATCTTTAAACCTATAGAGCCCAGAACTGCAGATTTTTGAAAGTATAAATTTGCTAAGTGGGTCACTAAGCATTTTTGTCAGTGCAAATCACAGGTTGAGTTTTTCCACAGATATCGACTCCATATTGGGCATTTACATGCATGAACTTGAATGGCATGTGATCTAGGCATTAGTGACTGTGAGAAACCTAAGGAAATAGGATTCAGCTGAGGAAGAATTAGGCCTTGATACAGTCATAATAAATGTTTTTGTTAGTGCCACTGGGATTTCAAAAGTTGTCTGAAATAAAGGGTAGACTGTAGTGGACTATGTCACATGCTGTCCAGAGTCACCCTGCGGAGCTCATGCTTTAGTTTACCAGATAATGGGGCTGTTAGCAGCCAGAAGTCTTGGCTGAATCCCTCTCCCCCTCATCTCAGCTAAAGAAAATCATACCTCAAGAAAAGTCACCTCCCTCTTTGTGTGACAGCCCCCGTCTAAACACTGGTTAATAATTGTGTATGAAGAGCTGAGAGCCAGAATCACTGGAGCGTTAGCTCAGGCCTTTGTTGTAACTGAGCTGCTTTTTAGCTTTCCCCCATGTCAATTCTGCTTCCTTCTTATTCTTCATGTACTGATCCTGGGAGCACTCCCCAGTTGCTACCTGTCAATCTGCATGTCAGATTTAGTTTCCCAAGAAATGTCTTGCACCACTAAGATTTCCTTGGTACAAGTCTCCCCACTTTTTTTTTTTTTTAATTGAAGTATATTGTATTAGTTTCAAGCATACAGCATAGTGACTTGACAAATCTATATGCTATGCTATATTCATCACAAGTATAGCTACCAGCTGTCACCATATAATACCATAGACTATATTCCCTATACAGTACCTTTTATTCCTGGGACTTGTTCATTCCGTAACTGGAGGCCTGGATCTCCCACTCTCCTTTAGCCGTTTTGACTCTTCCCCTACCCTCTTCTCCCCTCTGGCAACCATCAAGTTTGTTCTCTGGCCGCACTTCTCTATCATGAAGCAAGTGGATCTGAATGTGAAAGCAGCCTTTGGCAATGATGTTTTGTACCCCCTCCCCCCAGACCTTTGAATTTTTCTATGGGTGAAACTTCAAGGCCCCAGTAATTCTTTCTAGGTGGTTAAGTCCCGTTCTCATTCTGCACATTGGATTGGAAAATAAGATCAAAGCATACTTTCACTTCATTCTCTTATTTTTGACTTTACTTTTTATCCTGCCTTTTACTGTTGTTTCCAGATTCCATTGAATCTTCTGGGGGAGCGGGGGGAAGTCTCCAGGAAGTAAATCTCTGATCTCTTAGCAGCTGTTCTGCTTTCTAGCATTTTCTGTTTGGAGATAGGTAAAGGTTATCACTTGTTCCTATAGTTAGCTTTTACAACAATTTTACTTACATCTTGCTTTGTATATGATGCTTCCAAATTCTTAGTCTCTTTGTAGTTCAACAGAGCTAAGTGGTTCTCTTCTTTACCTGTTTCCTCTCTGAAGGCTGAAATCCTCTACTGTCTACTCAGGGAAAACTATAATATAAATTCTAAATAAAAACACATCCTTTAAATGCTATATATTCTAGGCTAAAATAATCCTAATCAGTTTTACTATCCAGCAAATAATCTGTGGAGTAATATATGTACATGGAAATAAATTGGAATGTAGGGTGTAGATTTAATAACGATTTTGGAAATAGAGAGTAAGGACTGAGTAGGAACCAAGGGCAACCAAAAATGCTTTATGGACAAGTGTTGTAGTTATTATTTTACCAAACATCAAAGCAAGGATAGCACACAATAATTAAATTAAATTCTAAATTTAATTCTAGTTTGATGCCTTGGAGACTTTGCTGTTATGTCATCTATCTTTATGGTTTAAAAAAATTCATAATCTGTACTCTTTTTAGATATTTGAGATTCATTTTAGGACTGTGATTCTGGGAAACTTATGTATAATTTCTGCAAATAGTAACTACAAGAATGTGTGTGTATACTTTTAAGTGTTTAATGAAGTTGGGCAGCTTTTAAGTGTTTAATGAAGTTGTTTATATCCAGCCATAGAAGCTTAATTCCAGTTTTACAGATAAATTTTCTTACAAAGATAGTACTTTTTCAATAGTGTGATCTTGAGTTTTGCTTAGAAGATATGTTTATATGTGTATGAAAGACTATTTCACAATTACATTTATAATAATCCCAAAGTTTCAATTTGATACTAACAATATTTCATCAGAGATCTCTGATATCTTGAAAACATTTACTTCTAAAGCACCTATGTGTCTTATCAATTCAGATGGTGTCTTTCTATGTGTAATCCTTCCCCACAAGTTTATTTCTTAAAAGCATTCTGTGGGGAGATGGAGGTGGGTTTTGATCATTTTAAATGACATTTGAATGTGAGAATATGGCAAATAGTCATAAAATCTAATTTCTATTAGACATCCTCAGTGACTTACAGTGTAGAGCTATGATACCATTTAAGAGACAGAAAAAAAACTGAGCCAGTTGATTATTTTCAGATTTAATGTTGACTAGTCATTTTGAAAACTACTTCAATTATCAAGAACATTTTTTAAAAGTAAGCTTTTTTTCTTAGAAACTGATATATTAGTTTTGAATACATAAATGTGGAGGATATATTGGTCATGCTTTCCGTAGATATAAACTATTTTACCTTTTCTGTTATTTGAAACCCTTTATCATAAATTCTGCTTACCTAAGATTTGAAGAGACTAAAAAGAATATAAACTATCACATTTCTCTAAAATCTTTGAACTTTTAAGGCTGAGGAATATGCTTTTTCATTGAAGTAAAATTTCAAATATGAATGTTCCAAAGATTCAAAATTACAAAGTGAGAAAACTATGCTAAAGATATTTCTTTAAGGTTTTTCATTCTTTAGTCATACCTGAATATCTTAAACCTTGAGAGAGTTTCTCCCCCTCACATTCATTTCAAAGTATTATCTTCTAACGATTTATCTGAAATTCTCATCACTTGAGTCAAATGATTTTAGTCTACATTTTACAGTGTTATGTGTTGCTTTTTAAAAGTAAGGTTTTGTTTCTAAACTAAACCTACTCTCAGCTTGATCCTTCTTCAGTAGTGAAGTATTGCATTCTGACTCTTCATTCTGCTGCATAATTTATTTCCTAGGAAATAACTAGCGATGCCAAAAGTTCTTTGAAAACCTAGAAACTGTTGTTAGTTTGTTATGCTTTATAATTTGTATAATATCAAAATTAATTTCCAAATGCCTATTCTTTAACATACTTTATTCACTTATTTAACAGTAGAGTGGCAAACAAAGTCAATAATTAGATTCATCATGTATATTTTTAAAAAGATAACTCTCTTCTTGCCCAATATAAAATATCTGTGTGTATATGTTCAAATATTTAACTTGGTAATTATTCAGGAAGTACAAAAAGCCACATACATGACAAGATATCCCACACTTAAATAATACCACATTTTTGGCAAAACAGTGAGTACCGTATCCTACCCATCCTATTAACATTCTGGAGTAAAGAATCTGCGTAGCAATTTATTTGCCCAACTAAATTAGAGTACTTGAAAAAAAAGCTTAAGAATTATTGAAAAAACAGATAGGTGTTTTAAGTGATAGGAAAATTAATTATAGCTTCATCAGCTCCAGTACTATTAAGAGGACAGTAGGTTTTTATTTCAGATGTTGTAGTCTGAAACTGAGTTGGGATATTTTCTCTTTATTTATTTCTATTCTTTGAGGACAGGACATGAAGAACCAGAATCTGCTTCCATATTAAAAATCATTAACTCAAAGTCTATGAATTTAGAAAGAAAAAGTGGGGATGTAAAGTCTCGAAGAATAGGAGAAAGACAATGAGATTGGGAGATAGTTGGAAAGAAGAGAATAAGAATAGAGACTCTCCACAAATGGGAATGTGGTTGATAGAGAAATAATTATTGGAATTTTGTTGGAAGTAGCCTGGAATCTGTAGATCACTTGAGATAGTATGGACATTTTAAAAATACTAAGCCTTCCAATCTTTGAACATGAAATGTCTTTCCATTTGTTTGTCTTTAATTTCTTTTATCAATGTTTTCAGTATACAAACATTAACCTCTGTTGTTAGGTTTATTACTTAGTATTTTAATGTTACTGATGCTATTGTAAGTAGGATTTTTTTAAAAATTTCTTTTTTCAGATAGTACATTGTTCAGGCATAGAAATATAACTGAGTTCTGTTTATGGATTTTTTATATCCTGCAACTGTACTGAATTTATTAGTTATAAAAGTTTTTTTTTTTTTTTCTTTTAGAGTCTTTAGGGTCTTCAGTATGTAAGATCACGTCATTTGCAAATAGACACTGTTTCACTTCTTTCTCTCTGATTTGGATGCCTTTTTTTTTTTTCCTGCCTAATTGCTATAGCTAGGATTTCTATTACTTTGTTGATCAGAAGGGACAGTAATGGGCATCCTTGCCATATTTCTGATACTAAAGGTTAAAGCTTTCAGCTTTCACTGCTGAGTATGGGTTGTGGGCTTATTATATATGGCCTTTATTATGTTGACATCCCTTCTGTACCTAATTTCTTGAGCATCTTTATTATGCATAAGTTAAACTGTTCTTGCATCCTAGGGATAAGTCTCACTATGTCATGGTGTATGTTCCTTTTAATGTGCTTTTGAGTGTGGTGGTCCACAATTCTGTTGAGAATTTTTTCATCTTTGTTCATCAAGGATATCAGCTTGTGATTTCTTGTGGTGTCCTTATCTGGCTTTGATATCAGGGTAATGCCGGCTGACCTTGTAAAATGAAAAGGGAACACCTTTCAGTTTTTTGGAAGAGTTTGAGAAGGATAACAAAACAACAAAACAAAACAATTTGATTTTAAAAATGCAGAAGACCAGGGTGTCTGGGTGGCTTGGTCTGTTAAGCATCTGCCTACAGCACAGATCATGATCCCAGGGTCCTGGGATTAAGCCTCCATGTCAGGTTCCCTGTTCAGTGGGGAGTATGCTTCTTCCTTTTGCTTTGCCCTTCTCCCCATGTGGGCTCTCTCCCCATTGCTCTTTTTCTCTCAAATTTAAAAAAAAAATCTTTTAAAAAATGCAAAAGACATGGGTCGCCTGGGTGGCTTGGTGGGTTAAGCCTCTGCCTTCAGCTTGGGTCGTGATCTTGGGGTCCTGGGATTGAGCCCCACATTGGGCTCTCTGCGCAGTGAGGAGCCTGCTTCCCCCTTTCTCTCTCTCTGCCTGCCTCTGTGCCTACTTGTGATCTCTGTCAAGTGAATAAATAAAATCTTGAAAAAAAATGCAAAAGATTTGAATAAACATTTAATCAAGGCAGATATAAGAAAAAGTGCTAATCATCAGGTAAATATGAATGAAAATGAAAGTGAGCTACCACCTAACACCAATTAAAATAGCAATTAAAAATTTTATAACAAATCCTGCTGAGGATATGATGAAATTTAAACCCTTGTACACTGTTAGTAGGAATGTAAAATGATGCAGCCGAGATGGAGAATAATATCAGGCTTCCAAAAAATAAAACACTGAACTACCGCATATTCTAGCAATCCCACTGCTGGGTGTATATCCCAAAGAATTTAAATCTTAATTTTGAAGGGATATCTGCACTCCCATGTTTATTGCAGCATTATTTAAAGTATCCAAGAAAAGAAAACAACCCTAATGCCTACCCACAGGTGTATGGATAAAGAAAACATGGTATGTACATACAGTGAAACATTACTTAGCCTTTGCCAAGAAAAATCCCATCATTTGGGCCATCATGGATGGACCTGGAAGACATTATACTAAGTGAAATAAGTCATAGAAGTGAAATAAGTCACAGGAGGACATATACTACATGATTTTACTTCTTTGGAGTACATAAAAGAATCAAACACTTTTCTAGAACCAGAGAACAGAATGGTGGTTGCCAGGAGCTGAGAGGAAGGAATTATAGGATGTTATTTCTCAAGGGGTATAAAGTTGCAGTTCTAAAGATGAGTAAGTCTGGAGATCTCCTATACAACATAGAATCTGTACATGAAAAATACAATATTGTATACCTAGACATTTGCTAAGAATGTAAATCTCATTTGGAGCATTCTTAATGCATGCCGTACACACACCCATGCACACGCATACACACACCCACACACCTGGAGGGAACATAAATATTTTGACGGTGATGGATATCTTTGTTACCTTGTTTGTGGTGATGGTATGATGTGTGTATTTAATGTCTGAACTGATCAAAATATATACATTAAATGTTTGCAACTTTTTGCATATTAAGTATACCTTGAAGTTTAAAACAAAGATTTTATCAGTAAAGTAAAGAATTCATTTACATTATTTTCTGGACTTTCTATGTATGATGATTATCTAAAAATAAGATGCCATGTCTAGTAATGAGTAATATTATAAAGATTCAGAGTATAGCTAAGAAGTTATAAATTGGACACATAAATATTTAGCCCTTTCTCCAATTTGTGCACTACAGTGATACATTTATCAATTTCCTAATGGAATTTTAGAAGTTCTCCAAAAATCCAAAAATCTTAATGACTTTAAAATGCCATATCTAAACTTCCCTGTGTGTTAAATATTTTGCAAGTTGTTCTGAAGTCTAAGTGATTCAGCTAATGGCTGAGAGTTAGACATAGGGTTTCTACTGCTTTGTCATTTGTGAGTTGTGCTGGCCTGACATTCATTCTCTACAGCTAAATCGTGGTTCCAGTGGCTTCTGCAATCTTTATCCATGCTCCAATAGAGCAGGCATGTAAATCAAGTCTTTCTGTCTGTTTCCATTTTACATTGTGCTTTTAATTCTTTGTGATAGATTTTGTCTTTCAAGTCATGCCAGACCTACTAGGATTGATGTGCTTTTCATCTGTCACTCTCTTCACACTGTTTGATTAAATTGGTTCTGTTGCTTTCAGGGAGACAGGCTAAAAAGCCTAAGTGGCTATTTCTAACTCAATCGTGTAATTCAACTTTTTTACTATCCAATTCTAATCATTAGCTTGGGCTGGGATACAAAGGAATTACTATAATCTGTAAATTTGTCCTCCCAACACCCTTTGCAGAGAAGAATTTTAAACAAAACATCATAATTTAGAGGTGCCTGGGTGGCTTAGTGGGTTAAGTGTCGGCCTTTGGCTCAGGTTATGATCCCAGGGTTCTGCATCAGGCTCCCTGCTCAGCGGGAAGCCTGCTTCTCCCTCTCCCACTCCCCCTGCTTGTGTTCTCTCTCTTGCTCTCTTTCGCTCTCAAATAAATAAATAAAATCTTTTAAAAAATAATAATTTATACTTGCAGTAGTTTTATACAGATTATGAAAAATACATTTTTGAGATTAGATTTTGAATTCAATTATTTAAACTTCTGAATAATGCCAGATAATATATTAAAAACGAGATAAATACAAACATGCTTTAACAAGAAGTTAAAGTCATTCTATCATGATTCTTATTCCCCTCATATGTAACTTAAAAGTATATTGACTTGGTATAAAAATCATGATGTTAATGCCATGCTCTAAGTTAAGCTTTAAAAATTATTCGAAGAGGGGCACCTGGGTGGCTCAGTTGGGTAAGCATCTGATTTGATTTCAGCTCAGGTCATGACTTGGGTGATAGGATCTATCCCCCAATAGGGCTCTGAGCCATGTGGGAATTTGGCTTAAGATTCTTTCTCTTGGGTTCCTGGATGGCTCAGTGGGTTGAGCCTCTGCTTTCAGCTCGGGTTGTGATCTCGGGGTCCTGGGATCGAGTCCTGCATCAGGCTCTCTGCTCAGCGGGGACCCTGCTTCCCCCTCTCTCTCTGCCTACTTGTGATCTCTCTCTTTCTCTGTGTGTCAAATGGATGGATAAAATCTATAAAAAAAAAAAAAAAGATTCTTTCTCTCCTTTTCCCTCTGACCCTCCCCTGCTTGCACTCTCTTTCTTTCTCTAAAATAAGTAAATAAAATCTTTAAGAAGCCAGCATTTCTGGTTCTGGTATTTAGCGCTAAGGCCAAACTCTGCTTTTTGTGCTTCACTTATGAATCTATAAAATGAGAGAAATGAGTCGAAAAAACATTAAGATTATTTTTAGCTCTTCAAAATCTGTATTCAGTTTGTGTGTGTGTGTGTGTGTTTCTACATATCTTCTCTGGGTTGGAAATTCAGTGGAGATGAAATTTGGGGTTACTCTCATGAAATTCTCTACTTGAGATTTAAAATACTGTTTCATTCTTAAATGTTTACCTGTATTCACATTTTTTTTTTTTTAAAGATTTTATTTATTTATTTGACAGAGAGAAATTACAAGTACACTGAGAGGCAGAGAGAGAGAGAGAAGGAAGCAGGCTCCCTGCTGAGCAGAGAGCCCGATGCGGGACTCGATCCCAGGACCCTGAGATCATGACCTGAGCCGAAGGCAGCGGCTTAACCCACTGAGCCACCCAGGCGCCCCTGTATTCACATTTTTAAACTCCAATCCTCATTCAGGTATATTGAAAATTTGACAGAACTGGGCTCCAATCTGGTTGCATTCTTACCTATTATGCGATCTTTAAACATTGTCTGTCCACGTGAATGTGTGCACTCTCGTGTTTGTATATCTGTTTATATTTATTCTTAATCTACATATGAAAATAATAATTCTTGCTTTATAGAACTGATACACTTAGTGTAGTATTTGGAACACAGTAAATGTCCAGGTGATTGAACTTATATTAAAAAATCATGAAGTTTGACAATCTACAAATGACTTTCTAATACTCTAGATTCTCTATAGAAACTTAATGCTTATGCTGTTCTTGTTTTTATTTACAATACCTGGTTTGTGTAGTTTAATTTTTTCCTTAGTGATAAAATAATATATCACTAGTATCGACACTAGGAGGTTTCTGGGAAGAGAAAATGCTATATACCTTATTACTGTCAGGTTGAATTATTTGGACTATATGTAATATGTTTTATGTTGGTCTCATTATAAAGAGAGGGGATTGCATGGTATATTTAATATGCGATTCATTTTCTATTGGGCATAGTTTCTGATTTCTACTTTAAAAAGTGTAAAGCTTAAAGAGACATGCAGCTTCATTTATCTAATGACAACAGTAAGGGTAATGTTGCTAGAATATTAGCATCCACCTGCATTTTCAGATTTTTTTTGGGTGCAGAAGACCCATGTACATATCCAGTGAATCAGATAATTGATCACATTCACAGACACCCTACATTTCTTATGTTCTTTTTATGTTCTTAAGACCTTAGGGCTTAGTCATGAGAAACTGGATTCTAGGGGATTTGGAACAAATAAATCATCAGCCAGAATATGCATAGAAAGATATCCGGTGATGTGCTGGTAATATTTAACCACCAGTTCTCTGGGAAAGAAATAATTCAGTATGTACATATCCACATAAATCTATTCTGAATTGAACTGATCTATAGGATATGCAGCACCAGTTTTACAAATATTGCTACAAATAAACAATATTGTTTATGATAAATTCCATGTAGCCATCGATTCTCATAAAATGCTTTTATTGATCTTGCCTTATTCCTGTATCAGTAGCCAAACTATGGTTAGAACTGATGAAATAGCATAGTTCCAATGTAAAGTGTTGGTTGATATTTTCATTCATATTAATAAGATGAAAGAGACACAATGAAAAATGTATGTCAGAACTTGTTCCACAATCACATAGATGGCTTGCTTGCTACATCTCACAACACTTTATATACTGAATTTTTTAATTTAATTTTTGAGTTATTTACCAAGTAATAGTTCTAGCCATGGCATACTTTTCAGTCTTATCTGTATTAATATTTCATCCATTACTATATTAAATTTAGACAATTTAAAACATAAAGCTCTGATTTATAGTGTTTTCTGATGTCTGTGGTGTAAACACTGCTATCTTGTTAGATTAAAAGCTACCACGTTGACATCCCTGAATGCTGCCTTGTGAGGAGATGGCTGTAGCACACCACTATGGAACTTTTCCATCAAACAGGAGCAATAACTGTGAACAACCTCTAAAGCATATAAAATAGTAAATTATCTATATTTTGCATGCATATCTTTGTTTCTAAAAATAATTAAAACATGTAAATATAACATGTAAGATTTTTATTATTGGCTGTGCATAGCCAACTACTCAAAAAATTCCTGAAAATCTAATAACTGCCTCTAATAGGCTGACGCCAGCATCAGCACAGCCGAAGCTCTACTTAATCATTTTAAGGTAACTATCAGTGAGGACTCTCTAATGATGTGTATGTGTGGGGAAAGGTCAGCAAAGCTACTAAAGTCCAAACAAAGGAAGAAATCAGCTTTAAACACAACCAGATCCTGAAGGCAGACATAGGTCTTGACAATACCAGGCAAGTAAGAACTCTTTGACTCCCTTGACTCTTTCCTCTCCATCCACCCGCACCTGCAGAGCAGCCCCAGGCCAGAGGGAAGAAGAGCAGAAGCTCTAGAAGGCCAGGGAATGAAAGAGGAATACATCACAGTATTCTGAACTAATACAGACTCCCATTACCTCCCACCATAGCTGAACTAGAGTAAAATAGTAACATTAAATCAAGTTCAGCATTTTGCTGATTGACATGGGGCCAGACATACAAATTCCTAACATTATAAGGTATTTGCCCACCCAAAGAGAAATTAGTAGGTCATATTTTATAAGAGGTCTGAAGAGTATTGGTCTTCTTAAACTTCAATTTTAAAAGGATAGACTTAAAAAAGCAAAAGAAATCGTAAATATGTTGTAATTAGATCCCACAACACCTAAGTGTAATCTGTAATTTTTATATACTTTTTATTTTCCCACATGATTGATTTAACTCAGCAAATGTATTTTTACAATTGGATATTAAGCATATTTCACATTAAAAGTTATTTATGTGGTAATTAAATACAAAATAATGACAAGAAAGTGACCTCATTTTGTTTCAAGTGAAAAATTCTGAATTCATGAAATGTTTTGAAAATCCTTCTAAGTTATGATAAATTGATTTAAAATAAATTTGAATATCTCAATATATTTGTGACCATCAAGCAATAAGGCATAAGGTAGGGGAAGGTCATATGGATGTGAATTCCATTTGAAACAGGAGGCATTTGTAACAAGGAAAAATAATCCTCCTTATATTGAATAGTTATTATCTCAACTTATGCTGGATATGTACTGTTTCTTCATAGTTTTCTTCTTACTTTGATTTCAAGCTCAGTACTAACTGGATAGATGATCATTAAAATCTTGAAATGCCTTTGGAAATTTATTGAATGGGAAATAAAGTAAATAAATAGAAGAGTTATCCGTTTAAAATTACCACCACCTGACTACCATGAAGGGATAATTTCCATATGTGATCCCTCAATTTAAGGAAAATACTTCTCTACTCTGACATCCTGGAATGTATAAAAAGCCCGATTATTAGTTTGTATTTGTTGTGACTTTCATCTAATATCTAAGATACTAGATATCTTTCCAACAAAAGAACTTAAAGAACAATATTTCTGCCTGAGGAATTCTAAACAACAACAACAACAACAACAACAACAAAAACCCCAAACAAAACAATAAACAGTTAACCATAATTAAAAGGGCATTTTAATTTTTTATTATTATTTTTAAAATATTTTATTCATTTGAGAGAGTTTGCAAGTTGGGAGAGGGGCATAGGCAGAGAATCTGAAGCAGACTCCACTCTGAGCAGGGAGCCCCACACAGGGCTCAACCTCATGACCCTGAGATCACCATCTGGGCTGAAATGAAGAGTTGGATGCTCAACTGACTGTGCCACCGAGGTGCACTCAAAAGATCATTTTTAAATTGTATTTTATAATTTTAATACATGAAGATTGATTCAAGAAGCATTGTTACTATTTTACTGGTGATGTTCCTAGTTTTGTTTAAGCCATTCTTCCTTAAACCTCAAAATATATTTTTGATTCACCTGGGTATGATTATGGACATTTGTTAAATGTAAGACTGTAAGTATGTATTTTGTGTGGGAAAGTGGGTGTTTATAGTGGCACATGTATGTAATAAAGTATGTGAATTATAATAAACATGATTTAAGATATAGCTATAAATACATCATATAAATAGCTCTATGTATTAATGATTATTTTTAGTTGCATTTTTATGTCCTCTTAAAATGTTGCATTCCAAATGTAAATTCTTAATTATCACTATGCATTGAGAAGCTTTGTCAATTAAACAAAAAAACGTTTCAGTACAACAAATTGGTATTATAACTCTAGGGCATTGTAAACATTTGTTACATAATTTAGTATAGTGTAGAAAACAGCAAGAAATAAAAATTATCACACAGCCATTATTAAATCAGTTTATGTGAGCTTCTAAAATCTTGAAACTCACATGAAGACTAAGATCTATAACTTGAAATGAGGAGTCAGCAATAAAAATTTAAGTTGATTGAATTTAACATGTTTATCAGTTGAGATAAATGTTTTGCTGTTGTTGTTGCCTATTATTTTCTTGGTGAGACTTTTGAAATATTTATATAATAAATTATGAGTGGAATTTCATAGAGACAGGGCATGCAAACAACCATAATTCCAGTATTATGGTTTTCTGCAGCTTAGTAATATCCCCTTTCCTTATATTTATTAGGAATAAAACCCATTGTCAACTCTAATTATTTAGAGATTATATATTATGTGAAAAGCCTTGAGGCACTGGGCAATGCATTGGCATAGGCCAGGTGGTCCTTGCATATATGATATTATCTGTATAGATTAATGTAGGAATTAAGTAAAAAAGTGTATATAAACAAGTTATGTTCAGAGTGGATACCAGACTACAGTCCCATGAATACAGGGTACTATAATGTCATTATTAAGATAATATATTTTTTTGGTAATACTGAAGTGTGGTGTTGGCACAAGGATAACATGTAGATCAATAGAATAGAATAGGGGGTCCAAAAATAAGCCCACATATACATTATCAAATGATTTTCTACAAGGGAGCCAGTACTTCTCAATAAATGGTGCTGGGACAACTGGAAAGTCACAAAGAATAAAGGTGGATCCTCACTTAATATCTTCTGCAAAATTTGACTCAAAATGGATCAGAGACCTGAATGTAAGAGTTCAAATTACAAACGCTTAGAAGGAGACATGAATACATGTTCATGACCTTGAATTTGGCAAAAGATTCTTAGCTATGACACCAACAGAATGCACAACAATGGAAAAATAGATAAAATGGACTTCATCAAAATTAAAACTTTTGTACTTCAAAGGATACAGTAAAGAAAGTATAAGGACAACCTACAGAATGGGAAAAAATGTCTTCAAGTCTTACATCCAACAAAGGGACATGTATCTAGAATATATAAATAACTCTTACAACTCAACAACAAATAGAATCCATTAAAAAAAAAAGGATCTGAACATATTTCTCCAAAGAAGATAAACAGATGGCGAATAAGAGCATGAAAAGATGCCCAACATTATTAGCAATTAGCAATAATCGCGCCTCGGATAAACCTCATTGGCTACGATACTGCCACTGCGCAAAGCTTCAACATTATTAGCAATCAGGAAAATGCATGTAAAAATACAAGGAGGTATCACTTGACACCCCGGGATGGCTAGAAGTGAGATTGAAATTGAATTGAAAAGTCAGGTAACAAGTGTTAACAACGATGTGGAAAAACTGGAACTGTCCTATGCTGCTGATAAGAATGGAAAATGATGCAACCACTTTGGAAGAGTGTGTTAAGCACTGAGGGCCTGTCAGATAGCAAACATTCAATAACTGTTAGCTATTAGTAAATTACTTGGCTAGAGGTGAAAATCAAAGTTATTCTTTGGTCCTGTATCTATACATAAAAGTCTGTCCTTTCTTATAAAGAAATTAGAGTCATGTTGTTCTCCAGAAGTTGTCTTCCAATTGATTGCAAATAAAGTAGAAAAAACTACAAGCTAACTCTGTGGCCTTTTCTTATTTCACAGACATCAGTTTCTAGTTTTGTCATTATCATTACTGTGGTAAAACACCTGTGAGATCTACTGTCTTAGCAGTACTTAGGTACAGCTCTAGCAAAATTTGTATAAGATCTGTATGACCTAACCACAAAAACCTCGTGAATGAAATCAAAGAACTAAAAAAGGAACAATATTTCATGTTCATATATAGGAGGACTCGATATTGTCAAGATGTCAGTTCTTCCCAGCTTGATCTATACATTAATTAAAAATATCCTCAAATTATTTTGTAGATGTTGACAAAGGGCTCCTAAAGCTTAAGGGAAGAGATAAAAGACCCAGAATAGACAACACAGTTTTGAGGAGGGACAACATTGAAGGACTAGCACTACCTGACTTCAAGATCCAATATAAAGAAATGGATTTTCAAGAAGAAATCAACTATTAAACCATGGAAAGACAGGGAGGGACCTTAAATGATATTACTAAGTAGAAGAAGCCAATCTGAAAAGTTATGTACTGCCTGATTCCAAATATATGACATTCTAGAAAAGCCAAAACTATGGAGACAATAAAAATTAAGTCATTCTAAGGAGCTGGAGATTGAGGGCATAGATGAATAGGTGAAGCACAAGGGATTTTTAAAGCAGTAAAAATACTATATGTAATGGTATAATGTTCCATACATGTTGTTATGCATTTCCCTAAAGGCATAGAACATATAGTACCAAGAATAAATTTTGATGTAAACTGTGGACTTTGGGTGATTATAAAGGCATCAGTGTGGCTTCATCAGTTGTAGCAAAAGCACCATTCTGATGAGAGAGAGCAATGATAATGTGTGAGGCTAGCATGTGTGGGAGCAGCATGTGTACCAGAAATCTCTATACCTTCCTTTCAATTTTTTTTTTAAAGATTTTATTTATTGATTTGACCACTGAGCCACCCAGGCGCCCCCTTCCTTTCAATTTTGATATGGTTTTAAAACTCTAAAAACAGCCTTAAAATTATCTCTCTCTAGAAGCTCGAAACTCTGGGAATTTTAAAAGTTCACATTACTAAATGCAAGTCAAATATAATGTGTCAACAAATAAAAGGAAATTTGTGAGTAGATTCAGTTAACATCAGAGCTTAGGTGTTTCAGTAAAAGCTTCAGGAAAAACGTAGCATTAGACTGGCTCTTGAGTAATAGGTAGTATTTCCCTAACTATGGAAGAGATGATTTTAAGCAGCCCAGTTGATGAGAACAGTATAGGTAGAGGAGAAGCAAATCGTCCATTTGGTTGGAAATAGAAGGTAACTTTGATGTGCTATGGTGTGTGTCAGGAGTGTCCTGTTGTATTGGAATAGAGAAAAGCAGTGTGGCTGTAATAGCTTGTATACAGTTATGTGATGCACTGGAAGAGCAGTAACGTATACGGGTATAATAGTATAACAGTATAATGTTAACAGTATACGGGTATAGTATAAACAGTATGATGTATACATTATATATATAAGATGTATATATAATGTATATAATATATATATTTATACTGTATAACAGTATAAACAGTATAATGTAACAGTATATGGGTAAGGCAGTAAAAGGAACACTTCACCCATCTTTTGCATACCATTTCCTGTGCTCAACTATCTGAACCCTGGTGATATAAATTAAATGCCTGTAATGGGAAAATATGGCAACTTTTAATATGCTTAAATTTACTGAAGTTTCATTGTCTGGGTACACTCCATAGCAGAAGACACAAATTTGGTTATTTACAGACAAGTGGAAAGTGCAGTGAATATGTGAAATATGTTTGACCTTTATGGTGATGTCCTGGAGAGCATATTTTCCATTTTAAAGGAGCCATCTACAAACCAGGTACAGTCCATTATTTGCATTCCATTTTTATAGGTCTTCTACTTCACAGGAAAGTATGGATATTAAAATATTATATAAAACATTTTGGAATTTAAATTTATACAACTGATTAAGTTTTTAAAACACTATGTGCAAAAACTCTTTTAAATACACTTGTCCCCTGTTCTGCTAGTCGGCTTCTTCAGCCTAAGTACAAATATGCTGGCTAATTCAGTGCTACACTACTTCAAATACGCAGGCTTAAATGATTGCAAATATTACTCCTGTTTGTGATGATTTTATGTCACTGTGGAATTCTTTGATTTAATCGCATACTTAAATAGTGATGAGCGCTGGGCATTATATGTAAGTGATGAGTCACTGGGTTCTCACCTGAAACTAATATTGCACTGTTAGTTAATTAGAATTTAAATAAAAATTTGAAAAAAAAATCAGTGCCTCACTTTAGTGACACAACATAACACATATAGTTAACACGTACACACATGCACATGTACACATGTATGAGAATATAAGTATAAATCCTGGAAATAGTCTTCAAAAATTTTATTTGAGAGAGAGAGAAAGAGAGTCACAATTGGGAGGGGTAAAGGTAGAGGGAGAGAAAATCTCAAGCAGACTGTGCTGACAGAGCCCAGTGCAGGCTCTTTCTCACAACCCCGAGATCATGACCCTACCCAAAATCAAGAGTTGGACATCCAACCAGCTACACCACCCAGGCACCCCTTTTTTGCAGGCGCTTTTGAGATTCCATTTCAAAACCATCTTTATCATTTATTACTTCAAAATGCATGCATTCACAATTTGTGTTGGCCATAGAACACAGATTAATCTTATCCTACATTTACTCATCTCTTTATAGTATAATTTAAGATCTTAAATTTTTAAAGAAATCTTTTTTACTTTCATCAGTTTTTCCTCTTACATAGATATATATGGATTTTACTCCTAAGAGCAATTACTAATTGGAAACATTGTATAATGTGCTAGTGAATCTTAATTTAAATCACTTTCAGAAGCACTGAACTCTCCCCGCTGCCTGTCAGCCTTCCCCACCTGTACTGATGTGAATGCAAGTGCACACGTTATCTGAAGAGCCATGTTGATTATAATTGCTTGGAGGGAATGCACCTTTTTAAATTCCTGCCATACCTTCTTTTCCTAAGCACACTGTAGTCCAGACAAGCTTCACAGCACAAAATCAGCTCCCCTAGGTCAGAGAATAGTCATTCGACATGCAAAATGTAATTATGCTCAGCAGGAGAACAGATAATTGGGGTATGGATACAGATATATTTTTATCACTTTTCTGCTGTTGATAGTCTTATTATATTTGCTCCTGAGATGTGGGAGAAGTCACAATAACAGAATCCCTTTATAGCAATTAGAATAGCTATCCACAAGGTGTTCCTGTGTTCCAACTGTATTGGGTGAAAAAGAGAATATGGAAATAAAAAAGAATAGTAGGGTTCCATCCCTCCCTCACAACTAAGGATGTACTTCCTAGTGCATACTTTATGAAAATGTTTTTCCTAAAGAAAAACTGAAAAATTAATTTAAAATACACTGATGGAGAACCTTCTGGTTTCAGCTTCTGCATGTAAAGATCTTTTAATGACCACTCCCATCCTTACAACAAGAAATGCCTGGAAAAATGAAAGTCAGTGACCTTTCTTGGACCCTTTAGAGAACAGACGTTGCAGAGCAAACTGTCACCCTCCCACCTCTGAAGAGCCATGCGAATCCAGAGTCAGAGCTGGTATTTGCTTACCTGGGGCAGAAACTTCTGTAAGTTCAGTTGTTGGAAACTAAGTAGACAAGTGTGAGAGTGGGAAATGTCTGGCATAGTACAGACTTATCATCTCCCCTCTCACGAAACTTTCCTTCTGCATAGTTAGAGTTCAAGAAATATCTCCTTATGATCCTGATGAAGGGAGTGGAAGATAGCCCTTGTGAAACACAGGAAGTGACTCCTCTGATTAAAAAATGCTTACTTCCGGGATGCCTGGGTGGCTTGGTTGGTTGGGCGGCTGCCTTCGGCTCAGGTCATGATCCCAGCGTCCTGGGATCGAGTCCCGCATCAGGTTCCTTGCTTGGCAGGGAGCCTGCTTCTCCCTCTGCCTCTGCCTGCCACTCTGTCTGCCTCTGCCTGCCACTCTGTCTGCCTGTGCTTGCTCTCTCTTCTCTCTCTATGACAAATAAATAAAATAAAATCTTAAAAAAAAAAAATGCTTACTTCCTAGCTTGGGCCCCCTCCATCCCTTCTGTCTCACCTTGTGGGGTGAAAACCCAGCCAGCAGTTTACACAAATAGACTGAGAAAACTACAGCTAGGGTCTGGAATTCATGCGGAGGATTATAGAAACTTTTTTCCCTTCATCTTACTACCTCACCGACCAAATGGCAGTACAGTAACAGTGGATTATAGGTCACAGATGACACAGTCACTCCAAGGAGCCATGGATAGGGAACCCCAAAGACAAGAGGAAAGACAAGTATACTCTGGTACCCACATCTATAGCAACTCCTATCTATAGCTCAACTCCTATCCATCTTAACATAAATTCTCCCCTAATAGATCTCAGTTTCTATTAGGTAATACATGTCTAGCAGTCACCAAAAAATGTAAAGCTATGGTATAAGGCAAAAGAAAAAAAAAAGTCTTTTTGACCATTTAAACTATTTTATAATTGTATTCGGCTGACTCCCAATTTCTCAACTCAAATCACAACCTGAATTTCCTCTCCTGAATATTCTGTGCTATCACTGACTTTTGATGTATATTTACATGACATGGCAGTACATTTATCAGGAAATAATAGTAATTATTGGAGGAGAAACTAGAGTTGTATAAACACATCCTCATTATCATGGGACCTTCAGACTAATGAGGAGGACTGTTATTGAGGAAGTAGTTTCAAGGATTAAGAAGGAGATGAAAAGGAACTGTAAGGTTCTTTGAGGGGGCATTATAGTACTAATCAGATTTTTTAAAAAGATTTTATTTATTTATTTGACAGAGATCACAAGTAGACAGAGGGGGAGGCAGAGAAAGGGGAGGAAGCAGGCTCCCTGCCAGGCAGAGAGCCTGATGTGGGACTTAATCCCACAACCCTGGGATCATGACCTGAGACAAAGGCAGAGGCTTTAACCCACTGAGTCACCCAGGCACCCCAGTACTAATAAGATTTTAAAAGTCTCTTTTATGAAGTAGCATAGTGTTGTAAAATGGTCCATTCCATTACTACAATGTGTGAGTGTTCAGTACATTTGTTTGAATCATACTAGTTAAGTGAATCACCTTACTTGTCTAAGAACTATTAACACAAGGAGCTAGATCATTCAGGTTAAAAACAAAATCATTTTATTTCCTTTCAAGTTGACACAGATAGATATGAACAGATGTAGTTGCCAGACCACCATTATAATCAATTATCTGTTTTATTCTATCAGTTTTCTGGAAAAAGTAATTGGTGTTGAACAAATGAAATCATTTTATTACTTTAAAATATATTTTTTTCTTTACATCATCAAAACTATTTGTGTCCTTCAATGTGCTCTGTACTCTTTTATGGTCTACCAAGATGAGTTAGTCATGGTACCTTCCAGGAAGAAACTCTAACATCCTATTTTGAGTACATGGGTATGAAATAAAAATATCTTACATTTTAAACACTTCATATAATCTGTCTTCACTTGCAGTATGATTTGCTGCTACATCTCTTTTATTTCACATTATTACATCCAAAATATGAGTTACAGAATTTGCACATAAAGCTCAACAGATGGAGTTCTTAAATTTCATCCAGCAAACAATAATCTACCACAAGTGCTTCAGAGTTCTATTCTAAAACATTGAACAGATTTAATTCGGTTTAGTACATGTATTCCTAAGTGAAAGAGCCCTTTTGAAATTGATACTTTCTTAATTGTTGAGATTAAGGATAGAGTAGTTCAAAGATGCTTAGTCCTTTTAAGAAAAAAACCCAGACTTTGGTTTTATGCTTTACAAAATTGATACGATACCTATTAACTACTGTATGGAAGAATTAAATGGAGAAAGACATTACTTAAAAGCCTAATACCAAAAAAAAAACAAAAAAACAAAAAAACAAAAAAACAAAAGCCTGATGCAAAATTTTAGAACAAATGGTTTAGTGCTATAAATCAGTAAATTTCCAAATGAAAAATAAAATAATTTTGCTTAACGTGGCAAATAATCATCTGTGTGTTGAATGTTTGTGTCTAAACCCAAAAAGTGCAATTTGCATTACCATTCAGTGCCTCTGGATAATTGTAATTGTATTTGTATATCTACTTTGAATTTTATGAATATATTTTCTGCCTAATAACATCATTGCACCAGTTGGTTTATTTTAATGTAACATAATTATTCCAGGGGGAAAAAAAAGGCTGATATTGCCAGCAGTCACTTTGAATCACTATACTACAATTGTTGCTATGTTAATATATGTTCTTCTTTTTTTCTTTTTTAAAGATTTTATTTATTTATTTGACAGAGAGAGAGAGATCACAAGTAGCCAGAGAGAGAAGCTGAGACAGAGAGAGAGGCTGAGTTATTTTATTGACATGGGGCTTGATCCCAGGACTCTGAGATAATGACCTGAGCTGAAGGCAGAGGCTTAAACCACTGAGCACCCAGGTGCCCATATTTTTTTATACATGTAATGTATTGGGAAAAACTGGCTTTTTAATTCATTAATGCTCAATAAATCCTATGTAACATACACAGACCCTATTTTCTCATCAGTTTTCAGTCTTCTAGGACAAATTAACCTTAGATATTGGAAAAAAATGCATCTATTTTTCAATCTTTATTTAGAGAAGAAGAAAATGATTTGACTCATTAGGTAAGAATAAAAAGTATTATGGAAGTAGAAAGCACATATTATTTTAAAATTATTTAATATTAGAATAAGAGTATTGATATAAAATTATTTATTATAAATAATTGTGTTCTTTTCCTTTTTAAAATTCAAACCAGGGCAGAAAAATTCCTTTGAAGGTTGAAAATAAATTATTCAAATTATTTCTCTTTATCAGTGATTCCTTAATAGTTTCTAGTTATTTGCATAGGTAACATCTCTTGCTTCCCCTTTCCTTGCCAAAGAGTGACAGAATGATGAAAATGTCTAGGTCCTAAATATATTTCTTTGCCAAGCTTGACAGTGGTTACCAAACTTTATCGTTGGCCAATTTTAAGATAAATAGCCTATCTCTGTAGCTTAAAGGAAGGGAGAAAGAGTTGGCAATATGAAATAAGTAGGAGAAAAGGTAGTTTATCTATAAGAGAAAAAAGGAGTGCATATTTATTTTCTCTTTTCACCATTCCACTGCTTAATCCTAAGTTCTGTTCTTGTAATCAGTCCTAGAGAGGAGGAAAATAAAAATAGCACTATACTTTTGTAGGGGAAAAAAGCCACCTTTTAGTTTAGAAGAAAAATTGTGGGTATGTGTATAATGGGTATATGTGAAGAATGTGTGTGTATACATGTGTGTACTTAAGCTACTCCATTACCTTTCTTCTCGCATCCTACTATGAAATGGATTGATATTTTAAAGGTCACAAGGAACCTCCATTTGGTGGCTTGTTTGCTGATACAAGCAGAAAAAAAAATTACTAAGATTTATAATTCTCTGGTGACCGAAGACATTTATTTTATTGACTCCTCTCTAATAGGATAGTAGGAGAGAATATATGTTATTCGATCTGTTAGAAATGAATTCCTTTTTAATTTAATAAATAGCTTCTAAATAATCAGCAAGCCATATGATATCCCAGCAATTTTATGTTTCTCTTGATATAATGAAGTATCGTAAATTATCATAAAGGGCTATTTGAGATGCATAAAATATACCAGTAATAATTTTCTGTGACTGTGGGTACTTGTGCTGATGCTACATAAAAGGAAATCTATTGCAACTCCTCATTTTTTTAAATCTGAATTTTCCCTTATTGACTTGCATTCCTATGCATTGGTTCCATGATCAAGCTTCTAACTTTGGATTTCAAATAATGTGAAGATAAGTGTATATCCTTTGCTCTCAAAAATACATGGGCATGTGTATGGTTAAAAGGCATAATTTCTTTCTTTTTTTTTTTTAAGATTTTATTTATTTATTTGACAGAGAGATCACAAGTAGGCAGAGAGTCAGGCAGAGAGAGAGGGGGAAGCAGGCTCCCTGCTGAGCAGAGAGCCTGATGCGGGGCTTGATCCCAGGACTCTGAGATCATGACCGGAGCCGAAGGCAGCAGCTTAATCCACTGAGCCACCAAGGCGCCCCAAGGCATAATTTCAAAGATTTTATAGAACCTTTGAAAATCACCTATGGATCCTGGTCCTACAGCTATAGATAGCTGTATGTGTGTTGAATGTTTGTGTCTAAACCCAAAAAGTGCAATTTTTGAAAAAATTAATTAATGGTGACTAATATACACAAAAATTTTATAAGTCATAGTAAGCAACTAGTTCATCTACTGACTCACCAGAAATGTGACCTTTTGAATGGAGATATAATAACTTCCTTTAAAGTTGAATTTCAATTCCCATTAATTTTCCCTATCAAGAGTTGAGAATGTCCTCCTCTGAGATGTAATCACTTTTACGTTTGGAAGAAATTATTAGTGCAAATAGACTGATTTAGAAACATTAAAAAACAAAGCAAAGAGAAACAATCTTTATTGTTGAATTTTACTTTGTGGTGACTTAGAAACAAACGACCAATATTCTAATCAGGCTTAAATGTAATCTCCTTATTATGGAATAAGTTTTATGTGCCTATTATATCTCCTATGTTTCTTTTTTTAAAATTATTTTTATTAATATACAATGTATTATTTGCCCCAGAGGTACAGGTCTATGAATCATCAGGCTTACACATTTCATAGTACTCACCCTCCCCAGTGTGCATAACCCAACCACTCTATTCCTACCCCTCCACTTCCCAGCAACCCTCAGTTTGTTTTGTGAGAGTAAGAGTCTCTTATGATTTATCTTTCTTCGGATCCCACCTTGTTTCATTTTTTCCTTCCCTACACCCTACAACCCCTGCCTTGCCTCTCAAATCATATCAGAGACATCATATGATAATTGTCTTTCTCTGATTGACTTATTTTGATCAACATAATACGCTCTATTTCCATCCATGTCATCGCAAATGGAAAGATTTCATTTCTTTTGATGGCTGCATATTATTACATCGTACATATATACCACATCTTTAGCCATTCATCTCTTGATGGACATCTAGGTTCTTTCCATAGTTTAGCTATTGTGGACATTGCTGCTATAAACAGATGGGTGCACATGCCCGTTCGGATCACTACCTTTGTATCTTTAGGGTAAATACCCAGTAGTGCGATTGCTGGGTCATAGGGTAGCTCTATTTTCAACTTTTTGAGGAACCTCCATGCTGTTTTCCAGAGTGGCTGTACCAGCTTGCATTCCCACCAACAGTGTGGGAGGGTTCCCCTTTCTCTGCATCCTCACCAGCATCTGTCATTTCCTGACTTGTTAATTTTAACCATTCTGACTGGTGTAAGGTGGTATCTCATTGTGGTTTTGGTTTGTATTTCCCTGATGCCAAGTGATGTGGAGCACTTTTTTCATGTGTCTGTTGACCATCTGGATGTCTTCTTTGCAGAAATGTCTGTTCATGTCTTCTGCTCATTTCTTGATTGGATTATTTGTTCTTTGGGTGTTGAGTTTGCTAAGCTCTTTATAGATTTTCGATACTAGCCCTTTATCTGATATGTCGTTTGCAAATATCTTCTCCCATTCTGTCACTTGTCTTTTGGTTTTATTAACTGTTTCCTACAAAAGCTTTTGATCTTGATGAAGTCCCAATAGCTCATTTTAGCCCTTGCTTCCCTTGCCTTTGGTGATGTTTCTAGGAAGAAGTTGCTGCAGCTGAGGTCAAAGAGGTTGCTGCCTGTGTTCTCCTTAATGAATTTGATGGATTTCTTTCTCACATTGAGGTCCTTCATCCATTTTGAGTCTGTTTTCATGTGTGGTATGAGGAAATGGCCCAATTTCATTTTTCTGCATGTGGCTGTCCAATTTTCCCAACACCATTTGTCAAAGAGACTTTCTTCCATTGGACATTCTTTCCTGCTTTGTCGAACATTAGTTGAAGAGTTGAAGGTCTATTTCTGGGCTCTCTATTCTGTTCCATTGATCTATTGTCTGTTTTTGTACCGGTACTATACTGTCTTGATGATGACAACTTTGTAATAGAGCTTGAAGTCTGGAATTGTGATGCCACCAACTTTGGCTTTCTTTTTCAACATTCCTCTGGCTATTTGAGGTCATTTCTGGTTCCATACAAATTCTAGGATTATTTGTTCCATTTCTTTGAAAAAATGGATGGGATTTTGATAGGGATTGCATTAAATGTATAGATTGCTTTAGGTAGCATAGACATTTTCACAATATTAGTCTTCCAATCCAGGAACATGAAACATTTTTCCATTTCTTTGTGTCTTCCTCAATTTCTTTCATGAGTACTTTATACTTTTCTGAGTACAGATTCTTTGCCTCTTTGGTTAGGTTTATTCCTAGATATCTTATGGTTTGGGTGCAATTGTAAATGGGATCTACTCCTTAATTTCTCTTTCTTCTGTCTTGCTGTTGGTGTGAAATGCAGCTGATTTCTGATAATTGATTTTCTATCCTGACACTTTACTGAATTCCTGTACAAGTTCTAGCAGTTTTGGAGTGGAGTCTTTAGGATTTTCCACATAAGGCATCACGTCCTCTGCAAAGAGTGAGAGTTTGATTTCTTCTTTGTTGATTCAGATGCCTTTTATTTCTTCTTGTTGTCTGATTGCTGAGTCTAGGACTTCTAGTACTGTGTTGAATAGCAGTGATGATGGTGGACATCCCTGCCATGTTCCTGACCTTAGGGGAAAAGCTCTCAGTTTTTCCCCATTGAGAATGATATTTGCTTTGGATTTTTCATAGATGGCTCTGATGGTATTGAGGTATGTACCTTCTATCCCAACACTGTGAAGAGTTTTGATCAAGAAAGGATGCTGTACTTCGTCAAATGCTTTTCCATCATCTGCTGAGAATATTGTATGGTTCTTGTTGTTTCTTTTATTAATGTATTATATCACATTGATTGATTTGCAGATGTTGAACCATCCTTGCAGCCCAGGAATGAATCCCATTTGGTCGTGGTGAATAATCCTTTTAATGTACTGTTGGATCCTATTGGCTAGTATTTTGGTGAGAATTTTTACATTCGTGTTCATCAAGGATGTTGGTCTATAATTCCCCTTTTTGATGGGGTCTTTGTCTGGTTTTGGGAACCTCATAAAATGAGTTTGGAAGTTTTCTTTCCATTTTCATTTTTTGGAACAGTTTCAGGAGAATAGGCATTAATTCTTCTTTAAATGTTTGGTAGAATTCCCCTGGGAAGTGATCTGGCCCTGGGCTCTTATTTGTTGGGAGATTTTTGGTGACTGCTTCAATCACCTTGCTGGTTATGGGTCTGTTCAAATTTTCTCTTTCTTCCTGGTTCAGTTGTGGTAGTTTATATGTTTCTAGGAATGCATCCATTTCTTCCAGATTGTCAGATTTGCTGGCATAGAGTTGCTCATAATATGTTCTTATAATTGTTTGTATTTCTTTGGTGTTTGTTGTGATCTCTCCTCTTTCATCCATGATTTTATTTATTTGGGTCCTTTCTCTTTTCTTTTTGAGAAGTCTGGCCAGGGGTTTATCAATCTTATTCATTCTTTCAAAGAACCAGCTCCTAGTTTCATTGATTTTTTTCTACTGTTCTTTTAGTTTCTATTTCATTGATTTCTGCTCTGATCTTTATGATTTCTCTTCTCCTGCTGGGTTTAGGCTTTCTTTGCTGGTCTTTCTCCAGCTCCTTTAGATGTAGGGTCAGGTTGTGTACTTGAGACCTTCCTTGTTTCTTGAGAAATATTTGTATTGCTATATACTTTCCTCTCACTTTGCCATTGCTGTGTCCCACAGATTTAGAACAGTTGTATTTTCATTTCCATGTTTCCATGAATTTTTTAAATTCTTCTTTAATAATCTATCCCTTCATTGTATTTAACTGTTTTTTTGTATACATATAGGTTTAGCTTTATCTAAAATTTTGGGATACAGTTTCTTCTAATAGATAAAAATATACCCTGAATCTAGCACATGGCTTTATTTTAGTCACCACCTTGATCACATTCTTCCCTCTTTTTTCTTCTTTCTTTTTCAACTAACTTATCAATATTTTTTTAGAATTTTTAAATTTTCATCTTTACAGTCATATTCCATTCCTTCATCATGTTTACCCTTATTTTTGTATATATATATATTTTTAAAATTTGGGAGGCAGGTGACTTGTTAGTGCACTAGGCAGCACATCAGTCTCACAAAATTTTGGGAGGTAGTTTCTTCTATGAGACCAAAATACATCCAAAATCAAGGGGGTGGCTCTGTTCTACTCACCAGTCTAATACACACAGACACACATACACACACATACACATACATGCATACATATATATTATAATATTATATATAATTATACAATGAAGGGATAGAATAAGACTCTAACAATGACAATTAAGAAAGATTTTTAAAAAGGTAGTGATAATGTAAAATAGTTATAAAAAATTAAAATAGGAAAAAGGAAAATTAAAATTAAAAAAAATTAAAAATAGAATGAGAAAAAATAAAAGAAATTAAACTTTGAAAGACTAATGAATGTTGGGGAAAAAAGCCATGAATTCTATGTTTTACTTTTCCCTAGTTCTGGAGTTCCACAGTTCTCGTTGATTAGGGAACTTGGTCTTGGTTGGATGCTGTTGCTGATCATCTGGGGAGGGGGCTGTTTCAGTGATTCTCAAATGTCTTTGCCTGAGGAGGAATTGCACTGCCTTTTCCATGGGCCAGTCTAAGTAATCTGCTCAGGTTCACTCTGGGTAACTTTTGTTCCCTGAACACTTTCCATAGAGCCTTGGAGCACAGGAATGAAAATGGCAGCCTCCCAACCTGTGGCCTAGAGGAGCCAATCACTTGAGGCCCCACTCCTCAGTGTGTCCTCAGAGAAAAGCAGTCAGTCCCTCCCATCTCCCTGGTCTCTGGCCTTGCTCCATGCTCACCCATGTGGCCTGTGACTGAACGTTTCTGTTTCTGGTGCACAACCCTGATTGGAGTCTCCAAACCCAGCAGATTCTTGTCATGTGTTCCTGAGCCACTCTTCCCTGAGGGGGAAGGAAGGGGTTTCTCCAGATCGGCCACTTGTGGGGTCCTTACTTGGAGAGCAATGTCCCAGTTGTGCCTTGGATCTTGGTTCAGGATAACTCTGAGCTGATAGCTCACTCCTTGGCTGTGTCTCTGTAGCCAGCCTCCCTGCCCTGACACCTGGGAGCTCTGCCACTCTCAGACACCCGTGGTCTTTCTGTTACCCCACGAGTCCTGAGACCACACTGTCTCTGCGAGGGCTCTACCCCTCCCCCCCCCTTAGCCTCTGGAGCGATGTCCCTCATGGAACAGACTTCTATAGTTCTGATTTTGTGCTCCGTTGCTCCTCCACTTACTGGGAATTGGCCCCTCCCCCCACAGTCTATCTTCCCATTGTTTTGGATTAACTTCTGTGCATGTCCTACCTTCCCAAAAGTGGTTGATTTTCTGTTCTTAGAATTACTACTCTTCCCTTCTATTTCTTGTTGAGTTTGTAGGTTTTAAAAATGGTTTTATAACTCTCTAGCTAAACTCCTGGGACCTAATGCTATTTCAGTTTTCTACTCATCCGCCATCTTGCTTCCTCTCTCTCCCCTGTGTTTCTTTTTCTTAACCTTTGCATTTGCTAGCTTTACCCACCTTATAACAGTTCCTTTTTTAGTATGTCCTTTTCTGTTCCAGAAAGGTATATATATTTGATGTCAAATATATATGCTGTTGCCAAAAAAGGACAAGAAAAACAGGGTTTTGGGATTTAAAAAAATTCATTCAGTGTGTTGATGTAATTGGCAGATATCAAAATAACATGCTCCTTCAGAGACATATGGTTGAGAAATAATGGAGTATTTCAGCTGCCTGTGGGTTTGTCTTCACATCTGTATTCAAAACATTGCTATACAAAGCTCAAAATAACTGCTTCCTAATTTTTCGTAATTTTTTAATTTTTTAAGTTTGCCAAATTCCAGGGAACTGAATTGCATTGTCATTTATTCCTTGTTAGAGCAGCTGAAACAGAAAAGTGGGGTAGTGAATGAGAAATAGTGCAAAATTAAGGATATGAACAATAGTAAAAATACATGGTTGGATTTCACATAATATTTGGATTAAAACGTACCTATAACAACAGTGACAAACATTCTAGTTACTTTTGTGTAATTTTATTTAACTCACAAGTTTCAAAGTTTTATTATTCAATCTAGCATTCATTTATTTACTCTATGCATTAACTGGGCACTTGCTTCATGGTAGGCAATGATTCTATGTAAGTCACACTAAAAGATAGGTATATATTTTTTAATATTTCTATTTATATATTGTAAGCAATAAATAAATTTAAAATGTGAAATTTTTATAACTTTATCTTAGCCCCATTCCATGTATTAATTTTCAAGAATATAATCCTTTTGAATTTTTTAATGTTTAAGCGCATGTTACCACCAGATAATACATTTTCTCCCTCACTTTCTTTCTCAGATCAGATTTCCCATACATTGACACACTTTTTAAAGGTTTTGTGGGTAACTGCTGATTTGTTCTTCTTTTTTACTTTTAGTATTTTACTTTGTTTTAATTTCATATTCTTTCTTGAAATGAAGATTTAATTCATTTCTCAGTATTGTGATGAGAAATTTGGAGATATTTGGAGATAGTAGAACTGTCTTAGCAACTTTCAAATGCATCATACAGTATTAACTAAAACTACTATGCTGTGTATTACAGTCCCATAATTTCTTTATCTTATAACTGAAAGTTGGTACCTTTTAAACCCCCCTTTACTAATTTTATCCACGCCCCCAAGCTGCCTCTAGCAACTACCAATCTATTCTTTGTATCTGTGTGCTTACTTCCTTCCATTTCTTTTTCTTTGCCTTTTTTTTTTTTTTTGGACTCTGAATATAAGTGAGATCATAAGGTATTTGACTGTGCCTGAGTTATTTACTTAGCGTAATGCCTTAAGTTCCAACCATGTTGTTCCCAATGGCAAGATTTCCTTCTTTTTTATGGCTGAATAATATTCATATATATATATTCATAAACATATATATGATATATATGTAATATACATATAATAAATATAAAATGTAATTTTTTTTCTTTGGATTTTTTTCCAATTTTCTTTATCTGTTCATCCATCAATATTTCTATTGTTTTATCTTGTCTATTGTAAATAACACTGCAATAAACATGGGGACACATATCCCTTTTTGAGTTAGTGTTTTTGTTTTCTTTGGATAAATACCCAGTAGAGGAATTGCTGGATCACATGGTAGTTTAAATTTTTTCAGGAGCCTCTATATTGTTTTCCCATAGCAGTTGTACTAATTACATCCCCGTCAGCAGTGCACAAGGGTTCCCTTTTCTTCACCTCCTCATCAACAGTGTTGTTTTTTTTTTTTTTTATCAAACTAATAAACATTCTAACAGGTGTGAGGTGATTTCTCATTGTAGTTTTGATTTGCATTTCCCTAATGATGAGTGATGTTGAACACCCTTTTGTGGATCTGTTGGCCATGTGTAAGTGTTCTTTGGAAAATGTCTGTTCAGAACCTCTCCCATTTTTTAATCAGATAGATTTTTTTTTTTTTCTGTGTGTGTGTTTGAGTTTTATGAAGGCCTTTATGTTTTAGGTATTAATTCCTTTTCAGATATATACGATTTACATATATTTTCAACTGTTTCTCAGGCGGTTAACTTTTCATTTTATTGATGTTATCATTTGCTGTATAGAAACTTTTTAGTTTGGTGTAGTTCTCTTTGTTAATTTTTGCTTGTGTTGTCTTTGCTTTGGTGTCAAATTCAGAAAATCGTCACGAAGGCCAATATCAAGGAACTTAATGCCTTTTTTTTTTTTCTTTTGGGAGTTTTATGGCTTTAAGTGTTATGTTCAAGTATTTAATCCATTTTGAGATGGTTTTTGTATATGGTGTTACATAGAGGTCTAGTTTTATTTTTTTGCATGTGGTTGCCCAGTTTCCTAACACCTTTTATTGAAAAGACTGTCCTTTCCCCAATGTATATTCTTGGTTCCTTTGATGTAAATTAATTGATCGTACATACATGAACTTATTTCTGAGTTTTGTATTGTATTCCATTAATCTGTGCATCTGTTCATGACAATACCATTCTTTTTTGATCACTGTATCTGTAATGTAGTTTAAAAACAGGGAATGTGATGCCTCCAGCTTTGTTTTTCTTTCTCATGGTTACATTGGCCAATTGGGGTCTTTAGTAGTTCCATACCACTTTTAGGACTATTTGTTTTATTACTGTGAAAAACATACTGGAATTTTGATAGTGATTGCATTGGATCTGTAGATTGCTTCGGGTAGTATGTGCATTTTAGCAGTATTAATTCTTCCAGTATATGAGGGTAGAATGTCTTTCCATTTATTTATGTGTTCTTCAGTTTCTTTTGTCAATATTTTATAGTTTTTACTATATGGGACTTTCATGTCCTTGGTTACATTTATTTCCAGGTATTTTATTCTTTGAATGCAATTATAAATATGTGTGTTTTCTTAATTTCTCTCTCTTATAACTTGTTACTGATGTAGAGAAACAATATATTTTTGTATATTGACTTTGTATCCTACAACTTTACTAAATTCATTTATCCTAACTTTTTTTGGTGGAGTCTTTAGGACTTTCTATATATATACTCATGTCCTATGTAAATAAGTGTAAAGTTAGGTTGTTTATTAGAATTGTTTCTTGACATAGACCAGTATCACTATAAAATTCCTTCTTAGAACTGCTTTTGTTGCATCTGTAAATTTTGGTGTGTTGTATTTCTTTATTCATTTGTCTAAGGTATTTTTTTTTAAATTTTTCTTTTAACTTCTTCTTTGACCTACTGTTTGTTCTAGAACATATTGTTTAGTCCCCATATACTTGTGAATATTCTGGGGTTTTTAAAATGTAATTTATTATTAGTTTTAAACCACTGTGGTCAAAAAAGATGTCCGATATGATTTCAGTCTTCTTAAATTTATTGAAGCTTATTGTGTGGCCTAACTTAATGATTTATCTTGGATAATCTTCCATGTCTGCTTGAGAAGTATGTGCATCCTATGGTATTGGATCCATTGTTTTATATATATCTGTTAATTTTATCTGGTCCAACATTTTGTTTAGGGCCAATGTTTTCTTTCTGGATAATTGATTATTGATAAAAGTGGTATATTAAAATCCCTACTATTATTATATTGATGTCTTTTTTTCCTACAGGTTTCTTAGTATTTGATTTGTATATCTAGGTGGTGATACATTCATAAATATTTACAAATATTTCATAATATTTACAAATATTTCATAATATTTAGTTCATAAATATTTACAAATGTTATATCCTCTTGTTGGATTGAGATTGGGAGGGAGACAAACCATAAGTGACTCTTAATCTCACAAAACAAACTGAGGGTTGCCGGGGGGAGGGGGTTTGGGAGAAGGGGATGGGATTATGGACATTGGGGAGGGTATGTGATTTGGTGAGTGCTGTGAAGTGTGTAAACCTGGTGATTCACAGACCTGTACCCCTGGGGATAAAAATATATGTTTATAAAAAATAAAAAATTAAAAAAAAATGAAAAATGTTTTCTAATTGCTATAGATAACTTAATAATTTGGCAGTATGTTCACATTAAGAAAAATATATATTTCTTATCAAAATTACATTTTATAAGATTTAATAAAATAATGTAACATGAGATACAGGATTCAGTTCATGAGTTTAACTGAGTCCCTTCAGTGTAGTCCTCGCATATGAAGATGATTAGGCTTTTGTGTTATTGTTTCATTTTGAGGACTATGCTCATTTTTTGTCTTCTTCTTGCTTCTTCTTTTTTTTTTGTAATAAGGCATAATATTTGAAATCTCAATTACTTCCATGGCATAACTGAGTTTTATCACTTAATGTAATTTCTTCTGAAAATATAAATTTCTATATTTTATCTATCACCATTATTCACTGTGTGGTCTGAACTTTAAAAGGCTATAGCTATAAGTTTTCAAATAATGACAGGATATGATGTGAACATGTCTACTTTTTTTTTTTAACATGTCTACTTTCTAAGTAGACAATTGTGTCAATGCATTCATTGACACAAATGCTCATGTATTTTTTCTCTTGGTTTAAATATACATGAGTTATAAGAGTGTGCTCACAGCTACATTTCTCAGGAGCCTGAGGAGCTTAAAGCAGCTGGAGGGACTCTGTTCTGGGCCCTACTGTCAAGAAATTACATGGTGAGGTTTGTTTGGTGTTGTTTTTATATAGTGTCCTTCTGCTCTCTTTTAGCACCTCTGAGTGTCAGGGGATCCAAAGTATGAAAGATAGCAAGGTTATAAAGAAGCAGCTGATTCTAGTCTCTTTACTTCCTTATATACCTGAATTCCTTTTTGCAAAAGTTTGTTTGGTTTTGTGACGGCTTATCCTACAAGAATAGATCCTTAGGGCCTACATTTCATCAGCCCCTTCCACTTCATAATTTGATCTTCTTGAATTTCCCGGATACCTGGGAAATTTAACGTTCAGCTTTCAAAATCGCTCTGAAAATGTGGTTGTAAGTATTCTTTCTTTTCTTCTTTCCTTCCCTCTCTCCCTCCCTCCTTTTCTACCCCCCTTCCTTCCTTCTCCCTTCTTTGCTTCACTATTGATTTATATGACTTTTGTCCTTATTTCTGTATCTTATTACTTAACTCTTATTTCTTCTCATTTCTCTGGATTTCTCTGTCTACCTTTGGTGGCAAAAGAAGAAAAGTTATTTCTTGAATTTTTAAAAACAAAAAGTATATATTTATATTTAGAAAACTCAAACATGTTAACTATTTATGGTAGAATTCTAAAATTAATGGTTTCCTTACTGATTTTAAAGGGTAACTCTGTTCTGGGTCATGCCAAAACCCTTTCACATATTTTCAAACAGAATTTACAATAAAAAGAGAATGATTAAAAATATATGGATGTGGTAAGAGGAAACCTGGGACAAGGCCATTAATGTCTGTTCAGTTTCTTTGGAACAAAGATGAAAGGTAACTCTCCTGTCAAGATATATCATGTTTACTCTAAAAATGTGGAGCTAGCTTTTCATGTGAAATCTGCCATTTAATTGATTTTAGGTACTTCTGAGAAACAAAATGATTCAAGGTAATTGCTATATGATTTTTCATGAATAAGAGTTTAATTGGAGTTTATCATCATGCCCTTGTTAACAGATTACTTCCATAAGATAATATCAAAATGATTGCTGGGAAAGATAGTCCTACCTTGCCCAGAGATGACTAAATCAAGAAGGTGATCCAGGAATCGAAAGTTTATGGACATGTATATATATATGTTATTTTAATTAAACATTAAAGCACTTTTAATTTAATTTTCTCATTCTGATCATGAATTCTTTTTTTTTAATTAATACATTTGGAAGTTAAATAATGTAATTTTATTGAGAAAATAAGGTATATGAAGCATTTTTAAAGTAGGACAATAATGAAATACGTATTAAAACCAATTGATTTTAAGGCATCTAAATAAAAATTAGATAATAGATGCTTAAGAAGTTTTAATTGCAAGATTATTATTGACTGTAGTAATGTTAAAGAAGTTAAAATTATAAAAATCATTCAAAAATATCACTTAGAGAATCTTTCCCATCTCATTAACAAATGTCTTAATGATGTCTTTAGCTTGCTATTAATTATACACTTATATTTATAATTTATTGTATATATTATAGAATACTAAAGTACTGGCACTATGATGGGTTCAGTTTGTGGTTCAAATGATTATAGTAACACAAATTAAAAGAAAAATCATAACACGTTAAAGTGGAATAAATTCCCAGTATTAAGCATTAATAACACACTTTCTAAAAAAAGGAAAAAGAAAAATTTTTAATAGAGAATAATTAACAGAAATTGCTTGTTTTCTCTGTCAAAGTAGGGAAAGAGTTGGGTTACATATTAATATAGGCAAATATAATAGTCTCTGAGCAAGAATCTTACTAACAGTGGAAACCTCATTTGCTTCTTTCTCAATGGACTTTTGCCTTAACATCTTTATATTAGACTTTCAAGATAAGCTATAATTTTATCCTGTCGAATATGGGAAGTTCAAGAAATACTAAAATAAATGCTATTATGGGCCACAGTTATTAAAACAGCAGGCAAGGTATTATGTTTTATCTTTCTTTTTTGGCAATAAACAACATTAAAAGAGAACTATACTTCATACAAAAATGCAGAGCACAAACTAACATCTCTGAAGAAAATAAAGAAATTTAAAGTATTAAGGCACATAGTACTTGCTGATTTAGATTGGGACCAGTTTGTGAAGAGCACCGGCTGACCTATTAATGATTTGGGATATTTGCTATGGAGAGTCAAGTTCACATCCTCTAAGCAGAGGATTAATGTGAATAGGTATGATTTTTTCTCAAAAAGTAGAGGTTGGTTAAAACTGTGGAGGATAGACTTCTGGAAGAAGAGCAATTGATAAGCCTGGTGTAATGAGATAATGAGGGTTTGAAGGGTAAGCAAGCAGATTCTGGAAATATTTCTGCTTAATCTTTCTACCAATTAGGGTAAAGATTTTGTTTATAGTATGTTTTGAAAGACTTTGGCATTGAATAATTCCCTAAATTTCTAAGTCTGCAATAAAATATGTTTGACCCAAAATGATTTCATGGGTCAGTGTCACAATGGTATCTAACCCTATAGACTGTTGGTTTACATAGGGAAAACAGAAACTCCTGGCAGTTAATCATACAGTAATATTCTTAATATTCTTAATCGTACTTCTTAATATTCTTAATCGTACTTCTGCAGTTTTACTAAAAGAATGACCACATGCAACCAATATTTTAAGTGGAAAACATGTATACTATTTTAATTCTTTGAGTATATGAATTATTTTTTCCAAAGATTTATTTATTTATTAGAGAGATGGAGAGAGAGCACAAATAGGCAGAACAGCAGGCAGAGGGAAAGGGAGAAGCAGGTTCTCTGCTGAGCAGGGAGCCCGATGCGGGGCTTGATCCTAGGACCCTGGGATCATGACCCGAGCAGAAGGCAGCTGCTCAACCAACTGAGCCACCCAGACACCCATATAAATTATTTTTTTGTTGTTATTTTGTGTTAACTTTCCGGAGTGGCCATATTTTCTTTTATTATTTTTTAATTTAAATTTTTTATTTAAATTCAGTTAATGTATCGTGTGTTATTTGTTTCAGGGGCACAAGTCTGTGACTGATCACTCTTCTATAATACCCAGTGCTCATTACAATGCATGCACTCCCCAATGTCCATCACGCTGTTACCCTCACCCTCTTCTCTCCAGCAACCCTCAGTTTGTTTCCTCAGATTGAGTGGACTTTTTAAAAATTGGCTGTCCCAGAGCATAGATACCACATTAAATCACTACAGATCACTCAGACTAGTGGCAAAGGAGTTCTGGATTTCCTGACTCCTTGGATATAGTCATAGAAGCCCTGCTTGTGAAGGGTTGTGTATATGGGGATGGGGCAACAGGGATGGGGCTTCATCTTCCTGGAAAGAATCTTGGAGACATTTTGTTTACTGCCCGTCAAAAAGAAAAACTAGTTGAGTTGATACCAGGAGGAAAAAGGGAGAATGAAAAGGGGATTGGAATATTGTGTACTGTCAATGAGAAATCGTTAACAAATAGAGTTGAAGCAACAAAGATTTTATTCAAAACGATCTCAATAGAATGAGATAGACGGATTTCAAGTGCTTTGAAACAAAGGGCAGGAAAATTTTTAAGCATAAGGGTGGACCCATTGAAAATTAGTAGAAGATATTAGCCAGGAGGTCATGCGTGCAATGAAGCCCTCTGTGTTTGCTAACTGTTGCTAATTGTTAGGCTCCCACCATTCCACAGAGACTGAGAGGGGTACTGTCTTTTTTGATAATAGCATTTTAAAGGGATGGCTCCTGTGTGCTTGAGAAAGACTGCTCTGGGTTGAAAAACTAACAAGAGGCTGGGAGAAAACTTACACTTCAAAGGGACAGTGAAAGACTTTACAATTTTAAATTTTCTAAAGTAAATCCTCTAAGACAAGACAAGTCAAGGGCCTAGAATCAAGAAGAAATTTGTCTGGTGGTTGCTGGAGGGGAGGTAGTGAGGGGGGAATGGGTTAAAGAGGTGATGGCATTATGAGGTAATGATCACTGAATGTAGTATTTAAGTGATGAATCACTAAATTCTACACCAGAAATCAATATTATGATATATGTTATTTAACTTAAATTTAAATAAAAATTTGGAGGAAAAAATTAAAATAAATTTGTATCTTAAAAGGAAATCTTTCTAAAGTCTAGTGAGGCTGAGCGGAACATTAAGGCTACTTGATCAGTTCTAAGCCTGCTGATGCCTTATTGAATGCTATGCACAGTACTAGAGGTAATGAATGAGTAATAGGGTTATCCTTGGAATTCAAGCAGAGCTCCCATTGCTATGCTGAGAATTGAGTGTGGCTTCCCATCATCTTTTAAAGACCAAGACCCCTGATAGTCTGCATTCTAGCCAAGAGAGCACACCCTAACATGTGCCAATGGACCTTGTGGGACCACTCCTTAACTGCAGTCCTAGGGAGCAGCAGTAAGAAACAGCTTGGTTGTTACTTCCTCACTACTCAGTACTTAACACTCACTACTTAACTCACTACTTAACAATATATTAGGTACCCAACAATTTTGAATTCTTGAAGGGGACAATACAGAATTAGAAGAGAGTCATGCCAGGCTCTTTATCTGTTAAGAAGTGATAAAATCAGTTTACTTTGAGAGAAAAAATGTAGTGAGAAGTGAAAATATTTGCACCTGATTTCAGTGCCCATAGTTTTACCATTTGTTTTCATATATAGTTTGTCAAATTATTCTGAAAAATTGTCAGTGTTTAAGTTCTGGAATGTGTTTGGAAATGCTTTAGGCTAACAATTTGGTATATCTTATTATTAAAAGGCAGATAGTTATAATTGTCAATGTTATGTAGGTCAAATGTATTGTCTACTTTGAAAGAAAAAAATATTACTTTCAATAATAATTCACAATAGATGATATAGAAAGCACTTTATTTTCATAGGTTGATTAAGAAAGTGAGACTAATGTGTCATGAAAAAATACTGTTCTATAATGAACTTAATGCATTCTCAAAAGGTTGATTTCTATATTAGGTCAAGACTCTCTAGGATGGAAGATTTCATAAAACTTTACAAATATGGGAGTAATTGTACTTCAAAGTAGTATAAGTGTGTGAAACTCAAAGATCGTTGTCCCAGATGTGCATTTATTCTTTTTTTTTTTCCCCAAAGATTTCACATTTGAGAGAGAGCATGTGTAAGTGGATATGCAGACATGAGTGGAGGAGAGGCCAATGGAGGGGAGAAGTAGACTCCCTGTAGAGCATGGAGTCTGACTCTCCCAAGACCCTGAGTTGATGCCTTGAGCTGAATGAAGACAGACCCTTAACTGATGGAGCCACCCAGGAGTCCTGCATTTATTCTTTTTATTTATATTTTTTATTGTAAAATACACATTTTCTTCACTTTATTTTTGCAGTGATAATAAAATAGCCATGCCATTAAAAATAATGGATTATGATTAAAATTCAGTATTATAAGGAAAATAGTGATGAAAGTATAGTTTCAAAAGCAAAATTATCCAATTGAGAGCAGATAAAATCTAAAATTTGCAAATACTTGATGCATAGCTTTTTGTTCTTCTGCATCAATCAGACCTGAAGATAACCAACAATATCAACTAAATATATTAAGTTTTTAATTATTCTCAAAGGAGTTTTAGAACTAGATAAACTGGATACATATTATAAAAAGTCATTTGAGTACAAGTCCTTCTCTTCCTCCCTACTGTCCTCTCATTTCCACACACAAGTGCATGCACGCATATATGCACACCCACACACTTCAGCATTTGTTGGCAAAATAAAAAATAATCTCAGAAACCCTTAGGATTTCCTTCTAGCTATGTATCACTTAGCATTTTCTACCCTATTTTTTTTTTTTTAACTCATCCTCTTTAATCTCATCAACATCTTCATTTCTCTTGCAGTTTGGGAACAAACATACAGTTTAGAGACTTTCTACTTGTGTTTCCCTAATGCTGAGATGTCCTTTCAGATGTATTATGATACAGCTTTTCACATTATTCACATCTCTCATCCATAAGTCAACCCCTTAGAGATGTTTTCTCCACCTGTTCTATCCAAAACAAGCTTCCTGCCATGATTTCCAGTTTATTTACTATTATTATTACCTTTAACAGTGTAAATGCTGTGAAGCATTGATAATTCTCTGGTATTTTATTTATTTTTGTCTATTGATTTTGTTTTTATTTCTATTAGAATGTAAGCTCTGAGAGCAGGAAACTGTTTTGTTTACTGCAATGTTCTAATTGTCAGAACAGTTTCTGGTGCGCTTAGGAGCTCATTGACATTTGCTGAATGAATAAATGAACTAATAGTAAAGACATAATATAACATGAAAAAGGAATTAACTTATGAATACATAAAACTGACTATATCTTCCACAATTGGATTTAGGGAAAGACATATCAAAAAAGAAGGAATTTTTATTTCCTTTTTTGTGAATAAATTGGGAGTTTTTCCATGATTTCATTTAACTAGGCTTATAGCCAGCTATCCATCATTCTCATATTTCTCTAGTCACATATATTTTGAATACATTTATTAGTTTGTCTCTTGCATTTTTATTTTGTATATGAATTTTTTTTCTGCTTACAAAGTGCTTCTTTTTTTTTTTCTTTAATTGCTTGTGGCTTTGTTTTTATGACTAATTTAGAAAGGCTCTCTTAATCCAAAGGTAATAATTATTATTATTATTTTTTAAATATTTTATTTATTTATTTGTCAGAGAGAGAGGGGGAGAGAGCGAGCACAGGCGGACAGAATGGCAGGCAGAGGCAGAGGGAGAAGCAGGCTCCCTGCCAAGCAAGGAGCCCGATGTGGGACTCGATCCCAGGACGCTGGGATCATGACCTGAGCCGAAGGCAGCGGCTTAACCCACTGAGCCACCCAGGCGTCCCAATAATTATTTTTTTAACCTCTATATTTTTCTTGTAGCTTTTTGGTTACTTATGTTGATGCTTTGATTTGTTTGGTTCCATTTTTTAAAGAAGGAATAAAGTAAGACTCCTTATTTTTCTGGTTTTCTAGATACTTTTCTCAAACACTCCTTTAATCCCTTATATTTATTTTTTGTTCCTGGATTCTGAAATCTTGAACTATATCTATTAATATTTGTCTCTTGTACTAGAAATGAAGATGGTAACTTTAAATACAGTTAGAGTTAAGAAAATTAGAAATGTGCAGTGAGTTATCAGAATTCATTTTAGGATGCAAAGACAAAGGGATAAATTGTAAAACACTATACTTATGTTTTTTAACCCATAAAATTAGCCTAGCAGTTAATATTTTCAGCTAGAATGGGAAAAAACATATTGTGATACCTTTACCAGCAGAGTTCATTGTTTTATGTTAAGCTCTCGAATTCTGAAGTGAAAATATTTGTATATTACTGTACAAAAATTTTTATTTGGAATTTTTTTTCAGGATTTTATTTATTTATTTGACAGAGAGAGAGTGACAGAGCACAAACAGGGGAGGCAGTAGAGGGAGAGGGACAAGTAGGTTGCGCAGGGAGTCCGATTAGGGAGTCAATTCCAGGACCTTGAGATCATGACACTTAACTGACTGAGCCACCCAGACACCCCTATTTGGAGTTACATATAGCTTCCAAGTCTACAACCAAAATGTCAAGTACTTGATTTCCTTATTACCTAACTCTTTACCTTCTTCTCTTCCCTCTATAGTCATTCACGTGGGCCGTTCAATTGATTTGAATTCAGTCAGTTATCAAAGTATGAGAAATGTTACTGGAGGATGTGACCGAATCCACTCAGCTCTGCAACCTGGATTGCTAATCAGATCACTGACAACAACTTATTTTACATTATTTTACCTTTTTTAAATTAGAATATACTTGAGATAAAAGGAAGCCAAAATCTCTGGAGGTACTGGGATAGAATCAAATGAAGAACTATCTAATGAAAGGAGCTGCTTATCATGGAGAAAGACTGTGATATTCTTATAGGAATATAGAAAAAGATGTTAGAATATTTACTGGAAAAACTTGCCAGCACATCATACCGAAATGTGTTCAGCTTTTTCTGATATGTATACAAATACATATTGAACAAGTCTGTTTCATCCAATTCAATGTATAATTTGTTTTTATTAAGATTATTTGTGTACTGTTTCAGTGTGGAACAATGTCTTCATGTGCCTTAGGGATGGGTGTTGCCTAGAAAATATCCTTATCCTTACTAATTTATTTTATTTAAAATATTAATAGTATTAATCACTTTTTATGCTTAGCCATTTCTCCAGATCTGTTTCCTTGCTGATGCCTTAATTTCTCCCAACGTCTTAGGAAGGACAATTATTATACTTATTTTCTTTGACTTTATCATTCCTCCCCTCACTTTTTTTAAGGTGGGTCAACAATGATGAGTTTTCTATTCCTGAGGTTTGTGAGCCCTTATCCAGTCTATGGAGTACAAGTCTCAAATCGAGTCAGAAAAACAAGCCAAGTTTGAAATATTAATCAACGTGTAATACATTAATATGCACATTAATGACAAAATTTATTTAGAGCTTTATAATAACCAGGGAATTATTAATAAACCATGAATGCTAATAGTATTTTGAGATGCAGTAAAGCAGATAGAAAGAGAGCCAGTGACTATAATAAGGGAAACTAACAAAAGAATACAGAAGCCTTTATATCTTGGTTTCAGTAGTCATTTTTCAATAGTTTCACAAGGAACTATCATTTTTTAAAATGTCAACAAGAAAAGTAAACGTCCACCTGCTTGCTTACTCAGTGTCACAAATCTCACCATTAATCTAATAAACAGCAGTTCCCTGGGCTAGAAAACTTATTTAAAAATCTTTCCAAGGCAAATATCCTTTCATGATCATAAATCACTTTCTTTTGAACTCTATCTGAACTCAAATTAGCATAAAAATATTGAGATGAGCTCTATTTTATAACTCCTGTGCATGAAGTGCCTTATCTAAATATTTTAATCTTCATTTCATATATAAAATTCTGGCACCTTAATAGCAGTTAACATAATTTTAATCAACAACAGAAACCTAAGTGTGCTTCTCTTGCCTGGGTTTCATGTTCTGACCAGTTGTATTATATTTTTCTTTTCTCTTCCCTGTAGACATGTAAAAGAGTTGCATTTTTAAAATTCTTCAGATTTTTATTTATTATTATTGTTATTATTATTATTTTTGAGAGAGAGAGAGTGTAAGCAAGCAGGGTGCACTGAGAGGCAGAGGAAGAGGGAGAGAGAATCTCAAGCAGGCTCCATGACCAGCGTGGAGCCCAATGCAGGGCTTGGTCTCATGACCCCAAGATCATGATCTGAGCCAAAGTCAAGAGTCAGATGCTTAACTGACTGAGACATCCAGGAGCTCCCAGATTTTTATTCTTTTTTTTTTTTTAAGATTTTATTCATTTATTTGACAGATAGAGATCACAAGTAGGCAGAGAGGCAGGCTCCCCACTGAACAGAGAGCCTGATGTGGGGCTCCATCCCAGGACCCTGGGATTATGACCCAAACTGAAGACAGAGGTTTTAACCCACTGAGCCACCCAGGCACCTCCCAGATCCCAGATTTTTATTCTTAAGATCATTTTATATTTCTTAAATTTCTAAATGATAATTATTTCTTGTTAAATACAATAACTACTTAGTCATTACTATTTCATTTGAGCCAACACTTTACAATAGACTACATATATGTGAAAAATAATAAACTTTGCAAAGTTAGAGTTTTTGATGCATTGCTAGGTAATTCAGATAGAAACTGAAATGAGAAAGATTTTTATTTCAACTTTATACAGCACCAGTTTATGTGAAATACTAATCTTGCAAAAATGTTATTCCGTGGATGTTTTTGGAATTACCTTAATATAAAAACTAAATGGATTCACGTGCACATATAAACACACAGACACACACAGACGTCTATATGTATGGTAATGGCTGACCTAAAGTGACCATAACAATTATAACAATACAAGAGAGTTCCTTTAAAAAGAAGTCTGTTTGTCAGCATATATTTGTGTGTGTGTATATGTGAATACATGCATGTAGGCTACAAAAACAAGTCATCATTTTCTTTTTAGATTTTGTTTATTCATTTGACAGAGAGAAACAGTGAGAGCAGAAACACCAGCACGGGGAGTGGGAGAGGGAGAAGCAGGCTTCCTGCCGAGCAGGGAGCCTGCTATGGGGCTCCATCCCAGCACCCAGGGATCTTGATCTGAGCCAAAGGCATATGCCTAACAACTGAGCCACCCAGGCACCCCCAATACCATTTTTTAAAAAGATTTTATGTATTTATTTGACAGAGAGAAATCACAAGTAGATGGAGAGGCAAACAGAGAGAGAGAGGGAAGCAGGCTCCCTGCTGAGCAGAGAGCCCGATGCGGGACTCCATTCCAGGACCCTGAGATCATGACCTGAGGCGAAGGCAGTGGCTTAACCCACTGAGCCACCCAGGTGCTCCCCCATTACCATTTTTAACCACAACTCCATTCAGTGCCATATCTTACTTTACTTGATGCTTGTTGTTTTCACGTTCCCCTGGATGAAACGTATTCACGAATGTGCTACCAGGACTGGCTTAAATGCAGAAACTTGTATTACATCCTTTTTCTCTGAGACTGGAGTGAACAATAACGATTGTCATGGTGCTTCATCCCTGAGATCTGTCTGTGTTTTAATGTTGTTGTTGCCACATTATTAGCACTTAAAAAAACCTGATTCTATGCTTAACCTTCATGTGTTTAAATAGGCATTCTGTTGTCGGTTTTCAAGTCAAAAATAAATCCATCTGAGCTGTTGGGAAAATCATCTGTTTCTTTTCACCCTTGGCTGTCAGAATTACTCATTTTCCATGAAATTTTAAGTGTATATATGTACGAAAAACTTACATGGTTACCTCAGGGCAAATGAATATATTTTCTAGATTAGTGATAACTAGAACTTAATAGAAACTTAAGGGGAGTGACTGATGTAGGCAGTCTTTGTATTATGTATGTGATTGTAAGTTATATGATATATGGAAATTCCCTTGATACCTAATACCAATGCTGCCTGCTTCATATGGTAAGTGTGTGTGTGTGTGTGTATACATTTATACACACAGCCACAACATAAAACAAGCAAGTTTTACTTTTCAAAATATCTCTTTCTGCAAAATAGAATCTACTCCAGACATTATTTTTTTTTTTAAGATTTTACTTATTTATTTGACAGACAGAGATCACAAGTAGGCAGAGAGGCAGGCAGAGAGAGAGAGGAGGAAGTAGGCTCCCTGCTGAGTGAAGAGCCCGATATGGGGCTTGATCCCAGAACCCTGAGATCATGACCTGAGCTGAAGGCAGAGGCTTTAACCCACTGAGCCACCCAGGCTCCCCTCTAGACATTATTCTGAAATGTATTTGCTTCACTGGACAGCATATACTTGACACTCAGTCTAATTCTATTGATTAAAAGAGAAATATATTGTTTATCAAATACATGTATTCTGAAACACACATTTTGTATATAGTATGTGTGTTTGGGGGCACCTGGGTGACTTAGTCAGTAAAGGGTGTGACTCTTAGTTTCAGCTCAGGTCATGATCTCACGGGTCAGGAGATCAGGCCCTGCATCAGGCTCCCGATTCAGCAGGGAGTCTGCTTCTTCTCTCTCCATCTGCCCCTCTCCTGACTCACACACTTTCTCTCACTCTAAGACAAATAAATAAATCTTGTCGTTTGTGTGTGTATACACATGTGTGTATAAATGCTTAGGTAAACAGGATTACCTGTTATATAGGATATAGTTACATAGGGTATAACTATATACTGGATCTTTTCAAGCAAATATTTTCCTAATATTACCCTGTTCTCCATTTCTTCTTTTGTTGAGTCCCACTTTACCATTCCTGTCATCCCACCCACCCACCCAATCCCACTCCCATAGGGATGATGTTTATCCTTCTGTACTATTTCTATGGACATATAACTCCTGATCCTAGGGGAGAAGCTGAAATCTACATTTATCATATGGGTTCTGGATAGAAAGCTAACAATAAGAGGTTCTTGCATGATATTTTGAAGATTAAAGAAAGGGCATGGCCATTATTCTTTGGCAGCAGGTGTAGGAGGACTTACAGAGAGAATAAAATGTACAGCTGCTGATACCTGAGCTTTTGTGGACCACCAGCTTGGGGAGTCAGGATCATAAAGTTAATAGCAGCTTCTCTGATTGTATAGGCTGCTTAACTGCATTTATTGTAACTTCATAAGTAGAATCTGCAGTGTTCAACGTTTTTAACCTACACGCAAACACACATACATAAGAATTGCATCATTGTTTTACAAAAATATTCCCAACATTGATTATTCATCTTATTTTTCTCACTCAGCCAGTCCTTATCCTACAAGTCAACTATTGGAGTTTTAATATAACAACTATGATGTACAATGTGTTTGTGCTAAGATACAGTCACCCATTCCTATAGTAACAGGCATTTATTTTCATTCTCTTTTTAAAATAAACATATTTCCAAAACAGATATCAAGCATCATTGTAAATATATACTTTCATCCTTGACTTCTATCAATATATCCCCAATAATGGATTCATGGTGTGTAAGTTTATGTGTAGGGTTTATTGTATTTTAAAAGATATTGCCAGATTGTTTTTGTAAACCTAACAGTTTAAGTGTCCGCCAGCAATAGGCCACGGTGTCCACATTTCTTCATTCCCATACTAAGTTATTTTTTTCTATTTTTCTCCTGGTGTGATAGATATGACTCTCTCATTTTATTTCTGTAACTATTTGTGACTTTGAATATATTTTGGTGAGTTAGGAGTTTAAATTTGCTGTTTAATGAATTTTCTATGTATTTTCTTATTTTTCCTTTTACAACTTTTCTTTTTTGGTGAATATTTCAGTGTTTTTGGTATAGCTGAGAGGTGGTAGTTCATCTGCCACCGGCACTCAGTTTTTTAACTAAATTATTTGCTTTTTGATTTTTGTAATCTGTTATGGAAAACTTTATAGTCAAAACCTTTTTTTTTTTTTTTCTCTTCTAGCTTCTGGATTGTTATGGTTAAGAGTATCTGCATTGCCCTGGGGTTGGGTAAGTGTTTGGGGGCACCTGGGTGTCTTTGTGTTTACTTTTATAATAGTATGTTGCTTGTAAATATGTCTTTTTGAAAGTATAATTGTGAAAGTAACACTGAAATAATATTGAAATAACATATAGTCTAAAGCCAAGATTTGTAAAATGCTATTGCTAAAGCGACTTCACAGAAGCCTGCAGGTCTCAGCTATTCAGGTACTGAATTAAATGGCATGCTGCTGCTTATTATCTGAAAATTTTAGCATTGCTAATGGAGAGACACAAAATTCCCTTGGATAAAACATATACCAAAACAACCCAATGCAAAGAGATTATATGAGAAGTTTTGTGGATAGAACCACGATAGAGGTTAAACCATTCATTTCAAATTGGGGATATTAGGGTAAGTTTTATGTCAAATTTTATTTAAAATGACATTAAATTATATAAAAACAGGCAGAGGAAGAAGAAGAATGCAGTGGGGGGTTAGGTAACAATGAGAACTCCATTGTTGTTGGTGATTATGAAAAAAGAAAAACAAGTTGGAGATTACCTAATAGAATATTTATTACATACTTATGTAAAGTACGTTTCTCTTTCCTCCCATTCCTCCCTGAAAATAGTATTTCATACTTACATTATGTTTTTTCAGCATTAAAACTGATATCAACAGTGACCCTAGCGATGTCTGGGTGGTTCAGTTGGTCAAGAGTCTGCCTTTGGGGGCGCCTGGGTGGCTCAGTGGGTTAAGCCTCTGCCTTCGGCTCAGGTCATGATCCCAGGGTCCTGGGATTGAGCCCTGCATCTGGCTCTCTGCTCAGCGGGGAGCCTGCCTCCTCCTCTCTCTCTCTGCCTGCCTCTCTGCCTACTTGTAATCTCTGTCAAAAAAAGAAGTTTGTCTTTGGCTCAGGTTATGATCCCAGGGTCCTGGAATCAACCCCCATGTCAGACTCCTTGCACAATGGAGAGAGTCTGCTTCTCCCTCTACCTCTCATCCTCCTGCTGGCACTTTCTCTTTCTCTCTCTCAAATAAATAAAATTTTTCAAAAAAAAATAAAAAAACAGTGACCCTGTATTTCAGGTGATTTGGAAAATATTTGCTTTTACACATAATTCAAGTATAAATCTATTCAAATATTACTGAAACAGTTAAGCTTTAGAGAATATTATGTTGATGCAATCATAATACGTACTTCTTTATATTTGTCCTAGAAATATGATATGTTGTCATCATTTTAAAGATAGCACAATAATAAATTTTATTCATGTTTATCAGTATAAATTACAGTGGGAAAACTAATAAAATTGCATATTGGCATTTCAGGAAAAATTTTATATATTTTTTCAAAATATAACCATGTAATTGTTATTTTAAATAGAAAATATATTTTAAATGTGATTAGATTTTACTGAAGTCAGACAATTATGCATATATCTCTCATCCATATATTCAGAAAAAGAACTAAGTTTATGTTAATTTTTCTAAGGATATTCATTTAATGTTTTCTAATCAAATTTAATGTTAGATTAAAATTCAGGCTAATACTTGGAGAAATGTTACTAGTGACAGTTGTCCTGTAATTTCCTGTGTTTAGTTCTGTATCTTTTAAGGTAAGAGAAGAGGCAAAACATTTTGATGATCTGTCACTAAAATTGAAAGTGAAAAGGAAAGTTCTGAAGATTAGTTCTAACTTAAAAAGATTTCAACAACTGTATTAAATGATTCCAAAGAGTTCAAACTGGAATTCAAATTCTATGAATTTCATTAAGTTTGTGCACCTGAAAATGTGCATAGAATAATTAAAACACTACCTTTGTTTTTGTAGAAAATAACAGAAGGATGAAATATGCATGTAATTTGGGGCAAGCTGACTGGTCAATTTTATTCCATTATTAATTATTCCATTTTTATTCCATTATTAATACCAAATGGAAATAGAGACTCTGGACATAAAACTAAGGTCAATCTCTTTTCTGTTGTTCATGAAAGGTTAAGAATTTATTTAAAAAAAAAAGAATTTAAATAAGAAAATAGGTTTTTTTCAACCATTTGAAAAAAGATATGAACTTCCTTTTTTTTTTTTTAAAGATTTTATTTATTTGAGATTGAGAGTGCATACAAGAAGGGGGAACAGCAGGCAGAGGACGAGGAAGAAACAGGCTCCCCACTGTGCAGAGAGCCAGATGTGAGATCATGATCTGAGCTTAAGGCAGACACTTAACTGACTGAACCACCCAGTCACCTGAATTTCATATATCTCTAATAAAACATTTTACTTGACTGTGTCACCTGATGGATTTGCCACTATTTTTTCATCTTAGTATACAAAAAAATTATACATGTCACTTTTTACTTTTAAGTCCTATTTAATTCCAAAATTTTGTGTAATTATGTTAATAATAAAATTAGCATTTGTCAAATTGATACACTTGAAAAGATTTTATTAACAGAAAAAGTCATGCAGAACCAGCTTTATCATGTCTGGTATGGGGCATCTCTCCTGCAAACTGATGTCTCTCTGACCCTACTCTCCCCCAGCTGATGCCATAAATGATACCTCCTTCTTCATGTCACTCCCTTTGAAACTGAAATCCTAGTGCAGGCTGACCACAGATCACATGGTTGTACCATATATGCGTGGTATTCTGGGAAAGCGAATGCATAGGTTCTTTCTTGAGGTGAAATTTGCAAGGTGGAAAACATTGTGAAACATATAAAGGATATTCAAATGGTGAAAGAATGAAAAGCATCCACTAATAATGAAAAAGTAGAACTGCACCCTCTATAAGGCAACCTAAAGTTTTTTCTTCTGTGTAATGTATGTGACACAGCAGACTAGTTAGCAGAATGTTTTTTCTGAGATATTACTTGAGGTTAGGAAACTCATGAAAAGAGAATACCTCTTGGCAAATGGAGGCTGACAGTCATTCAAACATGGTAAAAAAATATTGAACTTCCTAACGTCCATGTTATTTGTTATAGAAATGTTGATATGCAAGTATTTTTCATAGTTCTCTGGCAGAATTTATCATAATGTTTTTGGGAATGAATCTTAAATAAGTACTTCAAATCTGGTTATGATTTGAAGAAATCATAGAAAAATTACTAGCTAGAAAGAGCTAGAAAAATTACTAGCTCTATGGCTTTAAATCAGTCAACTACTCTGAGGCTCAGTTTTGTGACTTATACATTATAATAATAAAACCAACTGTGCTATTTGTACTTCAAGACATTCCAGAGAAAAGAATTTAACACAATACCTTCTTTTAAGTGTACAATAAATCATGACTAGCTAAAGAAGCAAGAAAACTAAAGAAGCAAAGAAGTAGTAAGTATGTTATTAAGAGAATAAATTTGTTATTAATTGGCAAGGTCAGAATATGCTTGAGTGAGATGCCAAGCACCAGGAAGAGCTTTTCTCATCCCTCATCTGAAAAATTGTTCTTACATAATGCAAAAAAATTTAATGGAATAGGAATATGATATCTTTAGTTGATGTGTTGTGGCTTTACAATCATGATTCTCCTTTTGTGTAAGGAGTACAAAATTATCCAGTATGGCAGTATGTATTGAAATAATCTCCTGGATTGTATGTACACATACTGGGTTTCTGTAGTACAGAGCATTAGCTAGATTTCATCTTACGTATTAGATGAGTGCGCCCCTTAAATAGTTATTAGACATAAGTACAAATTAATGACAGTTTTGAGGAAAATAAAGGACAATGAAAACATGAGACAAGTTTTGTGTCAGTGGTATAAGGTAGTCAACACCCAAGTAGACAATGCATATAATTTGTTTAATAAAAGAAAATAATACACAAAAAATAGTTTTAAAAATACAAGTGAGATATTATGTAGTTATATAGAAAAATATAAAATATTTCTAATGTATATGTTAAAAAAGACTAAAATTACAGATTTTGGAAGTATGACTAAGAATGGCAAGAAAAGTATGTTTAGTCTGAAACTATTTTTAATAATAGTTTCACTCAAGTGATACTTGAGTACAATTTGTCCGAGTTACAATGATGTGAATATAGAAAAATGTGAGAGGAATGCTGAGGTAAAAGTTTAGTTTTAGGAGATGTTCTTTGTAGTTTTGGTTCTAAAACAAATTTCTTTGACTCTGATAAAAGCCATTAAATACTTTAAGCCTCAGTTTCTTCCCCTATAAAGTATAGAGTTCAAGGAAGGTTATTTCTCCTCTTGATCTTAAATTTATTCTTTCATATATTTATTCAGTAACTTGTTCTTGGATCTTAAGTCAAAATAGAAAAACAAAGCAATATACAGGTAAACAATTACAGAAACAGCATAAATGCAAATTGTGGTAAATTTTATGAGAAAGATGAATGGGGTGACATGACATTTACGAGTGAGGGAGAATTGGAGAAGTTGAATTACCTTAGGTATGCTGAATTAGTATAGCCTCTCTGAGAAAGTTATATCTGAGGTAAGAATCGAAGAAAGGGATGGAGGTAACAATGTGAACAAAGAAGAAAGACTATTTCAAAAATTGAAAGCTATGGGCAACTGTGCTGAGTTGGGAAAGAATCTACTCTGAACAGTGCGAAAAGAATGTAGGCACCTACTGATTATGAAAGAAAATTTTGGAAAGTCAAGCAAACCGTGTAATTGAGAATTTTTTTCCCAAGTGCTAGGAGAAGTTGCTAGGAATCACACATGCCGTGATTAGATTTATATATATATAATAATATATATGTGTGTGTATATATACACATATATATGTATATATATATACATATATATATAATTTATATTTTTAAATTATTCTCAGGCTAAAGTGTAGAAATAGGTTGTAAGACAGAGAGAATGAATGAAGATAGGTCAGAGAAGCATTATTATATCTTCTTGTGGAAAGGGTAATTTAGACTAGGACAGTAGGAAATGTGGATGGATTTGAAATAAATCTGCATTTTATTTTATACAGTGGTTTGTTGAACATCTAGTCTGTGCCAGCCTATTCCCCCATCCTTGTGAATAAAGCATTGATTGTTTTTGGAGACTGATGGATATAGGGATGGGCCGCACAGACTTAAAGAAAGACTTGTTGCTTATGGGGAGTTTTTTAATTGCTAATTCAATTTCTTTGCTGTTATCAATCTGTTCAAGCTTTCTATTTCTTCCTGTGTGACTCTCTGTAGTTTATTTTTATAGGAGTTTATCCATTTCTTCCCAGTATCCAATTTGTTGGCATATAGTTTTTCATAATATTCCCTTATATTTGTTCATATTTCTATAGTGTTGGTTGTTATTTATCCTCTCATTTGTGGGTTTTATTTGGGTCCTATAAACAGGGAGAAATTGAATTAAAGTCCAGGGCCAGATAGCTTCACCAGTAAATTCTACCAAACTTTTAAAGAGTATGTATCTATTTATCTCAAACTGTTCCAAGAAATAGAAAAGGAGGGAAAACTTCCAGGTTCATTCTACAAGGCCAGCACCACCCGGTAGCAAAACTTGACAAAGACTCCACTAAAAAAGAGAACTATACGCCAGTTTCTCTGATGAACATGGATGCAAAAATTCTCAACAAAATACTAGTAAACTAATCTAACAATACATTAAAAAAAAATCATCCACCACAATCTAGTGGGATTTATTCCTGTCCTGCAGGGGTGAGTCAATATTTGCAAATCAATCAACATGATATACCACATTAATAAAGAATAAAAATAAAGAATAAGAAATGTATGTTCTTTTTAATAAATGCAGAAAAAGCATTTGATATAGTACAACATCCATTCATGACAAAAACCTTCAACAAAGTAGACTTATACAGAACATACCTCAAGATAATAAAGACTGTATATGAAGAACTCATAGCTCATGCCATCCTCTGTGGGGAAACAGACAGCTTTTTCTCTATAATCAGGAACAAGACAAGGATGTCCAGTCTTATCACTTTTATTCAACAGAGTATTGGAAGTCCCAGCCACAGCAGTCAAACAACAAGAAGAAATAAAAGGCATCAAAATTGGCAAGGAAGAGGTCAAACTTTCAATATTTGTAGATGACATGATACTCTATATAGAAAACTCAAAAGACTCCACTAAAAACTTGCTAGAACTGATACATTCGGTAAAGCTGGAGGATACAAAATAAACATACAGGAATCAGTTATTTCTATATACCAAAAATGAAGCAGCAGAAAGAGAAATTAAGGAATCAGTTCCCAATTACATTGCACCAAAAACAATAAGATACCTAGGAATAAACCTACAAAGAAGTGAAAGACCTGTACCCTGAAAGCTATAAAACACTGATGAAAGAAACTGAAGATGACACAAAGAAATGAAAAGACATTCTATGCTCATGGATTGGAAAAACAAATATTGTTAAAAATATCTATACTACCAAAAGCAGTCTATATTTAATGCAATCCCTTATCAAAACAACCAGCATTTTTCATAGAGCTAGAAAAAGCCATCCTAAAACATGTATGGAACTACAAAAGACCCCGAATATCCAAAGCAATCTTGACAAGTAAAGCAAAGCAGGAGGCATCACAATTCTGACCTTCAAGTTATATAACAAAGCTCTAGTGATCAAAACAGTATGGTACTGGTACAAAAACAGACACATAGGTCAATGAAATAGAATAGGAAATAGAAGTTAATCTTTGACAAAGCGGGAAGGAATACCCAATGGAAAAAAGACAGTCTCTTCAACAAATGGTTTTGGAAAAACTGGACAGCAACATGCAAGGAATGAAATTGGAACCCTTTCTTACCATACACAAAAATAAATTCAAAATGGGTCAACATGCAAGGAGTGAAACTTGGCCACTTTCTTACCATACATAAAATAGACAAATACAAATTCAAAATGGGCCAAAGACCTATGTGAGACAGAAAACCATCAAAATTCTAAAAGAAAACGCAATCAGTAACGTCTTTGATGTCCGCCATAGCAACTTCTTTCTAGATAGGTCTCCTGAGACAAGAGAAATGAAACCAAAAATAAACTATTGGGACTTCATCAAGATAAAAATCTTTTGCACAGCAAAGGAAACAGTCAACAAAACTAAAAGACAACCTTCAGAATGGGAGAAGATATTTGCAAATGACATATTTGATAATGGATTAGTATCTAAAATATATAAAGAACTAAAAAGTGGGCAGAAGACTTCCTTTTTCCAAGGAAGATATCCAGATGTCCAACAGACACATGTAAAGATGCTCATCATCTCTCATCATCAGGGAAGTACAGATCAAAACTACAATGAAATATCAACTCACACCAGTCAGAATGGATAGTCAACAACACAGGAAACAACAAGTGTTGGTGAGGATATGGAGAAAGGGGAACCCTCTCGCATTGTTGGTGGGAATGCAAGCTGGTACAGCTACTTTGGAAAACAGTATGGAGGTTCCTCAAAGGTTAAAAATAGAAGTACCTCACAAAAGAATAAAAAAGAGTGAATCAATTGCAGTGGTAGGTATTTACCCAAATGGTTAAAAAAAAAAAAAAGCTAATGAAAGGGATACATACATCCTGATGCTTCTAAAAGCATTATCCACAAGCCAATTATGGAAAGAGGCCAAGTGTTTATATATACCAATTCTTCTTTATCCATTCATTAGTCAGTGCATTATATATAATTTGATATATAATGGAATTATGCATATAATGGAATGCATACATGTATAATGAAATGCATATATATATTATGAAATATATATATATATTCCAATATTTATATAATGGACTATAATGGAATATTACTCAGCCATAAAAAAGAATGAAATCTTGCCATTTGCAATGACGTGGATAGAGCTAGAGAGTGTTATGCTAAGCAAAATAAGTCAGTCAAAGACAATGACATATGATTTCACCCATATGTGGAATTTAAGAAAGAAACAAATGAGCAGAGGGAAACAGAGAGAGAGAGTCAAACCAAGAAACAGACTCTTAACTAGAGGACAAACTGATGGTTACCAGAGGGGAGGTTGGTGGGGGGATGGGTTAAATGGGTGATGGGCACTGGGTATTGTATGGGAATGCTGAGCCATTACATTGTACATCTGAGACTAATGTGACACTGTATATTAACTAACTAGAATTTAAATAGAAACTAAAAAAGAAATAAACGGGGAGATAAAGGGAAGGGAAAGGGGAGAAAGAAGGAAAGATGGCAAGAGAAAGAAAAAGACAAGAAAAGAGAAAAAAAAGGAAGGAAGGAAGGAAGGAAGAAAAGGAAAGGAAGAAAACAAAGGAAGTAAAGAAGAGGGAGAAAGGAAGAAGAAAAAGAGAAAGAAAGAAAGAAAGAAAGAGAGAAAGAAAGAAAGAAAGAGACTTGTTGCACCTGCTGCTGAGAGTACTGTTTGTAGACTGCCTTCAGCTTTATCCTCTTCATGGCTTCCTCATCTGCTAAGATTCCCTTCCTTTAATGGCATACTGTTTTGGAGATGTCTCACATTTGATGATGATTAAGTCAGAGATATAAATGTATGGATCCCCATGGGTTTGGTTGAGAATGTTAGGCCTGCATTATAGCTGAACTTTTCTGTTTGCTCAGTCCTGCTATCCCTACCCTTCCACGATTCTTGATCTCAATGGCATATCCTAATAAACATCCTGGATTCAAATTCTGTATTAGAGGCTGTCGTAGAAATAATATAGGGGTCAGAGATAAAAAAAGAAGGAACAGAGGATGTTATGTAGGTATTTTATGTACTGTATTTTATGGGTGGTTATACCATTTTTTGAAATGGAGATTAGGGCAAAATGGATTTCGTAGGTTGTAACTCAAATACTCTGTTCTACACATGTTGAATTTGAGGTAGCTATGTGACACACTTATATAAAAATTAATTTTGCAGTTGGATCTATGAGTTATCAGATGAGATATGTTATGATGAAATTATGTATTTAGGAATTTATAGAATCTGGATAGCATTTATAATGATGACACAGGTGAGAGTAGTGTAGGTATACACAGGTAGTGTATAGGTAATCATGAAAAGAAGGACAAGGAATTAACTCTATTAAACCACAGTTTGGAGATTGAGGAAGTACTTCTGGTATCAGGTTGGATAAAGAGTTTAGAAATTGTTACTTTGCCCTGAAGGCTGAACAAACTAAAAAATAACAACTTTTGGGGGCTCCAGCAAATTTAGATTGCAGGGTAAAACCCTATCCTAAAATACCAGAGAGAAGTACATCCAGAGACACATAGTAACTGCTTATGTGAGTAAATTATTGGAGGCTGAGTGTGGATTAGAGTGTAGTGAGAAACTTCTAGAGAGCCACCACACATGTTCATGGGCTTTCTTTTCAAGGACCCACAAGTTTCTCATAGTGAGGATCCAAGAGAAATCCCCTTAGAGCCCTGGCATAGGAGGGGAAAAGTAGCCATTGCAAAACATACCTAGAAGTTTCTCTGTAGCACATCTACTCTACAGGAAGAAAGGATTTTGTCAGAGCACAGTTCTGGAAACTTATTATCAACAGGTTATAGGAATTCCTTCCCACTCAAGCCCCCTCTAGGCTTATTCTCTAACCTACAAGAGGCGAAAAACCTCACCAATAGGGAATGTGGATTAAAGGAAATGGCCTGGGAAAGATGTACCCAGGAAAAGGAGAGAGTATGAGGCAAGAGGAAGTAAAACACAGGAAACAGAGACACCATTCAAGAACTGATTGATAATGTAAGCAGAGAGAAACTCTAAGAAATAAGAGAAAATTTTAGAAGTTTTTTAAAAAAGTAACAGAAATAGGGATTCAGCATGGCCAAGGAAAGTATCACTGAAGTTGAATACAGGTCAATACAAAGTCACAAACTACAGAAGAAAGAGAATGAATAATGAAAAAAAAAAAAAAAGAACAGAAGATAAAGAACTGGGGCAATATCAAAGGATGTAACATACTCCTAATTAGAATATGAAAAGAGTAAGAAAAAGGAAATGGAGAAGAAATATTAGAAGAAGCAGTATCAGAGAACTTTGTGAAATTAATACACCAAACTCCTTATCTAAGAAGCTCAGACAGCACCAAGAAATATACATAAATCTATACTCAGTCGTATCATCAAAATGTAGGACAATAAGGATAAAGAGAAAATCTTGAAGGAAGACAGAAAATTTTAAAAAATGCCTTAGCTATAGAGGAATGAATGAACATAAGAATTTCAGCGGCTTTCTCATTAGGAACATGCAAATAAAAAGAGGAATGAAATCCTTACCATCAGGCATAGTAATTTTAAATTCTCCTGGTACCAGGTGATGAAATTATGTATTGGGAAAAGGGAAATCATCAGACTTTAGGGGATTTTTGTACACAGGCTCTGAGCTGACACAATTTCAGGAGACCCAAAATGCTGTTGGTCCGTGAGTGAGAGTACAGACTTAGGATGTCAGTGATCAATGGACTTTTAGCTCAGGCTCTTCTCACAGTTGGTGCAGTAGGTCCCCAAACTTATTCTGTGGTTATTTCCCCCATTCTAGAGTGGAAATATATGGGAATAGGATGACTGGGTAGCTCATTCGGTTAAGCATCTGCCTTCAGCTCAGGTCATGATCCCAGAGTCCTGGGATCAAGTCCCCATCGTGCTCCCTGCTCACCTGGGAGGCTCTTCTCTCTCTGCCTCTCCCAGCTGCTTGTGCACATGCGTGCTCTCTTGTTTCTTCTGTCTCTCTCTCTCTCAAAAATAAATTAATAAAGATAATATTTTTAAAAAAATTTCATTTACTTATTTGACAGACAGAGATCACACATAGGCAGAGAGGCAGGCAGAGAGAGAGGAGGAAGCAGGCTTCCTCCTGAGCAGAGAGCCTGATGTGGGGCTCCATCCCAGGACCCTGAGATCATGACCTGAGCCGAAGGCAGAGGCTTAACCCATGGAGCCACCCAGGTGCCCCAATAAAGATACTTTAAAAAAAAAAGAAAATATATGAGAATAAATTATAAATTATGATAGATTCTAGGTTAGAGAACTTATGTATATTTTCTGTATTATAAACAGACAACAAATATCAAAGTCACTGCTGGTGGTCAAGGAATAACTCTTCCACCACTAAACTAAAGATGGTGTCTCAACCTAGATTTCTTGACAGAGCTAGACTTTATAAAGTTGAAGATTTTCTAAAATGTTGAGGACTGCACACCAAAATGTTGACTTGAACAGAAGTAGAATGTCTTTCTTCTTTTAACTTTGATTCTATGCTCCTTAGTAAAAGGAGATATACTCTTGCAATTTTAAAGCATAACCTCTCAAAGATTCCTTTATTAAATGATGTTTAGATTTTATTTATGCTCATAACTAGACAATCTTCAGGTTAGTAGAGGCTAAGTACTAAATCTCATTAATGAATATCAGATTCCATGAGTGACTGGCAAACCATACTTACTATGTTGCTGCTGGAAACATTTATGAGAAGATTAACTAGAGACAATAGTTATAGTGACCCCCAAATAAAATAACAAAATATGATTTAAAATCTTTAGTAAATAAAAGTAAATATTTTTAAATGGGTTGAAATTACTATATTATGTTAATAGTTGATAGTCATGCTATATTTCTGTCATTCACATGCATGTGTATCTAAGACTTACGTAGGCATTTCTATAGCTTAATGGGAAATAGTTCTATGAAAACCTTAAGAAATCCTCAATGGCCAAAGTAGAAGTTTTATAATGAATATTTTATAAAGCTTTAATACCCTCATAATTTTCTACAGTTATAAAAATTAAAATTAACATTCTTACTCAGGCTTAGTCACAAAATAGCTATTCAGTCAGATTTCTTGGAGATATTAACAGAGCAGAATCTTTTCTTCTCTGAAATACATCATTAAGATTTATTTAAAATGGAATAGTCACTTCAGATTTAATTTGCTTCAAGAGACAGACAAGTAGCCTCATTAGTTTTTCATATATAATATCAATTTGAACGAAGCTGTTATCTTTCAAGGGTCATAACAGGAGAAGGTGTTTAAGTGGTTGTGGCAAGGGGGAGTGTTAGAACAATTTTGGAGACTACTCTTTTCCTATATGTTAAGCACTGTTATCACTCCATGTTTTTAAATTCCTTTAATCCTTATAAAAGCCTTATGAAACAATTACTCATTTACAGACTTGAACACCCACCACGGTAGTGCTATAGGGATTCTGTCTTTGGCTGTCTAACTTTAGAGATTCTCTTGTTAACCATCCCAAAGTCCAGTGATTTCCCTCCGGTTCCCGTTTCCTTATATAACATCTAATTGTATAAAATTAAAATCCACTTAGGAATTTAATTTTTATTATTTTCCAACAAATATAAGACATTTTCTATAAATGAGGAGTGTATGTTTTTCCTTCTGAATAAGAAAAATGATAAGTAAACTCTCAAATTTGTGTTAGTTCATTTTCAACCAGCAAATTTGGTTGCTATTTCATGTACTATACATTTCATGCTGTTTTGCAATTATAGAGTTTCTCAGTGTCATGAGAAGCCATATTCATAAATTCCTTAATGTTAGCAAAAGCTAAGGTTTAACACAAGCTTTTAGCCAAACCTTTATAGAGAAACGTTGAAATGAATTTCCAGTTAATATTTGAAAGGTCAAGACAACTTAGCTGACTTTTCACTGTCAAGTTAAACATGATAAAAATAAAAGAATCTTTAAAATTAGCTTCAATACACCATTCTAATGTATTTTATTTCTCTTTACAGGCTACAGTCATAGCCAGAAAAGTGTTACTAAATCTTATTTTTAAAAGTTGCATTTTTACTTACCAAATAAAAGAAATAGAAAGGTGATATTTTTAAAACATGAAAATATAACTTTAAAATATTAATAAATAAAGTGATTATTGATAGTGAGACATACCTAAGTATAAACCAATAAGATTAGTTGTGTGGCTTTTTTTAAAAGATTTTATTTATCTATTTGACAAGCATAGATCACAAGGAGGCAGAGAGGCAGGCAGAGAGAGAGGCAGAAGCAGGATCCCCGCTGAGCAGAGAGCCCGATGCGGGGCTTGATCTCAGGACCCTGAGATCATAACCTGAGCCGAAGGCAGAGGCTTAACCCACTGAGCCACCCAGGCACCCCATAAGATTAGTTTTAAAATATTAAGAGATTCTTGAACTTATCCTTAAAAGCCATTTCCCTTGACAAGTTTCCAAAGAGTAACTGAGCTCAGTCTAGGTGCCATGGAGAAGTTTGGGTCAGACAGTAAAGTTATGCTAAGCCTTCATCAGCTTCTTGCATTTTGCTTCTCTGTAGTGATGAATTCAATCAACTAAAATTTTGGGTATCAGTTTCCTACAAACCATCTAACACTGTTGGGAAAGCTCTATACCCTAAAAGTCAAAGGGCCAGGAAACACAAATAAGACAGCCGACTGCCATAATTTCTGACATTTAAGCCAAATTGTCAATGCCACCACAGCAGGGAAGTGACTTCTACCATATCCCAGGATTAGAGTTACTTTCTAGGGAGCAAAATCCATAGAAGTGGCAATCTGGACACAGTTTGCTCTCATGGACTGTATACATTATCACCCTAAATACTGAAATACGTAAGATGCCCAATGCAGCTGTTACCAAGAAATCCTTGGACAGTGTAGTAATCCCTACTATTACAATCTACAGTGTGTTCCCTTACATATTTCCCTTCTGACGAATGGACAAACTGTTCCAAACTTCTACCATGTTCTTTGTCAAAATAGAAGTAACTAGTCTCTCTAGTGGCCATTTACTCTATTTTAATAATAATAAATATATAATAACTATAATGACTATAAATAAATAATAACTATTTCATATTCCCATTGTAATAATACTAATATTGTGAGGGACTCTTACAACTAAGATAAAGGGAAATGGAATCTACACATTCTACTCTTTACTAAAATTTCCCTTCATCTGTATTCTAAGCTAGTCTTACTCTTGTCTATCTCATCTATATCTTTATGCATTATAGCATTTTCGTTGGATTAGCTGACTTAATATATACTAAAACTTTGTCTTACAACTAATTCCTCCAACAAATATATTTCTTTGTTTTTTTTTTAAAGATTTTATTTATTTATTTGACAGAGAGAGATCACAAGTAGGCAGAGAGGCAGGCAGAGAGAGAGAGGAGGAAACAGGCTCCCTGCTGAGCAGAGAGCCTGATGCGGGACTCGATCCCAGGACCCTGAGATCATGACCTGAGCCGAAGGCAGCGGCTTAACCCACTGAGCCACCCAGGCGCCCCCAACAAATATATTTCTTATAGTCAGAAATATCTTAGTACTTTTAGCTTACATGCACACAACTGTGGTTTCTACAAATAACACAACCTTAAAACAACTCTATCTTGACACACAACTTAGCACAGAATATGGAGCTCATGGGCATAAAATATACTCAGGGGTTCCTAGATTCATATCCTTGCTTCCACTCAACTGGGAAACTTCTACATAACACAATTACAGTTTTCACCTGTCAATGCCAACTTATGTCTAGAAATCATAATTACTGAAAAGTACATTTTAGAATATATTAAGGAATCTGTATCTTGCGTAAACATTGTGATATACTTACATTGTAAAAATAAGAAGTAATGAAATGTATCTTTATTTGAAGTAGCTTATTTAATTGATCCCATAATTTTATCCATTTGTTTTATTATAATTTATAAGTCTTGTTTCTTTGTTTTTCATCATGCTATCTTCATGATTTCTCAAAAACTGTGGTCTTTTCTACTCCATACTCTGGTGAAAGTGGAGATTATCAGCTACTCTTTTCATATACCAAAATATAAGATTATAGACACAGTAGTTTTCCATGTTGTTTTAAGTCTAAGATTTAACTCAAATGTTAAATATACAATAGCTTAAATCATTTTCTAGTTATTAAAGATGATTTATTTTTGCCTGGTTTTGATAGCCATACTATCAGTAATCCTGTGTACATATATGTTTGTCTCAAGCAGTGATCATTCTTCCAGTGCTTTGCTTTACTATAGAAGAGTCTAGAAATTTAGTGTCACTTTTACTTCAGTCCTTGTGGACCAAATTTCCACTATTTGCACTTGAAATGAAATATTCCATATGTGATTGCAGTATCAACTTGTTCTGAGAGCCACAGAATATCCAGGAATGTCTTTGCAAATATTTTTCAGTTGTTTATAAATTGAATTTGTTGCATGGACATAAAATTATCTATGTTATCAGTTCCTTTTTTTGTGAGCTTTGAAGTTTGTGAGTTTCAAGCAATTTGTCCATTTATCCAATTTATCCAATTTATTGCTATGAAGTATTTTAAAGAATTCTCAAAACATCTTTAAATGTCAGTAGGATACATAATACTGTCTTTGTTTTTTTGAAATATAACTATCCAAAGCTATAATATTACCTCCTTCTACCTACTACTTTATGTACTATATTTTTTGAGATATTAATTTTTTATTCTAATTTAAGTGGAAAATTCTTTTAATATCTCTTTTATTTTTTAGAATTGTAATCTTAATTTCCAAATATAAAGTGATTCTGAGATAGATCCCTGTTGTTTAATTATAGTTTAATTATGTTGAGATCACAGAATATATTTTACTTTTTAAATAAAAAAATATGTTGCGGCCTGCTTTACAACAGGAATATAGTCTAAGTGAATGTTCAGAATAGAGTCTAAGTGAATGTTCTGTGTATCCTTGAAAATAATGTTTATTTTGGTAATACTTGGTGAAGTGTTCTGTAAATTTCAGTTAAGTCAATTGATAGTGTAGTTCAGGACATTAAATCTTAAAAAGGTCCATGAGTGATTTTGTTGCACAGCCAATTTTGAAAACCCCTAAAGGAAGAAGAAGGCAAAGACGAAATAGTTCAGTTGGAAGGGATTTCGGATTATCACTGCAATGTGTGCTAGATACATAATGATAGATATGGAAATCTGAAGGCCTGAGACAAGAAATGTTATGTCAAACAGTTCAACTCCAGGCTCATTTGGCTTAGTGCAGAGTTTGAATATACCACTTATTCTGATTAAAAGTCATGCTCATCACACCCAGTGTTTCCTGGATGCCTGTTCCATATTAAAATATGAAATCTTACATTTGACTGAAACTTCTTATCTCATATATATATTATCTATTCCTGTAGGTGACCATACTGCAAGATCAGTCATCATTTTTGGGAACTGGCAATCTGAGGGTGGATATAGGCCTTGAATAAATTTAATTTGTTGGCCTATTTCAAATGGTTTTTATGTTATTTTCTTCCATTTCACCGACACCTCATAAAATGTGTAAATATAAATTGATACCATTTTGGGGATACCAGTGTTTGTTACCTTCTTGGATATTGAGGTAATTTATGATCTTCAATTACCTTCATTTTACTGTTTACTTAGCTATTTACCATTACTTATTAATATCTGGTAATAATTAGCAATTTGTCAGAAGTAAACACCTTACCCCATCACTTATTTACCATGGATTAACTTGGGGCAATTTACTTAGCTCTCCGAGCCTGACGTTCTTCATCTGTAATATGGGATAATCATACATATCACGTAGTGTTGTTGTGAGGAGCAAATTAATAAATATCTTAAGTACTTTGACTTGTGTTTTATCTAGTTTAAGCACAATTTGGTATTTTGCTGTTATTATTGAGGTAGCACCTGACAACCCATCTTATTAGACTAGTCATAGGGTGTATTAAAAAGAAGCTTCTACATATGTAGTTTCAAGATCAAGAAGACTTACTCTCTAGTTTATTCATTTCCACATCTCCTCTTTCTGTTCTTAAGATTTTTTTAAGAATTTGCTTGCCTATCATACCTGAGCTCTTTTTAATCATCTTCTATTTCAACCTATCAACACACATTCTGAAAGTGTGAGGTATGTTTAATCATGTGACATTCTTGCTTTAAAAGAGTGAACTCAGTTTTCAGCTTTCTCGTTCAGTGGTTTTTACAAGCTAGCCCAACATTGTCTTGCCTTATTTCCTATAATTCTTTGAATCCATCTTATGTACTTATCACTGCAGAATTTTGTTTTTCAGAACTGTGCACCTCCTCATATGTCACTTATTTCCATTTCTCAAATTGTTTTTCCCTTCCTTTTCTGCCTGTGAAAACTGTCATCCTGAAAACTTTGAATAGTCTGCTTCCCATTGCCCCCTCATTTAGAATTAATCATTTTTTATGTAGCAGTAACATTTTCCTTATATTTCTAGGTATTATAACTATATATATATAATAAATATATAATTAATAGTACCTGACATCTTAGGGCAACTACACACTTTATAACAATTGAGAATATGTGACTCTGGTTGGAAAGAAAGAGAAAGTATCTGAGAGGTAGTTTGCTTCAGAATCAATACAAAGCTAAAGAATCAAGTGGGTAAATGACTTCAGTCCATGAAGCTAATATATCTAGGTGAATGTTCTCTGTGCACTTGAAAAGAATGTTCATTTCCTAAGATTTCGTGAAGTGTTCTATAATTTTCAATTAAGTTTTTGATAGCGTTGTCTATGGGAACTTAGGTATAAATATTCGTTAAAGCTTCCTAGGTGATTTTGTTGCAAAAGGAATCTTAGGAAGTAATAAATATGCAAGCAAGGCAACTTTGGGATTTGGGAGGGCAGAGAATTAATGCTAACATAAATCATCATGGCACACTTGGAGATGTCTTCTGACCATGAGACTAATTACTCTCCTGGTTATTCTAATCTCCCGATTTGGTTATGGAGAGGCAGTGGTTGTATAGTAGTGTTTGGGGATAGTTTTCTACTATAAAAGGCAATTGATTTGAGCAGGAAAGGTCCCTAGGAGATGCTCAACCCAAATAGTTGGGAAAGATATTGAGTAGGTATCACATATAAATATATAATTATGAGTTGAATGGGAAAATGGAAAATGCAAATTCTAAAACAGTTTTACTTAATCTGTGAGGATTACTGCTTATTTAAAATGGATCAGGACTTATCTAAGGATTTTCAAGGCAAAATAAGGAAAGGAGATGAGGTGACTATTTACAGAAGACTGTCAAGTATGTAATAAAACCAAAACAGTGAATTTATAAGTAAAAAAAGCAGTCACATGGTGGAAAATGACTGAATGGAAAGATGGCAAGTTCAAGACCTTTCTAGACACTTTGAAGACTGAGTTCATTAAGAGGTTACAAATTGTATTGCCTTAGCAGTGATATGCCTCATGATTTTCCAACACCTGTCATACATCAGCCTATCGTTTAAAGAAGCCAGAACTTTAGCTGAGAAAAATATCACTTGGAAAAATGAGGTGTCAGAAGGAGGACCAAAAATATGATTTTTTTTGGTATTAACAAAGACAAAGTGTTTATTTTTAATTTTGTATTATCTGTCTATAAAAGAAATATACTATATTTTTCTATTGTTATCATTACACTTCCTTAAAGCTCACAGATATCCAGGGCCGACCTTTAGGAATTCTAGTTCAGAAGTATTAGGATTGGACTTGGACATCCATATATTTAACAAGCTCTCTGGGTTCTCTTCCTCCTCTTCCTCGTTCTATATAATTCACATTCAATAACATTATCCTTTTATACTGTATGATTTGGTAGTTTTAGTATATTCACAAAGTTTTGCAAATATCATCATTATATACTTCTGGAGCATTTTATTAGTCAAAAAAAACCCCAACAACAATAAAAACAGTTTCTGTATCCATTAACCTCCGATATCCATTTCCTCCTCTCCCTCACCTCCTCAGTTCTCTAATCCACTCTCTATCTCTGTGGCTTTGCCTATTTTAACATTTCATATAAATAGAATCATATAATATGAAGCCTTTTGTATCTTAATTCTTTCCCTTAACTTAATGTTTTCAAAGTTCATTTATATTGTACCATGTATCAATACATCATTTTTTTATTACTAAATAATATTGCATGGTATGGATATTCTACATTGTGTTTATTCATTCATCAATAATGGATTCTTGTGTTGTTTCTACTTTTTGGCTATTATAGAAAATGTTGCTAATTTTATTCCATTTTGAATGGGGGATACTTTTATGATTTCAGTTCTTTTAAACATATTGGGACCTCTTTTATGGGTTAGCATATGATCTATTTTGGGAAAAGTTCCATCTACACACAAGAAGAATGTATGCTCTGTTGTTGGGTGGAGAATTCAATAGATGTCTTGCTCAGTCTAGTTAATTACATAAATACATATGTACTATTACAATACACATACACACAAACATTGGTGTAAAGATTTATAAAATGGAAAAGGAGTTGCACTTATATTAAATTCATGTAATCATCATATTACTGACTAGATACAATAAGACTTGGTTCTGATTGAGTTCACCAATTATGGTCACTAAAGAAAAGAAGCAAGAGTAAATATACTTACTTAATTATAACATTAAGTGTAATGTTACATGTAATACATGAGTATAATTTAAATATAATGTTGCATTTCAACAACATAAAACATAGCTTTAGGCTAATATTAAATTCCAGATCTTACTTACTTACATGAAAGAAAAAAATCAGAGTAATTTTAGATTTTTTCCTATGATTTCATTTAACCCATTTCCAAGGTCCGTGTACTTATAAAAAATAAGAATAAAATTGGCAAATATGTAAAATTATTTAAAATTTAAATAAAATTATTGATTACACAAATACAATGATTTAGTGTATGTATCACTGTAACAAAAGCAAGAATAAAATTAAGTTAGTTTTATGCTTACAGATTCCCTTTAATGTGTCATATAAATTTTTGCATACATTTTCTGAATGCATGTCCTGTGAGGTTTTTATCCTTGAGGATACTCCTTTAATAGTGACATAAATACAGAATGCATAAAACAGGAGAGTCTAAAAACTGAGGAACCAAGTAACCATATTGTGACATACAACATATCCTCTGTTTCTAGGGGAATCCAGTTTTTCTTTGCTTTACATTTCTGGTACAATTTATATATATTCACTTAACAATTTTGAATTATAAGAAATTGAATGAAAAATTAATAATTTTGGAGTTATAAAGGCAAGTTTTAGGAACTAGACAAAAATATTATAAATGTTAAGTGTGACAATATGCATAATATCCATTAATACATGATAATTATTATTCTTAATCAGACAGTGTTCTTTATAAACAGCTCTCAATAGCCCAACTGAGAAAATATCATATTTAACACTGCAGTAAATTAAGACAGTAAGCATAATTGTTAGAAAATAGTGGCATTTCTAGAATTGAAACTTGAGTCCATTTCACTTAAGTATCCTACCTTAAAGTGTCAAATTTAAATTTCAGGTTTACTGAAATGTTCATATAAAGCTATCCCTTCAGTTGAATCATGCACAAATTGCATTTTTTAGCATATATGTATTGAAGTTTCAGAAGTCCTATTTTATATTTTATATTAAAGTATTTGGGAGCCTACATTTAACTTAGCTGTTCAATATTAATTTAAAAAATAGTTTTGTATTTGTCTTAGGAAGGACACCTTTTAGCATTTTGTCCTAAATGTTCCATTCAGGCTATCACTATGTAATCTCTTAAGTACAGACTTCTGATGTTTATGCACTTCCTACATTTTGATTATATTATACTTTTAATATATTTTGACATTATTCAGCTTGCTGAATTTTCTCTTATAATAGCATAAACAATAGCAATAAATGCTAACACACACCCCAAGCATAGCCAGATATTTTTATTTGCTGCTATATATGAAGCATATTATTTGAATATTTTTGTTTGTAATGGATATTTCTTCCTTTGTGTACAAAAGGAAATGAAATGTGAACAATCTAATGCCAAATCTGTAGTAACAGATTTTTTCATGAGTGAAAAGTTCATCCAAAATTATCCATGTCACTTCACATGAATGAATAGCATAGATTGCTAAATAATGGATGTCCTCAGAAAAAAAATTACATTCACTATTCAAATACACATACTAAACTATTTAACTTCCTTGTTTATTGCTTAAATCATTGTAGTATAGCACTTTATAGTAATTTAACTATTTGAAATAAACACTAATAAAACTTTTCAATTTCATTCCTTCTAAAATATGCTTTAAAAACTGGTTAAAGATATTTAACTCCCTGCTTGCTATTTATAGTAGAAGAGAAAATTGAAATTCTTAGAGTTTGCCTTGAAAATTTGTGTAGTAATAAAAAAGAATCAAGGAATATTAGAGCTTACTTATATGCTTAAGATCATCTCTTCAGGGGTGCCTGGGTGGCTCAGTAGGTTAAAGCCTCTGCCTTCGGCTCAGGTCATGATCCCGGAGTCCTGGGATCAAGCCCCGCATAAGGGCTCTCTCCTCAGCAGCGAGCCTGCTTCCTTCTCCCTCTCTCTCTCTGCCTACTTGTGATTTCTCTCTGTCAAATAAATAAAATAAAATCTTAAAAAAAAAACATCTATTCAGCTTTTTCCAGGCTTTGCTTTTTTGAGTTTCAAATATCCTCTGTTGTCTGTGGGTAAGGGGTTATCTTTATAAGATACTTCTGATTTTTATCATTTTAGTACTGAAATTGAAAAAAGTATGACTTAGACCCAAGGTGTTGCATTGAGCTATAACTCACAAATAGCCTTGACTTCCCTGAAAAAAAGCTAAAATGTGCCTAGGCACCAGGAAGAAGAAAACACAATCCTCTTAGAAGAAAAAACATTCTTTTATTAGTGCTTCAGAATCTCCACAGATTAAATTAAATCAGACATAAATTTACAGTTAAATTATCAAAACAAATTAAGCCACTATGAGTATATACCAGCAGAACTAAAAATATATATATGTAGAATTCCAAGGATTTTAAAGTTTGGAATAATACAGACATGCAATACAAAATTAAAACTATAGGCAAACTGGTGTAGCCATTCTAGAAAACAATATGGAGGCTCCTCCAAAAGTTAAAAATAGAACTGCCCTATCATCCAGCAGTTGCATTACTAGTTACCCAGAGGATGCAAAAATACTGATTTTAAGGGATGCACCCCCCCGTGTTTATAGCAGCATTATCAACAATAGCCAAATTATGGAACGAACCCAAATGTTCATTATCTGATGAATGGATAAAGTAAATGTATGTGCCAGCGCGCGCGCACACACACACACACACACACGCACGAATATTACTCATCCATGAAAAAGGATGAAATCTTGCCATTTGCAATGACATAAGTGGAGCTAGTGAGCAGTAGTATGCTAAGTGAAATAATCAGTCAAAGAGAAGGACAAATACCAAATGATTTCAATCATATGTGGACTTTAAGGAACAAAATAGATGAACATGAGGCAGGGGAGAGAGAGAGGCAAACCAAGAAACAAATTCTTAACTATGCAGAACAAACTGAGGACTGCTGCAAACTGAGAACAAACTGAGGTGTGTGGAGGATGGCTTAAATGGGAGAGGGTATTAAGGAGGGCACTTGGGATGAGCACTGGCTGTCATATGTAGTGATGAATCACTAAATTCTGCACCTGAAACTAATATTACACTGTATGTTGACTGCAATTTAAATAAAAACTTGAAAAAGAAAAAAAAATAGGGATTTTTTTTGGAAAGAACAATAGAATTTTTTGAAATAATGAATAGGCATCGAAAAACAAGACTGCATGGAAAATGACCAGGACACTTGATAGATCAACAAAACAGAACTTTTTAAAAATGGAAAAATATATTTAATGAAATTCTGCTTCTCATTCATATACCCACGATGACAAAGTAATCTTTATCTGGGAATGCTGAAGGACAGAGGCAAATGTCAAACTATAATCATTTTACTTAACTTTTATTTATTCTATTCTATTCTATTTTTTTAAAATAACATATGTATTATTTGTTTCCGGGGTACAGGTCTATGAATCATAAGTCTTACACAATACACTGTGCTCACCATAGCACATACCCTCCCCAGTGTCCACCACCCATCTACGCCATTCCCTCCCATCCCCCTCTACTCCAACAACCCTCAGTTTGTTTCCTGAGATTAAGAGTCTCTTAATGGTTTATCTCCCTCTCTCATTTCATCCTGTTTCATTTTAAAATATTAAAAGTTCTGGGCAGACATGTAGTAAATCATGACCACTCACAGTGTCCCATAAGTAAAGCAAGTTGCCTGGTCATATTCAGTGTAAGCCCACATTTAATTTCAATTGCTTTATGTTATTTTTATGTGAAATAAATCTCAATAAAATGAACAAAATCCCTAATTCTGTTTTGTATGGTTTTCTTTTCAAATTTCAAGAATGTGATCTATTCTGGACTCATTAATGCACACATCTCCCTTGATGGCAATACCGCATTGTCTACTTTACAGTAGTAATCTAGAGTGTCTTTAAGTCAGTTAACATGAGAGCCTTATATCTTCCTCCTCAAAATCATTTTGTCTATTTTAGGCCCTTTGCAATTTCATATAAATTATTGAATAAAGTGTCAATGTCTTCAAAAATGTCTGATTATGATTAGGAAAATTTGATTATGATTGCTTTAGTTCTGTATGTCACTTTAGGAAAATTAATGCCTTACCAAAATTTGATTTTCTTATCCGTGAATATGGCAGTGCTTTCCATTTAGGTATTCTTCAAACCACTAGTTTTTAATTTTCAGTGTGGAGGTCTTACGTTTCGTTAAGTTTATTCCCACGTGTTTCATAGGTTTGATGCTATTGTAAATCGTATTCTAAATTCACCTTCCAATTGTTTTTGCTAATATACAGAGATATGATACATCTTTGTATATTGAGGTTGTATCTGTCAACTATTCTAAATTTATATTTGTTCCAGTAGTGTTTTTGTGGAGTCCTTGGGTAATCTACATAGACTATCATCTTATCTGAGAAAAACAAACATACTTTCACTTATTCTTTTCCATTCTCTGTGTAGTTTGTTTCTCTGGTCACACAGCGGTAGCTGTGACTGCTAAAGCAATGTTGGAAAATAGTAGATAAGAATGGACATCTTTGACTTGATCTTAGAGGGAAAGCATTTGTTCTTGGACTACTAAGTGTGATGCAAGGTCTAAGATCTTAATAGTTAATTTGTATCAGGATGCAGAAGCTTTCTTTTTTTCCCAGGGTTTTTAAAATCTGTATACTTTTATATAGGTTTTATAGTATTTTTATTATGAATGAGCAGTGGATTTTCTCAAATGCTTTTACTATGAGTATTTTATGATTTTATTTTTGTTTATATGATGAACTTTATTAAGTTTTAAATATTTGGTCAGTCTTGTAACCATGCATCACCCATTTTTATAGAATCATGACCTTGCTTCATTGCACTTAAGTTGAGGTTTTCCATTTCTTATTTTTACAAATATTTTCTTCTTATTTTTAGAGAAAGGGTTTGCAGGTGTGGGGGTGATGGCAGGGAGATAGGGAGAGAGTGAATCTTAAGAAGGTTCTGTGCCCAGCATGGAGCCTGACACAGGGTCCATCTCATGACCCTGACATCATGACCTGAGCCAAAATCAAGAGTTGGACACTTAACCAACTGAGTCACCCCTAGTTTTTAAATCTTTATACTTTATTTACTTTTAAAAGATGTTCTTGTTGGTTTGTTTGGTCTGAGACAAGGTAATCTGCTACAAGGAAGCAGTAGCCCTCCAACTTATAGTTCTTTGTGTTGCAGAAAACTCTTGTCTTCCCAACCCCCAAGTTAACTCTTCCATTGAGGTATTCAGAATGCTATACTTCTAATCACCTGGTAGACCATGAGATTTTTTTCTAATAGACTCTTTGTTCTTATTACCAGAATGATTGCATTATCAAAAATTCTGATTTCAATCTTTGAACACCTTTAAATAATTTTGGATGTCTAGGGAAAGTTTTATATTTATATTAGTGCCATTTAATACTTTCTGCAGATTATTAAGATTCTAATAAGTCTTAGAGTTGGTAACCTGCTGTTACCAACCTCCCTTCTAGAGTGACTTGACAGAATACTAAATTCCTGCTTATAATTGTGAATAGCTTCAGGGGTTGCCACACATGAAACTGAATATCAAGAGCTATCTTCAAATTCCTTAATTTTATGTTCTAACAACCTTTCTTGGATACTTGATGTCCTTTGAATTTAGAGCCCAACAATGGGATCTTGTTAATGTTGTATATTACCTTGTCTGACTGACAGTCAATTTTATTCTTTGGAGTTACTTTTTTCCCAAAGTTTTCCAGGTTTCCTTACCGCATTTCTAAAAGTTTAAGGTGTTTATCAACTTACCCATATTTCCTATACTATAGGTACTATACAATTCTATACTATACTCTAGATATCCTTGGTTGAGAGATGCTTTTCACAGCTGTATAAGTTATATTTTTTCATGTTACTTGTGTTCAAAGGGGGTTATATGCTTCCTAAAACCCCTATTTAATTTTATCTGGTTTCTTAAAAATGTCTTTGTTATTTATAATTTTTTTTTTATTCTTATTCTTTTGCTTAAGTTCTGGTAATAGTGGGTGGTAAACACTTTGTCTGGGCTATAGGACCCACCTCAAGGGGGATGGACAGGAGACAAACATCCTTCTGTAGTGAAGTCAGTGACTCATTTTAGTATATCTCAGTTTAAAAAAAAAAACTACTTAATATTTTACTTATTTTTTAGCATGAATGAAATGTCCCGTTTCTAAATATTCTAAGAACAAAAGGCAAATCCTTTTTCCTTTCTTTTGGCTCAGCTTATTTCTTTTAGTCTTTAATTCTAGCCTGGAAAGACTTTAGTTTCTCACTTTTTTGAGTTTTTGCTCTTAAGAACTTTTCAGTTTTTGGGACACCTGAGTGGCTCAGTCAGTTAAGCTGCTGCCTATGTCTCAGGTCATGATCCCGGGGCCCTGGGATTGAGTCCCACATCAGGTTCCTTGCTCAGCAGAAACCCTGCTTCTTCCTCTACCTCTGCCTGCAGCTCCCCAGCTTCTGTTCTATCACTCTCTCTGACAAATAAATAAAGAAATCTTTTAAAAAAATTTTTTTTTTGGTTTTCTAAGGTACTAGCTCTATCTAGTCGAATTAACATTGGCAGATCCCTGGGCTGTGGATCAGCTCTCAAGCTATTAAAGAATGATCATCCCTTGAACATCTGATCACAGAGACTTTTTAAAATGGTTACATTAATCATTTTTCAGTCTTTAAAACTGCAGCATATATTTGAAAAGAATATAGGATTAACCATGGTCATACACGCTTTCATTTATAATTTCTTACACTTTTTATCCAAACCAACAAAATGTCATCAAATCAGCAATACCACCCCCCCAGCCCTTACTAGGCCAACTTTTAGTTTCCTAATGTTGTTTTAACTTCACTGCCAAAGAGTATCTTTTAAAAAGTGGATCTTTTTTAAAAGCGGTCGTTAGGTACCCCTCCATCCCATCCTCCCCATCTTCTACAAAATGAAACAATTTTGACAGAGTTACAGAAACATGCTTCTGCTAACTCATTAAATTTCAGAATAAATATTCTCTGATTTAGGCTTATTTATAATTTAGGTAAACATTACAATGACAATTGCTGCAAGACTTCTCAGTGTACAAAGACTATTTCCTTATCCAACAACTAAAGGTTTTTTTTTTTCTTTTTTTATTAATATTGGGCAACCCCCTGGCAGCGATGAATCTTCTTTCATATCACTTCCTACAATGAAGGCCAACCTTAGACAGAATTATGCTGAGGGCACAAGTCCTTACTATCAGACACCAAAAACCAGCTAAATATCTTTCTACAGCTCAGGGTAAGTGTCACACTGCCCTTAGGCACCAGAGCTAGCAAGCTGCGGGAAAGGTTAACTGTGAGGCAGATGCAAAGATCCTCTCTCAGCAGGACCAGCCACATTTCTTGGCTGGTAGACAAGCAGTAGATTTCCCCCTTAAAACAGAGGACCATCAGCACAGGAGATAACAAAGCTATACTGAAATTATACTGGTCTGTCCTCGTTGCTGTACAGTCATTCTAACCACCTACATATCTTGAGTTATTACTCATTGCACCAGTTTGTATATATATGGGGGTAGAGGAGAGCAGAAATATGTATAAATACATAATACACATATAAATAAACATGTTCATACTGTTCAGAATGCTCTCTGCTAAATTTCAGTAACTGTGTTAGAAATGTAATTTTCTTTGGAGTGTTGATTTCTGAGTAGAGTATTTCAAACCTTAACTAATCTCTCCTAGTGGGTAAGTTAAAGATAATTTACATATACATAGAGACTATACCATATATATTAAGTATTCTAAAAATAAAATGCCATGTAGTCAGTTAAAAAAAAAAAGGGCATGAGAGGTTCATTCATTCCTTTATTCAATAAACCTATTAGGAACTACTGTAAGCCCTAAGGATACAGACAAAATAGTGAGAACCTTGATTACTAAAGAAGAGAGATACAGCACAATGGGATAAAAAAAAAGGAAAGATGTCTTTTTAGTCGAGAAATCAAAGTAGTCTTACTGAAAAGGGATCATTTTTAACTGTAACAAAAGGAATACAACTGACAAAGTCAAATAGTTTTACAAAAGCCTTTTTGTTCAAACTTCACCTTTATAAATACGTTACTTTCCCTGTTCCTCCTTTCCTTAACATGGAATGTGCTTCAGGGCAATGACCTTGGTAACTCTTGATCCTGTAATTGATGGCCACTAATATGTTTTTTGTTTATGCTAAGTCTGGAATGTTTATCAATAACTTCTCCTTAACTTCTATTCTATGACAATAAAGCTTAACCTGTAATAGAAGTTCTTTTTCTTTCTCTGTTTTCTTTTGTTTTGTTAGTTTGGTTTAATGCTTGACCATTTGGTTTAATGATTGACCCAGTTTTGCTCCTTTTGTTTCTTAAAAGCTGTTAAGTTCCTCTTCTTGAGCAGCTAATGAAGACTACATCCCTGCCACTTCTCTTATCAGGCTCTGGGTCTCTTAAGGTCAGATACCAGACAGGGGATAGCCCCTGTGCTAGGAGCCGGAAAGCATTCAAATCAGTCATCCTTCAGGGAGCCTGACCGGCTGAGCTAACTCCACTCTATGTACCTTAAATAAGCTGCCACCTGCAGCTCCAGTGACAGCTTGCTGTCACTCTGTCCAGGTGGCAGTCTTCTGTGTGGCCTACCTGGACACCCTCTCACAGTCAGAGCTGAAAGTGACAGAGTTCTCCTTTTCGTCTCTCTAAGTGTCAGTGTGTCCTGTTTCAACATCAGAAGAGTCTTTACATCTTATGAAACAATTGGCAATGGGAGCAGTGTGGTTGACACTCACATAGCTTTGCGGGGAGACTGCTCTTTGCTTATTAATTGGTTCCAAACCACTGCTAAAGTGACTTGGGATTTCTTTGTTTCTGCGTCCACCACTGGTTCCCACTTTTCTCTTTACCCCAGTTTCCTAAGTGTGGGTATGTTCAAAACAAACAGTGCTACTTGGCTACATTTCAGGAGTTGATTTTAGCCCAGGTTGGGGCCCCATCCCGGTGCATTGGGGGTGATAGGCCTCTTGAGCCACTACTTGGGTGGAGCTTTCCCCGTGTGCTTCTTGTCCCATTTTGTTTGCTACAGGCCTCTTCCAGAGGCTGGCACTTTGGCCATGTTTTTTTTATTATTTCAGGTAGAACTCTAGTTTGTCTGCTTGTTTCAGGCACCTCACTCTGTAGAGGAGGGCATTGCTTGGCCTCCTCCGAGGGAGAGGTATTGCCTTCTGGTCACCTTACCCATCTTGCCCAGATGGTGTGGTGGCCTGCCTGTCTTGTCTGCTGTTGCAAACTTTCCTGCTTTTGCCAGCAATCGTCATGCTTCTCAGACACTCAGAGGTATTATAGGTTGCACCCTTGGAGACTGGTAGCACAACCTTTACTTCAAAGAGAGCTTGGGACAAATGTCATCCCTGTACCCTCCTCTTAAGAATAACTACCCAAGTTACCCAATTGTTTAAATAATGTGGGACCACCTAATCAGTGTGCTTGTTGGTCCTTCGTGAGTGCCCCCACATAGGAGCATGCAAAGAGACCAAGACTTTGGGCAAGGGACTTATGGCACTGTCCTGAAAAAAGGCTGCTATAGCTCTCTAAGTACAAATCCCAATCCCTGGAAAGTGGAGTAGGAAGCCTTGGAACAAAATGATTGACCACGAGGCAATTCTAGCAATCTGGAGGCTTAGAGTGGCCACTGAGTGACTTTTTTCCCCATCTTATTAGGTGAGTTGCTATGGAAGGAAGAAGATAAGTAAGAGATATAGTAGGGTAGAGGATTAGTACCTGTGAGGTACTTAAGTCCAAAATTCCTTCTAAGTTCTTCATTATATACTTCCTATTTGAGAATCAAAACATTTTTTCACATTTCAGGAACACTTTCACATTGATGTAGATTCATGGAGACTACTTAACCTAATATTATTAAATTGCCTAAAGGTAGAAGCCAGTGTAGAGAACATCGAATTGGTAATTAAGTAGTAGGGCAGATCACTAAAATTTATGGCTAAAAAATAAAAATTAGCAAATTTACCCAAAGATTATGATTTGGGATATCTTTGTTTATGAGCCTCTAGAGTTTAGTAAGAGGAAATGTATTAGAAACCTAATAAGAATTTAAGGCAGTTTTGTTACCATTGAAACACAAAGCCTGTGAAAATATTAAGATAATTCTCAAGCACAAAAAACAACCCCTGAAATCACAAGGTGAGTTTAGTAAAGATTTACTGTTTCTAGAATTGTCATTCTACTCAATGTACATCTCGGATGTCACTTTGGATGGTGATGACAAAAGGTTATTTCAATGAGAGTAGAAATCTGAGACACAGAAAGCACTAGTGATAAGTCTGTGTCCTGTCTGTGTTTTCCAGTTTCCTGTTTCCAAATTGATGTCTGTTGTGACCACTAGCAATCTCTACCACTGTACACGGTGTTTTGTCATTATTAACTATTGTGTTTTAATCCTGCCTCTTAACCTTTGATCACTGTGACCAGATTTGTCATAGTAGGTCACACCCTCTTCAGTTGACTCCTATTCTTCCATGCACCCTTTTTTGGGCACCAATTCCCAATTTACATCTGGAGGTCCCTCCCTTTCTCCTTTTGAGTCTGTCTGCCTCACACAGGTTTGCTGGTGCACAGAGATTTCCTGCAAGAGAGAATCATAATGTGGGTATATATATCAGGTGGCCACACAGTTTGTTTGACCTTGGGCAGTTCTAAATCACACCCATTGTTCTTGTTGATTTATATTTAGTGCCATTGCACTCTAAAGCATCTTTGTTTGGACAATATATAACATACCTGATATAATCTAGAAGTATATTACATGTCCCTTGTCACAGTAGTTGGTTTAACCACAGTCAGTCATTGTTGATATTTGTGAGGTGCTTGAAGAGAGGCAAGACTTGGAATTAAGAGGGTTTAATGTGGACAGGCAGCCACATAGTTGCTAAAAGGGAAGAGCCTGGATCATTGAGTCCACACTCAGTGGTCATGCATTAGAATACTGCCAACACCATAGAGGGTGGGGCCAGAGAATTTAGAGACCTGTGATCAATTTTATTCTCTGATATCCCCATTCTTATTTTATAAATATCCCTGTTTTCTCAGATCCAGGAGCCAACACCTTCTCCCCCCACAACCCCAGCTTTCTGGACCATGCTTTTTGTTACTAGCCATAGGCATAGTCTTCAGCAATCCAAATTAGATCCTTATAGCTTAACATCGGTACTTTAATGTATTGAAATATGCAAAATTATCGCAGGATATTTTATCCAGTTCTGCTGCCTCCTTACATTCAGCTGCTATTTCATTCCAGTATTCTCTTTGGCTCTTTCTAAATAAATCACATGCAAATGTCATTTAAATAAGATTTAAAAATCAAATAGTTTATAATTTTCTGCTTTTTAATCGGATGCTATTCTCCTAAGAACATTTGTGTTTGTCTAAATTGCATATAGTGGTTAAGTACCTGATTTTTAAGGAGCCTTGCTTATGATTAAGAGTATTATTTTCACTGCAAAGTAAATATTTTCACCTAAAGAGCAACATTAAACAGCAGACAGCATCTGCATCAGAGATTATTATGATATAAATAAATTCACATAGCTTGAATCATATATTTAGCTTATAGATTTATAAAGATACAAACGTGTGTTAACACATTTATTATAATCTGGTTTTATCAATGAAGTTGTATCTATTATTAGAAAAGGTCAAAATAATTACCAATAAGAATATCTAAATCAAAAGGATGAAAGTAAACAGAGATTAAAGAAGAATTTCTTCATATAATCTATATATGATAAAATTACGTAACTACAGATGGAAAAAAGTCTAGCTTATATGTGAAAAGAAATCCTTTTCTTATTGAACTTTTAAGTTCAATTATTGTCAAATAGTAGTGGGTTTTTTGTTTTAATATTGCAAGGTTAGCGTTTAAAAAGCTTATGCTAAATAAGAGAAAATAATACTATGATTCATGTACAAAGGTTATTGAAAACCAGATGTTTGTCTCGAGACATGTTGGAATTTCTAAAGATTCATACAGAACTACAAGTATTCTATGTACAGTTTGGATGGACAGAAGTCAGAGGAGACATAATCATTTTTGTATATAGTACAGGATTCAACTAGTTTATTTTAAGGTTCTTTTCATCTTTCAGTTTATCTGAAGACACCAAGGTGTGAGTGAAATTCTCATTGTAGTTAATTTATATAATTGTTAGCAGAAGTACACTGAAAATCTACAGTGATAAGTTTTTCTGGGATTCTCCAGAATGAATCATGCTCAATTTTGTGGACTTGGATATACAGTGTAAATTGTCATGTAGGTAATAAACTTAATAAATACATTTATTTGTCATATAGATTTAATGAATATACTGGTTTAAAATTAATGTAGCAATGGCTAATAATAATTTCTTGAGGAATTCTATTGGTATCATATAAAAATATTGAAAATGGTATTGGAGTTTCTCCATGTGAGTGTTGAATAGATAGGTTTGCAAATAGAAATTGCCAAAATTCAATACTGATAATGAAAACTTGGCCAAAGAGAAAGTGCAGTGTTAAGAAGAAATGGAATATCAGAATACCCTGAGTTAAAGACTGCTAATTGAAATAAGGTGTTGGTGGGGGAAGGGTTAATTTCTGATGCATTCATTAAAACATCAAGCAACCTAGGTAGAGAGTCCTTTACAAGCATAGATCTTAATGGGGCTATGTCAACGAGTGAAGTGCCTGACTCTGGCAAGGGAATAAGAAATATTTGTTTACTGTATGAATGAACCCATATTTCTCTTTTGCATTCATTCCACTTAAAATATACAATACTACATTTTTTAAACAATAAGCCCATCACAGTAGCCAGCTTACTACAGGTTACTTTAAGCTATTTACATTAATCTGTAGAACTAGATCTGTGTATGTAATGGTGAGTGTGGTGTAAATATGGAATTATAGATTAATACATATATATTTCTGTCCGGTGACATTGATTCGTATTTTAAACTCTTCTGTGATTTCTTATTAATGAAGAATTTCTTATTCATTTTGTGCTGGTTCAATTTAGTTTTCCATTCCCCAATTTGTAGTCTGTCTTGAGTTCTCCCAACAGAGATGCCATGTTTTCTTACATAATAACACTGCTGTGTTGTGGGTTTCTTTTCAGAAAGTCCATTTCTCTGTTCCTGGGGAAAAATTGACTAGTACTTGGGACACTATGTTTTCCATCCATACAGCACAAGATATTCGTTTTTATTGGTCTGAGGAGAGCTGTTAAAGATTTGTCACCAGATTGTCTGTAGTTTCCTTTCCTACATAAATTCAATAGTAGTTTTTATTAGGTATTTATAGCAACCTTCAAAAAACTTTTGAAATGATAGTTTTTGGCTGCTATAAAAATAGTATAAAATGATTATTTTGGATATATTCTTATGTTTTTAATATTTTTTTCTAGTAAAGAACTAGATATCTGCTAAAGGCTGACCTGTAGCAATTCCGGAAATGCATTAATAAACTGAGTTTCAGAAAGTGCCATAGAATGTATTTCATAATTAATCCTATGTAGAGAACCAATTCCACTTGGGAACTAATTTTTAAAAAATGAACATATTTCAAGTATCAAAGAATGTCACCTAAGAACCTTCACACACTTTAATGAGAATACTCTAATCTCTATTCATTCAGAATGGTGACTGTCAACACAGAACTTCATGGCCATATCTTTGTCACCCAGATGAGAAATTGCCCATACTTTAAAGATGGCCTTCTAATTTATGAGTTAGAGCAAAAAAAGCAAAACAAATGTCATTGTCCCTAGACAAATATTCATTTAGACATAGAACTGAACTAAATCTGACAATGTATAGGAAAAAAGTGATCTTGAAACCGAAATAGGAAAACATTTTATTTATGCAGCTGTAATAAGAAAATGAACAGATGAAATTAAGGATCTTAGGCTTTCTCAATGCTAACACTTTTGTTTCAGAAAAATATTTAAAATTGGAAGCATAAATTATAAAGTTATTACAGCATTCAAGTATAAAGTGATTTCTCTAAAAATCTGAACTTGTTAAAAACAAATAGTGTTATTAAAGATATGGAAAATATTGTTTTAGATCATTTTAGGTTCTATGAATTGTCATGGTTGTGATTAAAATTATTTACTAAATTTTACCAAATAATATTTTTGTGAAAATGTCAGTACAATTTTCATTACCTCTAATTTAAGGCATGAATAATATTCTACATTTATTTAAGCTTACTTTAATTAAAAACTGAAAGAAGAAAAGAAAGTTAAGAGAATTAACAGCATCCCTGAAATTGCCCATGTATGTTTTTCCAGTCACTTTGCCCAAAGAGAACTGCCAGTGTAATTTCTAATATCTGTTACTTTGTTTTGTATTTAAGCTTTAAAAAAGTAACATAATACAGGATAAGCTCCTTTTATTTCTCCCAGTATATGCTCTTTTATGCCTATCATCTTTTATTTAACATTAAATTTGGGAGATCTTCCCTAGTTTTGCTTGTAGTGATAGTTTGTGCTTTCTCATTGCCACTGGTAGTCCATCGGGTAAATATAATCTCTGCTATTGTTGATAAACATTAATTTTTAGTTTTTGACTATTATGAATAATATTGGTATACACGTACTTGTGCATTTTTATAGGGAACACGATGTTTGCCTTTTTGATAAGAATATACTTGAAATTGGAATTAGTGGGCTAATGGTTAAATAATGTATTCAGCTCCAGCAGATGCAACAAAAAGTGTTCACGGTGGTCTGTTTAGCTCCCACCAGCAGTAACTGAGAATTCTGCCAGCTGTACATCCTCACTAACATTTGTTATTGTCTGTCTTTTAGGCCTGTCCTAAATTGTGAAGATATTCTTTGTCTTCTTTTAAAAGAGTTTTTGTTTACTCTTTCTAGAACAATATTTTGCCACATTCTGAGCACTTTGTAAATGTTAAAATTATTATTTTGTGGAGAAGATTTTAGTAAAAACGAGATAATAATTAGTTCTCTTAACAAGATAGTATTCATAGTTCTTGGGGATTATCTCATAAAGAAACAAATACATAAATAAAGATAAATATCATAAGCAGAGAATCAAATTAGTAATTGTCTTAATATGGGAAGTCTAATTTTAAAAGGTCACTAATTTTTAATTACAGACATTTTCAAGGAGTGTATTTTGTAGTGTCCCAACCTTCTTCTGGATTTAGGAATTTGATGTTTTTTTATGTGTGTTTCAGAGAAATTAAGGTTATTTTCAAAATCCTTTTATTTATTATGCATTCTTTATCATGATGACAGACTCATTCTGTATTTATTTTTTAAGGCAATATCTACCTTTTTAAAATGTCATTTTATTTACATTGAGAAGCTAAAAGTAAACTGAAGCTATTAAATATCAGATATCTTAGAATGAATATTAATGAGTACTTAAATTCAGTGCTGGTATGTGTTTTCTAGGTTAATGCATGATACTTTAGTGGAAAAAAAAGTTCAAAGGATAAAAATCATATATAAAAAACTTCTTTATGTTCCAAGAACTTGAGAGACTAAAAATATTGCAATTGTCTGGCTTGCCAGAAATGCTCCTCAATATTGAGATTGAATTTCTTTGGAAAACAGTTGCAATCAATTTTCGTTCCATACATTCAGCTACTCAATGAGATTAGATGTTAAGATTTATAGTAGAAGTTGTTGTGGAAATTATAGCTCTCTTGCAAGGGTGAAGACATGGAGGGAGTATGCAGTATATTTCCCAAACTTGGTGTTCAGCTTTTAACTGAATACATAAACTAGTAGTGATGTGATCAGAAGGGAAGTAGAGCAACATTTCAATCTGAAAAGAAGCTGTAATGATTTGAAATATTGTTCTTGTAGTTCACTTGGATTCTGCTAAAGCTGTAGAAGTGAAAATCTAAAATGCGAAAGAAACACTTCAGGGGCCGTGAATTCTCCATTGGAAACTGAAGCCTATTTCTATTATATGATGGCAGGGACACCACTTACACAGTATTTATGACAATACTGGTGCTGTGAAGTAGAACATCTTTGACATAACTTAAGAAATAGTAGCTAATAAAGAAAAGAGGGAAGAATCACAGTTAAGAACATATGGATGCGTATTATTAAGAAGGGAAATTAAACATTAATTTAAAATAAAAACATTAAAATGTTGAGGACAAAACTTAATTCAAGCATTTCTTTTTATTAGTCTTCATTACTGAAATTAGACTCTGGAAATTTTTTTTTTAAGATTTTATTCATTTATTTGACACAGAGATCACACATAGGCAGAGAGAGAAGAGGAAGCGGGCTCCCTGCTGAGCAGAAAGCCCAATGTGGGGCTCGATCCCAGGACCCTGGGATCATGACCTGAGCTGAAGGCAGAGGCTTTTTTTTTTTTCTTTTTTTAAAGATTTATTTATTTATTTGACAGAGATTACAAGCAGGCAGAGAGGCAGGCAGAGAGAAGGAGGAAGCAGGCTCCCTGCTGAGCAGAGAGCCCGATGCGGGACTCGATCCCAGGACCCTGAGATCATGACCTGAGCCGAAGGCAGCAGCTTAACCCACTGAGCCACCCAGGCACCCTGAAGGCAGAGGCTTTAATCCACTGAGCCACCCATGCACCCCAGGACTCTGGAAATTCTAAACACAAACCACTTCTTATCTGTTATATTGTACATGATTAATAGTGATTCAATATGATATCAATGTCAGAATAATAGGTCAAATATAAGTTGTTGTTTCAGGCTCAGATTAGAATACCATCTTTCCTGAGGTCCGGGTATCTCAGTCGGTTATAAGGATCTTGGGATCTAACCCAGCGTCAGGCTTCCTGCTCAGCTGGGCATCTGTTTATCTTCTTCTGCTTTTCCCCCAAGCTCTTACTTTCTTTATCTCAAATAAATAAAATCTTAAAAAAAAAAAAAAAGTCCCTCTCCCCTCTTGTAACCTCCTTCCTTTCCAATGAAGATATATAATGAATATTATAAATCCAATTCCTAAAATACTTTCGTTCTCTATTTAACTAGCTGCTAAGGTCAGAATTGTTTAAATTGAAACCACAAAATTATATATGTTTACTGAAAGTTCCAACTAAATGTCAGTGGGGAAATTAAGGCAAGACTTTTTAGTAATATAAATACTAACATTTTATTACAGGGGAAAAAGCTGTGCTATTCTTAACACATTTTGTAGCATCTAAGAGTATTCGCTAAATTGAAAAAAAAAGAGTGTTCGCTAAATTGATAAGGACGCCTTTTTGACACAAAAAAAGGAAAAAAAAACCTTTTTAAATAAAAAATATACTTCATCCTCATGCCAACATTATAATAACATTATAAGTGTTATTTATCATAATTAGCAGCAGCAACAGCAGCATTTAATTGCATGGGATAAACTGTTTCAAACTCTCCTAAGCACTCAGACTGCATTAACTAACTTACTCCTCACAAGATTTTGAGATTAATAGATTTTTTTTTTTTTTACCCCACATGCTGGAAAAGTAAATAAAACTTAGATTAAGGTACCTTACTAAAGATTCTGAGCTCTGTTATAAGAAGAGCACTAGATGAGAAATCAAGAAACCTATATTATTTTTTTCTGCCTATTTCTAAAATCAGATAGGAAGAAGTAATTGGTGTATTCTGTTTTCAATAAGGAGAGAAAGATTGAGTTCTTACTGTGCGGGCATCATTTTGCTGTGGATACTTCAACTCTGCACTGTAAGTATTTTACCTTTTTTATAGATAAGCAAACAGAGGTTTGAGAGATTGAATATTTTCCCTAAACTATATAATGGATCTAGGAAGTAAACCTGGATCTATTTGAGACCTATAAGGTCAAGCTCATTTCATTTTCCTAATTCTTATCCCCACAATTTTATATCATAAAGTGATTATACAGTATGCTTATTGTATAAAAAGTTTTCCAGCATTAACATTTCTCCACATTGAGTAACTTTACTGGTTCTAATACATGACTTGTGTTCCAAATAAACAAACCAATGCCATTTGTGGCCTATTGCCCTGTTGACTTCTCAGCAGTGGTTGATGCTGGAGGTCAGCCTGGTCCTAGAACTGCTCTGCTTTCCTGCTTGATCCTACTTCCAGTAAAGCATGCTGCTCTTTGTTTTCAACTTCTTGGCCCCTCTCAAGTTTCTTCATTAACTCTTCAAAGGGTGATGCTTCCACAGGTTCAGTCTTTCGAGATGGTTACATTTGCCAAGTAAGCAGAGACATGAAATATATTTTATTTTTATGAGCAAACTTTAAAGCTGTCACATACCCAACAAAATATCTGTCATTCATTTATCACTTCAATTAGTTGATTTTTTAAAAAAATTTGGAATTCTTGTTTTACTTTAATAGTAACACTTTTGTTTTGATGTGTAGTATAAATTAGGTCTGGTGCATCAAACTCATGATCTCTTGACTATTAAAATTTAACATAATGCTGAGTTAAGCACAAGCTGGATTTTAGAATCCTTAGGAAATATTTGTGAGTGATAGCCCAGTAGGATGTACATTGTGGTAGTCAGAGAGTAACTGAAGATGTGGAAATAGCTCAGATATTATGATTGTTTTCGGTTATATTCCTGGCCTACAGGAGAAGCTCAACACTGTATTGAAGAAATTAATGAAGAGTAACCAAACACTTTTGTCCTAACCCATTTTATTTACTCCTAAAGAAAATGCCCTGTTTTATATATTCCTAACCTCATTTTTCTGAACCCATCTTCTATACAGACACAGGTTGTTTTGTTTTGTTTTGTTTGTTTGTTTTACAAGATTTTATTTATTTGAGAGAGAGAGAGAGACAGAGATAATGAGAGAGAGAGCCTGAGCAGGGAGGAGAGGGAGATGCTGAGCAGGAAGCCCCCACAGGGCTCGATTCCAAAACCCTGGGACCATGACCTAAACCTGAACCTAAGGCAAAAAATTAACTGGCTGAGTCACCCAGGCACTCACAGAGGTAGGTTTTATATAATTACATCTTTTGTTAAGAGTTAAATGTGTATATATGAAAAGAACTAGTACTCCAGTGAAGTTAAGTTTTGAAATCAAGTTTTGTGCGGTCTCTATGGAACTAAATGCACACAATTTTAAGTCCCATTGCATAATAAAGTTTTAGAAGCAGAAGGAAACTTAGAAATGTTTGCTACAAATTCTTTATGTAAGGTCATATATGTAAAGGGAAATGCTCAATGCCTTATGGGTCATGGTGGCATCATTGCTTCTACAAGCCAAGTATCCTGATTGCATTAGATGATTTTATGTCAAAAATTACTCATAATTCTCATTTCTGCTTTTAATATTTATCAAAACATGTTATTTGTAAGTATCAGAATCTAAACATAAATGACTGTAGTTATTGATTAAGTCCTGAAGGTTAAATATCTGAAATTGCATATCTCTCATATGCTTCCATTGAAAAGGACTTGTTCTATAATGTGAAGGTAAATTGACAGAGGATACTATAAAGGGATAAAATTCATGGCTAAAGTTTCTTTCACATATTTTTCTTCTTCTGGATTTTCCTGTCTCTCTTTTATTTCACTGTAAAATTGTAGAGTCTGCCTACTTTACATTAGAATAACTCTGGAGCTACCAATACACAAAAAACACAGTAATCATTTCCAAGTTAGTATCTGGTACTTTTTAGTTCTTTTGTAAAGGAAGGAGAGAAAGGAAAATTAATTAACTTACGAAGCTATCATATGTGTCAGTCACTTTCATTTTATTGTTATTTTTTAAAATTACTAAATTTAGGGGCACGTAGGTGACTCATTGGGTTAATTCTCTGCCTTCGGCTCAGGTCATGATCTCAGGGTCCTAGGATTGAGCCCAGAATGGGGCTCTCTGCTCAGCAGGGAGCCTGCTTCCCTGCTTTCTCTTCTTGCCTCTCTACCTACTTGTGATCTCTCTCTCTGTCAAATAAATAAAAAATTTTTATATTTAAAGATTCTATTTTTATATAAAATTTTGAATTCAACTGATTAATACCACATATTTAATAAACTACAAATCTAAATGGCCTAAGAAAATTGAACGGAAGTTATCTGTTAAATATATGAACCAATTAATAAAACTTCACTATTGCAAATTATGGTGGTGGGAAGTAATATTTGGTTTTTACTGAGAATGTATAGTAATAGTAAACATATAGGAATACTAGAAATAATAATTCATTCAATCAAAACTTAACACATATTTATTGAACACATAATTTTTAAAGTAATGAATGGCTAAAGTCCAAGGAAAGATTTTTTTATTCTGATTTAAAGGTTATAATTATGGTTATATCCCCCATGGAAATGAAGTAAGTGAGGATATTTTATGTTGTGGACTATCTTTTCTTTCTCAGATAAGAAATTTAAGATTTTCAGGTTGAGGCAAGAAATTAAGTCTCCCAAATGCAGACTCAGGGGTAAGAAAAGGATCAGTTACTATATATGTGGATTTTGGTACTTAAGATATATACTCAGCCATGAAGAAGGTTTGCAGTTTGAAATACAGACAATGTTACTCTAAAATAAATAAATTTTTCAATCATGTGGGTATGCATTTTGGCAGAAGAGCATGGGGTTAGAGTTCCTATCCTAACTCCCCTCATTCTGTTACCTTAGAGGAGTATTTTAAAAATGAGTCATTAATTCTTAGAGCTAGAGGGATGTTGATATAAAGTTGTGGGGTAAATAATAAAAAATAAATAAAACTATTAGTCCTGACTCAATAAAGTTTTATTTACTTTAACTATCAATAAATTTTGTTGCATGAAAATCAAAATTTTAGATTTAGTGTTGATTCTCTGATGTTTACCCTACATATTTTGGGGGAAATAGGACTTTTTAAGTCTGTTGACCAATTCTATAATATTGTACATGATATACCCACAGTAAGCAAGTGGTAGGGTTGGTGAATGCTGTAAGCACTTTTATATAGCTGAGATGTTTCAACAAGATTTAATAGGTGGTGCTTTCTCTGCTTTTATAGGAGTATTAAGGAAGTTAATTCATAAACCTTAGAAATTAAAAGATACTTTCAAAAGGAGTTCATGAAAGATTTCCATGGGTGCACTGGAATCATGGTATGGAGAGGTGACTGTGAATGTAGTAAGGCAGTGCTACAACGTAGAGGTTTTTGAAACATTATTCAGGAATCAAACTTTTTATTTTGGCAAGTTCTTTCCAAGCTTTTGTATATGCCTGCTTTACATATGATACTAAAACAGGAATCTCATTATTGTTGAAACAAAAAAGCTTTTTATCATCTAAGAATAGTTATGTTTTCCAGCATCCTATAATTCTATTTATCATTTATATTCATTTTAAAGGCATACAGTTTGCATTAGTAATGTCAAGAGTACATTTTATTGCTTTGGCATTATAATACATTAAAAGAAGATAATTCCTTTAGTTGATAAAAATACTGTTTTGCATGTACATTTTACAGCAAAAGTAGCTATAAATGCAAAAACAATATTATATAATTTTAAAGAATAAATTGTTTACATAAACACAATAAAGATACTTTTGGTTAGTAGAAACAATTTGTTTTCCACTGTATAGAATACGAAGATAAAACATGATACTCATCCAGTTTAATATAATGAGATGATATGTTACATCTTTAAATGAACCTTGTGATTGATAGAAAGCAAAATCTCATTTGTTATGTCTATCCAAATTATTCCTTTGTTATGCTACCAGAATATATTGAACCCTATAAGATCCACTGCAGTGATGATGTAACATATTCATTCATCTTTTCATTAATTCATCCATTTTGACTAAGGGAAATTTATTCAGTAATATGAAGGACATACACAAGTGGTTATTTAGAAATACACACATAATAAAAAGGGAATAGTGTGACTGAGTAACCCAGTTGGTTATAGGAGTTCTGGGGACGTGAGGAGACGTTTTGTTTATATTTTCAAATATATTCATATAAAAATGCAAATTCATCATTTACTTGTAACATCCTCTATTCAGTCTAGACTTGTTTTACTTCTCAGGCTTTTCTCAATTCCTCAACTTCTCATTCTCTTCTAATTTGTAATTTGAATGAGTAGAGAAAAAAACCCAGTTTAGCAGATTTAAGGAGAAAAATAAATTATTGAAAGGAAAGTCAGAAACCTGGACATCACCTCAAAGAACAGTGCTGGAAAGTGACAAGAGTTGAGATTCTGGAGGAGGAAGAATTAAGTAGGCAAGTGGGTGGGGTACTTCTCCCAGGTAGCCCCATGTGCCCCTGGCATGCATGCCACAAAGCAAACATACCTTAAATAGCAACTCAGAGCTAGAGTTCTGGGTTAAGACCAAATACCTACCTTTCATTAATTCACAAACCAAATGTGGACTCCTCCTCCCTACTTTCAGAGCATCTCCAAAGATTCCATATGGTTAAGGGAGAAGGGAGTGGTAGCATTTGCTTACCATCCTTCTCTTTATGACCTAACCACAGACCTAATCATGGAATTGTAACTCAGATTATAAGAAAAGTGAGCTAAGAAACCATGCTCCTGGCTTCCACTCCCCTGTCTTCAGTAAGGCTTATAGACAGAACATTTTCTTCCTCAAGTCCTCCTTCAAACACAGAACAGATGTTGTATCTGGAAGGCAGTTCTTCACCACTGATGTTGGTATTTATATGAACTAATGTTCGCCTGAATAGCTTTGTCAGTGAACTGAATAGGACACAGAATTCTCTACTTAAACATTGCCATCTTTCAGAGGAGTGATAATGATTTAATCTGGCAGATGCACTCAAGTTCCGCTTTGGTTCCTCATGGCCATGCCTATACATAATTTCTTGGGGCCCAGTTTGAAAGGAGGAGGGAACTGTTCTCATCCCTATCAAATCCATCACCTACTTTTTGTAACTAGTATATTGTACATTCCCCTTACTGTCCTGAAGTGAAATTCATAGATAATATTAACTCCCCATGCAAGTATGCCAAGAAATCAATATTTTGTCCTAATTATATAATAAAGGAAAAATAAAAGGAAAAAAAAATCCTGAAAATGTACACTGAAAACTCCTGGAAGGTCCCCTCTGCCTAAACTATCTGACATAGATAGTGCAGTTTGTGGTTTCTAAACTTTTCCCCCTTCTGCTGCCCAGATATCCGGATTTTTAGCTGTCTCCATGCCTTAATACTTGGTACAAATGATTACCATCTGGGTTAATGAGTTTCTGACTTCCATTTTAGGAAGCTGTATCCAGTGTGGTACCTACCTCTCTTTAATAATGTATACTCAGAATTCTGAGAATTCTGCCATCAGCAAGAAGGCATGGAAATGATCCAGTTCCACACTTAAGTATTCATTCTTAATCAATCAAAACAGCCAGATTTTTTTAAAAAATATTTTCTATATACTTTAAATGATTTGTGAAACATTGATATTGACAGCCAACTAAAACCAATTTACACAAATAGGTATGATGATAAAATATATGAATTAAACTGTACTTATTACTGTGATAGTCCTATGTGCATTCTAAGTTCAATAATTCAGTATACATACAGGTAAAAAATTTGAAATGACTTAACATAAATATGTATATTCATTTTTAACTTTCAATAAGGTGGGTTTCTTCTGAAGGGTGTGTGTCTGTGTGTGTCTGTGTGTGTCTGTGTTTGGGAAGAAGTGGATAGCTTCTCTTAAATGGGACTATTGAAGCTAGGGAAATTGGGTTCTATTTCTTTTACATTTTTTCATAGTACATTCATAAATCTCCTAGAGTTGCTATAACATGTTATCACAAACTCAGTGGCCTAAATCAATAGAAATGTATTTTCCTATAGTTCTTGAGGCTAGAATTCCAAAATTAAAGTGTCGATAAGATAGCACTCACTATGGAACTTCCCAGTGGAGAATCCTTCCTTTACTTTTCCAGTTTTAAGTGGCTGTCAGCATTTCTTGGCTTCCTTGGCTTGTAGCCACATCATTCCAATCTCTGCCTCCTCTTCAAAGCACCTTTTTCTCTGGGTGTTTCATTCCTCTTCTGTCTCTTATAGGATCATTGGTCATTATATTTAAGGGCTATTAAGTATCCAGGATGATCTCATCTCAAGATCCTTAATTATGTCTACAAACACTCATTTTCCAGATAAAGGTTTGAGGGTTCACAGGCACGAGGGATTTGGACATAGACATATCTTGTTGGTGGCCACCATTTAAGCCACTGGAGTACCATATGAGATAATTTAAAATGCCATTGAGTGACCAATTTTACTTTAATTACTTATTATTGATTCTCTCAGTCTTTCAGCAAACACGACAAAGTATCTTCCAGGTATCTCCCAAACCTCAGAGAGTGCACTGATGAAACAAAAATGAGCAAATAAAAATCCCTGTTTTCTAAGAATTCATGATACACTGATCTAACATACGTGTGTGTCTGTGTATATGTATATGTATGTGTGTATACTATCTTTAAAAAACAAGGTATGGGGGCTTAAGTGGGTAGGAGAAGAATCAATGAAACAAGATGGGATTGGGAGGGAGACAAACCATAACTGATTCTTAATCTCACATTAAGTGAGATTAACCCCACCTTAGGGGGGTGGGGTTATGGACATTGGGGAGGGTATGTGCTTTGGTGAGTGCTGTGAAGTGTGTAAACCTGGCGATTCACAGACCTGTATCCCTGGGGATAAAAATATATATTATAAAAAATAAAAAATTAAAAAAAAATAAATCAATAAATCCTATAAAAATATATGTTTATATACATATAAACATATATAAAAATATATGTTTATAAAAAATAAAAAATTAAAAAAAAAGAAATCAATAAATCCTATCAAAAAAAAAAAAACCAAGGTATATATCCAGTAGAAATGCATGAAGGTACATCAGTGGATATAGGTAGTAACAGCAACTTCACCCTACTTAAGAAGTAGAGAGAGGATATAGGAAGAAGTATGGGAGGTAATGACACCAGAGTTAAAACTGGAGTGGGAAGGTTTCTGGGATACAAACAAAAAAGCTATTACTTAGCTAAAGTTCATATGTGAATATTTATAAACATTTTTGTCTATTTTCCTATGATTTAAATCTAGTACATTTGAGTGCAGCAGTAATTATGCTGCATGTCATAAATAACTTGTGTAATTTGCTGCCAGTATATCCAGTTTACTTACTTATTTTTTTGAAGCCAGTAGATCAATGAATGTTATAAGAGACTTGGAAAAATTAGCCCAATAATATTTAAATGTCAATATTATTAATTTAAAAACTCATGAGAGTATTAGATATGTATCTTAGAGCACATGATATTGACACTATCACTTAATGGATATTATTCATATTGAAAATAATTCTCCTAAACTATATAAAGATATTTAATTGATGTAAGCCATACTCATAATTATACATTGCACTTGATCTCTGAGAAGAAAGATTTTTTAAATCTCTAGTGTATTATCTTTTGTTTAAATGACACAATAACCTCCTAAACATTCAGAATTAAAATGCAAGTGGAAAAAATATTTAACAGTTACCTTATGGTAACTGTAACAGTACAGTTAACAAGTAACAGTTGTAACAACTGTTACGACTGTAACAACAACTCTAACAACTGTAACAAGTAATAGTTACCTTATGGGAAGTCACTCTTTTATGAATTGTATCTCACATAATATGTAATGGTATTGGAATCTGAGTGATGCCATTGCTGGAAGGGTACACAGTCCAAGGAATGTGTACAGCCTCTAGCATCTGGGAAAGGCAAGGAACAAATTCTGTCCTAGAAGGAAAGAACACCTCTCTTTAGACACCTTGATATTAGTCCTGTATGGCCCATTTCAGATTTCTGACCTCTAGAACTGTATAATAGTAAACTTACATGGTTTTAAGCAACAGAATTTATGGTAATTTGTTACTGTGTATTAGTTTCCATAGGAAACTAATGCAGATTTCAGTTACAATCAGTAGGTTCTTTTTCACAGATTATTTTCATATAAAAGTTGAAGACTGAATTCATTACTGGCACCTAACTGTGAAGTGATTATTATACACTAAGTGTTTATTTGAGGGGTAGATAACAGCTGTATTGTCAGTAGAAAAACACTTGGGGAGTCACCACCTATGGCTCCGTGATTAGTTATCCAAATATGTATAAGCATGTATTATTCTTCATTGCTGGGTTTTCCATAATAAACCAGTATGCAGTTGAGAACAGCCCTATGGTGGATTGTTTCTATAAATCTAGCCACCAACATCAATTTAAAAAAATGTTTGCTCCTATTCATTTTTCTATCTTACCATAGCATGACAATGTGTAATGATTCAGTTATGCTATTTTCAAAATAAAAATGATGAAACTGGGGGAGGAGTCAAGATGGCGGAGAAGTAGCAAGCTGAGACTGCTTCAGCTAGCCGGAGATCAGCTAGATAGCTTATCTAAAGATTGCAAACACCTGAAAATCCATCGGCAGATCGAAGAGAAGAAGAACAGCAATTCTGGAAACAGAAAATCAACCACTTTCTGAAAGGTAGGACCGGCGGAGAAGTGAATCCAAAGCGACGGGAAGATAGACCCCGGGGGGAGGGGCCGGCTCCCGGCAAGCGGCGGAGCAACCGCGCACAAAATCAGGACTTTTAAAAGTCTGTTCCGCTGAGGGACATCGCTCCAGAGGCTAAACCGGGGCGAAGCCCACGCAGGGTCAGCGTGGCCTCAGGTCCCGCAGGGTCACAGAAGGATCGGGGGTGTCTGAGTGTCGCAGAGCTTGCGGGTATTGGAACGGGAAAGCCGGCTACAGAGACAGAGCTGACAGTAAGCTCGCAGCTCCGTGTTACCTTGAACCGGTCGCAGGCTCGGTGAGCTCGGAGCGCGGCCGGAGGTCAGGCAGACGGGAGTGACTGGGCGCTGTTCTCTGAGGGCGCACTGAGGAGTGGGGCCCTGGGCTCTCGGCTCCTCCGGGCCGGAGACCAGGAGGCCGCCATTTGTATTCCCGTCCTCCGGAACTCTACGGAAAGCGCTCAGGGAACAAAAGCTCCTGAAAGCAAACCCGAGCGGATTACTCACCCCGGCCCCGGGTAAGGGCGGTGTAATTCCGCCTGGGGCAAAGACACTTGAGAATCACTACAACAGGCCCCTCCCCCAGAAGATCAACAAGAAATCCAGCCGAGACCAAGTTCACCTACCAAGGAGTGCGGTTTCAATACCAAGGAGAGCAGCAGAATTCCAGAGGAGGAGAAAGCCAAGCACGGAACTCATGGCTTTTTTCCTGTGATTTTTTTTAGTCTTGCAGTTAATTTAATTTTTTCGTTTTCATTTTTTTTTTTTTTTTTTTTTTTTTTTTTTTCTCGCCTTCGGGTAAAATTTTTTTTTTTTTTTAACTGTTACCTTTTTCTTTTTTAACGATTTTTTACTAGTTTATCTAATATATATATATATATATTTTTTTTTTTTTTTTTTTTTTACATTTTTTCTTAGGTGTTTTCTTTTTTTAAAATTCTTTTCTTTTCTTTTTTTTTTTTTTTTTTTTTTTTTTCTTTTTTCTCTCTTCCTTCCTTTTTGAACCTCTTTTTATCCCCTTTCTCCCCACTCACGATTTTGGATCTCTTCTAATTTGGTTAAAGCATATTTTCCTGGGGTTGTTGCCACCCTTTTAGTATTTTACTTGCCCCTTCATTTACTCTTATCTGGACAAAATGACAAGACGTAAAAATTCAACACAAAAAAAAGAACAAGAGGCAGTACCGAAGGCTAGGGACCTAATCAATACAGACATCGGTAATATGTCAGATCTAGAGTTCAGAATGACAATTCTCAAGGTTCTAGCCGGGCTCGAAAAAGGCATGGAAGATATTAGAGAAACCCTCTCGAGAGATCTAAAAGCCCTTTCTGGAGAAATAAAAGAACTAAAATCTAACCAAGTTGAAATCAAAAAAGCTATTAATGAGGTGCAATCAAAAATGGAGGCTCTCACTGCTAGGATAAATGAGGCAGAAGAAAGAATTAGTGATATAGAAGACCAAATGACAGAGAATAAAGAAGCTGATCAAAAGAGGGACAAACAGCTACTGGACCACGAGGGGAGAATTCGAGAGATAAGTGACACCATAAGACGAAACAACATTAGAATAATTGGGATTCCAGAAGAAGAAGAAAGTGTGAGAGGGGAGCAGAAGGTATACTGGAGAGAATTATTGGGGAGAATTTCCCCAATATGGCAAAGGGAATGAGCATCAAAATTCAGGAGGTTCAGAGAATGCCCCTCAAAATCAATAAGAATAGGCCCACACCCCGTCACCTAATAGTAAAATTTACAAGTCTCAATGACAAAGAGAAAATCCTGAAAGCAGCCCGGGAAAAGAAGTCTGTAACATACAATGGTAAAAATATTAGATTGGCAGCTGACTTATCCACAGAGACCTGGCAGGCCAGAAAGAGCTGGCATGATATTTTCAGAGCACTAAACGAGAAAAAACATGCAGCCAAGAATACTATATCCAGCTAGGCTATCATTGAAAATAGAAGGAGAGATTAAAAGCTTCCAGGACAAACAACAACTGAAAGAATTTGCAAATACCAAACCAGCTCTACAGGAAATCTTGAAAGGGGTCCTCTAAGCAAAGAGAGAGCCTACAAGTGGTAGATCAGAAAGGAACAGAGACCATATACAGTAACAGTCACCTTACAGGCAATACAATGGCACTAAATTCATATCTCTCAATAGTTACCCTGAATGTGAATGGGCTAAATGCCCCTGTCAAAAGACACAGGGTATCAGAATGGATAAAAAAACAAAAACCCATCTATATGTTGCCTCCAAGAAACACATTTTAAGCCCGAAGACACCTCCAGATTTAAAGTGAGGGGGTGGAAAAGAATTTACCATGCTAATGGACATCAGAAGAAAGCAGGAGTGGCAATCCTTATATCAGATCAATTAGATTTTAAGCCAAAGACTATAATAAGAGATGAGGAAGGACACTATATCATACTCAAAGGGTCTGTCCAACAAGAAGATTTAACAATTTTAAATATCTATGCCCCCAATGTGGGAGCAGCCAACTATATAAACCAATTAATAACAAAATCAAAGAAACACATCAACAATAATACAATGATAGTAGGGGACTTTAACACTCCCCTCACTGAAATGGACAGGTCATCCAAGCAAAAGGTCAGCAAGGATATAAAGGCCTTAAATGACACACTGGACCAGATGGACATCACAGATATATTCAGAATATTTCATCCCAAAGCAACAGAATACACATTCTTCTCTAGTGCACATGGAACATTCTCCAGAATAGATCACATCCTCGGTCCTAAATCAGGACTCAACCGGTATCAAAAGATTGGGATCATTCCCTGCATATTTTCAGACCACAATGCTCTAAAGCTAGAACTCAACCACAAAAGGAAGTTTGGAAAGAACCCAAATACATGGAGACTAAACAGTATCCTTCTAAAGAATGAATGGGTCAACCGGGAAATTAAAGAAGAATTGAAAAAAATCATGGAAACAAATGATAATGAAAACACAACGGTTCAAAATCTGTGGGACACAACAAAGGCAGTCCTGAGAGGAAAATATATAGCGGTACAAGCCTTTCTCAAGAAACAAGAAAGGTCTCAGGTACACAACCTAACCCTACACCTAAAGGAGCTGGAGAAAGAACAAGAAAGAAACCCTAAGCCCAGCAGGAGAAGAGAAATCATAAAGATCAGAGCAGAAATCAATGAAATAGAAACCAAAAAAAGAATAGAACAAATCAACGAAACTAGGAGCTGGTTCTTTGAAAGAATTAATAAAATTGATAAACCCCTGGCCCGACTTATCAAAAAGAAAAGAGAAAGGACCCAAATAAATAAAATCATGAATGAAAGAGGAGAGATCACAACTAACACCAAAGAAATACAAACTATTATAAGAACATACTATGAGCAACTCTACGGCAATAAATTTGACAATCTGGAAGAAATGGATGCATTCCTAGAAACATATAAACTACCACAACTGAACCAGGAAGAAATAGAAAGCCTGAACAGACCCATAACCAGTAAGGAGATTGAAACAGTCATTAAAAATCTCCAAACAAACAAAAGCCCAGGGCCAGACGGCTTCCCGGGGGAATTCTACCAAACATTTAAAGAAGAACTAATTCCTATTCTCCTGAAACTGTTCCAAAAAATAGAAATGGAAGGAAAACTTCCAAACTCATTTTATGAGGCCAGCATCACCTTGATCCCAAAACCAGACAAGGATCCCACCAAAAAAGAGAGCTATAGACCGATATCCTTGATGAACACAGATGCGAAAATACTCAACAAAATACTAGCCAATAGGATTCAACAGTACATTAAAAAGATTATTCACCACGACCAAGTGGGATTTATTCCAGGGCTGCAAGGTTGGTTCAACATCCGCAAATCAGTCAATGTGATACAACACATCAATAAAAGTAAGAACAAGAACCATATAATACTCTCAATAGATGCTGAAAAAGCATTTGACAAAGTACAACATCCCTTCCTGATCAAAACTCTTCAAAGTGTAGGGATAGAGGGCACATACCTCAATATCATCAAAGCCATCTATGAAAAACCCACCGCAAATATCATTCTCAATGGAGAAAAACTGAAAGCTTTTCCGCTAAGGTCAGGAACACGGCAGGGATGTCCATTATCACCACTGCTATTCAACATCGTACTAGAGGTCCTAGCCTCAGCAATCAGACAACAAAAAGAAATTAAAGGCATCCAAATCGGCAAAGAAGAAGTCAAATTATCACTCTTCGCAGATGATATGATACTATATGTGGAAAACCCAAAAGACTGCACTCCAAAACTGCTAGAACTTATACAGGAATTCAGTAAAGTGTCAGGATATAAAATCAATGCACAGAAATCAGTTGCATTTCTCTACACCAACAGCAAGACAGAAGAAAGAGATATTAAGGAGTCAATCCCATTTACAATTGCATCCAAAACCATAAGATACCTAGGAATAAACCTAACCAAAGAGACACAGAATCTATACTCAGAAAACTATAAAGTACTCATGAAAGAAATTGAGGATGACACAAAGAAATGGAAAAATGTTCCATGCTCCTGGATTGGAAGAATAAATATTGTGAAAATGTCTATGCTACCTAAAGCAATCTACACATTTAATGCAATTCCTATCAAAGTACCATCCATCTTTTTCAAAGAAATGGAACAAATAATTCTAAAATTTATATGGAACCAGAAAAGACCTCGAATAGCCAAAGGGATATTGAAAAAGAAAGCCAACGTTGGTGGCATCACAATTCCGGACTTCAGGCTCTATTACAAAGCTGTCATCATCAAGACAGCATGGTACTGGCACAAAAACAGACACATAGATCAATGGAACAGAATAGAGAGCCCAGAAATAGACCCTCAAATCTATGGTCAACTAATCTTCGACAAAGCAGGAAAGAATGTCCAATGGAAAAAAGACAGCCTTTTCAATAAATGGTGCTGGGAAAATTGGACAGCCACATGCAGAAAAATGAAATTGGACCATTTCCTTTACACCACACACAAAAATAGACTCAAAATGGACGAAGGACCTCAATGTACGAAAGGAATCCATCAAAATCCTTGAGGAGAACACGGGCAGCAACCTCTTCGACCTCTGCCGCAGCAACATCTTCCTAGGAACAACGCAAAAGGCAAGGGAAGCAAGGGCAAAAATGAACTATTGGGATTTCATCAAGATCAAAAGCTTTTGCACAGCAAAGGAAACAGTTAACAAAATCAAAAGACAACTGACAGAATGGGAGAAGATATTTGCAAACGACATATCAGATAAAGGACTAGTGTCCAGAATCTATAAAGAACTTAGCAAACTCAACACCCAAAGAACAAATAATCCAATCAAGAAATGGGCAGAAGACATGAACAGACATTTCTGCAAAGAAGACATCCAGATGGCCAACAGACACATGAAAAAGTGCTCCATATCACTCGGCATCAGGGAAATACAAATCAAAACCACAATGAGATATCACCTCACACCAGTCAGAATGGCTAAAATCAACAAGTCAGGAAATGACAGATGCTGGCGAGGATGCGGAGAAAGGGGAACCCTCCTACACTGTTGGTGGGAATGCAAGCTGGTGCAGCCACTCTGGAAAACAGCATGGAGGTTCCTCAAAATGTTGAAAATAGAACTGCCCTATGACCCAGCAATTGCACTATTGGGTATTTACCCTAAAGATACAAATGTAGTGATCCAAAGGGACACATGCACCCGAATGTTTTTATAGCAGCAATGTCCACAATAGCCAAACTATGGAAAGAACCTAGATGTCCATCAACAGATGAATGGATCAAGAAGATGTGGTATATATACACAATGGAATACTATGCAGCCATCAAAAGAAATGAAATCTTGCCATTTGCAACAACATGGATGGAACTAGAGCGTATCATGCTTAGCGAAATAAGTCAAGCAGAGAAAGACAACTATCATATGATCTCCCTGATATGAGGAAGTGGTGATGCAACATGGAGGCTTAAGTGGGTAGAAGAATAAATGAAACAAGATGGGATTGGGAGGGAGACAAACCATAAGTGACTCTTAATCTCACAACAAACTGAGGGTTGCCGGGGGGAGGGGGTTTGGGAGAAGGGGGTGGGATTATGGACATTGGGGAGGGTATGTGATTTGGTGAGTGCTGTGAAGTGTGTAAACCTGGTGATTCACAGACCTGTACCCCTGGGGATAAAAATATATGTTTATAAAAAATAAAAAATTAAAAAAAAAAAAAAAAAATGATGAAACTGAAGATTGTATTATACTGTTGAGAGCAATATTCTTTTTTTTTTTTTTTTTTTTTTTTTTTTTTTAAAGATTTTTTTTATTTATTTATTTATTTGACAGAGAGAAATCACAAGTAGATGGAGAGGCAGGCAGAGAGAGAGAGAGGGAAGCAGGCTCTCCACTGAGCAGAGAGCCCGATGTGGGACTCGATCCCAGGACTCTGAGATCATGACCTGAGCCGAAGGCAGCGGCTTAACCCACTGAGCCACCCAGGCGCCCCGAGAGCAATATTCTTATTTGTGACTTGCAATTCCTACTCTTGACAGTGAAAGCAGAACAATGATTATTTTCAGAAAATGGCCTGTGTGCTTTGCACATTATGAATTAGCTCACAGTGTTTAGTTGTCTATTACAAGTAGTCAGAATGCCATGATAATTAAATGTTAATTTAATAGCAGCATTCTTAATTAGAATAAGTAGAATATGGCAAGCTATGAAAAGCATTTGGATTATAGCATTAGCGAATGTTTTAAAATGTTCTCTCTTACCCCATTGAAATAATTTAGTTTTACACTCTGGTGGTTAGGGGCTTGATGCTGTAAGAGCTTGACCTAGTATAAATTGCATAAATCACACAAAATGTTCCAGAACATCATGCTCCATGGCTGATGAGAACCATATTGTTCTGCATTTTTTTTTTAAAGAAATTGAGCCCCAGCTATTTAATCAAAGAACATCGGCAACAATATCTTGCTATCAACTCTTACCACATGTATTATAGCTGATGCTGTCATTTGTAAATGATTACTTCCTATAATGTATTTTAAATTTCATTTGACCTTGATAAGACAAAGATTTTTTCCTGCTGAAATTAACATGCTGCTCACACTCACACCTTTTATCTTGCATTAAAAAGTACTTGACAACACACAATTGTACTTCGAACAAACCCATGTTTTTAAATAGCTTGTGTCCTATGTGTTGATCTTGGGCAATGATAAAGTGGAGACTGAACACCCATTTGTTAGGACAATTTTCCATTCAAGAGTTTCTTGTAAAAAATAATTTGTTCTTTATGTGTTCTCTCTCTCCAAATTTTTAGTATCAGGGATCCATTTTTCACCTTAATCTACTCAATTCTCCTTCCTCTTTAAAAGGAAGTGGAACTGCTACTGGTACATAAATTTTCTTTGCTGGGCCCAACATCTAATTAATTCCAGAAGAAAACCTCTTTCCATTAAGTAATGGTCTGTATGTGGCCAGCATATTTCTAGGTCTCCCTGCAGGGGGAAGGGAATGATAGGAGTAAGCTTCAAAAAAGCATCACTGAATTCAGAGGCATACTGGGAAGGATCTTTGGCAAAAGGCTGTGCCATCCTGGACTGTGTGAGGCAGAAATGTCCCTTCTGTGTTCCCCACCTCAAAGATGGGAATCTTTGATATACGAGAACATGCCTCATTCTAATTAATCAAATGTAGAATTCAGGTATTATTTAATGAGTTGCACAAAAATAAAGTTTTCCTAAAGATAAACGTTGTAGTGCCAGAAGATCTATATAATTCCTGTCATCAACAGGAATTCTGAGAATGAGAAATGACAAATGAGATATGAAAAATAAAATAAGTGTCATATAAAGTTATAAATGACACATTTAATGTTGCAATACTCTTCTATTTTTTAAATTTATTTTTTATTTATTTTCGGCCTAACAGTATTCATTATTTTTTCACCACACCCGGTGCTCCATGCAATCCGTGCCCTCTATAATACCCACCACCTAATACCCCAACCTCCCACCCACCCACCAATTCATACCCCTCAGATTGTTTTTTAGAGTCCATAGTCTCTAATGGTTCACCTCCCCTTCCAATTTCCCCCAACTCCCCTTCTCCTCTCTAACTCCCTTTGTCCTCCATTCTATTTGTTATGCTCCACAAATAAGTGAAACCATATGATAATTGACTCTCTCTGCTTGACTGATTTCACTCAGCATAATCTCTTCTAGTCCCGTCTATGTTGCTACAAAAGTTGGGTATTCATCCTTTCTGATGGAGGCATAATACGCCATAGTATATATGGACCACATCTTCCTTATCCAGTCGTCCATTGAAGGGCATCTTGGTTCTTTCTACAGTTTGGCGACTGTGGCCATTGCTGCTATAAACATTGGGGTACAGATGGCCCTTCTTTTCACTACATCTGTATCTCTGGAGTAAATATCCGGGAGTGCAATTGCAGGATCATAGAGAAGTTCTATTTTTAATTTCTTGAGGAATCTCCACACTGTTCTCCAAAGAGGCTGCACCAACTTGCATTCCCACCAACAGTGGAAGAGGGTTCCCCTTTCTCCACATACCCTCTACCACATGTTTTCTGTCTTGTTAATTTTGGCCATTCTAACTGGTGTAAGGTGATATCTCAATGTGGTTTTAATTTGAATCTCCCTGATGGCTAGTGATGATGAACATTTTTTCACGTGTTTGATAGCCATTTGTATGTCTTCACTGGAGAAGTCTCTGTTCATATCTTCTGCTTATTTTTTGAAATGCTTGTCTGTTTTGTGTGTGTTGAGTTTGAGGAGTTCATTATAGACCCTGGATATCAACCTTTTGTCTGTACTGTCATTTGCAAATATCTTCTCCCATTCCGTGGGTTACCTCTTTGTTTTTTTGACTGTTTCCTTTGCTGTGCAGAAGCTTTTGATTTTGATGAAGTCCCAAAAGTTTATTTTCGCTTTTGTTTCCTTTACCTTTGGAGACATATCTTGAAAGAATTTCCTGTGGCTGATATCGAAGAGATCACTGCCTATGTTCTCCTCTAGGATTCTGATGAGATGAGGAACACGACAAGGATGCCCACTGTCACCACTCTTGTTCAACATAGTATTAGAAGTCCTAGCAACAGTAATCAGACAACAAAGAGAAATAAAAGGTATCCAAATTGAAATAAAAGGTATCAAACAGAGAAATAAAAGGTATCAGACAACAAAGAGAAATAAAAGGTATCCAAATTGACTTCTTCATTGAAGTCAAACTCTCTCTCTTCGCAGATGACATGATTCTTTATATGGAAAACCCAAAAGACTCCACCCCCAAACTACTAGAACTCATACAGCAATTCAGCAATGTGGCAGGATACAAAGTCAATGCACAGAAATCAGTGGCTTTCTTATACACTAACAATGAAAATACAAAAAGGGAAATTAGAGAATCGATTCCATTTACTATAAGCACCAAGAACCATAAGATACCTGGGAATAAACCTAACCAAAGAGGTAAAGGATCTGTATTCAAGGAACTGTAGAACACTCATGAAAGAAATTGAAGAAGACCCAAAAGGTGGAAGACCATTCCATGCTCTTGGATCAGAAGAATAAACATTGTTAAAATGTCGATACTACCTAGAGCAATCTATACTTTTAATGCCATTCCGATCAAAATTCCACTGGTATTCTTCAAAGAGCTGGAGCAAATAATCCAAAAATTTGTATGGAACCAGAAGAGACCCCGAATTGCTAAGCAAATGTTGAAAAACAAAAATAAAGCTGGGGGCATCACGCTACCTGATTTCAAGCTTTACTACGAAGCTGTGATCACCAAGACAATATGGTACTGGCTTAAAAACAGACGCATAGACCAGTGGAACAGAGTAGAGAGCCCAGATATGGACCCTCAACTCTATGGGCAAATAAACTTCGACAAAGCAGGAAAAAATACACAGTGGAAAAAAAAAAAAACCGTCTCTCAATAAATGGTGCTGGGAAAACTGGGCAGCTATATGTAGAAGAATGAAACTCAACCATTCTCTTACACCGTACACAAAGATAAACTCAAAATGGATAAAAGACCTCAACGTGAGACAGGAATCCATCAGAATACTCTTCTATTTTTAACTCTATCCATTACTATCCTCTGTATACTTACTTTGGGATTATTTTCCACATTCACTCAATCTCTGTAATTTACCTCAAAATAAAACAATACTTTTACATAATAATTTTGAAAGCAATTTTACATGTTCTATTTTGTGATCACTCAAAGTATGGGGGAAGAAATAAGGGATAAGGAAACATTTAGGAGATAAAAATAAATGCTCACAAAGTTAACACATTATTAATAAATATAGTAGGTAATAATTTGGGGGATTTTTGAAAATAGGCCTTTTTTTGGAGTAGTTTTAGGTTCACAGCAAAACCAAGTGGAAAGTACACAGAGTTCTTATAATTTTCCCATCCCCCACCCGACTACTTCCCCCATTGTCTGTGTCCCTTTCCAGGGTGGTACATTTGTCACACTTGATGAACTTACATTGACACATCATTATCATCTGAAGTTAGTAGTATACATGAGGGTTCATATTTGACGTTGTACATTCTGTGGGTTTAATATATAATGACATTATTCCTCCCAGTAATTCACTTTTTGTGTGAGTTAACAAGGTTCCTTTTTCTTTGCTTGCACTCAAGGAACCTAAATAGTGAGAGCTAGTCATTAATGTGGTACTTTCAGAGATAGGAATGAAATATTCAGATCTTTTGACTCAGCCTCCACTTTGCAAAAGCAGTTTATGCAAATGATTACTAGCACAAAATATGGAATATATTGGATACTCAGTGAATTGTATGTAATACTTTAATAAACACATACACATCAATATTACAATCAATGGTAAAATGAAGTTTACAGTTTATATATATATTTTTTTTAATTCACGAGAGAAAGCATAAACAAGGATCAGAGGCAGAGGGAGGAGCTGACCCCTATTCCCCGAGCAGGGACCCAGACATAGGGCTCCGTCCCAGGACCCTGGGATCATGACCTGAGCTAAAGGCAGACACTTAACCAACTGAACCACACAGGCACCCCTGAAATCTACATTTTAAAATGTGGTATTCTTCGTTCAGAATATGCTCAAATGCCTGGGAAAAAAAGTGTGTAGACATCTCAAAGGAGGAAAAATACTGGTATGAAAAGCAGTCTATCAGACAGTAAATGTGTATGTTACTTGCTGCCAAATAACCACAGGGGTTTTTCCCAGTTTCATTTTATTTTGAGCATGCTACTTAAATGTATTTTAGTTTCAATTAACTCTTTTTACAGTGGGATTAATGGTTATACTTATTTTATGTGGTATTCAATATCTTTCCTAAAGTCTGTACATGTATTATCCTATTTAATGCTGACAAAATTCTGTGAACATCATAGGCCCACAGGCAAAGTGATATAATGAATGTAAAGTGCTTACATAATACCTGGAAATTAGGAATTACCAAAAAAATATTGCTACAAGTATTATGAATGTCCTTGTTTTCATGGGAAAATTTCTGTCAAATAATGGACAAAAATGAATTCTGTGATCTGTATCAGAATAATCTGATGATCCAACACCTGGCAGGCATACAGGAATGCACTGTCTACTTGTTGATTTAATAAAATGTGATATCTCTATTTATGTTTTCATTTCCAAGTTTTATTCTCCAGCAAATTTCATCAAAAAAGAACTACCATTTTAGTTTATATAAATTTCAACTCATCTCTTCAGATTTTTAGTTTTTAATGACAAAGGAACATAGGAAGGATTTTATAATTTGCCAAAAGAAACCATCAATACCAGACAACACAGTTCATTGCTGATCATTTCACTAGCAGTTTGGGCAGTTCAGGGAAGTGGTGGATAGGAAAATAACTCATAAAGGTGAGCATGTTTTTCAAAGTAAGGTCCCTAAAGACAGCTCATCTGGCTTTCAATCCCAGCTTCACTGAATCTCACTTCATTAACTCTGTCAGCTGAGAAAGTTGCTTATCCTTTCCTGACCCTCATTGCCAGAGCTCCACTTCTCTTTTTTCCTGACATAAACTCTTCACGTTACCCTTCAAGTTCTCTTGCCATTTGTTCTCAGTATTTTCTGTTCACTAATCATTTCCTTACAAACTTGAGAAGGAGGAAATCCTCATGCATGGCTTTGGTTTTTCGATCACTATTCTCTCCTTAATTCACCAAATCCATAAACATGTGCTCAATTATCATACATTTGTAAATCTCAGATGTATATTTCCTGATCAGATCTTATCTCCAAGGCTCACATGGCCACTGTTGAGTTGCCTTCTAATATTCACCTGTTTGTTGAAATTGCAATTAAAATCAATACGTCCAAAATTTTATTTATATCATTATTTTCCTTAATATGGATTTTCCTAGGCATTTATTTGCTCCCCACATCTCTACCAGTGTGATTTTTAATTCCACTTAGCATACAGTATTATTTATATTGGTTTCAGGTATACCGTATAGTGATAAAATAATTCCATACATTAAATAATTACATACCTGGTGCTCATCACTGTAAGTGCACTCCTTAATTCCCATCACCGATTTAACCCAACCCCTGACCCCGACCCCTTGTAACCATAAGTTTTCAATAGTTAAAAGTCTGTTCCTTGATTTGTCTCTCCCTGTCTCTTCCCCCTCTCTTTTTTTTCCCTTTGCTCATTTGTTTTGTTACATTGCACATATGAGTGAAATCATATGGTACTTGTCTTTCTCTGACGGACTTGTTTCACTTAGCATTATACTCTCTAGCTCCTTCAGTGTGGTTGCAAATGGCAAGACTTCATTCTTTTTTATGGCTATATAATATTTCATTTTATATGTAAATGAATGGTTTTGTGCTTTGTCAGATGCTTTTTTTTTTTTTTGCATCTGTTGAAATGATCTTGTTATATCACATTGATTTGCAAATATTGAACCATCCTCAAAACCCAGGAATAAATCCTACTTAATTCTGGTGTATGATTTTTCCATACTCTTGGATTCATTGTTATTATTTTGTTGAGGATTTTTACATTTAGGTTCACCTCTGATATTGGACTTTAGTTCTGCTTTTTAGTGGAATCTTTATCTGGTTTTGGGATCAGGGTTATACTGGCTTCATAGAATGAATTGGAAGTTCTCCTTCCTTTACTATTTTTTGGAGTAGTTTGAGAATAGGAATTAATTCCTCTATAAATTTACCTGTGAAGCCATTTGGTTCTGGACTTTGGTTTGTTGAGAATTTTTTGATTACTGGTTCAATTTCATTATTTTTTTTTTAAGATTTTATTTATTTATTTGACAGAGAAGAGAGAGAGAGAGATCACAAGTAGGCAAAGAGGCAGGCAGAGAGGGGAAGCAGGCTCCCTGCTGAGCAAAGAGCCCGATGCAGGGCTTGATTCCAGGATCCTGAGATCATGGCCTAAGCCAAAGGCAGAGGCTTAACCCACTGAACCACCCAGGTGCCCCTCAATTTTGTTATTTCTTATTAGACTGTTCATATTTCTGTTTCTTCCTCTTTCAGTTTTGTTATTTTATATGCTTCTAGGATTTTATTCATTTCTTAGGTTGTCTAATTTGTTGGCATCTATTTTTTTATAGTATTCTCATATAATTGTTTGTATTTCTGTGGTCTTGGTTGTTATTTCTCCTCTCTCATTTATGATTTTATTTACTTGAGTTATTTCTCTTTTTTTCTTCTTAATTCTGGCTAGATCGAGGTTTATCAGCTTTATGGATTTTTTTTCCAAGAACCATCCCCTGGTTTCATTGATTTCTTCAACTTTTTTTTTCTGTATTTTTGTCTGCTTGAATCTTTGTTGTTTCCTCCTTCTGCCTGTGTTAGTCTTTATTTGTTCTTTTTCTAGCCACTTTAAGTGTAAGGTTAGGTTCTTTATTTGAGATTTTTTTCTGCTTCTTGAGGTAAGTCTGTATTGCTATAAACGTCTTAGAATTGCTTTTGCTGCATCCTGAAGGTTTTGGACTGTTGTGTTTTCATTTTATTTGTTTCCATGTACTTTTTGTTTCTTCTTTGATTTCCTGGTTGACCCATTCATTGTTTAGTAGTTTGTTGAGAGTTTTTTAAATTCCATGTTATCTGTGCTCTTCACTGATTTTTTCTTTGGTTGATTTCTAGTTTTCTAGAGTAGTGGTCACAAAAGCTGCATGGTATAACTTCCATCTTCTTGAATTTGTTGAAGCTTTTTCTTTTCTTTTTTAAAGATTTTATTTAATTATTTAGAGAGAGGAAAAGAGAGCATCCATCAACTAGGGGAGGAGCAGAGGGAGAGAGGGAGAAGCAGACTCCCCACTGAGCATGGAGCCCAGTACGGATCTCAGCGCCATGACTCAAAGATCATGACCTGAGCCGAAATAGGGAGTCAGACACTTAGACTGAGCCACCCAGGTGCCCATGGATTTTTTGTTTAGATGACCTATGTATTGATGTAAGTGGGATATTAAAGTCCCCTACATTTATTGTATTATTATTGATTATTTTCTTTTTATTATTAGCAGATTTATGTATTTGGGTGCTTCCATATTGAGTGCATAAATATTTATAATTAGCATATCTTGTCTTTGGTTTGCCCCCTTTATTATTATTTAATGTCCTTCTTTGTGTCTTGTTACAGTCTTTATTTTAAAATCTATTTTGTCAGATCTAAGATTTTCTACTCTAGCTTTCTTTTGGCATCCATTTGATTTGCATGATAGATATTTCTCTATTCCTTCACTTTCAATTTGCAATTATCTTTAAGTATAAAATGAGTCTCATTTAGGCAACATATAGATGGGTTTTGTTTTTGTTTTTAAAGATTTTTTTAATTAATTTGACAGACAGAGATCACAAGTAGGCAGAGAGGCAGGCAGAGAGAGAGGGGTGAAGCAGTCTCCCGCCTGCATGGAGAGCCCAATGCAGAGCTCGATCCCAGGACCCTGGGACCATGACCTGAGCTGAAGGCAGAGGCTTTAATCCACTGAGCCACCCAGGCGCCCCTGGGTTTTGTTTTTTTATCCATTCTGTCACCCTATGCCCTTTGATTGGAGTGTTTGGTCCATTTGTATTCAAAGTAATAATTGATAGATATGCATTTATTGTCATTGTATTATTTGTTTGGTGGTTGTTTCTGAAGATTTTCTCTGATCCATTCTTATTTTGTCTCTTTCATGGTTTGCTGATTTTCCTTAGTGATATATTTTGATTTCTTTCTTTTTAGTCTTTGCATATTTATTAATGGTTTTTGATATATGATTACCATGAGGTTTGTCTGTAACCTCTTCTTTATATAGCAATTGTTTAAGTTTATTGGTTGTTTAGGTTTGGTTGTTTAAGTTTGAACCCATTCTTTATTCCTTTCCTCCTCATGTTTTTAGGTATATGGTGTCCTATTTTACATCCTTTTATTTTGTGAGTTCCTTGACTGACTTTTTTACAGAAATGTTCATTTTCATTGATGTTGTGTTTCCTACCTTTATAGTGTCGCTTTTGGTCTCTCATTTCCACTCAGAGTCCTCTTTAGTATTTCTTGCAAGGCTCCTTTAGTGATCATGAACTCCTTTAGTTTTTAGCTGGGAAATTCTTTATCTCTCCTTCTATTCTGAATGATATTCTTGCTGGGTAGAGTATTCTTGGCTGCATATTTTCCCCATTTAGCACCTAGAATATATCATGACACTTCCTTCTGGCTTGGGAAGTTTCTGCTGAGAAATCTTCTGCCAGCCTTATTTTTTTTTCCCCCTTGTAAGTTACTGTCTTCTTTTGTCTTGTTGCTTTAAAAATTTTTCCTTTATCATTATTATTTGCCAGTTTAGTTAAAATGTGATTTGCTGTGGGTCTGCTTTTGTTGATTTTTTGATGCAAGTTCTCTGTGTGTCCTGGATCTGGATGTCTGTTTCCCTCCCCAGATTAAGGAATTTTTAAGCTATTATTTCTTGAAACAAATTCTTGTCCTCTTTCTCTTTGTTCTTCTCCTGGGACTCCTATAGTACAAATGCTATTACATTTAATGAAGTTGCTGAATTCTCATAAGTCTATTCTCATTTAGCATGATTTTTTTTCTCTTTTTGTTCAACTTTATTGGTTTCCGTTACTCTGTCTTCTAGATGACCAATTTGTTCCTCAGCCTCTTTTATCCTCTATTCATTCCATCAAGCATGTTTCTCATTTTGATTATTATACCCTTTATCTCTGCTATGTTATTCTTATCTCTGTGTTTAAGGGTCTCATCCTTCCACTCTTTTCTCAAGTCCAGTGAGTATCCTTATGATTATTAAACTTGAAATTCTCTATGAGGCATGTTGCTTATATCTGTTTTGCTTAGATCACCGGTCTAGGTTTTGTCCTGTTCTTTCATTTGAGATAAATTTTTCTGTATTCTCCTTTTGTTTAAGTCTCTGTGCCTGTTTCTCGGTGTTAAAAAAGTCAGCCACATCACCTGTGTTTGAGGGTAATGGCTTTATGAAAAGGAGGTCCTATACAGCCTTCCTGTATGGATTCCCCTGTTTCTCAGGGCCTGGCACTTCTGGCACACACATCTCTAATGTATACTGTATGTGCTTTGCTGTTTTGTCTTAACCTCTTTATTCTTCAGACTAGTCCTTTGCAGATGCTCTTTGCTGTTGTGGGCAGTGTTTTGTCCTGAATGTGGCCTCTTTCAGCTACAGGTATTCTTGTCTGTTTGTGAAATGAGACCTGTTGCCACTGATACCAGAACCGAGCCTACATAATACTCCTAGGTTAGGAGATGCAGCATTGGCAGGGGTTTGGGCTGGTCTTCTGGGGGAGGGGCCTGCCATGCTGGGGTTGAGGCAAACATAACTGGGAGGGTTGGTAGCACTGGAATGCCTGTGCTGAGGGGCTTGATTTAAGCAAGTTGGGTAGTGATTGTGGATGCATTGCTGGTTCCCAAAGGTGGCACTGTGTTATGCAGAAGGAGGGGGAAGGAAATGACACCTGCCAGTTCCTTTGTTCCCTGAGGGGTCTCTCTGTGAATGCTGTCTCTCTGGGATAGGCTCTGAGATCAGCAAATAACCTCCATACTGTGTGTCCCAGACACTTTTCAGATCGCTGTTTCCAAGATTGTGTCTCCGGGTTGTTTGCCTGTCTTCTCTATAAGAGCAGTGCAGTGCCCTAGGGACTGGATTGTAGCCAAGCCTGCCACCATTTAAAATGCCAGGCTCTAAGCCCTGCTGGTTGCAAGAAGTCACTTAATTTGGACCCCCTCTCACTTTCCAAGCCAATTTATTTTCCCCATGCACTCCCCTGTGTTCTAGTCTGACTCTTGACCTTCCCTGTGAGTCTCCTCCCTCCACCACAGCACCATGATCAGTTTCTTTCCCAAACTGTGTCTCTGAACTTCCTACTTTCTTTGATGTGTCCTCTTCTCTAACTTTTAGTTTCAGTTGTAGAATTTGTTCTGTCAGTCATTTAGATCTGTTTCTTAGGTAGTTAGAATGATTTGATAGTTACCTAGTTGTATTGGTGGGATGAGGCGAGCCTAGGGTCTTCTTACTCCACCACCATCTTCCTATCCTTTCTTTGGCAGTGTGAATTTTTAAATTTAGTTCTGAGTTTATTATCTCCTTGAAAAAAAAATAATCACTGAACTTTTTTATTGCTTTGCCAATTGACCACATACAATTGAAGTGTAATCTAGTGCTGTGCCCAGGAAAGGGAGCAAGCGAGTAATCAATATCTGCACATTATTGCCAGCGTGTATTATAAGCCAAAGACTTGGCACTTGAGTGTCAAGCTATCTGTTACTCTGTACGGTTTCCCTCTAAAAATATATTAACTGCATGTGTACTTTATAAGTTTTGGAAAAAATGTTTAAAAGCTGAGATGCCGAAATCCCTAATGTCATTCCATATCCCATAGGTAAGGATCTTTACCCATTTGTTATGCATCTGGAGACTTTTAAATTGCATTTCATATTTCTATATGTGAATATGTTATTCTATTTGCAATAATAGAATCACTGAGTATGTTTGGCAACTTGCTTTTTAATTATCTGATAGATTTCTATTGTAACAAATAAAAATATTTTCTAGTTATTTTTAACATATTTTTGTAAATTTTTAACATTGCACAAAGCTAATATTTAAAAATGTAATTTGGTGGCGATCTTATGTTGTCGGTTGGTTATTTAAGCCTAGATTTTATGGAAAAAGGCGGTTGGGTCTGGAATTATATGTCTTGAAGTCATCAGTTTATACATGTTTTTTAAACCAAATGAGTGCATGATACCACCTAGGAGAAAGTCTATAGAATACAGGATAAGTTCAATGTGAGACCTAAGTACTTAGTAAGGGATTATGCAAACATTACTATTACACTTCCAAATCTGAGAGATTCAGAGAAGTTTAATGTCAATAACATACTTCTGAGAAGTTATGAGAGTCAGAATGAAGAAAGGGTGAGTTCAAACACAGGTTTGTAAAACTTATAATACCCTGCAAGGTTCAATGAATGAAGTATTTCTTTCAGTGTTGTACTTTTTACATCAGTTATCAAGAAGAATATAGATGTAAAAGATAACAGGAACATGAAAGTGTTGTTATTATTATTATGTTATAACTATGTTTAAATTTTCTTCCTAACACTATTTTTTTGAGACATGACAGTAAAATTTTATTCAGAGTTTTTTCCTCCATTGTCCAATTTTTATATCCAATATATATTTCTAAACACAGTTTAATAGTAAAATTGTGTATACTGCTTTTGTGAAAAAGCCTCTGATCTTATGTTTCTTATCTGAATTTTACCCTCAACTAATTAAGTGTACCATTTGCTGAAAAGGGTCCAAGGAATCTGTCCTTCAGATGTTTTCTCAAAAGTGGATGAATACAGTTTTCATATATGAATTTTACTTAACTTACTTGGTGCCAGTTTTAGATTATGCAAATCAGCATAACAATGAATAAGAATCTAGATGATTAAAATATTTTTTTAAAGATTATTTATTTATTTATTTTTCAGAGAGAGAGAGAAAGAGAGAGATAGAGCTCGAGATCACAAGTAGACAGAGAGGCAGGCAGAGGGAGAGGGGGAAGCAGGCTCCCTGCTTAGCAGAGAGCCTGATGCGGGGCTTGATCCCAGGACCTTGAGACCTGAGCTGAAGGCAGAGGCTTAACCCACTGAGCCACCCAGGCACCCCAATGACTAAAATATTTTAAAATGAACACATCAGCAACTTTAACAACGTTTCTTTTTCTAGGGTATAATGTAATTTAGATGATAAAACACTCATAATTTTAACCACCTACTTTGACTTCCTTATCTCTTTTCTCAGAATGTGACAGAGATTACACAAAAACACTAATCCCCTGTATTTAATTGTGGCTTTTATTATCCCTGACAAAAACCCAGTAGTATATACAAATACATGTCTATATATTTTAAGGCCATTGACTACCATGCCTAATTTCTCAGACTCTAAATAAATTGTGAAATATGAAGGCCCTACCCCAGAATACTTAGTGGTTGGCTGCTGTGCTAAATCGTGCATAAGATTAAATGCAGTTCTTCCATGGCCATCAGTTTCCTTGGTAAAGTAGTGTTCCTGCAGTGTTCATTATGTTTTCTAATCTAGTTTATTGACAAGTCATGCCACGCCTTAGTCTTACCAATGGAATAATTTCACTACTATAATGAGGCAGACTGTTCTTAGCAGGATTCAGCTCATCTCCCTAATATTTCAACTTTTAGAAATTGAATGCATTCCATTGCTAAAGACATAGGGTCCATAGGCTATCACCATATGCCTAAGCACCAATTCAAAATGAATAATCTCTATTGTTGAGGAATTAAAGGTAAAATACTGTCTTCAACAAAGTAATGGAAAACGAATTCTTCACAAGTGATTTTGACAGTCACTAGGAGAACACATGCACACACAGTGATAAAGAAGAAAAATGAAAAACTGTGCATAAAATTTTGATGACACATTAATGCATTTAATGATATTTTACTGAATATTTTTAAAATGTAGGGGATTTTATAATTTTATCATGTATAGAGAGAATGAATGTAAAAGATAAGTTATCGATTACATCTAGTAAAAAGTTAATTTCATTTTTTTCTGACAGTTTTGCTATTAGAGTAAGAAGCATGTTGTGAAAAGAAATCTATTCCATTGTTATTATTAGATATAATTTTATTAAGTTTATCCCCATGCCCAATTCAGTTTTCTGGAATTGGTAAAATGAAGTTATAGTCTATGATACCATGGAAGTAAATGTAGCTTTGGAAAGACTTACACCCAGTGATATCTGTCTAGATCTATTTACATTCCTAAGGTTTCTCTGCATTCCTGACTAAACTGTCTAGAACCCGTAGGAGACATTTTTTTTTTAAAGATTATTTATTTATTTATTTCACAGACAGAGATCACAAGTAGGCAGAAATGCAGGCAGAGAGAGAGGGGGAAGCAGGCTCCCCGCTGAGCAGAGAGCCCGATGCAGGGCTTGATCCCAGGACCCTGGGATCATGACCTTAACTGAAGGCAGAGGCTTTAACCCACTGAGCCACCCAGGTGCCCCCCACAGAAGACATTTTTTGTTTAGAAAGGTAAACCCATCATTTTGGTTTGTAAAATTAGTGCTGTAGTATATAAATATTACTTCTCTGATGTAAAAAGTTTAGAATGTCATTAAAATCATTTAAAATTTTACCAGAGAATAATTCCTGCACTAAGAAATATTTTATGTTTTCTGAACGAAGAATGGTTTACTTAAAAATAAATAAACAAATGAGTGAACAAATGTATACATAAATGAATGAATAGCTGGGTGTATCACTGAAGGCGCATATGAGCAATGTCTCACTTTCAGAGGTTTGTTTTGTTTTTTTCACTATATGCACGTATAAATGCACAATTTCATCACTGGATTTCAGTCATTGGAAATTTATATTATTAGTGATAACTGATATCAACAAAACATATTAACGTTTCCTGTTTTGAACTTTTGCTTTGCATATGGTTTTATGATTTCAACTAATTTTCTTACTTACCTACTATTCATGGAGAAAAGGCACTGGACTAGTTCACTATTATAAGACTTTAAGTGGCTTAGCATTTAAACTCCCTGTAATTTCTATTCTATCATATATATCTCTAACTTCTATATATTATATAACATCTGAAGTATGTGTTTTATGTATAATAATCATTTTATGTCTAAAATCAGAGGTCCTCTCATTTATATTTTGGCTCTGAACTCCAGTTTATCCATACATATACACATACATATACAAATGTATATGTACTTAAAAAATTCATATATACATATATACATGTATGTGTATATATATATATATATGAATTTTTAAAGTTTTTTTTTATATTTATTTGAGAAAGAGAACTCAAGCAGGGGAGAGGATCAGGGGCAGAGAGAGAAGCAGACTCCGCGCTGAGCAGGGTGCCTGACAATGCACTTGATCCCAGGACCCTGAGATTATGACCTAAGGTGAAGGCAGACCCTTAACCACTGAGCCACCCAGGTGCCCCAAGAGTTTATATTTTCATACAGAATTCCTTCTTTGTTATATTTTCTCCTTTCTTTCTACCATTTCTCAGCATCTTAAATAATAAATACATACTTGTTAAATCATAAAATGTATTAATTTTGCCATAGTTAATCTAATTATTTGACTCAGAAAATTTACTTTTGGTGATGAGTAAAATTTATATTATTGTTATAATTTCAGTTTGAAATTTATTTTAGTGTGTTTTTCATGAATAACAAATTGCAAATGCGTTTTATTGATGTTTCATTCAATTATAGCACCTCATTAAGTGTCTACTTTATACTGGCCTTACTCTGTTTAATTTTGTAATTCAATACCAGCTTGGTTTGTCACCTATTAGTACAGTTCCCTATTAGTACAGGACAGCATTTAGCCTAAAATTCAGGTTAGGTAGCTTAGGAATATTCTGGCAATATATGAATTCTTCATTAAAGAGGAAAACAGTGAAAGTATTATCAGACCATACCCCTTTCCAATTGCCAGAACTACTTTAAAGCCCTGTGTATTAGATGGAGGATTCTTTGTCATAACTTGCATTTGAAGTGGGTTTAGTATTTGAGCCAGAATGTCTGTTGATGAATCTTGATTGTCTGCAAACTAAAAGGAAAATAAATCCTTCCTTTCAAACAACTTTTGCTTTTAAGGTCTAGTTATCAATGAAGAAAAAAGAGGCTTTTATAAAATAGTATTTAAACTTTCAATGTCCTTGTGTCATGTAAAAGTTTCATAGGAATTTCCATTACAAACACAGTTTTTGAAGGCTTTAGATCTTACTAGCTGAAATTTGGAACAGACATCTTCAGTCTCAAAACAGTTGTTATTTTCTTAAACAAGAAAGCAAGAACTCTATCATTTTTCAGTGGCAACAACAATAGAAAATAAACTGTAAAGAAGTGGGATTTTTAAATAGAGAGCACAGAACTCTAAAACAGATTATTTGGTACAAATGCTGGAAAACATGAGATATCAAGAATTACAGTGTCTTGTGAAATTCAAATATAATACAGAATTCTCACTATCATCATTCATCTTCCCATTTTCATGCATGTTTTACTTAATCTTTGGTGATTTGCCTATTTATTAAAATCCTAAAATGCACTGCAGTGACCCAAATATGCCACAGATTTATTTGTATTAATATGTTTAAATCACATTAAAGTCTGAGAGTATTATCTGAGATCTGAAGTCTTCCAGGGCCCAATGTTTTATTATAAGATCTAATTCTATATCCAGGTATGCATCCTCGTGATCTGGAGTGCATAGATAAGTAAGTGATGTCTGAGTAGTATTCACAAGCCAGTTGAAATGGCATGATGATCTGTAAAGTTCTGGGAAACAAACAAGCAGAATATGTGTGTTCCTTGGCTCTGTATCTCCTCATTGAGAATCTATTTCATATATAGAGAGAGATTTCCAATCTTCCCCGGGCACCCCAAACCCTAACAAAATCCAGCCTTGCCTATGGCATTCAGTACTTTAAATGCATTATTCCTCTGCCCACCATCATTTTTAAGATGATAGGCAAAAAGAGAAGCATATTTGGGAGAGACTAATCAAGTTGGTGACAGTGCTTAGCAGCCAGTCAATTGTTAAGATCATTCTCACATCAGGATTTTACTTTCTAAGGCTCTTCTTGTTAGTGGATCTGCTTTATTTTTTCTTTTCAGTAAGGTCTCTGGCCAGAGAGAGCCTAAGAAGTCTGCTCACTGTATACTGATTACATTTAAAAAATTATTTGTACTAGCTTAAAAAATAATTTTAATAACTAAGAAGATTTATTTTTCATTAATTTTATTTATTCACCCATTTGAAAACAATTTCTGAGAATCTAATGGTATGAACTTATTTCAGAAACTAAACATAAAAACAGAAGTGAAGCATAGTGCTTACCTTGCAGTAGCTTATAAAGGAAGAAGCAGATGTCTAAAGAGTTAAAGTGCTACATTAATTAATTATTCCTTCATTAATGCAGTAAGCATCTGTGCAATGCTTTCTGTGTGAGGTACTGGGCTTTGCGTTAGATAGAGAAACAAAGAAACAAATCCCCTGTAGCCACAGTCTGGTAAGGGAGATAGGCTCATGGACAGGAATTACAGTACAATGTGTTTAGTGCCTTGATAGAGTTACACAGAGTGTTGCAGACTCAGTAATTCAGGAAATGGCTCAAATGAGGTTGTTGTTGCCTGCCGTGGATCTTAGAGGATTAATAGACCCTTGACAAGCAGATGATGAGAGAAAAGACGGAATTCTAGGTGAGAATTATATATGAAGTTGCATTAAGTATTACAAGAATTGTAACTCATCTAGTAGAACTATGGCATAGTGTTTTAAGAGCTAACCAAATATTAGATTGGAGATATAGGTCCAGTTTATGAAGAGAATCCAATTCCATGTTTTATCTTACAGATACTGAGAAATTAATTATATTTTAACAAGGTTAGGAAGGGTTTATACTTAGTTTTGTTTTGTTTGGTTTGGTTTTGGTGGGGGTATGATTGCTCAAAAAATGATTAGAACAGACAAAGGCAGAAGATAGGAAATGCCATCTCAATGTCATTTGTATTATTTGGCAGAAATTCAGTTATCCCTCTGCCTAGACAACATGGTACAATTTTATGTTTTGTTTCTTTTTGGTTGATTGGTGCTTTTGACTAATTCTGTCCACTTAGCTGGGAGGGAAAGTAACATGATTCCCTTTGGGGTTGGTTCATTTCATTGCTGGTGAGAGAAACTACCAGCGTAATCTTTTCCCTCCCCCAGCATCTCAGTGAGGATGGCAAGCTGGAACAGAGTTCGCAAACAGCCTGTAGGGAAAGTACGGTGAGCAAGGCACAAAGTTTTGTTTCCTCGTTTGCAGCCATAGAGAATATCTCCTTGGTGTTTGTGGTTATTAGTGTTGTTATTTAGATAAAACTTACCTATCCCAGTTCACAAATGTACAATCACTGTGTCTCACAACTGAAGTAAACATTTCCCATAACTAAAGCAAGACAAATTTCTGGAAATCAATGGACTTTATTGAGTAATTTTCAAAAACCTTTTTTCCTATCAGGCACCACTAGGTTGTTTCTGAATTGTCACAGCAAAGTCGGGACATGCCTTGACAACCTAGAAATGTTTTTCGTGGCAGGCTACTACCAAAATGCACGTACCTCTGAGGGATCCTCTTTGCAGCCGAGGACAAATTTTCCCCAGCTTTTGGACGGTGGTTGTTAGAAGTCTGAGTTTACGGGAATAAGGCCACCTTAATTCTGGTCCTTCAACACTGCTCTGATTGTATTACCTTCTGCTACCTAGAGGCTTGCCACAACTGGATTACGCTAGTGAGATCATCTAACTACACTAGTGAGATCATCTAACTAGGGTTCAAAGTATCCCACCCCCTCTTTTCCAACAAAAGATCCTCTTTGTAATAACTTTTTCATCTATTTATAGAAGAAGTAAAAATAGTTGCCCCACCGTAGTTCCTAAAACATTACTAAGTCTAGCATAGTCTTGCTCGCCATTCACCTTTTAATCTCTTTATTTGTGTAAGGTCTGTGGTATTTCCTAACACCACAACTAATTCTTTGATTCCCCAGACACTAGCTGAGTGTTCAGCAATTAAATCAAGTTCTGATTCTAATATGGAGTCAGCACAGAATCCACAGTCAAGGGCGTGGTTCCACAACACTCACCCCCTTCAGTCATAATTTCTGGGTCTTTCATACTTCTGGCTGAACTGCTATAAATTTAGGGTTGCCATAATCCCCTCCTCAAGCTCAGCAGTTTGTTAGAAGGGCTCATAGAGGGGCACCTGGGTGGCTCAGTCAGTTAAGTGACTGACTCTTGATCTCAGGATGATGAGTTCAGACCTTGTGTTGGGTTCCGTGCTGGATGTGGAGCCTACTTTAAAAAAGGGGGCCGGGGCCTCAGAACTTGGGGATGCATTTTTAATTATGTTTACTGTTTATTACAAAGGGTGTTATAAAGGACACAAATGAACAACCAGATCAATAGGTGCACAGGTCCTGCACGTCGGAGCTTCTGTCTCTATAGAGTTGGGTGGGGTTTGCAAGGCATCTGGCATGTTGATGCCTTCATCAACCCGGAAGCCCTCAGAATCCTGTTGTTAGGGGGTTTTATGGAGTTTCACCACATAGGCATGATCAATTATTAACTCAATCTCTAACCCCTCTCCTCTCCTAAGACTGGGAGTAGAGTGGGGCTGAAATTTCTAGGATTTCAATCAGGGTTGGTTTTTCTGGTGACCAGCCCCCATCCTGAAGGTCTCTGGGGTCCAGTCAAGAGCCACCACATTGGAAAAATGGATGCTCCCATCATCTCTAATACTCAGAAAATTATAGGAGTTTTAGGAACACTATATCAGGAACAGAAGACAAAGGCCAAGCATTTCTTACTAATGCTACAAAAGGGTTCTTATTTTGGGGGAAAAATGCCTGTAAAAAAAGTTAAAAATAATTTCTAATCTAACCTTTATTAGATACCCTCTGGAGAATATATATATACAGATACATACACACATACACACACTCATACTGAGTAAAATAATAGTAACTTATCTTAAGGTTTAAAATGTAAAGATACAAGTATATTGCTTTTTTCAGACTTTTATTGATCCAACTTTAAAATAGTACAAATTATAATATGAGTAGTCTTGAATAAGTGAGCAACTATAATATTGTCTCAGGGTAATTAAGATCGAATTAGTTAATTTAAATACTTAAGCCAGGCATGATACATTTGTTTTTATGATGATGATATAAGTCACTTATTTCCTGCCCCACTGGGGTTATATTTATACTTATTGCACAGTTCTTTGTGTCTTAACTTGTGACCACAAAGAATCAAGCCCTAAAAATACTTTTCAGTTTCTGTCTTAATTTGCAGAGCTAAAGGGAAGGGTGTAAGCTCATGTGAGTCGAGAAGATCTGTTGTAACTTTTTATACAGGGTAGATCACCTTAATAGTTTACCTTGTATGACAATTATTTTTCTGAAAATAATAGGGAATGTTCCATATTAAATCCAGCAGTTAAATCATCTAGTGCCAAAATGAAAAAGCAGGATGATACAGAAGACCAGGAAATGACCCCTACATTTATCTGGAGATGTACCATTTTTCTCTCTCTAGGCTTAACTCTTCTTGCTAGGAAAAAGTAGTATTAGTTTACTTTCCATTGGATTTCAGTATTTTGGTACAAGCAGTAAGCATCTAATATAAATGCAAAATAATATTTTTCAGTCTAGGAAGATATGACTCATAGGACAGTTTTCTGTATGTTGTAATCTTGAGCTTTAATGCCTAATTTTTTAAAAGGTTAAAACTATCTCCTGGATGAGTTTCCCATCCCTTGCACAAAGCTCTATAATAAAGGCACAGTTTGCATCTGTAGAGAACAGGATCCTATGGGAAATAATGAGCTCATTGAACTGTTTCACATCAGAGTAATCTAAAGAGAAACGCAAGTCAGTATTTTTCAAGGCATGATATATGGGCTTGAAAGTGTTATTCCCCTATGGATAAAATAATCCACTAATGCTAAAATCTAGGCTCAATTTTACCTTGATACCAACAACCAAAATTATCCTAAAAAATTATTCTGAGGGATTTATTTTCTAAAGCAGGATGGACAGTAGTTTTACTTGTCACTTTTATTGAAGGGAAATTTGGAAAACGTAGATTCTAGAATCATGGGATTTGATAATATTCTTTGCTTAGATGCTTTTCAATATCTGCTCTTTGGTGTTTGTCAGGCTTGTTGCTAGAAACTATATGATCATGAATAATTTATTGTCATTAATTTTGAATGTTTACTATGTTAAAAGTGAGGGGAACATTTAAGGAACTTATATGTACATTTAATAAACATAAGGCTGTATTTGAATAAAGCAAGTAAATTAACTTAAAGAAAAGAAAAACTTTCTCAGTAGTGGAAATTATACTATTCCAATATGCTCCAGACTTTGATAGATACATAACATATATCTACATGTGTGATCTTAAAACAATGTCTTTAGTTCATATTCTTCTATATTGTTTTGTTTAGCTCATATTCTCAACCATTGATAGAAATAAAAGTATTTTCATATATCTACCAGAAATGAGGATAAATTTGAATAAAGAAGTGGAGACAAATCTGAAAAGGTGTTAAGTGGAGTAAGAAGTATGATTTTTGCTACATTTAACCTGCTTCAATCTTGTTACCCTTAGAACATATTATTTTTGTACAACTGAAATATTTTCTGGGCTCCTGGTTAGCTCAGTCAGTTAAGCATCTGCTTTCAGCAAATGTCATGATCCCAGGGTCCTGGGATTGAGCCCCAAGAAGGACTCCCTGCTCAGCGGGGAGCCTGCTTCTCCCTCTCCCTCTGCAGCTTTTCCTGCTTGTAGGTGCACTCTCTCTCTATCTCTGTCAAATAAATAAATAATATCCTTAAAAAAAAAAGAATTATTTTCTAAGATATTCCATAACCTCTCAGTCTCCTGGCTACTTCTTTTTATCATCTTGTCCCTATTTTTTTTTTCAACATTTCACTAGATTCATCAACTCTAGTTTCATTTATACATTAGTACTAAGTATTTATTTGGCTTGTTTGACATTCCAGTGAGATAAAAATTTTCAATGTGTTTATTTTCCTGAATTATATGTTAGGTACCCGCTGTCAAAATGTGTCATTAATTTTTTCCACTGTAAACTTGATCTTGGGTTTGCACATAGTATGTAATTGATAATTATTTTTAATTAATTTAAGGCTAATTTGAATAACAGTACTTTGATGGTCAAAGTTGACATATACATAATTTTGATTCTGTTTCTTTCCTTTTCTACTTTCTCTGTTGGCAGTAAAACATTTTATAGTAACAAGAAATTGGGACAAAATTATTGAGATTTTTTTAAAAATACGTGTGAATTTTTAAATGGTGTATTTTGTTATGATTCCCTTGGTCAGTAATTTTGTTTGTTTATTTTCCACTTGTTCTTTTCAGGCTAATTTGTAGCAGCATTCCTAATATTAGTAATGGAGTTTGACATCCCTAGAGTAGTTTTGTAAGCAGAAAGTTGATTTGGAAACAGTTTTATATTTAGAGAATACTCTCTAATTTATAGAATATAAACTAGAAGCCAGCCTTAATACTTTTTTGTTTACATATCCTTAACAAAGATCACAGTCATTATTGTGGACAGTCTGAATAGGTATAAATGGAAGTCTTACTAAGAATTTCTCAGAAAAAAAGATTAACCTGAAGTGTAGTTTATTTTTGTTTCTTTTATTCAAAATTCCATCCCTTGGGTATTTTAATGAGAAGTAGCTATACAGAAATTTATAGAAAAAAACTGCTTAAAAGGTACTTTAAAATTAGATACAATTACTAGAAGGTGCTTTTCTTTATATTAAAATTTCCATTATTACATTCAGTATGACTTTGAGGTAATAACCATGCTTTCTGCATATTCTTTGTATGCTATATTATTCAGTGAAATCACCTCTAGTTACTCATTTAAAATGGTATATGGCTCACAAAAGCAGAAGTAAGAGTTAGAAAATAAATGAAAATGCATTAGGCTACCTCCAAATCAATTCAAGTAATATGCTGAATGAATTAAATAATGCATTTAGAGAACTGAGGTACATGGTAATAGCAGTTATTCAATATATTATATTGCTGATAATCCCAGACAGATGGTGATAGTAAGCTTCTCCTTATATGATTTGGATTTAGTCACTACCACTTAGGAATACAGTGTATGTAATAAGTGTATGTTATTAGAGATAAAATGAGATGGTGCCTTAAAGTGAAATATTCATTAAAGGTAATACATTAGAAAAGAAGATCACTGGACCTCGTTTTGGGAAATATTCACAAATATCGCAGGATATTTACAGTTATAGAAGTATACCTGGAGATATTATGTGTTCAGTTCCAGAGCATCACAATAAAGTGAATATTATAATAAACTGGGTCAATGAATTTTTTGTTTTCTCAGAACATGTGAAGTCATATTTACATTGTATGGTAGTCTGTTAGGTATGCAGTAATATTATGTCTGAAAAAAGTACATACCTTAAAAAAAAAACCTTGTTGCTAAAAATTGCTAAGCATCATCTGAGCTTCCTGCAAGTTCTAATTTTTTTGCTGGTAGAGGATCTTGTCTCCATGTTGATGGTTGCTGACTGATCAGGGTGGTGGTTTCTGAATGTAATATTCTAAATTCTTTGGTTTCATTTCAGCAGTCTCCACAGCATCTTCCCCAGGAGTAGATAATATCTCAGGAAACCATTTTTTTTTTTTTTTTTTTTGCTCATCCACAAGAAACAACTCTTCACCTATTAAATTTTTTCTTGGGTTTGCAGTGGTTCAATCACATCTTCAGACTCCACTTCTAGTTCTCTCTCTTACTGTTTCCAGCACATCTGTAGTTACTTCCTTCATGGAAGTTCTTGAACCCCTCAAAGTCATCCATGAGAGTTTGAATGGACTTCTGTTAGTGCTGATATTTTGACATCTTCCCAAATTAAATTACAAAGTTTATTAATGACATCCAGAATGATAAATCCTTCCAGAAAGTTTCCCATTTACTTTGTGTGGATTCTCCAGAGGAATCACTATGCATGGAAGCTATAGCCTTAAAAAAGTATTTCTTCAATAATAAAACTTGAAAGTCAAAGTTACTCCTTGATCTTTGGCAACAGAATGGATGTTGTGTTAGGAGGCATGAAAACAAAATTTGTCTCATTATATATCTTCATTAGAGCTCTTGTGTGATCAGGTACATTGTCAATGAGCAGTAATATTTTGAAAGCAAACATTTTCCCCTGTGAGCATCAAGTCACAACAGTGGGCTTAAAATATTTAGTAAAACCATGTTGTAAACAGATGTGCTGTTATCTAGGCTTTGCTACTCCATTTATAGAGCAGCAGAATAGATTTAGCATAATTCTTAGGGACATGAGGATTTTCAGCATGGTCAAAGAAACACTGTCTTCAGCTTAAAGTCACCTGCTACATTAACCCCTAACAGGAAAGGTAACCTGTCCTTTGAAGTTTTGAAGCCAGGCATCCACTTCTCTTTTCTAGCTATGGAAGTCCTAGATGGCATCTTCTTCCAATAGAAGGCTATTTTTTTTCCACATTGAAAAATCTGTTGTTTATTGTGGCCTCCTTCATTGATTAACTTAGCTAGATCTTCTAGATAACTTACTGTAGCATCTACATCAGTATTTGCTGCTTCACCTTGCACTTCTGAATTCTGAAGATGGCTTCTTTTCATTCTTTTTGTTTTTTTATTATATTATGTTAGTCACCATATAGTACATCATTAGTTTTTGATGTAGTGTTCCATAATTCATTGTTTACATATAACACCCAGTGCTCCATGCAATCCTTGACCTCCTTAATACCCTTCACTGGGCTAAACCATCCCCACATTCCCCACCCCCAGAAACCTTCAGTTTGTTTCCTGGAGTCCATAGTCTCTCATGGTTCAACCCCCCCCCGCCATATTCTCCCCCTTCATTTTTCCCTTCCTTCTCCTAAAATGTCCTCCATGCTATTCCTTATGTTCCATAAATATGTGAATTCATATGATAACTGTCTTTCTCTGCTTGATTTATTTCACTCAGCATAATCTCCTCCAGTCCCATCCATGTTGATACAAAAGTTGGATATTCATCCTTTCTGTTGGTTGAATGATAATCCATTGTGTATATGGACCACATCTTCTTTATCCATTTGTCTGTTGAATGGCATCTCGGCTCTTTCCAATTTGGCTACTGTAGATCTTTTCTTTAAAATTTTATTTATTTATTTGAGAGAGAACATACAAGCTGGGGGAGCAGCAGAGGGAGAGGGAGAAGCAGGCTTCCTGCTGAACAGAGAGCTTAATGTCAGGCTCCCCACGATCCCAGGACCCTGAGATCATTACCTGAGCTGAAGGCAGTCGCTTAACCAGCTGAGCCACCTAGGCACCCGTGAAGATGGCTTCTTTTCATAGATTTCATGTAACTTCTACTAGCTTCAGACTTTTTTCTGTAGCTTCCTCAGCTCTTTCAACTTTTACAGAATTGAGGAAAGTTAGGGCCTTGCTCTGGATTAGGCTCTGGCTTAAGAAAATGTGGCTTGTTTATCTTCTACCCAAAACTACTAAAACTTTCTCCATATCAACAAAAAAGACTGTTTCATTTTCTTATTTGTGTGTTCACTGGTCTAATTTCAATATTGCTGTGTATGGGGAACTAGGGAAGCCTGATCAGAGGGTGAGAGATGGAAAATGGCAGATTGGTGGGACAGCCAGAACATACATGATATTTATCGATTGAATTTGCCTTTTATATGGGCATGGTTTGTCAGCACCCTGAAACTATTATAGCAGCAACAACAAAGATCACTGATCCAGGATCACCATAACCACTATAACAATAATGTAATCTTGAAATATCGGGAGAATTAACAAAATGTGACACAAATGACATGAATAAATGCTGTGGGAGAAATGACACCAATAGACTAGACCAATTTGGGATTGTCATGAACTTTTAGCAACTACAAAGTACAGTAAAGCAGAGCACAATAAAAAGAGACATTGATGACTGCATTAAAATGAAAATGCCCTTTTTGCAAATATACACAAATCCTAAGTAGCTATTATTCTGGTTCCTGAAGCAACAGAGAGAAATTTTGGAAAAGACTGCCTAATAAGGGAAATGGTTTTCTGAAATAAAATTCTGTTCTGCAAGTTAAAATGAAGTACATTATTCTGGTATATGTTTTGAAGACAATAACACTAACCAAATGTATTTATTTTTAAGCATAAGGGAGATTTCTATTTGGTTTGTTAATTATCAGTTCTCATTAATATTCTACTCAGAGTTCCTATCTATAATGTTCATAAACTTTGAAAGTTCTGCTTTTTAAAGTCAGAATGAATTTCAAACAAATCAGGAGAGAATAATGGACCATTACATCCTCATAAACTTGCTAATTAAAAAGAACTAAAAACCATTGCTTCTATGAAAAATCTTTGATGTAAATTCTAAGGTGACAGCAAAGTCAATGATATCATTTAAGGAAAGATGTCAGAATGGTTGTTACCAATATTGATAAGTCATTTATGGAAATATATTTTAAATACATGTAAGGCTATTCTAAATATAGTATGGTGGTTTTAAAAATTTAATCATAATTGAGTCTAGATATATATACAAGAACTGTAATCAACACTGCTAAACAAGTTTGCGGCATGTGTAGTACTTATAACATTGCTCTAATGGAACATGATTATAGTATATGATTTTTTATTTTATTTATTATATGATTCTGTTAGTTGGAAAAATTCCTTCATCACCTGAGAATAAGAAATGTAGCTGTCAAACAGATATTGAAAGTCTTTTTAATTCTATTTAATTATTTGCTTAGATAATTTCATAAGGAAAATATTATGAGAGATCAGTAAAAGTGCTATCCCTGACTCAGAGTCCTATTCTGCTGTTTACCTGTTTAGCATAATAGAATATTTTATCCAACTAAAGAGGAAATGAAAATTAATATCATCATTACCATCACCATCATCATCATTGTCATCCTCATCATTGTCAACTTCATTAAGTGTTTGAAGTGCATATTTGAATTTTAATCTTCATGATAAACTTATGCTAGGTTCTGACATTCCCATTAAAAGGTAAGGATGTAAGGCTTACAAAGTTAAGTAATTTTTACATGATCAGCTAGTAAACTGCAACTAGAGGATTAGATCCTTATGTCAAGTTTGTGTTCTTTTTTTTTTTTAAGATTTTATTTTATTTATTTATTTGACAGACAGAGATCACAAGTAGGCAGAGAGGCAGTCAGAGAGAGAGGAAGGGAAGCAGGCTCCCTGCTGAGCAGAGAGCCTGATTGGGGTGGGGGGGGGGCACTTGATCCCAGGACCCTGAGACCATGACCTGAGCTGAAGGCAGAGGCTTAACCCACTGAGCCACCCAGGTGCCCCTCAAGTTTGTGTTCTTAAACACCACAAGTCCTAGATAATTTTTTGAAATGACTGCTGGATCTGAAGAAAGGTATTTTTGTTTATTTCAATGAGTTCCCAGATACCTTTCCAAACATCAGTTGGGACACAGTATTAAAGTCCGATTTCTTTCTGATTTTCTTTCCATAGGGTGGTAGAAATTGCTGTATCTTTCTGTTTGACATGCACCAAACGACCTTGCAGCCTACTTCCCAATCATTCTGGCTTAAAATCTATTAAAGAGGACATCCATTCACCTAAATTGTACCCCCTCGGGTGTGGGTTTTGTTTGTTTTTTTTTCAGCAGTTCCCTTGATAATCATTTCTTTTGTCATGAATTTGATTGGGGGAAAACATTTTTTTTTCTTAAATAAACTATTTTTTAAAATATCTCCACATTCCCCATAGGAATTCTAATTTCCAAAAAGCTTAATCTGCTAGTCTTTTTTGTGGAGACACTGTTCTTTTCATATATATGTTCTCCTCCAAAATTTCTAAGGCTTCTTATCTCTAATAGGCGAAGCCTAAATTACTAAACATTCCATTAAGGGATTTTCATGAATTTTACCCTCAGCCCTTTATGTTGAAATGTGGTTAATTTGGTTCACTCAACATATTCATCACATGTGATATGATTTTTTGAATATTTGCCTTATATATTCTTTTATTTTTTCTGGCCTTCTTTCATTTTTGCTTTTCAGAATCCAAATTATTTAACTTCCCTTCCCCTTTTGAAGATTTCCATGGGAATTTTTACAAAATTAGAATAAATGAAAGAAAATTAAAGCCTTACATGGAGTTATACAAAACTAAGTAAGGTTAGTGCTCATGTTTCAAAAATTGTGAAGAATTTATACTGTGCATAACACACACAAAAAAAGATTGCAGGATGGCTCTCTAGCCTTAATCATATCATTATTTTAGAAGAAAAACATATGTCCACAAAGGGTCCCAAATAAACTTCATTATTATCAGTAATAAAGGCAGGTGATAGATGTGATTTGAAGTATGTTGGGAGCATACTCTTATAGTGCTGTGATCATTAGCAATTTAGCACAATAAGAGAAAGGCTGCAAGATCTTCATGGTGGCTATGGAGAATAGAAAAATACAGAGGTGTTTGATGAGAAGTAACATCAGAAAGAATTAACCTGGGCTAATATTACATCTGGATGGACAACCTAGTCAATCAAGAAGACATTGGCTAAGTTGATTGTCGGTTAGTGACTTCATGCCTACACACCCCATATGCAGCTCAAAGACAAATTACACAGTATACCCAGCCATCCATTTTTTTCTATCCAAACCCCTCAGGCTATATTGCTCATATGTTAAGTGAATTTACCATATCCGTTTATATTCTTAAAATCAAAGGCACATATTCTAATGGCATTCAGGAAAAAAAAAATCAAGAAAAAATAGATCCTCCAGATATAAACCCTAGAACAGGGATACAAGAGCAAGTATTGTATTTGAGAGGTATAGAAAACATCCATATAGGAGCGAGGAAGGGAATGAGGTGGGAAAACAGCCTATAAAGAATGGGTTCTCAAGTCAGCTACAGCTGTGGGTTACTGGAGCCCAATCTCTTAAAAATGGTTTTAGGGCGCCTAAAATTAAAATTTCAGATTTTAAATCTGAAATTTTATATTTTAGATTTTAGGATGGCTCAGTGGGTTAAGCCGCTGCCTTCGGCTTAGGTCATGATCTCAGGGTCCTGGGATCGAGTCCCGCATCAGGCTCTCTGCTCCACAGGGAGCCTGCTTCCTCCTCTCTCTCTCTGCCTCTCTTCCTACTTGTGATCTCTCTCTGTCAAATAAATAATTTTAAAATAATGGTTTTAAACAGCAGGTCTGGGAAGATGGGGCATACAAGGACCCTAAGCTCACCTCATTTTACAGATACAGCTAGATAATACTCCCCATCAGTGTAAACAACCCGGAAAATGACGCAAAGACTGGCAGAACTAACTCCACAGCTAAATGTAGAGAAGAGGCCACATCAAAGAGGGTAGGACAGGCAGAGAAGCAGTAGGAAGCTAGGAAGCTAAATGGACTTGCAGGACTGCCCACGGAAAGATGGGACAAGCCGGCCCCACAGGGAAGAGAAGCCGACTCTCACACCATAGAGCTTTGAAAACCAGAGAGGCCAAATTTCATGAGTTCCTATGAACAGGATTTAAAATCTGAAATTTTAATTTACCTACTGTTAGGGAGCCATGATGAAAGCCAGATTGTCCCATATAAACCAAAAATGCACTAACACCTTCTCCAGAAGAGGAGGTAAAATTCGGAAGCCATGTTTACTCATCTCCTTGATACCCTGTAAATTAAATCTTTGGTGTAAAACTAAGAATACTGAAAAATTATGATATTAAATCAGTAATCTTATATTACATAATAGAGGAATAAGAAAGGAAATAAAACAAAGATGGACACACATATAGCAAAGTATATATGTATAGTATATAGTATATTATAGCAAAGTAAGGGAGAAATACGATAATTATGTTCAAACAAAGATGGACACACATATAGCAAAGTATATATGTATAGTATATAGTAAAGTATAGCAAAGTAAGGGAGAAATATTATAATTATGTTCTCATTTCTTCAATTGGTCATGTGGTCATTCTGGGTATTTATATTTAACTATAGTTCTTTCACTACCCATTCTGTATTCTCTTTGCCTTTCGCCTGCACCTCAGCTAGTTACGCATCTTTACCTGGTGGGGTGACCCAAACCTTTATTCTGAAGGGTGTGAGCCATTATTAGTCTTACTTGGATTGAATTCTTAATAGTTTTCTATTGACTTTATTCACGGGACATGGCAATATTAAAGGACACCCACCATAAGGGAAGTTCCCTACTACAGACAGACTCCTCGTTCCCTCCGCTGTGGAGTACTAATCCAGTTTCCCCTTGGTAGTCAGAAACAATGATTCCAGCCATCATCATAACTTCCTTTTTTTTTTTTTTTTTTTTAGAGGGATAAGGAATCCAAAGTAGCTATGAAACTGGTTGATTTGCTCATGAGTATTACTTGTTCCAGGCACACTTGTTTACAATGTATTGGCATTTAAAATGTGGAGTTGTGATTAACAAGGTTTTTTTTTTTTTGTTTGTTTGTTTGTTTTACTTAGTGCTTGGAGATGTGCTAAAGTTTTAGAGATTTGCCCTAGGAGTGAAATTTATTATACATATACACTTTTTGAAAACTACAGCTTAAACAAACAAACAGAAACATTGCATGTGCAAATTGCAGTGCAAGACAGCATCATTTGATATAAGAACAACTAAATTTATCCTGTCATATTCAGAGTCCTTGGCTCTTGAATTCTCTCTAGTGAATTTGACCAAGCGTGACTCATCAAGGTAATATTTTAAATGAAGTTCATGCAGTCAAGCCTTCCTTTTATTTGTGATTTAAAAAAAAAGTAATATGGTATTAATACTCATTTTAGCAGACATGATGAGCCAAGTGAAAATACTAACCTCTGTCCCTTCTACCTTCTCCAGTCATGCAGAGAGTTTATTCACTAAAGAAATTGACAATGAAAACAATGCAGTTGTACTGTCCTTTATAGTTTCCCTAATCAAGTAAGATCTTATGAAGACCATTGATACGGAGCTGCTGACTGCCAAGAAATGCTTAATGTATCAATGTCATAATTGGTTCTGGATCATTACCAGTATCATAAAAAATCTTCATACTCACTGCATTGAAGGAGCAGTTCACTTGCTATCATGTGCATCTGTATGTTGGAGGAAAAAAAGTCCCCCAAATACAGTGCCTGCACAGCATTTACAGCACCAAGGAAAGCTAACAAAATTCATACTTAGAACTACTATAGCTCACATACATGCACAACACACAGTCCATTCACAGCATAAAAATGCTGCCCCACAAAATCTTCCTTTTTATTTATTTCCAGGATATATTCTGAAATTATTGTTTCACCCCATATTCATTTTTAGTTCTTGTATATTGAATAAACATGAAGATCCCATCACCGTACCTATTATTTTTGATTTCCCATAGATGATCATAAGTAAAATGTATAAATGTTTTATATGTTACATATCTTCATTTAATTACTCTGCATATGCTATATTACTCTAAAGTATACAGTAAATATTTTATAACTCATCATTTCATTGGAGAGACATGGATAAATCAAGTCCCTAGTGATGAAATGTTATAGGCACAACCTTTCTCTGTTGCTAGTCAAAAGTCTCCGGCAGCGCTGCCTTGGGTTAACAGTGAAAAAAATTACATTAAATTAAATTAAATTTAGAAAAAGAAAAAAGAATGTGGGTTTCAACACCAGTCATGATGAACCTGGAGTGCTAGTGTGTCACTGACTTTCTGCATGGCTTTGAGAAGTCACTTCACCCTAAGCATACTTCTTTAACCATAAAAGAGGATGGAAACTAGGCAAAAAACACCGGCTATTCTGAACATCAAGTGGGATAGTGTGTGTGTTTAGCATAGACCTGAACCTCATTAATTACACAAAAAATGAATGTTAATGTTGTAAGTCATTTGAGGAATTTTAGCTGCCTCTTTTTTTTTTTTTTTTTTTTTTTAAGATTTTCCATTAAAGTAACCCCATAGTCATAGGATGAACAGCCTAGGTGAACTCTGACCTCCAACTGAGAGCCCTTTTTGTGAACACTCACAGATGAACAGATAAGATCTCACTTGTTACATCCTCTTACTGGTTACCCCATTAATTTCTAACTTCTTACCTATAGTAACGAGAGAAAGAAATTGGGAGTACCACGGTAGGAAGACCTTCATATAATCCAAATGAAATTTGATTTTGGCCCAAAACAAACATGTTAGAAATCGTTTCATGTAGACACAGGGCTGGGCATCTGGCTACTTAACCACTCTGGGCAGCTGTCCTTAATTATCTATGGAAAACTTCATTACCACCAAGTTTTTTTTTTCCACAAAGTAAGTGGCATTTATTTTGAGAAAATTCCCTTCTTCACAGAAACTCCCTCATAACTCCCTTTTTGTTACATAGCATAATTTTAGTGAGTTAGAAGTTACAGAAATTGAGCTCAAATTAGATTAAGCAAATATAGTAATTATACTATTCCTGTTTTATTGACATAAAATTTATATATGACATTATATTAGTTTCATGTGTGCAACAGAATAATTTGGTATTTGTGTATACTACGGAATGCTTACCACAATATGTCTAGTTATCCATTATCACCGTATAATTGATACTCTTCACTCTGTTCACCCACATTCATCAATTTTCTTTATCCTTTCAAAGAACCATCATTTCATTTCATTGATCTTTTCTATTTTTTGTCTCTATTTTCTTTGTTTCCATTCTGACCTTTATTTTTTTTCTTCCTCCTGCTCATTTGTGGTTTCATTCGTTCTTCTTTTTGTAGTTCTTTAATTGTAAAATTAGATTGTTATCTTAAAATTTTTCTTGTTTCTCAAGGTAGGCCTGTATTGTGAATTTCCATCTTAGAACTTTTTCACTGCATCCTATAGAGGGATTATTTTATTTCCATTTTGATTTGTCTTAACTTATTTTCAGCTTAACCCTTTGATTTTCCCATTGACGTATTGGGTATTCAGTAAACTGGTGGACCTATTGGTTCTTCAGTAGCCTGGTGTTTTATCATCCACATATTTATGATTTTTCCAGCTTTCTTTTTTTAATTGACCTGTAGTTTCATACCATAATGTCAGAAAGAGCTTGGTGTGACTTCAATCTTCTTAAATTTATTGAGACTTGTTTTGTGGCCTAATATACATGAGATCTGTCCTGGGGAATATCCCATGTGCACTTGAAAAGAATGTATATTCTGTTAGATTTGGATAGATTGCTTTGTATATAAGTCTCTCTGGTCTAATGTGTTATGTAAAGCTAATGTTTCCTTACTGATTTCCTGCCTGGGTGATCATTGATGTAATTGGGATATTAAAGTCCTTTACTATTTAGCACTGCTGTCAATCTCCCTTTATGTCTGTTAATATTTGCTTTACATATTTCAGAGTTCCTATGTTCCTATGAATGTTATCTTCTCTTATTAGACTGATACCTTTATTATTATGTAATGCCCTTCTTTTCCTTGTTACAAAGTCTGTTTTCTGTGAAATAAGGATAGCTACACCAGTTTTCTTTTCATTTCCATTTGAATGGAATATCTTTTTCCATTCCTTTACTTCACTCTGTGGTGTGTCCTTAATGAGTTTATTACAGGCAACATATAGATGAATCTTTATTTATTTATTTATTTTTTAAATTTTTTATTTTTTTATAAACATGTATCTTTTTAAATTTTTTTAATCTATTCAGCCACTCTATGTCTTTTGATTGCATATTTAGTCCATTTACATTTATTGTGACTACTGATGGGTATGTACTTACCACCACTCATTAATTGTTTTCTGGCTATTTTTGCAGTTCTTCTCTTTTCTTTTTCTTTCTTCCTATGTGATTTATTGACTTTCTTTAGTGTTATGTTTAGATTCCTTTCTCATTATCTTTTATGTACCTACTATAGGTTTTTGCTTTGTGGTTACCACGGAGTTCACATATAACAGTGTGTATGTATATACACTCCACCCCCCCACACACACACACTAGTCTGTTTTTTTTTTTTAAAGATTTTATTTATTTATTTGACAGACAGAGATCACAAATAGGCAGAGAGAGAAAGAGAGGAGGAAGCAGGCTCCCTGCTGAGCAGAGAGCCCGATGCGGGGCTCGATCCCAGGACCCTGATGCGGGGCTCGATCCCAGGACCCTGAGATCATGACCTGAGCTGAAGGCAGAGGCTTAACCCACTGAGCCACCCAGGCACCCCACAATAGTCTATTTTAAGTGGATATTAACTTAAATTTGAACACATTCGACAACCTCTACATTTTTACCTCTCTCCCATGCTTCATGTTTTTGATGTCATATTTTCCACCTTTTATTTTGTGTATATCATAACTAATTTTGTAGTCATAGTTAATTTTACAACTTTTGCCTTTTAACCTTCATACTAGTTTTACTAATCGTTAATCCACTACCTTTACTATATAGTCAACTTGAAAGACTGTACTTTCAGGGATCATTTCTATAGTTTGTTACCATATATTCAACTTTACCAATGAGATTTTTACATCCATATATTTTATTGTTATTGGTTTATACCCTTTTCTTTTTTTCAGCTTAAAGAATTTCCTTTAACATATCTTATAATGCTAGTTTAGTGGCGATTAACTTCTTTAGCTTTTTGTGGTTTTTTTTTTTTCCCTCTTGTTCAGTAAACTCTATCTTTTCTTTAGTTCTACTTGATAGCCTTGCCAGGTATAGTATTCTTGGATAGAAGGTTTTGTTTTGTTTTGTTTCCTTTTCAACACTTTGAGTGAATATATCATGACTGTCTGTTTTAGCTGCAAAATTTTCTACAGAAAAATCAGTTGATTGTGCTATGTGGGTTTCCTTGTACATAGCATGTTATTGTTGTTGTTGTTTTCTTACTGCTTTTAAGGTTCTTTTTTTCCCCCAAAGTTTGTATTATGCCATTTTGCTATTACAGAGGACATAAATTAATGCGTTTTCACTAACTGAAGGAAATCTGAAGATTTTGCATATATATATATATATATATATATATATATATATACAAAAAGTAAAAGTAGCATCAGCATTTGTTTTGCACTGAGCCTTCATAGAGGCATCATGTGCCCTGAGCAGGAGTGGCCCTGCCAAGCTCCTTCCCCAGGAACTACATTCAGAATCTCAGTATTAAGCCATCATAGCTTTGAACTATGTGAGCATCTGTGCTTTATTTACATTTATTTTGTGCATTCATTAGCAAGATGTGCCCTAAGGTATTAGAAAAGCCTACAAGAGGTTATATTTTGGGTCTGGGAATACTAAAAAAAAAAAAAAAAAGAAAAAGTAAATTAACAGTAACTGCCTCTTTGCTTTACATCATTTCAGTTTACAAAGGGTTTCATAGGAACACTCTATTTTTGGATAATTTGGGGAACTTGGAGTCTAATTTCAGAGGTATTTTTTATGAAAAATATAGTATCTCACAGTATATTTCTTACACAGCAGAAGTATATGAATCTCAGAGGAGTTTCCATAGCTGTTCCAAAATTCAATACTCCTAAGGTTATATAGCCTAGGCATTATTTTTTACTTTTCTGCACATACACCCAGGTATTTAACAGAAAAGGTAAGGGGATACATTTAGGTAAGTTCTATAGTAATAAAATAATCTAAGATACAGCTGAGGACTGGTTTTTAGTTTCCTTGGATAAATCACATCTCTGCCACTACATGTCATCTGGGGACTGTCTTGTCATTTTTTAACCCATATATTTTATTTCTGTTTGTGTCTATATTTATTTAAACATGGAACTCAGCACTTTCACTGGTTCAACAGGAAATCCATCATGCTATGCATTTGGAATTATTCATGAACAACTGAAAGTCACAGGGAAATCCATAAAGGGTCATGCTATTTATTGCACACCCTCTGTCATCTTACAAATCACTGTTATCCTCTCACCACCTCTTGCCTGCATTCCCCTTTCCATCTGTCCTCTTCTCTAACTACAATTTATCTTCTCTCCATTGTGCACAGTTATTATCCTACTTCCTCTCAAGCTTTTGAGATCAGAGCATCCATGACACATTTATGTTTTTTCTATAAAGATTTATATTTCTTTAAAATGAATATTTACCTATCAGCATAAAGAATAAAATTTATTCCTCCCATTATAAATGATGATGTGGAATGTAAGAAGGATGATGTGGAATAGAAGAAGGAATAGCTTTCATTTGTGTGTATATATATGCATTTCTATGCATGCACATATGTATGTGCATGAGAGAGAACAGCATGATATATATACACAGGATAGTCCTGTAACTTTAATAAAGAGAGATAATGGTGACCAGTTATTTTAGCCTGTATTCTCAAGAAAACAGGAAGACAAGAATTAAAAGTGCTTATACTTTAAGAATAAGATGAAAAACCAGAAAGATGAAGATGTGAAAATAGGAAGTGAGGCAAGGAAAGATGTTAAGCAATGCCAAGCAATGCACTGCTGTGCTGGACACTGCAGGCAGTGATCTACAACGTGGCATTCATGAAACTTCTTGGTCCTTGTTAACACAGAACTTATCTTCTGGAGAAAAAAAGGTGGGAAGATTTTTTTTTTTTTCCCCACACAGCTACTTCCTAATTCTTAGTATAAACAGTTAACTTATTTTAGTTAGAGACAAAGAGAAAGGGAAGGTGAGGAACAATGCTTTATTTTTCAATAAGAGTGACTTCCAATAATAATCTTCTTAAACATAGAACCAACGATTTTGGAGGGTAGATTGTTCATTGTGTGGGACTATCCAGGCCATTCCTGGCATCCTTGGGCTTGCTCATTGATACAAGTTGTATTCCCTGTTACTATGACATCTGAAAATGCCTTCACATCTTTCTCAGGGTGGGGTAAATACCACCCTTATTTGTGATCCACTATTAAACCAAATTATACTATATTTTAATCAGTGAGAAGCTCAGATTGAATCTTGATATTACTTATACTTTCACATCTAGTATCTATTTAGTTACACAGCCTTTTCTAGATAGGGTTTTGCAGATTTATTATATCAATATGGTTACCAGAGAACCAAAAGCTCTTTTTCGTCTTTTTGTCTAGTCCCTAGACAATTTACTCTAGTAAAATTACAAATTTACCCTAGTTAATTTACCTCAGGATTCTATCTTCAGCTTTGGTCTTATTCTTGCCTCTGTATTAAAATGATGTAATTGACTGTCCTGGTTTTAGCTTTCATCCATATACTGAAGACTACTAGATATAAATTTCCAGCAGAGGATTCTCCATTGAGCTTAAGAAATGAATGCCTAATGTGCTCTGGCCACCTGTACTTGGATTCATTGAAGACACCTGAAACTCATTATCTGTAAAGGCAAATTCATATTCCTTGCTCCCAGACTGGTTTATATTCCCGTATTTTCTGTCTCATTTGACGGAAGATACATTTATTCTCTTACACATATTACCATATAATAAAATTATCCTTGACATTTTTTTTCTTCATTTCCCATATCTAATCCTTCAAGAATCTTGGGATCTTATTTTTGTACAGGAAAAGGCGAAGTCCACTTTATATTAGGCATCAGTCACTACACAAAGGCTTAAGTACTATAAAATCAACTGTTAATGTATAGCTGGTTAAAAATATAATATAAATTATTTAAATAGTATCCTCCTACTGCTCTCATTTAATATCATATCTGGAGAACTTCTTGTGTTTGGTAGGTTGGTTTTACTGGCCACTAGGAACATATACATTATTAAGGGAAAAACATTTGACAAATATAATCAGAAAACACAACATGAAGCAAACATGAGAAACGTTATTAGTTCCTTTGTTGTTCTCACATCTTTCTTTGGATCTATGAGTGGGTTTGAAATGGACAGCTTTATTTAATATTAATAATTTTTCCTGGCTATGACTTGCTTATCCTGGTTTTGATGTACTTTTCCTGAGCAATGAGGGTCTAAAAATTTTAATTTATGAACAAAGACTACCTTCTTGATCAGCTAACCTACAATCAAACTTATTTGATTCTGTGTGGATCCTTAAGCCAGATTTTCAATTTGTCCCTTGAAAGCCCCATGCTGGCTATAATAAAAACTTAATTGTGAAATAGACAAGAGGAATGGATGTTTTTCACCAGTTTACTCTTTTCTGGTATATATATCCTGTTTGGATCCTTGTTTGTAAATTTTCATGCTACTAGGAAAATGTAAGATTTTTGTTTGTTTGTTTTTTTAAATACCTGGTATGTTCTCTTTCTTTAGGTAAATTGGTGACCTCTATAGTATGTAAGGTTAAATCGGGCAAAACTTTCAGTATTGTTTTGTAGGACTACTGAATATTTACTTTCCAAATTTAGGAAAGGACATTGTATGTCCAGTTGTTATTAAGTCAGTGCAGTTCCTGATTAGAATTGGGTAGCTAGTGGTAGAGATATTTGCAGTTCCAGAGACTGAAGAAAAATTTAGATGGGACTAGCCTCTCTGTGTGCCATTTTGCTGACACTAGTTATTATCAGAGTAACTCAGAAGGGACTATCACTGGATAAAAGATGAATGTCCTAATTATTAACCTGATAAATCACAAGAGATAAAATTTAGAAGAGGTTTTTGTTTTTGTTTTCCTATCAAAATTCTTTATTAGTGTTGGAGTCATATGGGATCCAATAATAGAGGGAGCCATTATGGTATATGCAAGAGGTTCCACAATCCTAGAGTTAAGTTTTTACTTGTTAGTAGCCATTTAGAATGCTTTTGGACAAGAAACAATAGCAATAAAATTATACAAATATTAAGTTGTGATTGAGTTACTCTGGACTTTAATTTTTTAAAATATTGATTTGGCTTTTGATTTCATTGGCTCTTGGGTTTGGCATTTGTATCTAGGAAAAGTAACATCTGAGGATAATTAGATAATGAAAATAAAATATTAACTAGATAAATTATAGTTTATTAAAAGAAAAACAGGAATGGAAGAATAAATTTCTAGGAGTCAAAGAAGTCAAAAACTTCTTTAATATTTCATTTGCAACTCTTTACTGATTAGTAATTATAGCTTGTTGCCAAGTATTGGCTTACCCAAAAGGAAAAGACATGTATTCCCTTCATCAGGTCTCACCTTCATAAGAAAAAGGTGAATGTGGTTCTTGTCTTGCTCAAGCCACCTCCATGCTGTCTCAGCAGGTAGCAGTACTGGGCAGAAGCGTTCAGCATTCTCAAAGAAGGTGAAAGCATTAGTATGTCCACTTCACAAGTACAGTAAGTCTACTGGTCCATTCTCTTTAAGAATATTTTAGTATTGAGGTATGTAAATCTGGGCCCTTATGGTTTGGCTGTTGTATAGATGGCCAGATCACCACATGGATCTGGTAACATTTGTGTCTGATAATTTTGATAGGAAATGACAGAGGACTCTGGGAGTCCTCTATAAATTATAAGCGTGCGTGGCATAAACAAATTGCTTATAATTTCTTGAATATAGTTATTAACTCATAGCCTCATAGCCTTTATAGTTTTGATATAAGTATTTCTAATTTTCCTTGATTTTCAAACTGGAATAATTTAATTAGACAAAATCTAGACAGTTTGTAAAGATGCAATTATTTTTTATTTTTTTAACACAAACTCATTTTAACACATCAATGTTAACTTTCACATCCAGTAAAGGACAAAATTATTTTTAAAAATGCATTTGAAAATACATTTTTCCTAAGTCAAAAGCAGATGGTATATTTAATATGAAGTTATTTCTGAAACTGTTTTGTTTTGTTTTACATATTCTAGCATATATTAAAATTATATTATCAATATCAGCACTAATTTTGTGAGAAAAGGAGACTTGTGATCACAGGTCATTCTTAAATATTTATATATTATAGCATCTTTACAGAAAATAACCTGGGGAGTTCAGCATTCATTGTAAAGATGGCTGGAAAGATCTTAATGTCAGTCAGATTAATATTGATTATAAAAAAGGACTACCAAAGACTTTAACACTTTAGATACAAAGATTAATTCAGTTACATATAACATCATATTATCACTTTTTTCTTAAGGTAGTGACATTTTTTTTAAATAGAATTTTTTTTAATTATAAGGCTCTCTTTATGACAAGTATTTCTAAGATAAATACAGTTCAAGACAAATCTTTTTGTACCTTATCTTCTAGTCCATTTTATATATACCTGAAATAATTTCTATTTTTAATGTAAAGGGGATATAAATAAATAATACGATTTTGGTTTTTTATATTCCAATATTGCTACACAGCAATATGTTAGTGTAAGCTATTGAACTAGTATAAAAATTTTGTGTGAAAATTATTGCCTTTCTTTTTAAGAGGGATAGATTTGAGGGGAATTGTTTTTGTGTGAGCATTGTTACTAAAGTTTTCCTTAGAAACTAAACTGGAATTAGTCCATATGAATATGCTTTATTAAAACATAATATTAATATGTAAGTTATTGTATTCTTCATAATATGTAATATATTGATATCAGGGGACATCTATTGATCTACCAGTCTATCCATCTACAAGTATCAGGCAATGATATTTTAAATTTAACTTTAGACTGTTAAATAAAATCAGTCTCCCTAGAGTTAAAACAAATAATTTTCCATAGCACTCAGAATTAAAGTCAAAATGTACCTGTTAAGATTTATCTTTCTCCCACCAGTCTGTCCTCCGCTCCTTTCATTCTTGCTGATTTTAAATCTTTTGCCCTTCTACCATAATCAGCTTACTAGTTCTGAAATTCACCTATGATGTCTTATCTATGGGTTTCTGCATTTGTTATTTTTGTCTGGAACATTTTTCTCCAACATATCTTTAACACTTTGCCTCTCTCATCTCCTTTAGGCTCAAAAAATGCACTCTTACTGAAGTCTTTCCTCATAGCCTTATTTCAAACGGCAACTTCCTTCCTTAGCATTCCTTATTCTCCTCTTCCTAATTTACTTTTCTCTGAGCACTGATCACTAGCTTAGATGCGTATCATGTAATGTTATTATATAGTGTTTATTTGCCATCTCCTTCCCAGTAGAATGTAAACTTTATAAATAGCCCAGTTTTGTCTATTTTGCTCAGTACTATGTCCTCTGACATAAATTAGTTGTTCAAAAAAATTTATAAGATTGATGAATAGGTAAATAAAAATACAAGGCTCAAGAAGAGGCATGATTTCGTTGCTAATTGTTGTTTAGGACTGTCCACATAACATAACTAAGAAGAAAATGAGTCATGAGCTTTCTTTAAAATTATTTTTAATCACTTGGTCAATATGAATTATACTACATATGATTTGAATAAATCAATTAGATTATAATGTTTTAGATAGATCAATTGACCTATGGAATTAATTGCTTATAAATTAAAATAATTTCAGATTTTATTCATCAGATTGCACTTTTGTTCCTATTATATTTCCATTTCATTTTTAAGTGATACTAGACAAGAAATATGGGGGTGGGGTAGTGTGGTTTGTGGAGCTAGTTGCTGTCCCAAAATGAGATAAGCAATTGAAGTACAATGAATATCTGGTATTTCCCCTTTGATTCAGTATTTGTGTGAACTTGAATATGTGAGAAGACTAAGTCTCTCTGTGGGGGGAGGGAATAGCTGCTCATTAAAACCTAAAACAATATAGTCATATATGTTCCATCCTTGTTTATAAAATTAATACAAATATAAGGAATTTCCAAGGGAATTATTGAGCACAAAGTCTTTTGGATTTGTATTAATAAAAATAACATTGAAAACAGATATTATAATTTCTAGTTTAATATTTAAAACACTTTTCTGGAATTTAAAATTTTCCTTTAAATCTTTCAAAGTGTCAGTGTGAGAGGAGACCACTTACTGTTATAGATTTTAGTTCAATGGCTGATGAGGGCCTCCCAGAGTTTGTATGTCTGAATGAAAGGAGCTCAGGCTGTAAGGTAGAATTTTCCATGACCTAGAAATTTCATTTATTTTAAATTTGTAAGATTTCTAATGATATTTCATCTTTTTTAAAATTATTAATGGATTCATCTGAGTGTTGGCCTTTATAAAGGTAAAGAAAAGATCTCTTTTATATCTAACATGCAAAATGTTATATCCATTCTAGCCATTGTGTGAATTTACAGAATTATTTCCCAATGACCTAGGGATTTTCTTTGCTAGGTCTTACAAAGGGTACCAGATGCTGCTAAAGTATCTGACAGCAGCTTGACCAGAACTTGACCAATGTCATTTCTAGAGTGCTGCCATCCCGACCCATCCTGACCCTTGAAGCTACCCAGCAAGTCTCATGACAGCTTTTGCTCCTTCCTGCTGTCACTCATGCGAGGCTGGACAGGTCATAGATCCATGACTGTAGTCCCATAAGTTCATCACCTGACGGTTGTCTGACTGATATATTTGATCTCAGGCTCAAATTCCTTTCTGGCTCCAGGTTTGTTGACCTGCACTAATTCCCAAGAGGCCATTGGTCATCAGTCAGCACCAACAATTCAAGCCCAACTCCTCCTTGGCTTTGATCTCCAACTCTCTAACCTGAAAAGCCAGAAAAGAAAACACAGAAAACTGGAATTGATACTTACTTGATGCATAACTGCTTTAGCTGTCTGTCAAATCATACTCTATGATAAAGCCAGTATATGTCTGTGATCCCAAGTCAGGAAGTTCTGAAATGCCATCCTTTTTTATTTCCAAGTGCACACTGGTATCAGAGGTCACACTCTGATCAGAGATCAGCATGTCTAAGTTCTGGTGTATTTTTCCCGTTGTATTGCTTTTTGCATTTTTATGAAGCTTCTTTTATATACTACTGACAGTACCTTAGTAATTTGGCTGTTAGGTGTATTACTTTTTAAAGATGTGGTCTGTGCTGTAATCATCATCTTCTGGCCATCCTTGATTTTCTGATAAATTACTTGCCATGAGTCATCTTTGTGATTTATTATGTAGGTGAAATCTGGGTTTACATTACCTGAGATTTGTTACTTTTTTGAATTATAGCCGCACAAAGTTGCAAATGAATCATCTTCATAGAAACTGATAGAAATTACTGACCAACTCATATAGAGAGCCAGATTTTCAAATATTGGTAAGTTATAACAAATCTTATTGCCTGAGTCACCTGTCAGGTATTTGACTTAGTGTGACTTGCTGATGTAAATCATTCATCAGAATTGATTATAGATGTTTTAAGAGAATAGTTTTAAATTCATCCCTGAAAATTTGGTGTTTTAAAATGATTAATTTTTTTGGAGTTCTATGTAAACATTTTAATTTAATTCACAGAACTTTAAATTATATAGGTAAATACATCAAGACAATTGAATAAATGAAAAAATGATATTCATGAGGGAAGATATATATCCTAGAAGGCATTAATAATACATCTTAACTGTAGCATTTTCATATAGTTTTATTTAAAATACGGCATATGTTATAACTATATTTGCAGGAAATGCAAAGGCATACCCACACTAATAAATAACTGGATCAGGTTAGGTCTTAATAGTCCATACATTAGGAATAAAATCAGGAATGAAGCACTCAAATTAACATTAATAAGTGCAGAAAGAATTTTCATCTTATATATTTCTTTCCTTCCTTTAGATCTTACTATCAGTTGAGAAAGATGAATCTCTAGATGATTTTACTTCATACTTGGTATATACTTAGTGAATAATAAAACATCTGCTTTCATTTAAGACTGAATGATTTAATATTTAGAAAATTACAGAAATATTTTGCTATTATATTTCATGTGTTTGTGCTATGTTAATTGAATACTTATTCTGTGTGAGTAGCATAGAAAGTGTAAGAAGAAGAAATCTCTGTCCATAAGATGGACATTATTTTACTAGAAAAAGAGCATTAACAACTGGGAAGCCAGGATTAGTGTCTGCAAATTTGGTAGTAACATGAGTAATGGCCTAGATGGATCTATAAAGATTTGTCTCATTCTGAGGAAGTGGTCACTTTCTAAAACTGTAATTATTCTCTCCAGCCCTTGATGAGACATTTTGATGGCTAGATAAATAGGAAGTTATGCAGATAACACATCTTTGTCTGCTATTACATGAAATTAGATGATGCTATTACATGAAATTACTATGTTTAATAATGCAATTGGATATGACCAAATTAATTATGAAAATACCTAATTTCATGTTTGATCTTTTAGAAAGATCATCATTTTAGCTGTGAGTTAAAAAATACTTATAAAATCTTAATTAATTCTATGGCATTTCTTCTTAGAAGTAATTATATCTAAATGTTGCATTCGTTCTCAGAAAAGGTAAAACATTTACTTTCTTGCGCACCTGGGTGATTCAGTTGGTGAAGCATCTGCCTTCAGCTCAGGTCATGATTGCAGGGTTCTGAGATCTAGGAGACATCAGGTTCCTTGCTCAGCAGGGAGCCTGCTTTTCCCTCTGTGCCAATACCCCTGCTTGTGCACTCTCGCTCTCACAAATAAATAAAATATTTTTAAAAAATTTATTTTCTTCTTTCACGAAAAAATTAAAAAAAATAATTTTATTTTTATGAAACTACAAAAAGAACATTTTATTCAGATGACAGAATGATATACAGTCACATTAGATATGAAAAATTTATGTTGTACAGTAAGTAAATTAAATAGAAAACAGTTATAACTTATACCCTCTCTGATTTAGAATTCTCATGGTCACCATGAAGCAGACTGAATGATCCATAATTGCATCTTAAATTAGACCTTTGAAGTGATTAATCTCCCTAGGCTTGCTTGTTTCATGAATATATTATTTTTATATTTTCAAAACAGTCTTTTCTTTTGAGAAATGTTAAAGACTTGTTGTTATTTTTCTATATTATGAAAGTACTTAGAAAGAATTTATTAGTGTACTTAGGAAAGGGCTAATAGAAATGTCTTCAAGTTTGATTCCAACAAGCACAGTTTACTAGAGAAGCAGATGCTTTAGCAGCAGGGGTAGGAAACCTGTAGATTAAATCTAAAGGATTATAACAGGGCATATTTACTGAAAGCATCCTCTTTGATCCTCTAGTGCAAAAAGAATATGTAAGAATTAAAAGGTCAAAGAATGAGGGTGGAACTGTGAATTTAATGAATCCTCATGTATACATCCAAAGAGCTGTGAAAAAGCATAATTTGGAAATTAACTTTTCCTATAGACCACCTTTGTTTCTTGGAAAAATGGTGAAATTTTTAATGCTGAGTTGGAGGCTTTGAGATTAGAGTAAATTATAAAAGGGTGAAAAGGCATTATTATGATTATAAAGAAACAAGATTTTCCGTTAAGAAAATGATACCAAATTCTGTAATGTTTGTATGAAAATTCTTCTTTCTTACTTACATTGTCTTGCCGAATTATTAGGTAGCTTTCTCACTGTAGATGAAAAATGAAGCCAGTGTTGGTATGGAAGCAGGAAATCTTTGTTCTAATAGCCTTTTTCCAGCTACCAAATACCTCTGTTTTTTATTTATGGTTCTGTAGATGTGTTGTCACTTAAGTCATCATAAATACCAGGTATAAACTGAGTGAGAACAAAAAGAAGAACTAATGCAATGGTTTAAAGTTGCATGTTTATGAAACTGCACATTCATTTGAGATTGACCATAACAGAAGAAAATAGGCAAAACTAGTGGTACTTCTGGAGGTAAGAGATTTAAAAAAACAAAAACAAAAACAAAAAAACCAGAAGCCGCCAAACATGAGGTGTCAGGTAAGTTGCTTAAGTGGGACCACCATCCAAATAATTTCTCTTCCTTTTCATCATATTGAATGCCAAGGAGGCAGGGAATCAAGAATTTTATTTATTGCCATTGCTCTTCTATTCATATCCAGAAATTAGTATCTGTGAGAAGGGACTATTTTTTAAAAAATCACTGTAAATCAAAAAAATCACCATTTTTGTCTTAAAATCATTAGATATATGTGTGTGGTGTTAAAATACATGAATGTTTATCCACATCTACTTAAAAAAATTAACACTTTAGAGTATTTATAATAATGAGCATTTATTTAAAATGGATACTTTATAGAAGCCCTACTAGATACAGTAATTATGAAATACTTAGTGGATTAATATTTTTAACACAACCAAAATTATTAGAATATACACTAAATATATAGTGTCTTTAGTATATAAACTAAGAGGAAACACATAAAACAAGATTAATGTTCTTAACTATTATCAATAACTTTGGAATGAATCTCTAATTGCTATACTTTTCTAATGTTAATATACATTAAAGCTATATATTAGGAAGGAGAATATATATCTGTGTATGTAAACATACAAACACACAAATATATATGTGAGGGGTATTTCCCACTTTTAAGAAAAATAAATTTATTTTAAACAAATCTTTTTCAAAAAAGTATCTGTATTTTGAAAAATTATAGCAACCCAACATCCAGAATACATGCTACAATATAAATACTGTACAAATAAATTGTACTGTATTTATAATTTATAAGTGAATATTTCCCAAATCATAAATGTTAAAACATGTATTGAAAAATATCCTTCTGGGGTGCCTGGGTGGCTCAGTGGGTTAGAGCCTCTGCCTTCGGCTCAAGTCATGGTCCCAGGGTCCTGGGATGGAGCCCCACATCAGGCTCTCTGCTCAGCGGGGAGCCTGCTTCCTCCTCTCTCTCTGCCTGCCTCTCTGCCTCCTTGTGATCTCTGTCTGTCAAATAAATAAATAAAATCTTAAAAAAAAAAAGGAAAAATATCCTTCCAAAATAAATACCTAAATTCATTCTAACACAATTTTTTTTCTTCAAATTTGTATTTAAATTCCAGTTAGTTAACATACCATGCAATGTTGGTTTTAGGAGTAGAATTCAGTGATTCATGATTTATATACATACCCAGTGCTCCTCATATCAAGTGCTCTCCTTCATACCTATCACCCCTCTAGCCCATTCCCCCTCCCACCTCCCTTCACCACCCCTCAGTTTGTTCCCTACCTTTAAGAATCTCTTATTGTTTGTTTGCCTCTCTTTTATTCTGTTCCCCCATATGTTCATCTACTTTGTTTCTTAAATTCCACATGTGAGTGAAATCAGGGTATTTGACTTTCTGTAACTGATGTATTTAGCTTAGCATAATATCCTCTAGCTCTGTCCATGTCATTGCAAATGGCAAGATTTCATTATTTTTGATGGCTGTGTAAGATTCCATTTTGTATATATAGCACATCGTCTTTATCCATTCATCAGTCAATGGGCATTTGGGCTTTTCCATTGCTAGGCTATTGTTGATAATGTTGCTATGAATGTCAGGGGGAATGCACCCCTTTGAATCTGTATTTTGTACCCTTTGGATAACTATCTAGTAGTCCAATTGCTGAATTGTAGGGTAGTTTTATTTTTAACTTTTTTGAGGAACCTCCAAACTGTTCTCCAGAGCGACTGCACCAGTTTGCATTACCACAAACAGTGCAAGAGGATTCCCTTTTCTCCACATCCTTCCCAACATCTGTTGTTTACTGTGTTGTCAGTTTTAGCCATTCTGACAGGTGTGAGATGGTATCTAACTGTTGTTTTGACTTGTATTTCTCTGATGATGAGTGACATTGAGCATATTTCTATGTGTCTGTTAGCCATCTGGATGTCTTCTTTGGAAAAGTTTCTATTCATGTCTTCTGACCATTTCTTAACTGGATTATGTTTTTTAAGTGTTGAGTTTGATAAGTTCTTTACAGATTTTGGATATAACCCTCTATCTGATATGTCATTTGCAAATATCTGCTCCTGTTCAATTGGTTTTCTTTTGGTTTTGTGGATAGTTTCCTTTGCTGTGCAGAAGATTTTTATCTTGGTGATGTCCCAATAACTTCATTTTTGCTTTTTGTTTCTCTTGCGTCCGGCAACGTGTCTAATAAGAAATTGTTTCTGCCAAGGTCAAAGAGTTTGTTGCCTGTGTTCTCTTCTAGGATTTTGATGGTTTCCTGTCTCATATTTAGGCCTTTCATTCTTTTTGAATTTATTTTTATATTCTAACACAATTTTTTGTTCTAACACACCACTTTGAAACATTCTTTTAGTCCATTTCTTATTAATATCTTAGATGTACAAAGTTCATTAGCATCTTTAGCACTTGTAAGAACAAATTAAAGACAAAATTTTTCTTCAACATGCAATTCGGGAAATATACTTTAACAACCTACTCATTAAACATTTCCACATTAAAAATCAAAACAAAGCAAAGTGAAAATACTAATAGAGCAAAATTGAAATGTGAAACCCCTTTAAAAAATGGATTTCAGACTGAATGATTATCAGGCATATCTGGGCTTTTGATGTTTTAGAGTGGCAGGACAAATACGGGTAATGAAAGTGTCATCACTTTTATCACATCACGTGAGTTTGCAAAATGGACTGTAAAGCTGAACTTTGGCAAATAAAAGTTTTGTCAGATGTTGCTCTTACATGTATAGATAAGAGTATATACATTTCTCCTTTATTCTGTAAATGTGGTGGAATTTAATTTTGAATATTAAACCCCAAAATTAGCTCCTAGAATAACCAAACTTAATCTTGAGATATTCTGGTTTTTTTTGTCTTTATTTAAGTGACTAATATTTCCACTAGTCATTTGTGCATCTATATTCATATAAAAGACCAGAATATAATTTCCTCTTTTTTTCACAATGTTTTTGTCCAGTTTTAGTTATGATTATGCTTATCTCATAAGGGAAGTGGGAAGATCCTCTCTTTTTATTTGTCTGTTCCTTCAGGGATTTGCATAAGACTAGCATTATTTCTTTTTTAATTGTTTGCAGATATAACTTGGAGTTTCTTTATGGAGACATTTTAAATTACTGACTCAGATTCCAAAATAAATACAGGACTATTCTTATCTTCTATTTTTACTTTTGTCAGTTTTAGTGGCTTGCCTTACACTGCAGTACAGAATTTTGCTGAACAAGGCCTGGTGGAACTCCAGATCAGCAATCTCTGGTTCCTAATTCCAACAACTATTTCATATGCCCACACTACCACTTTTCTGTTACAACTAAGTTTAAAGGACAATTTCCTACTTTTATGTGAGTTAAAAAACCACCACCACAACAACAAAAAAAAAAACAATTCCAATGGAAAAGTCAGAGGCAAATAATGAAAGCTTACCGTTACCAAGTGAATTTCACTTTTTTCTGTGTTCTTAATCACTACAATTAGTTTGCCTTGATTCTATTGTGATAAATTTAACCAGTTTTTATGTTCTTTAGCTTTCATAATTAGTTTCAGTAGGAGATTAGTAAGGTAACAGTTACCCAAACAGGGCTGAAATTTGAAGTCCCTAAATTGGTTTCTTTGTGGTGTTATTCTGATGAAGCCTTCTATTTCCATTATCTTATTTTCTATTCTTATAACTCATTAATATTTATGGTTATCAACATGAAAGATTTTCCTTGCAGAAGCAATTAAATGCATTGTTTATTTGTAAAGCCCTTATCTAAGATCTCTTTTTTTTAGTGCCCAAGGAAGTAGAAACAATAGATTAAACACTTTTAGCCTGCTCTTAATTTAGCATCTTGCCTACATCAACAAATGGCTGCAGAACCAGCTCCATCAATATAATGCACACCCTATTAAAATTCTCTTTTCCTCACTCATATTTTTCAACATGTCTGAGAACTGTATGTACTATGAATTTTTATGAGGGAGGAAAACAGCTCTGATTATTGTGTTTAGTACACAAAAGAAAGAAAGAAAAAATATTAACAATTGACATCTTCCTGATGCCATGTCACTTCTCAAAAGATTATGTTCTCATGACCTCTGGATGAATCCTCAACATGTTTGTCTGGCCAGATATAAAATATTAATAAATCTTTTGAATTATGACTTATCAGTGCTGTCCACATTTTTTCTTACTATTTAACTGATTTTTTTTAATCACATAATTTTAGAGTATGTGATTCCCTCAATCTCACATCCATAATTTGGATTGAAAGCATCATCAAAATATACACAATGAGAACTTTAGCAACCTTCCTTCTCCACTTGACATCTATATCCTAATAATATGCACTAGCCATTACTTTTCCCCTAACTACTTGCTGCTGGAAAGCAATATGCTGATGACTGAACAATCACCCCCTAGTCTCTTACATCCAGTGCATGAACTTTTCTCTAATGCACTGAAAGTTAATGTTATGGATGGAAACATTTCTCTGGACAGAGCTTAATGGCCAAATGCTAAGTAATATTTGATTTATGAAATCTGTGAAAACAGATGGTACGTGTACTTATCCTTGAAAGCTAAGCTTAAAAAGTCATCATACCTTCTCTCTGAGGATTTCATTCACACTGTCTCTAGCAGAGACTACATTAATCTCTCATTTTCAGCGCACTGTAGCAGAACACATTTTATTTTAGACATTTGTTAATATGTAGTTGCCTCCATTAGGCATTTACCTACCTGAAAAAGTAACCATGTTTTATTCATCCTTATGTCCAATAATGTCATACAAGGAAGAGTCCCAGGGTCAAATAGCAGGAATCAGTGAATGCAAGCTCTAGTCATGAAGCTATTAATTTATCCATGAAATGTCTTTCCTACTGTTTTAAAAAGGTATACTTCACTCAAAATAACTGACCCAAATATATGAATGTAAAACTCTGTATAAACATTACTTCTACTTGACATATCATGTGACAGTTCTCTGTGGTATCTGAAATTTTTAATATCAAACTTTGATTGTCAATATTAATCTTTTTCAGTACAAAATGTAAGGTTAGGTATTTATAAAAATGTTACTGGACACTTGAACTCAAATAAATTGACTAAGCAGAGGTGGGAAATGAAAATCAAATCACAAAACATTAATTAGAAGAAATAAAAAAACAGTTCAAAGAAACTAGAAATTACTTTGTTAGATAAATAAAAGGAGATAATTACAAGGAGATGATCATGAGCTGGTTAAAAATATTCCAGAGAAAACACATTTAAAAAACTAAATGTCTATGTTTTGCAGCACATAAAACTGAGCAGAATTGAACATGCAAGTTGACTCTCATTTGCTGAATAAAAATTTGTATTGTGATAAACATATTTTCAGAACTTCAGTTTTACTTTGTATTTATTAGCATTCTAAGAAAAAAATATCCTCTTTAGAGTACTACAGAAGGAATAGTAATTCAGTATAGATGCATGTAAAAATAAAGTTAGTGCTTTTTTTCGAGGGTTATTTCCAAATATTCACATGGGATTCACAACATGTCACAGGCATTTAATGAAAGCCAGTACAAATTTTGGCAATTTAGACACTCTTATATAAATGGCATGATTTGTATTAAAAAGCACCCTACCATCTCTCCTTGTTTATTTGCTAATTATTTTACCCAAGTAATGAAATGATATGGACTTTACAAAGCTTCATTACAACATTTAAATTAACATATTTGTTCCATTAACAATGTTGTTTTTTTAAATTACTTGGGTATTCCATTTGAAATTTAATTGATGAAAAGGCAGCAATTTGGTCAGTCAACAAAGCATTTACTAATTACCTACCATGTGTCAAGCCTTTTCCCCAGAGCTGAGAATATCAAGTAGAAAAATAAAGGATTCATGCCCTCATATAACTTATATCTGAATGAGGATAGGCAGTATTTTGCTTAGTAAGTATTTTTATTCTTCCTATGTCTAGAAAACTGACTACAAATAAAATTTGCAGTGTTGAAAAATAGCAGTTGAAAAAATAAAATGCATGTTGTCATGTTTAATTATTATATGCATATTCTTCTTTTGATTTTAAAGTATGGCTCATTTATTAAAGTAATCAATATAAAAATAAATACTTAGATAAAATAATATGGTCTTAAAAATTGACATATCCATGATCACTGTAATAAATGTCTGCTATTTGGATAGATATACTCTAGTGTTAGTTGGTATTAATTGCAATTCTATATATTTCTGAATTTTAGAAAATCTTTCCTTGAAGCTTGCCAAAAAATTTATATGTGAGCAGTAAGGTCATTGGAATGCTGAGTAAATAATTCATTTTTCTCTTCAGAGAATTATAAACTTGATAATGCAATCTGTAAATACGCTTTTAAACCAAATAGCTCAATCATGTTTTGGACAGAAGGCATCCCTGTGTAAATTTTATGAAATTAAAGTAAGGTATAATAATTTTTAGCAAAGTACATAAATACTGACTGAATTGCAGACTGATTTTTGCAAATGAGTTTCATTCTGTTTTTTTACAGAATTATTTTAAATACACATTTTTAACCTTTTTGCTAAATATATTTTAATATCATTGATGATGGAAGTTTCATATTGTCTTTTGGAAATTCTACTTTATTTACATAACATCTACTCAAAAATCCTATGAAAGACTGCAGTCATCCAAGACTATATGATTCTTTTTGTCTTCGGGCTTAAACTCCCGAAATCCCTGACTATATAAACTGATTGTGACTTTTATTTAAAAAAATTTTTTTAGAGAGGGGACTTAGGGGCAGAGAGAGGGGGAGGGAAAGAGAGATTCTTAAGTAGGTTCCATGCCTAGCACAGAACCCAATACAGGGCTCGATCTTACAACCCCAAGATCATGACCTTGGGGTCGTGAAGAGCCAAAATAAAGAGTTGGACACTTGATCAGCTGAGCCACCCAGGTGTCTCAACTGACTCTGACTTTTAAATGGAGATTTCTTTTCCCAAAAACATGATTGCAAGTTAGTTGCCCATGAGATGGGACATTTAAAGATTCTGATATTTCTAGAACAGAAATTCAAGTACTTTAAGTCATCAAATGCCTCTGAAAATTAAATATTCTAAAAAGCATAGACATTCCTCCCTCCAAAATGGAATATATTTGTTCATCTAAATCATTAACAAAAATATTATTTCTAAACTATTTATTTGGAGACTGTTGTTCATCCAACACTAATTATCATTCAGCCAATCTCTCCATTTACTCAGCAGCTTACAATGAGTAATTGAGTTGTGCCAGAAATTATTTTGGCACCACAGCAGGCACATACTTGATAAATGTCATTGACCATTGTTAACAAAACAAAGTGCTGTGCCTTCACATAGCTCCCAGCACATTAAAGTGCTGTTAAAAATTTACAACCATGAAATAAGTACTATAACAATGATTTGTAAAGTACAATGAAAGCAAATAAAGTACAAGGATCCTTGCATAGAAACGAGAAAAATGAAATATGTGAAGATGAATAATAATATACCAGTTAGAGAGTGAAAGGGGATGGCATTCCAGATAAAGTGCATATTCAAGAGCATTGAAATTTAAAAGAAATAGGCACATTCATGAAATGGGAGTTATTTTTCCGTATCTGCGCCAGTTGCAGTGCAAGGTGAATACTAACGTTTTAGCACAAATTTGTAAGTTCTACAAAAAATGGAATATATATTATATTTCAGTAATAGTATTAGATGGATGAAATTAAAAAATAGTATCCAAGGTGTTTTATCAGTAATATGGTTAAATATTTTCCAAAATTTACCATAAAATTCTATGTAAAGCCATATAGTTTTCAATACATGATTTTTCACCTCCTCTTTACATACATCTTGATAAAATCTATAAACAGTTTTAGCATAAACATATTTAGTTTTTAAATATGTTTTCTCTGTGAAATTAATCCTAGATTCATTTAATTACATTGTAAAACATTTTGAATCTTCCACTATTTTTACTTCTTAAAGCTACAAAATGAAGAGAAATGGAAGAGAGAAAGATACAAAGTTAGGAACTGGGACATACCAGTATTGGGAATTGAATATTTGTGATGATTTGTAGCAATTATGGAAAACCAATTCATGAAATATTAATTTAAAAATATTTAAAACCATTTTACACATGGGAACTACAAAATACTAATGTTATCTTTTATTTTTAATATTACTACATATGGACTATTTCTGTGTCATTGGTCCTATAGGCCACTCATGAATAAAATCAACAAATTCAATTTACTTTAATTCTCTGCTTTTCCAGATATTTACCAAACTCAGCAATAATTTAAATGATAGCCCTAGAATTTACAGAAAGAACCGTTAGCTACCAGGATTTCCCAGAATACGAATAAATGTATTATTTCAGTTCTGTTTTAGTAGTAGGAAATTTAATCTTTTCTAAAGAGTCCCATTCTCAAATAATGCTGAAAATCACCAAAAACTGGTAAAAGATTTCTGTTTATTCATTTGTATATCTATCTTGATTTGAAGATCCCTGTGGAATGAAAGGGTTTTTTGTCTTCGTTTTTTTTTTTTTTATTTTTTAAATGTATAATCATAGCCACTTCCCAGAGCTGTGTAGTTTCCCTGTGATCTCTCTGTTCCATTACCAGCTCCATAAGACTCAGAGCATTCCTGCTTTTTCCACTACTACCCAGAAAGAGCCCAGTATTCCCTTTGGTTTCTTCAGAAGTGTTCTTTTTGCAGTCCTTTGAGCCTATGGAAACACATTCTTACTCTTTTTTACCATAGCTCTCTTATTGCCAGATAGTATTCTTCTGTTTGTGCCAATACCACATTTTCTTGATGGCCATATTTTCGTATCATTTCTTAAAACCGTGTGATATTAATTCTCTAACTTTGTTTCGCTTTTTCAGGTTGTTTATGCAATCTCAATTCCTTTGAATTTTATAATCAGTTTGTCAGTTCCTATGCCAAAAAAAAAGTCTGTTGTGCTCTGATAAGGATTGCATTGAGATATCTATCTATCTGTCTAGGCAACTCATATGTTAACAGTAAGGAGTTTCACATTACTCATTGACAGGGTTTACCTCTCCATTAATACAGGTTTTATTTATGTTTTTTAAGTTACGTGCTCTACTTTTCAGTATGCAGATCTTATGCATTATTTGTTGCATTTATCCTGAAATACATAATTTTGTTCTATTTAATATACTATTTTTCCAATATACATTGCTAATGCATAAAATGAAAATGATATTTGTGTATTGATCTTTTATCCTGTATCCTTTCTAAATTCACTCACTTCTAGTGAGTAAAACTGGCAAATTTTGGCACCTTGTTTCTCTGCTCTCATGGATTATTGTTCTTCCTTGCAAGATAGTTGGTGTTTTGAAAATTGTTGTTTCATTTTTTGTCCCATTTTTGTTTGATTTAGGTAGGAGGGTAAATCTTATTCCTTTTACTTCACCAGGCTAGACATAGAACTAACCTGTGCTTGTACTTTAACTGTTTTTAAACTGTGTGTCTTAAAATTGTTATTTAAAGTATTTCTTTTTCATTATATAGTAAAACCATTCATTTTTTGCAGACTTTCTTATAATCAGTTACATCTAGAATTGGAGAAAAAAATAAATCTGAGCCAAACTTTCTGTGCTGGAACTCTGTTTTGCCTATGTAAAAGAAAGAGATCCATATGTATATCCTAAAAAGGGCCTAAGTAAATGGTCATTTTCTAAGTTTAGCAACCTGGCACATATTCTGGACAAAATTCTTGTGGATATTGACCTCAGATACTCTAGGAAACAACCAAAAGTATCTTTAAAAAGGAATATATAAATCTTATCACTTATAAATGCAATACAGTGATTCCCAGAGTTATCTCCCCTGAATTATAAAAGAGACAACTGTGACTTAAAAAAATGTAAATAATTTAACTTCTCTTATAATTTTGTAGTGGCTTATTGAACTGTGCAGAATCCCCAATGAAGAATCTTATTACCTCGTACTTTCCCATATCTTTCAATAACACAGAGGTTTTTGTTGCTATACACCTTCTTTTGTGTTAGTAATGGGTTTTCTATATTTTTATTATCCAAGAGAGAAAACTAAGGTGTTTAAATGTTGGAGGGTGGGTGGGGTGGGAGAGGTGAATGTATTGCCAGGGAGGGGATATAGGGTGGTATCTAGGATGTCTTTCATGCTTTCATTCTTAGTGGTGGTCACACTGATATGTTATATTTATGCTAATTTATTGAGCTCACAACTTGCACAATTTGGTTGTATCGACTATTAGAAAAGTGTTAGTTTATAGAGGTCACTCAATGAACTGTTTTCTATATATGGTGTTTTCAGCAAGTCTATAGATATACTATATTTAAATATATACTTATGTACTACATGTAAGTCTATAGCTATATATTCCAATATGACCTTATGTATAACAAATGAAATAATTTGGGTCCTATTCTCATTTTTTTCTAATTGGTTGGCAAATATTTTTGATTTGCAATATTTTGAGTGAATTTAATATATGAAGTTGAAGTTATATTCCTTAAAAGTGTGCTCTTCTGCTTTTCCTAGTAAGCTCATCGGATGACATTTATATATTGTATTGGTTTATAAACCCAGTTCATATATTAAAAGCATTAGAACCTGCCAAATATGAATCTAGCATTTTTGCAATTTGTTGTTAACATTTTATATTTATGATATTTAAATACTTGGAAGTTTTCAATTTTTATATTAGAATTTTTAATTACTTACTCTTTATAATTTTTCCTTGTACTTTAAGCTTACAAATGATCTTACCATTCAGAAATATTTTAATCTCTTTATTTTAATGGTGTGATAATGTCTACAAAATCTGTTTGTTTTCAGGTAATTGATTTTCTCAGAACAATATATTGAATAATCCAATAAATAAGACCACCAAGAGTGATGCAGAATAAGAGATTTATTTTAGATATTTTAGGTATTGACCTCAATTAATTGTGGGGACTGGCTATCCAGTCAATATATGGCTGCTGCTTGTACATTTGATACCAGGCCTAAAATCAGCAAAACAGGCCATCTATCTAGAAGGAAGGGCATTAAAGAGGGGAGAACAAAGTCAAACTGGAACTCCTACTGATGAAATGGAGTCCACTTGAGCCTCACTACTACTAACCCTCCGCCTCTGATCAGGTTTGAGATTTGTGGGAGAAGCTGTCATGCAGCTAAAAGTACTTCTAGCCCAGGAATAAGAGCAGCTCCAGCATGGAATCAGGCAGATGCTTAGTAAGCTGTAGGCCCATTTGCTGCTCCAGGAACTGATATGCTTGTCTGTAATTCAGAGAAGGGAAAGCGTATCTGGCTGACACTCACTGAACTGTAGGCCTGGATGCACCCACTTCAGTGTGGCCATGGCCGTATGCACACTCAGCAACAGCCTCTAATGCCCGTGGCATATTCAGAGTGCAAAATGAAAATGGGTGTTTGTGCCATTTACCTTCCAAACTGCACTAACAAAATGTCTGTTAAGACTCATTCTAACCTAGAACATTTCAGGGAAAGGAATTATGGGTAGTGTAGTTCTGTACTCAAAAGTAAATGTTCGAATGATATTCTCTTTGCAACCATAAAATGTCTGATCAGTAGAGCTTATCTTAAGGAAAACAGTGCTGTTTGCATCAGATTTCTTACAATTTTAAAAAATGTTAACCATTTCACACCTCCTCTTATGTCATCCTCTGTATATTGCACGAACTTGCATTATTCTAATCATCTTTGTTCCTAGTATTTCTGTGTAGATCAAGAGTTCCAGTGAGCTTTTGTTTTGATAAAGTTGATCTTGGAACATGGCTTTGAAATCTCTCTCTCTCTCTCTCTTTTTTTTTTTATAGTGTAGGGCTTATCATGAATCTGAAAAATAACTCCCTCATATTTTCAAGGGGTCATCTTTAAACCCTTCTTTCCTCTTACTTGTCATGGTGACTCAATCTTCAAATTCTTTTACATGTCCTTTGCTTTCCTTTTTCTTTCTTTTCTTTTCTTTTTTTGTATTTGTTATCTGTTAGCATTCCAGTTACAATTCTTATAACAGCCAGTATAACTTGTATACCTCTTCCCTCAGTGACCCACAAGGTAACTATCTGATATTTCCACACTTTTGTCTGTCTTCCAACTCCTCTTATATTCACAACAAACTGATTTTCCTGAGCAAAATATTTAATACTGTTCCCACTGTTTTAATGGCTATGTTTTAACTTCCAAAACTGGCATTCAAACTTATCTGCAAATTGACTCTTTCCTAATCCCTTCCATTCCCATGCCAATTTCTTCTTTAGGGAATCCTCTTTGGTCTCCAGGACTTATGATTTAATTGGAGGAAAGATGGGTGTGGCAACTATGGAACTGCCATAGAAATATATTTAAAATATATTTAGCCAGACAAACCATCAGGAAAACTATAGTACGATTTGTGTGTGTGTGTGTGTGTGTGTAGTTTATACCTTAGGGAAGATTAGGAAATGTAAAAACAAACAAGAAAGATTCTGCAGTGAATATTTTAGCATGTATATACCTTTTACTTTTTTCTTTTTAGTAGATTAAGTCATCCAAAATAGAGATGGGACCCATAATTGTAAAACAGTCTTATTAGATTGATAGCCATTGTTCTTAGGGATACAGTGCTCTTTCGGGAAGAGGGCACTTACTTCGGAAAACTCACTTTGGGAAATTCAGGGCATTTTTGATAATATACCTAAGTTACCTGAAATGAAAGATAAAAGGATTCTGGGGAAAAGATGCTCCCACTAATACTTACTATAACTTCCTTGTGTTTTAAATCTTCGGAAACCAACATGCCAGAAAGGATACAGAAAGCAGAGGAATCTCATTTGCCCTGACATTTCCAGACTAATTCTAATACTTACCCAGTTAAGGTCTAGACCTATCATAGTTGACAAGTAACTGCGTTAAGAGGTATCTTAAACTTTTAATCATAAAAGGAAATGTAGCAATATAACTGAGAAGCCAAATTAGAGACTTACAGCATATAAAAAAAGAAAGGGAAAGGGTGCTGAAAAAGCATAAAAAAACATTGCCAAAAGTAAAATTTAAAAAGCTTGCTTCCTTGGGTAATGAGGAAAGAGAAATATAATAGCAGATGGCACTAAATAGGCAGTAACTTTTAATTTTCTTTTTCTTCTGTCATTACCTAAACTGTCAGCTCATATCAGAAAACCCAAATATGATATATAAGAGATAAGGAAGCAAAATTTCAGAGAAAAATAAAGAAAATGTGAACAATGGATCACTTAAACTATTCTGGTATATTTAAATTCCTAGCCCCAGTGGTTTCAAGGCATAGAGTATATACAGTTATCTCAAGTTATGACAGAGTTATCAGCAATCATTTCTCATACATCAAGAAAGTATAAGGAGGGTACTAAACTGGAAATGCCAAAATAGATTTTTTTCTGTGTGTTCAGTGAGCCAAAGTCATGTCTTTTTTGATGACTTAACTTCATATTTAACAGATACTTTTGAACATCTATCCCAGGTTCTGACCTAGAAAATGGAGGGAGATTTAAAAAGAATATTCAGGGCCAACCTAGGAAAAAAATAGATTTGTAGTTGATATAGGATTGTGAGATTGAGAGTATAATGGAAGGAAAGTCCTCCTGTAGAGGTAAACACAAAGTGTCGCACAAAGAGAAAATACTCAGTTTTCACTGTAGGAGACATACATATAAGACTTACAGAAGAAATAGCATCCAGGGTTCTGAGTGGCTCAGTCAGTTGAGTGTCCAGCTCTGGTTTTAGTCAGGTCAGATCCTGACCTGTGATCTCATGGGTTATAGGATCCAGCCCCATTTGGGGCTCTATACTCAGCAGGGAGTCTCCTTGAGATTCTCTCTCTCCCTCCTCCTCTGCCCCTCCCCCTACTCATATTCTCAAAAATAAATAAATCTTAGAAAAAAAAAAAGAAATATCATCATAATGGATAAGTAGGTATCTGAAGGGTAGAGGGAAAAGCATTAAATGTATAATACTTAATATCTGTTATTTATTTAAAGAATAAGGAGTATATTGGAGTGACTAGATTATATGACATATATCAAGGAGAGAGTGGCATGGGATGAGGTTTTTAAGTTAATTTAGGACAAAATTCTGTATGCCACAAGGAGTTTGTTTTTTAACCTGAAAACCTTGATAATACCTTTCTTTTTCTTTTTCTTTTTTTTTTTTTTTTTTGAAATAAAAAGGTTAAAGAACTTTGTCTGCCCTGGAAACAACAGCAATAAATAGAATTTATTTTGTACACCCATACAAAACCTTATCCACACACATATGGCCACAAATAGCTTCCAAAAAGGGAGCTGAATAGTTGGCTTTTGGTGTGATACCTACAAAGTGTGGGCAGACACACCCAAGAGCAGGGACTCAGCAGCTGTGCCTGCCTGCCCCCTGCGAGGCGGGAAAGTTGGTTAGAGGCAAGTTATGTGACTCTGCACCAGCTGGGACCCCAGTAGCACTGAGTGCCCAGGAGCATGGAATGGCAGAGGTTAAGCTGGGCGCTGGCTGAGGAGCCAGGTAGGATTCTTCTGGATGCCATGACAAGAGGGCTTTATCCTTGACAGTAATAAAACTTTGTATTTTTTTAAGCAGATAAGTCATGGGTTTGAGGAAGATAATTTTGGTAGTATGGATGGGCAGAATTGCTTGAACCAGATTAAAGACATTGATTTAAATAACATTGGCATTTAGGTAGCAGTTGTATCAATGAAGAGAGAATTGCCCCGTGAAGACGAGGTAGAATGCAAGGTAACACCATTGGTCAGTCAGTATGTTTAGTGGAGGTTAGTCAGTTATAAGTGAGGTAGTCATGAGAGTGGGTTGAAGAGGAGGCCAAAAATAAAACAATGCCAAGTTATACGTGTAATGCTTTTTAGATTACAAGTGATATTTGAGTTCTGTAATCCTTATGCTTGTTATCACAATTTTCCACTTGGAGAAGAAACTAAGATACAGAAAATTTAATTGATTCAAAGAAAACTTAATAAGTAGAAAAAATGGAATGTGAAACTCTTTTAGCTTAGCACTTTTTCACTATAATACAAGAAGAATAAAAGTAAACAAAACAATCAAAAACACAAGAGTATTCACAAAAAACTTCAATATTTAAAGTGGTGAGTACTTTTCCTGAATTTATGTTACTTGATAGTATTCAAGAAGAGATTTTTCATAGCTATCCTTGATCTTGTAGCAATTTTGAACAAACTATAAACCTAGGCTAGCACTTATTTTCTTAAATAAAATTTGTTGGCACTCAGTCATGTCCATTCATTTATCTACTTATGGCTGCTGTGGAGTCTAATGATGAGACTCCGCTGAAGCAGAGTTGTAGGGCCCGCAAAGCCTAAACTATTTACTGTCTGGGTCATTAAGGAAAAATATCGGTGACTGCTAATTTTTATCCTGAACTCTATGACCTAGTAATTTCTGCTTAATATAAACAGTTTTTAAATATATTAAAATATAATCACATATCATTGGTTGTATACTATGGGAGAAGAACTTAAGAATGGTGGTAAAATAAATAGGAAATTTATGTTTATTTAGGGAAGGTATAAAGTATTTCCGGATTTGCAGATATTACTGCAGTTACAATGATTTGTTTTCCTTAACTCCTCTATTTCAGTGATTTGCTTTTCATTTTTGATGGAGTACAACTTCTTTTATTATTATTTTTGGTTATTATTAATTCTACCTTACTCAAAGTAACAAAGATTTTCCATTATCTTTTTTTCTAGTTCTGTCTTGTTTTGGAGGGGGTTAAATTGAGGTCTAAAACACACACTGCACTAATTTTACATATGTATATAGGTATGTATATTTATATATGGACTAATAACCAATATGACCAGTCCCTCTCTCTCGCCTTCTCTTCTCACTCCTCTTTCTTTCATACAGATATCCAATTGTTCTTACATCTTTTCAAAACTCTGTCCTTTCTCCACTTGGCACCTATTAGAAACTGAACTGTGTTCCTCCAAAACTCGTATGTCTAAGCCGTAATCGCCAATATGACCAAATTTGGGGATAGGCCCGTGAAGGAGGTAAAATCAAGGTCATAAGGGTGAGGCCCTCATCTGCTAGAACTGGTATATTTAAAGGAAGGAAAAGAAATCCCAGGGACCTCTCCCAGCACTTGTACCACAGAAGGTCCATGTGAACACACAACAAGGCAGCCTTCTCTAAACACAAAGAAAGTCTTCATCAGAAACGGGTCTTGCTGGCAACTTGATGCAGCTTCCAGAATTGTGTGTGTGGCTGGGGAGGGAGGAGGATTTCTGTTGTTTAAACCACCTAGTCTGTGGTGTTCTGTTACGGTAGTCCAAACCATCTCTGTTATGGTATTCTGTTACAGCTGTTATGCTGCATAACAGCAACCCTGTCAAAAATAAATTGACCACGTATATGTTGATCTATTTGTCAATTCTTAGGACACAACCACAGTCCACTGATTACTATGGCTTTATAAGAAATACTGACATCAGGTAGTATGTGTCACAACATTTTTGTTTTTCTTGATCCTTTACCCTTCCGAATGAGTTTTAAATTCAACTTAACAGATTTCACCAAAATTCCTTGTTGGATTTTAATTATGATTGTGTTTAATCTGTTGATCAGTTTGGAGAGGATTTATAGCTTAACAGTATTGAGACTTACAATCTATGAGCACAAGCTATCTATTTAGGCCATCTTTGATTTCTTTCATCAATATTTTATAGTTATTTAAATATATTGTGCATATATTTAATTGAATGCACACATAATGATTTTGTGCTTTTGATGTATCTTTGAAAATACAAACAGTACTTTCTGGGTGGCTCTGTCAGTTAAGTATCCTACTCTTGGTTTCAGTTCAGGTCATGATCTCATGGGTTGTGGGATGAGCCCCACGTCTAGCTCCACACCCAGCAGGGTTCTGCCTGAAGAGTCTCTCCCTCTGTAGCCCCCCAACACCTGTGCGTGCATGCACATGCATGCTCTCTCTTTCAAATAAATTAATTATAAAAACACAAATGATACTTTCTTAATTTTTAAATTTCCTATTCAATTTGAATATATAGATCTTATTATTTTTCTTTTTATATTGAACTTCTGTCCTGCTTGCTTTGATTTTTAGAGTTAAAATTCCATGTATAAGTCACTAAGTTTTATTAAGTTTCAAATTTTATAAAAACAGGTATATTTAAATATGTCTTAGTAATATTGTGCTGCATGAAAACATAAGGCTTTCTCTTTGTCTCTATTTCACTTGATTATGATAAAAAAATGTGTTGGTGGTTTGCTACATGTTGCTTCTATCCTGGAAGTTCGAAATATTAAAAAAATATGATATTAGCAATTTTCTAGGTAGCCAATTTAGCTCAAAGTGGGAAATTCAGTATACATAGAGTGGCAGAAATTATAGGGCAGGGAAGCTGCCAAGAGGAGATGAACACTTATAAAGAGTACTAAGATTAATATAAACAACAGAAAACAATATAACTGCAAAGAGAAGTTATAAAAGTCCAATATCCCAGAATGATGGCACTGCTCAATCCTTTCCTGAAATTCCAAATTATTCATAATATATATTAGAGTATGATGTGTTTTGTTGGTGAGGAAAAAGATTAGGATAAAGAGGTAGACATTACCAGCTAATGGAGGGCCTTCCTTCTGAGCTATGGAATTTAAAATCTATAAAACTGTAACAAAAGCAGAGGGAATGTATTAAATTGGAGAGATAATTTTAAGAGAGCAGATTGATACAGAGCAGTAGCCAAATAGATGTGGAAGCTGAAGGAAAAGGTAATTATTCAGATTGGGAAATAGAGTAATTTCTTTCAAGTTTTGTCAGTGGGCCTATAAAATCTCTACACTATTTCAATAATAGTGTAATAAGATTCTGTAATTTACTTTTTTCTGCTTATAATATATATATTCTAAACATTCTTGAGTTTATTGTTATTACTGTAAAGCTTATACGCTACTTTATTAAGTGGTTATCCTATACTATAGTTTGTTAATCCATTCTCTGCTGCCGACCAGTTTATCTCTGGTTTTTCATCTTTATAAAATTTGCTAAATGTCTATACTTTTTCCTCATTTTATATTTTCCTTAACCAAGGAGTAAGAAGTGTAGGGATGGGAGGAAAAGTTGTCAAAACTCTTAGGATTCTTTAATTTCCTTATTGCTTTTCTCTAGTAATGTATAAAAATTCCCATTATCCCATAAACTCAGAGTTTTTATCTGTACTGTAACCTTTTATAACTAACATTATTGGTAGAAAATTACTTTTGTTTAATTAGTGTTTATGTAAGACCATAGAACATCACTTAGTATATATGATAATGAATAAAAATCATGCACAACTTTATTCCTAAAATTATTTTTGCACATGATATTTTGAAAGATTAGACTCTCTGACCTCTAAATATATGCTGCTTTTTTGAAGTAAAAACTGAGTAGAATTTAGACAAATTCATCACTATGAAATTAAATTAGACATCCCCACCCCAACTTCAGGTAAATCTATCAAGTCAAAGAACCATGAAGAGCCTAATTACTGCTAGTGTAAGCCATGAAGAAATACCCTTTGGTATTTACTTTCTTAAGGGCAATATATGATATATTGAATGGTTTTCTCTTGGGGTTTTAAGAGATTCAGTGCTTTTTTTTTTTTCCCTTAGGCACATTAAATTTATAAGAGCGAAAGCAGACTTTAGCATGACTTATGCATAGTTACCTGTGTCAGAGGGGTTCTATGTGGCTTACCTTTAAGATTGAAAAAAAAAGAAGAAGAACAAAATAAAACTTGATAAAGCATCTTGAACCCCTAGAGAAATGGAACAAAAAATGTGAAATAATAAATATAGATGATTTTACAAAACTGTTTTACAAAGGTAAAGTATTTTTATCATTCTGTCTACAGATAAATGAAATATATAAGGATGAAATAACACTAAATGGCATTTCATGTGTCTAGTTCCTAAATATCTATGGCAGACAAGTCTATAAATTATGGGAGCTAATATGAATACCTTTACTCTGAGGCTTCACTTGATCATAACTCTAAGGATAGAGTTTAAAGAAAAATTTAAGAATCTGAAAGTAAAAAATATCTACTTGAGAATTCTGAATTACAATCTTCATATAAAGAATACTGAATGATTTATAGCTCATTCAGTTCATCCTTCTTCTAACACGCATTACTAAATATTAACTTCATTTCAGGCCTGGTACATATTACCATGCTACAAAGATGAGGAAGTCCTTTATATTAATTCTGTCTAAAATAATTTATAGCATGTGATAACGTTTTGTATGCTGGTTGTATTTCTAGGCAGTAGGAATTTACTTTAAATTTTGAGGTTGATAGGGGCACCTGGGTGGCTCAATGGGTTAAAGCGTCTGCCTTTGGCTCAGGTCAAGATCCCAGGGTCCTGGGATTGAGCCCCTCATCAGGCTCTCTGCTCAGCAGGGAGCCTGCTTCCCCCCTCTCTATGCCTGCCTCTCTGTCTCCTTGTGATCTCTGCCTGTCAAATAAATGAATACAATCTTTAAAAATAAATAAATAAAATTTAAGGTTGATGACTTACGGCAAAACCTTTAAGAAGAGGTATGTGGATTGAGCATAATGAGAATTTCTGGAGCACATAACTTGGCATCACAGACCTGGTTACCAAAATCAGAGAAGTGTCTAAGTAAAAGTAACATCATTCCAATGAAAACAGAGAGGCATAGGAGAGGGATCGCAAAAAAAAAAAAAAAAAAAAAGGAGAATGCAGCATTGTGCTATAAACGTAATAACTGAACACCTTTGCAAAGCCTTATATAAGAAGCCTAGTGCTCACCAACAAGAACAGGAAACAATGGAGGCTGATTGCTTTTAGAACCAAAATTTCTGATAAAAAACTTCAAGAAAAATTCTGAAGTAGAAATGTAAACATTGAGACACTGCAGATGCACTTAAACAGGATTAGAGTGGGCTGACACAAGAAAGGCTAATTAGAAACAGTTATAGGCAAGCTAAGCATTGATAACTGTACATTTTATGGATTTTTTTGAAGTATTTAGAAATGCATTTGGCATACTTGCTTATTAAACAAGGAAAAAATTTTCCTTAAAATTAAATTCACTGACATTTATTAAAAGCTTAATCTGGATAAAAATAACTATTAAAATAAAATTTTGGAGTCTGATTCATTAATTACTTTTTTTTTAGTCTTTTTTTTTTTTAAGATTTTATTTATTTATTTGACAGATAGAGATCGCAAATAGGCAGAGAGGCAGGCAGAGAGAGAGGAGGAAGCAGGTTCCCCGCTGAGCAGAGAGCCAGATGTCGGGCTCCATCCCAAAACCCTGGGATCATGTCCTGAGCCAAAGGCAGAGACTTCAACCCACTGAGTCACCCAGGTGCCTCTGATTCATTAATTATTTTAACCAACAAAAAAAAGAACAAGATTTCCATATTTAAAACCCTCTGGTTTTCTACTCAAAGGAGAGCTACTGTTAATCACCCTGAGGTTCTATGAGTATAGTTGTTTTATTTACAAGGTGGGCTGGAAGTATCCACTTCTCTTAATAGTGAATGGAACAATATTGTGGCAATCAGTTAGCTATCATTTCACTTGAATGAATAGAAAAATCTATTTAAAAACAACAGAGAAAAGTGGACACAAGAGCCATGCTGGAGGGTGTTGGTGTGGCTCAGTCAGTTAAGCGGTTTAGCCTCTGCCTTCTGGTCAGGGCATGATCCCAGAGTCCTGGGATCAAGTCCCACATCTGGCTCCTTACTAAGTGGGGTATCTGCTTCTCCCTCTCCCTCTGCTTGCTGCCTTCCCTGCCTGTGTGCCCTCTTTCTCTCTCCCTCCCTCTCTCTCTTTGTCTTTCTCTCCTGCCCCCCTCTCTCTCTTTCCCTCTCTGTCAAATAAAATCTTTAGAAAGACAAAAAACAAAAAATCAAGAGTCATGCTGAAGATCTTTGCTAAGAATATTGTCTGATGGTGGAAAGCTTTGTAGGTTTAGCTTACTCACTTTATAAATGAAATAATTCTATAGATAATAATAATTAAAATGCCTAATAGTTCTAAAATTCTGAGGCATGACACATGTGGTGAGTCCTTAAATTTTATTTTTTTTAAGTTTTTATTTATTTATTTGACAGTCAGATCGCAAGTAGGCAGAGAGGCAGGCAGAGAGGAGGAAGCCGGCTCCTTACCGAGCAGAGAGCTGGATGTGGGGCTCGATCCCAGGACCCTGGGATCATGACCTGAGCCGAAGGCAGAGGCTTTAACCCATTGAGCCACCCAGGTGCCCCAGTGAGTCCTTAAATTTTATATACTGGTGCCTGAAGAAAGAAAAAACAATCAAATATAATAAAGAATAAAATATTGTTTACTTCTTTATATTGTTAATGTTCCATAACCACATGTGGGAAACATGAATTAATATATCTTAGGGGAAAACCATCTTGGACCTCTATTCAGGTTTTCCCTCAGCCTCTAATATCAGTCAAGCATGAGAGTACCCACAACATTTATCCTCCTACTACTCCTAATGGTTAAGGATGTTGCCTGAGGAACTCCACTGAATTGTCTTACTGTTCCTGAAATATCTATAAAAATCTCCCGTGTCTACCCAAATAATTGAATAACTAATAAATTAATTAACATGTGTATGTATTTTATATAAGATGCTCTCAATTCAAAGGAGAAAACAAGTGAAGATAAAAATCAAATTAGATCTCTTACAGCCTTGATAAGTAGATCATAGACATACAGTATCTATAACAGAAAGGAGTTATGGAAGGGGGTTCCTGGGTGACTCAGTGGGTTAAGCATCTGTCTTTGGCTCAGATCATGATCCCAGGGTCCTGTGATGGAGCCCCAAGGCTCCCTGCTTTGTGGAGAATCTGCTTCCTCTCTCTCTGCTCCTCCCCTGCTTGTGCTCTTTCTCTTGCTCATTCTCTCAAATAAATAAAGAAAATCTTTAAAAAAAGATAAAAGAAAGGAGTTGTGGAAGAATGCAAGTTTGATCTTTATCAAATAGTCTTCTATGGGAAATAATTATTAAAACCTTGAAAGGGTAGGGGCGCCTGGGTGGCTCAGTGGGTTAAGCCTCTGCCTTCGGCTCGGGTCATGGTCTCAGGGTCCTGGGATCGAGCCCTGTGTCGGGCTCTCTGCTCAGCAGAGAGCCTGCTTCTCTTCCTCTCTCTCTCTCCACCTGCCTCTCTGCCTACTTGTGATCTCTGTCTGTCATATAAATAAATAAAATCTTTAAAAAAAAAAAAAACCTTGGAAGGGTAATATTTTTTATGCCTATCCTACTTATCGATGAAATGCTACAATAAAATAAAATAATAATAGTATGCAGAAAGTAAATAAAAAAATACAAATTTTAAAATGTATCCTCTTTATTAGAGAATCTGACCACTAAAAGTTAATAATTATTTCCTTCTCAGTGGAATTAAAACAGAAGAAAAATTATTCAGAAAGTACAGACTATTGAACATAACTTTCTAAAAATTGTTTATATACATAATTATTGCTTTTTAAAAATTGTTTAATTCCAAGTTTAAAATCAATGTAAAAATATTGTGTAATAAAAGTAAATTTTAAATTTTTAAATAATATAGATATTTATCATTATATGGGAGAATGATAATGATGATAAATAACCACACTATTTAACATACATACTCATTGAGCTATGTCAAGAATTTTTTTTCATAGGACACTTACATAAAATTGAAAAGCAAGAACTGATGATGTAAATTAGAAACAATACAGTTTGTTCTCAAGTTTCAGTAGTCATAAAAAAATTATTTATATTATTTACATATTTTACCTAGAGAGCAAATTTTATCTGTCTTATTTGAATTTGTATTCTCAAGGGGGTCTATTTGTTTTCATGCTTTTGTAAAACTTTGAAATGTTTTGGAACTGTAGACAATTGTAAAAATAAGCAAACACAAAAAGTCACAGTGAGGATGGCTCAGTTCTAGAGAAGTGAAGATTCCCCAGTTTGTTGATGTGTGTTCTTTTATATACATAAACATACCAATGCATGTACCAATGCATATGTAAGTAAATACATAGAAAAAGGACAATTTAAATAGTCCATTGTCTTTTTGAAAACATGTGTTGTATTATCTGATAATCATGATTAAATTTTACATTCAAAATAATACAAGTTACAAGGTATTGCTTATGCCAATATTAACTTTGGTGTCGCCCACATAGCTACTACCTGGCACCAAATACGGTTTCCCCACCTCGCAGTGTAATACCAGATGTAATACCAGAAACCATAAAACTGCTAGAAGAAAACATCGGGGAAAACTTCTTGACGTTGATCTTGGAAATGATTTTTTGGCTATGACATCGAAAGCACAGGCAACAAAAGCAAAAATAAACAAGTAGGACTACATCAAACTTTTTTAGCTTTTTAGCTATTGCACAGCAGGTAAACAATAAAAAAATGAAAAGACAACCTATAGAACAGGAAAAAAATATTTACAAACCATAAAAAAAAATTTACAAACCATATATATAGTAAGAGGTTAGTATCCAAAATATGTAAGGAACCAATACAACTGTAGCAAACAATAACCTCATGAAAAATCGGCAGTGGACCTATATAGATTAAAAAAAAAAAAAGCATACAGATGGCCAACAGGTATATGAAAAGGTACTCAAAATCACTAACCATCAGGAAAATGCAAATGAAACTCACAATGAGATTTCACCTCACACCTGTTGGGATAGCTATTATTAAAAATAGAAGAGATGTCAAATGCTGGCAAGAATGTGCAGAAAAGGAAATCCTTGTGCACTATTGGCTGGAGTGTAAATTGGTGCAGCCAATATGGAAAGCAGTATGCCATTCTTTAAGAAATTAAAAATAAAACCGACCTCCTTCCTGGTAAAATGAGTTTGTTTTCTAGAGTTAAGAGCCTGTTTTCTGGTGTGCTTCTCTCATTTCCCACCCTCTCCCCTGCCCATGCTTGTTTGTTTTGTTCTTTAAATTCCACGTATGAGTAAGATTTCACTCCCAAAATTAAAACACCTTTGAGCAATGTGAAGAACCTTGGAGACTTGAAGTTGTCTTCCATTTCCATGACATCCTTTCCTGCCTTAATGGGAAGAGCCGCACCAGGTGCTTGTAGCTACTGATGCTACAGACTAATGGTTGCTGGGTATTCCTTCCCACTGTAAGCTGACATCATGATCAAACATCTAACAGATGGTGCCTGGGGACTATAATACCCGATATAGAAGTACATGACTTTCTGGAAGAGATTATGAATCCAAAATTAGTTCATTTCTCTGGATCTATCCTTTACTTTAAATTTCTTTGCATATGAGGTGAGATATTTTCTCATTTTCTTAAGCCAGTTGATTGTGTGTGTGTGTGTGTGTGTGTGTTTGCGTGTGCACATGCGCGTATGTGACTTGTGTGGCAGCACAAGTCAAACTAAAGGATACACCTTCAAAAGTTTTGCTTCTTAGATAAAAAGTTATCATTTTAAGTGTTGTGCTCTAATTAGCTCCAAATAATATCTTAGCAATAATACAAATGAGATCTAAGTATTCTCTAAGCATTAACTTGTATTTCCTTTTAGAAATACTCAACTTGATAGAGAAAAACTAAAATCCAAATCTAGTATGTCTGACCATGGAGCCAAACCTGTTAGACACAATGTGATCTACTTCAAATCATAGAACTTATATGACTTTTCCCAGGGTCATATTTTTTTCACATTTTTAATCTTTTAATGGGACATCTTTTTTCCATTAAAATACCACCTGTGGGGGCTCCTGGGTGGCTTAGTGGGTTAAAACCTCTGTCTTCAGCTCAGGTCATGGTCTCAGGGTCCTTGGATCAAGCCCCGTATCGGGCTCTCTGCTCAGCAGGGAGTGTGCTTCCCCCACCCCCGCCTGCCCCTCTGCCTACTTGCGATCTCTGTCTGTCAAATAAATAAATCTTAAAAAAAAAAAATATCAACAAAGCACATACAGTTTCACAAGGAAGACTTTTCTGTTGATGGGTAGTATCAGTTCTGAAAAGGGAGGAACAATTCTTCCTTATATTGAATTCAAATTCAGTTCTTGACTTATTTATTCTAGTTCCATAACCATGAGAGACATAGGACAAGTGCACCTTTAGTTCACATAGCCTTAACAATTAGAAAACATTGGGCAGGTCCTCCTGAATCTTTTCTTCTCTTAGTTTATACCACTAAATGGTGAATTTTTATGCATTTGTCTATACTTGTGTGCAAAGAAGCAGGAAACTGAGAGATCAACGGTTTCAGAAAATCCACATTCTCCTTTGTTGTAAGAAATTATATATTCTTGGTTATAAACCAGGATTGGTTATAAACCAATTCTTGGTTATAAACCATATATATATGGTTATATAACCCATATATATATGGTTTATATTATCTCTGAAAAGTAACCTGTTTTGGATTGTAAATTTTAAGGTCACCCTTTTTTTGCTAACCTTTAGAAATAATCACTTTAATCTGTCTTAATACTGATGACAATTTTAAGAGTCAATGGGTCACATATGTGAAAATTTTAAGTTATTGGGAGCTTTTTAATTTGTACTAATATAGTTGATAAGTAATGGATTATCCACACTTTGGAACCTAAATTTTATTATAATTTGGGGAATCTCTTTTTAAGAATAAAATAACACATAATTATAAGATTAGGTATGAGAATGACTTAATTTAGAAGGGGCCTTGATAAGTGGGAGGTACTATAGCTTAAGATGCATTCAGTTCATTAAATCTAGCTTTGAACTTAAAGTGCTGCTCTCTGAATCAACAATAAAAACCTACAAACTCAAAACAAACAAACAAACAAACAAACCCAACAATCTACAAAGTCACCAATGGAAATTTGGTATTTGCTTCTATTTAAGTTTCTTAAGGTAGAATTGCTAACATGGCCAGATAGACTAGAACATCAAAAGGTGATTTTTTTCTGAACATGTAGCATAAGCAAAAAAATCATAGCTGTTTGAAATGTGTTGGCTGAAATGAAGAAATAAGAGAAGTATTTATTTTGAATTTTAGTAAGTATGTCTAATTTAAATGAAGTGCACACAAATTTTTTCTTAATTGCTAAAAATAGATAAATTTAAATTAACAATTTTATATATTCCTTTTAATAATTTATGACAGTAGGAACCATTTTATTCTCTAGCTTATAAGGAAAAAAATCTTCAGTTATTTTTGTAGAAAGGAGGAAAGTGGGAGGGTGAGAGGGCACTTTAATTAATTGGCATTAAAAAAATCTCACACAGTTGACTATCTGGTTTATTTAAGTTCCCAGGGCCTGTTTTGTTACATTTGAAACAGAGAACCTAAGGGCTATATATTTATTATAGGGAATTGAGCGTATGTGAGATAACTGGAAAAATCTCTGTGTACGAAAAGAAGGTGTTAATTTTCACCTTCTCTAGGTAATACAGGTGGGTAGCTCAGAATAGACCACTGAACTCAAAGTGATTTGCAATCATCTGAGCTAACCTATGGACAATGCAAATCAATACTGGGGCCTCATCAACTTGGTAGAATACCTTTAAAGGTGACTTGTAAGGGGAATTGTTAAAATTCTCTCAACTGGAGCGAGAAATGATGAATGTTCATGATAACTGTGTAAAAGGAGCCCATTCAGTACCCTATTTAGTATAAAACTCACTTTTTCCTTTGTGCTTCAAACTAATAAGGTTTTAAATACCCCTTTCAGCTCCTCTAATCGGAGAATTAAGGACACATTTTGCCACAGTTGAGGGATCTTTAACAATTCCCTCAGTCACTTACCTTTAAAGGTTACCAGGCAGTTGCATTATAAACTCAAGTTTTTAAAGGTTTCTACAATTCACATTATTTATCTCATCAAAGGATCATTTATTTAAAGAAATGAAATCACACAACCCTTCTTCCTGCACTGTGGTTAGTGCTTTTGGTATTTTGAAAGATTTTTTTTTTTGAACAGATGGGATATTTTGCTTAGGGAAAACTTACATTTGCTAGCTTTTTTTAGAACATATTTTCAAGATTGTCAAAACATTACAAAATCATTAGGAGACTCCCATGTTAGAGTCTTGTCAGACATTTCATTATAAACTTACATTAGGATTCCAGCTATTTTAAATCACCAACAGCTTCAGCCAAGCACAATCTGTTAGTGAAGTTGAAATTTGTTTGGGGAATGTTGTAAATGAATTGCTATAGTTGTAGCTCAAGAGTGTCAAAATGAGTTTGCTGATAGAGCTCTGTGAAATTAGACTGGAACCATAAATCAAGGAGAGCTACTAATTCTCTGAGATTCAGTGGCATATTGGGAATAATGTAGTTTGTGATCAATTCTTTCTTATCATAAGGTATTCCAACAAAGTAAAGTAAGAGGAGGCTAAGTATAACCAGATTTGTCATCAAATATGTAAGTGTATTTTAGCTTTTAATTGTTTATGTGTATATGATGTTAAGAAAATATATACATCTTGCTTTCCAATTGAGGACATTCAGTTTTTACTTCATGTCAATAAACTATGCAAAAGAATGCAAATAAGTGCTGTCCGATACAGATAAATTTGGTATTTTATCACCGAGCTTAAGCTAAGTTATACAACTATTTCAAAAAAGAATACTACATTTTAGTGGTTTTATAACAACGAAAGTTTAATTCCTATTGCTAAGTGTGCTTTTTATTCAGCATAAGCTCCATGTTCTCTTCACTCCAGAACTTAAATGGTAAAGAAGCAACTATCATCTAGGACCCTTGGCATTTTGAAGTCAAAGGGAAAGTAACAACGGGAAACTCTATGATAGCTTTTCAAATTTACCTCCCATTGGACAAAGCAAGTCACATGACAAGCCTGAAATCAGTGTGTGGAAAAGACCGTTTTCTTTTTGAAAGTTTGATGTGTGTGTTTGGGGGAGGGTAAGACAATAAATATTTTGAAAAAACAGTGCAAACTACTACAAAATATAGGAAGATATAAATTTACTGGGGAAATAATAATTTCTGGATATTAATTCATAGATTAAGACTAGGAGAAGTTTCTTTTCTCCTACTGGGTTAGCTTTTCATTTAGTTTTCATTAATGTTTTCAGTTTGAGTTAGGATCTCAAGCCACAATCCTAGGATTAATGAAACATTCATATACCCTCAGATCTCTATAATTGAATTACAATTATCTAAAACTTTTCAGACTAATGAATTATTCTGGACTAAAGAAATCCAGCTTTATAGTAATTTTTATAAAAGACATTTCAATAGTAAGAAAAGTAGTAGGAAAGCATTTTAGTTTCAAGTTGGATTGGTGTTCTAATTCAAATCTCAAATTCTTACAAAGAGACATAAAATATATCCACTTAAGACACAACATTTGTACTATATAGAAATGTCAATGACCAGTTCATAAATTCATTTCTAGGTCATAAAAATAATGCTGGTTTTGACTTATAAATTCAAATTGTGTAGGCATTTAGAGTTTATGGAGTCTATCTACCTATGCTAAAATAAAATAAAATAAAATAAAATAAAAACAGCATGGTTAGGAGAGATTTCTGATCTAATAGATTTGTATTTTAATTAATTTTAATCTCCGAGATGCTTAAGGTATGTCTTAGCTTCTCTTTCAGTTGTGTTATTTGTAAATTGGAAATAGTAAGGCTTTTTCAAAATTATCTTGTGAGGTACATGCTCAATTTAAAGCAAAACAAAACAAAATTACCTCACTTTCTTTTCTTCTTCAGTGTACCCTATCAGGAAAAGGAAATTTTTAGAAAATGAGAATTATCTTGTGGGGGAGTATATTTCTGTAGAGATCCATATGTAGTCTACTTTGCAGAGAAACATATCCCAGGGATAGTAATTTGAATTCATGAATGAATTCATAGATGGCACCTTTCAAGAAAGATACAAAGTAAGGAGCATATCTCCTACTTTCTCCCATGAGGTGAATACTGTTCAACATTAGTGTGAAATGAAGAACAAGTAATAATATCTGAGCAGGTATGATAGCTGGACAAATGCGTATCTAGTTTTCCTCAAGTTAAGTAAAGGAGTTAAATTTATTATTTCTATGCTGTGTATTTTTCAAAACCACACCTGATGTTCAAAATTGCAATTCAAAGTCAAATGCCATTGTATTAGCTACAAATCTATCTACTTGCATTGGTACATGGACTATGCAGTGCCTTATATTAAGAGCTGGAATTCTAAGGGTTTGTTTACCTTTAATTGTACAAATTTAGAAAGATTTAGAAAGATGGTATATTGCAACCCTCTATAGTTCATGAATTAGTATTATTGTCTACTCTTAATCCCTTAATCCCTTAAGGATATTTTAAATAGGGCCTTTTAAGAAATTATGAGTACTTATGCAGTTTGATATTTCTGGATTGAAACACAATGAGAAAAAGTACAAATGACAGAATTTTTATGAATTAACATATGGGAGTCATTGTTTTACAGAAGGGACATAAAAATTATATTCATTTAACTTTTGCAACTGTAAGAATCCAGTTATGCAGTTTTTGCCCCTCAGAATGAACACATTTTAAGTCTTCAAAACCTCTCAACCCATGTAAAGAATTGAAAAAAAAAATCCAATAAAGCATTGAAATCCATTAATGTTTCTTTCTAAGAGCTAATTTAAAGAGGCCACTTATCATATTGTTAGTTCCCATCAGTGACTAATTTTACATTATTAGTCATTTTGCAGTAAAAGGAGTGAGTGCAAAGACCTAACAATGGTTGTATAATTGGGAATGAAGTTCAAATCTAAAACTCAGTGCAGCTCCTTCCAAGCCTCAATAAGTGATTTAATTTTATTTGAAGTATAAGCAGGTATCTAACATAAAGTTCAGTGACTTTTATCCTCCTACATGCTTTCACTGTTAATTAGATTGTCAAAGGTAAACACAAGTTCACTAATGGCATATTTTCTCTAAATTATGAGAATTGAATATTTTTAAATTGAAAAGCTTAATAAAGATAAATAAATACCTTTGCCTTTCTGTGTGCTTCATTAATGTGTGTTGGGTATATTTGTGTTTTAACAATTGCTGTGGTAATTACTCTGTTTAGTGAACAGTAAATCTTGTGTAAAGAAACAGAAGGATATTAAACTCTGTCATTGCTCTTACTCAATAGAGGCAAAATTCCTTCTGAGAATGACTATACATATACGTAAGGCAATATTTTTTTCTCTTGATTTTCTTTAAACTGGCAACAGAAAATTTAATAAATTTGGTATTTAATTCTGCAATAAAAATTCAGAGTTAAGCCGTGAAAATTTTAATTATTTTCTTTAAGAAACAAAATTAATTGGACTTTACCCTTAATCTTCTAATAGCAAAACATTTGAGACATTCTTACATATTTCATAAAACATTTCATGAAGGCAAAGGGCAAATATCTGAGATAGAATGGAAAGAATGAGAAAATAGATGAAAAATAATGTTTAAGATGTGTTTTGACACTTCATTTTTATGATAATAATGTGTCTTCATATCTTTTACTTAACTTTGTAATTCTAATTTATACCAGTATTCGCCCATCTGCAGCTTCTAAAGGACAAAGTCATCTGTTATTAGAATTCTCAGGATATTATTTAATTAAAGTTTTGTGATTAATACCAAGCAGGAAAAAAAAAATTCCTGGCATTTTCCTAATTGTCCTATGAGAATGGCAAACACAATTATGTATCTATATTCATTCTTAATTTGCTTCCTTTCTTAAAATTAGAAACTGTAGGATAAAAATGTCATTTAACTCTCAAATATAAAATCAACATGTCATGAGAAGTCATATTTTGATTATTTAAAAAAAAGTGTAGCTATTTTCTATTATTAAAATTTCATTTAGTTTGAACCTATGAGTATATATTGGAAAATTCAGCCAAAGAAATTGAAAACAGTATCATATGCAGATGCTTCATTTAAGAATAATTTAATGTCCTTCATTTTTTTTTAACTCATGCTCTAACATTTACATATCAAAGTAAAACTGGATTCTATTTAGAAGTTCACTTGAAAAAGATTTTAAATACGTAATTTAAATTTTTCCAAGTCATGCCAGCCTGTGAGTATTTTAGAGTAGTAGTTACAGCACAAATTTTATTTTCTCTTGTCTCATTTACTGTTACAGGAAATCAGCCCCATGCTGAGTCATCTATTTATGTTAATCTCCAGTCAATGTTACTGTGCTAAAACCCTCCAGATCTGGCAATAATCACCACTTTGCTGTAGCCATTTTCTCCTCCCCTTTACTGACTGTATTATTGATGAATTTCAATACAGATGCTACATAAATGCACTTTGCTTCCATCAGAAATTCTGATGCTTATTGTGAAAATGGAATCAATGCAGAAGGTATAATCATTGATGAAAGACTCTACAGGACTAAAAAAAATAGAAAGCGGTGCCTGGGTGGCTCAGTGGGTTAAAGCCTCTGCCTTTGGCTCAGGTCATGCATGATCCAAGGGTGGTGGGATTGAGCCCCTGCATCAGGTTGTCTGCTCAGCAGGGAGCCTGCTTCCCTACCTCTCTGCCTACTTGTGATCTCTGTCTGTCAAATAAATAAATATAATCTTAAAAAAAAAAAAAAAGAATTAGGAAGATCACCCTCTCATTTTCTCTTTTTTTGAACATTATTGACTTCGAATCAGAGCATCTCCAATCGCATCCTCAGTGTTTCTCCTTAGAGAAGTAAATTCAGCAGCAGCCCAGTCAGGCTCCACCAATCATTCATCTGATGAGCCTTCCTTCTTTTCTCTACTTTTGGCAACACAGAAAACTCTTCTCCTCTGACCTCTCATCTGTTCATCAAACAAAGCCAACTATAAGTGAATTGTTAAACTCTGCTCACCCAAACAGCATAATTGTATAAAACAAAGAGCACGTGCTTGCCACAGCAGCCCATATACTACAATTGGAACAACACAGAGAAGATAAACATGGCTTCTTGCATAAGGATAACATACAAATTTGTGAAGCATTCCATATTAAATTTTTTTAAGAAGTTGAAAAATAAAACACTGATTTAATTTTGAAGAAGAAAAATCCATCTGTGACTTCAGGTTTCCGCTACAGTATGAAAAGAACTTGGATATTAGCACTCTTGAGCTTACACCAAGAAAAGAGGTTAAATTGAAATTCGGTGACTTTCTTAGACTCATTGGAAATTTGTGATAAACATGGCACATGATCACTCCAAATTCTAGAGAGACTGCAAGTATAGAGAATCACATCAGAGACAGGCTTACCTAGAGTAGAAGGTACAGAAACCATAAACTGGTAGGACAACTTACATAGTCACTTTGGTGACTCGCTGGAGGCTGAGGGTGGATTAGCATGACTGGTGAAAGCTGCAGTAGTAGATGGGCCTTCATAATTTTGTAGATTTTACCCTTAGGAACCCACTAAATTTTAATAGTGAAGAAAAAAGAAAAATCCTTATTCCGGGATAAGGGTTACATTTCTCCTGGCTGGGCAGGAGAAATGTTACCATTTGAAATGCATATAGATAATTCCACAAAACAAAGGCCTACCCTGGGGAGGGGTGGGGGGGCAGGAGGGCGGGAAGATTTTATCAGAGCCTTATCCCACCTGGAGGGAGAACAATTTTACAGCTGCAGGCCTACTTAGCCAAACTGTTTCAAATTAGGGGAAGGGAGGTGGAAGGCTTGGAAACACTTGTGAAGGTCAAACCAGGAACCAAGTTCTACTAAAAAGCAGAGATTTAATAAGATTACAGATTGCTACCCATTACCTACTGTTTACCATCACGACAACAGGGCTCCAACATAACATTGAATTATAGCTAAAAGAGCTGCAAGGTACAAGGTATATTTAGGGAGGTGTTTTTAGAAAAACCTAAAGACCATGGGCGAGACAAAAAGAAGGACACTACAGAAATCTGAAGCTTTCGCAGTTCTCGCTATGGCAAATATTAAACATAGCCCAACTCCTTGCCAGATTAACATGAATCTTACACTGAAATTGTATTTATTTTGCTCTTTGTCAATTCATATGTCCAGTTTTCAACAATAATTTATAAGGCATGTTTAACAGGCAAGAAAAAAATACAGTTTTCATAGACAAAACAAGCATCAAACCAGACGCAGCTATACTGCAGATCTTGTAATTGCCAGACAGGGACATTAAAAGTACTATGACTTAATATGCTAGAATAGTAATTGAAAAAAAGCAGACAGCAAGCAAGGCAGATGGGTACTGTAATAGGAGATGGAAACTCCAAAAAATGAGCTAAAATGAAACACAAAAAGCCAAAAACACTTGCGCACAAATAAAAAAAGGTCTTTGATGGGCTCCTCAGTAGACTTGGAATGGCCATGGAAAGAATCAGTGAACTTTAAAATATGTCCATAAAACCACCCCGTCTGAAATGCAAAGAGGAAGAAAAAGACTGTAAAGCAAAAAAGTCTATTCAAGAACTGTGGGATAATTTCTAAGGTGTAGCATACATAATTGGCATATCAGAAAAGGAAGAAAGTTAAAAATATGCAGAAGAAATATTTGAATAATAATGTCAGAGAATATTCCAAAATAAATGGCAGATTCAAACCTTAGATCCAAGAAGCTCAGGGAATACTAAGCAGGATAAATATCCAAAAAATATATAGATAGGCAATACATTATATTCAAACTACAGAAAATAGTGACTACAAAGAAAAATCTTGAAAGAAACCAGATTTAAAAAAATACCATTCCTTAATAGAGGAAATGGATAAGAATTGCAATAAACTTTTTATCAGAAACCATACAAACAAGGAGAGAGTGAAGTAAAATATTTAAATACGGAATTAAAAACAAGAAAACCCCAAACATCAAAAACCCCACCAACTTAAAATTCTTCCTATATCCAAGTTATTCTGTAAAAGTGAAGGCATGGGAAGTCATCAAAGAAGAAGGAAAACCATGAGAGACTCTTATCTATAAGGAAACAAACAGGGTTGCTGGAGGGGAGGCAGGTGGCAGAATGGGGTAACTGGGTGATGGACATTAAGGAGGGCATGTGATGTGATGGGCACCGTGTTACATCCAACTGATAAATTGTTGAGCACTACATCTGAGACTAATATATACTATGTGTTGGCTAACTGAACTTAAATTTTTAAAAAATGTGAAGGGGAAATAAAGCAGACAACCAAAATCTAAAGGAATTCATCACTATCAGACCTATTCTGCAGTCAACGTTAAAAGTTTTTTAGGGAGAAGGAAAAGTACATAGGTCAGAAACCCAGATCCATATAAGAAAAGGAAGAGTGTCACAGAAGGAGTAAATGAGGGCAAATAAAATCTTCTATTTTTCCTATTTTTAATGTAATAGATAACTTTTCAAGTAATGGTACAAATCCATCAGGTGATTGTGGCCCATAATGAAATTAATGATGGCAATCTTCTAAAGAATGGAGAGGAGGAATTGAGAATACTCTATTATAAGGAGTCTGCATTACTCATGATATGGCAGAGTATTATTTGAAAGTGGATATTGGTTAGTTATAAATATATGTTGAATATTCAAGGGCGATCACTAAAAAAATATATAAAGAAATATAGTTAATATTCCAAGCTAGGAGATTAAAATGGAAATCAAATACTGCTAGTGATCTGACTTTGTGCTTTTATAAATTATGTTGTCTCTTGTAGTTCTTTTGCATTTCCATATGAATTTTTTAATCAGCCTATTAACAACAGCAACAAAAAAACACTATGCTTTTGTTTCTAATGCATTGAATCTTGGGTAATTTTGAGGAAAATTGATATCTTAACCATATTAATCTTTTAAATTCTCTCTCAAGAATGTTTTGTAGCTTTAGTGTACAGGTTCTTGGTTATCTTTCAGATTCACCTCAGATATTTAATATTTGCAATGCTCTTGTAAATGGTATTTTGAATTTTAATTTCTGATTGTTGACAGTATTAAAAATTATGATTGCTTTTTATATATTGGTCTTGTGATCTGTAGCCTTGCTAAACTGAATTACAATTCTGGCAGAATGTTTCTGTATGGTTTTAGCTGTGGCTTTTTATAGATGGCCCTTTTCAGGTTGGATTGTTGAGGAAGTTTCCTTCTATTCTTGACTGCTGACAATTTTTTTATTTTTCACTTGGTGTTGGATTTTCTCTGGTTCTTCTCTCACATCTGTCAGGATTATTATTTGGCTTGGTCTTTTATTCTAATAATAAAGTATAAAATAATGATTAGAGCTTGGGCTGAGGTGAATTAGATGAAGCACTTGGGCTTAAACTTTGAGATTGCTCCAGGGTCATGCAAGGTTGGGTACTTCTTTAAAATCAGCATCCTCTGCACTCAGCTTGCTCCAGTACAGGACCTGATACTGGCTGATTTTCAAATGTTACATAACCATTTTATTGCTGGAGTAAATCCCAATTGGTCGTGGATATTGACTTTTAAAAAAAATATTTTGTTGTATTTATATCGTTAATGTTTGGTAGAGATTATATATATGTATATATGTGTTTATATATGTTTATGTGTATATGTTTATATAATATATATAATATATTATATATATTAGTATATATAGTAACATATATATGTAACATATATATGTATATATAGTAACATATATAGTATATATATGTATATATATATATGTTACTAGGGTAATACTGGCTTCACAGATGGAGTTCAGAAGTGTTTGCTCATCTCTGTTCTAGTAGTTTGTGAAAAATTGTTTTGTTTCCTTTAAATGGTTGGTGGTATTAATTAGTATGGCCATTTGAGTCTGGGCTTTCTTTCCCTTGTAAGAAGTTTCTTATTTATTAATTATATTTCCTTATTGGTAATAGGTCTATTAATATTTTATATTTATTCTTGAAGCTTTGGTAAATTTTGTCTTATAAGCATTTTCCCATTTTATATAATTTGTTTTTTTTTTCCATTTAATATAATTTGTATAGTTTGTTGCCATAAAACTGTTCAAAGCAATTCACCATAATCCTTTTACTTTCTGTACTGTCGAGAGTGATACTGTGAATAGTGGAGCCTCTTTCAGGCTTCCTTTTTGTAATTTGTGTCTTTTTTATTTTTTGGTCAGACTAGCTAAAAGTTTGTGAATATGGTTTATATTCTGTTATATTTTATAGTTTATATTACATTCCATAAATTTGGATATGTCTCTTTTTCTTTTATTTAGTTCAAAATATATTCTGACTTCTCTTGTGATTTCTTATTTGGTCAACATGTGTTTGTTTATTCCCCACATTAATGGATTTCCCATATTTATTTGTTCTTAATTTCTAAATTCTTCTCATTTTTAAAACATCTTAAACGATTTCAGTTCTTTTAAACATATTACAGAGTGTTTGAATACACAGGTCTATCTTGGAGAATGTATATGCCCAGCTGAAAATCCAATGTATTGTTTTACTGTTAGGTAGAGGGTTGACTGTTAGGTAGAGGTGACTTCAGTTAGGTCAGATTGATGGAGTTTGAATCTACCATATCCTTGCTAACTAGTAATCTTTTCAGCTGTATAAACTGAGTAAGATGTATGCAGATTGCCAACTATGAATGTTGTCTGTTTCTTAAATTTTGTTTTTGCTTGATTTATTTTGTGGATCTGTTGTTAGATGTGATAGGTTAATACTTGTTTTATCTTCTTGATTTGTTGACATATACAGAGTAATTATAAAATGTCCCCTTTTTTCATCTAACACTCTTTAAAAAAAAAATTCTTGTGTCCTTTTTTCTTTACTTGATTAATTTTTATTGATCTACCTTCTGGCTAATTTTTAAATATGGTTTTCTTTAGATCTTTGAACACATATACAATAGCTACATTGAAGGCTTTTTCTGCTAAGATCAACCTTATAGTCCATGGAGAGGAAGTGTCTATTGGCTGCTTTCTCATGAGTTATGCCTTCTTATTTTTGCATATTTTGTAATTGCTAGTTGAAAAATGGACATTTTCAATGTTATATTCTAGCAACTCTGAACACAGATTCCCCATCACAGATATTATTGTTGTTGCTTTTTGTTGTTTAGTGGTTTGCCTGGCCTAATTTTGTGGTATATATCTATACCAAAGAATGCAATCCCTGATTTGTCTCTCTCTTTCTCTGGTGTTATTTTGTTTTGTTTTGTTTTTATTTTCTTGTATTTTTAAGGCTAGAATCATTTCTAACACTAGGAGTTGTACCTGGCTTATCATCGCTTGGAAATAACCAAATGGTTGGTCAGTAGTTTGTCGGAAACATCTTCAGTGAATAATTCTTCCACTTTTTCCTAATGGATGGGTATATGGCTTAGGGAATTAATTCAAATTCTGGCAAGTGAAAACTATGTCTAGCCTTTTACTTTCTGACAGGGCTTCTTATGTCACCTCCATGTGTAAGGCTTCATAACCAGCCATAAATATTAGATAAATATGTCTGGATTAGAATAAGGAAAGAATTACTTCCTAGCAGAATCAAGAAACAAGCTAATAAAATTATTTGCTATGGAGGAAAAAGCTTGAGAAATCAATGGATGGTCTTGATACTTCACAACATTGTACTGTTTTATGTAACATTTTATTGATGTGATGGTTAATCAACACTAGCACAAATTTTCAGTTATTAAAAACACATATGTTCTCATAATGCCATGTACTTCTTCCTATCACTTAGCACAGTTTTAAAATAGTACTTAGGAAATTCTGTTTTTGTTCATCTTGCCCACTAGACTATAAGTCCAGTGAGGGCAGAAACCATATCTGTTCCTGGTAACTATTTTACTTTCAGATGCCTTGCTAAGATCCCCACAGCATGTAGTATTTCTGTGCATTCCAGTACATATTGTAACTCAGAGAACTCCCAAATGCATGAAGGTTTTCTCTGGCCACTGTGTCTAGTCCCCAAAGGTGGAAAACCTAACATGCTAGGGAGGGAATGTTCCCTAGTAGAAAGAGCTCTCAATAGACATATGGCAGGGTTGGTGGGTTGATTTGTATTGTAAGCTGCTCCGCTCTTTGGTGGTCTATTTCTGAAAACTGTATTCTTGATAATGGTAGCAAGATTCACAGAAAGATTAAACTCCAGTTGTCCAGAGAGAGAACTTGGTGGAACACTGCCCTTTAGGCAACATTAAATGTTCCCTTTTCCTTATCCTTTTTCCTGACATTTCCTGGGATCACATTCCAAAGAAACCCCTTGTATGGAAATACTTGTCTCAAAACTAATTTTGAGAGAATTCAAATTTAGTCAGACCGGTTTTTAGGATGAGCAAACAGAAAGGCTAGATAGATTGAGATTTGTCATCAGAACCTGTTTCTTGCACAAGTGTTTTTGTTTGTGATAGAGCCATTAACTATACAAGTGAGAATTTTGTGGGATAGCAAATATTCTTGACTAACGTTACACTAACAGTAGAAATTCACACATTTTTAGGAAAAATTGTCTTCTGGATTCCTAGACTTAAAAAAAGCAAACTTTGAGTATTTCTTTCATTAGGTTTTTTACTAAAACCCAATAAGTTATTGTGCCACTCACTTTTCTTTTCTTTCCTTTCCTTTCCTTTCCTTTCCTTTCCTTTCCTTTTCTTTTCTTTTCTTAGTAGGCTACATGGCCAGCATGGAGTCCAACATGGGGCTTGAACTCATGACCCTGAGTTCAATACCTGAGCTCAGATCAAGACTCAGACACTTAACTGGCTGAGCCACCCAGGTGCCACCCTCTCATCTTTCTGTTGACCAGCCCATCCATCCAGTGATCCATTCATTCAATGACTCATTCATCCATCCATCCTTCAGAATGTTTTCTTGAACAACTAAGGCAGACTAAGACATTTATTTTCTTAATAGAACACAATGACTTACTGCTAGTAGGAAACTAGAAATTTGCTGATAATATAACGGAGATACTACATGTACCGGTTTTATTTTAGGCTACAAAGAATTATTTGTATTTTCATTTTAATTAAATTTGCTCAATAAATGTGTATTGTATTTATCAGCATATTCTACTAGAATATGACCCTCTTAAAAACTATCATGTATTGAGATGCCTGGGTGGCTCAGTCAGTTGAGTGTCTGACTCTTGGTTTTGGCTCAGGTCATGATCTCAAGGTTGTGAGATTGAGCCCCACGTTGGTCTCCATGCTCAGTGGGGAGTCTGCCTGAGATTCTCTCCCTGTCCCTCTGCCTCTCCACCCTGCCCACCTGCTAATGCTTGCACTCACTCTCTGTCTCTCAAAAAAAAAAAAAAAATCATGAATTATAGAAAGTGTGCTAAAAAAAAAAAACCTATCTCCAAAAAGCATGTCAGAGCTTATGTCTGAACCCTTAATTATAATTCTATATAAGTCAAAAGTGTCTTATTTAATAATTTAAAAGAGGTCAGAAAAAATATTAAAAAGCCAACTGTTTCCCGTAGAATATCTGAATTCTTTCCTAACAGGTAGTACTACAGTAGTCTTGCCTTTGATGGAAAGCAAATGTCCTCTTGATGAAGCGGTACTTTATGAATCACAACCTTATTTCCCCAGATTTAGTAAATGCAAAGACATTTCCATGCTGATACATCAGATTTACAAGTTTGACATATATAGTAGTCATGTAACACAAAAACTTTATTACCAACAAAGGGATGCATGAGTTAGGATGAATTTTGCCTGCAGTAAATTTACAAATACTGTTAACTGCTAAAGTGAGATGTAAGATATCCATGTCAAACTTCGTATATGTCTCCCGTATCATTCATTTCACTACACAGCAGATTATCCTTTTTAAGTGTTTTCTAGTTGACTTTACAGAATAGGAAACATTAAATGTATTTCATGCTTAGAAAATACTAAAGAAATATACAGAGCATTTATAATGATACTGACGACACTTTCCAAATAGGTGTTAAGGACTATCAGACATTCTTTCTTGCCTTGCTATTTTAAATTAAGATAGTTAATTCAAGAAGTGCTTTAAAATGTTACCTCTATGTATATGTAAATCAATACAGATCATTAATAGTGATGAATATTTGTTATTCCTTAAATTTTTATAAAGACAATTAAAGTACCAGAAATCAGATGTGAAAAGAAATGGAACTGGGTTGGTCTTCCATTAAATCTAAGCTAAGTTTTTGTGTTTGTGTTTTGTTTATAATAAAAGAATGTTAACCCAAACTCTCTGAGGAATTAAACACAAGTGATCTGGGATATTTTAATTGCGGGAAACATGTTTCTGAAGCAAAATTATGAGAATAAGTTTCTTACATGTAAGATTTAGTGCAGTGTCACCTAAGCAGGGACAGGTATTTTTAGGTCAATAGGAGATACTTTTCATGTTTGAGAAATAGGTCTTCTGGAAATTTACATCTATATTTTTAAATTCCTTTTTCTTATACATGTGAAGATATCAATAACGAAAATGAGGCCTATCTACCAGAATTTTTGCAAGCTATAGTATAGATCTTCTAAAAGATTATCTACCAAGTAAGAAAATAGGCAGGAACAGATGTGCAGAGATTTTCCATGGTCTGTGTGGAAGTTCTGCTTACTTCCTCAGAGAAGAAGAGATCATATAAAAGGCAGGAGGGGAGAGACTCAGGGGGAGGATATAGGAAGCATCTGTTACTTACAAGTAAATGGATCTGGACTGTTTCGGAATGTGTGGGAAGAAGTAAGAGTGACCGGTAATGGTTTCAGCATCCCAAATGTCAGTGTTTGATGTGGGGTAGAATAGGAGTTATTTCTTAAGACGTGAAAGAGGAAACCTAAAATGAAAACAATTTGGGGGGTTTTCTATTTAACCCAGTGAGAGAGAGAGGGAGGGGGAGGAAAATAAGAAAATAAGAGCTAAAGTGTAAAGTATCTGGCTAGCTGATCATCCCTTCTGAATGCTGTCTTCTGAAATGTGTTTACTAATGATTAAAACAGTGCACCCTACCTACGCATGGTCAATCAGCCTAACCAATGAAATTACCGTGGAAATAATCTAGGGAAAGTGAAAGTAAAAATGGATAAACATTTTGGTCTCTAAAAAGACCACGCAACTCGACTTATTTTTTACATGCATCAGCTTCTTTAATAACTCTATAAGTAAGGAATAATTATGCTGATTTATAAAACTCAGGTGATTTAAATAACTGGCACAAAGTGAGCTGCATTTTACAAATTCTGTCTGACTTCAAAAAGCCTGCCTTTTCGCTATTCTACCACTTCCCATCTTTTTGGGAGGACATCAGTTATTTATCACATACTTTTCTGCTAACTGAAAATTTAAAAATTATAAATATTTAAAAATTTAAAATATCTAAAAATAAATATGTATTTATCTTACTATGCAGAATTTTGGCATGATGTAGTAAAATATCAGATGCTAAGGCGCTAGGTGGATTGTCTGTTTCAGACATGCATAGCACATGGCCTCAAATAGATTCTAACATGCAGATCCAAAGCCAGAAAGTACTTGTTGATGACCATATGTGTTAAGGAGAAAGTTTGTAAGATAATATATAGTTATGTGTGATCCAGAGAGGACTGACTTGGGTGTCCACAGCTTTTGCATGGGTAACTGCCATCTCTTTCTAATGATACTTTGGGGAGAAGACTAAGATGAACTTCCCCAGCAGTAAAATATAGTAATCCTTTAGCACATGTCTCCCCAACTATAACATTTCAAGAGGAATCTTAAGGGATAGCTGGTAGACAAATTGATATCACTGAAATATCATTCAAAAATATAAGCCAGGGATGCCTGGGTGGCTCAGTGGGTTAAGCATCTACCTTTGGCTTAGGTCATGATCTTGGATCATGGGGTCAAGTTCTGCATTGGGCTATCTGCTCATCAGGGAGTCTATTTTCTCTCTCTCACTCGCTCTCAAATAAGTCAATAAAATCATTAAAAAAAAACAAAAGTATAAACCAGGAGTATACTCTTACTCTTGGGAAAGCTAAGATAGAACAGGAGTCTTAACAAGGAAGTTTATGTTTCTCTCTGGGGGAAAAGAAACAGAAGTGGAGTCTAGTTGGCAGCAATGGAAGGAACCAAAGGCAGGCTGCCCAAGCTTTGAGAATAGCAAACTGCAGGGCAAAATCTAAACCCAGAAACTAGGTTCTTAATAATAATGGATGAAGCTGAATTATAACCCAAAAATTGAATTTTGAATTATCAGAATACAGATTAGTTTTTAGAAATGCTTTAAAAGTTACTTCAGGAGTGCTTGGGTGGCTCAGCCAGTTAAGCACCTGACTCTTGATTTCAGCGCAGGTCATGATATCATATATGTGAGATTGAGCCCTGCGTCGGGCTCCATGCTGGGCATGGAATCTGCTTGTGATTCTGTCTTTCCCTTTCCCTCTGCCCTACCTCACCCTCCTCTCTTTCCCTCTCTAAAAATAATAATAAAATTTAAAAAATTAAATACAAAAATTAAAACAACTTCAAAGTCTTAACTCTTTCGTTAAATTACTTCATTCTCCTTATATGCATGTAAAATAGGCATTTTAGAAATAGGGAATAGAGTAGTGGTCATTATTATAGTAGTGGTTTGTAATATAATTTGAGTGGTACCTCTCCCAAGCCATGTCTCATAGTTTTGAATGTCTACCATTAGAAGACAGAGTTCTTTTTTGCAAAGATCTTTTCTTTTCTTTTTTCATTTTTTAAAAGAATTTATTTATTTATTTGAGAGAGAGAGAGCAAGCAAGTAGGGGGAGCAGCAGATGGGGAGGGAGCAGGAGAAGAAGGTTCCCCACTGAGCAGGGAGCCTGAGGAGGGGCTTGATTCCAAGACCCTGGCATCATAACTTGAGCTGAAGGCAGACAGTTAACTGACTCAACCATCCAGGCACTTCTATAGAGATATCTTCTCAATATCACTTAATATTGCATCTTGAAATGCAAATATTCTGGTAGGTAACACGCATTAAAAAGTAAACACTGAGATGTTTTGACCTTTTAGCCTGACAGGCGACCAGAGAATATTTTGTATGACTATCTGAAAGTTTTGTGTCATTTGTAGTGAGGAAGATAGGCAGCCATCACATCCTCAAGGAATGTTGAAAACAGACTACCAGAGCACTCTTAAGTCTGGTCTTACTTGTTTAGCTTCACAATAGTAGCCTTAGCTTCTTCAAATGTCCTGTGTAGTACATTGAGTGAGGTGTATATGCCCAACAATGTAAATTTCAAAATCTATAACCAGTGGCTTCTAGCGGCCATGAATAGTCCATGAATAAAACAGTGCATATGACATGCACGACGGTTGTGGTTATTATTGCAAAGTATTTCAGAGAACATTAGCAGCAATTTGTTTGTCCTTGAATTGTTCTATATTTCTGCTGTTTTGAAATTTTACAAAAATGGGTCATGTTTCTCACTTCTCTCATGAAATATATGAAGAGTACGCTGAAAGTTGACACTTTGAAACTCAAGTGACATGTGAAATCCTGAACATAAATGGGCTTGAAGGTAGATTGTGGCGAGAAATCATGAATGGTTGGACAATGAGTGTGAAAAACAAGTTAGTGTTTACATCATAACTTTAAGTTAACTTGAGGACAACACCTGGACCCTCAATACTTCTTTCTCCATAAACCAAATGATGGCAGCATGTGATAAAAATGATTATCTCCTTGATTAGGCAATATGAAGATTATTGAAAAATGTTTCCTGTCAACAAATGTATTACAGTTTATTATTGCATATTAAATATCCATTATCTTCTCTTACAAATTTATGTTAGTCCTAAATAAAGTTGTGTAGTATTTAAATAAAGAAAATAAACTCTTTATGGCAAAAACATTAGAATCAAATCTCCAAAAGCTCCAATATTGTAAATGTTTCTTAAAATTCCATTCTATCAACATGATAAGTAAATGTAAGAACACATATTTTTTGGCCCTCAGTGAAAATATCCTAGCATATTTTTCCAAGCATATTTTAAGGCACTTCTTATGCCTCTATGATTGCAGACAAATAAGGGGCTACCAAAGCACTGAACTGTGCAATTCACCATGGCTCATTTGCACAGAAAATTACAGAACGTGGAGATCCTGGGCACAGAACAAATGCCCATTAGCATTCGACAGGCACCAAACACTTCAGTCCAGAGATGATTTGGCTGCAGTATTCTTGCCTACATGCCAGTTACGCTCTTATAATACAATGAGTGTAATAATAATTTAAAAATATGTTTGTTATATTCTAAATTTATAAACATTCATTTAAAATAGTTGGCAGCTGTGTCATGGTTCAGAAAAAAAATACATTTATTTAGGCAATTTTATGTTCAAATTATCATGCACAATCAGGCTTCAGTCCCAAGTTTTCCACAGAATAAATAACTGTGTGACTACAAGAAGATGATAAAAAATTTTTTTCAAAACCTGAATATGACTGCATCTGATCATATGAAAAAAAAAACAAGCTTGTAACAGTTGTTTTATGTGAAAAATTGTATTATGATATATTGAAATATTGGAAGGCCATACTAATAATCGAGCATTCCTTTAGTAACTCACTCAACAAAATTTGGCAAAACCTCTTGTGTGAAATTTGTGATGCAATTTTTTTAAATCTAAGAATGTTCCCCAAATCCTGTATAGTCTTCAAGCAGCTATATTTCACTGATTAATTAGCAGAGGATAAACATTTTTCCCAAAGCTAAAAAGAATGATAGAAGTAAAAGTATTCTTTCACTAGAATCTGTATATTACAAGCAATATGGCAGTAATAAGTATTAATTTAATCTCAGTAAAAGTGGTTGAATAAAATAGAATTATGACTTACTTTCCACAACTCACACATTTTATTTCAGAATTTTTTATAAATTTCTCTCTTTCCAACACTTAATTTCCATCACTAGTATTCCCCCAACCCCCAATTCCCAAAAGATGTAAAGAATCTGTATTTGAGGAAAAAATGATTTTTTTGGACATTAAACAGTAACATTATCATAAAATAATCTGTGTACCTTTCCTGCTTTAAGATATTATTATTTGTGGTTTTGCATTATATCTATAATAGTTGAGCAAAAGACAATTTTAACAGTTGTATGGGAGGCATCTCTAAGATGGCCTCCAATGATCTTGCCTCATCATATTTATCCAGCTCTGGGTAATCCTTTCCCTTTGAGTATGTGTTGGATTTATTAATACTTCTAATGAATGGAAGATAGCAAAAGTTTGGATGTCCCTACTAATATTGAGTTACACAAAGACTATACAGTAAGTCTGAGTTACTGCTGTCTCTCTTACACACACACTTTCTTTAAGGAAAGCCAGCTGCCCTATTTTGCCTTATTGATAGGCCATAGGGCAAGGACCAGAGGAAGCCTCTGTCTTATAGCCAATGAGGAAAGGGGCCCTCAGTCTAACAGCTCACAAGGAATAAATACTGCGAATAGCCATGTGACTGAGCCCTGGAGTTAGTTAGCCTCTTCCAGACCTGCCCTCAGTTGAGGCTATGTCCCTGGTTGTCACTTTGAGCACAAGTACATGAGAATTTGAGCCAAAGACACTTTGCTAAGCTTTGTCCAGATCCCTGATACACAGAAACTATGATATAACAAATGCTCATTGCTTTTATCTCTAAGTTTTAAGGTAATGTATTATTCAGAAATAGATAACTAATACAAATTGTTTATACGATGCTAGTTTTAATTTTTCCCAGTGATGACATCTAAAAAATAGTACAGCTCCAGACACTTGCTTTTATTCTTACATCCTGAGTTCACAACAACTTGAAAATATATTCAACATGAATAGATTCAGATTAACCAAACCCATAAGAGATCTCAAAATAATACTTTATAATTTTAAAAAGAATTAGAATTGCTGAGAAATACAAGTGTCAGGACTTTGGCATTATATTGTTCCCATATACATACTACAAACTTAAAATTTTATAGACTTCAAATTTTCAATCTCAGGAAAAATCTCTTTTTTTTTTTTTTTTTTGCTTCCTACAACTTCAAATTTTGAACATTAAATACTTGTATAAATTCCAGAGATAATTATATATTCTGCCTTTAAAAAAAATCTGCCTAATTCCAAATAATTTATTAAAATAACTAAATAACTAAAGATAGTTTGATGTGTTTTTTGGAAGAAATATTGCAAATGCTGTTGGATAGAAAGTACTCCCTGTATCTACATTAGCCATATGGCTTCGTGTGCTGTAAGAAGCTGTGTGAAAATAAGAGATTTGTAGAATTAAATATCTGATAAAGAGAAATTATAAATATGGGAAAAACACATTATGACATTTAATTGATTTTAAATTTTTTTATTATTTTTTTATTTTTTTTAATTTTTAATTTTTTATAATTTTTTTAAAGATTATTTATTTATTTATTTGAGAGAGAGACAGTGAGAGAGATCATGAGTGAGGAGAAGGTCAGAGAGAGAAGCAGACTCCCCATGGAGCTGGGAGCCCAATGCAATGACCTGAGCTGAAGGCAGTCGTCCAACCAACTGAGCCACCCAAGCGTGCTAGTAACAGGGGATATGAAGGATGGAAAGTGGTCTTATGAATCAAATTTTGATTTCAAACTATAGTAATGGACCTATATCACCTATCTAGATAAAAAGATAATAGAAAATGAAAGGGTAAAAGTAAATGCACATTTTAAGGGGAAAAAAGGTACTCTGTACTTTAAAGTGGTAGTCTGAAAAGATTCCACATTATTCAGAGCCTTACAGCAAACAAATAACTTGTTGAAGCTGGTAAAAAGACTGGCCCGTGGGGAGGAGACAAAGGGAGAATGACTGTTGAAGATGATACCTGGGATGTATGACCAATCAATTCATTGCCTTTTTTGAGTCTTATGGGCAAGACTCTTACTCTGTAAGCTGGGGGACAAATAAATGTCAAATTCTAATTTTTTATTTAATCTCATAAACTTCACGTTGAACTCTAATCTTGCATGCTTGCTGGAAAACACAGTGTTACTATTAGAACTCCTTTGTCCTCCCTGGGGCCTATGCAATAATTTGGAAAGTATTGCTTCAGTGGGACTATTATGCACAAAATTTTAGACTGATCCTATTACCCCTGAAGCTTAATGTACAATCTAACAGGATGTATTCTGTGCCATCCCCTCTGAGGCCTTTCTACCTCCTTAGCAGGTGAATATAAAATAGAGCCTGAGTCATTGATATCACAAGCCTATCTGATCTCAATAATCTTTCAAAAAAAAAAGAGATAAAATAGAAATATAGCATCTTTCTTCCTATTTTAAAAAATGTTCTAAGGAAAAAAATAAAGCTCTCTTATTTTGTAGGTAATGTCCCACAAAATGAGAATTAAATGGGAAAAGGGAAGGAAAGGAAAGCTTTAAAATATTTTAAACATTAATTAATATTCTGTGAGATACAAGAGGATCAGAGGACTTGCTACCATGCTGGAATGGGGTAGAAAGTGGTGAGGGGGACTACATAGAAGAAAACAAATTAGAATCAAAATAAACATTCAAACTATACTTTTATGAGACTGTTAATAGGTGTGATGAATACCAGAAAGGAGAAATAGATATAATCCTAAGGTTTGATAAACTCAAAATATAGATAGAAAAATAGGATATCAAGGCAATTTATAAAATTTTTTAAATATGTTCTGAAAAGTATTTTGAAAGAATAACGTAAGAGATCACAAAGGGAATCATTTAAAGCCTACAAGAATAGACAGAATTATGACAAACAAGATAGAGTTCAAGGCACTCTGAATTGACTAAAAGGGGGAAGTGGAGGCACAGAGGAAGGAACTACAAAATCTGAAAAATGTGTACGAGATGGATATTTACTCAGAAAGAGAACTGGTGCATTGATGGATGTTTGTCTTAGAATGGGTGCCCTTGAAAATATAGTCTGAGGAGAATCTTATGTAAGTTAATACTTTGTAAAGAGGTATGGAGCCCAAGAATGAAGTTTTGACTGATTGAAAGAGGTAGTAAAACTGAGAAAGAAGGGAAACAGTTTTGGAGGTACATATTGAGCTGACTACCACTTTTTAATCTGTGTAACTTATAACTAAACATCTCAGAAACTTTATCTGGGGAGTCATGTTAATTTCTGGAAATTATTTCCATGAGAAGGAAGAGAGAAATAATTTATCTTGTGACTCCAGTGTTGCACTGATCAAATATTTTTCTCTCTGAGATAACTTTTCTGCAATTCTGGTTGTAAATGCATGAGCACAATGTATGTCCAATGGTATCTTATGACTGTGTTAAAGAGAAAACCCAGTATTGCAACATAAGTATGTGTAACATGGGCAAGAGACATGGTACTGATGATTATGCACAGGAGGTCATTCTCCACGACAGCTAGGATGACACAGTTTGTCAGGTGTTCCAGTTCCAAGAGGATCTGTGGTGGTTCATAAAAATTGCTTATATAGTCTGCACTGGCAACAGGAATGAACCTTCATGCCTTCTTTTTTTTTTTTTTTAACCTTCATGCCTTCTAATACCTAGCACCCACTCTATAATATGGATCTCTTTTGGTGAAAAAAAAACCCACATATTTTCATTACCTTCCTGAGAGGCAAAATACAAATCCATTTGTCTCAGTCTCTATCAGTGAGCTTTGGTTCCCACTGCTATAGCCAGTCCCAAGTCCATAATTGGTACTCCATCATTTTCTTCTTCAATTATCCATTCTAGCTCGTTTTTTCTCTTGTTCTGTGCTTCAGTTGGTCTGGATTATTTGCCTGGTGGGAGAAAACCAGACCCTTAACTGTCTTATCTTTCTTAGATCCCATTTTCTGCAGTTGCCCATTTGTAGTTATTAATGAGATGGAAAACCAAGTCTTCACACAGTAAACTTCATAGATTTTAGGCATACTCCTCCTTAACCCCATTGTGTTTCAGTATCCTTAGCCTCTCATGATGATTAGTGTGAATTTTCCCTTCTTAGTTGTCAGTTATCAGCATAATAACTTCTTTCCCTGGTGGATCCTTATGACCCACCAGGGTAAGAAGTCAAAAGTGTCTAGGTAATAGTTAATTAGTTCAGTTTTTGGAATTATTCTGTGTTCCTTGTAATGTGACGCCTTACTCCAAATTCAAGAATTAAAATCTCTAGTAAGATAAGGCCCAATAATGCAGGGAAATAAAGCACAAAATTGGCAAGTGGGTTACTGGCAGTAAATGAAAGTGGCCAATCCTGCTTTTACCTCTGTGTTTCCAGACTTGGCTATTCCAGATATTAGAAACATTGTAACGTGTATTGGCCATTTGGTCAAAGCATATACTAGATCCTGGTGGACAGTGGGTGCCTCAGTTCTGCATGATTCCATCCCTAAAGTAACAGTTTAGCTTGGCCTTTCATAGGCCATTCCAATATACTGTGTAGCTGTATCTGGGTGACAGAGTATATAGTATCAGCATGATGATTCTCATGTCAAGATGATCAAGGTTAACAATGACCTGAAGAAGCATTGCCAAAGCCTAAGGATAAGAAATTGATAAAGCACTACTGTCCACCCCACATAAAAGCAAATTGATTTTGATCCTTTTTACTAATGGGGTTTGAAAAGAATGCATTCACTAGATTAATAGCTGCATAACAATTGCCAGGGGCTGTGTGGATCTGTTCCAATAAAGATGCCACATCTGGCAAAACAAATGGAATTGAGCCTTCCACTTGGTTAAATTTAAGATAATGTAGTATGTGGCAGTCTTCTGATCAGAGGAGGGGTGAGCACCAAATGTGAGGTGACCCGATCAGGTAGAGGGTGGAGGAGCAAGCCATGAAAGATTTCACCCAAGGCTGAACAAATGAGATAGAAGTTTATTGGATACTTTTCAAGGGAGCAGCATGCAGGACAGGAGGGGAACGACTGATTGCCACAGTGCAAGGGAGCTGTTGTTAAGGGAGAAGCTGAGGATGTATAGGAATGAATGGAATTGGCCCTTTCTGGTACCTGTATCCAGGTATAACCCACAGGTCAGCTAGGGCTTATGGATATTTTGAGGTGGGTTGCCTAATGGTCCTGTTTGTATTCAGCCAGAGGGTTAGGAGTCACTATGCGCTCTTCTACCTGACTCGGGTTTCCATTGCTCAAGTTGGTTGCCTAAAAGCGGTCTTGATATAGAATAATCTATCATACTGCACCTCCCCCGCCAAAAAGGGGGAGAACAGAAAAATAAACAAAGGCATATATAATAGGACAGGAAATTGTATCTTCTTTAAGTATTTGGGGGTTTCATAATCTCTGCCCTTTCACCAAGTATACATAGCATGACTTCTGGTTTAGTGCCTTGGCTGAAATGGATGGGTAGGAATGAGAGGGATTTTCAAGACTTGTCCCTTATTCCTTTCTACTACAAATTAGGGGAACTGTGCAAGTGTTCAGCCAATTGTTTGATATGATTATTCTGATATTGTTATCAAATACAAGGAATAACCTAAGAGTAGTGGAAGTGGTTGTGATGACAAGATTCTGTTTTGGTGGGCTTGGGATTTCTCCCAAACAACAAGCAAAGCTCTGGACACTAACTGGATGTCCTACAATTCAACTTACTTTTGACACTGTCTACTTGGGAACAGCATCAGATTCCAAAGATCCAGGGTTGAGTTTTATGAGACTGCTTCCCTCCCCTCGCCCCTGCAACATACACACACCCAACTTGAGATGCGAGTTGGAAGACCCGTTTGTTCCTTGTGCTTCTGACCAACAACCACTTACAGATTGATGGTTCCCATGATGCCCTTCTTGGGTTCAATTAATTTTCTAGACCACCTTATAGAACTTAGGAAACCTATTGACTCACTAGATTACTGATTTACAAAGGATATTAAAGAATACTTAAAAATCAACAGCCAGATGAGGACTTAAAAGTCAACAGCCAGATGAGGAAATACATAGGGTGAGATATAGGGAAAGGGCACAAAGCTTCCATCCCCTTTCTGAGCACCAGTCTTCCCAAATCGCCACACATTCGCCATCCCAGAGGTCTTTAATCCTTTGGGGTTTTTATAGAGGTTTCATTATATAGGTATGCTTGACTAAATGGCCAGTAGTGATTGAGCTTAAACTGTAGCCCCTCTTCCCTCTCTGGAGGTCAGGGAGTGGGACTGAAAGTTTGAAAGTTCATCCTCTGTTGATGAGCTGCCATCCTAGATGTTTATCCAAAAGTTGCTTCATTAACATTAAAAAAGACCCCTTTATGGCTCTCATCCCCTAGGAAATTCCAAGGCTTTTAAGGAGCCAGAAATAGGAAAGAAGACCACATATATATTTCTTACTATAAATCACAGTATCAGAGGAAGGCTGGCTGGCTCAGTCAGTTAAGCATCATCCTCTTGATTTCAACTCAGGTCATGATCTCAGGGTTGTGAAATTGAGCTTCAGCTTGGGCTCCGCACTTAGGTGGAATCTGCTTGAGATTCTCTCTCCCTCCCCCTTAGCTCCTCCCCCCCACTAATGCATGGACACTATAAATAAGTTAAATAAATAAATAAAATCTTACAAAAATTTTGAAAACAAGTTCCAATATCACAGTTATGTCTGTGCATTCACTGGAATGACTGTGAGATGGACTTGAGTCGAGATTTCATTGAACAGGGGTACTTTATAACTCTACTCTGACTGAGAGACCATGATGGCATTTCACATCGCCCATCACCAGTTTCAGATTGCACCAGTATCCAAGGAGTCCTCATGATTTTCCCCGTTGTATATTTATGTTGGTAAATGGTTGTAGGTCTACTTAGAAAAAACACTGGAAAGAATGTTTATTTCATATTCTTTTAGAACACCACAGAACGTGTTCTCAAGGGAAACAGTCTCCCTGTTAGTTGATAGATGGGAGATCTAAAAACTAGCTAATATTAGCAAATAAATAAGAAACCATTTATTTTTGAGGTTTATTCTGTTTGCTTCCTTAATATATCCACTTTTTAAAAAATTCTACAAAGAACCAATAGTATTATCATATGGAAAGAATGCCATTGCTAGATCAATAAAAAGAAAATCATAATAGAGCTTGAAGAGTCATTGTTATACCAGGTAAAAGTGTTCTATGTAGAAAATTGTCTTGTCAAAGGAACCATCAAACATAGTGGAAATTCTGTGAGACTTATATAAATATATCTTCAGTGATTCTGAAATTTAAGACAGGAAAATAATTACTTGGGATAATATTTACATTTTTTTCCCAATAGCTGAACCATTTTGCTCTTTGGCAGAGATAGAAAACATAGGAATTGAACAGCTAGATATCAGAAACTAGCATTTTATTGTTTTCTTACCAAAAAATTTCACCTCATAAGAAAACCAAATCAAATATATGTCAGTAAAATCGCCAACTTAATCAAATTTATATTTTAAAAGAAAGGGGACTAATGCTCCAATTACAAAACAGATAATTAGGAAGGCAACTAAATAAAAATAAGCAAGAAGGTTTTTCTCAGAAGTGATACCATGGGAATGTTGGCACAGATCAGAGGAATGCTTTTGCTTCTGTTTGTTGTTTTGCCCAAGATGATTTATATAGCACTGTTTCAAATTAAGAAACAAAGTGTTTCAGAAATTCTAACATAGGAAAATGATTATGATCAAATGGGTATCATTGAAATGTTACAGATTGAGAATAGTGATTACAAAATGGACATTTTTCAAAATAATGTGTGTAATCTTCAGGCAGTAAATGGGCAACAGTGTGTGATAATGAAAACTTGCCTATGTGATAAAATAAGAACTCAGGTAAAAAGAAAATGGTTTCAGATATTTTGGTGAGGAATAATGGAGGCATATCATAAATAATGTCAGAATACATCTCACATTTTCTGGCTGAAAGACATACTGTTTTTCCAATCTATTGAAAAATAACACACAGGAACAAAGTAATGACTAATAGTAAAATGTGTCATTTATTTCATGATTAGTTTATAAAATATTTATAAACTGTGCGCTGTTTCTTCCACAATGAGGACTAGAGCAAAGCACTTGTTTGTCAGGTTGTCATTCCCATGGGGAAGGTTGACCTGTAAACATTTAAATATTACAGTTTTATAGCAAGATTTTATGGAAATATACAAAAAGAACTTTATAGCACTATGTTACATTCTGTATGTCAGCTATTCTGAGAAATGTTAGCAAATTAGGTCTAAAATATATAAAGAGGAAACTAAAAGAAAGCTACATCACACCAAAAACTGTTGAAGAGAGCTTCGTGAGACTAATTTTTTTAAAACATTTTTAAAATGTTAGTATTAGTATTTTACTTACAAATTTCTTTCTTTCTTATTTTTTAAAAAGATTTCATTTGTTTATTTGACAGAGTGAGAGAAAGCACCAGTAGGCAGAGCAGCAGGCAGAGGCAGAAGAAGAGGGAAAAGCAGAGTTACTGCTGAGCAGGGAACCCAATGAGGGGTTCAATCCCAGAACCCTGGGATCTTGACCTGAGCTGAAGGCAGATGCTTAGCCAACTGAGCTACCCAGGAGCCTCTTTACTTACAAATTTCTTTAAAGAGAAGCTTTCAGCAAAGGAATTATTGATACAACTTCTTTGGAGACTATAATATACAATGTTAGGTATCATCCTTCATTTAGAAAGAGATGGGATATATTTTGAGAATACTTAAATACCAGTTAACCACAAATTTCGTAGTTATTCTATCTCATAGTAACCTGTTAAAGTAAATTTTGTTAAATGGGCTTCTTATAAGATAAAGTAACTTCATGTAAATACTCAAGATTACTTTTAATAATTATCTCAAATATTCACTTGTAAACTTGAGACTATCATTTTTATTTCTAAAATGTTTCTCAAAAATGGTGTTAACTTGAACTGTGCTTTTTGGAAAGCTGAGCTCACCAATTTTCTTATAATTACACAAATTATTATAATGTTACTGATGCTTTTATAAAATAACTCAGTCAAAAAAAAACTGCATATGGAGCAGAACGGGGGAGGGGTCAAGATGGCAGAGAAGTAGTAGGCTGAGGCTACATCAGGTAGGAGGAGATCAGCTAGATAGCTTATCTAAACATTGCAAACACCTACAAATCCAACGGGAGATTGAAGAGAAGAAGAACAGCAATTCTAGAAACAGAAAATTGGCCACTTTCTGAAAAGTAGGACAGGCAGAGAAGTGAATCCAAAGCCATAGGAAGATAGACCACGGGGGAGGATCCGGCTCCCGGCGAGTAGCGGAGCAACAGAGCACAGAATTGGGACCTTTAAAAGTCTGTTCCACTGAGGGGCATCACTCCAGAGCCTAAACTGGGTTGAAGCCCACGCGGGGTCAGTGTGGCCCCAGGTTCCGAAGGGTCACAGAAGGATCAGGGGTGTCTGAGTGTCGCAGAGTTTGCAGGTATTAGAACAGGGAAGCCGGCTACAGAGACAGAGCTGAGAAGTGAGCTCTCAGCTCAGGGTTGAACCTGTTGCAGGCTTGGTGAGCTCGGAGCGCAGCTGGAGGCCAGGGAGATGGGAGTTATTGGGTGCTGTTCTCTGAGGGTGCACTGAGGAGTGGGGCCCCAGGCTCTCGGCTCCTCTGGGCCGGAGACTGGGAGGCCGCCATTTTCATTCCCATCCTCCAGAACTCTACAGAAAGCGTTCAGGGAATAAAAGCTCCTGAAAGCAAACCCGAGCAGATTACTCAGCCCAGCCCCTGGTAAGGGCAATGTGATTCCGCCTGGGGCAAAGACACTTGAGAATCACTACAACAGGCCCCTCCCCCAGAAGATCAACAAGAAATCCAGCCAGGACCAAGTCCACCTACCAAGGAGTGCAGGTTCAATACCAAGGAGAGCAGGAAAATTCCAGAGGAGGAGAAAGGAAATCACTGAACTCATGGCTTTCTCCCCATGATTAAGTAGTCTTGCAGTTAATTTAATTTGGTTTTTTGTTTGTTTGTTTCAGTTTTTTTAATTATAATTTTTTATTTTTTAAATAAACATATATTTTTTATCCCCAGGGGTACAGGTCTGTGAATCGCCAGGTTTACACACTTCAGAGCACTCACCATAGCACACACCCTCCCCAATGTCCATAACCCGATCCCCCTTCTCCCCAGCCCCCTCCCCCCAGCAACCCTCAGTTTGTTTTGTGAGATTAAGAGTCACTTATGGTTTGTCTCCCTCCCAATCCCATCTTGTTTCATTTGTTCTTCTCCTACCCCCTTAACCCCCCATGTTGCATCACCACTTCCTCATATCAGGGAGATCTTATGATAGTTGTCTTTCTCTGCTTGACTTATTTCACTAAGCATGAGACCCTCTAGTTCCATCCAAGTCGTCGCAAATGGCAAGATTTCATTTCTTTTGATGGCTGCATAGTATTCCATTGTTTCAAATTTTTTCCTTCAATTTTTTCGTCTTCTGCTAAATTTTTTTAACTTTTACGCTTTTCTTTTTTAACGTTTTTTAACTAGTTTATCTAATATACATATATTTCTTTTATATATTTTTTCTTTGTTTTCTTTTTTTAATTGATTTTTTTCTAAAACTCTTTTTTTTTTTTAGTTTTAAATTTATTTATTTGACAGACAGAGATCACAAGTAGGCAGAGAGGCCGGCAGAAAGAGAGGAGGGAGCAAGCTCCCCACTGAGCAGAGAGCCCGATGCGGGGCTTGATCCCAGGACCCTGGGATCATGACCTGAGCTAAAGGCAGAGGGTTTAAACCACTGAGCCACCCAGGCGCCCCTCTAAACCTCTTTTGATCCCTTTTCTCCCCCCCATGATTTGGGGTCTCTTCTGATTTGGTTAAAGCGTATTTTCCTGGGGGCTTTGCCACCCTTTTAGTATTTTACTTGCGCCTTCATATACTCTTATCTGGATGAAATGACAAGGCGGAAAATTTCACCACAAAAAAAGAACAAGAGGCAGAACCGAAGGCTAGGGACCTAATCAATACAGACATTGGTAATATGTCAGATCTAGAGTTCAGAATGACGATTCTCAAGGTTCTAGCCAGGCTCGAAAAAGACATGGAAAATATTAGAGAAACCCTCTTGGGAGATATAAAAGCCCTTTCTGGAGAAATAAAAGAACTAAAACCTAACCAAGATGAAATAAAAAAAAGCTATTAATGAGGTGCAATAAAAAATGAAGGCTCTCAATTCTAGGATAAATGAGGCAGAAGAAAGCATTAGTGATATAGAAGACCAAATGACAGAGAATAAAGAAGCTGAGCAAAAGAGGGACAAATAGCTACTGGACCACAAGGTGAGAATTCGAGAGATAAGTGACACCATAAGACAAAACAACATTAGAATAATTGGAATTCCAGAAGAAGAAGAAAGAGAGAGGGGAGCAGAAGGTATATTGGAGAAAATTACTGTAGAGAATTTCCCTAATATGGCAATGGGAACAAGGATCAAACTCCAGGAGGTGCAGAGAATTGCCCTCAAAATCAAAAAGAATAGGTCTACACCCCATCAGATAATAGTAAAATTTACAAGTCTTAGTGGCAAAGAAAAAATTTTGAAAGCAGCCCAGGAAAAGAAGTCTATAACATACAATGGTAAAAATATTAGATTGGCAGTAGACTTATCCACAGAGACCTGGCAGGCCAGAAAGAACTGGCATGATATATTCAGAGCTCTAAACGAGAAAAACATGCAGCCAAGAATACTATATCCAGCTAGGCTATCATTGAAAATAGAAGGAGAGATTAAAAGCTTCCAGGAAAAACAAAAACTAAAAGAATTTGCCACACCAAACCAGCTCTACAGGAAATATTGAAAGGGGTCCTCTAAGCAAAGAGAAAGCCTAAAAGTAGTAGATCAGAAAGGAACAGAGACAATATACAGTAACAGTCACCTTACAAGCAATACAATGACATTAAATTCATATCTCTCAATAGTTATCCTGAATATTGATGGGCTAAATGTTCCAATCAAAAGACTCGGGGTATCAGAATGGATAAAAAGACAAAAACCATCTATATTTTGCCTACAAGAAACTGATTTCAGACCTGAAGACATCTCCAGATTTAAAGTGAGGGGGTGGAAAACAATTTACCATGGTAATGCACATCAGAAGAAAGCAGGGGTGGCAATCCTTATATCAATTAGATTTTAAGCCAAAGACTATAATAAGAGATGAGGAAGGACACTATATCATACTCAAAGGATCTGTCCAACAAGAAGATCTAGCAATTTTAAATATCTATGACCCTAACATGGGAGCAGCCAACTATATAAACCAATTAATAACAAAATCAAAGAAACACTTCAAAAATAATACAATAATAGTAGGGGACTTTAACACTCCCCTCACTGAAATGGACAGATCATCCAAGCAAAAGATCAACAAGGAAATAAAGGCCTTAAATGACACACTGGCCAGATGGACATCACAGATATATTCAGAACATTTCATCCAAAGCAACAGAATACACATTCTTCTCTAGTGCACATGGAACATTCTCCAGAATAGATCACATCCTGGGTCATAAATCAGGTCTCAACTGGTATCAAAAATGGGGATTATTTCCTGCATATTTTCAGACCACAATGCTCTGAAGCTAGAACTCAATCACAAGAGGAAATTTGAAAAGAACCCAAATACATGGAGACTATACAGCATCCTTTTAAAGAATGAATGTGTCAACCAGGAAATTAAAGAAGAATTGAAAAAATTCATGGAAACAAATGATAATGAAAACATAACGGTTCAAAATCTGTGGGACACAGCAAAAGCAGTCCTGAGAGGAAAATATATAGTGATACAAGCCTTTCTCAAGAAATAAGAAAGGTCTCAACTACACAACCTAATCCTACACCTGAAGGAGCTGGAGAAAGAACAAGAAAGAAACCCAAAACCCAGCTGGAGAAGAGAAATCATAAAGATCAGAACAGAAATAAAAGAAATAGAAACCAAAAAAACAATAGAACAAATCAATGAAACTAGGAGCTGTTTTTTGAAAGAATTAATAAGATTGATAAGCCCCTGGCCCATTATCAAAAAGAAAAGAGAAAGGACCCAAATAAATAAAATCATGAATGAAAGAGGAGAGGTTACAACTAACACCAAAGAAATACAAACAATTATAAAAACATACTATCAGCAACTCTAAGCAAATGAATTTGACAATCTGGAAAAAATGGATGCATTTCTAGAGACATATAAACTACCACAACTGAACCAGGAAGAAATAGAAATAGAAAACCTGAACAGGCCCATAACAAGTAAGGAGATGGAAACAGTCATCAAAAATCTCCAAGCAAACAAAAGCCCAGGGCCAGATGGCTTCCTAGGGGAATTCTACCAAACTTTTAAAGAAGAAATAATTCCTATTCTCCTGAAACTGTTCCAAAAAATAGAAATGGAAGGAAAACTTCCAAACTCATTTTATGATGCCATCATCACCTTGATCCTAAAACCAGACAAGGATCTTATCAAAAAAGAGAATTACAGACCAATATCCTTGATGAACACAGATGCAAAAATTCTTACCAAAATACTAGCCAATAGGATTCAACAGTACATTAAAAGGATTATTCGCCACGACCAAGTGGGATTTATTCCAGGGCTGCAAGGTTGGTTCAACATCTGCAAATCAATCAATGTGATACAATACGTTGATAAAAGAAAGAACAAGAACCATATGATACTCTCAATAGATGCTGAAAAAGCATTTGACAAAGTGCATCATCCCTTCCTGAACAAAACTCTTCAAAGTGTAGGGATAGAGGGCACATACCTCAGTATTGTCAAAGCCATCTATGAAAAACCCACCACAAATATTATTCTCAATGGAGAAAAACTGAAAGCTTTTCTGCTAAGGTCAGGAACAAGGCAGGGATATCCATTATCACCACTGCTATTCAACATAGTACTAGAAGTCCTAGCCTCAGCAATCAGACAACAAAAGGAAATTAAAGGCATCCAAATCAGCAAAGAAGAAGTCAAATTATCACTCTTCGCAGATGATATGGTACTATATGTGGAAAACCCAAAAGACTCCACTCCAAAGCTGCTAGAACTTGTACAGGAATTCAGTAAAGTGTCAGGATATAAAATCAATGCACAGAAATCAGTTGCATTTCTCTACACGAACAATAAGACAGAAGAAAGAGAAATTAAGGAGTCAATCCCATTTACAATTATACCCAAAACTATAAGATACCTAGGAATAAACCTAACCAAAGAGGCTAAGAATCTATCTTCAGAAAACTATAAAGTACTCATGAAAGAAATTGAGGAAGACACAAAGAAATGGAAAAAGGTTCCATGCTCCTGGATTGGAAGAGCAAATATTGTGAAAATGTCTATGCTACCTAAAGCAATATACATATTTAATGCAATTCCTATCAAAATACCATCCATTTTTTTCAACGAAAGGAAACAAATAACCCTAAAATTTATATGGAACCAGAAAAGACCTCGAATAGCCAAAGGAATATTGAAAAAGAAAGCCAAAGTTGGTGGCATCACAATTCCGGACTTCAAGCTCTATTACAAAGCTGTCATCATCAAGACAGCATGGTACTGGCACAAAAACAGACAAATAGATCAACGGAACAGAATAGAGAGCCTAGAAATAGACCCTCAATTTTATGGTCAACTAATCTTCGACAAAGCGGGAAAGAATGTCCAATGGAAAAAAGACAGCCTCTTTAATAAATGGTGTTGGTAAAATTGGACAGCCTCATGCAAAAAAATGAAATTGGACCATTTCCTTACACTGCACATGAGAATAGACTCAAAATGGATGAATGACCGCAATGTGAGAAATGAATCCATCCAAATCCTTGAGGAGAACACAGGTAGCAATCTCTTCAACCTCAGCTTCAGCAACTTCTTCCTAGGAACATTGCCAAAGGCAAGGGAAGCAAGGGCAAAAATGAACTATTGAGATTTCATCAAGATCAAAAGCCTTTGCGCAGCAAAGGAAACAGTTAACAAAACCAAAAGACAACTGACAAAATGGGAGAAGATATTTGCAAATGACATCAGATAAAGGGCTAGTGTCCAAAATCTATAAAGAACTTAGCAAACTCAACACCCAAAGAACAAATAATCCAATCAAGAAATGGGCAGAAGACATGAACAGACATTTCTGCAAAGAAGACATTCAGATGGCCAACAGACACATGAAAAAGTGCTCCACATCACTCGGCATCAGGGAAATACAAATCAAAACCACAATGAGATATCACCTCACACCAGTCAGAGTGGCTAAAATTAACAAGTTAGGAAATGACAGATGCTGGTGAGGATGCGGAGAAAGGGGAACCCTCCTACACTGTTGGTGGGAATGCAAGCTGGTGTAGCCACTCTGGAAAACAACATGGAGGTTCTTCAAAATGTTGAAAATAGAACTACCCTACGACCCAGCAATTGCACTACTGGGTATTTTCCCTAAAGATACAAACATAGTGATCCAAAGGGGCACGTGCACCCGAATGTTTATAGCAGCAATGTCCACAATAGCCAAAGTATGGAAAGAACCTAGATGTCCATCAACAGATGAATGGATAAAGAAGATGTGGTATATATATACAATGGAATACTATGCAGCCATCAAAAGAAATGAAATCTTGCCATTTGCGACAACATGGATGGAACTAGAGCGTATTATGCTTAGCGAAATAAGTCAATCAGAGAAAGACAACTATCATATGATTTCCCTGATATGAGGAAGTGGAGATGCAACATGGGCGGTTACAGGGGTAGGAGAAGAATGAATGGAACAAGATGGCATTGGGAGGGAGATAAACCATAAGTGACCCTTAATCTCACAAAACAAACTGAGGGTTGCTGGGGGGAGGGGATTTGGGAAAGGGGAGTGGGGTTATGGACATTGGGGAGGGTGTGTGCTATGGTGAGTGCTGTGAAGTGTGCAAACCTGGCGATTCACAGATCTATACCCCTGGGGATAAAAATACATTATATGTTTATAAAAATAAATAAACAAAAAACTGCATATGCTCTTATTAAAACAGTATTGGAACATATTCCTTCTTGCAAGTTTGTGCAAGTATAAATGATTAAAGAAACATGTGACACAATCATATTAATTTTCAAAATAAAATATAATACTTCAACAGAATTTCAAAATTTTTGCATAGATTTTAAATAAATAAAATATATACATAAATTTTCATTCTATGCACAAAAATGCACTTATTTTTAATAGTACCTACATATATAGTTTGTATAGATAAGTGTGCAAATCATACTGTCTTATCATCTGCTTTTATAGTTAGTAATTTATCATAAAATATTTCTATATTCATGAATATAGAAGAAATTAGTATGGATGCTAAAAGCATGGAATCCAAAGTTAAGCTGCTTGGGAGGACTCCTATCTCAGTTATTCACAAGTTATTAGACAGTGTGCATTACTTAACCTTTCTTCACGTAATAGAAACATGCTTACATATTTTGAATGTCACCTAATTTATTTGACCAATCCCAATATATTAGGAAGTATAGGGTTTCCACATTTGGTATTATAAGCTATAAATTTTATAATAAACAGCCTTGTGCAGATATGTTTATGTGTATAATTGTCCAGCCAATTCTCATAAGTAATGCCGAGGCAGATTTATAGATAAAAGAGGATGTGTATACTACAGATAAATATGTTTTCATCTGCACATAACAGAAAACCCGACTATACAGGATTTTAAATGTGATTCATTATTCTTAGATAAGAAGGGGATTTAGGACATCAAAAATGCCAGACCTGAAATTTCTGTAACTCTTACAGACTTTCCATGATGGACACATAAAAGCTCTTTACAACTCCTATTTTCATGCTATGTTTAAAGAAAGTACCTAGAAAGCCAGTTTTATGTAAAACAAGCAAAGGAATACTATTCTTAGGAACTGTTCCAAATTCCGTTTCTTGGTTCTTATTGACCAAGTTTAAGTCATATGGCAGTTTCTATATGCAATGTCATGCAGGAAAGGGAGGAACAAGGAAGTCATTGGAAAGGAGAGAGGACATTATATATACAGCTTAAAAAATCTGACAGTTGGGGTGCCTGGATGGCTCAGTCATTAAGCATCTGCCTTCAGCTCAGGTCATGATCCCAGAGTCCTGGGATTGAGCCCAGCATCAGGCTCCCTGTTCAGCAGAAAGCCTGCCTCTCCCTCTCCCACTTCCCCTGCTTGTGTTCCCTCTCTGACTTGTCTCTCTCTCTCTGTCAAACAAACAAATCAATTAATTAATTAATTAATTAATTAAAAATCTGCCAGTGCTCCTTTGTGTTTCTTAAGTAAATATTAATGAAAACCACTTTTAGTTTTTTGAACTAGTGTATCATTCCAATTCCAGTGATTTAAGGACTTTAAACTCTTGGTGTAATAGTTTTGATATATCAGTTTGGCCAGACTGAACTACAGTCCCCAGAATACCCTATCTAGTATGATTTCTTTTAGGTCAGGCCACAAGGAACATTCTTTAGGATAATTGAAGGACAGAAGGGAGTGGCAATCATTTTATATAGTATCCATATCTCTTTCAGTTATTCGAAAAATACTAATCTAGGTTCTGCTCAAGGTGATTTTGCAGATATGATTAGAGTCCTTAATCAGGGACTTTAAGTTAATCAAAAGGGTGGTTATACTCGAGGGGGCTGATGTAGCCAGTAAAAAAGCCAATTTTAAAAAGTGCTTTAGGCCTTCACTAAGTAAAGACTTCCAGTAGCCACTGCGTGGAACCACCCTTCGTGTGAGCTTCCTCTCCTCCTAAGAACTTCCTAAGAACTTTGGAGTTGCTTGGTCAACACTCACAGTTGTATGAGGGAAGTTCTTGTAATAAATGCCAATATAAATACCAGTGTACATTTTTTTTTAAGATTTTATCTATTTGACAGACAGAGGTCACAAGTAGGCAGAGAGGCAGACAGAGAGAGAGGGGGGAGGAAGCAGAGCAGAGAACCTGATGCGGGACTGGATCCCAGGACCCCGGGACCATGACGTGAGCCAAAGGCAGGGGCCTTAACCCACTGAGCCACCCAGGTGCCCATCAGTGTTCATTTCTAATGATGCGTGACTCTTTCTCAGATTGAACTCTGACTGAAACTCTAGATATAATAATTATGAAACCATCAGAGAGTGCATACAGCATGAGTTAGAAGGAGCAGGTGAGCTAGAAGCAGCAGTATCCGCAGGATGGGGAGGATGGAGGAGCAGGAGGAAGGCAGGGAGGAGAGGGGAGGAAAGGGAAGTGGAGGCAGAGAAGAAGGAAGAGTGAATTTTGGTACCAGGAAAACATTGTGCCATCCTTGATTTAACCTGACGGGGAAATTCTCCCAAGTTTAAGAAAATGAAAATGTACAGCCAATTAAAAAAGAGAGAGAGATGAGGCGCCTGGGTGACTCAGTTGGTGGAGCAACTGCCTTCGGCTCAGGTCATGATCCTGGAGTCCTGGGATCGAGTCTTGCATCGGGCTCCCTGCTTGGCAGGGAGTCGGCTTCTCCCACTGACCACTCTCCTCTCATGCTCTCTCTCTTTCTCTCTCTCAATAAATAAATAGAATTCTTAAAAGAGAGAGAGAGTGGAAAGTAATTCTGTGATTGACAACCAATGAAGACTCTTCAGATGCTCTATAAAAAGGATGCCATCTTCAAGTATCATTATTTAAGACTTAGGATTTAGTATGAATTTTAAATAGTGTCCCTGATTTATTTCCCCTGAGCAGAAATAAGAAGAATTTTGGAAAGTGTACTGAAAATTACAATATAATAAATGACTTGAGGGAAAATGATGCATATGACACATAGAAAATATCAAATGGAACACTCTAGACTGAATTAGTACATAGATCAAAATGAGGAACCTCAAAAGCTTTTTGGTACAGAGAATCAAAACACCATGCAGAGGCCCCACCATACATCACTTGCATTCAATAAAATGATTACCCATATCATGGATTGCACATGATTCCCATCCCGTGGGATATTATCATTCTAAAACAATCCCTTTGGTTTCCAGCCATATATTTCTCAGAGAACCCCAAAATAAATGGCTCTGAGCACATATATGAACAAGGCAGAACTTACTTGATTCTTGTATTCAGAGGAAGCAAGCCAGGGAAATATAACTTTTATGGCTTTTTTGGAATGGTTTATTTCTGGGAGTAAAACATACTTAATTTATGTGTACAGAACATAACATGAGAGTTCTAAATACTAAACAAAAGCCAGTATGGATGGTGAAATAGCACCATGTAAAGATAGAGGTGGGTATTTTTTTTTAGGGTATGTGTATATATAGGTGGGTATGGGGAAGTAATAGAAAATCTAGATTTTTAAAGTAGATAGGCTAAATTCAAATTCCAGCTGTGATTTGCTGCATATAGAACCTTTCACAAATTAATTGAACTAATACCTCATGTCCTTATCTGAAAACAAAGTAGGGATAAAAATATTACTTACCAAATTTATAGAACTGTTTTATACAGTGCCAAGAATGTAGTAATAATGAATCTAATATTAAGTACATGTTATTATCTTAATACTTTGAATATGTGTTTACTTTTCTTTTGCTATCTTATTTTCTACTTCTTATATTTTCTTTTAGTTAAATTATTTATAATAAAGAAGATTGGTTTAATGCATGCACACACATGTGTGTGTACTTCTTTGGGAAAAAAAAAAGTATAGTGCCATATAGCATTTTCCAAAATAAAGCACTGTGAAGTAAAACCGGGGGGTATTTTGTAATGAGATAAAGATAAGTAAATCTTGGCTAAACTTAGGAAAGAGAAGCTAGAGGCATATGAGCAGACAATCAGTCAACTAACATAATTTTGGAAAATCAGTAGCAAAGACTACGGATGTGGAGAAAGAGATTGCAAAGTTAATTCCTAAATCACCTTGGCTCCAGTTGTTTTCTTTTCTGGCAGAAATCCCAGAGCCCATTATTATTATTACTGCTTTGTAAATACCCTCACTACTGTGTTTCTCTTCCCTTTCACTTTATTCACAAAACCTCAATCTTGATGAACTCACAGTCTCCTTTCCTGAAATTTGCTGGAGAAAGGAATGTTTATGTGTGTCTCTTGGTTTCATTTAGAAATTTATGATCTGAATTTGACATCAGATATTTCATAGCAAGTCTCATGAGTATATTTTTTCAGTTATACTCAGTTCCACAACTCCCACAAACAGTATCTCCTATTTTATCATCCACTCTAACCCCCTCTCTCACACACTTCCTTTTCTCCCATGGTTGATGACAGCGCTACATAATTCACTTAGAAAATGGAAGGCAGCATTGGGGCGCCTGGGTGGCTCAGTGGGTTAAGCCGCTGCCTTCGGCTCAGGTCATGATCTCAGGGTCCTGGGATTGAGTCCCGCATCAGGCTCTCTGCTCAGCAGGGAGCCTGCTTCCTCCTCTCTCTCTGCCTGCCTCTCTGCCTACTTGTGATCTCTCTCTCTGTCAAATAAATAAATAAAATCTAAAAAAAAAAATGGAAGGCAGCATATGGGGACATCTTCAACCTTGCCACCATCAAACTCAAAATCCTATGTACCCTTTTATCTATTTTCTCTTGTCTTCCTCCCTTCTTTGGAGAAAGTTTCCCAATGCATATTCCCTCTAACTTGAACTCTAAAATTTTAGTGCTTCCCAAATTAGTGCATATAAAAATCACTTGAGAGAACGCTTTATAAATATAGATTCCTGGATGATATCACCAGAGGCTCTTCAGTCACACCTTTTGCCATTCCAGTGTGGCATATGCATACACACACGCACACACCCACACAGGCATACCTACCCATGCAGTCTTACGTCTGGATATCTATATAAACACTCACATGTGCACACATACACCAATACACCTGTTCCCTCCTATATACACACACAGTACATAATATATGCTTACCCACACATACTATTTAGGCTGAATTGTGTCTACCCCCAAAAAAGTATGTGTTGATGTCCTAACTCCCAGTGTCTAAGAATGTGTCTGCATCTGATAATAGGGTCTCAAAGAGGTGATTACTGTAAAATGAGGTCTTATGGATGGGTCCTAATACAACATGACTGATGTACTTAAGAGACCAGCACAAACAGAGGGAAAACCATGTGAAGACCCAGGGAGAGAACAGACATCTGAAAGTCAAAGAGAGAGACCTGAGAGTAAAATCAACACTGCCAATATTTTGATTGTGGACTTCTAGCTTCCAGAATCATGAAGGAATAAATTTTGGTTATTTAAGCCAACGAGTCTGTGATATTTGTTAACAGCTGCCCTAGCAAACTAATGCATACTTGTATATATGTATACACATATGCACACTGACTAGTCTTCCCTGAACACACACACACACACACATAGACATACACACATTCCAGAGACATACACACATACCCACAACACCGCTGTGGACAATCATCAAGCTCCCAGCAATACTAGTTTTATTTCAGCTCTTTTTTTTTGGAACATGTTAAGCACATTGCTATAATAGGAGTTTTGGGCATAATCATCGTTTTGCATAGAATTCTTCCTTCACATCTTCTCTTGTATGATTTCACCTTTCAGGTCTCGTCTTAATGATCACCTCTTCCAAGGACCCCAGTAGCCATCCTTCCTCTTCCTCTACATCATTATCTATATCCACCCATTGTGTGTTTTATTCAAAGAACGTGTTACAAATTGAACTCTTATCATTTTTTGCCTTTTAATTTTGTTTTTCTTATTAGATCATGAAATAAATCATCTTTGTGATGGTAGAATCAATTTTGTTTTATTAAAAGTTCATATTCCTAGTGTTAGCATAATGCCTGGCACATAAGAGGTATTCATATTTGTTGAATATATGAATATAGGACATTCTGCTGAGTTCTTTTTTGCATAGTGAATCCTGTTTGTGTGTGTGAGTGTGTGTGTGTGGTGTTGTGTGGTATGTATGTCTGTGTGTGTTCTGCTGCAGGAGAAGGTGGGAATGAAAATGTAGAATAAAGTTGCCAGAGTAAGTGTCTTTTTTTTTTTTTTCCCCCTCTGTTGACGTTTCCCAGAGCCATTTTAATTCCAGGTGCAAGTGAGGAATAATGACTCAGTTCACTACACTCTCTAGCATTCTATATAATTTGGAAGTGGTTGTTATGCATATTAAGATAATGTAAGCATGAGGTAACAGATAGGACTTGTGAATAAGTGGCTATGGAGAACTTGGGAAAAGGCAGGCTGATATTACCTGGATGTTTCAAAATTGTGTGACAGAAATAATAATGTTAGTACTAGCAGGGAAGAAATTCAAAAGGAGAACTATTTGGGGAGAATAAATAATAAAAGAAATTCAATTTTATACATGTCACTTTCAACATTGTGTTAGAATATCAAATTGAATGGTCTAGTTGGTTGAGCAAAATTTAGGTCTGGAACATGAGAAAGATTCAGGACTAGATGTATAAGCGTGATACTTTATAATATTTCGGTGTTCTCATTCAAGCCAGGGAAGGAAATGATAATTTTTTTTATCAGCTGGAGAAAAGCTGTAGCTAAAATACCAAAGTCCTATGCAGCCTTTCAGTGAGTACTTAGGTAATGGATCTAAGTTAATGCAGGCTCTTGACTCAGCTCTAGCTTTCCTTCTAGAAAGATGCAATTTCCTCATTTTCTCTTCAATTTCAGCTATAATGAAGTCCATTTTATTCATCAGTTGGCTTTATTATTTCTGGTGATTAAGAGGCATGTTTATTCCTTAGTCATTGATGGTTAGTTGATGTCAATGATGATATTATACAAGTATCCAAAAATAGACAGTTAAGGGAAGACGTTGTTACTCTTTGATCAAGCCTTCATTTCTTCATGAAGAAGTGAATTTTACAGAAGACAGATAAAGTCACTTAAATGAGAATGGTTTGATGAGAAAGGAGACAATTATATTCCAGTTATCAAGTACTATTTGCAGTTGAGAATGACTTGAGAGTATGGTCCAAATGGTGAGTCCTATAGACTACACTAATTTTACCTCCAATAATTGATATAATAATGATAAATAATTATTTGTGATAATAAATTAGGTCATCTATATATCTAATTTCAATGAGTGATTAGCCAAAATATCAAATATGTAATGTCTGTAACTCATTCTATTTCCTAACCTCACATAGTTATAATCATTTAAGAATAGGGCATTATAATAAGAAGAGTTATTATTATAAGATAGTCATTGTTGGTTGTGCTTGGAATTTAAAGTCTTTAAGGACAAAGGTGAGAATTCAACATAATGTGATTTAAATTGTGTCTAAAAATTGATTTGTTGCAAGAAATCCTGCTGTGTCTACAGAAACATTCTCTGATCTCCAATAATGATACCTTAAGAGTAACTAATGTTTGAAATATAACAGTAAATGTTTACAGGTGTTTAAGAAAGCATATAATTTTCATTCACTGCATAAATTATACACTATTTTTTAAAAATGACTTTTCATACTTAATTTTTTAAAAACAGCCATTATGTGGTTCATATCTATTTCATAATCTAACAATCATAGGATAGCAAATACGAATATTCCTGATCTGTACAAACAGAAAGTTATACTACCAAAATATTCCCAAAGATATTTGAGTTTTTAAAAAGAGACTATCAATTTTATAGTTTCTCCCTGTGATGAAATTTGTAGGTACTCTCCCCTAAAAACAGACATTTCATTTTATTGCTTCCAGCTTTTTGGCAGGAACAAAAAAGTGAATAGCTAACACCTGGTTACTAGCTACCAGCCAACCTTGCAATTTCTGCCTCTGTGGAAATGAAGTTTGAATCTTAGAAATCAAAGTAAAATGAAAGTTTTGAAGCTTTAGTCTTATTTACTTGAATACAATGAATGCATCCAGAGAAAGAGAATTAAAAAAAAAAAAAAAAGGACTTGTTGAAAAATCCAACTTTACTCCTTTAATCCTAAAAGAAGAAACAGAAATATTGCCAGTTATAATTGCATTTGTCATAATAATACTCTTTATCCATTGTTAGTTTACTGACATTTTAAGACAAAATTATTTAGAACTCTGAAGATCTTAACTAATGCATGAGTTTTTCATGTTTAACACCAACTTGTAAATATTTAAGAGCAAAGTGTGATCAATATTTCATTTCATATCTTTATGGGAGAAGATAGTTTTGAGAAGGCAGTTCAAAATTTTACATTTTCTAAAATAGACTACTTTTTAGAGCAATTTTAAGTTCACAGCAAAATTGAACAGAAGGTTCAAGATTTCTTATATATTCCCTACTACTATCCATGCATAGCTTCCCTTGTCATCAACATCCTAACCAGAGTAGTTAATTTGCTAAAATTAATAAACCTACAATGAATATCACTATTGATCAAAGTTCGTAATTAGCATTAGGGTTCTCTTTTTGTGTTGTGCATTCTATGGGTTTGGACAATTTTTGGTAATGTGTATCTACCATAAAAAGTGGTTTCACAGCCCTAAAATCCCTTTTTCCTTCCTAACCCCTGGAAACCACTGATTTTTTTTTTTAATCATTTCCATAGTTTTACCTATTCCAGTTTGTCATATAGTTGAAATACACAGCATGTAGCCTTTTGAAACCAGCTTGTTTCATTTAGTAATAGGCATTTAAGGTTATTCATATCTTTCATGGCTTGATAGCTCATTTCTTTTTAGCACTGAGTCATATTCTATTTGCTAGATGTATCACAGTGCATTTATCCATTCATTTACTAAAGGACATCTTGGTTGCTTCCAGGTTTTGCCAATTATGAATAAAATTGCTGTAAGCATTCATGCACAGGTTTTTGTGTAAACATAAGTTTTCAGCTCATTTGGTCAATACCAAGGAGTATAATTGATGGGTCATATGGCTGTGTTTAGTTTTACAAGAAGCCACCAAACTGTCTTCCAATGACTGTAACATTTAGCATTTGTCCCAGCAATGAATGAGAGTTCCTGTTGCTCCACATCTTCAGCATTTGGTGTTGTCAGTGTTCTGGATTTTGGCCATTTCGAAGGCGTGCAGTGGTTTGCAATCATTATTTTAATTTGCATTTCCCTGATGACATAGGATATAAAACATTTTTTCATATGCTGATTTGCCATCTATATATTTTCTTTGGTGAGGTGTCTGTTAAAGTCTTTGGCTCTGATTTTAACTTTACACTAATACTCTGAAATTAATACAGATTCATACTTGCACTTGGTATAAAACAGTATATACCTGAAGTAGCTTGAATAATATGAGACTTTAAAAGGATTTTATATTTTGTCATCAACTGAACTGTAGGCCTTGTGTTTTTCCAGAAACAATGAAAAGGCTGTCTTTTTAATGCAATGTAAAAGAGCAAAAGTAGTAGATAATGAGGTGAGACAAGGAGGGAAGCCAGGCATTTTGAAGATTTTGACTGAGTATCCTCACTTACATCTGAGTGAAATTAGAAGCAATTGGTGGATTTTGAGGAGAGAAGATAATCTTTGTAATAAAAATTCATACTGTCTATCTAAACTTCCAATTCATCAGAGCATTCAACATGCCATTGTGAAAGCAAATGTCCAGGTGGCAAGTAGGCCACCCAAGGAATCTTAAAATTTGAGGGAAGGAAAGAACAACCTATTTTATTCTCACACCGAACATGAATATAACTACTTTGTCTAGTGTTTATTAGGTTAATAATTATATTTGTTGTTCTTTATGCCTCACTTGATAACTATTTAATCCATTCCATCCACCAAATCTTCTCTGTAACCTTTGGACTCTCTGAACTCCACTTTATTTTGTTGGTTGATCTGAATCTCAATTATTTTTATTGACCTATTTATTTATTTATTTATTTATTTATTTATTTATTTGACAGAGAGAAATTACAAGTACACTGAGAGGCAGGCAGAGAGAGAGAGAGAAGGAAGCAGGCTCCCCACTGAGCAGAGAGCCCGATGCGGGACTTGATCCCAGAACCCTGAGATCATGACCTGAGCCGAAGGCAGCGGCTCAACCCACTGAGCCACCCAGGCGCCCCTTGATCTCTTTCATTTATGTCAGATACTCACCACACTGTAAACTGCCTTTATGGGCTTCACTATGGATGTTTTTTGAAGCCTTTGGTCCTGTTTAGCAGAGAGCTCTTCCCCATACTTCATCCTTCCAACACACAGGGACACCCTTTGGAATGTTCTGAAAGATTGGGCACCTGACATGTGGTGCTTTGAGAAGCAATCTCCTCCCTAATTTTTTATTATGGAAATTTACAAAAGTACAGCAAAAATTAAGAAATTTTATAATGTAACCCCATGTCACTACCATCAAGATACTAATGTTATCGTTTTACTGTAAATGCTTTGTTGCCTGCCTATCTGTCCTTTTATCCATAGCTTAATCCACTGTATTTTCCACTCTTCTGTGATTGGTACTGGGATGTTTCCAGTTATAGGCTCCCTTGAATACAGTTGCTTTGAATATTTTGTACAAAATCTTTTTGTGAAAATATGTTTTCATTTCTACTGGGTACCTAGGAGTAGAATTTCTAGAATGTAATTAGTTTTAAAAGAAATCGATAGAACTTTCTCCCAAAAAGGCTGTAACATTTTCTATTTCTACTACTTTTTTCTTTCTTTTTTTGCATTATTCCAAAAAGAGCAAAGAGATTTCAGTTTCTCCATAATATTACCATCATTTAGGGTCTTTTTAATTTTGTTCTGATGTGTATCTGCAAATATTTAATTGTAGGTTTTGTTGTTGTTTTGTATTTCACTGATAACTAAAGAGACTCAAAACTTTTTCACGTGCTTATTGACCTTCCACATACCTTCTTGTATGAAGTTTCTATTTAAATCATTAGCTCTTCTATGTTGGGCTTTTTTTAAATCATTGAATTAAATTTTATATATATAAGTGGATATTCAGTTCTTTGTCAGATACATGTTCTGTGAATATTTTATCCTAGTTTGTGCTTTGATCATTCTTTTTCCCAATTGGGTCTTATAATGAACAGATGTTTTAATTTTAATGAGGCTTAATTTATCTGTTCTTTTTTGAATGTTACTTTCTGTAACCAAGCTAAAAATTCTTTGCCCACTCTCGTGATGATAAGATATTCTGTTGTGTTTCCCTGTGAAGTTTGATAGGCTTAGCTTTTGCATTTGGGTCTGTTCTTCATTTTGAACTACATATGGCATAAAAAGTGAGATAGGGAGAGTTTTTGCTTTTGTTTTTGTTTTCCTTATGGATATTGAGATAACTAGCACTGTTGGCTGAAAATCATACTTTCCTCATTGGATTACATTGGCTCATTTATTAAATTCATATAATTATATACATATGGGTCCATTCTAGTCTCTGTATTTACTATATTAGGTTCATTTGCCCATTTTTATGACAATTTATTCTACTTTCTAGATTTTTGTAGTTTCTAGTATGTCTAGAAATCAGGTAATGTAATTCTTTCAACATTGTATCTTTGTAAGAGTAAAATTCTCCATTTGTACCTGTTAACTATGATTGTATTTGTATTAATTTATTACTTACTATTGATTGTATTTGTATTAGTTTATTGCTTTCTCAAAATCATTTGTCTACTTATTACATAGTGGAGCATATTAGCCTTTTTACCCCAGTGTCTTTTCATCCAAAAATTGGTTAGTGTTCTTTATTAATTGTACTCAGACTTGATGATCACAGTATATGAAGTGATAACTACTTCAAAATGAATAAAGTGTTACGGCTTTCGCATTCTCATTCCACACAACTGTAGTGCCTTTTGCTTATAGCACCTGCAGTAATTGTATAATTGCAGTAAGACCTGGGGGAAGGACCACTGTAATCATCATCATAGTAACAATTCCAGCAAAATTTTGATTCTTAGTAAATCTATTACTTTTTAATGTGTGATTATAGTTTTCCTTTCTTATTTAATCTTCATGACCATGTACAAATCATTTTATACATTTTACAAATTAAATAAAGTTTGGGAGACATTATATGACTTATAAAATAATACATATATGCTATATCATAGCATGTAGAGACACTCTATGTGTCTCAAGGAGATACTGCTGGTAACCCTAAGGTCTACCGAGCCTTCAAACATCTTTGCTGGGTTTAATGCTGAAAAACATAAAGTGATTATAAAGAAATAAGCAGAGTTGCAACTTTGAACAACTCCAGGACGTGTAGTTCATGCTGTGTTCTGTGTGGGGGTACTCTCTTTAATTGTGCAGTACACAGTATCAATTAGATGTTTTGTTTGTAATTGAATTTCTTCTCAAAATTACATCAATATAAATGGAACTTATTGTGTGATGGAATAAGAAGGATATGAAGAGGTCAGAACTGATTGCATTGATTTGATTCAGCATTTCATGGACACCATTAAGATCCTGTTTCCTCTGTTCTTGGACGTCCACCGTGGATCAAATTAATTTCAGTGTAAGATTGCTACCAAGAACTTCTAGGACTACATCCACCTACACAGAGAAATAAGACTTACGTCCTCAGGCATATTCATTTTCTAGGATTGCCATAACAAATCACAACAAACTGGGTAGCTGAAAATTGCTGAAATTCATTCTCTTCCGGTTTAGACAGGCAGAAGTCCAAATCAAGTTGTCAGCAGGGCCGCGGTGCCTCCAAAGGTTCTAGGGAAGTATTCTTCCTTGATCTGCCAGCTTCTGTTAGCTCCTGGCATTCCTTAGTTTGTGACAGCACAGCTCCAGTCTTTGCCTGTTTTCACGGGGCCTTTGACCAATACAGCCTTCAGGTTTCCCTCTGGCTGACTTAAATTTTAGACAAGCTTCTTCCTGCCTCTAGCCCCCTGACTTTCCTCCTATCTTGGAGGAAAATCCAGAGGACATAACCACAAAAGTCCCTTCTCTCCTTTTTCTTAGAGCACTTACTTTAGAAAACTTGTAATTGCAAATTGTTTCTCTGCTCCTTTGAAATATACATCTGTTTCACAGCCTCTTGACACTTTTATAACCCAGTACTGTCTTCCTCTAGGACCCGGGAGCCAGTGCTATGAAATTCAATAATCAAGGAAGATAGAGTCCCTAATTCCTAGACTCTGTAAGCATTTAGGAATCTAACTTCAGTGAGCGCCTAGCTCCAGATTGTAAAACTACCTCTTGTCAAGTAGATGTGACAAAGTTTACTTTTCCTTTGTGTAACGGCCATCACCCTCACCCCACCTCAGCTCTCTTGCCAGACTGAGTTTTGGCCTCTTTCCCCTGTTCCAATGCCCTTTTATAAAATCTTTCTTGACTATTTAACTTGTACTAGTGCAATCTTTGCTTTGCTACTTTGTGTCTTCTGAATGCCTCTTTGTCCTTTTCTTTTCTTGTAAGGACACAAATTACTAGATCTAAAGCCCACCTTAAAGTCATTAGGAGACTTCTGGAGATCTTTGACTAAATATATTTGCAAAGACACTGTTTCTAAATAAGGTGACATTGTGAGGGACTAGGAGGACAATAATTTTGCAGTGACACTGTTCAACTGACTGCATGCTGCTTAAGGCCTATTTTCCTCCTCTACCTTCAGCTGACTTCCCCTCTTGCCTCATTGTCTAACTTGGGCCACATGCTCATTCTCAACTCAATCCATTTGGCCAAGAGAATGTCATTGAGCATTTATTGGATTAAACCTGGATTACTGAAATAAATCACCATGGCAAATAGCTTATGTTGGATTAAAAGAAGAGTTGGCCTTTTTTTTTTGTTTTTTTTTTTTTTTTTTCCCCTAAAGAGCCATATAATGAATACTGATGCAGGGCTCTATCCTCTGTTCAGCTATGCCACAGTAGCAGGAAATCAACCATAGACAGTAACTAAATACTGGGTGTGTTTGCAGTCCACTAAAACCTTCTTCCCATAAATAGGCAGTGGCTGGGTTTGGTCAGGGGGCAAAAGTTTGCTAACCCTGGATGGAATAATTAGCTTCCTCTTCTCCCTGAGTGGGCCAATCAGGGACTTTCCGTGTTCTTCAAAATATGGGGGAAAAAAATAGAAGCCTGTAGTACTTTGTAATTCATCCCTGATAAATTTAACTTCATTTTCAGGGTTTTACATTCAAAGAAGCCATTCAGCCTCCTCTGACTTACACAGATACCGTTATTTAAGTAAAATTTACCATACTGGTTTTAAGCAACCATTCTCTACTTAAGTACATCACAGAATAGTACAGTTTATCTTAAGACTCTGGGTACTATAAAATGTATTCTTATTCATTCTGTGACCAGGACTTTATCCTTCTTTTCTCTGATAACAACACAGCAAAACAGTACTCATTTTTTTCACACATTGGCTGAAAAATGCAGGCTTAGAAAGCAGGCCCACATAAATTTGAAACCTGGGTCTTTTAAGAACTAGTGATCTTGTGTAATTTATTTTATTATGTGTACCTCTGTTTCTTGATAAATAAAATGGCGATTGTAATAGTACCTATCCTAGTGGGTAATTTCAATGATTAAAGTGTAAATGTGTGCTAAACTCAGTATCAGCATGTTTGGTATATTATTAGCTTTTTCAAGAAATGCTAGCTATTTTCCTCATTGTTTTATTTTTCATTAATGAAAAATTGTCAAATCTCCTATGGCTTTTTAGGTGTCAGATCTAGGCTTTGAATCAAATCTCATAATACAGATTTGTGTTTTTCTACCATGAAATGCAGCATTATCAAAACATTTTAGTTTTAACATTTCAGCGAACAGTAAGCCTATCTAAACCATAAGTCTGTCTGTAATTCAGTCTTTGACAATTTTACTCAAGGTGGAAATTTTCAGATTTTATAGGAATTAAGTGTTATAATTACTCAAAACCTTAAGTACTTAAATTTTATAATAAACATAAAAGAAATTAATTTTCAAGACAAATTTGTATATATTTCTTGAAGTAAATCTATGCTTATTTGTAAGGTGACTGATTTTTTATTTTAAACCTCAGGTACAGGGGCACCTGGGTGGCTCAGTCAGTTAAGCCCCTGCCTTAGGTTCAGGTCATGATCTCAGGTCCTGGGACAGAGCCCTACATTGGGCTCTCTGCTCAACAGAGACTGTGCTTCTCCTTCTCCCTCTGTCCCCACCTCCCCTTGTGCACACACAATCTCTCTCTCAAATAAAATCTTAAAAAAAAATAAAACTCAGGTACAGAGAATTAAATGAATTATTTTACTCAGTTGACATTATATAAATGGTTTGTGAAAGATATATGTATACACACATATATATGTGAGATATATAAGTTAGATAGATAGATAAGTTATAATATATACATTAATTTCCCTTCCCCCCCGAAGTGGCCAGTTTAATGATTTAATGTTTTTCCCATATGGGTATTTTTACTTTGTATTATGTATTTTTCATTTACATAGTATAGTGGCAGAGATTAATGATTTTCTACCAAAATTCATTATGCCCTTATTCAATAGAATGGAATTATACACTACATTTCTCTATAGTTTGATGTGTGCATGTGTGATAGTAAAAAGAAGTAATCCAAAACACTTCTAGGTCTGAGCCTTTAAATATTAGGTGTTTGCATTTTCTCACTTTCTACTCTCTGCTAGGCAGATGTGAAAGTGCTACAGTTTCAATTAAGCAACTAACACCAATACTCCAGGGCATTGGTTCTCACATTATTCTTCCCAGATGTATCAGTCACCTTGAAAATTGCTAGTAATTGTGAGTATTGCAAATTTTCAAGCCCAAACCAGGGCTGCGCATCAGAAACTTGGGGAGAGGATTAGCAATCTGTGTTTAAACAAACCCTAAAGGCAATTGTGATGCATGTTGCAGTTTGAGAACCACAAAGCAATACCATAGGAAGGACCTGAGTCTTTGAATGAGTTTATAGAAAAGGCCAGCAAATCATTGTCTGCAAAGTTTCAGGTAGTAAATATTTTAGGCTTTACTTGTTCTTTTCCTGTCCCCGCTTCTGTTCTTCCTCTTCTTCCTCCTCCTCTTGCTTCTTCTCCTACTTCCTCTATTAATCATTTAAAAATTTAAAAACCTGTGAGCATATACACAGATTATACAAAAGTAGGTTGGCAAAGAGTAAAATGGCTAAGGTAACCTTGGGTATATTATACAAGAGAGAAAAATAAATGTCTGTTTTTTCTAAAATAGTACATTGTCAGATCAGTTATAGCAGTTTATAGACTCATTCAGTTTTTATTTGTGTATTTAAACCATTTATACTTATGGTTATGTTTAGTCCACCAACTTTAACCACAGACAACTGGATATATTACCAGAAAAATTTGGGCACAGTTCTAACAGGGAATGTGTAAAAGGTTTTATGTTATATGGCATTAAGGAGTTGAAATTGACATGTTCATGTCTGGGGAGAACACAGGCAAAATGTAGGAAGAGCACAGCATGGAGCACTTTTCTGTGGTTGGAATTGGTGGGCTAAACATAACCATAAGTATAAATGGACTAAATACACAAATAAAAGACAAGAAGAAATGGAAAAACATTCCATGCTTATGGATTAGAAGAACATACTGTTAAAATGACTATACTACCAAGAGAAATCTACACATTCAATGAAATTCCTATCAAAACACCATTAACATTTTTCACAGAGCTGGAACAAATGATCCTAAAAATTGTATGTAATCAGAAAAGACCCTGAATAGCCAGAAGAAGGTGAAAAAGAATCCAAAGCTGGAGGCGTCACAGTTCAAGACTTGAAGCTGTGTTTTGAAGTTGGTATCATCAAGACAGTATGGTACTGGCACAAAAAGAGATGCATAGATCATTGGAACTGACTAGAGAACCCAGAAATGGACCCTCAACTCTGTGTTCAACTGATCTTTGACAAAGGAGGAAAGAATATCCAGTGGAAAAAAGTCTCTTCAACAAATGGTTGGGAAAATTGGACAGCCACATGCAGAAGAATGATACTGGACCACTTTCTTACACTGTACACAAAATAAATTCAAAATGGATGAAAGACTTAAATGTGAGACAGGAATCCATCAGAGTCCTAGAGGAGAACACAGGCAGCAACCTCGGTGTCCTACTCCTACATCCATAAACATCAAATCAATACTTTCACTAATATATATATTTTAAAAGGGTTTATGCTGCTTTTACTTCCACTTAATTTATATTTTTAAATATTTTTCACATTTTATACATGCAAAATATATGAAATACATATGGCAACTAAAAATAATACTGTTAGGAAGAGTTTCAGTTTTCAGTGACTACTTCATGCTTTGAACATTGAACTTATTTTTGAAATCCACAAGGTATTCCTTGTTTTGCTCTCTAAAGGTCTTTAATTTCTTGCTCATCATTTCTTTCCATTTATTTCCATTTTTGCCATATGTAGTGTATACATGTATAGCTACACACCTAAATATAAATATATATATCTCAGTATATTTTTATATTTTTCATTAGTATTTATATGTATATTAAAGGTTTATGCTATATTATTCTATTATTTATTTTGGGAACTCAGTATTATGTTTCTTAATTCATGTAGCTATGTTCATTCATTTTGATTGATGCATAATATTCTGTTCTGGTAATATTCTACAATTTATCCATGATTTTCTAAGTGGTGTTTTCCTAGTTTTATTATTTTTTTTATTTTTTCATTTTTAGGATTTGATTTATTTATTTGACAGAGATCAGAAGTAGGCAGAGAGGCACGCAGAGAGAGGAAGAAGGCTCCCTGCTGAGCAGACAGCCTGATGCAGGGCTTGATCCCAGGACCTTGGGACCATGACCTGAGCCGAAGGCAGAGGCTTTAACCCACTGAGCCACATAGGCACCCCAGTTTTATTATATTATCTACTTTGATGCTTGGAACAATATTATGCATGGCTCTTGTTGCATAAGAGCAAGTATTTCTCTAGGGTTTATATCTAGGAATAAAATTATCAAGTTATAGTTTTGCTACATAAGCAAACTTCCTTCTGACAAGTAACTGATAACTCTTTAATGCATTTTAAGCATTATTAGTACTCTTTCAGACCCAGTATTTTCAGAATGAAAAAAAAGAAATTCATCTTATCAGTTTGTTCTGAGTTACATATTCTCTATACATTGATTTACCCATTGGGACATAACCATTTCCTCATACAAAATTTACTTACATTGTAGGGATGGTAATCAGTTTGAGATGCAGTACCTGGTACCTGAAGTCCTGTCAGTCACCATCAATAATAGGCATGTGAATAAAATTTACTCTTGTAGAAGGTGGAGATGCTGGCATCAGGGAAGACAGATCAATAGGCATATTAGAACGATGAACTAAAGTATCTACCGTGATTATTTTTGTAATCTGGTCAGTTAATAAATATCTACTTTCAAATTGAAAAAAAATAAGTAAAAAATAAAATTAATAAGATGGACAAATCATTTATCATAGAAGTGATTATTTTATCCATGCATAACCCCAAAGCTCCCTAATCGGCTCACCTCATTCAAGGGGTTAATTGTTTTTGAGATTAGGCATAAGTAAAACATGAGCAGTGTTGCAAATAATCTTTGGAATTTCACTGAAAATGAATTGCAAGTATTCTAATAAATTCAAAATACGATCATCCTTACCTCAAATCTCAGAGTAATGCCTAACCATTCCACCTTAATAATGTTCTACATTGGCACTGTAAAATATTTTCAGGTTTTGAATGATACATTTTAGCCATTAATTCCCGTATCAAAATCATATTAAATAAGTCACTCTTCCCATTTTAAGTATGTCACAGGGTATAGAATGTTAAAATGCTTGACCATTGTGTCCATATCAATTCAGGAGGAGAATAATGAGTAGAGTCCAATGAACACTATTTTGTCTATTGCTTGAATAATTTACTAATGGTGATGTGCCTTTAGGAAATATAGTAAGTAATATCATTTTATGATGTCTGAGCAATGAGTTATAGAATGATAATTGTATGATTGTATTATGCTCTGGAAATCCTATGCTCTGGAAATCCTATAATCACTTACTTACATAGGGAAAACTAAATGGGAAATTAACGAAATATCTCTTCTTTAAATGTGTCAAAGAGCAATTTAACAGGAGAAAGTGATGTAGGCAGGCTGGGTCTGAGAACCCAGGGGAGGGTCCCACGTGACCAGCCAAGAGGGTCCTTGGCTTCATGAAGGATAGAAACCAAACCTGAGCCGGAGAAAGTGAAAACAGAGCTTTTTTAATAGCATGAGTGACAGAGAGTAGCAGGTGGAGTTGCTGGGAGACTCAGAATGGAAAGGAAAATAAGTCTCATCGTTGCTTGGGCCTCGTGTTTTTATTGGAAAACGTTCAATGGGGCATGTGTCTTCAGGAATCCACGGTAGGGTCCAATCCAAAGTGATTGTCAGGTGAACAATGGGTGTTATTCCATAAATTACTGAAGGTAGGGGGTACTGAAGCCAGCATCAACAGTGGTTTAGTTGAAGGTACTGTTCTGGAACATATTTGGGATCTGGCTCTTCTGGCCTAGCACAAAACTCAGAGGACAATGAACTTTCTTGCTTTCTCCTTGAAATGGCAATGTAGCTTCTTTGGCTTATTCAGAGGCAAAATATGGAAGACCAGTGTAAATGGAGCCTTGCAGGAAAATAGCAGAGTTGGGACCTTTCCTCAGATGGAGTCACTTCAGAATTCCTGGTTCCAAAGGAAATATTGAATATTAGTTTACATTAATCTCATGAAATAGTTTGTCTTCATTTGTAGAGAAAAATTCCTTCTTGGGGCGCCTGGGTGGCTCAGTGGGTTAAGCCTCTGCCATCGGCTCAGGTCATGATCTCAGGGTCCTGGGATCGAGCCCCACATTCCCACATCGGGCTCTTTGCTCAGCAGGGAGCCTGCTTCTTCCTCTCTCTCTGCCTGCCTCTCTGCCTATTTGTAATCTCTGTCAAATAAATAAATAAAATCTTTTAAAAAAAAAAAAAGAAAAGAAAGAAAAATTCCTTCTTGAAATAATTTGCTAGTTCACGACCTTTGCATTGATTACACTTGAAAAAGGACAGAAGATCATAATTAATGTTAAATGAACACCTGTTATATATCAGGCACTTTACCTGTGTCATCACAGTCAGTGCTCACTACAACCCCTTCAGGGAAGAACTAATAAATTTATTTTCCAGTGATGAAACAGAAGGTCGTAAGGGCTATCTTATTTGAATGAATCTAAAACTAACATCATTCACTAGAAGATACTTATCATCCTATTTCCACAAGAAACAGAAATGCTGCCAAATATAATTTTAAGATTTTCCAGGAAGCTGATACTGGTTTAACAATATTATCATTGGTAGGATGGGTGGGGGGATGAAGTACCTTCTAGAAAGATCTCACGTGCTGGGGCACCAGTCTAACCTTCTGAGTTGGCCATCTGAAGCCTGTTCCCAGGCTTCTCTGGTTCCCAAGTCCCTGATTATTCCATTAAACTTTACAGCCTCAGCTATCTTCTACAAAACAGAATGCATTTGGCATTTTCCTTTATGAGAACGTGTCTTTTCCTTGGTGGCACCACCTAGTCTTTGTAACCTTCATATGGAGGAAATCAAAGTGCATGAAAGTATATTAATCAGAAAAATAGATTGTGCCTGCCTCATCCTGTCAATCACTTGATAAGGGAAAACAAATAGCAAAGATTAAATCACAGACTGCTCAAATGCTTCATACTAAGGATAAATACATTTCAGCCTTCAGAAAAGTCCATTATGCACCGTTTGGCTTTGATTTGCAGGGGGCATTTCATAAAGCATGAAATTCAACTACAGCTAGTGGAAGAGAGAAGAAATGTGTGAGCATTTTCTCACAGTTTAGTTAAACAACTGATTTACCCCCGTCAAAAAAAAAAAAATCCATTAAGGGCTCTGACAATTATGAATGTCTTTGGCAAAAAGATGAATTTATCTGCCTGTAAAGGAGATGTTGCTTGAAAAGCCCATGTCTGCAGCAAACAGAACAGCAGCAGAGCATGATGATAAAGAACAATCCGTATTTGCTCTTACACAGGAGAGATCCACAATTGCAACTTGATTGTAATCCTCACCTGGGAAATCTGAAATCACCACCTGTTTTCTTTGGATGCTTGTGTGACACACTCCAGTTGTTTTCTACAGAATTTAGAACATTGATTTATTCCAGTAGATACACTTGGAGCTTTCTTCCATTCAACTCATTTCCATTAAGCATCCAGCTCACTAGTTGGATTTATTAGAGCTAAGTAGATCGTTTTTATCACATTTATAATCCTAAGTATACATACTACATATATTGCTTCTACCCCAGGACTTGAATTCACACAAGTGTTACTCTTGTTTGTACTTCATTAAAAGGGGCAAGATACTAAACAAAAGAATAATTAGCTACTATGCATTCAGTGTCACCTTAAGAATTTTGGAGAAAACAGAACAAGTGAGATAAAACCACAACCACCACCACAAACTAATTCACTTCTTACAGGCCCTTCTACATTCCATTCCGAACATGTCATTTTTTTATGTTCAATCATTCTAAAGTATTCTATGGCAAGAATTAAAGAATGTTGATAGGCAAAACCTGAAACATAGCCTTAAGGTCATCTATAATGCCTATTATAAAGTAACATCTGTTATTTTTAGCATTTCATCTCTACTTAAATTTGCTACTTAACCTGGTAAGGTAAACTCTAACATAAGGGGCATTGCAGTGCCAGTAAACATAGATCCACAAAACTAGGCCCATTGTTATGATCTGAACAAAGCAAGTTAGTGGAAAAAAAAAAAAAAAGCTTGAGAACTTCTACGACACAAGCAGAAATCTGTCAGAACCCAGATGCTTTGTGAGGGTCTCGAACGTTGTATATGTAACATTTATAATTATATAAAACGGTCTCTACTTTTTCTAAATTTGGAAACACTACTTTAAGGATAATAATTTACATTATCAAATGAGAAGTTTCAAAACAAATTTAAGTGTGATTCTAGAATTATGTATTTGTAAAATGGACATAAAAGGTAGCAATATGCTAAAAGTACAAAGGTTCGACAAATACAAAATTATGTCAAAGTTTTATCCTGAGCTTGATGCAATCAAGTATATCTAACCATTTTAATCTACCAGTGAATAAAGATTGATTGTGGCTAAGCAAGGTCTTTGTCAGCTCATACTGTTAGGGAATTTTAAGGATTGTTTGATGATTGTGCGAAAGGCCTAAAAAACTCAGTGTCAGTTTTTGCTAAGTGATAGTGCCATCTACTGGTTTTGCTTGTCACAATAGCGTGGTGGTTAAGGGCTGGAGGTGTCCGGTTTATAGACACACCTGACAGTTGTGACCTCATGAAGGTATTCCTAAACATAGATTCTGTCATTTAAGCTAAGCAATAAAAAAGAATCAACACTGTTATAAGTTAATGGAAATTTCACACTTAGAGGCACTTTCATTCATTATTAGAGCAGAGAAGAGAACCTATTACTAGGCAAAATCATATAGTGATTTAAATTATTATATAAATAGATAATATATATAAATATATATATCAAAAGTTCAAATGTTTAGTTAATCAATGCTCTGCACATATACACCAAATGCATTTTGTTCTAAAAAATGTTAGGCAGATTGAACACAATCAGGGCATTTAAAAGATAGACAACAGGAAAAACAGAAGAAAGTTCCTGGCTTGAAGCTTGAGGACTGAATGAACATAATATACAGACAAGCAGTTAACTAACAAAGGAGTTGGCTCAGGGTAGTTGCCACACATATTTTAAGATATGAATAAACGTATGTCTGTGGAGTAGGGGCACATTTGAAGGAGGTGTTGAATTTGAAAAGGAGGAGGCAAGAAAAATGGAGGAGATTATCAGCTTGAAAAAGGGAAAGTACAATTCAGGATGAGATTTTGTTTGGCTTTTACACAGCAACCATAAATGTATCCTTCATTCTGAGAAATACATTCTTAGCAGCTCTAAAACTATCAATAGCTAATGTCCATACTGAGCATAGGAAAATTTGTGCTCATTCTTAGTGCAATAAAACATCTGATTTGGTCTGTGGCAGTATCAAAGAGTGGTTCCCATTTACCCCACACTGCCTTTAAAGAACCCCAATAAAATGTGTTCTATTGATAAAAGCAGAGAAGAGATTGTTGGCTATGTAATCACAGAGTTCTGACAAGTTTATAAAACTCTGTTACCTTATACTGCTTATTAATTCAGATGCGTTGGAATGCAAATCATATTAGAATATCTATTTAAAGAGTCAAGTACATTATTTTCCCTCGAATCTATAAAAATCCGTTTCAAGCTTTTAAAATATTTTTGGGCTGGACACTAGTTTTCCTAGGAGGTTCCCAGGATGCCCCTAAGGAGAGTGAGAAACCTGCACCGGTGTAATCATTCATTTACCTGCCCTGCTCCCATACAATCAGAGTGAAACTGCTTTGATCTGAAAAGTCTGTAGATATGTGTTTGTGTGTTTATAGGTGTGTGTGTGTGTATAGATACAGATATAATTTAATTCTACATACATATTTTCTTTGGGCAAGTGTTCTGCTGCTAAAAATACATTTAGAAGCTTATAAATTTAAACACATCAATGTAAAAAGTGGAATTTGAATGCAAAAATATTGGGAAGAAGAGCTTGGGTAGAAGAAAGGAAGGGAAGGTAGAGGGTAAGCATGCTATTTTCTGTTTTGGCTTTTGCACAGCAATACATTAAACTCTTCAGTGGCTCAATGTATGCTGACTTAAGCATGGACTTGGTTCAGGGTCTTTCTTGGCCAACCCGGGAGGGATCCATGTCTCTGTCCATCCTGTTCATCCACTTGTATAGTGTGCTACTGCATACTACCTTCGAATTCCAAATTGTGTGGGTCTGAAAATTTTGTACTCAAAACACAATAATAGTCTTGCTCAGACAGGATTCAGGCCTTACCTCATTTGAATTACTCATAACACCAAGCATAATGTGGTGCTGGTAGTTTACGGTGAATAGAAATAACATCCAATAATTTCTCTCTCTATTTCTTTCCCTCTCTCAAGCATTCACATGCACATATACATGTTAATTGATTAATGTCATAGAAACATGGACAAAGTGTATTAACAGGCTTTATTCAGAATAGGAAATGTAACAGGTGAGAAGATCGGTGAAGAGATGATTGCGCCCATAAGAAATCAGAGTGTTTCCAGTTATACCTATAGAATATCACTGTGTAACTGTTAGAGTGACAAAAATTAGGCAAGTGATGAGAAGGATCTGAGACTAATAGGACCCACATGCTCGAAGGAAGGAGTGAACACTGGTAAATCCAAGTGACAGAATTATTTGGCAGTAGTTCACACAATTGAATATGATTTATGTACACCCTAGGTCATGCAGTGCTTTTCCTTAGTGTATACCCCATAGCGATGTTCAACATGCCCTTTGGGGGACATTCACAAGGATAGCTTGTGCTTACTTGTTTCACTGATAGAGAGTTGAAACAACCTGAATATCTATCCCTGAGAGAGTGGGCATGTAGAAAGGGATGAACGGATGTCACGGAATATCATGCAGGAGGTGCACAGGGAAGTGCTCATAGATCTAAAATATGTAATAGAAAGAGAACGTAATCTACAAAAATCACAACATGTTTGTGAATTTAAAATGCACATGCAAAACAGTAACATATTTTCTACCAAAACATAGACAAATGCAAGTATTTTCACTAAACAGTGAAAAATGTGGATGGAAGGAAGTATACAAGTAAATGAATGAAAGAGTCTTGGACTGTTGGCAACAATGTGTATCATTGAGGAATGTGATTAGCTCATGCTTATGCACCTGATACCTAGCTGGGAAAAGAAGAAAGATTAGAGTAGCCGCTTCCAATAGAATGCACAGAATAGAACATGCACGAATTGGAACTCGAAAGCAACATTAGGCTATTTGCTGTTGTTGTTTACCCCATCAGAATGGGAAATTTCTGGGTCTCAGATTTCCTGATGATCTCTGTGGAACCAACCTTTCCCATCCATACTTAAGACAGGTCTTTTCTAATGCCAAATTCCTTTTCAGTTCAATTCCGTATTTGCTGTTTCATTTCATATCCCTTGGAAATAGTCCCCTTAAACTGGGAGAAGCAACAAACAAACAGTTGTGGCCTGAGTCAGGGCAGCGTCACATTCAACAACTCAGTGTCTGCCTCCTTTTTTTTTCTACAGTGTCACATTTATCACAAGCATAAAGAAAATATTTTTCCTGCTTCTCCATCATTTTGGTGATTTTCCCCAGAATGAAAAAGTTTTAAACAGAAGAGGATTCCAATTTCAGTTGTATTCAGGCCATGGACAGACATTTCTTGTGTGTACGAGCAACAAAGAAAATAAACAGCAAGTCAATAATAGAGTGTTTTTGTTTCCATCTCTGTAACTGGCAAACTATATATTACAGATGTAGAAGGCCAACTCCTTATTTTTACTTCCTCATCATTAAAGATGAGGTGACTGACATAATGAACATAGCTCCAATTCACTGAAGGGAGACTAAATCAAATATAAAACAAAGAAAAAATATTGTGATATTAAGCTAAACAGTTACCAACCCAACCTGACTGTTGCATGTGAGCAGAATTTCAGGATAAGTAAATTGTAAGGTTGTCTTTTCCAGATTATAGATGTAGGCCTGTTCCCACATTCAGTTAATTAACTAGACTGGATGATTTTTTTACATTGGGGTATTATCAATGCTCCCCCCCCAAATGCCAGCCAACAAGTTAGATTTTCTACATGCTCTAGTTTAGAATAAATTACTACTCAGCTTATCTAATGAAAAGTACTGAAAGTGTTTAGAGTATAATTCTATTTTTGTAGGAGCTGTTTCTAAGCTTTGACATTATTTATCTTTTGTATTGGCTATATGAAGACCAGACTATGATTACGCTAATGGTCAGGAATTAAAATAATGTTCCTTCTCCACTGACCGGAGGAACATTCACATCAAGTCCATTTTCATAAATATTCCATTCTTTAATCAAAGCATGTACCATGATGGGAAAAGAAAAAGACAAAGAACAGAGCCATAATTATCCTTAAAAGATTTGGTGGAAAGTTGATGTTATGCTGAGGGTTGAGTACCATAGCAATGAATACAAACTAATATCAACTCATATTTTTACTGTGTTTAACATACAGTAATACACTGCTGTTTCACAACAACAGTAGGAAATAGGAAGGAGACTTTTTTTTTTTAATTTCTATTTTATAGGTGTGGAAACTGATTCTGTTAATTTGTGATTCCGATTTCTAAATAGTAAGTCCTAAAATGAACTCAGTTATATTTCTTCGGACTCCAGAGATTAACCCTGCTGTGCATAGTCTTATGTTTAGACTAGCCATCATGAAGTGAGAATTCATGAAAAAAGATCAAGAAAATACAGGTTGTGTAAGTAAAAACAGCAATTTAACAAATTACATGAAATATCACACAATTAAATTTAGAGTTGATTATGAGGGCACAGAGGGTCATTAGAGAATTTAAAGCAGAGAAAAGATCTGTGAAAACCCAGTTTGGGATGATTAATCTAGCAGAACTGTATTAAGTATATTGAAGTGGAAAGGACTTCGAGAGAACAAGAAAAGAATGTGGTCATCCTGGCACGAGAGAAAGAGCCTTCCCTATGGCACAGGCAAACTGATTAAGGAGAAAAGAAACAAAATCCATATATATTTCAATGAATAACATAATGGAATCAAGGAATTAATGTAAGTAGGTTAAGAAAATGAGGTAGGGACAAAATTATATCTGAAAATATTCTTTTTGTTGAGGAGGTAATATTCTGAATATAATGTTTTTGTTATGTTTCAAATGCTTGTTTAACTTTTTTGTCCCAAGAAAAAGGTATTAATGGACTGATAACGATGGTCCCCATCTAAAAATATCAAAGAGGTTAGTGGATAAGAGGATTATAAATAGAATTTCATTAAAATAGTGGTTAGTAAGCTGTTGATTTGGTGAATGAGTTTTTAAAATATTTAATATTTGGAGGAGGTTACTTTTGTTAGATGGGTGTATGAGTGAATTTCACTGATGTCGATTTTCAGTGTGTGTGATTATTTTTTTTAACTGTAAAGCACACAAATTTCCCACTTTAACCATTTTAAAGTGTGAAATTCAGTTGTACAATTGTCATTACTGTCTAATTCCAGATATGTTTTATTACCCCAAAAGGAAACTACACCCATTAAGCAGTCTCTTTTCTCTCCCACCACCTGCCCCACCCCCACATTCCAGGCAAACATTAATCTGCTTTCTAGGCCTTTGAGTTTTCCTACTCTGAATATTTTGTTTAAAATAAATCATGCAGTAAGTATGTAGCATTTTGTGTCAGGCTTTTTTCACTTAAGATATTTTCAAAGTTTATTCATGATATAACGTGTATTAATCTTCACTCTTTTATGGGTAAATAATATTCCACTGTATGGATGTACCACATTTTCTTTATCCATTTATCATTTGCTATATACTCAGTTTCCACCATTTAGCTATTGTGACTAGGGCTGCTATGAACATTTATTTAGAAGTTTTTGTTTAAACACCTTTCAAGTCTTTCATTCTTTTTGAGTTAAATTTTGTATATGGTGTAACACAGAGTTCAACTTCAATCTTTCGCTTGTGAAGATCAGTTGTCCCAGCATCATTTGTTAAAGAAACTCTTCTTTCCCCATTGAAAGGTCATGACACCCTGTTGAGAATCAATTGACTATAGATGTATGGATTTAGTACTAGACGCTCAATGTCTACCCTTATGTTTTGATTACTGCAACTGTGTGGTAAATTTTGAAATTTTGAAAAGTGTGAGTCTTCCAACTCTATTCCTTTCTTTTGACAATCCTGTGTGGATTTGAAAATAAGCTTTTCCATTTCTGCAAAATAGCCACTGGGATTTTGGTAGAGCTTACATTCAATATGTAATGACTTTGAGGAATATTGTCATTTTAATGATAATAAGTGTTCAAATAAATAAACACAAGATACCTTCCTATTTATTTGTGTATTATTTCATACTTTCACCTGTGTTTTGTAGTCATCTATTCCTAATTTGTTGAGCATTTTTATCATGGACGGTGTTAGATTTTCAAATGTTTATTCTGTAATATATGTTCATTCACAAATGTTTAGTTCGACTGAGATGATCATTTTTTTTTCCTTCACACTATAAATGTGTTGTTTTACATTCATTGATTTTCCTGTTAAACCTCCTTTGCATTTCTAGGGTAAAACAAAACAAAACAATTATTTCTGTATTATTTCTGTCCTTTAAAGATTTTATTTATTTGAAAGAAACAGTAAGAAAGAGCATGGGGGTGGAGGGACAAATAGAGAGGAAGGAGCAGGAGCAGACTCCCTACTTGGCAGGGAACTCAATGCTGGGTCTGGGGGGGTGGGGTGCTTAATCCCAGGACCCTGGGACTATGACTTGAGCAGAAGGCATCTGCTTAACCAACTGAACAACCCAGGCATCCCTCTGGGTATTATCTTTTAATGTGCTGCAGAGTTTGGTTTACTAATGCTTTTTTGAGGATTTTTACATCCAAATTCATAAGGGATATTGGTCCATAGTTTTATTTTATTGCATTTTGTCTGGCTTTAGTATAAGGGTAATGCTGAACTCAGAATGAATTTAGAAGTATTTGCCCCTCTTCTGTTTTTCGGATCAGAGAAGAATTGGTATTAATTCTTCTTCATTTGGTGAAATCCACCAATGAAGGTAGATGGTCCTGGACTTGTTGTTGTTGTTGTTACGAAGACAGAGCAGAAGGTTGGAAGGCCAGCGTGTGTAGCTTTAATTACTGGAAGTAGAAGGCTATGAGCTAAGGAATGTATCAGACATTAAAACCTGGGAAAGACAAGGAAATGAATTCATCTCTGTGGTCTCCAGAACCCTGCTGTAGCCCTGCTGATCAAGCTTAGACTTCTGATTTTCAAAATTATAAGAGAATAAGCTGTGTCGTTTTAGGCTACTAAATCTGTGGTAGATTGTTACAGCATCAATAGAAAACTGATAAAGCAGATATTTTACTTCAAAATAAGCAAATTCATCCTACTCCTCAGCCAGAAACTTATAGTGTGTTTTCATTGGGTGTTTGGTACTAATTATACCTCTATCATCTATGAGCTATGAAATTGCTTCCCTCCTTCAGTCTCTTTTTATGTCTAAGTGTTTATATCCCCATAATTGTCCCCTGTTTTACTGTTACAAATATCCCTGCAACATATTAACAGGTAAGTATATAAATACCATATCTTGTTCTCTGAGAGGCTATTTCTATAGCAAGTTATTTGAGGAATTATTGATTATTATGTCAGACTCCCTGAGCTTTAATCTGAGCCTCAGTACTTATTTTCTGACTTTGGCAAGCTTACTTAACCTCTTCATGCATCATACAAAGCGTACTACAAAACGTACTACAAACGTACTACATACATACAAATGTACATACATACAAAATGTACTACAAAACAAAAATGTACGTCATACAAAACATAACTAGCCAAATGAAAATAAAAATAGTACTTGGTATAAAAGGTTATTCTTAGGATTATATAAGATAAATATATAGATACTGATACACAGAATCTATTAAGGAATACTGTCTTACTTTCTGTATCTATGAAGACAAAATTGAAATTACTTTAAATTCATTCATTTTTTCAAAGATTTTATTTATTTGAGAGAGAGAGAGAGCATGAGCAGGGTGGGGTGGGGGGCAGGGACAGAGGGAGAGGGAGAAGCAGACTGCCCACCAAGCAGAGAGCCCAACACTGGCCCATCCAGGGCCCAGTCCTGGGCCCGGAGATCATGACCTGAGCTGAAGACAGATGCTTAACCAACTGAACCATCCAGGTGACCCTAAATTAGTTCATTTTATTTTTGCAATAGGAAATTTAGTTTATAAACAGGAAACATTTCAGTAGAGTGTAAAGAATATGAAGTAAGTTTTATCTGATTTTTCACTAATATATCCTTAGTGATATAAGCTGTTTCTGGAATGTAGTGAATAATTCACAGATGTATGTCAAATTAATATTGCATTCATATACATGCCAAACTGCCCACAACATATACTTATGCATTCCTGAGCTTTTATAATTATAACTCCTGTAAAAATGAATAAAGGAAATCTCATTTAAAATGGAGTTAGTGGGGTGCCTGGGTGGCTCAGTGGGTTAAAGCCTCTGCCTTTGGCTCAGGTCATGATCTCAGGGTCCTGGGATTGAGCCTCGCATTGGGCTCTCTGCTCAGCAGGGAACCTGCTTCCCTTCCTCTCTCTCTGCCTGCTTCTCTGCCTACCTGTGATCTCTGTCTGTGAAATAAATAAATAAAATATTTTATTTAAAAAAAAAAAAAAGGAGTTGGAAAGGCCTGAAGTGGGCGCTCTCAAACAGATTCCACTCCTTGCATTCTGCCTCACAAGCTGGGAAGGTAATTGTTACCTTGAAAAGACAGGACATTTTCCAGGTAGGAATTTTATTTCCTGCTTTCAAGAAAAAGAAAAGAGTTATCTCATGCTCTAATGGCAGTGCACTGCTTTCAGCCAACGAGAAACCTCTCCAACTCACTCATTTCATAAAATACATTTTATGAAAATATTTATTATTTCATTTTATATTTAATAAAATTTCCTACTTATACCACGAGCGAGGTCCTCAAAGCAGAGCTTCTACTGTCCAGTCTGGCAAGTTTCCTGATTTACTCATTCTCCTACCCTCAACCTAAGCCAGGACCAGTGCTTGGTGCAAGAGATAAAATAACAAAATAACAGAAAAAGGCTCTGTTAAACCTGCTACTAGATTCCCTTCATAACTTGAGATACATACTCAGAAGTTTTCTTGAGGCTCATTTAATAATCATTTATCAAGATGATCATTTATTATAACTTGTAATAATAACAATAATTGAGATAAAAACACTTGCTGAATTGTTATTACAGAGGATGACTCCAGGAAAAAAATAAGACAAAATATTAACATGTTTCCCTAACTCTAGAAATAGTGAAACTAAATATATTTAACTGAATTTTGTGGTTTAGTCAAGTAAACAGAAGTTCTTGAAAGCTTTTATCCATTATCCCATATTTGCATATTGTTTCTATATTACCTTGTCTTTTACTTTGTTTAAATTTTTAATTTCCTCATATTCCTTTGGATGACTATGACTATATATATTCATTTACTTAAATATGTATGTGTATTTATGTGTGTGTGTGTGTGTATAATATGTATATACATGCTTTTTGTGTACATGTGTAGATATCTTTATGTTTGTATACATATACACATTTTATATATTTTTATATATCTATGTGCCCTAATTATATCTATCTATGATAGAATAATTATTAATGTCCTGCCTGGGTTTTAGTTGTCTTAATTTTGCTATTTGCTGGTAAATATAGGATGGTAAAATTTTAAATAACATTTGAAACCAAAAATAGTTAGATACATTTATTTTGTTGTAAAATGCATGGTACTCTACCAAAAATATATGTATTTGACTTTATTTACTTTTTAAATGTTTTTCAGGTCATTATAATATAGACAAATTCAAAAGAAATGATAAACTGTTAAACCACACAATTACAATGTAAAAAGAAATTTGGGGTGCCTGGGTGGCTCAGTCAATTAAGTGTCTGCCTTTGACTCAGCTCATGATCCCAGGACCCTGGGATCCAGTTTTACCTAGGGCACTGAGCTCAGCGGGGAGCCTGCTTCTTCCTCTCCCTCTGCCCCTCCCCCTGCTTACATTCCCTCTCTCACTGTCTCTCTGTCAAATAAATAAATAAAATCTTAAAAAAAAAAGCAATTCAAACTTTTAAAGTAGTAATTTTATAAGACAGGAAATTCATGAGTTTTCAGGAGATGAAAAATATTAAACTGAATAATGGCAAATTTTTAATATTGTAGTAATTTAGGAATAAACAGACAAATTATAATCTTGGTCACAAAGATAATGTTTTATCACTGTACCATAATTGGACAAGCATAATCTAAGGTTCTTAGTAGTTTTTAAATGTCTGTTTCAGTCCAACACATAAGCAGAAATATATAAACATTGAATACTTATTACACAAATAAATCATTAGAAAACCTTGATCAAGTGAAACAAAGAAATCTGACATTCACGTGTTCCCTTTTCGATGAATTTATTCTTCAGAAATAAGGACACATTTTTAATAATGGCTCACAGATTAATAAATTTGCCCAAATCCTAATCTTGAGAGAACTATGATGATAAAATATGTATTAAACATTATTTTTGCTTTCTTAAATCCTATATTAATCACGTTGTCTAAAATTAGAAAAGGAACAAATATTATTGTTAAGAAGTTTAAACATGCATAAAATTTGTTTTTATGCTTATAAATTAGTCAAGATTAAGTGTCATGTTTATTTAAACATTGAATAAGCTGAATTAATTACAGAGTGCGTGCTAAAAGCTTTGGACTGCTTTTCAAGTCAAGAATGATTTTGCCTGTTTATAGGATGATATTTGGCTTTTACTTTTCTTGAACAACCACTAAGCTAAGTTTAAAAAGTGAATGAATTTAAAAAGTGCAGATAGTACAAAATATTACAAAGTCAACACATCAGTTCTTTTAATATAGACCTCATTTATCTGAAAAAGAATTAAGGGGATTGGAAGCAGTATTAAAGGTATAAACTAATAATAGAATACAGATATTAAGAGTTGACAGCATCTTGTTAAAAGAAAGAGAATCATTCAAAATAGAAAGCATTGTTATAGCTGTGAAGGATATTGTAATCTGTAAGAAAACTCATGAACTATGTCCACACAGATTAAAAAAACATTTGAACATTTTCATTTTATTTTCTTCAGAAGGTAGGAAGTTGGTGGAATTCTGACTCCCCCCAGCCACTTGAGGACATGTCATGCAGTTTTTAGTAAATGCCTCAAAGAATGTAACCAGCCCTCTGTAGTGATGGACAAAAGATCCAGAATATTTTTAATATTATACTTTAATATTTATTATATTTAATATTAATATTTAAAATAATATTTTAATATTCTTACAGTGGAAATTATATTACCTAATCATTATATTTTAAGCTTGTTTCTTGTTTGATTTATCTTGAAAAATAAGTAAAAACCAGTACTATCTTATTCTCTATTTTATTCTTCCTTTTACCTCACTTTGCCTCCAATTTGGTGACACCATTTCTTTAATCATGCTCGAAAGATTATTGTCTCCAAAATTGTTCATTTGGAAGTCAGTAGTATCATGAAACTATTTTGTGAGTTACAATATTTTGAGTTTTATCTGTGGTGTTCAAACGGGTTTTTTTTTTTTTGTTTGTTTGTTTGTTTTTTTAAGATTATTTATTTGAGGGGCGCCTGAGTCACTCAGTGGGTTAAAGCCTCTGCCTTCAGCTTAGGTCATGATCCCAAGGTCCTGGGATCAAGCCCCACATCCGGCTCTCTGCTCAACAAGGAGCCTGCTTCCCCACTCCCCCTCTGCCTACCTCTTTGCCTACTTGTGATCTCTGTCTGTCAAATAAATAAATAAAACCTTAAAAAAAAAGATTATTTATTTGAGAGAGAGAGAGTGTGTGTGCATGCCAGGGGGGCAGGGGGCAGAGGACCAGGGGACTATTGGGGGGGGGGGGGCAGGAGGAGAGTGCAGAGGAAGAGGGAGAAAGAACTTCAAGCAGATTCCCAGGTGAGCATGGGTCCCAAATTGGGCCTTGATCCCACAACCCTGAGATCATGAACTGAGCTGAAATCAGGAGTAGGACACTTAACCAGCTGAGCCACCCAGGTGCCCCTGTCATGTTCTGAGTCTTGATACTCTTTCACTTTCTTGTCAGGAACAGCTGTTACCTTGAATTTACCCTGGGTCTTATCAGCAAGTCCAGTCCCCAAGGAAGAGTATCAGACCCAGCACTTTCTCAAGGTAAGCTGTCGATCTAAAGGATTTTTTTAAAAGATTATTTATTTATTTATTTGAGAGAGAGCGAGTGATCAGGAGCAGGGGGGCAGAGGGAGAGGGAGAAGGAGAAACAAGCTTCCCACTGAGCAGGACCCTGGGATCATGACCTGAGCTGAAGGCAACTGTTTCACCAACTGAGCCACCCAAATACCCCTATCTAAAGGATTATCACATCCACTTATACTCTAGAATTTTGATTATTGGAAAATCTATCCAAACTCTTGATATATTGACATAAATGTGATTGAGCATATATGTGATAAGATATAGTGTGTTTTCATGGTGCTTTTTCATATTTGAAATCAAAAGCTTATTATAGAATATTAATAAAGTAGAAGAAACTCTTATAACCAGTTCTTGTCAGTGATTTGTAATGTTTATGTAAGAAAAAATTATTTTGGGAATGCTCTATCATGTCTCCGGGAAAGACTAAAATATTATTTTTATAAATTAATCCATGTGTGTCTTGAATGATGTAATATCAGGATATTTGTTTCTATCTGTCCTGTAAGTCTAAAAAAGTAGCATTTTCTTTTTAAAAGATTTTATTTATTTATTTGGCAGAGATAGAGAGATCACAAATAGGCAGAGCCGAAGGCAGGGAGAGAGCGGGGAAAGCATGCTCCCTGCTCAGCAGAGATCCCAATGTAGGGCTCCATCCCAGGACCCTGAGATCATGACCTGAGCTGCAGGCAGAGGCTTAACCCACTGAACCACCCAGGTGCCCCAAGAGAGTAGCATTTTTAATAACTCTTTCTCATCGTACCTTTTTTTTTTTTTCTAATCTTAAGGAAATGGTAATTTTATTCTGATATATGAGCAAATTTGATTTAAAAAAATCATGAGGAAATATTTTAAAAATTAAATTGTTATCATTCACTGGGTGCTGAAGGAAACAAGAGTTGGTAAGGCACCATGGCTTAAATGTTAATGTCAGCCTCAGTGTCTCATGCTTTCTTTGGCTAGCATGAATATAAAAATTCTTCAAGCAAGTAAAATTCTTCTGAGTAAATTCAATGACTGCTTCACTGCATAAACTCTTTAACATTCCTAAGCATCCTTTCTTTTCTTTTCTTTCTTTTTTTTCCCCATATCTACCCATTTTAATTGTGATCTGAGGAGATGTTACATAACTTATTTTTTGTTTAATGGTATATAATTTGAATAAGGGTGTTATTTTCTTTTGCTTCACAGTTGGGAGGATTTTCATTAATGAAATAGTTTGGATTCTCATTTTCTGTTTTCTTTTTATAGTAGTGGTTTATGGATGTTTCCTTCTATTTTCTCCTCATTTTATAATGTGTTATTTTTATGCATCAGCAATAACATTTAAATGCAGACAGGGCGAGAGTCACCAAGTTTCATCTCTATTCTTATATCCATCCCTCATTGTATAACCACTGAAACCATTATGATAGAGTGATTTATGAAATACCCCAAATCTTTTCCATATAAATGATTTCTTTTATTGGTGGGGAAGGCATTATTTTTTGAACCGTAATATACAAATAGTACCTTATACAAAATAAAATGTTCTATATACTGCTAAAATGTGTATCCAGAATATAAGCAATATAGTTCCATTTTATACATCTTAAAAGGTAGTAATTACAATAATACATAACTAAATAAAAAACCTAAACACACACTTTATCATTTTTATGTGAACAAATCTCTTCTATTTGTATCTTATATAAATAATTCAATGAATAATATAAAATACAAACTTTCTTGTTTTTTCCCAAATAACATTAGAATCTCAAGTCTGCCCTAGTATTATACCTATATAATATGTGTCTAATAACTTACACAGAAGAGAAAGAATATGAGTCAGCATCAACTTACTCATTAATGTCTAAACATTTATTTTTAACATGTCCTAGATGTGGTGTAGGCCATACAGGGATGACTAAACCATAAAGCCTGCTAAATGAGTTAATATTTTTCTTCTACAGTCAAAAGTATGAAATTCTTCTAGATTCGTTCAAAAATTTAAGTATAATCCATATTTTTAAAACAATAATTAAAGTGTATTATACCAATATAGAAAAGAACACAGAGTAAAGAAAATATGGGCTATACTAAGCAGCTTGAAATAACTTTAGTCACATTTTTAGGAGGTCACGTCAAGCTATCTATGATTTACTGGAATCTATCGATTTCTTCATTAATGACCGGTGTACTACTAAGTTTCTAATATTCATTTTTTTTTTTTTTTTTTTTTTTTAGCGATCCAGGCATTTATTTAGGAAAAACATATTCTGGGACAAGCAAATGACTAAAATTTGGCAATCTAATTGGCAATCTAACAATAATATCATAGTGTGGTAAGAGTTATAAAAGGTAGACACACAGGGCAATGTGCTGATAAGGACTGGCCATGTTTTATTCAGATGAAGGCTTATCTAAGCCAAGTCATGGGACTATATCATGACTGAAAAACAGGAACTAATCCAAGCAGATGGGGAGCTGACAGAAAAAGTATGACATTCTTTTTTTTTTTTTTTTTAAGATTTTATTTATTTATTTATTTGACAGATCACAAGTAGGCAGAGAGGCAGGCAGATAGAGAGAGGAGGAAGCAGGCTCCCTGCCGAGCAGAGAGCCCAATGTGGGGCTTGATCCCAGGACCCTAGGATCATGACCTGAGCTGCAGGCAGAGGCTTTAACCCACTGAGCCACCAGGCGCCCCAAAGTATGACATTCTAACATGGGAAGAAATTGAAAAGATGGAAGTGAGAAAGAACATGGTAGATTTAGGGAACTACAATTATTTTTGCATGCTTTAAGGGTAGGGCATATATGAATGAGCACAACATAATACTTCTTCAAGAATCCTCGGCTGTGCTTACTTCAAGAATTGCCACCAGTGCTTTGTACTTACCTTTCCTAGGTAATTTTACTCCAGGAAACTCATTGCCAATCCCTGAAACTACATCTTGTTTGGAGCCACCCTTGCCAGTGCCTCAGATTTTCACTTTGTCATTCAGGATATATATATATTTTTTTTAATCAGCTTATTCCTTCTAAAGGACAGAATGTGCAGAGATCTTAGAAAATGATGACCTTAATTGGTCACAGATAGTTTTGTTAAAACATAATTTCTAGAACATTAAATCCCTTCTTGAAATATCTGTGTGTATCTGAAGATAATGATTCATTTATCCTTTCAGAGCAGAATCAGAAAGGTCAACTTTTTTAAAGACACAAGACAAATCAAAGTACTCAATTATTGTGTGTTCAGTATTACCTCCATATACCAACTTTATTTTCTATCTTTCTAAAAATTATTTAACCTATTTATATGAATTCTTTATATGAATATTAAAAACTGAACTATAGGTCGGTCAAAATGATAATATACTCATTGTTATCACGTCCCACTGAATCCACACAGAAAACCTGTAGATGAATAATAATATTTAATGAATGGAGAAATTGAGGCTCCAAAAGGACAAGTGTCTTTGATGATGCCAAGCTATTAAATTACAGAGCCAAGAATCAAACCCAATTCTCTTTGATGACAAAGGCAATTTTGTTTCTACTATTATTACATGTTGCTTACTACTTTTCTAAAAATTCTATTGCAATATGTGTCTTACAGATAGTTTAGATTTTTTCTTTATTTGGCTAAATTATATCATTTATTCTTAACCTAACAATAATTGTTCCTCTTATAAATCAGATCTAAAACAAGAAAGACATTCTGGAAACTAATTATTTTAAACTCCAGGTAATAAGGTTTCAGAGTCCATGATTCCGGTAAAGCTAGGTATTAGTTTGCACTTGGTGAGTTAGAGACCAGATTTATTTTCCCCCTGTAATCACTTACTTCACCTATGCTCTACTGAACATTCAGTTCCCTTTCTTTAATAGTTTACCAGGTGTGTTCTTCCTATCTCTCCATCCATTCTCCACCTTTGCCTTACTGATCTCTTCTCAAAGAATTGACTTATATAGACTTAAGAGTGATAGCTCTTGACCTCTGGCTTCCAGTCTGGCTGGATACTGGGAAGCTAAGTAGGAGAGCAGAGGTAGGAGAATAAGAGTAAGGTTCATGTACTTGTTTTCCAGCTCACCTTTGACTGAAAGTCACATTGCTCTTAAAGTGGCCTCTCCATAAGATTCTCCTGTGAGTTCTAGTGACCATGCCTTTCCTCTACCCTTAACGTTCACGTTAGGAACCATTTTGCTGTTATTAATCCAGACTACTATATTCTCCTGGTGTCTTTTTTTTTTTTTTAAACAACCTGTCCATGCTCTTGTTAATTATCTTATTAAATTCTCCAGAAATTATACCAAATGAGTGTGTCATCATTTTTCTCTTAGGACCTGACTGATTAAAATAACTTGGCAGAAGATCCCAAAACTTTCTGACTTCTTTTATACATTGGAATAGTCTCTGTTATTCAATTTAACTCCAACTCTTTTCTCTTTAAACCTGTTAGGTAGGGATAGAAAAAGAATAGGTATTCTCCTTTGCCATCATAGCTTACTCTTGGGTTGACTGTTTCCCTACATCAACTGGCTGCTGCAGGTGCCACTGTCTACTGGTTCTGGTAGTACAAAGGTGGAAAGAGATCTACCGTGGCTGCAATTCTTTTTTTTTTTTAAGATTTTTAAAATTTATTTGACAGACAGAGATCACAGGTAGGTAGAGAAGCAGGCAGAGAGGAGGAAGGGAAGCCGACTCCCTGCTGAGCAGAGAGCCTGATTCAGGGCTTGATCCCAGGATCCCAGGTCCCTGGGATCATGACCTGAGCCAAAGGCAGAGGCTTTAACCCACTGAGCCACCCAAGTTCCTCAATGCTGGCTGCAGTTCTAACAGCCAACATCAGCTCAACTGGTCACCCCAAACCCTCTTGCTGCTGTGATTCTCACCCAGAAGGTTACTTTTCTTTTGTTTTTTTCTTTCTTAAGATTCTATTTATTTCTTTGACAGAAAGAGAGCACAAGTAGGCATAGGGGCAGGCAGAGGGAGAAGGAGAAGCAGGCTCGCTGCTGAGTAGAGAGCCCGATGCGCAGCTCCATTCCAGGACCTTGAGATCATGACCTGAGCTAAAGGCAGCTGCTTAACTGATTGAGCCACCCAGGCACTCCTCAGCAGGTTTCTCAATCTCTAAAATGTTTACTTAAAGCTCTCCCTCTCCCTACCCTTTATTTTATTTGCTTGTTATATATGGGGAGAAATACTCAAACCTACTACTGGTGGCTTATGAGCAATGATTGCTTCTCTTGCCTCAAGCTATTATATATGAAGCCTGGAGAAGCAGATATAAACTCACTGTCTTGGAGGACTTTTAAAGTCCTAGAAAAGGTGTCTTCCCAGATTATTTTCAGTTTTTCCTTTTCTTTTTCTTTTTTCTTTTCTTTCTTATTTTTATTTTTGGAATCTGAGATATTTAAAGTCATTGTGTATTTACCATGGATCATACATTATTGGTGATGCAAGAGAAAAAGTCCCCCTTATTATATAGCTACATTTACCAAAAAATGAATATACCATTCGCTATAGCCTCTCAAGAAGTATTTATTAAACTAAAGACACATACTTCTTTCCAATAAAAAAGTACATAAAAATGATATGTGGTAGTCTATTGAGTGTTCAAGCAAATGGCTAAGAACAAGTTTTTATAGCAACAACATTAATAGTTCAATATGAGTGGCAGATGTACAAGAGATTATTAAACTTTAAAAAATATATTTGAAAGTTTTAATAATGAATGATTTTGTTTTAAAGGGTCAAAACAAATACATCTATCACCATAAACTGTAGGTCTGAAATACACATTGTTGGTCCTCTTCCTACTACACTTAGAATAAAATTCCAACCTTCGAACTGATCTAGCCCCTGCCTGACTTACCACAGTCCCTCTGACTCATTTTGATCCCATTGTATGGGTAATTCTTTTAGGTTAATGCAGAAGCCAAGTTCTTTCTTCCTGAGATAATTTGCCATACTTAGAACTCTTTGGTAACATTCTTATTTCTGTTCCTTATGCCACTGACCCCTTGTCACTTTTCAGATTTCATCCTAAGTAGTACCTTTTCACAGCGTTTTTCTATGATCAGTGTGTCCCAAAAAAGCTCCCACCATTCATGTAATTCTCTATGAGAGCATCCTGTTTGCTCCCTCTATAATCTGCACCACTGCTTCTAATACTCTATTGCCAGATCTTTCAGTGTATTAACTGTCTTTGTTTTATTCAACTTTATATCCCTATCATGCCTGGTATGTAGAAGACACTCAAGAAGTGCCTATTGCATGATGAAATCTAGTTTGAATAAATCTAAATGAATAAACCTAGCTCTTTGCTTTCAAATGAGCAACAGAGTTGCATCGTGGTAGATGAAGAATTAGATCCCACTCTAAGATACTTTTTACCCATCAAGTTCTAGTGAAATGTTGTTTTAAGCTCTGGTATTTTAATATTGAGAAAGTTTTATGCAAACACCATCATTGTCTCTAAAATATTTTGTGTTTAGTTAGCCTCCAGTGTAGTTATTAATAAAACTATCACAACTGTTTCATAATGTCTTTATTAATCCCATTAACTTTGAGTTAATTCAGATCTTCAGAAAACAAACACAAATAGAAGAATTCCCAATAGAATATGCAGTTGCAGTGTTAGCAAATACCAAAGAAATCAATCAAGACAGCAGTTTACTCAAAGCTTCATTTACAAAGGTATAATCAACAACATTTTTTAATCCCTTTGTCAGGAAGAATAAATGTTCAATTTGTTTTCTGACCAGTTGCTCAAGTACCAAACACCTGTACTGTGTAGATACAGCATTAATCATTCTACCATCCATCTACGTCTTTTCTCAGTGTCTTTATCTTGCCATGATCGTCCTCAGCTTACTTTCTCAAGACTTTTTCTATGAAGAGTCTACATGTATATGAAAAATACAGTGTTGAGATCACATTTTTCATTATGGATGTGTTCAACTTCAGTTTACTTACATTGAATATTTTTACACAGTTACAGGCGATTTGGTTATTCTCCTATTAGTAAAAGAATGCATTTAAGTATTTGAAATTCTCACTTCACACATAAAGTTTATGTCAATTTTGACTAGAGATAAAAACAGCAATTGAGTAAAGAAAATTACGAGAAACCCAAACAAAAGCCTCTCACCTTGAAATGATAGAGAAAAATAATCAGCAATAAAAACACGGAAACAAATGACAAGCTATAAAATCAAACAGGAAAACCATGAAATATAGCATCTAAACAAAGAAAATGCTCTGGAAGTTAATAGTGAAAATAAAACCATATGTTAGTAGCACAGAATGTGTGAGAAAAGGGAAGAAAATAGACTAAGATTCAGATAGATGGAAAGATAATACAGAGGGTAAGAAAAGGAAAGTGGCACAAAGTGGATCTGGTCAGAAGCAAAAGGCAAAAATTGGGGGAGAAAAGAAATAGAGAAAGAAGGTTAAAATATAAGAAAGTAATGTAAAGAAAAGACTAAGGGAAACCTATAGGGGAACTAAATAAAGTGTAAAGGGAGACTGAAAACAATGAAGAAAATGTTCACCCAAAGAACAATTACACATATTCATTAAATATGACCATTATATTTTATGTGCTGTAGAATAAATAGCCAAGTCCCTGGTTACTCCTGCAGTACTGGGGCCATAATCACAAATCCTAAAAGAGCCTCAGAAGCAATAAAATTAATGAGACATCTGGTACAGAGAATATGCTTCCGGCTAGAGTCAGTTGATGCCATTGGAGGAATGGAGCCAGTGTTTCCAGTTCTCCTTATCTTTCAGAAATAAATGGGCATGTTTGACATTTTATGCCACCTACCCTAAATCTACTCTTCTCTTTTTCCTTGCAATTCAAATTTTGATTTGGGGGGGGTGGCGCAGCAAGTGCTCAACTCTAGTCATTATTCCTGGGTTCTTTCATCTAGAGATAGCCATATAAATCAACGGTGAACAGTGAGAGTAAATCCACTGTACTGGCTTCTGGGACTGTGGCAAAGTTTTGCTTTCCTGAAAAAGAATGCCAGCATAGCTGGCATCTTCTCTTTATCCCCCTTCCTTCTTTAAATAGGAGGGGATAGCCAGACCTGCAGCACCCATCATGGTCCAGTTAGACTTGATATTGCTGAGTGACTGAATTAACATCAATGATCTCTTAATTCTGGTGTGTGTGTGTGTGTGTGTGTGAGAGAGAGAGAGAGAGAGAGAGAAATGAACATTTTCAGGTAAACTATTAGTCAATCATTCCATCAGTTAAAGCCAAATATATTCTAAATGATATAGCGGAAATCTAGATTGGGGTGTGAATTATTTTAAATGTTAGTCATATTTTAATACTGTTTTTGACAGACGAAATATGTCAGCAGGCCAGATCCTGACCATAGATCACAAAACTGTGACCTCTACATATTGATTCATTTTGGCAAATGAGCCAAAATTTCCCATTCTGAATGAGTGTTTTGCATTCAGAGTAGCTATTTGTAAAGAACTAAATTTATTCTGAAGAATTCTATCTGTATACTTTTATCCTTATTGAATAAAGGATTTATTTTATAAGTAAGATTTTTCACATCTATATAAGTATATTCTTCATGTTTTCCCAGTGCACTTGGATGTTGTCCATTGTCTCTTCTTTGATGTTCGTATTTATTTAACTGCTCTGTGTCCTCTATGAAATTCGGGTTCAGTTCTTATTTTAATCAAATGTGACTTCCAAAAAGAAAGATTCTGAGATGTTCCCCACCTCCAACTTGAGATATTGCAGAGGACACAGCACCAAGGGGTCAGCAGGGTCGTATAGCAGGGACACAAGGTGCAGTTATCACAAATAAAACCAAGAACCAGCATTTTGCTGGCTGTCATATAGGAAACTAAAAGTGCTAATAAAACACTATTAAAGTCAAACACTGAGCAAGTGCCAAAGAAAGCACATAGCATTTCTTTAGAATAAGTAATAAGAGCCCAAAGAACAGAAGGTGCTATCACAATAAAGAGGATATGGTGGAATAAAAACTTTGGGCACATTGGAAAGAATCCAAAGAACTTGCATGAAACACAAAAGGAGAAGTAGCCTGGGATAAATGTAACATTGATTGCTAGTTCCAACTGGCCTAGAAAATTTCAAGGTACTTATCAGAAAGAAACTAAAAACTGTATCTCTAACTATATGTATGTCATAATGTATATATTTGTCATTTAGTTAGGTATATGATAGAATGTATATAGTTATCATGCCTCACCAAGAATTCAGTTCTCATCAATATAATTTTTTGGAGTATCCTGTGTTGAAGAAACTATGCCCCAAATATCAAATATAGATGCATGAACTGACAAAACATACTTCATGTTTAAAATCAAGATTCTGGTACATACGATAAAAAGAGTTAGGCAAGTAGCATTTTTGACAAAATACTGCCTTCACACATATTTATTTCTTTTGGCTGTTATACTAATATAGTAATTCTTAGATATGTGAATTGTGTTAATATGAGTACATATATATAATTTGATGGTACAAGATATATATATATATATATGTTTGTGTATAATATATATAATTGTTGTTGATAATAAACTTTTTTCTTTTATTTCTACACACCATTCTAAAATGGCTTTTTAAATAGCATGTTATCCATTCTGTTTTTTTGTTGTTGTTATTGTTAGTGTTATTTATAATTTACAATAAAATTATAGGATGTTATTTTGTAGTTATCCTGAACTACAGTTCTATATAATCCTGTAGAACCTATAAATTTGTGGATAGTTTCCCTCAACATAGATAAATTCTTACTTCCTTACTGAATATCAATTAGGTTGTTTTAGTTATACTTTGATGTTTTAGTTATACATCTGACTTGATGTCAGATAACATAGTGAATTGTTACTCTACAAAACTTATTTTTGTATTTTCTCAAAAATAATGACATATTTAATGGAAAATCTCTTTCCTGTGCCTGTTCCAAACTGATAAATTAGAAACCGTTCCCATGCCTTTGCACTGTCAATATGTTTTCTTGCTGGTCCACCAAGCAAACTTATAGCTAAAAGTCACAGTGCATATCTTCTGTTTTCGTATGTTTTGTCCAGCTACAAAACCAAAAAAATTTAGTATTTGTTCTTCACAGTTTTATTCTTTCCCATGGAATTTATGCATACTCAAAAAAGTAATCTAGAGGTATATTTTCTTTAGACATGCCATATAAGCTCCCATATACATCATAATCTAGAGTTAAAATATTTGAAAGAACAATTACATTTAGCATGCTTAACCTTTATCTATTTTTGGTGAGCCCTAAGGCCTCTCTTTTAGACTCTGCTCTTGTGATTCTCTGGTTGAATTTGCACATTGCCTGATGCCTTCTTTTATGATTCTAACAATGGAGACACTTGGGTATTAAAATTTATGGGAAGAGAAGAAACTTCCTATCTCTAGTTTAAGCATCATATTAGCTGTAGAACACAAGTTCCATTTCTTTGATCATTGTTAGCAACAGTCATGGTTATGGCTCTCAGAGCTTCTAACACCTGCCAACCATATCCTTTTGTTGTTGTTGTAGGAGAGCTTTGGTCTAAGAACCAGTAGTAGTGCTGTGATTTTCTTGGAGATCTGAGCGCTGGCTATGTGATGTGTTCCTTAGCTGTAATGATCAGTGTCTTAGCATGATGATCAGTTCCTGTGCTCAGTTTCTACAATATGGTCTCTAACCTTCTTTTTTTGTTGTTCTGTCAGCCTAGAAGTAATAACTACTTCTTCCATTAATAATATCTGTGTTCAGGACACCTGGGTGGTTCAGTTGGTTCAGCATCTGCCTTTGGCTCAGTTGGTGATTCCAGAGACCTGGGATCGAGTCCTGAATGGGGTCCCTGATCAGTGGGGAGCCTGCTTCTCCCTCTGCCACTCCGCCTACTGTGCTTTCTCTCTCTGTGTCAAATAAATAAAATCTTTTTAAAAATTAAAAAGAATGAAAAAAAAGTAATATCTGTGTTATTAGGACACATGATCATGTAGTCAGTTAAGCGTCTGACTTTTGGTTTCTGCCCAGGTCATGATCTCAGGGTTGTGAAATTGAGCCCTACATTGGGCTCCATGCTCAGTTCAGAGTCTGCTTAAGTTTCTCTCCCCCTTTCCCCATCCCCTCTCTAAAATAAATAAATACAGATTTTTAAAAAAAAGTTTATCCAAAAATAAGTTTTATATAAGCATCTCCATTTTTGTCTTCCAGCTTTGCTATATGGTACAACTGATACCCTCTTTAGAATTTTCTTATTTAAATTTCTTATTTAAATTTGTTATGTGGGATTTTTTAAGCTTTACTGATAAAACTGTAAGATATTTAAAGTATGCAATGTAATGATTTGATGTATATATACATTGTGAAAGAACCCCCCACATCAGGTTAACTAACACATCCATCATTATAGGAGTGAGGATGAGGAAATAGGCTTTATCCTTTCCTCTTTAGTGTACTAAGAGATCCAGGCAGTTAATACCTCTGCTCATTAGATTCAATGACCATGATGTCAGAAATGTAGTACCATCTGTGGGATAACAAGGTGCCTAAGATCTAAGGACACTAGAATATAGTAAAGGGTTGACATAGCCCCGAGGCAAGTCTATGCAGATACTTACTGCTACCGGTGAGAACAAATGTTTCGCTAGCTCTTGTATAGTGGTCTAGAACAAGGCTACAAATTAGAGCCATCAGACTAAATCCACAACTCAGCTACTTTTTTTTTTCCACTTAAGTTTTATTGGAACACTGCCATACTTATTCATTTATGTATTGTCTGTGACTGCTTTTGTGCTATAATAACAAAATTGAGCAGTTTTGTTACAGACCAAATATCCTATAAAATCCTAAAATATTTACTTTATGGCCCTTCACACACACACACACACACACACACACACACACACACAAATATTATTATACATATACATGTGTGTGTATATACACATAAATATGTATATATATGGAGAGAGAGAAAGAGGAAGATACCTTGTGTTAAATTCCTAGGGCTGCTATAATAAAATTTGGCAACTTAAACAACAGACAATTATCATCTCACAATTATGGAGGCTCGAACTTGAGATCACTAGTCTGATGGGCTGTGCCTCTTCTGAAGGTGCTAGGGAAGCATCTAATCAAGGCTGTCTCTGAGTTTCTGATTCTTTGGTTTGTGGCCGCAAAACTCCAATTCCCATATGTTGTTCTTCCTGTATGCTTGCATTTGCCAAAATTTTCCCTTTTCATAAAGATCTCACTCAGATTAGGGGCGTACTCTACTCACATTCTACTCGAAACGCACAACTACCCTACTTCCAAATAAAGTCACATCCCGAGGTACTGGGGGGTAGGAGTTCAACACATGAAATTGGGGTCACAATTCAACCAATAGCATTCCTCATCAGAAAAATATAGGCTTGATCAATAACCACATGTATATTTCAGAGGCTATATTGACTTGTTTCTAAAACTTGCCTCAGCTGGAAAAGTGGCTACTATTTATGTCACTTCCTATTTAAAGTTTACACTACTCCACAATCATTCCTTAAGATCCGTTCACCTACAGCATGGGCAAAAGAGCTATTTATTTATTGTTTTATTGTTGTTGTTGTTGTTTTTCAAAAGAGCAGTTTAAATAAAGTTTTGATAGGAACCCTTAGCCCTGCATTTCTGAAGTCTTTGACCACAGCACTGGGATGTGGCATTGCTTTCTCTAGAGACATTTTCAGAGGCTTCATGTAGTGGGTGTTTTGTTTTGTTTTTTCCTGCCATAATAATTTACCCCATTAGAATGAGAACCAAATTTGGGTATTTTTTCTGTTCCTAAATATAACTATATTATTAGAAACTGTCTACATAACTAAGATATTTATGCAGACCCACTAAACACAGTATGAGATGAACTGGGGCCAAAACTACCTTTTTGAACAGACTTCCATAACCCCCAGTGTAATCCATGGGCCATAATGCCATTTATAAATTATAGGTACTAGTGCCAAAATCAGAATCAATGTCTAGAAATCTACTAAATCTTCCTTTTCCGTGGTATACAGTAACAACATAGAAAAGATTACAAGACCCTTTGGAGAAAGCTTAAAGGAAGATTTATAATTTATATATCGGAAGAAACTCTCACATCCCTTTCAAATAAACTAAAAACTGAGTGAGAGGCTGTGACTATCCATTGTGATGATTCAAGTAGTTTCCACCTTATCCAAAATTTGTGTCACATAGATCAAGTGATACTTTAATAGATTGCTAATCTATTGAAATCTCTGAATCCTGCAATTAATTGGAATCTGCTGAAGATCTATGAGGTTCAAAACATTATTACTTTGTTTCTAATGCACATTTTTGAATGTGTGTGCCCATCCTTTAATGTCTAAGTGTTTTGTCAAGCATCTACCATTCTGGAATCCCTCATCCTTACCCTAAAAAGAAGGCCTATCTCAATGAAGACTCTTCTGCCATCTTCCTCACCTGTATAGAAAGGAATACAGATGTGCATTTCAGTGATACTGCCCTCCCTTTCCATTCAGTCTATGTATTACCAGTGCCTTAGAGAAGAATGTCCTCTCAGGCCTCTCTTGCTATATAATCAGAAAGCAGATGGCACAGGATGCATGTAGTTCTATATTCCTATTTCCTGAAGCTTTTGGATTTTTCCCCTTTATATTATGTTAGAAAATTACTCATATTTCAGCCTCACTAAGTGTTGGCAATCATTAGGCCTAGATTTCAGTCAACAAAGCAAACAAATTATTAAAGCAGATTTAATGTATTAAATCCAGAAGCTCTGAGAAGTGTAGCCATATCAACAGTTTGGCCCCATCCAATGATACAGTCTGTATTCTTTCAAAATACATCCTTAGAATGTATATCCATGCATTTTCTGCAGGCTGCCATAATAAAAATTAGCAAAAGCTGAACCCTTTTGTTCTAGTAAAATCATCTCTCCCTTTATTATTTCCTCAGCTATCAAAATGGTAACTGCTTCTTGCAGTTACTAATCTTTGGATTATTCTACCATTTCCCCTTTTGCTATTTCAGTTTTCCAACATCATCATCTATTTAACCAACTCATGGTATCAAATTCCCTCTATTTGATGTTGTTTATGTTTCCTGGCAGGACACAGACTAACTGAGCTACAGAGGAATGTAACAGATTCAAAAAATTGAGCTGAAGATAATTTGGAATATGCTACATTAGTTTTGATCTTAGTGACTTTGTTTTTAATGTTTAACTCTAGAGTTTTCTATTTTGATAGGTAAATTAACTCTGTAACAATAGCTTAACAATGAAAATGAAAATCAGTTCACCTTGTTCAAGTTTCCACAAAGTTTAACATGTCTTGTATAATTTTGATTGAAAGGTTCAATTCCTATTATTAAAAAATCAAAATTTTAGAAGTTGTTTTGTTAATTCTCATATTCTGCTTATTTATCTCTTTTTGAAGTTTCTAATCATTATTTCTTTTTCTGCCCACTGGATTTGCATAGCTGAAGCATAAACAGATGACAAGCACCTGGTAAAATGTTTGAACACAGCTATTATCTAAAACCTTAATCTACTTCCTTTCATAGCTCGAAGTATTTTAGATTGCTTCAATAGAAACATTCTAGCTTATTGATTAAAAAAAATAACTGATCCACTTACCTGAAAATAAATTTGTGTTTTATAATATTAGAAATTTCTGATCACCCTCCTTCTACTTGTCTACCTCTTGAGGAGTATTTGTTCAATTTTTGTCTTTCTTTTTGGGTGATGAAAGTATCTGGAGCTAGACAATCTGGCAAAAATGTACCAAATGTCAGGAACTCAAGTGTTTGAGTTGGGGATAGAAAGATAGGCATGATGCTGTTCTTCCTCTAGAGAATCATTCAGGATAGTTGAAGACTCTACGAAATCTCATGAGTAAGCCACAAAAAAAAATTCATTCATAAGAAAATGATATTCATAAAATACAGATATGAATATGATATTCTTCTTCATAAAATCCTTTAATGTCTTCCCATTGGCCTTGGATAAAATTCAGTTTCCTTGGGTCATTAAGAGGACCTCGTGTCCTCATCTCAGCTCAGCTCCAGTCTCAGTACTTTCTAGTCTTCATCTCGTACATTCTCTGCTCTACCCCAGCTACTGGGGTTTCTGTAGGTTTTTAGAGGGCATGATGTTCTTCTCTCTGGGCCTCCTCACTCCGCTGACCAGCCTGGCCATGCACACTCACCCTTATTCTTTGGTTGTCTAACACTGCATCACTACATCATTCTTTACTTTTCACTTCAATGTCAGCTTATTCTTTTTGCTTCCTTGCATAGATAAAGTGGAATTTCTTTAGGTTCCCAAGGACCTCTCTCTTTTTTTTTAAATTTAAATTTAAGTTAGTTAACATATGGTATACTATTGGTTTCAGGAGTAGAATGATTCATCACTTACATATAATACCCAGTGCTCATCCCAACAAGTGCCTTCCATAATGCCCATTACCCCATTTACCCATCTCCCCACCCACCTCCTCTCTAACAACTCCTTTTGTTCTCTATAGTTAAGAGTCTTATGGTTTGCCTCCCTCTCTGTTTCTGTCTTATTTTATTTTTCCTTCCCTTCCCCTATGTTCATCTGTTTTATTTCTTAAATTCCACATGTGAGTGAAATCATATGATATCTGTCTCTCTCTGACTGACTTATTCCACTTAGCATAGTATATTCTAGTTCCATCCATGTCACCGCAAATGACAAGATTTCATTAGTAATATTCCATTGTGTGTATATACGACCTCTTTCTGACCAGTTCATCAGTTCATGGGCATTTGTGCTCTTTCCACAATTTGGCTATTGTTGATAATACTGCTATAAACATTCGGGTGCAGGTGCCCCTTTGAAACAGCATTGTTGTAACCTATGGATAAATACCAGTAGTGCAATTGCTGGCTCATAAGTTCATTCTATTTTTAACTTTTTGAGGAACCTACATACTGTTTTCCATAGTGGCTGCACTAGTTTGCCTTCCTACCAACAGTGTAAGAGGATGCCCCTTTCTCTGCATCCTCGCCAACATCTATTGTTAATTTTAGCATTCTGACAGATATGAGGTAGTATCTTGTTGTGGTTTTGATTTCTAGTTCCTTGATGATGAGTGGCATTGAGCATTTTTTCATATGTCTGTTAGCCCTTTGTGTGTCTTCTTTGGAGAAATGTCTGATCATGTCTTCTGCTCATTTCTTAACTGAATTTATTTGTTTTGGGGGTGTTGATTTTGATGAGTTCTTTGTAAATTCCCATAAGTAAGCCTTCTCTTGTAATTCTCACTAAATGTTGATTTTAGTTATAGGTTTAAGGTTTCCTTTCCCAAGCAAAGGGTAAGCCCCATGACAGCATGGTAGATGTTTTATGTGGCAAAAACATGGACCATATGATGACCATGTCTGCTGTATGCTGAGTGCCTAGCAAAAAACCTGGAACATTTTAGGCAAAAAACAAACAAGCAAACCATTCATTGCATGAATAAACATTTATTTAGTAGAATGGATAATAGATGAAAATTATTAGGTATTTTAGGACAGATGAGCTAAATGCACTTGAAATATCAAAGGTGATTTTTAATGGGAAAAGTGCATTTAAGTTAGAATAGAGAGATAAAGAAAAATAGAACAAAGTGAAATTTGCCCTGAAATGAATAACATATGAATAGGTAAAACAATGAAGAGAAAATACAAGTACAGTCTTCCTTTTGAGGAATACTGATGAATTACTAGTGTTTTCACCAACATATCTTATGACTCAATAGATCCTCTAAAAGAGTTTCATTTCTTGTATTTCTCTGACTTTTTGAAATGTATGTTTTTTTCTAAAATCTAGTATATTATATATTTTTGTTTTTTATTTTTATGATTTATGTTTATTATTATTATTTATGATCACATATTCTTGACTTTAAAAATATATGATTTTGTCAACATTTTCTCATTGATCCCAACTGACTACAGAATCAGCAGTTCTGTTTGCTAATTTTACTTGTTATCAATAAGGTCACTGTTGGCATTTAGTTTTGGTGATTCATCCTCACTGAGCAGAACTTTCTTGGGACCTAGAACAGTTTCATTTGTGGCCTCTGGGCATTACTTGCCATTCACCCTTCATCTTTCGCAGTCATGGTAACCTCCAAAGCTCATACATTTGCAAACAACACTGGTCATTTCTGACCCCCAAAGAAAGAGGAAGTATTGCCTTCCTCCATTTCAGTACTATTTAACTTCTAGTAAGTTAGGAAGTGAATTTAAACATTTGTTTTGATGTGATTTTATAATAATACATCCATTTAGCTGAATATTTAATTATAGACATATGTTTTCTTGGCACACATTTTTTAAATAGTGTTAGAAAATAATCTTAATACTATCTGACCAGTTGATTTACTAAGAATGTTTGTATTAGTAGTACATAGATTTCCATAGAATTGTATGTATCCTTGACAAATAGCATTGCTCCATCTACATTTATTTACAAAATAATTTAAAATTAAGATAAAAGTAATTAACACCTTTTTTTAAAAAAATATTTTTCATTTATTTAGAGAGAGAGAGAGAGGAGGAGCAAGCATGAGTAGGGGTAGGAGGAGAGGGAGAAGCAGACTTCTTGCTGAATAGGGAGCCCATGTGAACTTGATCCCTGGACCCCTGGGATCATGATCTGAACCAAAGGCAGATGCTTAACTGACTGTGCCACCCAGGTGCCCAATAGTAGCCTCTTTTAATAAGAGTAATTCTGGTGTTCATCTATCTAAGTCACAGTATATTCATTAAACCCAGCCATGTATTGTTGGAAATAGTTTGTATGTATGTTGTATAAATTATATAAATCCATTGCAGTATTGCACATTACTCTCTATTTTAGATTTTTTTATATATACTAAAAGTATCTTACCTAATCCCTATACTTCTTTTGTGAGCTATCCTGTAGCTCCATCATTTTTCTTTCTTCTACATTAATACCATATTTTATACTCTATTGTATTTTATAAAGCTGCTTTATCTCGGTACTTTTTTGGTTTGTTTTCTCCTCAAATTTTGCCTTAAGGTCTTTTGAGCAGTTGAGTTTATCTTGCCGATCAATAATTTAAGGTTTTCATAAAAAAACACTCTCTTCTTCTCCAGGAGCTCATTGCTTTGGTATTATAAAAACAACAATCAGAAGGAAAAAAGTCTACTCTTCGAGATAATATGGCAAGGCATTTCCTATATCATCTTTTTTTTTTTTTCCCCAAAGTCATAGGCATAAATTTGTCAGAACCCTTAAATTGCTTTAAAAATTCAATACTTAGAAGAGAAAGAATACAAAGCATAAAATTAATATACACACATACATTGTGGATTTTTTAATTGTCGTACTGTTCTTAAAAAATAATTATATAAATACACCAATACAGATATATTTTATTTTGTGTGTTATATAAAGCATATTTATAAATATAGGAACATGCATAAAGTAACTCATAGTTTCAGTATTTTAATAATATTTAAGATTTTTTCCTTCTAAAAGTAGTATAAAGATATTCCCAATATGGAATAAAGGGATCTAAAATATCTAGCTCTTCAGTAATTTTGCAATGTCAAGGAAGAAGAGTCATCTAGTATCTACTTGGTTCTAATTCAAAGTTTAAGGGTACATGGCTGTCAGGATTTTCCTAATCTGATATTGTCCTTGCCTTATAACAGTTGTAGTGATGTAGTTTTGGAATATAGGTGAGGTTTGATGGGGTGGGGTCTGGAGCCGCTGGCCAAGAAAGAAATCTTGAGACCTCAATGGTGAAAAATTGTGTTTTATTAAAGCTTGGGGAAAGGACCCAGGGGCAGAAAGAGCCACACTGGGGTCAGGAGGAGCAATTGATTAGATACTTGGAGTTGGGGGACTAATGAAAAGGGAGGTTTTCAAAAGAACTTTCATATGTTAAAGAGGACCTACAAGACCCTTGAGGACTTGCATTGTCAATCCTGGAGGAACATATACTCAGCTTGCCTCAAGTGTTTGTCCGTGGGCTGCAGGTTATAAAGTCATTTAATTTGATCTACATTTCCTTCTGGAAGTTAGGTTATTAATAAGAATGCTTCTTCTTTGTAAATCTCTGAGATATTTGTAAACTGAGGAAGACTCATGTCTTGCAGGGCTATAATCTCTATAAATTAACCATTTGTTTTTCCTTCCCTTAGATTTCAGGGAGGCAGGAATGTCTGAGGAATGTCGCACATATCACACCTGGGGGGCAGGGGAGGAGGGGGTTGGGGGTGTCAGCTTGTGCTTTGTCTTCAGCTTGCCTTCTGCTCCTTCATCAGGAGGAGGGGAGGAAAAATAATGTTTCCCTCTACTCTTCTGAGTTGTCCTGTAATAAAAGACAGATTAACAAAAGAAAAACAAACAGTAGTTTATTAACAGGTATCATTGTGCATACATGGGAGATTCCTAAAGAAAAATAAGTCACTCCCTGATATGGCTTATAATACAGATTTAAATACTATTTAATAGGGAAAGGCACGGGGGAAATAGACTTCTCCGGGGAGAGTTAATGAGTTTTGGGAAAAACGAAATGGGCCTACAGAAGAATAGATGGGAGGTATGAACATTTGTGACAAAATTTGTCAGGCTGTGGTGCAGACTTTGTCTTCTGTCCTATCCTGTCCCCGTCAGCTTCCTTTTCCCTTGATGAAACTCCAGGGCAGGGGATTTATAATTATTGAATTCCTTTTAGAGGATCTATCTTTGGGCAGATAAGGGGAGTTCAGAGAAAGCCACTCCCTGCATTTGCTATTTTTTGAGTGCCTCTAGCTCAAAATAATCATGTAGAGAGCAAAATTGAGTCTCTCATGTCAAGCAGGAACCTGTGTCAAGCAATGATGGAGCACTTTAAGGTACTGCAGCTAGGAGACATGGCGGGACCAGTGTCAGCTGAAACCCCAGAACTGATAAGGAGCTGAACCATAGGACATAGGACGTCATCAGAGACCCAAAACTGATTAAATCCCTTTAAAAAGGGGAGGATTTTGGCAGCAAACTCAAACTCTTCAGACCTGACCCCTCTATGTCTGGCCACTTCAAAAAGGCAACTGCTGCCAAAGGCTCTGCCCAGTTGATCTCCGAAAAGAACCGAGATCCTTTACTGCCTAAACATAAGAGGCAGTAAGTGCCCAGAGCCGATCTGGACCAGACGGAGGCCCTATCTCAACTGCGCGCCCCCATGAGTAAGGGACAAGGCAGGGCTAGCGTAGGGAGAGATGCAAAGGGGGCTCTGTGATCAGGCTCACAGAAATCCCAAAAATGTGGAGGTGTGGGAAAACCAGAGGTAAGGGACAAAAAGAACCACCCTACCCTAGGCTTGGATGAGGACCCTAGGCTTGTGGGGGTGGGTGTCTTTATGGTAATCACCTGTGACCAACAAGGAATAAGGAGACCCTAAAAAGGAAGTAAGCCAGAGAAGGTGTTATCACTAGTCCTTGGTCAATGGTGATTAACAATAGAAATGTTAAGGTCCCTAGTTAGCTTTCTATAAAAGACCAACCCTAAAGTCCCTCATCTGAGGTTGTGTGTGTGTGTGTGTGTGTGTATTCACTTAATGAACTTCTATCTCTGTACTCACCTTTGTCCCAGAGATTCATTCTTGGACTCCATGACAAAGGAACCTAGCTCTCCTGCTTTACCTAGACTGATGTCATGTCTCATGGAGGCTAAGAATGAATCTCACAGACAAAGGAGAGTAAGTGATAGAAGTTTAAGTGAAGATAAGGAAAGAGCTCTCTAGAGTGAGAGGGGTTGCCACTGAGGGCTTTTAGGGATGGTCTTTTATAGAAAGCTAATGAGGGAACTTAAATCTTTTTAACATTTCTATTGATATCCCCACTGAGCTAGGACTAATGCTAATACCTTCAATGGCTTACTTCTTTTTTAAGGTCCAGTAATTCTTTGTTGGCCACAAGTAGCTGTTATAACAAGACCTCACATCTGACACCTAGGTTAGGATAGTCTCCTGTGTTCCCTTATCTCTGGTTTCCTTTCTTCTACTGCATTTTTGAATTTTATGAGCCCAATTCCCAGGACCCCTACCTATCTCTTGCTTCCAAGCCCCATCTCTCCCTCACTTACTTCCAAGATCTTAATGGGTTCCCTTGGAGGGCTATTTGCTTTATCCATAGCAAGCTAAAAAACCCAGCCTAGAAGGGCTATCAGTCTGTTCTATGATCGCTGATTTGTGAACTTCAATAGCCATTCAGTGATCAAGAACTTAAGTACTGGGTTTATTTATTTATTTATTTATTTATTTAAGATTTTATTTATTTATTTGACAGAGAGAGATCACAAGTAGGCAGAGAGGCAGGCAGAGAGAGAGAGAGAGAGAGAGGAGGAGGAAGCAGGCTCCCTGCTGAGCAGAGAGCCTGATGCGGGACTCGATCCCAGGACCCTGAGATCATGACCTGAGCCGAAGGCAGCGGCTTAACCCACTGAGCCACCCAGGCGCCCCTTAAGTACTGGGTTTAGACTCCATGTTTGGGATACTGCATTCATTTATGCTGCACCATGACAGAGAAATAGATTTTCTCTTTTACTACTTTTAAGCCACTAGATTATAGTTTCTATTATTAACAGTAGCTCAGTTTGGTCTACATGTATGTGCGTGTGTGTATGTTTATGTGTGTATATACGTGTGTGTGTGTGTATACAATCCAAAAAGAGAGTGATCAATTACTCTACATCTTAAAAAAAAAGTGAAACAAACTTCTTTCAAAATTCTTTTAATTCCTGATACCCTGACATTTGAACATCCAAACAAAATGATGCAGAAACAACAATCAAGACAAATTTTATACATATGTGTGTGTGTGTGTGTAAAGTTTCTCATTTTGTAAAATGAGCAAAGTAGAGAAAAATGTAAAAAAAGCAATCATCTAAAGGATAAATACGTTTTAATTGTTATATATTGTTAAGTTCTCAGCATATTTTACACAATAGTCAATACAATTTTTAAATCTTGCTTTCTCATGTAATATACTTTATAAAAACTCTCATCCAAATTTCCATAGATATGTTTTACAAGCCTTATTTTTAGTGTTTCAGAATATATTTTACACGAGTTCACCATAATCTACTGTATGATTCCCCTACTGTAATCTTTTGATGCCATCTAATTCTTCATTATGTTTAAACTAAATGTGAAAAAATTTTCGTATACTTTTTATACCAATTATCTCAAGATAGAGTCTCAGGAAGTGAAATTGTTAAACACACATCACTTAAAGCTATTGTTGCATATCATCAAACTGCTTTCCCAAATTGTTTCACCAATATATGTCTAAAATATATCAGATTGCAAACTCTGCAAAGGTGAGGATATTTTATTTTTTCATTGATACATCTTGAATACACACACATATGCACATATATTCAACAAATATTTGAGGAATAGCTGAATGAATGGATGATTCCAAATGGTAACCACATTTAATTAAGCAAGAATCGTTCAATTTTTATTGAGATGTTTGCATAAATGGACTTCAGGTAATCAATCTGGAAAAAGGAAGCAAAGAAGCTTTTGAGGGCAAGAAAAAGGATGCATAAATCTGTCTCCAAGTAAGGACAGTCTATTTGGCAGAGACCACTACTTCAGTTGCCCTAAAGCTGCAGTGGTTAATGTCCAACCTCATGTCAGTGCTTACATTTTTGGCTAAAGATCCAGAGTTCTGTTAGAGATTGCTAGCTTGGGTAAATTCAATTCCATTGTCTGAAATCTAGTTATACAAGTACAAAGAAGTACAAAACTGTCCTTGACTTCCAAACTGAGAGACAGCTACCATAAATTATGCTACCGTTAAGAATATAAAACTTTAGAGTAAGTTCATTTCACTAAACAAAACAAGACAAAACAAAAGAAAGTTACCTCAAAACATACTACTTTCGGGAAAAGCCAAAAAAATTAAAATATAACTGTTCGTTATATCTATTCACCATTGACATGTTGACATAGTAACATATAAAGAACTATTTCTAAAAATTCATTTTAAAAGATTTAATCCTTCCAAAAATTGGACTTATTAATGCTTCTCTAAAACTCTCAATATGTGTTTATCTCAGGCAATATTAGTTTATTCCACAATTCATATTTAAATGTGGTGATTGATTGATTATTGCTTGTTCTAATATTGTAATCTGCTTTAAGAAGGAAGTTCACATTGTTATTGTTTATAGTCAATTCAGTTAAATTCACATACCCCCTATTCCATCTGTTCTAAATATATTCTATGTAACTTCATTACATCATTACTTTTGACTTTTGAAGATGTTCTGGGAGTCTGAGACAGTGTAGTGTGACAAATTAGATTAAATGTTTGTGCATATGTGTGTGTTTTTTATGTGTAAAGTTTCTTTCTCCTTGGGATATTACAGATTTTGCCTTTTGGGTTTTTAGCTCTCTTTTTATCAAATTATTTTCGCATATCATCCAGTCCTGTTCACATGTTATAAAATGAGAATTCTTGCATTCTCTTTCTCTCTCTTTTGTAAATATATATAAATATATACACACATTTATATATATAAATATAAATATATTTATATTATTAACAGTATATAATATAAATGTGTGTATATGTGGGTACATGTGTGTGTGTATATGTGTGTGTGTGTGTGTGTGTGTGTGTGTATACATACCTCCCAAATATGTGAATACATACTTTATGCACATGCACACATTTGGAGAGAAATATATGTATATGAAATCACAAATAATAAAATATATCATCGTTTGTATGAGTTTTATTCTAAAGATTTATTTATTTCTAAAGATAAGCAGGGTAGCTTTTTATATAGTCGCATTTTAATATTATTTTCTCTGAAATGATAAAAAAGGTCCTGAAAATAATCCTGACAGCTCTCTAAAACCACTTGCATTATCTTATTTTGTACTCAAAATGGATATTTATGAAAATTTAATGCAGATAATGAAGCATAGCATTATACTCTATCAATGAGGACACCAATCATGTGTAAAAATATAAAATGAAAAGGACTGTAATTTAATGGACTACACATAAATAACAGTCTTATCATTGCGCTTAGCCTGGTTTCCCATGGAAACAAGAATTATAAAACTACCTAGTGCTCTCACAGTCTAGGTAGCAAATAAAAGTTAAATAACAATTATTACTATTAGGCTATCAGTCAGACTGTCAGTCTCTGTAATGTTAATAACTTCGGCCTTAGCAGCCAGTTTCAGTAAAGTTTACAATGATCTGAGTCTCAGAGCCGAGTAGAAATATAAAACATCAGGAAAATAAAAACAAATCAATCAATTGTAGAGATGTATAAAGAACAAGTGACAAGAAAATTGCAGCAACTTTGCACTTATTCTTCATTTTATTTTAAGTATAGATGTCAGGTTTTATAACAAATTTTATGATGTCCCTTTTCAGCAGGGCATGCGAACCATTTTAAAGATGCCTATTGAAAAGAAATTTAACAAAATACATTACCTTCCTAATATATTTGCTTCCCATATCAAAAAATGCCCAGCAGATTCATAAACTGCGTGAGTAATAAGTGTTCTCTAATCTTCCTGCTGAGGGTCCCTATACCATCTTATGTGATCAGAAATTTTCTGAAATCATCAGCTATAAACACCATTCTTTCTCCTACTCGTTGTTTCCTTACCTCACATCAAAACCATGGTCTGCCACTAATTTTCAACAAAGTCCATGCTATCAAATAATACCTGTCTGTATTTTTATTGTGGAAAAAAGCTATTTGTTGCAATCATTTGTCATGTCATGGGTTTGTTTTAAACCTGACCTTTATTCCTCTTCTCAAGCCTTCTCTTACCATCTTCTTAGTGTGTAACAACTACACATAAAGAAAAATCTATAAAGTAAACTTTGTGGTTTTTTTTTTTTAAATTCTCATCATTCTCTGTGCATTTCATAGAATTAACATTTATCCCCTAACAGTGAAATCTACAAATTGCATTTTATGACAGTAAAACAAAGACTCTTCCAAAATTCTTTAATTTAGAAAGCTGTGTTTCGCCCAACAGAAGCAAATATAATCTTCTTATCTAAGAAAATATGTATCATAAATGCAGGACTTGTGTTGTCTGATAAGCTTTTTGCTTTTTAATTTGTGAAAAGTGATTATTTTAGCCTTAGAAACTATAATTTCAATTCTTATTTAAATAGCCAAATTATAATTCTGAAACTGAAATGTTAGGTTCTAGAATATATGTCTCCACTCTGCATAAATTTCTACTCATTTAATCTCTATTTTTGAAATAATAAGACATGTGTTTTGTTTTGTTTTTAAGAGCAATTTAAAGCATTCTGCAATATTCTAGTTTGGAGAGTATAGTGTTTGGTTCTCTACATCATCTTGGAGCCTTTATATGTGTTTTATTTCCTTCCATTGACTCTTCATATTTACTTTTCATTCTTTATTTCTCAGATTAAATGCCACAATCTCCCAAAAAGCCTTCTCTAACTGCTTTTTCCCCTTAATTATTATCTTTCAGAGTATTATTCATTTCACTGATAGTACTACAGTTTACCTACACTTTTTAAAATCCACTTTATCTATTAGAATCTATTAGAAAATCCACTTTATCTATAGATCTGTAAGGCATATATATCTGCATTATAGATCTATAAATGCATATATAGATCTATAATGCATTATACATATATTTACTTATCTATGTATCTATATCTATATCTATCTATCTATCTGTAAATGTATATATAAATGAATAAAATTTGGCCTCTTAGAGCCTAGATACATTCTGTCAATACACTGTGTCGTTCTATGAGAGACATTAGGAATTAGTGGTACCTTCCAGGACATGAACAATATTCATTTATACAGTTATTTTATAATAATATTTATCCAAGTCTTACTCTACGCAAAGAACTGACTTGACCTCACTGTTCTCAGTGTCTGCAATGCAGATATGCAGGTAAGAAAACACATGGTTTTTGAGGAGAAAAAATGAGAAGCTAACAGAAACAGATAATTTCCCAAGAAGGTAATAAGTACTGTGGGAGGAGAGTACTGGGTGCTGTGAGAGCATCATAGGTAGGGTCAGGAAAAACTTCAAGGAACCAGAAATGTGAAAGGATTTATCTGGTAATAACCAAGAAGAACTTTCCAGGAGGAGGAAAGTACATTTGCATAAACTCAGAGGCCACTAACATCAGGGCATGTTTAAGGAATTTACCAGTTGAGTATAGCTTGATGAGAGTGCACAAGACTGACCAGCAAAGGATGAGCTGGAGAGGTAGGCTAGTGTCTAATCATGACAGGTCCCATACATGAAGTGACCTATCACAAAAGAAGTAAGTTTAGAGTGTCTTTTATTGTTATCTACTAAAATTGTATGGAAATACTAGAAAAATAAATGTTGACTTGAGTCTTTGAGATCTAATCATTCAATTTAAAGACCACATCATGGGAAAGAAAGCTGGATTTCTCATCATATTTCTCACAAGTATACATACATGTTACTAGCTTTGCAAAGGAAAACTAGGATATCCCTGGATCCTGGGATCTGATGTATGTAAACGACAGGGAAGACTTTGGGTATATTTCTTCAGTATTATGGAAAACAAGCCTGAATTTTCTGTACCCTATGTATATGATAAATGAAGGTTATTTCTACAAAGGGCCTCCTGATGTAGTTCAGGGCACTTCCATGTACTAGCTGACATATTTTTCACAAGTCTAACCCACTTAATTCCGTTCTATCTCACGTAGAGTTGTTAGGACAGAAATGCATTAATATTTGAAGAGCACCAAAGCATAAGCCATTTTATGATTAAAAATACGTTTGGCCTATGAGTGCTATATGGTTCTGAAACAGCCTTCTCATTTGTAAAATGAATATGCTATTTGGCCAACATCTACTCCTACTTATAGGAAAGAGCCAGCACCAGAACCCAGATCTCCTGAATTTCAGTACAGTGTTCCTTCTATTATAGTCCGTGTTTCCCAGTAGCCAGATAATTTATGAGAGGATAATAGCTATCAAGTTTTTATGTCTATAACAAGAGGAAAACAGATGTGGGTAATTGAAATAAGTCATAAGGTTTACTATAGTTAGTATTTTAAGTTGTAATGATAGTAAATAAGGATTAAAGTATTAAATTTACTAATACCTTCCTGAGATACATACCTCGTTGAAAAATATAAGAATTCATCCCTTTTGTCAATATACATTTGTGAAATTCAAAGAGTCATGTGAATAGACTACATCTGAAATATGTCTATAAGACAATAATTTAATGTAGAATTAAGATCAGTGCATTTATTTTCAGTAAACATACTTGCCACCTAAAATTTCCTACACTGTCAAAGTAGAGCAGATTAGCTCAGAATCTTGCTTCTAATGAACTGCTGGCAACAGCCATTAGTCTAGTTTAGTTTAGTCTGACACACTCAGCTTTGGGGTGAGAACAAACAGATGTTTTGGTCTTGTCTTTAACTGTAGTGATTTGTTTCCAATGCCTATTTATTTTATTTCATTTTTATATAATGGTGCTCACTATTTTTGCTATATTTCATTTTGGTAGAACTAGTTTTGCTAATTTAATGTTTGAAATGGAAAGTCTAATAGGCCTATGTGGTTATCCACTATATAAAATATAAAAATTACATTTCAAAGAGAGATACTAAATTCATAGACACACAGGTACACAGAATACAGAGTAATCTAGATGATTTACAGATGAGTGAATCAAATAGGAAAGCAGCCCACAGAAATAACACTGCTACTTTTGAAGGAAGGGGCATGTGGCCATATAAATGATGTTAAAGAAGCTGGAATTATGATTGGACTTTCTTAATTAGTTAATATGAAACTCGGCATTGTCTCTGGGTCTTGTGACCTTCATTTGGTGGTGCCTTTCGATAATTATGTAGGGACCCCTTTGAGAATTGAATTATTTACTCTTTGATCCACGATTAAACTGGTTGTTTTCCCCTAAATATTTTAGAATAGTTAATTTACAATGACTTAAAAAAAGAAAATTAAGAATTAGTGGTCCTGCAGCATAAAAGGTATTGTGGTATTTTATATTTAATAGAATGTAGACTTTAAGACACACCAATATTTTATGGATTAAAAGAATTTTATGGATCACATACTGATTGTTACATGCACCTCAGTTTCACAGATGTGCAAATGTGGGAAAGATGTGTTTTAGGAACATAAAAATGGGACACATGTAAGTTTAATTAAAATTCATAAGAACAAGAGAAACTTCTTCAGACTGTTCTGCAAAGATAATAATTTTGGAATGTCTGAAAAAAGTCCCTGGTAAGCAAATGAGTAAATAAGATAGATCAAAAAGAGAGACATGATCTATTTTGTTTGCTGCTACAGAAGGAGCAAACCATTAGCAAGGCTGCGTTTTATATTCTTTACAGTACTAAACTTTTAAAGGCTGGGTAATGTTCCTTTGATAGTCACATCAGCCTTCACTGAGTCTCACAAAGCCCTTAGTTATTACACACTAAGGAAAGGATATTATTTATAATCGTTCATAAATATGGCAAATGAATTGCATTATACCTGTCAACAGGACAAGCGAGGGAGCTTTAGAGAAGGGGATGTGAACTCTGCCATCCCTATCACAGAATCGTGGTGGCTTAGCACATCAAAACTTAGTTTCTCACTCACTTAAAGACAGTGAAAGTTCTGAGATTTTGCATGGTAGCTCTTCTCGGCATATGGTGATTAAAGATTCGGCTGGTTTCTTCTATCTTTTGATGCAGCAGTTTCAATCTGTGTTCTCTGAGATGATTACAGAAAGAACAGAGGGAGCCCGGAGTTACACTGGAGCATCTCTCATAGTTCTTCTTCTTGGTCAGAGCTTTTCACCTGACCCCGTGGACTAACTCAGACCATCTGGGAAGTGTAGTGTAGTTCATCAATAGTCAGGAATTACTACATTCCCAGAATATTTCTGTAGAACTCTTTCCTCCAGCACATATTTATTGGGAATATTTTTATGACATTGCTTCAGTGCTAATATGTAATGACATGAAGGGTAAAATGGTCTGCATATAACTCTACAAAAAAAAGAAGAAAAAGTGTGCTCTGGCCTCTGGCGAAATTTCCCTTCTATTCACCTGTTCCTCAATTTGAACCTGGGTCATCATTTTATTGTAAGTATCAAGCTTTCAGAATGACATGTATCTATTTACATTTTGATTTTCTACTTTCAAACCTATGTTCACTTTGAGACCAGAGACTATAATCTCCCCGTAGACTATAACTGAATCATTTATAGTATACACTCAGTAAAGCATAGTATTAAGTTTAATCGATTTTTATTCAAAACTCCAGTAATACATCCACTTTTCTTTTTTCTTTTTACTTTCTGGGAAAATTAAATTTCAGTTCTCTTAATTCTTTTACTTCATATGAAATTTTCTCAAATTGAACTAATTTTATTAATACTGTTAAATATTGGAAAGTATGAGTTATAGACACCTGAGAAAATATGAGAAAATTGTTCATTGGTCAAATTCATTATAATAGCAAGTAGTTATAATTGAGGATATTACTATTATTTGGAAATATAGATTTGGATTCACAATTGATAGTATATGAACATGAAAAGCTAACATAAATTTGCCAGTTCTGTTTTTAGTCTCTCATCAGAATCAAAACCATTCAGTTCCGCTTTCAGAGTAATGTAGGTACTGAGACATATATGGCATATAATATAATTGATACCAATAATGTATATTGATCACCATTGTGGTATATACTCAAATAGAAGAAATAAATTTAAGAATTATGTGTGATCTTAATCTTTCAGATAATAGGAGAAATGTAATTAATGTTACTTTGTACTATTATGGATAAATGGAAATTTTCATTCAAAAATGATGTATGTTTCAGTGTTTTATAAAGATATCTCAATATACATGTGCTTTAATGTTTTACAGTTTATCACAGCAAGTCTGAACATTAAGTAAACTTTGTTGCTTAAACAGAACTTATATTACTAAATCAGCATAGTAGTTGTACCAAATGCAATAAATTACATGCCTTTTGAATTTAAAGCAACAGCAACAAAAATCATAAGTAGTTTAAGTTAGATTTTAAAGTTTTGCTCTCTCATTGTACATAAATGATGAAATTAATATATAATTAATAATAATCTTGGCACAAACTTCCTCAGCAGTTCTGTGTGACAAGCACCATTCAATCACTCTACAGATATTTACTTAATTAATCTCCAAGCAATTATATGATAATAGATACTATTATTATCCCTGTTGCACAGTTGAGGAAGCTAAGGCACAGACAGGTGGAGTAAATTACCCAAGATCTGGATCTTCATGGTGTGAGTCTTTAAAACTTATACAATGTAATATCTTTAAGAGTGTAAAATAAAAGTGGTCTGATAAAAGACTCAGGTAGTAGAGGCTGCCTTTTGATTGTATAATTCAATACATAGTAATCAATTTAATATATTAAATAGAGTAGTGGAAATATAGACCCCCCCCCAAAAAAAAAAGGAATGTACGGAGAAATAAGATAAAGTAATGTCAAGGCTCAATCACAGTAAATTATCATGCTTATTTGCATTTATATAAATTTATATATTAAAATTACTTATCAACTTTTGATAAATATACTAGAAAGAACGATTTGACTATATGTTGAAAAAAAGAAAATGTACTTTAAATATAAAGATGGATACAGGTTAAAATAAGAAGGATGGTGTCTTAGTCCATTCAGGCTGTATAACAAAACACCTTGGACTGTGTGGCGTATAAACAACAGAAATTTATTTTTCACAGTTCTGGAGGCTAAAAAGTGTGAGATCAAATGACCAGCATTTCCTAGCCTTCTTCTTGTGTCTGGATGGGGCCAAGGAACAGTTTTGGGTCTCTTTTGAAAGAGCTTTAATCCCTTGAAGGTAGAGAGCCCTTATGACTAAATACCCTCTCAAAGGCTCTGTCTCCAAATACTATCACCTTGGAGATTAGGTTTCAAAATATAAATTTCAGAGGGACACATTCAGACCATAGGATTTAGAAAAAGATATGCTACAAAAATGCTAATCAAATCAGCTGGATGGTATCAATATCAGGAACAGTATAGTTCATTGTCTAGAGTAAAATATAGAGGGAATTCTTTTTGATCTTTGGCTAAGCAAAGACTTAGATAGGACACAAAGTAACCAACCATAAAGTAAAAGATGATAATCTGGATTTTGTTGACATTAAAAACATTTTCTAAAGACATTTTTATAAAAGTGGAAAGACAAATGAATGGAAAATATGATTTGCCATTCACACATCTAGGAAAAGACAGTAATCAAGAAGAATAAATAGAAAAAAAAACCCACTTAAAAAAACTGGGGAAAAAAATTATTTGACTAGACACTTCAATAATGAGAAGGAGACAGAAGGTGTCTGAGCAGGAAGTACCAGGAATCCTTCTCTCCATGTAGACAACAACTGTACGGCAGAATCTGTCTGATACAACTATTTTAGAACCCTGGAGTTTACTGAAGAATTATAACTTCCAGGAGAAAACTTGGACTGTAAATTGTTAATTTAGATCACTTTCAACTCTTAGCCCATAGCAGCTACCTATCCTCTGAAATGGCATGTCACTATACTGGATGTAGGTTAGGTGGTTCTGCACAACCATGGGTAATCTCACTGTTGATGATTACCATGGGTAATCTCACTCCTTCAGTTTTATGGACTCAGAAGCCTTCTCAAGAGAGATGAGTAAAGATTAGGAGAGGAAAAGCCTTGACCACTGAGTCAGAGTGGAGATAAGTGTCTTCAGATGTCACTTTTGATTTAGGAGGTCTCTCCAGATGTACCTCTTCATCCCCATAAAGAGACCTCCAATGGGAGGCACCAGGGCTAGAAATCATGATATATATATATAAGACATGGCCAACCAGATGGCCTTAGTCCTTCAACACCTCCCTTTATAGACTGCAGTGCACCAGCTGAAAGCCCAGTCTGGTATTGGGGGCAAGGGGGAGAAGAGGGGCATGCCAAGTTGAGCCTTTATAATCATCTCTGTGATTGGGCCTGAAAAATCACACATGTTTTTTGTCAGGAGCAGGACCCCACATGCTTCACCAAAACTTTATGTTATTTTTCTTTTTAAAAAACATTTTGCAATATTTATAAGGAAATGAATAACTTCTCATTATTCTATAGACCTGCTTCTAATCAAATGTATGGGAATTGCCTGTACTTTGAAGGAACTCATTGGGAAAATTGAAATCAGGACATGTACCATTGTTTTAAGATCATTCATAGATAACCTTTTCAGCTTACCACATGGCTATAATCTATTCAGGTTTTACTTACCTTATTAAATAAATTTTAGAAATTTGTATTTTATTAGAATTTAATAAGAAAAAATGGAGGCACTGTATCCATCTCAAATGTATTAGAAATACATGCATCCTCTAGAAGAGAAGACTCTGAGGGTGAAGGACGTGGAAGCCAGCAATGACAATCTCAGCCCCCGCCCCAGCAATGCAAGGGGTTCCAGAAGCTCACCTGTAAGCTGTTGAGAACCTCTTGCCTGCTGTCCTTGTACACACTTGCCTGCAACTGCCTCCAAGGAATGTGACTTCGTCTGCTTTTGCACTTTTGTATCTCAGATAAGGGCCTCTCTCAGGACATGGATAGGAATAGGGGCATGGGGAGTATGAAAATTTACAAGAGAAGATATGATGCTTTATTGAAGGACTGGGTAGTGGAGTTAGTAAAATAGGATTGTCCATAATTCTACCATCTTTCATTCTTTACTCTTGGGTAGATTCTGTGCCTGTGGGACTAGTAAGCTTCACTTTATACATGGCCTGAGAAGTAAGAGGTCCAAGAGAAGCTTAAGCAAGAGAGGGAATTAATGTGTTCAGTTAACTACAACCATGAGAAGAAAACACTTAAAGCAACATTTAAACAGATAGTTAATCAACAGTGTCATCTTTCTACATGGAGAATACTATTAAGGTTGATAAATCCATAAATACATGAAAATTGGTAGAGAAATTCAACTGAGAGACATTGTTACTTGGTAAAAAAAGAGATATTTTAGATCTTACTTTGAAGGTTAATATAGTACTTTACATAAAATATTAGTCCAGACTAACATATTTTTCAAGATGGTTTTGGGCTAAAAGTCATATTGCTTAGTAGAAGAAAAAGAGGAATGCCAAACAAAATATTCAGTTATTGTTAAACCTATTTAGGTGGCCCTTTTTTTTCTTCTCTTGTTCTAAAGCATCCAATGCAGAGTTTTTGCCATTGTTTTTTATTTTTTTGTCGATTTTTTGCCTTTGACCTAATTCCTGTAAAAAATCTTTGCCATGAATAGCTCTCCATTCATCGGGTCTATCTGGGTAATGCAAGTCAATTAAATTTCAGCAGAACATGTAATTACTGTTGGGAGTCCCTCTGCAAGATTTTCAATTTCTCTTTAGGGATTCAGAACTGAACAATGAATAATTTTGGTTTAATTAAAATTCAAGTATCAAATCCCGCAAGGCTCATTTTACAGAGACCTGCCAATCAGTCAATTGACAGACTCATAAAACTCTTGCTCACTCTGTGACTATCTTCTCCCCAATGTTATAACCCCCCAGTGAAAGACTTTTGTTTGCTGATATTTCATCCCACATATCTTGTAACTTGGCAATCTTATAATGAAAGAAGTGACATCCTATTCCAAATTAATGAGTTATGTGCGGTAGGCGCTGCAGTCCCAGTTTGCACTAGTCTCTCTGGCGTGATGTAAGATGACAAAGTAGTGGTTTTATTTCTTTTTTCAGTATTATAATCTGTATATAGTTATAGTTTACATCTAAACTTGAAAAATAAATGACCTTCTCATAGAGACTATTAGCACATGTAAGAGGATATTTAGTCACTTCATTATTCAATAAGTAGATGCTTACAGTCTGTAATGTTGGCACACTATTTGCTGAAAGTATAAAAGAGAATGATACAAGCAAGTTTTCCATCACAAAGGCCTAGGAGACTCGTGGGAAAAGCAAAAGATTTAATAAAAAAATAGTGTAATGTGAGGTAGGTGTGCTGTCTAGGCAAGTGAAAGTTATGACAAGGCAAACCCCCATGAGAAAGGATCAAAGAAACTTCAACTGATTCTGAACTGACACTTGAGGAAGGAACAGGAGATAGCAAGTCAAGTTTGCAAATCTGGGTGAATATGGAGAAGGAGAAGATTATCCAGGTGAAAGACGCAGTGTATGAAGTTCAGAGGAACCGCACTTGAGTCATTCAAGTCAGATATCCCATCTGAGCCTTGCTACTGAATAGGTTAAGTGAAGGCCTTGTTCAAGAGCGGAGTGAAGAGGAATTGAGTATAAATAGCATAAGAAGACCCCCGAAAGTGGCATGGGTGTTATTTGTGTGGTCCTATTGTGAAAATCTATGAATGTCATGCTGAAGAGTCAGAGTGATCCTCAGTATCCATTAAAATTAACCTGGGGCCATAATATAGAAGTTTCAGTGGAACCATCTCGTTTATGAATCAGGATAATAGTCAAGAAAGTTAAAGAAGGGGCACCTGGTAGCTCAGTGGGTTAAACCTCTGCCTTCAGTTCACATCATGATCTCAGGGTCCTGGGATTGAGCCCCACATCGGGCTCTCTGCTCAGCAGGGATCCTGCTTCCCCCTCTCTCTCTGCCTGCCTCTGTACCTACTTGTGATCTCTCTCTCTGTGTCAAATAAATAAATAAAATCTTTTAAAAAAAAGAAATAAAGAAAGTTAAAGAAATGTCATGAGAACAGATTTGAATTCAGTCTTATTTCATGGTGTTATAATCAAAGTATAATAATTTTTTAAAAATCTATACTGTTAGGGTAATAGGTGTCATATGTATGGGTGAAACAAGAACAGAGTAATGCAGCTTCTGATGTATTCTAGATATATGGCTTAGATGGAATCACAGAGGGGTGGCATAATGATTATAATAATTACATAGTAATGAAAGCATGTTTCTAAGCATATTACCCAAGTTACATATTATAGAACTAATGTTAGCAGTTAATAATAGTAGGTTTTTTGATGTGCCAAGCATTGTGGAAAAGATTTTAGCTGAAGTATTGAATTTCTTCAGAGCAATCTGATGGATTTTTGTTATATCCCCATAATAAAATGAGGGTTCTGATGTATAGAATGGTTAAAAATCTTTCCCAAATTCTCACAGTGCTGGAGGCAGGATTCTGAAAAAGGTTTGAAATAACCTAAAACCAGTATTTTTATGTCCTAGGTATCCTACTTTTTAGTAAAATGAGAAAGCAAATTTGTAATGATTCTCGAGAGTGCAAAATTAAATTTTCAGAAGTTTTCTACTTCATGTTGGCAACTTGAATTCATCTGTGGTGGGGATGTTGAAACCATAGAAATCTACAAACGTGACATGTAAGGGTCATTTTTTTGAACATTGACCAGCATATCTATAGATACAGTAAAGCCCACTAGGTTATGATCAGAAAAGAGACAATGAAAGTAGGGTCACAGAGTATGTCAGGTTCTCTGTGTACACTCTGCAGGATGCCGAAAGATCTTTTGTGTTGTGCTGTGATGAATAAGGAAAGGACTTGTGAAAATCATATCACGAAAGGGCCTTGCTTTAGGATGTAGATGTCTGGATGAGTCTGTGTTTTTTTTTTGTTTGTTTTGTTTGTCTTTTGTTTCTTGCTTCTGTTTTCCTGTTTTTTTTGGGGGGGGGCGGTAGATAGGAGGAAGAAGAGTTGCTTGACTAGAGAAAGAAGAATTTGGCTTTTGTCATTAAAAAAATAAAGCCAGTATGTTGCATCATAATTATCAGAGGAAGATTATGATCATGTCATTAAAATGTCCTGAATATTGGTAGAAATTTTCTTCCCCTGCAAAATGTGCACAAGGCACAAAGAAATGTCAAGAGCTCAAGCAGACTGCTAAAAACAGAGGTGTTGCACTCTTGACAAGTTATTGCTAACCAGAAGGAAAGCTCTGGTCTGAGGAGCAGTTCAAGTATAGATTCACATAAGTTTAGGCTAAAACTGGCAGAAAGTTTAAATGGCATTAATTTAAAAACCAAGTGTTTGCTTCTTTCTTATTTTTGCTAACCTTTGGGTTGTAGGAGCTCAGGATAAGTGAATCATACAAAACGCGCCCTGTCTTAGCACTTTGATTTCTGTCTAAATATACTTGTAAGAGAAAGCACAATTTAATAAGAAAATAGAAAAAAAAATGACTATACTTAGAATAATCTCTTTCAGCCAAAGTTTACAAAGCTAAAAGTTTAATCATTAGGGTTGTTTGGTATCTAGATATATTTAGATTCTGAGTTGGCATGCTGATTATTAGGAAACTTCTAGTCATTTGATTAGAGATAATTAGTTTTAGTCTATTAAGCTCTTCCATCACGAAGTTGAACATAATTTGATTGTTCACACTGAAGTATGGTTTTTCCATGCAATAATTTTTGAATCTTTATAATTAGCAATTATTAAAATAAATACTTATTTTAAAGTACCTTCCTGATCCAAGAACTGATTACCATGGCATTACTTATCAGATGAAGAGCTGTTTAACAAATTTTTATTTCTTAATGACTCTGCATCTAGATATGCAGCAAAAAGTTTATTAGGTCTTTGAATTCAGATTCATGGAGTACGCATGATCTCATGCTGCATATTAAGAACAGGAAGGACCATAAAAGTAGAGTGTTTGCTTTCCTTTCCTCCCATCCTAACATTTTAAATGCCATTTTATAAAAATCTGACACTGTATTTGAATAGCAATTTGGAATTTTCTAGATGCTTTCACAACTTGCTTAGTAATCATAGCTGGTCTAAAGGTGGCAAAAAAAGTTTAATAGAAACTTTACAATGAAGAAATCAAGACAGAAAATATTAATAAATGCTCCCCCAAAGTCATCACTGCGTGATTAAAAGCAAAATGTATCCCACTTTTATTTAACCCACTTTTCCCCGCCATCTACCTTGAAAACTTGTAGCTTAGGTTTGTAAATTTGTACCATGTACCATTGTGTGACATTTAGATGTTATAATTAGAAAGGGAAAAAAGGGAGCAGAAGAAAATTAGAACAGAGAGGAAGAATAAGAACAATGAAAATAAAAGAAAGAAAAGAAAAAGAATTTTTTTGAGTATAGATATTTCTATAACTAAATAATTTCGTAATGACTGAAAATGTTTGCTGTGAGTAATCAAAACTCCAGTTGTAAATTTTCCTCTATTTGTTTCTTGGATGAGTTTTGTTGTGAGCTTAATAACAACTGCTTTTTCAAAAAGTTGCAGCAAGAGTAACATTTTGTGAACCAAAAGTTGCTGAGCAGCACTTTTCTTTTTTATTGGAACATTTCTCTAAGAACTGAGTAAATTAGAATTTACTCCACAATAATGGATAAAATAGATACACTTTGATCCAGAGGGAGTAGAAGATATACAGCATTATCCCCATATGCTCTTTGAAAATGATATTATTCACTTTAGTATTCAAACAAAGAGTAATTTGTAAAGGTTGCGTGCTCTGCAGAGTCATTTTGTCAAATTGCTAAATCTCACTGATTTCTTTAGGGACTGCATCAGCCGCCATGCCATTCAGGACACATCCAGAGGGCAGTTCATTTGACAGTAGTTTGGGGAGACATATTTGTCTGAGTATCAATTTCCTGTCACCTTACATGCTATCTCTATAAATTATTAAAGCAATTGTAAGACTGGAGAACACAGTGATTTTCAAGATGCATTATTTCCTGTTCTGTATTTGACTACAATAAATGTAAGACTTTCCATGAAAGCTGTGATTAAAGCTTGCATTATTTGCTGACTACTTCTTGACCCATCTTTGTTGTATAAATATCCACCAGTCTGATAGGATTTTTCTTTGAGTTAAGCCATAAAGTCCCACGTATTTTCGTGGCTTAGTGTTTGATTTATTTGGCAACATTTTTATTTTGCAGAGAAGAATAAACCACAAGGAAGTTAAATGACTCTCCAAAATCATCTAGATAATTTGGTGGCAAAGAGTGAAGGGAGAGGTATGGGGAGTTTTTGTCTCTGCTCCTTACTGTGTCATTTCAGGGGCCTTCGACATACAGTTGTTACAGATTGTATTGCATTTTGTTCAGAGAGCATGGACACCAAGCTATTGATAATTTTGCATTATTGATATTCCCTTTGTGGTTTAATACACGGTCTATGGTCTATACACACATGCACACACAAAATACTTGGTGTTTCTGTTTCTCTGTCTCTCTCTCTCTGTATATATATATATATATATATATATATATATATATATATATATTATGGCAATATAATCATTCTCCCTCTCATACATATATATAGATATATATATCTACATATATATATATCACCTGTACTTTAAAAAGATGTATTCTCCCTTTCTTTTGTGCAGTATTCTATGAATGTTTATTAAGTAGTATGTTTATTGTATAAAATCTTTCTATCTTAAATACTTGGTTTCATTTTTGACCTATAAGATTCTGAGCCAATAAATTTTAAATAATAAATTTTAAATACTTGTGCACTTCTTTGGAGCATTTTGTGTATATATATTTTTGGGTGCAGAAAAATTTGACATTATAATTTCTTTCTAGACATTAAGATATCTAGACATTTTCATCATTAAGAAAAAATCATTTTACTGGTTTTTGTCTTAAACATATGCATTACAATCTCAGTGTTGAAGAGGTTATTTGATATTTCTACTATTTCAGCAGCAGATATAATTGAATCCATTTCTCTCATCTTATTTTGTGTTTTCTATATAATACAATTTTCTTTTCTCTTTTCCTTTCTCCTATATAATTTAATCAAGGTTTTTTCATTACCTTCGGATGGCTCCAATGTTTTGAAATTTATCTTTCTATTATTTATATAGCTAAACCTTTAGGATTTTAATAGACATGCATGATTCATCATAGTCCAATCATATTATCTCTCAAAAACATTAATCTGTTTGTCCCCATCCCCCATTGCACCCTCGTTATTATTTTAGTCCAGTCTTGTTATTAAGGATCCACAAATGAACCTTGTTGTTATGAATTTATAATCAATATGTATGCAATTTTAGTTTGATCGACTTTATAGAAAATTTCAAGCATGTACTAAAGCAAAGGAAGAGTAACATGAGCCCCCAGGTAACTGTTGCCAAGCATTAGTGACCTCCAGATGCTATACAGCATTTTTTTTTTAAGATTTTATTTATTGGGGCGCCTGGGTGGCTCAGTGGGTTAAGCCGCTGCCTTCAGCTCGGGTCATGATCTCAGGGACCTTCCTTCTCTCTCTCTCTGCCTGCCTCTCCGTCTACTTGTGATCTCTCTCTGTCAAATAAATAAATAAAATCTTTAAAAAAAAATTTTATTTATTTATTTGACAGAGAGAGATCACAAGTAGATGGAGAGGCAGGCAGAGAGAGAGAGAGAGAGAGAGGGAAGCAGGCTCCCTACTGAGCAGAGAGCCCGATGCAGGACTAGATCCCAAGACCCTGAGATCATGACCTGAGCTGAAGGCAGCGGCTTAACCCACTGAGCCACCCAGGCGCCCTATACAACATTTTTTAATTTTTTTTTTAAGATTTTATTTATTTATTTGACAGGCAGAGATCACAAGTAGAAGAGAGGCAGGCAGAGAGGGAGAGGAGGAAGCAGGCTCCCTGCCAAGTAGAGAGGCTGATGTGGGGCTCGATCCCAGGACCCTGGGAACACGACCTGAGCCAAAGGCAGAGGCTTTAACCCACTGAGCCACCCAGGTGCCCCTATACAACATTTTTTAAAAATTTGTTCTTCACATAAGCATTTTGTTTCAATATTTGAAAGACGCTACAAGCATTCACATCATTTCACCATAAATGCTCAATTTTGATGGCAAACAAATAAGACTTTGTAAATGTAATTCAAATAATACTATCATTCCCCAAAAGTTAATATTCTCAGTTATTATTTTCACCCAAAGCTTTAATTTCATTTTCTTCTAGAATATCTGATTTACACATGGCAAGTCTGCATTTATATATTATCTTTTTATTTTATTAACACTTTCTCTACCTTCCTGCCTTTAATAGTCTGCTTCCAGGTGAGTCAATTTGTATATTTTATATGTTCTTTGACTTTGGTTGATTGTTTTTAAAATCTGGGATCCTTAGGACTTTCATTCCTGAAAATTCACAGTCCTTATCCTCACAAATATTACTTCATTCTGTCGCCTTCTTTGGGGTATTTTATCAGACGTGTATCTCAAGCCCTTTAATTCTGTTCTTCCAGTTTATTGACTCCTTTCCTTATGTCCATTTCTCTGTTCTTCCAGGTCTATCTTTTCTTCAGCTCTGTGGAAACCTCTTCAGGTTGGTAAATTCTTCACGTTTTAAAATAAACTTTTATTTAATCTCAGTGAGGATTTAATTCTTAGGACCATATACATTCATATCAGGATGTTTTAATTATTTCGTGTTAAAATTTGTGTTCTTTTCAATACTCTAGTTCTTTTAATAACAAAAGCCTCAAAAAAAGGAAGGAAAGCCCATCATATTTGACCACAGGAATGAACAGTAGGGCCTTATGCTAAGTGAAATAAGCCAGTTATAGAAAGACAGATCTTGCATGATCCCACTTACATGAGGTATCTAACATAGTCAAACTTGGTTGCCAGGGAGGACCTGGAGGGTGGGGAAATGGAAAGTTGTGTGGCAATATGAAGTTTTGGTGATGCAAGATGAGTAAGTTGTAGAGATATGTGCATAGTGTGCGTGGTTGACACTGCTGTACTGCCCACTCCACTGTAATAACTCTTAGGCATTACAGGAGCAGAGGGCAAACTCTGCCTCTCACACATACATACACAAGCACACTCACAATCACACACAACCGCACACAAACGTACACATACATTATTCTACATTGTTCAAACCCTATATTATTGGCAAAACAATACACATCCTTATCTCATCTTAGTATATATTGTCCCTAATATGGTGAGACCAGTATTACTGCAGGAATTTCACCATTTCTTCATTCCTGTGCTGATTAAGGAGAATTATTTTTTGCCCTCTGTATTTGTGAGCCTTTGATGTGCAAAATCAACTTAATGTTTGAAGACATGAATTCAGAGTCTCTAAGGCTCACTTGATGGATTTATTTAAGTAGGGGATATTTATAAGCATGAGAACAAATGAAGAGATTCAGAAGTCTTAGGTGAATAGATTGAAAATTTAAAATTCAGCCCAGGCTGATATAGATGGAAAATTAAAAGGAGATTGTGAGGGAAGGAGAAATTTGGGGACATTCTAATGTGTGTAGTATATATAATACAAAGGAGAATTTTAGAAGTTCTTTTTTTGGTTAAAACACATTTTTGGCATTTAGAATTTCTTCTGTAGAGATTTAAAAATCCTTTTCATTATAATTTGGTCCATTATAACTTGTTATCTGTGATTAGATTAAACTACAAATGGCTTGACATTATATAAGCTATAGCACTTTCAAACTTGTCTAGGCAAGGATGACTATCATGGGATTAGAACTTAGTAAAATTAAGTCTTTTGTTTCTAAGCTATGAACATGCCATAAAGGTCAGTTGTAAAACTGAATATTTTTTTCTCTTACAAGTTCTCACCGGCAATACAGTTATTTCAATTTTTGTGACAATGGCATGTGACCATTTTCTATGTATCATGTAGTTAGAGTATGAAGTCATAAATTCTGTATATATTTTATGCTATATTTATTAAGCAACAGTGTCTTACTGTCTAAATTTCTACATGGTTTCAGTTTCTAAATGTTTAGTTCAATATTACACTGCTTATTTTAACTTCTTGCTATGTTTAAAAATTAAGATACAGGCCAACGCTCTTTGCATAAATAGTGGTAATTGAAAGAAAAAAATGGGCACTGAATTGGAATAACTGAATTGTACCATATTAGTTTCTTGTGTTTTCTTATCTTCATGATAAGAAATAATAAAGTCATGGTGGTGGCTCAGCAAACGTGTCATCAAGTAACCTTGCAATAGTAAGACATGTAAAAGAAATAATGAAGAGCAATTAGAAGTTTATATAGTTTTCTTGTTGTATTCATGAATAATTTTTATTGTATTTCCTGGTGGGAAAGGAAGGAAAACAAAACCAGTAACTGTCAACTTAAAGTAAAAAGTATTTTTATGAAAAGATATTCAGTAGCTCATAAAACTCGTCTTGGTCTAAAACCAAGGGTAGGAATTAGAGTCAGGTTTCTAAGCCAGAGAGGTGTTCCTAGGACACTGCTGCTGGGACCATTGCCATGACACAATCACCCCCATGCCTCTGAAGCTCCACCAGAGCCACCTCAAATCTTAAGTGGATCTATGCTCTTGATTCCAGCACTGGTAACCAATATTTATTGGTAAAAGTCTGTGATTAAGAATCTGAAGTTAAATGTGGTTGAGGTGGCTGAATAGAGCAAGAGGGATATTTTAGCTGCTCTTATGTTTACACCAAAAGTGGAGCAAAGATATGTTTCCATTTGGACAGGTATGGGCAAGTGTACCATGGAGGGATAAAATGACGCAGAAGACTGAATCCTAGAAAATATATCTGAGAAACCCATTAAAATACTTTATAAAGAAAATAATATTTACATTTGGAATCTACGATAACACAAACCCACTTGATAAGTGTCAGTTTAGCAAGATACCCTCTATACCTTATATCTTTTTCTTCTACCCCACTTTTGCCCATCTCAGACACATGAAAAGATGCTTGACATCAGTCATAATCAGGGAAATACAAATCAGAACTACATTCAGATGTCATCTCACAACAGTCAAATGGCTAAAATTAATGACACAAGAAACTACAGGTGTTGGTGAAGGTATGGTGTAAAGGGAACCCTTAACTCTATGGTTGGTGGCAATGCAAACTGGTACAGCCACTGTGGAAAACAGTATGGAGGTTCCTTGAAAAGTTAAAATTAGAACTGTCCTACGACCCATAAATTGCACTACTAGGTATTTTTCAAAGGATACAAAAATGCTAATTCAGGGGGACACATGCACCCCAATGTTTATAGCAGCACCATCAGCAATAACCAAATTATGGAAAGAGCCCCTATGTCCATCAACTTATGAATGGATAAAGAAGAAGTGGTAAATAAATAAAAAGAAGAATGAAACCTTGCCATTTGCAAGGACATAGATGGAGCTAAAGAATATTATGCCAAGTGAAATAAGCCAGTCAGAGTCAGACAAATACCATATGATTTCACTCATGTAGCATTTAAGAAACAAAACACTTGAGCAAAGGGGAAAAAAAGAGAGGGGGAGGCAAACCAAGGAAAAGACTCTTAACTGTTGAGAACAAACTGATGGTTTCCAGAGGGGAGGTGGGGGGGGGATGGGTGAAACAGGTGATGGGGATTAAGGAGGGCGCTTGTTGTGATGAGCACCTGGTGATGTAGGAAAGTGTTGAATCACTATATTATACACATGAGACTAATCCTATACTGTACGTTAACTAACTGGAATTTAAATAAGAACTTAAAAAAAAATGAGATTGAGAAATAAAGAAGTACGCTGTGGAATAAGTAATAGAAGTTAGTTTAAAATGGTACTATAACTTGGGGCTCCTGGATGTCTCAGCTGATTAAGCATCTCCCTAAAGGTCAGGTCATGATCTTGGGGTCCTGAGATCAAGTCCCACAGAGGGCTCCCATCTCAGCAGGGAGTCTGCTTCCTCCTCTCCCTCTGCCCTTCCCTAACCCTTCCCCTTCCCCCTGCTGGTGCTTTCTCAGGCTCTCTTGCTCAAATAAATAAATAAATAAATAAGATATTTAAAAAAAAATTTAAGGTTGGAAATAAGACAACGGAGAGATAATTTATTCAAACTGAAATAATAAGGGTGATTATATAGAAAGAATTTGTTTTAAGTCTTGAAGAATTAGGGTTTATTTATTTATTTGTTTGTTTATAAAAGATTTTATTCATTCATTTGAGAAAGAGAGAGCACAAGCAGGAGGAGAGGCTGAGGGAGAGGAAGAAGCAGACATTCTGCTGAGCTGGGAGTCCTGTATGGGGCTCGATCCCAGAACCCGGATATCATTACCTGAGCTGAAGGCATATGCTTAACCATCTCAGCCACCCTGAAGCCCCAGAAGGTTTTACAGATGCTGAGAAATACGAGGCATAAACCCATGCTGGTAGTCCTGATGTTCTTACGTCTCTTTTACCAGGCACTGAGATCAAAATGAAGCTTCACTGTAACTGCCTTATATTATGAAGTAAATAGGGACATATGATATTTAACTGAGTAAGTTTGGTGAAATTACTATCTGTGAGTTTCAATTTTCTTCTATTTAACATAGATACATTGACCCTTTCTTCTGGCAGTGTTGTTCTGAGCATCAAATAAAATGAGGTAATGTATCTGAAAATGTTTTATGGACCGTAAAGCAGTATAAATGTAAGGTATCGTTATTATTTAGACTATAACTCAGATCACTCAAAGATCCTACTGAGATTTTCAAAGCACAGCAATAAGTGAAAGGTAATAAATGATAATCATGATAAATGAATAAATATAATGAAGAATACTAAATTTATTATGCAATTCAGATTTTCTCCAATGCCTTTTTAGAATTATTACATTAGGCAAAAACACAGAGCTTCATTGTTTCTCAAGTATAAAATATCAAACCCACATGATATTGAAGCAGTAACCTGGTAGAACAGATTTACCACTTCCATATAATAAAATTGGACTTCGATGCAAGTACATTTCACATTTCTTCAAACTTAAGAAGGTATATCAGAGATATTCTAGTATATTACAAAGAAAAAGAACCTGATTTCTAAATGTAGGGTAGGTTAAGTCTCCAAAGAACAAGTAAGAAAAATTATATCTTGTATTGTAGCAAACAAGAGAGCACCATCATGACATTGAATGCATGGACCAAAGAGAAAGTATATGAGACCATCGTTTTGTATTTGTATAGTTAGTTACTGGTCATGTGGCTAAGATATGCCCATTACCAGTGTTTTGTGTAAGTTGCATTGCTGGGACATGAATGTTCTCTGACCACAGCGATCTAAAGCGGTCTGCTGCAGACAAGAAGAAAAGACAGAATAGCAGGAAAGGAAATCCAGATCATTGTAGACCTGAGCTAGTTTCATTGCTGGGAAAATGCAGCCAAGAACCAAGGATAAAGAAAGAATAGAAAATCAAAATAGCCATAAGAAAAGCAAAGAGGATTAAAAAAAGATTATAGCAGATGGGAGTGGTGAATTGAGAAATTAATTTCAGAACTGAGGTTTTGCCCAAGTGTTCCTCTTACATAGTTCCCAACGTGTGATGAATGAGGGGTTACTAGTTTGGATTTTTAAATGCTCTATAGAGAATCTGATTCCTGGCTTAAATGTAGAGAAGTTATTTACACCTGAGCATATGCATTGTTTTCCAATAAGAATAATTTAAATGGCTGGCGAGGATCATCAATTTATTGGTCAGAGCAATTTGGTCAGTTTTTAAAAGATCCTCATTTAAGTTAAAAAAAATAGAAAAATAAAAAATGGGTTATATTTTTTAGAAAAAAAGATGGTCAAATGAAGTATGAGAAATGTCAAAATTATAAATTAGAAGGTAACAAAAGCAACAATTAGACAAGGCTTTGAGAAGCAGGCACGACAAAAATGTATTTTCCTAAATAGAACTTGTATTAAGAATGTAGTACAGAAGAAATTCATTTATAGTGAAAATGTTTGCAAAAATAATCTAGGGAATTAACTAGTGATAACTATATGAATACATATAGCATATGAATACTTATTACTGTATGCTCTATAACTCATTCTTTATTGATATCCAGTTACCTTGAGAGCAGTTATTAATTTCTACCACTTTAAATGTAAGAAAATGAGGTCAAAGAGAATATTTGCTTTCCCCAAAGCCAAATAGAGTTAAAAGTTGCTGGGATTCAAAACTGCTACCTCTAGTCTTATTTTCCTAACTCTTATCTTCTTTCTTCTATTACTACACTATGTAAAAAAGAAAAAATAGTTCTCTATACATACACGAAGCACCTGAAGGCCTGTCATCGATTGTTTTTTTTCCTACCATGCTCATACTCAAGCCAATATTAGCTACATTAAGTAAAGTCACATTAGAATAAAATATCTTAAAATATATTGTGTTATGTTAGGCAGAATAGTTTAGAAATACAAACACAAAGTGAAAATAATCATTCTCATTTACATTTCCATATCTGCAAAACAGTCATGATTTCAGGTGACTTGCTTAACTCTTCATTTTGTTGAAGTGTGCAATTAAGAAAATGGTATTAGATTACCTTATACGGTGTAAGTGGGTAAGCTAATTAGTGATTTCAAAGTACAATTACTAAATAAGAACATTTTAAGAAGATACAGTCAATTTTATATACCATTAGGTTGGAGTAATTTCTCCATAAATTATTTTATTTTTATATGTTTTTATTTTAAATATGCACATTTGTAGTGTTAATTCTCATTTTTCGTGACTTTTCAAGCAAGTACATTACAATCCTAACAATGTAAGTCACCTGCTGTCAAGCTTTCCATGAACTTCTATTCCTTTACAATTTGGACCAGATTTCTTAGCACAGTATCTTAAATGAAAAAATTACTGTGCTTTACTAACTAATTCTTCAAACTTAAGTCATTTTACCTTTTTATTTTACCATATTTGCAGCCAAAATAAATGATCATTTTCTTTACATACTTTATGCTTTCTTCATTTGCAATACCTTTCTAGCCCTGTATCTTCTTTTCATAATTTATCAACTATTCAAAAGACAACTGGATTACCAGCTTCTGTGGGATACCATTTTTATTTGAATCAAGGCTGAAAGTAATTCCTCCTCATTTTTCTTGAAGAATATTTCACTCTTAAAAATTAGTTTACTTTTTTTATGGTTTTCTTACCACACTATTTGTTCCAATTTGATCATGAGTGGTTCTTGCTTATGGATATTTTTTATATTTTCTGTTTCTATACAAAACTGAGATTGCCCAAGACAGTATTATGTTATCATTTATAGAATTTGAAATAACTCCTAAAAGAAATGGACAAGGTTACACTTAATTGTGTACAAATATCAGGTGGGAGAAGTTGTTAAAGACTAACTCCATTTGCAGGTGAGATAGAGATAGATAGAGATAGTCTCTACAAGAGAGCAGTGACTAAAACAGTAAAGGCTATGGTTTTCTGAAGTGTCTGACATATGCCAAATATTTTATAATAATTTGTTTTTTTCTGAAGAGTCGTGAAAAGTAGATATTCTGTCACCCATTTTAGAGATGAAGAAATTGAGTTTCAAAGAGTAGATCTGTTTTTTTCCTAAATCACAGGACTGTGGGATAGATGGGATTTAAAGTAGAATAACTAAAGAAAAATCAGGAAGCACACAGAATAAATCAATAACACCACTAACCATTTTTTACAAGTATCCATGCATGGTATATATACCAAGGTGGACTGTATTCTTAGTCATAAAATAAATCTTAACAAGCTGAAGAAAAAAATGAAGTCATATAGAACATGGTCTAACTGCAGTGATATCAAAAGGATTTTCAGACAATGGTCAACATGGTGTGATGGTGTTCTGAAGCCATACCATCAGCTCTTCCTAATTTCGGCATATATCATAACTATTCTTAGGCAGATTTCTGTACATGGGTCCTCTTTTGTCCTGTTAAGTATTATAATATTTAATTGTATTTTGGGAGTTTCATAGTGTTGTCTCAACAACAATGACAAAATACTACAGCCCTGTTTAGATAGAAACACGATAGTAATATTTCCCTATTTATCTTTTTAGTATGGTTTCCCAAAGGCAAATCAATAATGATTGTGAAAAAAAATTGTCCATGAAACCTTGGAACATGGATGAGGAGAATATGTGAAAAAGAATGAATCTGTTGAAAATCTGTTCAGTTTGGGGAATATCTGTTGGCGTGTGTTGATTAACTCTAGGAAATTTCATTTAAAATTTTTAAAATTTAAAAAAATGCCTTTAAGTGTAGTCCATATACTGGTCATTGAATCTGAAAAGCTAATTCTTTTGGCAATTCTTTTGGCAGTTCAGTAATAAAACAAACCAGCATTTGTTCAACTAGACTCTGTAACATAATTTAATGAACAACTTGATCTTAACATTTTAGGAATTAGTTCAGTTTCCTAAAAATTTTATTCTGAGAATAAATTTGAAACTATTGCTAATATTGGTTACTGGAATAAATGCATTATTAGATCAGGTAAGATGTAGCTCAAGATTCTGAATGTGTTTTTCCTCTAACTTCTGAGAAAATAAGCCAGACAGAAATTACTCTTTAGCTAACATCAATAACCTCATAATAACAATCCCCACAATTTTGTTCTTTGGACTTGAGTTTCTGCACCCAGGCTCCCGCGGGCTTAAGGACCCATCTTGTCCTCTGACCTTGTGTCTCACCAGCTTTCCCAGAGGCAAATCATTTTCTCTTCCTCTTGGAAATGATGCCAAGGTCGGAGCATCTGACTCTTAATGGTGTGAGTGACAGAAAGTCTCTAGGCTTTAAGATGCAGTTTTAAAAGGGCCATAAGCAGGGCTAACATCCGTCAAGACCAAGGCTTCCCTCTCCTCCTGAGCCTTAAATTTATTACACTTTTATATTGGTGTGCGTGTTCCCACCACACAGTGAATGAAAAATCAAGCTGAGTTTGTCCCCAAAACTGAATGAGATACCCATGAACCTTAGGTCAGACAGTATGTGCTCCACATCCTCACCCTGTCTGTCTTCAGCCCCCAAAGATGCCTAAGTTTAGCAGCAAGTATCTGGGGAAATTCCTGTTTATGATTTCTGGAGTACCTTTTAGTTATAAACAGTTGCTTCTAGCCCAAGAGGTAACAACTTACAATAGCTTTGAGCTTCTCCTGATACCAGCTACTTCTGGGGTTGGCAGATGTATTCTAACATCTGTTTTCATGTCATCCTAATTGTCTCATATGTCAAACAGCTCCTAAGGCCCCCTAGAACTGAGGAGTATACCTTCCACAACACAAGACTAATATCTCCATGAGGTTGATTTTACTCTCTTGTGCTACCTAAGCTTGAGAAATGTGACCTCTGATTTCACTTGAATTAAAGTAAATTTTAGTTGAAATGGTGAACCTGCCCTTCTCTGCCAACCTCTGTCCACTCTCAAATGCCCTGACAGATTGAAAATAACCCCACCTTTTCCTTGACTACAAAACCCCCTCCTTCCTACTGTATAAGTGCATTTGTGTCATTCTCTCCTATGAACAGCCTGAAGGAGTTCCCATAGGCTTTTACAGAATTAAACCAGCATAATAACTAGGGTGACAGACTTACAGAAAATGTTTTTATGAAAAAATATAAATTGATCTATTACTGAGAAATGGGGGCTGTGACTTTTAAAACTTGCCTGGCTTTGTTCTGGTGTATTTGTTCACCTTTGAGCTCACTCAAAGCCCTAGTAATTGCCACCATAGACTTTAAATATAAATGGAAAATGTCAGCAGTTCACACATTTCAAAACAAATTTTCAAATCCTTCCCTAATTAGAGAACAGCGTTTTATTATTCTCTTTAGAATCACAGAAGAAGATGAATGGTGAGGAAAAAAGCTAACTAGCTAGGAGAGATGAGGCAAACTTGTTCTACAAGGAGCTGTGCTTTCATTTCTCTCCTGGTATATCTTATTTATGAGGTATCATTAATACATATTGGGTGGAGGTTTTATACAAGATGATCTGAGGGGGAAAAAAATCCTATTTCTTGCAGAAATATCACCCTGTTTGTTATCTAGTGTTTTATTATTTACCTGTCAGAGGCCAGATCAAAAGGTTTAGTCAGTATTCTTACATGCAAAAGGAGCTTTCCTTTATGCCATATTTGAAATTTCCTGGGACCGCCTATGCGTTCACATTTCTTCTGAGCAGGTCAGGTTGTTCAATTTTGCTTTTAACGATTCTCATAATTTAATTTACCTTTATGGGAAATTGTACTTTATTTCAAAACAAAAGGTTCAGCAATTGGGAATGCAATAGTACAAAATTTTCCATATTATGTCAATATCAATCCAAAATGTTGCATTTAAATTATTACCTATGGCAGTTGCTTTAACTTTTCATACTTCTGGTATGCTGTTTAGGATTCAGTTAGATGACTCAACTATTCATAATTCTCTGTAAAACTCAGTTGCTTTATGCAGTCTTGGTCTTAGCAAAATTCCACCACTGACTGGGAGTATACCTCTTCTCCCAATTTAAAGCACTTGCTTATTTAAAACACTTCATAACATCGAAAGATTGGCTCAAAACCCCCAATATTTTTGTACAGAAGATGCATACTTCTCTGAGAAGTATTGTAAGAATGTATTTAAATTCCACTGTATTATTTATTATTTATCCCCTTTTTATAACATCTGTCTCTCCTTGCATTTGATTTTGAATTCCTCAAGTGTCACTCAGTACATTAGTTTTTGCATCCTTGGCGTATAATACAATACATAGCTGACTGAGCAAAAACACTGCAAAAAAATAACCAGTAAATGAATGAATCGATGTCTGACTAGAATGACCTATGTTTCATTCATTTATTCAGAAAATACTTACTAAGCACCTTCTCCATGGCAGGCAAAGCCTGGTTATACAAGTGTTAAGAAAGGAGACACATATCTGTACTGGTTGTGCTTTAGTTTCTATTTGCCAAAAATGTGGTATGGATTACAATTTAAAGGTCAACCAACTTTTTATTTTTGTAAATGTATGGAAGTGGAGCCATTAACCGTGTTCCTAGAGTCAATTTTTCACTCTCAGAATTGCAGCAGAAAAGGCAAGGACACTTGTGGAGATGATCATGAAACATATAATAGCTGAGTGGTAAACTTGTGAGTTTGGATTTGGGACTCTGCTATGTATTACCTGTAGAGGCTGGGGCAAATTGCTTACCCTCTCTCTATGTTTTATTTTCTTCTCTACAAATAGGGAAATAAAATAGTTGTGATACGTATCCAAAGCACTGCCATGAGACTTCAATAAGTCAATGTATGTGAATAGCTTGGAACAATGCCTAGCACATGGTAAGCTCATGATAAATGTTAGCTATTATTATTCTTTGTAGGATTATTTGTCACTAATGAAAGCATTCTAAACTCTCACCACATAATTTGATGTTTAATTCATGGAGAGAAATATGGATGCCTTACCAAATAAAATGTCCACTTATAATCTCTACTACTACTCTTACATAGCATATGGCTTGATCTCTCAAACTCCTAATTCTTTCTTTAAAAAAGTAACTGCACAGATATGTCTGAAAAAAAAATGTTGTTACTTATTTTGTTTTGAGGGGAGGAGGATTGTCAGGTTTTATTTATGAATTTGTTTTTGTATTTGGGCCTGAGATCCTCAAAACTTGGGAAAGGAAGAGAGAGTATCTTAAGGAGGCTCCATGCCCAGTGCATAGCCTGGGTTGGGACTCAGTCTCATGACCTGAGCCAAAGTCAAGAGTCGAATGCTTAACTGACAGAGCCGCCCAAGCACCCCCCAAATCTTTGGATGAGATTATGCAGCTGGAATGATTTTAGCCACCAAACTCCCAATTAACAGATGTAAAATAACATCGAGGTAATCTTGCAGAAAAGGGAAGCCTGAAACATATAAAAAGGCAAAGGGCTCCATGAGTTATTTTATAGAATAATGTATGCCCTCTCCTCCACCCCTCCTTACCAAAGTTTGTCTGGTGCAATTATTTTCCCACTCAAAATCTTATGAGGAGTTTTCGCCTCTGAATCTGAACACATGTGTGCACACATACACTTCCACAGACACGTACACTTAATCATTCCACCTTCTGTGTTGTCTCTTTACTCTGCATCTTTCATATTATTACTAAGTGTAAAGAAATTTACCACTGTATGTACATCTGTATTATTCTCCTTCAAATATGGTGTCTACTGAGCATCCTAGCACAAAAATTGTGCTCAATAAAGTTTTATTGAACCAAATTTAATTGATCAAAGTAAATGGAAGAGTTGTTAAAGTAAAGATAGAAGTCCAGAAGTCAGATACTGATTCTACATATAGAGAGAGTTTATTGGTATCAGGGCTGATTTATGTACAGCTTCAGACACCAAAGTCTCTTTCTACCCATTTTTTTTAATATTTTATTTATTTATTTGACAGACAGAGATCACAAGTAGGCTGAGAGGCAAGCAGAGAGAGAGAGAGGCGGAAGCAGGCTCCCTGCTGAGCAGAGAGCACAATGTGGGGCTCGATCCCAGGACTCTGAGATCATGACCTGAGCCGAAGGCAGAGGTTTTAACCCACTGAGCAACCTAGGCGCCCTTCTTTCTACCCATTCTTAAAACAGCTTCAGTTCCCACAAAACATTTACCTTAACTTGACTGTGAAAATTAATGATAGCATAGTTCTACCTCAGGTCTTTGAAAATACCAAATTCCCAGACATCCTGTGACAATTCAAACATTGAGAAAAAAAAAAAATGGAAATAGAGAGGCCATAAGGTTATTGTAAGTAATATTGCCTTCCTTTATATTATTTCTATTAAAATTGTAGTTATAAAATACTATGAGCTAACAATTATAATGTCTGTATGCCTATTAACGTTTCCCCTAGAGTGTCAATAAAATTGAATCTCCAAATTACCCTGGGGACCTGCTATTGGTCAATTTTCCAGTTTTCAAAGGAGGCATATTATCACAAAGTGAGTTTTATTAATTTTCAATGACTCTAAATCAAATGTCAGCCTCTATGACTTCTTTTAAAAAAATGTAATTGTTCTTTCATTTATAGCTGTCGTCTAAGGCAGAGTAAAATTAAATTTCAACAGAAAAGAGGTAATTAGAATATAGTGTGTCCTCTGGGATAGTATCCAGAGAGATTGTACTCTGTAGATTGCAAGATTTCTTGCCTCTGAATTTGATTCAAGGGCATGAAGATTTTCAGATTTAAATAAACTTGGAATTATAAAGTAAACTTCCAACAAAACTAGCAAATTAGTGATTATTTCTTCACTCCTTTGAAACTACAAATCTTAATTATAATCTGTTGTCTTAAAATCTCCCAAGTTCAGTATAATCATGTATAATATGTGGGGATTGGCATATACTGACTGTAGCAGAAATATGACTTTCCTACCCACTTTCATAAGATAATCTAATTATTTCCTGAAAAAAGCACATATGACTGATGGTAGTTCTTGGGAAAAATTACTGATTTGGAGATATACATGTATATATATTTTTTCCATAGCAGTGTTTTTATATTAAATGAAAAATGACAGGATTTAGACATTTTTCCCAAAGATATCCAGGCTCAGATCTGTTCACACATGTTGTTTCAGACTTAGCATTTTCAGACTCCATTCTGCAAAGACAAATATACTTGTCTGTGGCCTTATCTCTTATTTGTATTTTTTTTCTAATATCCCTTACATTCCAGTTCTGAGATTATGCCTATTCTTGGTATAAGAGAAAAGTAATTTTTATATGTGAAATGTAGGGGGTTTGAGAATTGATTAGAATAATGATAAACAGTGAGTTCTCAAAAGGAACTCATACCTTACAATACATCCACTGCAAAGAATAGATTCAGCTTACTTTAACATAAATTTGTGTGATTTTGTTTGCGTGTATTCTTATGCTGTCCTTGAGATAGAAGTGAGTAGTATTCTGGAGCCAGATCATGTAGCCTCTCATGAGCCAATTTTATGCATCTCTTCACAACTCCACATTCAACAATGTCACATTTATTACTTGAAATTGGCCATGATTTGAGTATTTACACCATAGAAATTGGCAAACAGCTTTAATCAGCTTCAGAGCACAGCTGTTGAGCATTTACCATCACAGCATTGGTGATACTACATGCCAAAACTAATAGTCTATAAATATCACTTTTGAATTTAATTCTGCAGTTACCCAAACCTAAATTTTAAAGAAAAATCAAGATTGGTGATGAAGATGTATGACTATTTTATTTCATCCATACTTTAAAGAGGGTGACTATATCCTGTTTCCCTATGACTGGGATGTAGAATATAATTAAACTAAACCAGAATCTTTCATTATTTATGGAAATTTGTAAAAGTTAATCTATCTTTCATACATGTGGCTGGTTTTATATTCTGCTTTCTCCCCTACATACAAATAAAAGGAACTTTTATTGGGCAGCTCTTTGGTGCCAGATAATATGCAAAACAAATTATTTATACAACGTGCACACACACACACGTGTATTTGTATATATGTTTATTATATACATTTATATATTATTTTAAAAATATCATTGTAAATATATGCAAACTAGTATGGGGATTTTGTTTTGTTCACTGCTTAACTTCCAGAATAAAATAAGACAGATAATAGAAAATTCAAAAATTCAAAATAAAAGTCATGTGCCCTATTTGAATATATATATGAAGTTTCAATGTGCATTTCTATTCCTTATGTAAATTAATACACTCAACAGCTCTGTGAATTATATATTATGAGGTCCATTTTATGAATGCAAAAAACAATTTTCTTTTCCCACTGCCTTTCTGTCCAGATTCTTTTATCTGATTATATTTAGTCAATAAAAATGGTTATTATAGGATGAAGTTTCTAGGTTTATCTACAGTTTTCCTAGCCAGGACCAAATCAAAGTATTTATAATTCATAATCTCTACATGGAAGAATGTAGAGTTTTTAATAATAAATTTTTACCATAAAAGAGTCATATTCTTTGGAGCAGAATGGTCACAGTCTGGTTTATCTTCATTCTAACCTCATTAGTGAGAACTCTTACAATGCAAGATAGTTATGGTTCCTCACTAAAACATATAGAAGTCTGGAAAAGAGAATTAGATTAGTCAAAGTTCTCCAGAGAAACAGAACCAATCTGAGATCTATATCTATATTTGTATATCTATATATCTATGCCTGTATAAATATATAGAGAGAGATTATGGATGGTGGCAAGTCCAAAATCTGCAGTATGGGCCAGCCAGCTAGAGATTTAGGAAAGTAAATATTCAGAGTTGAAGTTTGAAGACATTCTGTGAGAGAATTCCCTTTTGTTCTGGGCAGAAGATATTTTTGTTCTGTTCAGAACTTCACCTGATTGAATAAGGCCCACTCACATAATGGAGAGCAATCTGTTTTATTCAGAGTTCACTTGTATAAATGTTAATCTCATCTAAAAGCACCCTCCCACTTGACACATAAATCATGGAATGCAAAATATATCATCATAGATGTAATAAGAAGTTTGCATGTGGATAATTATAGTTGGTCTTTGTGTCATATCCCTTCCAGGAGAAATGCGAATGGTCATACTTTACATGATGTCTACCTCTAAGAGTCTGGGGAGGAAAACATGTCAAATAAAGAAAACGTATGATAATATATTGGGAAATTCACAGCTACTCGTAATATCAACCTCTGTCGATATTTTTCTGTAACACGGTAGCATGCCAACACTTTGCCAGCCAGTCTTTGTAAACTGGCTACAAAAATGATATGCTGGTGTGCAAGATGAGTAGGAGTCATAATGTCTTCCTATTTCTGGCCCTGTGCTTGGAAAGGTACTGTCTCTTGCAACTCAGGAAGGGCAAACATGATACCCTATACAAAAGGAGACATGTAAAATCAATCAAAATGTTTTATGCATGTAATAGGATTTATTTTTTGCATTTTCCGAATTCTATTTTCTGTATTCTTATATTCTATCACAAATGAAATTTCCCTGTATTAACTTTTAGATTCTAACCCTTATTCTCCATTATGCCACTTTTTTCACTTATTTAGTTGTTGGTGACTATTTTGTTCCCATCAGTGACTATTGATCCTCAGTGGAGCTCTCTTCCTTCTAAACTTTGATTAGTAGCACTTGAAACCGGGAGAATATGGCTGGTTGATTTTATGTCTTTATTACCAAAAATAAGTAATATGTTGTATTAGAAAGACAGAATAAGATGCTAGAAAACATTTTGGGTTGGGAATCAGATATGCCTGTTTGAATATGATCCCTAAGCATGCCTGCGTTGGAACAACTGTCTCAGTTTCTCAACCTAGTCATTAAACTAATAAGGTGGTGAAAGGAGCAGGGATGTGGAAATGTGTCTGTGTGATGTATGTTAGGTTATTACACCTGCTTTAAGGTGTGAGACTAAAGACATAGAGGTATACATAGCATTGTTTATTTTTTTTAAGATTTTATTTATTTATTTGAGAGAAAGGAGAGAGAGCGAGCATGAGAGGAGAGAGGTTAATGGGAGAAGCAGACTCCCTGCTGAGCAGGGAGCCGGATGTGGGACTCGATCCTGGGACTCCAGGACCATGGCCTGAGCCGAAGGCATTCACTCAACCAACTGAGCCACCCAGGCGCCCCTATTCGTAGCATTGTTATAGAACCTGATAAACACTTTTGGAAAACCTAAGTCCTCCATGGGACTCTCACACTCCCACATGTTTTGTTAGTATGTCAAGATGGTAAACCCCTGACAGTTCATTCTGTGGGACTTCTGTCAGTGTTTTATTTCCATCAGTCAAGTTACCTCTAGAACAAAAACCAGACTTTTTATAAAACAGCAGAGTCCTGAAGTTTTAGTATTTCTCTCCTACAACATAAACCACTGGATATGCAGGCATCTGTTTGGGCCCAAGTTATGTTGCCTTTGTAGGACTGGGGATACAGGGGGGTGGCTATATACACTGTGCCTGCTACTTGCTTTGCCAGTGTTAATAAAGTGCTTTGTCTTTGTCCCAGGAGCCTCATACCTTTTGCCAGCAGGCATGAAACAATGAGAGGATAGCTGTTTGTCTCATAAGTAGAGTGAAATCAAATATCTCAAAAAATGCTAGAAAAAAATGATTGACGTTGAAACACCAAAACCTGTATGAACAATAAAAATCAACATTGATCTAGTCTACTGACTCTAGTGCTAGATAAATCAACTATCATTTGAGAGGTATTTTAGAGGTTTTCATTACTGAGATTTAAAAAAAATATATTGATGACAGAGATGAAGGCTAAGATGATGACACTGGAGGCTCCTGAATTTCCCTTTTCCCTGGACACGGCAAAAGTATACTCATACACAGAAAAACCTTCTATGAAAGAAGTCCAGAAACTGGAAGGGGGACTTCTACACATGGGGCCACAGAGAAAATACCACATAAGATTGAATAAGAAAGGCAAGACACAATCTCACCATAAACCCTAACCCTAGCACAGAGCCATACAATCAGGAGGGAAACCCTAACTCCCATTTGATTCCTGAGGAGTCAAGGGTTTGGACTGCGTGTCTAGCCCCTCAGTCTTTAAGGTTCCCACCTGAGGAAACAGCCAACAAAATGAAAATTTATGGAATAGAGGAAAATTTTCAAAATACCTATATGATAAGAGGTTAATAAACAACATATACAAAAAACTCCTACAATTCAGTATTTATTTTTTAAAAAGTAGGTAACTTGATTAACAAATGTGCATAGGACATGAGTTGTCGTTTTTTTCAAAGAGGACGTATAAATCACCAACAGGTACTTAGAAAAGTACTTAACATTACTAAATCATCAGGGAAGCAAATCAAAACCACAAGATATCACCTCACACCTAACAGAAGGTCTTACCAAAAATGCAAGAGATAACAAACGCTGGCAAGGATATGGAGAAGACAGAACTCTTAAACACCGTTGGTGAGAAGGCAAACTGGTATAGCCACTATGAAAAAAAATTATAGAAATTTCTCAAAAAATTAAAACTTGATCTACCATATGATCCAGAAATATGGATCCAGAATCTACCATATGACCCACTTCTGGGATATATATCCATAGGAAGCTGAAACTCAAAAAAATATTGTACTCCCATATTTACTGCAGCATTATTCACAATAGCCAACACATGGAAAAAAATCTAAGTGTCTAACTTTTTGCTTTCACATGGATAAATGAATAAATAAAATATGATAAAAAAGTCTACAGTAGAATATTATCTTGCCTTAAGAAAGCATTTGTGACAACATGGATGAATCTGGAGGGCATTATTTAAAATAAACCAGATAGAAAAAGACAAATATTTACATGTGGAATCTTAGGAAGAAAAAAAGAAAGAAAGAGATGAAAAGGAAAAACAACAACAACAACTCACAGAAACAGTAGAAAAGTGGTTTCCAGGGGCACCTGGTCAGCTCAGTGGGTTAAGTCCTCTGCCTTCAGCTCAGGTCATGATCTCAGGGTCCTGGGATCAAGCCCCGCATTGGGCTCTCTGCTCAGCAGGGAGCCTGCTTTCTCCTCTCTCTGCCTGCCTCTCTGCCTACTTGTAATCTCTGTCTGACAAACAAATAAAATCTTAAAAAAAAAAAAAAAAAAGGTGGTTTTCAGGGCTTGTACCAGGGCAGAGGGGTATAGAGAACATTGATAGATGGTACAGACTTTCGGTTATAAGATAAATAGATCTGAGGGTTTAATATTTAATATGGTGATTGTAGTGATAATACTGCATTGTATAATTGAAAATTTTTAAGACACTAGAACTTTTTGCTTTCACATACACCAAACAAAACAAAACAAAACAAAAAGGTAGATATATGAGGTGATGGTTATGTTAATAATGGAATGGTGGGAATCCTCATACAATGCATACAAATTGTCATGTTGCACATTTTAGATATATTACCATTTTCAGTTATACCTCAGTAAAGCTGAGAAGTAGAAAGAAATTATATTTATAAATGTTTACTTCTGCTTTCTTTTTTTGAAGTTTTAATTACAAGCTTAAATATACACTAAGAATTTGTCAGTTTTCATAGTCTTTATAACTTTTATTACTGTATTTTTCCCTCTGCTTCAAATTTATTCCTTTAAACTTGAATCTTTATTGAATTCATTCATTTTTTCCCGTTAGACTTGGATGTCTAAGTAAGAGTATGCTGGATTTCTTTTAATATTTTAGAGTTCTGAGATCAGTAACAGACTTAATGATTAGTATGTCAAGGAGAAGCCCAGGAAATCTGTATTTTAGCAAGCAGTTGGATATTTTTTTAAATGACCTGACATTTTAGACAACACTCCCTTATTGTTAGAAACATTAAAGTTTTTAATCTATGGGTCTTAACAATAGTATACTAGTATACTATTAATAGTATACCGCAATAAAACACTGTCAAACATAGGCATTTTAGTTTTTGACTCAAGTGTCAAATGATAACCCCAAGACTGGAGTTTGTAGAAAGTAGTATTTCTTATGTATTCATTATATTCATAGAAATTATAGGAAACATGCTAAAATCTTTTCTCATTTTTGTCTAGAGTTAAATCTCTTTTTGATTTAGAAGAACTTAAGGTTATTGAATATTTAATGGGGGATTTAGATTGGGTAAAAATCTAGGATACTTGAAGTTTTTTAAGAAGGATGCTTGTATTAGTCAGAAATGAATGCTTTATACCACCCATTAATTGTGTTGGTTATGTTCTACTAATTTTGATGTGTTTCAGGAAGTTATTGTGACATTTCTTTAAAAGAATGTGCTTTGGATTTAGGCAACCTGCCACTTTTACCTCTGTAAAATTTGGGAAAATGTCTGTCTTTAAGTCTTAATTTCCTTGTCACTGAAATGAAGAAAATTAATCTCCAGTATAATTAGGAGAAGTAAACAAGATTCTGTTGTAAAGCACTTTGTAGAACGTTTGTCCCATACTATAGACTGAAAGTGTATTTCATTGATTTACTTCAAAAGCTTGTTCATATTTTCCATTGGACCCTGCAAGATTCATGACCTTAAATTTGGGAGCATAAATATTGGTGGTCTCAATTGTTTTATATTGATCTCATACTTTAAATAGATTACTGTAAAGTGGCCTGCTTACAAACTAAAAAAATTGGAAACTGCAGGACATACATCTCTCAATCTTTCTCTGATTGTAAATAATTCACTCTATTGAAAAACAAAAGAACTCTGGCAAAAAAATATATACGTGTAATAATTCATCTCAACTTTTTTTTCTCTCCTGAATGATGGGTTTAAAATATTTTTAATAGATGAAAATTACTGAAAAGACACTCTAAATAGTATCTAATGTGTATTTATAATGATTGGCATGTATTTTAGAATATGTAAACATTTTCAGAGGTAAAAAGTTTTCTTTACAAAAGACCTTGGTCACATCTCACTTCTTAGTCATGTAATTATGCACTCAGCAGCTGTTAGATTCTAAGCACTGTCCTAGGCACTGGACACATGCTATTGACTAAGGTAGACTCATTCCTGGACATCACAATTCTTTCCCAACCATTCGAGATCCTAGCCTTCTCTGATCCCTATAGAACTCTCTCTATTATATATTCTAGCACCAAAGCTAATACTTCAGGCTGTCCTCTATGTATGTGTCTTACTATAATGCTAAACATAGACTATGCTCAATAAAAAATGGACTAGTTGAATTGAATTAGACATGAGGTACGTTGTAAATAAAAAACTTCCAGCACAGAGTAACATTTTCTGTTCTTTTCCAGACAATAAACCATACCACTAGTTGTTAGAAATACAAAGTAGAGAATTTTCAGCTCAGATTATTTAAAAATTAGTAGTATATTCTATACGTAGTGTATTCCACATTCATTACTCAGAACTATAAAAATTGCACAAATTCATCTGGACATCTTTCAGTGTTTGGTTAGTTTTCTAAAGATTTCTTTGGAGAATTATGAGCTTTCTTGATCTGCTTCCTGTTTTTCATTGAGCTCTATTAAAACATTTACTTTTTTTTTTTAAAGATATGATTTGCTCACAGATTTTAACAAACTGCTTTTCACAATAGCCAGATTTAAAGATTATTTACATTTTATGATAAATGTACTCTGTGTGTGTGCATTGGTATATCTATCTAGCTATCTATCTAAATACCCTATTTTTTTTTTTAAAGATTTTATTTATTTATTTGACAGAGAGAGATCACACATAGGCAGAGAGGCAGGCAGAGAGAGAGAGGAGGAAGCAGGCTCCCTGCTGAGCAGAGAGCCCGATGCGGGACTCGATCCCTGGACCCTGAGATCATGACCTGAGCCGAAGGCAGCGGCTTAACCCACTGAGCCACCCAGGCGCCCCTAAATACCCTATTTTTAAAAAGGCAGCATATGAACTAAACTTTGAAAATATTCAAAGAATAACATATCCATGGTATTTTTTTGCAAACATATCTCTGTCCTAAAAATATACTTTCATAAATCTACATTATGGATTTATAAAATAATACTAAATTTTATTTTACTATGTGTTTTAAAATACATGTATCTGGTAATAAAAGAATCTTATTTTTATTGTATAAATTTAAAATACCATAAATCTTAAACAAATTTTAGATCACCCATTATATTGTTTCCCAGATATAAACTTTATTAAGATTTTCTTTTATTGGGATGCCTGGGTGGCTCAGTGGGTTAAGCCTCTGTCTTCAGCTCAGGTCATGATCTCAGGGTCCTGGGATCAAGCCCTGCATCAGGCTCTCTGTTCAGTAGGGGGAGGCCTGCTTTCCCCCCTACCCAGGCTTGCCTGCTTCACTGCCTACTTGTGATCTCTCTCTCTCTGTCAAACAAATAAATAAAAATCTTAAAAAAAAAAAAGATTTTCTTTTATTGCTTTCTCTCTTTTTCAATGTGTGTGTAAATCTGTGTGAGTACTTACACATCTGTGTATGTGTGTATGTTTTTATGTGCATGCATCTACACATATATTACATTTAATATTGCATATGGGTTGTGTTTACATATATACATGTTATACGTCATAAACATTTTATGTGGATTGTGACATGGGCATGCTCAAAGGATGCACACTTTAGTATTTATACTCTTATTTTTAATTTAGCAACATACCGTAACCATTTTAAGTCAAAATATATTTTATCATACAAAGTTACTATTTAACCAAGCCCCAATGGTTTTTTGTGGGGTTTTGTTTTTGTTTTTGTTTTTGTTTTTTACCAAGCCTCAACTGTTGAGAAATTAAGTTACCAATTCTGTCATCACAAAAAATTCTATATAAAACCATCTAAGTAATGAATATTTGTGTTTAATTTTTATTTTTGCTCTTCTCTTACATTTATTTTTCTTCTTTCTTTTTCCTGTCTTATCTGTGAATATAGCAATAAAATTAAACTGTGTATCCCTTATTTTGGTGGTTTTCATGCTCTTTGTAAGGTGAGGATAAACCCTGTTGTCCTTCACTGATTTCTTCTCATTCTTGGGCCTTGACTCACAATTGGTGCACCTCTGAACACCACTCTGGATACTGGAGGAGATTTTAGGCACCAAGGTAGGCAGGCAAGTAGGCCATAGGAGTTTTCTGACAATTTACAGATTCTCTTCTTTGGAAATAATAGCATGATCAGTGTCTAGGGCATTGAAGAGGGAGGTGATTTTTTTCGGATGAAGGAGCTGATCCCCAAATGTTGCTTTTCACGTAAGAGAGAAAATGAAAATCAATTACAGGGCTTCAGGAGAAAGTAGAGGAAAGTAACAACAGCACAGCTTTCCAATTTAATCTTCGTATAAGGGTTAATTTAAAGAACATTTTCTAAGGTAAGAAGAAGCCTACATCTTCTTTGGAAGCTCCAAAATCAGTCAACAAAGAGAAGAATAGAGAATTATATTGCGTCTAAGTGTAGATAATTAATGCTTTGCAAGTACAATAAGAATATTGAGGCTATTATGTTGTATTAAGAAATGAGTAAAATTCATTGTAATTGTAAATAGTGTATGTATGAATTAATCAACATTTAAACTTTCAGAGAGATCAAATAGAAACATAGATGCATAAACAGATACTTAAAAGGAATTTTACTGAGTATTTGTCTAGCTTAATTATGAAGTACGTAAGAATCATTGATTTATGAAATGCATAGATTTTTAAAGCTGGAAGAATCTTTACAAACTGAGTAATTCAGCTCCTTTATTTCACTAATTTGGTAACAGATTTAAAAAATGAATAGCAATTTATAGGAAACTTAATCTATAAAGCAAAATTTCTACTGTTTGAATGAATGTAAATTAAAATAACTTTGGGAACAATTCAATTTTTGAAAACTTACTAAGAATCGTTGGTAATACAGACTTTATAAAAGCTACAAGTCAGGAGGAATACTGCTTTTTTTTGAAGCCTGTTGAAGGTTTATAGCAAGTAAATGAATGTAATGCACAAGCGTTTACATGCATTTCTAATATAATAAAGTTAAGTGATATGTGAAGACTTCAGAGGAAAGTCATAAATGCCATCATAAGTGGGGTTAGAATACAAATTAGGAACAATTTAGCCAGTTAGAAAAGCTAACGGAAAGGTCAAGGTATTCACGAACCATGAAAATTTCAATTTTCCTGACATTTCCTCCAGAGATGTGAAGTTCACAATATCCAAAGGAGCTTTTAGATTCTCTCTCAAAGACTAGAAGACATTCTTTTTTTTTTTTTCAGTCAATAAGCAACTAATAAGACAAGTGAATAGAGAAGCAGCAGTCCTAAGAAACTTAGTGAATATGGGAAAACCTTGGAGCTGCTTAATTTGGAAGGTCTACTGATTTCATCAGATCTAGATAGTTTGGAAGATATTCCAATTACTAAAAATACTGCAGCCTGAAGGAGATATACCAAATGTCAGAATGTTAGGTCATGGTCATAATGAAGAATAGAAGCTAACTAAATTTTCATGCTGACATTAAGGAAGGCACATTCCAGTTATTTTATTTACCTATTGTCTTGGGCAGGTTATTTCATTTCTCTGAGGTTCAGTTTTCATATTTAGGAAAATAAAATAGGCATATATTCTTTTCAAGATCATTAAGGACTCTAAGGACTGATGGAATATATGGAAGTTCTTGATAAATAGTGAATGCATATTGACTACCTTTGAAAAACATAGCCCAAAATTTAGATTGTATGATATTTTATGGGATTTGAAAAAATAATTGGAAATGAAATACAATTAAAAATAAAATAAATATATCACTTCCACGCTTACATACATAAAGATGAGTTGAGTTTTTTTCTTAAAAAAACTAACACTAAATCCTATAAACCTGATTATTTGAAACAAAAACATTCTTATTTAATGAAATTACATGTTCAAAATACTTTTTTTAAAAATTAAAATTTGGCCAGGTAAAGGAACACACTGTATGGTATATTTTGTAAAATCATGTCTTCATGCTGCATTCAATAAGGCCTATCCACTTTACTACAAGCAATATATTGGAATGAGGAGAAAAAGTAGTCTTGCAATGTACCTTTCTATTGCTACAAAAAAGGAAGAAGTGTCGGTTTTCATATCAAATGTTATTTTCATTGAAGAATTGGAGAATTCTTTCCCCTGTGCATGGGGATAGCAAAGTGTAAAATATGGCTGTTTGGAGGCTACAGATGCTAAATGATATTCAAGGTATCAGACTAGAAATGGGGATACGATGAAAAGCCCCCTCAGTTTCTCTGTCTCTGAATGCCGAGTCACATCTGGCTGGTGTGTCTGCAGAGGTGATCTATACATGTAGCATGCTGCTTCACTTCAGTGCTAGAGAAACTCAGAGAAAGAAAATTCTGGACATTTGGGAGCCCTTCTCCACAGTGCCTGAGTCCATCCTGGACTCACAGCTCTTAGACGCTATTTTCCTGAAAGCTTGATGGAAAATTCTCAGAGCAAATAAGAGTGACCACTAGGGAGGGGTTTCTTAGAGTCTCTCCTCAGGGACTCCGATGCAAGTAATAAAGGCTGTAAAACTGAATGGCAGGGAATATATGCTAGAAGTAAGATACAGAATATTAAAAGACACTTGGATGGTGTCTAGTCTTTCAGTAACGGCAGACATGCCAGATATATTACTACAAGCACTATCAGGTATGTAATAGTTTTAATAATTTTTTTAGTATTGTATTTTTTGCTTTTTAATGTGTTGTAGTCACCAATTTAAAAATATACCGCAGAAATATACCCTATTTTGTTTTAACTGTAGAAGGGAGAAAATATATTTTCAAATGGCCAGCAAATACATGTAAATGTTTTAAATGCTTATCACAAAGGGTATCTTTAACATTTAGAGTACTACTCTGCCATCTAGAGGAATACAGAGAGTCTGACACATAATAGGAGGAAATAAAACTAAAATGAATTCTTTATGCATAGAATGTAAAATAATGATAACACGGTAAATAAATAATGTAAAAGCTCCACAGACAGTGAGATTTCCCACGAGCTTGTTAACATAGATAACACAGGCAATAATGATTAAAAAAAACATACAAATAAATAAATGGACACAGGCACACACGGCCGCAAAGAAGTAAAATGTGCATTTTTCAGCTTTATTGAGCTACAGTTGACACATAATATTGTGTAAGTTTAGGATATACATGATTTGATGGTCACATATATTGTAAAATCTTTACCCCAATAAAGTTAGTTAACATAGCTATCACCTCACCTTGTGGTCATTTTGGTGTGTGTGGTGAGAAGTTTTTAAAATCTACTTTCTCAGCACATTTCAAGTATATAATACAGTATTATTAACCAAAGTTACCATGCTGGACCAAAGAGCCCAGAACTTAGTTATCTTATAACTGGAAGTTTTTGTATTCTTTGACTGTCTTCTCCCATTTTCCCCCACCTTTGACAGACACCAGTCAACTGGTTATTTATTTTTTTAGTCTGATTTTAGATTCTGAGTGGAAGTGAGATCACATAGTATTTGTCAAAACATGTACATATTGATCTTTGTTTATTTTTTGTTATAGAGACAATAAGCAATTTTCAAATAAATTACACCTATGAATCATTTTCTCTCTTTCTCTCTCATGAAATTCTTTGGCTATGACTCTGCATCTTGGAATACAGTGTCTTAAGAGTTGATGTCTCCTTTCTAAGTGACTGACCTTTATATTCGGAGCCATACATATATTAGAACCCAGCTTGCACTCTAGTCACTTTCTTGCATACACAGCAAGAGAAAAGAGCACAGTGCCTTCTCAGGTCTCTTCCATGGAAAGCTTAATTCCTTTCAAACATTTCTAATCTGTTAGTGTTTATTCTGAACGAAATTAGAAGGTATAATGTTTAAAGTATTTTTCTGCTCTAGCAGTCAGTATGCTGGTTACTTAATAAAAATATATGTATTTTGACAATACAATGATATACAGATTTTAATGTATCCCTAACTTTTGTTGTCATTGTTGTTGCTCATCTGTGTTCAACACAGCGCATTCCAATTGAACTATTGTATACAGTGTGTGATTTCAGGCAAAAAAAAAAAATAAAGGAAGGTACATGGAAAAGTCACTCTCCACTGTATTGAATGAATTTATGTCAAAGAACAAGAAAACAGTCGGTAGCTATAGTAAACTCCTGTTGTCTTTTAAAAAGGTCTCTGTACAAGTTGACATTTTTGTATTGGTCACCTTGTGAACAGAAGCTATTCCAATAAAAGTCGATTTACCTCAAAGCAAGTGTGAAACATGTAGTTTGGAGAATTGGCCTATTCGTTCATTTTGTGGCTAAAAAAAGAGGAAGAAAAAATCTTGCTTCGGGTGGAATCAAAATATCTAAGACAATGATCATCCTAAAATAAAATAAAATAAAATAAAATAAAATGTGTACTTGCTCAAAGTAATTAGGTAATAGGATCTACCAAGTCATCAACAAAGAACTCTTAGAAACTGTCTTCAAAAAGGAATATATTAATATTCTGTGATTCTTCTTACATAAAGAAAAGCATGCTCTTCTTCTGTATTATTATCTCAGTAAGTTTCATAGTCCCCTTCGGAATTATCAAATCTAAATATGTTTAATATGATCTAACTTTTAAAGACTTTTAAAATGTAAAATAAAATGCAGATGCAAAAATCTGTATAAAACCAAATCTAGGGGCACCTGGGTGGCTCAGTCTGTTAAGCCTCTGCCTTCGGCTCAGGTCATGATCCCAGGGTTCTGGGATTGAGCTCCGCATCGTTCCCTGCTCAGCGGGGAGTCTGCTTCCCTCCACCCCCCACCGCCTGCCTCTCTGCCTACTCGTGATCTCTCTCTGTCAAATAAATAAATAAAATCTTAAAAAAAAAAAAAAAACAAATCTATATAGCTTCATGGATTATAAGTTTTGATAAAGCAAATACCGCCAAAGTCAAGAAAAATAATTAAGCCAGAACTCAACAAGTCCCTCGTAGATTCAGATTCAATCTCAAAACTGGGTCTTTCCTGTCAAGTGTAGCCCTTCTCCTGACCCTCACATTAACCATTTCCTCTCATATCTTCATAACTTTGCATTCCAGCCCTCAGTTTAGTCCTTCCTGTCCATTTGGTTTTAATTAATGTGACTTTAAGTCTTGTTTAACCTACAAGTCTCCCTTCTATCATTTTCATTTCCTTGTAACTAACCTGTTGAAAAGCTCGAAGGATTTTGTAATTTAGGATTTCCCACAGTCTGCATTTTGCTGATTGCACATGTACATACAGTTCGGTATGTTCCCCAACACCCATGTTTCTTGCAGATTGGCAGTCGGATTCACAGTTTCATTAGCGTTATGTACAGTCCCTTTGGCAAGACCTTAGGTAGTGGCGTATTTTATTTTGTTTCATTTTATATCAAGAGATCATTTGTCTCGGTGTTTTTATCAGTTACTGTTCTTCCACGCTTAGATCAATTGGTGCATAGTGCATAGCAAATTGACAATAGTGAAAAAGAAAAAAAGTGCTTCAATTACTATTTTTTTTCATTGTACTATAACTCATTTTATTTTATTTTTTATTTTATTTTATTTTATTTTTTCAGTGTTCAGTATTTCAGTGTTCATTGTTTATGCACCACCCCCAGGGCTCCATGTAATACGTGACCCCCTTAATACCCACCACCAGGCTCACCCCAACCCCCACTCCTCCCAAACTCAGTTTGTTTCTCAGAATCCACAGTCTCATGGTTTGTTATATAGCTCATTTTAAGGGGCAGAAATTTTATTTATTTTCTTTATATTCATTTTAAAGATAATTATTTGCTTCTCTATCATCTTCTGGAGTTGACCAAAAAGATACTCCTATTATTATTCTTATTAAATTATGAATTTAAATCAGTCTTATTTATTATATCATTTAAGAATCAAATGTAGGGACTCCTGGGTGGCTCAGTTGGTTAAGCAGCTGCCTTCGGCTCAGGTCATGATCCCAGCGTCCTGGGATCGAGTCCCACATCAGGCTCCTTGCTCAGCAGGGAGTCTGCTTCTTCCTCTACCTCTGCCTGCCATTCTGTCTGCCTGTGCTCGCTCTCGCTCCCTCTCTCTCTCTGATAAATAAATAAAATCTTAAAAAAAAAAAAAAACCGAATCAAATTTTATCATATTTGTCCTGTGGAATCCTCTTCAATGTAGCACCTAAGTTCTTTGGTATATAACATTTAACAAACTGAAAGAGGAAGCATGCCCATTACTAGACATAAAGATTTTGTAATTCAACCTCTACTGTTCATACAAGTTAAATGGCCAGCACGCAAAAACAAACAAACAAAACCCTCACCCCCCACACCCAAAGAGTAAATCAACCACATTCAATAAATAAGGCCATCAGCAGAACAAGATATAAAGTGGGTCTAGAGTTGGAATTATTAGGAAAAATATATTTTTTTAAGATTTTATTTATTTATTTGAGAGAGAGCATGAGAAGTGGGAGGGTCAGAGGGAGAAGCAAACTCCCTGCCGAGCAGGGAGCCTCATGTGGGACTCCAGGATCATGACCTGAGCCGAAGGCAGTCGCTCAACCAACTGAGCCACCCAGGCGTCCCAGGAAAAATATTTTTAAATAACTTTTAATATTATAAAGGATCAGTGGAAAAGGTATAGAATATGCATTAACAGATATGGAATATCAGCACAGAGATAGAAACTATATGATTAGGCAAATGAAAATGCAAATATATTTTATATATATATACTTGAATGTTTTATATATATAGAGAGAGAGAGAGAGAGAGCGAGTGAGAAAGAAATGTCTCAGTGGGATTATCAGCAGACTGAATATAGCAGAGGAAAAAAATCATTGAACTTTAAGATAGGTGTATTTAATTTATTCTGATGGAAAAACAAAGACTTTTTTTGCAATTAGGAAAAGAAACAGAGCAGAAATATAACTGGTCTCAAGGAAATGAACTTATTTCAACTCAAAAAGTTTTATGTGCATGTTCATTAAAAATCTTATTGGTAATATACAAACCACAAATAATACAAATTAGCACATGGGCTTGAATTTTCCTTCCTAAATCCAAGTAAAGGTAGCTCTCACTGTAACATGTCACATAATATATTTAATGCCTTTTAAAACTATTCACAAAATTAAGCTATTTCCATTATCTTTTTCTTTTGTTTCAATATTGCATTTTTAAACCTTTTGAAATAATTGGTCCATACAACATTTGTAAATTTTTATATAATTATGCCAATAGAACTACTCTAAATTTTATGGGAAATTCCAGGTTTTTAAAAAAAATTGTATGACTGTATTCTCTGCATTAGAGTAAAAATTATATAATTTCATTTTTATTTATTTAGTTATTTATTTATTAAAGTTTTGTGTGTTTTTTTTTTTTTTTTAATTTGACAGAGATCACAAGTAGGCAGAGAGGCAGGCAGAGAGCAGGCTCCCTGCTAAGCAGAGCTCGATGCGGGACATGATCCCAGCAGGATCCTGGGATCATGACCGGAGCCAAAGGCAGAGGCTTTAACCCATTGAGCCACCCAGGCGCCCCCAAACTTATACAATTTTAAAGACTTGAGCTTCACTAAGCCCAGAAATGTCATAATACATTTAAATATACTTAATCAAAGTTCAAAAATATGAAATATTGAATAAAAGGAATATTTATAATGTGTGTGTGTTCTCTAATACAAGATAGTTTATCTTTTCTTATTTATTTAAAGAAGAAATTGATTTTCCAAAGTTTAGAAATTATACCATTTTGTAGTTAAAATTGTAATATGTAATCTTGTAGATGTTAGGCAAACACTGAGAAAAATTCATTTTGTTTCAACTCCTTTGCTAAATAAATTGATTTCTCAAAAAAAAAATTAAGAATTCAGAAACTCCCCAATAACCTGAGTTAATAATATTAAAATATGGCTATATGACACGGCTGCAGTTATAGTTCCTTTCACAGAGCTAGACTATTTTCCAGATGAACTGTGGCCTCTGTTACAACTTTATTTCTACGTTTAGCTAAAAATTTCCAAAATGGAGTGAATCAGTATTCTATTGTTTCAACAGGTTTTGGTAATTTGCCTACTGATTAAAGGCTAGGATTTAGTTTAGGAAATCAAATATATATTACAGCAGCTAGCATTTTTTTCTGTCTTTGATCTGTAACTAATGATTCACAAACCTGAGCTCATCCTTAGATGAAAGAGAGTATTTGGCCATAGCCACTCTGATAGGACCATTTACTTTTTGTGTTAAAGTATCATCATATCAGCCCCATCAAGTCACACAATTATTGTATTGCCTTTATTAGGAAATGTGTACGGGTGATACTTTTCACCTTATTTATCTCTAACCCCACCAAGTTTTCCGGAAACTTTGAGTATCCACATTTATATTAATGTTTTTGTGTAACTTGATTTTAAGAATGCATTATCTTTAAATTTCAGAAAAAATATGAATCACATTTTTGGTCTGTTCAAACTGTTTTTTGAGTATAAATTAGAGTAATACTTTCTGGAAAGAAATTGGTTATATTTTGAATTTCTCTATTAGATAATATAAAACTTCTCTCTCACACACACATACTTTTTAAGTTCATTTTGCCTGACATTTTATAAAGATGCATGTCTTCTTTTATCTGGAATAAAGTTTCTTCTCTTATTTTGCTGCTTATTCTTTTTTATCTTTTATTTTTTCCAGGTTTCCTAATACACATATATCATAACTAGTTCCATTTTCTAATTTGTTCCTCTTGCCATTGCTCTTCGTGAAAATTCATGTATTTCTTCTAAATTTAGGATAATTTATTAGTCTCAGTAAATCAGTGCCTCCTTGGTATTATTTCATTTCAGTGTGTTATTTGTTTCTCTTGTGAAAGCAAATTCTCTGAACTCCAGTTTTGTACCATATGCAATAAAGGGACCAAAAAAAATCTCTTATATATGAAAGCATTTTCTTTTCAGAATCCTAAACTAATTCTTTTTTCCAGCCTTTATATCATTTAGTGTGTCTCTTGGTTTTTCTGTATTCTCTCCTTGACAAATTCAATTTCTTGTTGGAAATTCCAGTGTATTCTACGAGGGACCTCAGAGATCTCTCTTGAGATACTTCTATTACAGGCAAAGGGAGAAGCTTATGTTTACCTGATTTCATTTTGATAGTTGGCTGATCCAGTTTCAGGAAGCTGCTAACTAGGCATGGGGTCCATGCTTACAGCAGCTCTTCTTGTATCAGCTCTGGTCGCTATGGATTCTAAGTCATACATAGGGAACATCTCCTCCCCTCTTATCACCACACTTGATAGCCTGGAGAATCTTCAGTGGCTTTCAAACTGGGAGCTTAGTAGGGCTCTTGTCAAGTTAGAATTCTACTGAGATGAATTGCCATGAAGAACACAAAGGGGCAGGAAATGAGACAACACTGCTCAAGGTTTTATTTTGTTTATCTCTGTGTTTTGGGACTACATCAAAACTAGTTGGTGCATGGCTTCTCTTCTCTTAAGGACACAATTGTCCTTTTACAAAGCCCAGTATGACAATGCCTTAATCTGGCTGCCTTCCATGTCCAGTGATGGCTGGGGATGAGGTCTGTGGCCAGTGCATCTCAGAGGTAGCACCTTCACTATTTTCTAACAGCTTAACTTGTCCCTACCAACAATGCCATTTCTTTACTTTGATCCTGTCTTCTGCTAATCCAACATCAGAGGCTTCCTAGTGCTGTCTTTGATAATCTCATTTATTTCCTTCCAGAAGGTCTCTTCTGGAGACCAAACCAAGCCAAACCAAGCCAAACCAATGCATCTTCTTTATCTTCTTTAATTATGTTGATAACCTTGCCAATTCATTTCTTCATATCCAGTATAGAAGTTCCTAGAAGTTTCTAGTGTATTGTTCAATCTCTTTCCTCTTCTGATTTAAGAATTTTACTCCTCTTTATAAAAAAGATCTTATTTATTTATTTGAGAGAGAGAGAAAGAAAGCATGAGTGGGAGGGGTGGGAAAGGCAGAGGGAGAGGGAGAATCAGGCTCCCTGCTCAGCAGGGTTCTATCCCAGGACCCCGAGATCTTGACCTGAGATGAAGGTAGATGCTCAACTTACTGAGCCACCCAGGCATCCCAAATTTTTATTCACTTTTAGATTTCCTTAAAATATGGATGATATTTACAGACATGATTTTGAAATAATAGAAGGCCAGGAAGAAATTACTCATTGACATGTCCCAAAATATAATTTGTTATAATTTGTTTTAATTTGTTTACATTATTTTCTAGGCCATATCTTTGACTAATAAATATTGACATATTTACAAATATACATAATGCTCAGATACAGTATTTTATATTATTCCTTAAATATGCTTAGTTGTCTATTTGATAACATCTTTTTTCCCCTTCCCTTACATCATCTCTCATTCCCTCGCCTGCCCACTGCTGGTGAACAGGATTAGTATTTTGGTGAGTGTTGTTCCTTGCTCATACATACATACATACATACGTGTGTGCATCCTTGTATGCACTTTGGAATTTGGTGTTCTGTTGGTTGTTGTTATTTAATTGCTTCTTTTAAAAAACACACTATAGGGGCACCTCGGTGTCTCAGTCTTTAGGCATCTGCCTTCAGCTCGGGTCATGATCACAGGGTCCTGGGATTCAGCCCCATATCAGGCTCTCTGCTCAGAGGGAAGCCTGCTTCTCCCTCTCCCACTCCCCCTGCTTGTGTTCCTTCTCATTGTCTCTCTCTTTGTCAAATAAATAAATCTTTAAAAAATAAATTAATTAAAAACACACTAAGATACTACGGCTTTTCTTTCCATGTTACTTTTCTCACTTAACAACTTACCATGCAAATTCATCCAGATCTAATGACATAGGTTGTTTTACATAATATTCAATATAACAAATGCAATCATTTTATTTAACTATCCTTCATTGGCATTCATGCTGTTTCTAGCTTTTATAGAACAAAAATATTACATAATATTTATCTCATTCTCTCTTTCTTATGTTTTCTCTTAGTACTATGTTCATATGATTCATTCTTGTTGCCATAAGCACATCTAATATTTTGCTTCTAAAAAGTGCTAAACCTCCAGTTACCTCCAACCTCCTGAACAACTAAAAGCAATATTGAAAAAAGACATCTTTATGCATTCTCAGATGGAACTATGTGAATATTTTCCTAGGATGTTTCCCCAGAATTGGAATTCCCGTGTCATTGGGTATGGATATTCTTATTTTGACTAAATAATGCTTAATGGGATTACAGGTAATTCTAGAGTATTTTAGTCTAAAAACCTAAGCTATTTCCTATTTATTCTAGCCAAGACTTTGCATTTTCTAGTTTTCTGTGTTCCTGAAGATTTTGTTTTATTTAATTCCAATTTTTTTTAGATTTTATTTATTTATTTATTTATCTAGGGAGAGAAAGCATGATCAGGGGGAGGGGCAGAGATAGAGGGAGAGAGAGAGAATCTCAAGTAGAGTCCATGCTGAATGGGAAGCCTGAGGAGGGGCTAGATCTCACAACTCTGAGATCATGACCTGAGCTGAAATTGGGAATTGGATGCTTAACACACTGATTTTTTTTCTTAAAGGAAGTCTTCCCAATGCTTCTATCACAAGGTTATCCTCCTCAATTTTCTTCCAGTAACATCAGGGTTCTTTTTATTTTGATGTAGAATCCCACTTCTGGATATCATTTTATTTAGGATTCCAGTTGTGTTTTCTGCTTAGATGATTCAGTTTCCCAAAATTCCTACTGAAAAATACACATTTTTCTCTTAGATTTACATATTACATTTTAATATTATGTTATGTGTGTGTGTGTGTTTTCCTAACTCAATTTTGTTCCATTAGACTGTTTGTGTGTGTCTCTCCCTGTCATCAAAATCAGTGCTTTCCCCTAATGTCTCTGTATCATTAAAAAAAAGGGGGGGGGGGACTCTGTAGCATATCTTCGTACTCTTCAGATTTTTCAAAGATTATTTTAGTTATTCCAGACCCTTCTTTGTTCATGTACACCTTAGAGTTAAATGTTTCTAGTTTTCAAACTGTTCAGCTGAATTGGTTTGCTAAGACTGCATTAATTTATGGCTTAATTTTTATAGAATTGATCTATTATAATATTAAATTGTCTCACTCAAGTACTTGTGATATCCTTCTATTTATTTACCATCTCCAATGCCTATTACTAGAATTTTAAATTTATCCCTTAAGTTATTATTGAGTTTTAGTTAAGTAATTCTGATATAATTTAGAAAAGTTCTTCTCAACCAACAGAGGCTATTTTTTTTTTAAGATTTTATTTATTTATTTAACAGGGAGAGAGAGATCACAAGTAGGCCAAGAGGCAGGCAGAGGGGGAGGGGGAAGCATGCTCCCTGCTGAGCAGAGAGCCCGATGTGGGGCTCTATCCCAGGACCCTGAGATCATGACCTGAGCCGAAGGCAGAGGCTTAACCCACTAAGCCACCCAGGTGCCCAACAGAGGCTATTTTGAGTGACATTATATAATGTGAAATGGAAGACATTGCTCTTTTTTGGATGTAATTTGAGATGAACACTGTTTAAGGATATAAACAATATTGGGAAACTTTTAGTGTCACTTACTTCCAATGATAAAGAAAACCTTTCTGACAGTTGGAATATCTTTAGGCCAATAAAGGAATTTTCCTGAGACAGCCAATATTAAAGTTTAGGAATACATATTCATCTGGGTACAGAAACCTTACAGTCTATGTATTTGCCTTCTCAGTTGCCTAATTTGTTTTGTTTCTGTGAATTCCAAACATTTGCCAGAAATTTCATTTAGTGAAATATAAGAACAACAAATTTCATTCCATGTGTTTGAGATCCACCTTGTGTTACCCAGGTGATCTCTCTACCAGGTCTTTCTCTGCCATGGATGAATGAAAGTGAGAGTTATTCACTTTTGTCTACCTAGCAGGGGAGTCTCTTTACCTGATTTCAGAATCTGGAATCAAGAGAAAATATAAAATCATGTTTACCTAGTTAGTTATATTTCATGGCTTAGTTTAGTTCTGAATACGAATCCAGCAACAGCAAGAACTATAGAAAAGTAAGTTTTCTGTAAAGTAAGTTTTCTGGGGAGCTAAGAAGCTCCCCAGTAAATCAAAAAGAACCTTCTTGACTTTAGTAAAGTTTCTGATAATAATATAAATACCATGAAAAGAGAGTCATTGTTTTGTTTTTGTTTGTTTGCTTTTGTTCACTGCTGTATACCAGTGACTAGTCCCAAACACAGTACATTCTACATGGTCATAAATATTTGATAACTGAATAAGAAATTTATTTCTTCTATGTGTTCTTAAACACTGATTGAAAATACTCACAAATGCTAAAAATGTTGGTAAGCATGCCTATTTCACCAAATTTTTTTCTTTGTATTGTATTACAAAAGAAGTATAAGAGAGAATTTTCTATGAGCCTAGGTCATCTATTTTATCTTCCATTTATTTACAAACAGTATGTAATTCTTGCACTGACTAGGTATCTTTAGGGCTCTTATCTTTAGCACTTCAGAAACTTTCAGTTTTCCACATAATTATAATGATTTTAGGAAAATATTTCCCGGAAAATCTATAGTAAATTTGATACTTTGCCTCTTAAGTGGACACAGACCCCCCCACCACCATTAAAGTTAATATGAATTCTATGTCATTCTCATCGGAAAGTGATTCACTCTGTCACTGATTCCCAGCAGAAGAATATAGATACATGCTGTTCCTCTCTGGGTCCTCCCCAGAGTATTTCAATATGTTTATTAGAGAAATACATCTAGTTGCTTTTTTACTACAAGAGCCCTTACATTTGGATACTCCTTAGGATGAAACCATTATTCTGAAGAAGCTATGTACTTGCTAAGAGTAGTAGAATTCCAATAGAACGAAAGGTCACATTCAGTGTATCCCCATTGGTAGAAATGTTTATAGAAATAGTTTATTGTCCCCTTCTAAGGGGTATAGATACAATAATTTCAAAGAGTAAAAGGCCCCATGATAAGACATTAGGGCAAATAGGAAAGCCATCAAAATAGATAAGCACTTTTAATCACCTCTGTTTCCTGAGATCATTTTGATAATTACATAATACTTTAATTTATAGTTGAGTATAAACTTGGCAAATCATCTAAATGGTCTAAAAGACAGGAAAAATCTGTCACTCAGGAAAGTGAATAATTTCTACTACTTCAGAAATCATTAAACAATAACCACAGGCTTTGAATTTTGAATGCACAAAGATTGAGTATAATGATTTACTTTTCTCCATAATCAACAGATATTCATGGAAATTCCTATGGATATTCCATGGACTTGTGTTCAGTAAGTTTCATAATCACCATACATAGATGTAATGTAGGCTTTCAAGAATGTATCATTAACTAAAGTACTCTGTTTTACACAGCCTAAACTTTAGTACTTTTATATCTGGAAACAAAATTGTTGAAAATGAGGTCATTTGATAGTCTTAGCAAAAACGATTCTGTTTTAAAGTCAAAACTTTTTACTGGCCACTGAATGACATTATCTCAACAGAAATATTAAAATACCAATTGATAACCTATAATACCACCTATTCTAGAGGAACTTTCCTACTTTTCCAGCACATCAAATATGTGTTAGCATGTTTTACTCAATTTGGGATATGAGGCATGTGGCTCAAGCAGTAACATTCATCTCAGAGTATCTCTGGGTACCTATACTTCTGATGAAGAAAATGATGTAATTTCCCAAGAGATCACAAAAACTAAGTAAAGGTAATTTTCTGGAGTAAAATATTCTGTAATTTATAAAAATGGCAAAGGTGATAATGGTAAGCTGATTTTTTTCTTTTTTTAACAATGTTAAAATATTACCAACATTTTTGCCCTTGAGTGACCTTCATTCACCTCCTGGGTTCTTCCTATATCTTATCAAGAAAGCATTCAAAAAAAGCTTATAGATGAGTTAATGTCAAATGTTTGAGTAGCAGAAAATGGATTAATGCCCACACTATATCCCAACTAAGGCATGGCCCTGAAGTGGTGGATGGGCTCACAAAAAGTGGTCACTATGTATGTAAATGTTTGAATTTCACGTTAATGCCTGCTATAAAATATCCACAACACAGGGGGCATGACTCACTCTCTAGATGTCAGCCAGGCCCTCCTTTTAGCCTTTAGGAGCCCTGAAAGGAAAGATTTTGGTGGAGGGAATGGAAGAGATGTCTTGCCCCAACAGTACGAGATTCTTCTCACTAAGCCTTATCAAAGTAATGCCATTGCTGAATCTCCAGGAAGCCTTCAAAAGAGACAGATGCTGAGCCCTCAGTATGGCTCCATTCCTCAAGAAGTCACTTGGTGTTAGGTTAATTACACTGAATCCTGTCGTGTTAGAAGAATTAATAATTTAACCTCATCTGAATGGACATTTGTCAATATAGGCTTATCCTCACTAGCTGCATTGCCTGAAGTACATCTGTCATCTTCTCTGTCTAAAGACTTGCAGAATGTCTGATTTATCAATGTGAGATCTTAGAGATGCTTCTCTGACCAAAGAACCTATCTATGAAAAAGAGTTTTAATGGGCATATGAATACCAAGTAAAGTGATCTTTTTCTATCAGCTGGAAGAGTGAGATATAGCCTGTTGTAAAGTTCAACCTAAGAATCAGTTCATAGACAATACCCTGGAGGTCAGAGACTTGTCCTCCAGACTATAGTATATGCACTGAATCAATTGCTGAGTCATAGGGCTGTGTCCTCAATAACTACAATATATAGGTCTAATTATCAAGATGTAGCACTATTTTTTTTTCTTTCCTTATCTATTAGTTACAATGATCCATTTAGGGAATTTTCACATCTTAAGTTTTTGCTGTATTGGAAGCCCCATTCTTAAGATTAGTAGACCAAAACTTCCCTTGGGAAGCATCAAAGATTCCACTGAACCAAAAACTACAATTACTACCTAGTTATTTTGACTTTCCCATGCCAGTGAACCCGCAGACAGAAAAATAAGTTGTTACATTGGCAGAGGTGACTGATCCTAATTGCTACGATGAGCTATAGTTGTGACTGCCCATTAGCACCAGGAAAGAACATGTTTGGAAGCACAAGAGTAGATTCACTGGAGTAATTTTGGCACCTCCATGCCTAATTATAAGAATAAATAGACACCAGCAGTAACCACAGTCTTTGCGAAAGTAAAGAAACTAAGGGATTTAACCCCAAGAGTATGAAACTCTGACAATCTAAAGATGTGGAAATGCTGGCTTAGAATGAAGGAAGTCTGGAATGGTCAATGAAAAACAGGGATGGTGGCTATTAATTTTGACCTTACAACAAGTTTTTAGAGGGTATTATAGCTAGTTTTTCTAACCCTCTTATACTAAATATTTTTGAAGAGACTGTAACTGATTACTACTTTGAAAGTTTTGTTGAAGACTCTACTTCAGGGAGGATACAAGTAGATGTGAATGGTGCAAGTGGGAGATCCTGCTATATGTTTTCGTGCCCCATCTCAGACTCTCTTGGTTAACTTTTGTGTACCAGAGATTGCTGGGGAAACCAGCTCCCCACTGGTTATAGCTTGACAGCAGCTCTCTTCAGGTCCAAATGGAACCTCATGCTTTCTGTCTTGAGGTTCTTTAATGTACTCTGACATGAGGCCAGAGCCAACCTGGAAATATGGCAGAGTTAAGTCTTGTAGGGGCAACCCATGACTGTTAGAGGTGACAGTGTTTCAGGGTGGGCCAGTCTGAGGTGCATTCTACTCAGTTCCCTCAAGTGTCCCCAGGGAGATCAAGCTTCTCTTGCTCACAAAATGCCTACTCAATAATACATCTGTAGACTGCCCTTCTTTCCTTTTTTGTTTCTCTTTCTCTACTTTCTCCAGTTGGTTTCCTGTGGTCACTTAACAGATAAGTTGCCACAGAGAACCCCATGTCTCCTGGTCTCATTTGGGAGAATAATTTAAGTTAGGTTACACACACTGATATCTAGCATGTTTGATTTTTTAAGATTCATAAAATGTGTTGTAATAGTGTATGTTGAGTCTAGGATTTTATGTTACTCATTAGTCATAAACTATTATTTATATGAGTGATGTTATTTTCAAATATTGTTTTTGAAAATTTATATTCTTTGAAAAATTTTTAAATTCTAATTTTGTCTAAAGAAAAACATGTAACAGTCCAAGGCTATTGTCATCAATGTCTTGGAAATTATAAAAATACTAGTTAAAATTTCTTCAGTCAAGGTTGGGAATTTCTATTTTTGATGGAAAGGAAGGGAAGTGGGGGGGCATGGACTTGTTCATCAGCCAGCTAAACTTCTAAGTAAGCAAATCCATGGGCTACACAATCTATGTTAAATTCTACTATAGTTACAGAAAAGGAAATTTTAATTAGCAGCATTAAAAGCAACAAGTGATTTTGCCCCTTCTCACAAAAAGTCTGAAAAACATATGTTTCTATTTTAAATGCACTGCTAATTGTTACTTTTAAAATGTTTATTGGAAATTATGATTTCTGTGCATTTGGGAATGGTATTATTCCAGAGTATTTTTCAGGTGATTGTAATACAGATGATCTGGAATTATACTTAAAATACATTGATATAAACCATTTCATGTAATAATACTAGATGTTAATCTAGAAATATATTCTAAGAAAGCTTTCAAAGAAATTCCAATAAAGAAGAAGAGTGAAAACTGGACCTATTGACAGACTTATTTTTAGGAAGGATAAGTGTCCTAAATTCAAAAGATTCTAGGCTTTGTTAAGTTCCTGAATTGAGGGGGAACTTAATATTTCCTAAACATTACCTTTTATATTAAAACAAAGTGATACCTTGAAGTGCATTGCTTTTGTGTTTTGTTGCCTTTAATTTGTGCAGTAATTTAGATTTTATAGATATAGTAAGAACTTTAAGCATGAAAAAATTGATACACTGTTTTATATGCTCATATTTAAATATTATTATAAATAATGTAATGTGAGGGGAGTGGCTCAGTCACTAAGCATCTGCCTTTGGCTTAGGACATGATCCCAGGGTTCTGGGATTGAGCCCCGCATCGGGCTCCCTGCTCAGCGGGAAGCCTGTTTCTCCCTCTCCCACTCCCCCTACTTGTGTTCCCCCTCTCTCTGTGTGTATCTCTATCAAATAAATAAAATCTTAAAAAAAAAAAGTAATGTGAAATCAGTCCAATTTTTTCTTCTTTCAAGAGTTCTGAACAGTTTTGATATCTGGAAACAGTTTTTACTGCAGTGGCAAAATTTCAATTTTTCCATTTGTATGATGATGTTACAAGTTATATGAAATCTGAAAAGCAGAATGTGATAAGAGAAAAACTTTCCTACTCAAATATAATAATACAGATAATAGACTCCAAACTCTAGTTTCATCTTCTATCCTTCCCCTCCATCCCTCAGTATATACCAGGCACCTGAAAATTATTTCCCTTTTGTTGACTCTGTTCTTCCTGATGCACAGCTTTTGACTATACTATATCTCTGGGTTAGCACAGTCTTTATCTTTTTACCTTTCCTTACATGTTTATTTTCTGCTTTTTAGTTGTCATGGGATATATTCCCAAAGCTACCTTTACTTTCCCTTCATTGTATTTATTAAAAGTTTGTAGTCCTCTATTTTTGAAGTGATTTGATTAATGGTTTTCTTACTGGATTTTAACTTCTAGGATAGTAAAGAAGGATGTCTGCCTCAATCAACACTTTAACTTCTGTGCCAGGTAAGCATCTTGTACATAGAAAATTCTTGATCAGAATTTGTCGAATGAGTCAAAGAACAAATTAACTCATATTTACTAGGATCGCTAGGATCCTTCTTATATTGTGTATTGATTTTTCTTGCCACTGTATCAATTTACCACAAGTTTAGTGCCATAAAACAAGAATAATGTATCATTTACATCTCTGTAGGTCAGAATTCCAGATTTTGGAGGCCACCCACATTCACTGGCTGTGGTCCCCTTCCTCCATTTTCAAAGCTAGCAACATTGAATTTCTCTGACACTTTCTCGGTCATTACATATTTCTTAATATGCTTGGAAGTGGTTCTCTTATTTCAAGAACTCATGTAATTGCACTTGACTTACCTGGATAATACAGGATAATCTCTCCATTTTAAATTCTTTAGCTTTAGTCCCATCTGCAAAATCCCTTTTGTTATATTAGGTAGCATATTCACAGATTCTGGGAATTAGGGTATGAACATCATGAGTGTGTGTGTGTGTGTGTGTGTGTATGATGCTTATACTTACCACACTTAATAATATTTAATGTCACCTCTCTTTCCATTAATTTAAATTATTAGCCTACTCTGTCTCTCAGATGAACTCCTCTAGCTACACCAGGAAACAAAACCCAATAAACATCTGTTTATTCACTCTTACAGTCAATTTATATTAACTGCCTCCTCTTTCAGTATCTAGTCACTTATAACTTAGTGGCACTAGATGGACAATAAAATATAAATAAATGTCTGTGGAGGTTAGGTGGCTATAATTATTAAAATGAAAAGAAAGAAAGAAAGAGAATGTATATAGAAAGTAAATATGGATTGGTGTTATTTTATACAGGATGGTCGGGGGACATATTATTGGGAAAACGAGATTCCTTGTCATTGAGAATGAGCCATTAAGAAGAGACCCGAAGGCCTTGAGAAACAAGAGAGTCAGTTATGGGGCTACCGGAGGACAAACATCCCATATAAAACAAACAAGAAGTAAAAAGGCTCTGAGATGAAAATATGCGTACATAATAGGGGAGTGTGACTGAGGTAGATTTATCTACAAGTGGAATGGTAGGAAAGCAGCAGAGATGTTACAGAGAAGTCAGGTGTTATGTGCATATGGCATTTTAGAACACGGCAATGGCTTTGGATTTTCCTTTTCTAAGATTTATTTATTTACTTTAGAGAGAGAAAGAGGGAGCATGCATGTGAGTGGGGGGAGGGGCAGAGGGAGAGAATCTTCCAAGTAGACTGTTCTGAGCTACAAGCCTGACACAGGAGGAGTGAGAGGGCTTAATCCCATGACCAATGAGATCAAGACCTGAACAGAAACCAGGAGACAGACTCTCAACCAACTGAGCCACCCAGGCCCCCCAGCTTTGGATTTTAATTTGACTAAAAAGGGAAGCTGCTGAAAGCCATAGAAAAGTGTTACAATCAAACTTAAGTTTTAAAAGTGTTACTGTGATATGTGGAAGACAGTCTCTACAAAAACTTGTCTGAAAACAGGGAAACCACTTGAAAAGTGTATTAGGGTTCTCAGCAGAAGCAGAATGTGTGTGTTTGTGTGTGTGTGTGTGTGTGTGTGTGTGTGTTTGGAAAGAGAAAGATTTCAGAGAGAATTAGCTCAAACTCTTTCTGGACGTGGGAAGTCTGAAATCTATAGGGCAAGCTCAGGCAGGGTCTCTATGTTGCAGGTTTTAAGTAGAATTGTTTCTTCTTCAGCAAACCTCAGTGTTCCCTCTTAAGGCCTCCAGCTAATTGGAGAGGCCCACTCACATTATGGATGGTAATGTGCTTTATTCAGTCTACTACTGATTTTAGGTGTTAATTGCACCTAAAAACACCCACAGAAAACATGTTGACCGGTGTTTGACCAGACAACTGGAAACTAGCCTAGCTAAATTTACACATGAAATGAACCATCACAGAAGCTTTCACAGTGTATCTGAGTGGAGGTGATGGTGGTGTGGAAGGGGGAGCTGGTAATAGGTGGAAAGGCAAATAAGAAGTCGTAAGATCTTGGGCGCCTGGGTGGCTCAGTGGGTTAAGCCGCTGCCTTCGGCTCAGGTCATGATCTCAGGGTCCTGGGATCGAGTCCCGCATCGGGCTCTCTGCTCAGCAGGGAGCCTGCTTCCTCCTCTCTCTCTCTCTGCCTGCCTCTCTGTCTACTTGTGATCTCTCTCTGTCAAATAAATAAATAAAATCTTTAAAAAAAAAAAAAAAAAAAGAAGTCGTAAGATCTGGCTGTATTTTGAATGTTGAGCTGAGAGTATTTGTTGGAAATCTGGATGTAGTCAACCACTTCTTTGTCCTCATCTCAGGCATTTTCTAATCAGATGATGACTTCTTCCTTTTTAAACTCGTTCTGTTTCTTTTCTGATACCCTGTCCTCCATGCTTCTCTCTGATGTATTGTCCTCTTCTTCGTCTCCTTTGCTGTTTTTTCCACTCATTTATGAATTCTAGTGCCCTGAGTTCATTCTTAATCCTCACAACCTATCTGCATTCCTTCCCCATATGAGAACAACTGAGCTTTACATCACTTCTGCTCACTGACAACTCACACATTTCTGCAGCCAGGTTTGATTCGTAATGTAAGCAGCAGATGTGTCTAGGACTTTCTTGACATAGCAACTTAAATAACGATTCTGTATTCAAAACTTCACATATCCAAGGTTAAACATTTGGTTTCCTCCTTAGCAAACCTATTTTCCCAATTTTGTCATCCCAATAATTATATAACACTTAACTAAATAGTAGGCCCCCCAAAAATAGTAATTATTCCAAATTTTTATATTTACCTCCACTTCCTGTACCAGTTGAGTTAGTTAATAAGTTCTATCAGCTCAAACAGAAAAAAAAATTAATCCATCTTCTTGTTTACATCCTACACTCCCCTCCTAGGCCAAGTCACTGTCTTCTGCTACCTGAACCAAATCAGTGCCTCCTTTTGGGCCTCCATGTTCCCATTTCATCCATCCTATCCTATCCTCTTAGAGCTATAGTGATCTTCTAAAAGATTTATAATTAGTTTCTGATTACCCCCAACTAAACTGAAAGACTCAGAGAAGAGCAACATGAATTATCAATTTTTCCCTATCCAATTTTTCTAACACTGATCAATCTCAACAAGAAAAATACCTAATAAAATGCCTTTTCCATAACAAAAAAACAGAAAATTAATTATAATAAATTGCCAAATTTGATGCATTTTTATAAAAACATAGCACAAGGAAGTACTTGGAAAGTCATATGTTATTATGCTAGTTTATCAAGTATACCATATGATCTTATTTTCTTTTGATTAGTGACAACAGTGCTTGAACATTAGAAGTCATGATTTAATTGGAATTTCCCTTTTCAGTAAATACTGATCCATGTGTTTCACAAAATGGCATAGCATGACTTTGGCAAACATGCCTTGGAAGTATCTCAGAGATATATCTTATCTTTCTAAAAATGAAATAACAAATGGTTGTGTTTTTTAATAGTGTTGGGTCCCTCAACAATAGGTCTGTGATTAAAGGAGTGACCCTGATACAAAGTGAAGGTCAAGCAAAGCTTTATTTCACACCAAGCATCAAGAATCAAACCAACATTCGGGGCCGCACCTCTTACAAGAGAGGGCAACCTCTCTCTGTTTCACCGACTAACTTTTATTGAACAAAGGCCATGTGGTTAGGCCTGGCCACACACAGGTGGCCAGTGAAATTGCAACACACAGAGAAAGCTGCGCAGTCATGCTAGGTGACCAATTGAATTACAATTTACCCTAGTAGACAGTTGAACCAGCCTATCATCTTGTTCAGAATTGGCGCCCAAAAGGTGCCCAAAGGGCAGGGCCCATACTCCTTGGTAGCTAGGAGACAGTATGCACCCCCACTGATTGAATACCTCCACCTGGCCTGACCCACCCTTTTTACTTGGACTTTGTTATATGAGACTGGTTTCCGGGACTTGTTTTTAAGTAAGTTTCCCTGGGGTGGGGGGCAGAGTCAATTTAAATTTTTATTTTATTTTATTTTTTTAAATTTATTTATTTGACAGACAGACAGAGATCACAAGTAGGCAGAGAGGCAGGCAGAGAGAGAGGAAGGGAAGCAGGCTCCCAGCTGAGCAGAGAGCCAATGCAGGGCTCGATCCCAGGATCCAGGGCTCGATCCCAGGATCCTGGGATCATCACCTGAGCCAAAGGCAGAGGCTTCAACCCACTGAGCCACTCAGGCGCCCCTCAATATAAGCTTTTACAACAAAATGGAAGTTCAACCAGGGTGGGGGTGCTCTGGCTGATTAGGCCATTACAATGGTATGCTTTATTAGAGTGAGAATTCTTATATTATCATTGTCTGAAAATGTTACCTTTCTTCAAAATATTTCCGTTTTAAATGTAACCAGTAATAGCTGTACAGAATTACCTCTTGGGCTAATAAGGACCATTCCTTCCTTTTAAATGGGGAAGTACCATATTATATACAACATGTCTTTATTGAAGTTCTTTGCTTTATTTCAACTCTAGCTGCATTTTACTTAGCACCCTTGTTGAACCTTCATATCTTCACCCTTTAAAAAAGTCTCAAGTCCTTTACTAAATACTCTCTCATTTAAGTGATGTCACCAAAGGTAGAAAAAGCATGTGATAAAATCTCCCTTAAACATAGCAAGATGATCCAGTCTTGTGGAATCAGTCTTTATAGGAAAGTATAAAATATTTATAGGAAGAAAGAATTCTAGATTTTACAAATTACAATAAATTTTAAAACATATATATATATTAATTTTTGTAGGAAAATGATAACAAAATAAATTATTTTGATAGCCCCCATTTCTTTTTTTTTACATTAAAAATAATCATAATCGGGTGAGACTTTATCTTTTGGGGGGTGAGACTGCTTAAATATCACATCCAAAAAATAAATATTTAAAAAAAATTTTGTTAGATTTATCTATACAATTTTTTTATCCATGCTTGCATTTCAGTAACATACATTTATGCATTTTTTAAAGTATAGCTAATTGCTAAAAAAGTTACAAATTATGATTATCATAATCATTATTAATTTAATTACCTATGTCAAAGCTCACCACATTAAGGGATAAGAGGCTAAAGGTCAATCACATGAACAGTAGGTGAGTGAATCCAATAAAAGCTCTGGATACCAAAGTTTTCTGGACTGGCAGCCCTGTGCATATTGTCCTACATCAGTGTGCAAGGTCAGTAACATGTTCAGGAGACAATAAAAGCTTGTCCCACATCAGTGTGTGAAGTTATGATGTCCTCAAGAGAGGACAGTCTTCCACCTGTGCTGTTATTCTGTGAAATTTAACCTAATTCCAGGTAGTGTCAGGAGTCAGTGTACCCCATAATCTATACTTTCTCTGTGAGGAAATCACTGGCATTCTATTTCTTATATACTCATAAAATGATTGGAAAGCTTATTTTAAGGTATAGGACATTTTTTCTTGAAGAGGCATGACTCAATGGGCTATTCCTTCAAAAATAGTAAATGTGCATTTGAATTGAAAGCCATGTATGCAAAGAAGAGCTATGTTGGGATGTTTCAAGACAATTAAATTGGGAAACATTTTTGAGGAAGAGATTTGGTAATCTATTAAGTAAAATAAGCATCCATTGAGGACGAGCTGTATTCTATAAGCAGGGACACAAAGATGGATAAAGATACAAAGTTTGTACTTACCACAGTCCCCTAGAACCATAAATCACATCAAGTCAGTAGCTAGGTATATACTTGGTTAAATACAGTGTTATTTCCCTGGGGGACAGTAAGGGACTTAGGGTCTGACTGCTTTATGAAAAACTTTTCAGTTACTAGTAGGCAGATGAAAGAATGAATGAATACAGACATACAGACAATGGCTAACAGTGGAGAAAATCTTGTACACTCACTATCAGCTTTTAAAAAATTGCATGCTTTGTGAATAATTTACATATAAAGTATTAGAAATGTCTGACATAGGTCAGCTCCTCTGAGTACACAGAGCCTTGTATAAGTAACCTGTAAAATAATTTTCTCAACTGCCCTGTGGTCCACCATCTTTTCTTTTGTAGTTCTGCTGATTTCCAATAGCTTGACAAACTATTTATTCTTCCCTTAAGGCACCAAATTTCATTGAGGTATGAGAATTAGTCTCTCAATGAGATGTCTTTTGAAGATTAAAAACTTGACAATTTTGGTCCTCTTTGCATGATTCTAGGACCCTCTCTACATACATACAGACTTCTGGCTAGTTCTAACTGGTCATTGATGAAGTGATATTCAAAGTATTTCCAGGAATACAGTGGACTGAGTAGTAAGATCAATATTCCTTTACAAATGAACAAAAATATGTGATAGTTAAAAAAAAATCTTTGTAAAGAAATTGATGAGTAGGAAGAAAGGGATTACTAGAATTAAAGAATTATCAGGCCAGGGTACTGGTGAAGTCTGGAATCTCCAAATAGTAAGTTGAGTCCTGTAGCCACTTTTTGTCTGAGGGGTATTGGCTTAAAAGGTGAGAACAGATTTCTGGATTTAGGTTAAAACTCTATTAGATATGATTTTCATATAAATTGGAGACCATAACGTTACCTATGACAAAGCTCACCACATTAAGGGATAAGAGGCTAAAGGTCAATCACATGAACAGTAGGTGAGTGAATCCAATAATAGCTCTGAACACCAAAGTTTTCTGGACTGGCAGCCCTGTGTATATTGTCCCACATCAGTGTGCAATGTCAGTAACATGTTCAGGAGACAACAAAATCTTTGGGACCTTCCCAGACCTTGCCCTATGCATCTTTTCCTTTGACTTGTTCTAAAGATTTTTTATTTTTATTTTTATTTTATTATTTATTTATTTTTTTTTTTTATTTGACAGAGAGAGATCACAAGTAGGCAGAGAGACAGGCAGAGAGAGAGAGAGGAGGAAGCAGGCTCCCTGCTGAGCAGAGAGCCCGATGCGGGACTCGATCCCAGGACCCTGAGATCATGACCTGAGCCCAAGGCAGCGGCTTAACCCACTGAGCCACCCAGGCACCCCTCCTTTGACTTGTTCTGATTTGTATCATGTTGCTATAAAATTGTAATTGTAAGTATATTGTTTTCCTTAGTTCTGTGAGTAATTTTAGAGAGTCATCAAACCTGGGGGTTATAGGAAGTACAAGAATACATTTGAAATTCTCTCTATATCCCAAAGAATGCAAGGAAACAAACTTTTTCAAACATATTTCTACATGGAAGATTTCCCTTTGTTGCACTTCTTTGGAGCTACATGAGTGGGAGCAAGAGAGCAAGATCCCAATTCTGGCTACCTCTACTATACCGAGCTAACTCATCTCTGACCCTGACCCGAAGGAGACCTTCCCTCTACCGTCAGTTCATTGTTGGGAATACCGCTTAAGCCCCTGGTCATGAGTTGAGGAAAAGGGCTAGCTGTTCATAATTTACTCATGTTTTTATGCATTCTTGGACCTAATTTTGCATGTACCATTTTTATTTTATAATGCTACTGGACCTGCTAAAACTTGTGACATAACCAATCTATTAACAATCATTTTGTGAAGAAAGCTCATGTTGATAAGCCCATGGTTATTACAGTGTCCCATCATAGAGAACTGTTAGGAGCCAGCGGCATGACAACAGCTGCTTTGGGAACAGACTTTTCCTCCAGTAAAGGAATGAATGGCCTTATTCCAAATCCCAAGGGTCTTCTCTGAAACTCTCCTTTTGCAATATTCTAGAGATTCCATATGGCACACTATTGACCAGAGATACCGCTAGTATCAGTACATGTGCTGGGTAATGTAGCCACAGTGTCAGAACGGCTTGCTCTTCAGCCTCATCCTGACTTAAGTATGAATATTGTGATTGCTGATATAACCATCCAAGCTGGAAATATTGTGCATTATTCTAAACTAAAAGGAGAAAAACATTAAATGAAAGAAAATAAAAAAGAAAGGATTAAAAAGAGATTAAATAGAACAGATGAAAGAGTTATAGATACAAACTCAAATATGTCAAAAAATTACAAAATTATAAAATTATAAGCCTAACTGTTTTAGCTAACTCATGCTATATATAACCCCTCCTTCCAAGCATAGCTGGGCAGCTATACAATTCTGCTTTGGGAATTTATTTTAAATTCCATTTATAAGTCACATTTAAAAATCAGTCGTCTTCCAGTGTTACTTAGCAAAATAGTTTTGGTCAATTAATTCATTCACAAGTTAGCTAAGATTGACTTTGGGCTGTTTCCAAGGGGGAGGAATATATATATATATATATATTTTTTTTTTTTTCATTCCTCAAAAGGAAATGTTTCCCAAATCTTTGTATGTTCAGAAATATGCTGTACTCTAAATTTAGTGTGGACATTGACAGGAACAACCCAGAAAGCTAAACACACTTTCAGTCCCAAAGACTAAAGAACAATAAGACCACCCACCTTGGAAAAGAGGTAATACTCATATTGCCTGAGGGAAGAGTAAACTGGTGAAACCTTCTGGAAGTTAATTAGGAAATACATATAAAAGCCTTTAAAAATGTTTATACCCTTTGACCTGGCAACCCTTGTATCAGAATTTCACCTTAAAATAGCAATAAGTGTTGCAAAGAAACATTTATGAGGAATAATTGATTGTAACAGTCAAAATTTTGAAAGCTATTTAAACCTCCAAAAATACTTTAATTCATTTGTATTACATATGGAAAACTAACAAATCATTCATATCACATTTTAAAAATACTTTATTTATTAAGCAACATGCTCCTATGTATGGGATTTGGGGTTATATTAATTTCCTATTGTTTTTATATTTTTAGTTCTACAAGGAACATAATTTTATTTATAAAAAATTAAGCATTAAAATAATTATCAGCTACTTTTACATAAATTATAAGCATGTTAGAGCTTCATGAAGAAATCTTAATACTATCTCTGCAAAAAAAGCAGGACATTGTCAACTATACACAGATGTACCAAACATGGCTCTTATTTAAAAATTAATATTTCTAAGTATAGTTGCCATATGTATTGAATTTAGCAATAATATAACTTCATTATTTCCAGTGTGGCATTTGTAGGATTATATCTCTAAAGTAATTAATGTATATGTATGTATAAAGTAATTAATGTATAATGTATAAAATGTTTTTACATGGAATTTCACAGATCGAACAATTATTAAGGCATTTATTCTAATTTTGTCTGGTAAACAACATATCTGTAAAGATTCCCAGGAAGGTAAACAAGCAGGGCACTCAGGGACAGGAATTACTCAGCAGCTGTGGAATCAGTGTCCCGAGCTGTGGGCACTGTGGTCCTTCCCAAGAAGCTATAGTTCACTTCCCTGGTTTCAGATGCGGTGCTATATTCCTTTTCAAGATAAATTTCCAGGGAGAATTAGAAATAAAAATAAACGTGTAAGCTAATGAAAGTTATGCTATTAGCTTTCCCTTGGGTTAAATGCCAAGCTTCTTCTTCTATGTCGAAGCTGGAATTTGGAAAATAAACCGGCAAGAATCCATGAACTCGATATTGCTGTGACACATTGTTGGGGGCCCGGTTTTTATATGAAAGTAGGAATGACCTATAGCTATTCTCTAGTTTAGACCATTTAAAGATTATTTTTAGCCAGTCTTAGGTTGTAACACAAAAAAATTAAGAGGCCTAGAATAGCCTTTTTTTTTTTTTTAAAGAAAAGAGTTTGAGACCTTTATTACCTGGCTTTGTGACTTACTATAACACTAGAATAATCAAAACAGTGTGGTACTGACATAAGGCACAAATATAAATTAGAGGATCATGATGGAAAGTAAATATATATGTATGTGTATACACACACACACACACACACATTTTATGGTCAACTGTTTTTTGCAAAATGCCAAGATAATTTAATGGGGGAAAGGATAGTATTCAGCACATGGTTCTGGACAACTGGATGTCTTTAAGGGAGTAAATGAAGCTAGACTCAGCCTCATGCATCATGAAAGTTAGTTTGAAATAGATCATAGTCTTAATCAGAAATGCCACAATTATAAAATCTGTAGAAGAATGTATGGGGAGATCTTTGTGTCATTAGGCTAGGCAAGTATATTTCATTTAAGGAAATACTAAGTTGCAATTCATCAAAATTAAGAAAAATTAAGATCTTTTGTCCTTCTAAAGTCATTATTAATGTAATGACAAAGAAGCCACAGGATAAAATATCGGCAAAACATATATCTGAAAAGGAACATGTTTCCACAATATATAAAGGACCATCGCCAATGAAGAGTAAGACAGTCTAATTTTAAAACAGCAGAGGTACACTTCACAGAGGGAGATGTATGAATAACCAATAAGCACATTAAAAGAGGTCAGACATCATTAATCTTCAGGAAAATAGAAATTAAAACCGTGAAATGTACGTGGCCACAATACTAAGTATTGACATTGATAAATAGGAACTGGAACTCTTATGTATTGTTACTAGGAATGTAAAACAGTGCAGCCACTTTGGGGGAAAAATTTTTTTGAGAGTTTCTTAAAAAGTGAAATTATACTTATCACAGAAGCAATAATTCCTCTCCTATGTGTCTGCTCAGATGAAATGAAAACGCATGTCTGCGCAAAGACTGGTGTACTCTGTTTATAGCATCATTATTTATAACTGCCAAATAATGGAAACAACCTATATATCCATTAACTGGTGAAAGGACAGATAAGCTTTGATATACATACAATGGAATACGAGTCAGCAGTTAAGAGAAACAAATTACTAATCCAACAAAATGAGTGAACCTCAAGAACATTACACTACGTGGGGTGCCTGGGTGGCTCAGTCGATAAGTGTCTGCCTTCGGCTCAGGTCATGATCCCAGGGTCCTGGGATTGAGCCCCGCATCAGGCTCCCTACTCTGCAGAGAGCCTGCTTCTCCCACTTCCCCTACCTCTGTTCCTTCTCTTATCTGTGTCTCTCTCTGTCAAATAAATAAATAAAATCTTAAAAGAAAAAAAAGAACATTACACAGAGCAAAAGTTTTCAAACACAATAGGCTACGTATTATATATTCTCCTTGATGTGAAATTGTAGAAAAAACCAACTACAGAGACATTCAACATTTTAGTGTTTGCCTGAAGTCAAGAGAGAGATCAGGGATTGACTACGGAGAGAAATACGGGAATTTTTGAGATGATTGAAATGTTTGAGATCTTGATTGTGGTGGTGATGATAGGAATACCCACATTTGTCAAAACTCACCAAACTGTAGACCTAAAAAGGGTGATTTTAAGTGCACCTGTATCAGTTAAGTGTCTGCCTTCAGCTCAGTCATGATATCAGGGCTCTTGCATCAGCCCCTGTGTGGCTGGCTACCTGCTTAGAGGGAAGTCTGCTGCTCCCTCATCCTCTGCTCCTTCCCACTGCTCCTGTGTTCTCGTTCTCTCTCTCAAATTCAAAAAAAAAAAAAAAAGGCAATTTTATTCCATAGAATTTTAATTCAACAAAGTTGTTAAAGATAGGTTTCTTTTTCTTTCTTTTTTTTTTTTTTTTTAAGATTTATTTATTTATTTATTTGTCAGAGAGAGAGAGAGAATACAAGCAGGCAGGGGAAGCAGTAGACAGAGGGAGAAGCAGGCTCCCCACGGAGCAAGGAGCTTGATGTGGGACTCCATCCCAGGAGCCTGGGATTATGACCTGAGCCAAAGGCAGATGCTTAACTGACTGAGCCACCCAGGCATCCCTAAAGATAGGTTTTTTTATAGTATCTTTTTTTTGCTATTTACCTATGTAGCATTTTCCCCTCTTTAAGTTTTGTCATTATTTTTCTTCTAAATGGTTGAGCAAGCAAATCAGGCAATTTGCCTCCTGGGAATTAAAAGTCTGGTGATGATTATGGGGAAACATAGAATTTCATAGTGCTTCATGGAATGCAAAAGGTACAGAGGACAGAGTATGGGGTGGGAATCAGATAGAGTGGATATATTTATATAGGGAACCCATATTATACTAATTCTGGATGGGGTCCTTAACTCGTACTTTTTTAAAGAAGCAGATGAAGAAAAAATGGTGGTGGGTGAAACTTCCCCAAGGAGATACGTCAGTGTCTTGAAATAACAGTAGCAAACAAAACAGATGGGATGAATTCTGTTTGTAAATACACGCATATACTACGGAGCATGGGCTGTTTGGGAAAGCAGAATTAGTTTAGCCTGTTTGAAGCATAAGAAAAATAAGTGAGGAAAAAGACGGAGAATGACAGTACTGATGGTATAGAGGTCAGTTCAGGAAGGCCGTTTGTGCATCTAGTGTGCCTCGCATTATTTGGAAATGAAGTAAAATACCCTAGCCTCATGGATAATGTGTAGACAAATATCAGCATGAATGACTTAAATCAAGGTTTGTTCTGATGGGAGATATATGTAGGATCCTGGTTAAAGTTACCAATATGCAGAGTTATTGTCAGTAGACTTAAATTTTGGCATCACTTCACTCAAAAGAACTATATGACCTTTGGGTGAAAGCTTCATGGATACAGTTATTGGGCTTTTGGGGGGGCATGAATAATGGTTTTCAATAATTTAACATATTTACTTGTCCTACAAAATGTACTTATTTTACAAATACTAACAAACACTAAGTAACTATGAATTACCATTGCCCAACTTTTAAAATAATTTTATAACGATATTATAAGAAACTGCAATAGTCAGGTGTAATTGTTGTACCAGTATGATTAAGCAGCATTAAAAAAAAAATTCTTGGGGCACCTGGGTGGCTCAGTGGGTTAAGTCTCTGCCTTTAGCTCAGGTCATGAACTCAGGGTTCTGGGATAGAGCCCCACATCCGGCTCCCTGCTCAGCAGTGAGCCTGCTTCCTCCTCTCTCTCTATACCTGCCTCTCTGCCTACTTGTGATCTCTGTCAAATAAATAAATAAGATCTTAAAAAAAAATTCTTAGACATATATATTCTTATCTCTATTAAGAACATTTTCATCTCTTTGCACCTTGACTTTTTAAATATTGTTGGAAATATATACTCTAACTTAAACCTTAGCTTACAATGTTTAAATTTTAATGTAGCTGGTACATTAAAACTCTAAAGTGATATTGCTAGATGGAGTCTAGTGTGTCCATAATGTGGTTTCTAGTAACCTGTTAAGTGATATATTTTTATTTTCATAATATTATTAAGTTTATTATAAAAGAGAAGGAAATCTTTTAGTCTCATTATTTTTTAAAAAATATATATACTACCATTTAAACACTCAAAAATATCTGCTGCTGCTCTTCCAAATCTGGACATTTTAATTTTAAACAGATATTTATAATTAGATCAGATGAAAGAAAAAAAAATAGACCAGATTGATACGCCTGATAATTTCACTGAAGAATTTCTGCTCTGGAAAGAAAGGAGTCAGTTGACACAAGCAAGGAGAGAAAAGTGAGAAACCTGCAAGATTACACTTTCCTCCATTGTAATCAAACAGACTAATTTTATGTGGTGAGTCATTAAGGGTATATAACTTTTAAATCTCTACATGGATCTTAAGGGAATTTTTAAAAGATTTTATTTATTTATTTGACAGAGATCACAAGTAGGCAGAGAGGCAGGCAGAGAGAGAGGAGGAAACAGGCTTCCTGCTGAGCAGAGAGCCCGATGTGGGGCTCGATCCCAGGACCCTGAGATCCTGACCCTAGCTGAAAGCAGAGGTTTTAACCCACTGAGCCACCTAGGAAGCTTTCACCCAAAGGTCATATAGTTCTTTTGAGTGAAGTGATGCCAAAATCCCCCTCTAGGGATTTTTTAAAAAAAAAATTTGAGCTTTTATTTATTTGAGAGAGAGAGAGAGAGAGAGAGAAAGAGCAAGGAGTCCGATGTGGGACTCGATCCCGGGGTGCTAGGATCATGACCCTAGCTGAAGGCAGACACACAACTAAAAAAGCCACCCAGGCATCTCTCTAGTCAGTACTAGGGAAAACTTTTTTTTATTTAATTTTTTTAAAGATTTTATTTAATATTGTTAAATGCATCAGACAAAAATAATCAGAATGAGCCCTTGCCTAACAAGGTCATCTCCAAATTGAAACAGAAAGAGAGGAATAGAGAGAAAAATAAATAACTTTAATGAGGTATCTTTTCTTTCTTTCTTTTTTTTTTAATTTTATTTTATTATGAGAGAGAGACAGAGAGAGAGAGAGAGCATGAGCAGAAGGAGGGGCAGAATCCCTGCTGAGCAGGAAACCCACTGCGGGGCTCAATCCCAGGATCATGAAGGCAGATGCTTAACTGACTGACAACCAGGTGCCCCATAATGAGGTATCTTGAGAGGGAATGTATTTAATAAATATCTGTGTAGTACCTTGCAAGGTACCTGGCATATGAAAAACAATGTCTGTTTTGTTAGTACACAAACACTACTAATGACTATGAACTAAAATTCTTCTTCTTCTTCCAGAGACCACAGAATTAGCCCCCAGGATAGCAAATTATTTACTATTTAGGAAGTTTTTACCCTTTGCTGGAACCCATGCTAAATACTTTGTATGCATTTGCTTATTTAATGCTCAAAGCTACCTTAAGAGTTAGATAATATTTTTCTTCCATTGGATAATAAAATTAAAGTTTAGAGAAGTTATATAACCAACCTGAATACACTTCATAACTGGCAGATTTACATCTGAAACTATAATTCTTCATCATATAACAGCTTGTTTCCTTGATAAGATTTTCTAGCTATATAGTTGTGAGATGAAGGCCAGGAAACCAAAAAAAAAAAAAAAAGTTTCCTTCATGATTTCAGAGATCTTTCAGATTCTCCCCAAAGTAAACATTCCTTAGGAATATGTGTCCCAGAAACAGTGTTAAGCTTTCCTTGAGGTCTGTTACCTTGGAACTCTAGAGCAGAGAGGTCAGCAATTTCCTTTTCTCTGTAAAGTTTCAGCAGGTTAAGTATTTCAGACTTTGAAAACCATGGGCTCTGTTGCAGCTGTTCCTTCCTCTCTACCGTGTAGTGCAAAAACAGCCACAGACAGTACGGAAATGAAGTTGGCAGTGTTTCAGCTAACTATTTACAAAAACAAAAGAGGCCTCGATTTGGTCCCTGTATCATCATTTTCTACCTCCTGACCTAAAGCGCGTTATAGTGCTTGTTTTAGTCTACACGGTAATGAATCAGAATACCATTCTCAGTGGGATTTGCATACTAATTCCTACTTCTCCTTGACTTGATACAGTGATAGTGTGTGCATGTCTTTTTTCAATAGACTGGTAAATTCTTTAATGGTAAAGCTTGGGTGCTTTGAAAATCGTTCTCATTAGATTAAAAAAAACCACAACATTTAAAAAAATTTTCGACATATGACTTGAGTTAGGAAGCAGATTAGTACTTTTATGAGACAAATAAAACTCCAAGGAGCAGGAGTCATCATTTTCTAGAGTCGTCTTTTTCTAGAAATGGGTTTGATATAGTCAAGACAAGTCATAATGAGTGCTATTTTTGTTTGTTTGTGTTTTAATGGAAACTGGAAGATAAAATCAGTCTCAGAAGGCTTGCAGATGTTAAATAAAAGAGGTTAGAGGAACAGCAATAGTATTTGCACGCCAGAAGCTCTAATTGCCGTGACATTCCTTCTGTCCGTCTAAAACTCTGTTCCCAGATTAAATATGTAGACATTTATGAAAAACACACATCTTTTCCATTCATGGAGAGTATTGTTCAAAATACAAACAAATAGTGAGGAAGTATGATCTTAACAATTAGAAGTATAAAAGCTGTAGTTTCTTGGATGTCCCATTACCAATTCTACAGTGATGAACTGTGGAGTAATGTTAAACTTAAAAGCTTTAGCGTGAAGAATGTAAAGCATAAAGATTACAAAAATATTCCCAGTTTTTTTAACCATTGGATGTGCCAAATAAAAATGTCATTTACTCTCATTTATCAATGCGCGGATTACAGCACTAGCCAGAAGATACCTAATTTTGAAATAAGCAATCCCTTTAATCCAGCCATATATGCTAATGTGAAATGAATCTGTTCTACGTTTTGTAAGGATATTTATCTTATTTGGGGAGACTTTTAAAGTAAAAGCAATTTCGGGGCACCTCGGTGGCTCAGTTATTAAGCATCTGCCTTGAGCTCAGGTTGTGATCCCAGGGGCCTAGTATAGAGCCCCTCATTGGCCTCCCTGCTCAGCAGGAAGCCTGTTCTCTCTCTCCCACTCTCCCTGCTTGTGTTCCCTCTCACACTGTGTCTCCCTCTGTCAAATAAATAAATAAAAACTTTTATAAAAAGGTAAAAATAATTTCGTGATTAGCAGTTTGTGTTTTGGTTTCCAATTTTTCTGACCACATCGTGGTGGAGATAAAGCACAGCCTTAGCCCGGCTGATAAAAAGCGTTGCTGATGTGTATTTAGCATAGATTGTGGGCAAGTTTAGATTATTTATCACCATTTATTTCTAAGTTTCCTTTACTGGAGTGCAAAAATTACTGTAAAGTAATGTTTTCTGAAAAAAATAAATTTCGAATTTCTACCTAGTGGAGAAAATAGGAATCAGGATGTATTATTTTCCTAGGGCTGCCATAACAAAGTAGCAAGGATTGAGTGGCTTAAATAGTTGCATTTTCCCCCAAGGTTCTGGGGCTGGGAAGTCTGAGATCAAGGTGTTGGCAAAGTTGGTTTCTTCTGGAGCCTCTCTCTTTTGCTTGTGAGTGGCCTCCTCCTGTGACCTCACCTGGCCTTCCCTCTGCATGTCTATGTCCTAATCTCCTCTTCTTATAATGACAACCCTCATCTTGAAATGGGCTCACCCCAAAGATCACATTTATCTTTAAGTACTTCTTTGAAGGTGTTCTCTCCAAATACAGTCACATTCTGAGGTACCCAGGGAATAATAGTTCAACTTATGAATTTTCAGGGACACATGTCAGCCCATAGCAGAGGATCATGTAGGGCTAAAAAATCACATGGCAAATAATCTGTGTTTTATGGCTCATCTTCTAATGTATGCAGGCACCTTAGACCCACTGCTGAGAGGGAAATGGAGGAGACAGTTTCACAGTAACTCTCCTGTGTAAATAAATATCTCTTAAGTAAGCTATGGAAAAATATATTCAGATTAGGGGGAAAATTGACAATACAGTATCTTAATCTTCACTTCTAATAAAAATGAGGTGTAGAAATTCTGACCATGTTTAGTGGAACATTTTTCCATACATTTTTTTTAAAGCAATTTACATTAAGTTTTGATCTAATAAAGCTGACATTATCACTTTATGGAAGCAATCCATTTAAGGGAAATGTAGTAGTGTACAGTCAACATTTTCATGATAAAAATGTGCCTGTGTAATTTTTTTACATTGACATTTGTAATATTCATAAACATGAATATTAGAGGCACAGGAGTTGTGTTTTATTAGGTAACAGAAGAGTAAATTAGCATAACCAAATCTAATGTTTCATCCAATCCTTTCTGTGCTTAATGTCAAAAAAATTGAATCAGAACCACCATGTATTTTCCTAACATCTTACACTAATACCCTTGCTTACTTTATTTTGATTTATATTCCATATAATATTATTTTCCATCAAGAACCTAATATGTGTGTGTGTGTGTATATATATATGTATATATATATATATAGTGTATATATAGAGAGAGAGTTGAAAACCTAATATATATATGTATATATATATATATAAATTCAAATGAGAAAGTTGTTGTTTATCTAATTGTTCCTCTTTAATGAAACACTAGAGGGCACCCTTTCCTTCTGTTAAAACATATTTTCTGCTTCTGAATTGTGCAGTAGAAATATAAACTGCTGCCATGTAAAAATAATATCCTTTTTATTTTTAACTTTGTGGAATTGATTCCATATTTAACTCATTTTACTTTTTATGATCCCCAAGTCATAGCATACTGTTTTAAATAATATTTAGTTCATTCGTAGCTGAAATTAATTATAATATGCCAGAAATGTCAGTGTCACAGACACAAACTGTCCTACTCAGAGCCAGATGTTGCCCTGGTGCTGTGATGGGGAGTAAAAATAAGTCTGTGTTTGACACTGCGTGGAGTGTGTATAAGAATAAGCCAGACTAAAATTCCTGTGTTTAGATTTAGGGGTTATTTGTCTTAAATGTGTTTTCCTATTCTCTGTGTTCTCAAATGAATAGTGTACTACTGCTAGATTAACTCACTGTTTTAAGCAGGAATGCAGTGAAACTAGCCTGGAGGAAATGGTAAGCATTGAGGATTCACTGAAGACCCAGATAGTAGTAATAATTGCCAAAACTTATTTAGTCTCAATTATGTCAAGCATTTTTCATTACATAATTTCATTGAGAACACTTTCAGTCTTTTGAAATAGTTATTACTATTTTTATTCTCATTTTATATATGACAAAGATACCGAAGTATGAGAGTAGTGCTATTGTATTCAACACAAATGATACTTACACATTTTGGAAAGCAATGAAGATTTGACTTCATTCAGTATAGATGAGAAAGGATCAGAATTTCTTTTTGAGATTCTGTGGGTTTATTTGTAGGTATGGGGGTTGGATTGGAGTGTGGTATTTGCAAAGGATGAGGGCAACTGAATATATTTTGAATCCTTGGTAAACTTGACAGTGTTCCCTGATTATAAAGCATGTTGGTATCCCCTCAATTGTAATCGAGTACAACTAGGAATCTGAGGAAATTAGCTTATTCACCTTCATGTATTATCTAGTCTATAATACTTAGGTTGAAACACAAGTCTAGACTGTGGTACAAAGACACTCCCCAAATGGTTTTAGGTTGGGATAGAGGAGGGCTCAGGTGTAACCTAGAGCAGTATCCTGTCACAGATTTGATGAACTCCCAGAACAGTTGTGCAAAATTGAGACGGGAGGGAGGAATGCCATATATCTACAAGGAGACAGTATTGCAAACTGGCTTACAGAGACTACATGTTATATGCAAAGCTCAGTGTCCTCAGGCATCACCTCTTCCTTACTGTGGAGGGAATTCTGTGCCTTTTGGTGACCAAAAATCTATAAAAACTTCTTGGAGAATATTTGCCAAATCCTGGACTCTGACTTGCCAAAAGGCACAAGATTATGGAGGTCCTCAGTCTTCATGAAGGTCTGAGCACCGACTCGTTGTGTCTGCTCCCTGTTGAATGCAAGTATGTGCAACATATATACACAGATACACACACACAAACACACACACACACACACACCACAGAATAAACAACACACATTTGGAAAGTTTAATAGAAAGCACTGTTTTTCTTAAACCCATCTTTGTAATGAATATTTTTCAGTCATTTGTGACCAGTTTTAAATGAGAATCCTTGTATTTTGCTACAGGCAGCAAGAAGTCACTGAGTGGACAGAGAAATTCTACACAGAGAATTTTTTTTTACAAGTTCAGACTTAAGATAAGTGTAATAGTAGAGATCTTGGTACTTGGGCTTTCCTAACCACTCAGGAACATTCTTTACATAATTTTCAGATGGGAAGAAAGAAGGATAGAAATTTTATAGTCCGTGATAATGGAATGTTGTTATTTTTAGAGCATCTGTATCAATAAGAGATGTATACATTAATTTTTGACAAGCAAAGTAGTGTAATGACTACTTTGAATTATTCCAGGACAAAGAAAAGGGGAGAGATAAACTAAGATGGGCAAAAGTGGTGAACTTGGTATTATGTCTAAAGAGATTTCCAAGAAAAATGTTAAAGGTGCCATCTGTATTTTTTTTTTTTTTGCTCCCTATAATAAAACATGGGAGGATGGTAATTAATTGCCTGAAGAATTCAAACAAACAACAAAAAAGGAACCAGAGCTGGAAAAGTAAAGATTACTCAGAGGGTGGAACCAAGAGCCCAGAATTCAGAATCAAGAGCCCAGAAAGTGCAATCAAATTCCAATATACACAAAATAAATCATGAGGAGGAAGAGAGTTTCCTTTTTACTGAAGTTATTCCCAGGCCTTAAATCTAATCAAGGAACTCCCAACATTTGCTTGGCTAGATTTCATAACTGCTATGGATCAGTAACTTCTTTTCACTCTCCATTTCATTTTTTGAAGGATGATTCTACAGCTGTCAGCCTATGCCTCTCCCCCTATTGTATATTGGGTTTGTAGTGGCAGATAACTTGTGTCTTTAGTTACACAAATCCATGGACAGATGAAACAGTGTCCTAGGAGGTACTTAAAGGATTACAGGCAAGATAATTATCAGCCCTTGGATCTTAGTTATATGATGAGATTTTAGGCATTGCTGATGCTATATTTTCTGAGCCATGTCCTAATAACACAACTCTCTTGGGAACCTTTCGTGTGAAGTAAATGCATTTTGCACGTGGGAGGGACATGAATCATAGGGGACAAAGTATCAGACTATGGAAAACAGATTTGATCCCCCACCTCTTGGTGTTCACACACTTGTGTAACCTCCATTAAGTGTTGGAAGGACTTTTGACTTGCTTCCAAACCAAGAAAATGTGAAAGGTAATTCAGTATTTCTCTCATGATTATAGGACATTCTATAAGACTGAGTCTTGCTAGCTGACTTGCTATGTATATCCCATGTTGACTTGGAAGAAGCAAGTCTCCATGTTGTGAGGTGGTCTATGAAGAGGGTCTTGTGGCCTGAAACTACGAGTGTATGAGTGGGAGACCTCCAACCAAGACTCAGAAAGAAGCTCTCTGTTTCAAGGAAATGAATTTTATTAACAACCAGAGTGAATTTGGATGTGAACCAATTGCAAGTAAATTCTTACTTACTTTCAGATGAGAACTGAGCTCTGACAGACACTTTGGTTACCTTGGTGGGGACACAGTTAAGACATGTCAGAACTCCTGACCTATAGGAACTAAGAGGTAGTGCATGCGTGCTGTTTTAAGTTGTTAGGCTTATAATTTGCTGTGCAGAAGTAGAAAATTAACACACTTAGGTTGATTTTTTTCTACATTTACCTATATGATATTAATCTTTCATGATGATCTTTTTCCCCAGAAACTGAAATGATACTGCCGAGATACACTTAGAAAACATTGAGATAGCATGGCTTCATATGATTCAATTAAAAGTGAAAGTTGTTTTTGTTTTGTTCATTTTCAGGTTTAAATGGGAAATTATATTCAAATTTATTTGGGTAGGGATGGTTATTGTTTGTTTTAGTGTAATCCAATAAATTATTTCGCAAAAACAAAATACTGTATTTTGTATAAAGTATAAAATACTGACAATAAATAATGTATAAATAGGTGAAGAAAAAAAAGTTGTTCTTGACCTAGACAATATAGAGTCTACTTGATTCAAACATTGTTCCACCAGTTATGGAACACATAAACCAAATTGTGCTTAACATTTAATTATGCATTTGTGTATCACCAATATCATATAATAACTGTTTCTTTTTTCCTATTGTTACGCTTTTATTTTTGTTTACTTTTGTCGCAAAATTATTCTGTTTTGCTCTTGAAGAGATAGAGTGTAGTAAGTTCTATTCATTCCATACCTCTTAATTTCCTTTTCATCTTAATTAAGAGAATTTGCTTGTATTATTCTTTAATTTGGGTCATTGCATATGCATATATACAAACAGGAAAGTGCATGAAGAAATTAATAGTGATGGGGCACCTGAGTGTCTCAGTGGGTTAAAGCCTCTGCCTTTGGCTCAGGTCATGATCCCAGGGTTCTGGGATCAAGCCCCACATCAGGCTGTCTGCTGGGCACGGAGACTGTTTCCTCCCCTTCTCTGCCTGCCTCTCTGCCTACTTGTGACCTCTGTCTATCAAATAAATAAATAAAATCTTTTAAAAAAAGAAATTAATAGTGATTATCATAGGATGATGGGATATATCATAATTTTTATTATTATCTGTAATGTTCTCTATTTTTCTTACTTTTCACAATAAATACTTTTAAAGATAAATATAAATGTTTTATTTTAAAATAAAATAAAATCTGGCTGTTGTATGAGTATATACAGGGCCGTACCTTAGTTTCTAAATGCCAGTTATTCAATAAGAGTAGCCAGGGGCCTTTGAAGAAATAGCTTATTCTTGGATTTGGGTAGGAAAAATAAACTGTGAAACTTGAGTATACTGCAGTTTTATTGAAAGTAAATAAAGTTTGGAAAAATAGGCTGTTGGGTGGCTCAGTCTACCTTCAGCTCATGTCATGATCCCAGGGTTCTGGGATCAAGTTCCGCATGGCACTCCCTGCTCATCAGGGAGTCTGCTTCTCCTTCTGCCCTCCCCCTGCTGGTGCCCCCGCCCTGAAAATAAATAAATAAAGTCCTTTTAAAAAAGTTTAAGAAAGAAAGTAGGGGGCATGAGACTCATGTCAAAAGGAGAAAGAATTATTCTGAACAAGCTCCAATAGTCAAAGCTGTAGTGATTTTAACAACAAAGTAAATAGTGATAGTATTTACTGCAATACAGTGAAAATCCAGGAGTCTATACTAATATAAATAGATGGTTGAATAATTTCCTTTAAAATGGGAGGAGAATGGACAATTTTCCTCACAGAAGACTTCCAAATAAATACATGTAGAAGAAATGAAGATAGAAAATCACCATTAGAATACCATGGTAATAACTGCTGCAAGCAAAATCTTCTAATCAATGCTAAAATTAGCAGGTGAACTTGAAGGGAAAATATTTATTAAAAAATTTATTAAAAACTCTAATTGTTTTAATGTATGTCCACAAATGATTCCCGTGGAAAATATGGAAAGGGAGTAAAAGTAAATTTACAGTGAAGAAACCTGTAACTCACCTTAACTGAGTGACCAAGGTGAATGTTACTAGCAGTATGTCATGTTGATATTATCTGTACCCTCATATGATATGAAGGACAGAAGACTTAAGTTTTTTGGTATTTATTCCCCAAGTGGATAGCTCAGTCTATTTATGAGAAAATATTTTACAAATTGAGGGAAACTCTACAACTTACTTGAACAGTACTCCTCGAAAGTGTCAAAATCCTAAAATATGCCAAGTTTGAGAAGTTTTCAGTCTCTGGAGGATATCAAGTAGACATGACATAAAAATTCAGTGTGGAGTTCTGGAGTGTAACCTGAAAAAGGAAGAGGACGTTAGTGGAAAAACTGCCATGTTAGTTTTCTCTTGCCTCTGTAACAAATTGCCCTAAGTTTGGCTTCTTAAAGGGCACAAGTTTGTATAACTTATCGTTCAGATATTCAATAATCTGAAGTGAATCTTCTAGCTCAAATCAAGGCGTTGACAGAGTTGCATTTCTTTTGGAGGTTCTAGAGAAGAATTACATTGGTGTTTGGATACCAATTTTATTCTATGTGTATTTTCTATCATGAAAATTACTGTTTTACTGATCCACTGGTGTATATCAGACTGAAATACAGTTCTTTGTGATGGTTAGCTGACAGGGATAAAAGTCCTGGTTTTCAAAGAGTGCTATGTTATAGAGTGTTGTTGAGCGGAAGTAGATGGTGACCACTGCTGTGCCTCACTGGGGTAGCTTGGAATCAAATACACATTCATTCTTGAGCTGTTGCTATCAATTTGGATGAGTACACAAGGCATTAAAAAAACAAAACAAAACAAAACACGTTTGAAGATTGGTTATAAGAGCATGTGGTGAAGACATGTCTGTGGTTGGACCTCCCAGAATGGGCACAGAATGGGAGGATAACTCTGTGTCATGTTAACGGAACCACTAAAAAGAAGTTCTCAGAAACCAAGTGGATAATATGACATGTCAGTCAGCCTCTTTCCCCAGCCACTGAATAATTGCTCAGTAATCCCAAATACAAAGTGTCCACTGTTGCAAAGTTGATGGCTATGCATGATTTCGATTACATGAACTTCCTCTCACCAAGCAGGGTCTGGATACTACTACTGCTAAAAGTCATACCTACCATCAGCAGAGACCAATGTCGACCTACTGATATGTTGCCATTTACTGTGGGGACTAGCTAGGACTGGGAACAAGTTGTTAATAGCGGATTCCTTCACCAAGGAAAGGGCAAAGATTTGTCCTCACTGGAATAGACACAATTCTAGATATGGATTCTTGAATACAAGGATCAGTTACAGTGTCATTTACAAGACAACATCCTGAAAGGATTTGGTTCTGTCTTACAGGATGCAATGTGTGTTCTGCATCAGCAACCAATATATGGACATGTCTTTCCCATAAGCCAGAATACATGGGAACGCATTGGTCTGGAAATCAGGAGGTGGAAGTGGGTGAGGCTCCTCTCACTATTAAAGCTATCCTTTTGTAGAAATCTTGTTTCCTTCCCCTGCCACTTTAAACTACGTTGGTTGGAAATACTAGTTCTTAGTTTAAGAGTGCTTCTATATGAGGATATCGGCATCAGTCAGCTGCCTCCCTCTTCTGGAGCCCAGGCCCGTGAGTTCAGAGACCCTGACATTTGCACAGTAACACCCACTTTCTAGAAATTTGATTTTCAGCTCCATAGGAACCCTCCTCTAAATCTTTGAGTTTTAGAACTTCTAAGTTCTTGTCCTTGGCTTCTGCATCCTAACTCAGCTGCCTCCTAGAGTTCCTTCTCTGACATGTTCGTATTCTCTCTTTACTTTTTTAATAACCGTGAACCAGTCTATTCCTAGTTAACAGTTCTTCATATTAAACTCTGTTACAGTAGCTGGTCATTTCTGTTTACTGACCCGACAGGCTCCTCATTGATATATAATGAGCATTGACTCATGAAGCTACTTGGGGTATACATGAATAATCGAAGGAATAGACATATTCCAGAATTAAAGAATTTACATGTTACAGTTTGAATTTTTGCACAGGATTATGAACTAATATATTTGTCACAGCCTTAATAAGTTAATATGGCCTCAGCTAATGGATTTCTGTTGATGACAGTTGAAATCATTCTTGTATTATTAATATGCTGCCAAAATCAACAACATAGTACAGTGTCCTAAAGGACAGACCATGGAACTGACTTCTGGAGTCCTCATCCCAGTCATTTACTAGTTTGAGCTTGAACAGATTACCTAGTATCTCTATACTTAATTTTTTAAAATAGAGAAAAGAGTAATATCTTTTCCATAAGTCATAGAGATAAATAAATGAATTCAACAAAGTGCTTAGAAGAGTGATCCCTGATAGAAAATGTTGTGAATTTCACCACCAGAATATGAATAAGCTCTATGAGTTGAAGGACTTAGGACTTTTTCCTATACAGCTCTTTGCCTAGTGACTAAAATGGTTCCTGGTATGTAGTACGCCCTCATTATTAATCATTAAAGGAATAAACTCATAAATGAAAATCAAACTGTAGAGACTTCTGAGGTTGAGAGTTAAGCAATGGACACTGAAAATTCACCAAGAAAGTGGTCATCCTGGAAGAATGTCAGCCTGTTTTCCCCAGATAACACACTTCCGTATCAGAATGAATAATACGTTCTTTTCTATTGGAACAATTTTAATATGTCGCATAAAATCATCTGTTCTCTCTTAGAATCACAGACGAAGTCTTGTTGCCTTTAAGTATGATACTTCCTGTAGAGTCTGAGAAGCATACTGAATTTCTATTCTAATCAAATATCACCTAAGTGTTTATGGCCAGAATTATTAACATAATATTTCTTTTGGTATGACTTCAGATGAAACAAGAGTTGCCATAATTTTTGGTTGCAGGGAGGATTTCAAAGAACTGAAATAAAGCTTCTAAGCAATTACACAAGAAAAACTTGGGCAGTCACTCTAGGCGGAACTCAACAAATCCTATGACCATATGTTGTATGCTGACATGTTTCCTCCCTGAAAGAATAATGACCTCATACCAGAAAATATGCTTTGCTGCTATGTGAATGATTTTTCCTATGCTTCCCAAGGCTGATTCACTGTATAGGTTTGCAGGCATCGTCATCCTTTCCGTTGTGTGTGTTCTGACTTGATGTAACTGTAAGAGAATTGTATGACTCAACACAAACTCATTCTGTAGCCCAGTTTCTTTTAGATTACAAGGAATACTGCTCTCCTAGTGCTCCTAGTGTTAAAAAGTGCTGGCATTGCAAAAGTTCTGGAATTAGAGGGTGTTTTAAATACAGTAGTAATAGTGGTGGAAGGAAACACTTTTTATTTTCGCTTTTGTTTTTGAGGAAAATAAATCAGTCCTTAGAATGATCCGTTAGACCATAGGGATAAAAAATTACCTCACGAATAATTGGGTAAAAATGATTTTTTAAAAAACCTGAATATGTATAAATCAGTGAACTTGAAGGACTTTCAAGATAAATGCACTAAATGGGTAACGCACCATAAGACTTAGGTTTAGGTTTTCCATGGACCAACACTGAAGCTGAGGAAACAAGAATCGAGGGGCACCTCAATTCTTGGTTAAGCCTCTGCCTTCCACTCAGACCCTGAGATCAAGCCTAGCATCCCGGCTCTCTGCTCAGCAGGGAGTCTGCTTTCCCCTCTCTCTCTGTCTGCCTCTCTCTGCCTATTTGTGATCTCTCTCTCTCTCTGTCAAATAAATCTTAAAAAAAAAAAAAAAGGGAAAGAAAACAAGAATTGAGAAAATTAGAAACCAGGACAGAAAATATTAACAAAATGGTATATACACCAAAACCATAATATGCTCTGATCAATTTAAGGCAACTTATATTTTTGAAGATTAAAAAAATAGTGTTGTCAAGTCTCACTACATTGTTCTTAATGCATTCTGTGTTCCTTACAAGGTCATTTTCCTTTTGCAAATGATAACAATAAAAGTATCATGAAAATATTTTACCTCATTATGGGCTAATTTTTCCTTATAAGGAAAAAACTACTCTGGCTTCTCTGAAATAACAATGTTTACCTTTCTCAGGGATTACTATGCACTAGGGAGATTCCCCCTTTGGTATTTCCCCCACTTCCCTCATCAAGCCATGTCTACCGCAACCTCCCCCGACAAAACTGTGCAGAGGCACTGTATCACAGAAACACATATGTACCACTTTATACTTTACTGTTAGTAACAGAATTCAAACCCAAGCAAGGTTTAAATCTTTTGTTTTTGAACAGTCTCTGATTAGATTTATTTATTTATTTTTAAATATTTATTTGACAGACAGAGATCACAATTAGGCAGAGAGGCAGACAGAGAGAGAGCGGGGAAGCAGGCTCCGTGCTGAGCAGAGACCCCCCCCCATGCGGGGCTGGATCCCAGGACCCCGAGATCATGACCTGAGTGGAAGGCAGAGGCTTTAACCCACTGAGCCACCCAGGCGCCCCATGGATTAGATTTATTTTTAATAAACTAATTTTGACCTATCTCCCTTGAAGTAGAAAGTAAGGGGCAATACCAGATAAAAGAAAAGTTAGCAGAGATGAATGGATAATTTATTATTTTTAAACTGAGAAATCTCGAAGGCTCTTAACCCATTAAATGGTAACAAAGCATCGGGGAGAAGAAATCTACAAAGTACTTGAAGAAATCTAAGTTGTTGACTGAATTTGCTGTTGGAGTATTTACTTGGGAAAGGGCAGAAAACAGAACAATACCAAGGTTAAAGCTTCACATCTATTGCATATATGTCTTGTCAATATTTATTACTGGTGACCTAGTCTTCAATATGGCCCTTTTCTGCAGAAAATATTTGTACTTTTATCTTAAAATAATCTCATTACCCATTGGGATAAAACCTGCTGGTGGTGCATTTCATTTCACAAAAGAATAGGAGTCCCCAGATTTTTTTCTGTAAAAGACCAGATAGTCTAGTATTTTAGGCTTTTCAGGCCAATGGTCTCTCTCACAACTACTCAACTCTGCCACTGCAGAGCAGAAGTGGCCAGAGACAATTCATTAACAAATGGGTGTAGTGGGGTTCCCATAAAAGATTGTTTATATCTATTTAAAATTGAATCAAAATAGGTTTGCTGCCATCTCTTAGAATTCTTTAATTAAAAATATATTATATGGGGATGTGTATCTTTCTGATATATTACTGTTTTTCCTGTTTTAGGCACCATAGTATTTATTGTATACTTAGGTTACATTAATATTAGTTTTTGCTAGTAGGTTGACAATAGAAAGTTTTTTTTTTTTTGTGGGGAGAAATATAAAAGATAATGAGATTTAGAAAATGCTAGAGCAAAGAAATGGAAGAAATCATTGTAACTCCTACTTCTCAACTTAGAGATAATAAATCTCCTAGTTTGAAAATAAGTTGATGTCACTTTTGAGTTGTGACAAAGAAGGATTTGACTTGCAGCTCATGGAACTTTCCTCTCCGTCAAATTATTTGCCATTAAAAAAATTTTCATTTTCTCAATTGTCTTACCTTAGAAATAGGTGACTTATGTTCATGTTTTAATCATAAGCACATTTTAGTCTTTAAAAAAGTAAAAATACTATTAAAAATTGCTTAAAGAGGGGCGCCTGGGTGGCTCAGTGGGTTAGGCCACTGCCTTTGGCTTAGGTCATGATCCCGGGGTCCTGGGATCGAGTCCCACATCGGGCTCTCTGCTTGGCGGGGAGCCTGCTTCCTCCTCTCTCTCTCTCTCTGCCTGCCTCTCTGCCTACTTGTGATCTCAGTCAAATAAATAAAATAAATTCTTTAAAAAAAAATTGCTTAAAGAATCTAAATATTCTTTTAGATACCTAAATAAGCTCCTGCTAAACAGAATGACTAATAAATAAACAAGCATGTGTATTTTAACAAAAGTATTTTTAAATTTTAATTATCTTTGTGACATTTCACATTGATGTAATTATAATACATGCATGTTTTTAATACATGATTTGTAAGTGGAAATTAATTATAAATATGCCACATTTAAACTGTGCTCATTTTATTTTTTAAAAGATTTTATTTATTTATTTGACAGAGAGAGAGCACGTGCGCCGAAGAGCACAGGCAGGGGGAGTGGCAGAGGGAGAGCAAGAAGCAGGCTCCCCACTGGGCTGGGTTCCTTAGGCAGGGCTCAATCCCAGGACCTTGGGACCATGACCTGAGCTGAAGGCCAACATTTAGCCGGCTGAGCCACACAGGTTAGCCCCTACACTGTGCTCATTTTATAGACTAAGATATATAGACAGGATCTGATCAAAATGCATGGAGGTGGCAGATACATCAAATGAGTGATGGATAATCTACCAGGAAGAGTTCATGATCTAGCTGGAAGAAGTTAGTCTAGTTGAGGTCTAAAGCTAATAGCATCAAGCATCCAACCAAGGTCTGATAGATACTACGATGGAGTTTGAGGGAGAGAAACAAAGAATTAAGTAGATAGTGAGCAAAGCGAATGAGTATACCTACTGCTAGGCACTATTAATTACTATAAGCCAAGGATGGAGTTCAACATTTTACATATATTATTTCCTATATATCTCTCTACAGTCCATTGAGAATGGGTAAGTATGGACACAATGGCTTAGAGAAAGTAATGTGGCAAAGGTCACATAGCTATTAAATGAGGAGTTGGCACTTAAATCTGTATCTCTCTAATGCCATTAACAATGTCCATTGCCAACACACTCTGGTAAACAAAGAGAGTAAAAGACAGAAGCACAGACACATTCTTTTTGTGAATATCTCTTCTTTTATAGGTTTTCTTTGCCCTCAAGCTCATTTGGAAGTGGGTGTGCTGATAAATGTTTAAAGATTGGGTACTGGCTTTACAGGGAACTTCTGTTTGGGGCCTTCGATGACTTCTGAGGTCATTGGTGGTTTCAATCCACAAATCTGAAGTCCAAACAAGCAGACTTGGGACAAAATGCATATCATCAACTCCCTCAGGCTGGTGCAGCCAACTGCGGTAGAGTTATAGAAGACCTCAACTCAGTGTTTCATGTTTGCAAGTTACCCAGAACCAAGGCAGACAGAGCTGATTGTCACAAAAGACAGTATTTTTTAAAAGCAAGAACAGATAATTACCCATTTTTAAGAGTTATTCGTGAACTAGTAGGGCTTACTTGAAGAATATAGTTTGTTATATTTGATGGTTTTAGAACGAAGACTCCATTTAACAATATTCTTATTCATAATAGACCTATAGGACTATCTATGCTTTGCTCTTGGTTGACACCCATGAAACAGTTAAATGCCATTGACTGCCATTCTCACTCTGCTGTACTTGGAAAGATAATGGATGTGCAGCTATGAAGAACTGACATAGGACATTGTCAACCTTAATTCACTTATTCAAAGATTCTCTGTCATTGCTCAAGAGCCATCAATGGATAATTCTTTCTTTAGTGCTCATCTGATTTGGGGGGTAAGGATTGGCACATTGTAGTCAAATCTTAGAAGAAGAAACAAGAGCTCAATTTGGACCTAAATTTGGTAATACCCAAGAATTACAAAATAGTAAACTAAATAATCATGAATATATGTCTTTCAATAGACTTCTATTCCAGAATTTCTCTTTCTTATGTTTCTTTTTGTCCTCATTTTCTCTTATTTCTGGCATCTATTTGTAGCAACTTTCTTTTCTTTTCTCTGAATAGCTTTTTATTCTTCTCTTCTAATGATTATACTTTACTGTCTTAATATCCAATTCCTGTTAGAAGCAAACCCTCATTTTATTTTTCCACTCGCTCTGCAGCAATCTCACACACTTGGCTTTAGTATAAAGCTCCTGGCTAATCACTCCGCCACTCTCTCACACAGCGAGCTATTCACAATCAGTACAAATCCCCAATTCAATTTTATTCAATGCAGTTCAATTCAGAGCAGCTCAATTCAATTCAGTTCAACTTACTCTACCACATGTTAGTGCCAATTCTAATTCCATCCCCCTTTTTTTCCCCCTTTGTCTCTCTCTCTCTCCCTCCCTCTCTCTCTCTCTCTCTGTAGATGATCAAAGCATACATGAGAAATAGATCTGGTAATTTGATCAATCATTCGTTTGTCCTTTCTTTAGAAGGTGGATGTTTACAATTGTGTGCCACTCTTGACTATTTCCAGTTTTCCATACACATCTTACTTAATGCACCGATACTCTTCTCTTTAGCACTTTTAATAATTATTTATTACTTCCAGAAGTGTTCCCTTTCTTTGATCTGCTCAGTGAACTTTCCAGGTTGACTCCCAGTGACAGTTTCTTGTTTTACAAGGACAAGAAGTTACATAATGGTACAATTTGTCATTGCAATAAAAATTAATTAAAGGGCGTTTTTTGTTTCTAACTCAATTTTTATTATGCATAATGACAAAAAAATCTGCCATATATGCCATAAATTACACATCAGCAAAAAATCTGAATTATCCCTACTGTTGTGCTTGTCATAATCCTTTTCTGCGTGTCTGTTTTTCTCCCTCTCCATGTCCTTGTACATACATCAGATCATTTTACTCCTAATGTTCTATCTGGTAGTTTTAATTTTCTGTAAATTGAAGGAATCTGTCCAATATAATTTTTATTGTATGGTTTAGGCCAACTTTCTCTGTTTTTGAAAACTCCTTGTTTTTATACCATTAGTAAATTATTTTCTAATTTATACAGTCATTAAAGTTTAGAGTTTCGGAATCAGGTTATATTTTCATTTTTGGTTGCTTCTGAATTCTGAGATGTCTTTGGAAAAGCTATGTATGTTATTACCATATAAATGTGTTACTATTTCACAAACAATCTGAAGATGGATATATTTATATTTGTACTTTATGTAAACCATGGAAGTGTTAGTGAGAAATATCAATTAAGTATTTATCAGGCAGCAATTGAGTTCAAGGCAGTGATATTATTTATTAATGAATAATGACAGTGGAGTTCTACACCTCTAGCCAAAGGAAAGAATATTTTATATGATTAAATGTAAGGGCAGGATACACGTAAATTTTTTTTTAAGATTTATTTATTTATTTGACAGATTGAGAGAGAGCACAAGTAGGCAGAGAGGCAGGCAGAGAGAGAGAGGAGGAAGCAGGCTCCCTGCTGAGCAGAGATGTGGGACTCGATCCCAGGACCCCGGGATCATGACCTAAGCTCCTGAGATCGAGCCCCACATCAGCTCTCTGCTCAGCGGGGACCCTCCTTCCTCCTCTCTCTCCTAAGTAGATGGAGAGGCAGACAGAGAGAGAGAGGGAAGCAGGCTCCCTGCTGAGCAGAGAGCCCGATGCGGGACTCGATTCCAGGACCCTGAGATCATGACCTGAGCCGAAGGCAGTGGCTTAACCCACTGAGCCACCCAGGCGCCCGATACACTTAACCATTAAATATATAAGTAAAAGGACAGGATACCATTTTAAAGATTATTTATTTATTTATTTATTTGACACATAGAGAGAGAGAGAGAGCACAGCAGGAGGAGCGGCAGGCAGAGGGAGAGGGAAAAGCAGGCTCACTGAGCAGGAAGCCTGATGTGGGTCTCGATCCCAGGACCCCGGGACCATGACCTGAGCTAAAGGCCACCCAGGATAACATTTATAAGTATTTTGGTACTATATGCTTTAGTCTACTCAGACTGCTGTCACGAAAATACCGTAGACAGGATGACTTAAAGAACAGAAATTTATTCCTCACAGTTCTAAAGAACAGAAATGTGAGATGATGGTGCCAGCCTGGTTGGGTTCCGGTGAGAGCCTTCCTCCCTTTTTTTGCAGATGGCTCTTCTCACTTACCTTCAGAGGACAGAAAGAGAGCGAGACAAGGCAAGCTGTCTCCTGTCTGTTCTTAAAAGAGCCGTAATCATGGGGTTAAAAGAGGGCTTAAAAGAGCCCCATCATGAGAGTTACCCTCATGGCCTAATTACCTTTTAAAGACCCTACCTCTAAAATACAATCACATTTGGGATCAGGATTCAACATACTATGGTGTGTTAGGGGGCAATAAACATTAAATCCATAGCAATACTTGGTACTTTTAAGAAATACAAGTAAGCTCCACTCTCTGTGTCTTAGTTTTCTCACAAACAAAAGGGGATAATACTGTTTTCTATCTGAAGCTTTGTCTTGAGGTTGCACAACACCAATAGAGACCGTGAGAGATACCGCTGTTCATATTCCTTTATGGACAATATAATAGGGATTCATATTTATCATAAATTTTTCATGAATTAACATCACTAATATAGAAGACTTACTTGAAATAAAATTATGCTTTGGAAATTAAAATAAATATTCCCCATTGAGTTCTAATCAGTTCTGGAATATTTAATTTGAAAATTTAAAGTTTTACTTAGCTTCTATAAACAAATTAGAAAAATAATAAATTAGGTGAAGAAAGTCAAAGAGAAGATAAATTTAACTACTGTATATGTCACTATTTGTCTAAAGGTTATCTAAGATTTTAAAAAAGCACTTCAGATAGAAGTAAGTCTTCTATTAAATTGTGGTGTTTGATCATAGCTCACATGAAATTGTGAGGTCAACTTTCCATAAAAACACAATGAGAGGGGCACCTGGGTGGCTCAGTGGGTTAAGCCGCTGCCTTTGGCTCAGGTCGTGATCTCGGGGTCCTGGGATCGAGTCCCACATCGGGCTCTCTGCTCAGCAGGGAGCCTGCTTCCTCCTCTCTCTCTGCCTGCCTCTCTGCCTACTTGTGATCTCTCTCTGTCAAATAAATAAATAAAATCTTTAAAAAAAAAAAACACAATGAGAGACCCTGACTCATGTTTATTTTCAAGGCCTTCAGTTCCTTCTTCCTCTAAAGAATCCCTCCTGACAATATTGAGCCAGTATAGAACCTTTTATGTGTGTGTGTGTGTGTGTGTGTGTGTGCAAATTAAATGAAGTAATTTATATATCAAGTGTGTAGGACAGTATGGGGCACAGGTAAGTGGTAACTATCATTATCATTCTGATTTTAAATCATGTGATCATTCATCACATGAGCTCATCTCATTATGTCACTATTGGCATCATGCCTGTGAAAATTTACGTAGTTGGAGATCCCTATTTGTATAAAGGCTCCAAATCAAACTTTTTTAAAAATGAGGATTTTTTTCTTATTTACCTCACAAAAGTATTTACCTCCTATGTTTCTTCCAAGTAAACTTTAGTGGTTTGATAGTGAGTCACATTTAGAATCAATTTCAGTGAGTAAGAAATGTTTTTTCTTGTTTTCTTATGGTTATGACTTAAGATAACCTTTTTGATGATAGAAAACAGAAAGCTGATCACCAGAGTACATGTTTTGAATGCCCTCTAGTGGTCACTCAGCCTGTGACTTTCAAGGAACTTGCTATTAAATGCAGCCTAGAAAATAACGATGCAGATTTTCAGTTTCTCCTTGTCCAACAAGACATTAATCCTCAGAGAGGAAAAGTTAATTGCTTTTTTCTACAATTCTTCTAAAAACTCAAGTTAAAGCCAAATTCATTAATAATATTTTAAAATATATATTCTTATTTATTATTTTAACTGAAAGCCATCATGGAAAAATCATAAGAAATGATATAACAAATATCATTTATAGAAACCATAAAAATTGATACAAGGGTAATTTGTTAGCAGATGTGAAGTTTTCTTCCATCACTGCTTTCTCTTCTCCTTCTCTGTCTTCTGACAGCCTTAGGCAGCTCCTCTTATTGCTGTCTTTATTACTTTTAGAAACATTCATCTAGATGATATCTTAACATTTACAAGTGCCTGATACTTATTAACAGCTTAATATAATTTGGTAAACTGCCAGAGGAATAATAGACTATCTGATTTAATGAGTGAATGCTTGAATCCAATCATAACTGCAAATAAATATCATCCATAAAGCATTCCAATTAGTAATGGAATCTAATTCATATTGATTTGTGTATTATATGATCTTTTTAAAATAAATACCTACAGCTTTGTTTGATAACTTATGGACATTCATAAGCCATCATATCTACATACATTTTGCTATCTGAACAAACTTTATGTAAGATTTATGAAGAACTCCTTTTTTTCCCCTATGGGTTTAGAATTACATATTAAAATGTGATTTAGTTACTTTTTGGTTCATATTACTATCAGGAAAATTTTTTGGTGCTCAGAATGGTATTTTAGGGGTTACTAAGAAAATAAAGTAAAATAAATGTTCTCACTTTCAGGGAATTTATTTTCCAAAAATGTTAACAATATAAACATAATAATTATATAAAACGTTTTTTAGTGTTTCATCATTAGGCTGATATTTTTCCCATAAACTATTTTCAGTCTAAGTGTTCTTTGCTGAGGATAACTTGTCAGACAGGAAAAAGAAAAGAAATGGGAAAATTTACTATGAGTGATAAGTATGATATTAAAATAACCATATCAAAAATTATAACTTACATTACCTTTTTCCAAAATGTATTCTTTCCTATTAATATTTTTTTCAAGAACAACTTTAGACAGACTTTTGAAGGGTAAAATGATAATGAGAATATTAAATGAATTAAAATCTCTATGAGCACCTAGCAGGATGCTGGATTTATAGAGACTGTGAAATATACATTAGGTATTATTATTATTGTAATAGAGCTTAGAAGTTCTTTATAACTATTTATTTATTTATTTTTAAGATTTTATTTATTTATTTGACAGAGAGAGAGATCACAAGTAGGCAAAGAGGCAGGCAGAGAGAGAGAAGGAGAAGCAAGCTCCCTGCTGAGCAGAGAGCCCAATGTGGGGCTCGATCCCAGGACTCTGAGATCATGACCTGAGCCAAAGGCAGAGACTCAATCCACTGAGCTACCCAGGCACCCCAAGAAGTTATATATAACTTTAAAAAGAATAGACAAATAGAATGATATGTATAAGTATATAAAAGTTTTCCACGTGGGTATTTAATACCACATTTTACATTCTATTTTCTCTTGCTAATAGTCTGATTTGAAATCATAAAAACTAGAGAGAGTCACCCTCCATGTTGAGATTTATTTTAAAAATCCACTGCCTTATTTAATTTGGCTAAATTAATTCTGCTCTTATCCAGGGGCGGCCAGGTACTATTCCTCTCTCTCTCTTTTCTTTCTTTCTTTTTTTTTTTATGTTTTCTTTTCTTTTATTGTGTTATGTTAGTCACTATACAATACATCATTAGTTTTTGATGTAATGTTCCATGATTCATTGTTTGCATATGACACCCAGTGCTCCATGCAATCCATGCCTTCCTTAATACCCATCACCAGGCTAACCCATCATCCCACCCCCATCCCTTCTAAAACTCTCCGTTTGTTTCCTGGAGTCCATAGTCTCTCAAGGTTCATCTCCCACTCCAATGTCTCCCCCTTCATTTTTCCCTTCTCCTAATGTCGTCCACGCTATTCCTTATGTTCCACAAATAAGTGAAACCATATGATAATTGACTTTCTCTGTTTGACTTCTCTATTTCACTTAGCATAATCTCCTCCAGTCCCATTCCAGTTGATGCAAAGTTTGGGTATTCATCTTTTCTGATGGCTGAGTAATATTCCATTGTGTATATGGACCACATCTTCTCTATCCATTCACCTATTGAAGGGCGTCTTGGCTCTTTCCACATTTTGGCTATTGTGGACATTGCTGCTATGAAAATTGGAGTTCATATGGTCCTTCTTTTCACTACATCTGTATCTTTGGGGTAAATACCCAGTAGTGCAATTGCTGGGTCATAGGGTAGCTCTATTTTAATTTTTTGAGGAACCTCCACATTGTTTTCCAAAGTGGCTGCACCAATTTGCATTCCCACCAAGAATGTAAGAGGGTTCCCCTTTCTCCACAACTTCTCCAACATTTGTTGTTTCTTGCCTTGTCAATTTTTGCTATTCTAACTGGTGTAAAGTGGTATCTTAATGTGGTTTTGATTTTAATTTCCCTGATGACTAATGATGATGAACACTTTTTCATGTGTCTGTTGGTGATCTTGAAAAAGAATGAGGCAGAATATTCCTCTCTTTCTAAGCACATCTTAAGGGATGGGGGTTATCCTGGAAAAAGTGTATGAGGTGGTTATGAGTTATGTCAACAGTTAACTATGGAGTTTATAGCTTAATATAAGTACACACAACTTGCAAATGTTCATGCATAGTTCAGTTTTATAAATGCATGGAAACTTAATTCCAAACTGAATGACTCATTTAAATATTGTTCACAACACTTTATTGAATATTTTTAAAGGAATAGCTATTGCATGTCTAGTCAGTATCCATTCACTTCTGAACTCAAAGAGAATAATTCATGCTGCAAATGACAAAGAGAAGTACTTATAATTTGCAATGATGTGTAGTATAGTCATTCACTCTAACCTGAAAGAGATGATAGTTTCTAGCAAACATTCTTGGGGATGTAGCAGTACTATAAAGAAGCCTTTCTGGTACTTCCATATCTGAATATCTTCAGATGAGACTTGAAATAAGGGATTTAAGAGTTTTAATAAAATAATATATCATATAAAAACAGGCAATCCTACCACAGTATTTAAGTACCATTCTTACATTATTTATTTGAATCTTCACAGTAATCTCATGGGGGTAGGCCATAAGGATATATGGAAACAAAGTCTTAGTTGAGTAAAGTAGTTTCCTCAGGGCTTTGCTACTAGTAAGTCATGTAACTGGTGAATCACATAACTCATTTCTGAGTACGATTGAGCTGTGACCTCATGTATCATTGTCTGAATGAAGTCTGTGCCAATCAAGGTGAACAAATGCCACATCTCCTCTGTCCTTTATGTTGTGTACACATATGTAGTATATATAGTTCCTTTGAGAATATTTACAATATCCACTACTTTTTAAAAATATATTCCATAGCCAAAATTCTGGTTGATAAATGTAAAATCTTAAATGGTGTTTACTGTTTTTCATAGATCGCTTCCAATAGAAATAATATAAATTCAAAAATATGAAAGACAAAGTACACCAGACAATTAAGAAGATGATTTTACTTGGGTTATTGCAAAAGAGAGATTTTTTTTTTTTTTTTTCATGAATAAGGCATGTCTCAAGGAAGAGGTTGAAAACCTAGGGTGTTTTTTTTTTTAATTAAATTTAATTTTTTTTCAGTGTTCCAAAATTCATTATTTATGCACCACACCCAGTGCTCCATGCAATACATGTCCTCCTTAATACCCACCATCAAGCTCACCTAACCCCATACCGCCTCCCCTCCAAAACCCTTAGTTTGTTTCTCAGAGTCCACAGCCTCTCATGGTTTGTCTCCCCCTCCAATTTTCCCCCACTTGCTTCTCCTCTCCATCTCCGAGTGTCTTCCATGTTATTACTTGTGCTCCACCAGTAAGTGAGACAAGACTCACCCACTCTTCTTCAGTAACTCAGTTAAGATCCCTCTCCATCTTCACTCATGAGGTCTAGTTTTATGAAACCCCAGACCTCGTGAGTGAAAATGGAGAGGGATCTTACCTGAGTCTTTGAAGAAGAGTGAGGTGGGTGAGTCTTGTCTCAGAGTATGGGATGCCACAGAGGTCCTTCAAAGTTAAAACATTTTGAAACACAAAAGGATAAAACTAGGGGATTTTTTTTATCTTTGCTGTTCTCCAGTAACAAGAATTCAGGCAAAGTTCAACATTATCAACACACTAACATAGTCTCTCGGAAACATTAATTTTTTCTGGATTCTCTTCTTAGTCATTTTATAAAATTTTCACAATTGAGTTGACAAAAAGTTTATCACTGAAGATTTCAAAATACTAAAAATTGTCTATTTTACCAATAGCTCAAATTTTTAAAAATAGCCTTTCTTTTCTATATTAACTAAATCATACTAATGAGTACTATTTAATAATTTAGACATAATTTTCTTTAAAGTATTCAAATTTACTGAAGGATTTAAAAGAAATATGAAAATAAAAAAGAAAGACTCAATATCATGAGCTTTCTTTGTGTGCAAAAAAGAGAAATGCAAGAGAAAAACTGGAAAAAAACCCTGAAGATCCAAAAGTCAGAAAATAGATGTTATAAAGGGCAACATAAAAACAGCTTTTTGGTGGGGAGGAGTCAAGATGGCAGAGCAGTAGCAGGCTGAGACTACATCAGGTAGCAGGAGATCAGCTAGCTAGCTTATCAAACCATTGAAAACACCCACAAACCCAAAAGGAGATCGAAGAGAAGAAGAGTAGCAATTCTAGAAACAGAAAATTGACCACTTTCTGAAAGTGCACTGAGGAATGGGGTCCTGAGCTCTTGGCTCCTCCTGGCTGGAGACTGGGAGGCCGCCATTTTCATTCCCGTCCTCCGGAACTCTACGGAGAGTTTAGGGAACAAAAGCTCCCAAAAGTGAACCCTAACCAATTACCTAGCCCGGCCCCTGGTAAGGGTGTGTAATTCCGCCTTAGGCAAAGACACGTGAGACTCACTACAACAGGCCCCTCCCCCAGAAGATCAACAAGAAGTCCAGCCAAGACCAAGTTCACTTACCAAGGAGAAGAGCAGAATTCCAGAAGAGGGGAAAGCAAAGCATGGAACTCATGGCTTTCTCCCCATGATTCTTTAGTCTTGCAGTTAATTTTATTTTTTTAATTTAATTTTTTTTCTTCTGCTAAATTTTTTTGAACCTTTACCCTTTCCTTTTTAATGTTTTTTAACTAGTTTATCATAACAATACCTTTCATAAAAAAAATCTTTTTTGAACCTTCATTATTATAGTCATGTTTTATCCTTCATTATATCTAACTTTATTTTTGGTATACACATAGGGTTTTTTCTTCTAAAAAATTTGGGGTAAAAACTTCTTCTAATAAATCAAAATATACCCGAAATCTAGCTTCAGGCTTGTTCTAGTCTCCAGCCCAAGCAAATTCTCTCCACTTTCTTTTTCTTTATTCTCCCAACCAAGTTACTTTATCAACTCCTTTTTTAGAAATTTATAAAATTTTTTTTCATCTTTATAGTCATATTCCATCCCTTCATTGTGTTTACCCTTATATATGTTTTTCATTCTTTAAAATTTTGGGAGGTAGTTTCTTCTAAGAGACAAAAATACTCCCTAAATTAAGTGGGTGACCCTGTTCTAGTCACCAGTCTAAATATATTTATTTTTCTTTTTTATATTTTTTCTTTGTTTTCTTTTTAAAATTTTTTTTTTCTGAACTTCTTTTTATCTCCTTTCTCCCCCCCACCCCCATGATTTGGGGTCTCTTCTGATTTGGTTAAAGCACATTTTCCTTGGTCTTTGCCACCCTTTTAGTATTTTATTTGCTCCTTCATATATTCTTATCTGGACAAAATGACAAGGCGGAAAAACTCACCACAAATAAAAAAGAACAAGAGCCTACTGAAGACTAGGGATGTAATCAATACGGACATTGGTAATATGTCAGATCTAGATTTCAGAATGACAATTATCAAGGTTCTAGCCGGGCTTGAAAAAGGCATGGAAGATATTAGAGAAACCCTCTCTGGAGATATAAAAGCCCCTTCTGGAGAAATAAAAGAACTAAACCCTAACCAAGTTGAAATCAAAAAAGCTATTAATGAGGTGCAATAAAAAAAAAATGGAGGTTCTTACTGCTAGGATAAATGAGGCAGAAGAAAGAATTAGTGAGATAGAAGACCAAATGACAGAGAAGAAAGAAGCTGAGCAAAAGAGAGACAAACAGCTACTGGACCACGAGGGGAGAATTCAAGAGATAAGTGACACCATAAGACGAAATGACATTAGAATAATTGGGATTCCAGAAGAAGAGAGAGGGGAGCAGAAGGTATATAGGAGAGAATTATTGTAGAGAATTTCCCTAAAATGGCAAAGGGAATAAGGATCAAAATCCCGGAGGTGCAGAGAACACCCCTCAAAATCAACAAGAATAGGTCCACACCCCATGACCTAATAGTAAAATTTACAAGTCTTAGTGACAAAGAGAAAATCCTGAAAGCAGCCCGGGAAAAGAAGTCTGTAACATACAATGGTAAAAATATTAGATTGGCACCAGACTTATCCACAGAGACCTGGCAGGCCAGAAAGAACTGGCATGAAATATGCAGAGCACTAAATGAGAAAAACATGCAGCCAAGAATACTATATCCAACTAGGCTATCATTGAAACTAGAAGGAGAGATAAAAAGCTTCCAGGACAAACAAAAACTGAAAGAATTTGCAACACCAAACCAGCTCTACAGGAAATATTGAAATGGGTCCTCTAAGCAAAGAAAGACCCAAAAAGTAGTAGATCAGAAGGAACAGAGACAATATACAGTAACAGTCACCTTACAGGCAATACAATGGCATTAAATTCATATCTCTCAATAGTTACCCTGAATATTAATGGGCTAAATGCCCCAATCAAAAGACACAGGGTATCAGAATGGATAAAAAAACAAAACCCATCAATATGCTGCCTACAAGAAACTCACTTTAGACCCAAAGACACCTCCAGATTTAAAGTGGGGGCAATGGAAAACAATTTACCATGCTAATGGACATCAGAAGAAAGCTGGGGTGGCAATCCATCCGTCAGATCAATTAGATTTTAAGCCAAAGACTATAATAAGAGATGAGGAAGAACACTATACCATACTCAAAGGGTCTGTCCAACAAGAAGATCTAACAATTTTAAAGATCTATGCCCCTAACATGGGAGCAGCTAACTATATAAATCCATTAATAACAAAATCAAAGAAACACACCAAGAGTAATACAATAATAGTAGGGGACTTTAACACTCCCCTCACTGAAATGGACAGATCATCCAAGCAAAAGATCAACAAGGAAATAAAGACCTTAAATGACACACTGGACCAGATGGACATCACAGATATATTCAGAACATTTCATCCCAAAGCAACAGAATACACATTCTTCTCTAGTGCACATGGAACATTCTCCAGAATAGATCACATCCTGGGTCATAAATCAGGTCTCAAGTGGTATCAAAAGATGGGGATCATTTCCTGCATATTTTCAGACCACAATGCTCTGAAGCTAGAACTCAATCACAAGAGGAAATTTGGAAAGAACCCAAATACATGGAGACTAAATAGCATCCTTTTAAAGAATGAATGGGTCAACCAGGAAATTAAAGAATTGAAAAAACTTATGGAAACAAATGATAATGAAAATGCAACTGTTCAAAATCTGTGGGACACAGCAAAAGCAGTCCTGAGAGGAAAATATATAGCCATACAAGCCTTTCTCAAGAAACAAGAAAGGTCTCAACTACACAACATAACCCTACACCTAAAGGAGCTGGAGAAAGAACAAGAAAGAAACCCTAAACCCAGCAGGAGACGAGAAATCATAAAGATCCAAGCAGAAATCAATGAAATAGAAACCATAAATACAATAGAACAAATCAATGAAACTAGGAGCTGGTTCTTTGAAAGAATTAATAAGATTGATAAACCCCTGGCCAGACTTATGAAAAGAAAAGAGAAAGGACCCAAATAAATAAAATCATGAATGAAAGAAGAGAGATTACAACCAACACCAAAGAAATACAAACAATTAAACACATACTATGAGCAACTCTACACCAACAAATTTGACAATCTGGAAGAAATGGATGCAGTCCTACAGACATATAAACTACCACAACTGAACCAGGAAGACAGAAAAAACCTTAAAAGACCCATAACCAGTAAGGAGATTGAAACAGTCATCAAAAATCTCCAAACAAACAAAAGCCCAGGGCCAGACGACTTCCCAGGGGAATTTTACCAAACATTTAAAAAAGAATTAATTCCTATTCAAAAATAGAAATGGAAGGGAAACTTCCAAACTCATTTTATGAAGCCAGCTTCACCTTGATCCCAAAACCAGACAAGGATCCCACCAAAAAAGAGAATTACAGACTAATATCCTTGATGAACACAAATACGAAAATTCTCACCAAAATACTAGCCAATAGTATCCAACAGTACCTTAATAGGATTATTCATCACGACCAAGTGGGATTTATTCCAGGGCTGCAAGGTTGGTTCAACATCCGCAAGTCACCCAATATGATACAATACATCAATAAAAGGAAGAATAAGAACCATATGATACTCTCAATAGATGCTGAAAAAGCATTTGACAAAGTGCATCATCCCTTCCTGATCAAAACTCTTCAAAGTGTAGGGATAGAGGGCACATACCTCAATATTATCAAAGCCATCTATGAAAAACCCACTGCAAATGTCATTCTCTATGGAGGAAAAACTGAATGGTTTTCCACTAAGCTCAGGAACATGGCAGGGATCTCCATTATCACCACTGCTATTCAACATAGCACTAGAAGTCCTAGCCTCAGTAATCAGACAACAAAAAGAAATTAAAGGCATCCAAATCAGCAAAGAAGAAGTCAAACTCTCATTCTTTGCAGATGATATGATACTATATGTGGAAAACCCAAAAGACTCCACTCCAAACCTGCTAGAACTCATACAGGAATTCAGTAAAGTGTCAGGATATAAAATCGATTCACAGAAATCAGTTGCATTTCTCTACACCAAAAACAAGACAGAAGAAAGAGAAATTAAGGAGTCCATTCCATTTACAATTGCACCCAAAACCATAAGATACCTAGGAATAAACCTAACCAAAGAGGCAAAGAATCTATCCTCAGAAAACTATAACGTACTCATGAAAGAAATTGAGGAAGACACAAAGAAATGGAAAAATGATCCATGCTTCTGGTTTGGAAGAGCAAATATTGTGAAAATGTCTATGCTGCCTAAAGCACTCTACACATTTAATGAAATACCTATCAAAATCCCACCCATTTTTTTCAAAGAAATGGAACAAATAATTCTAAAATTTATATGGAACTGGAAAAGACCTCAAATAGCCAAAGGAATATTGAAAAAGAAAGCCAAAGTTGGTGGCATCACAATTTCAGACTTCAAGCTCTATTAAAAAGCTGTCATCATCAAGACATATGGTACTGGCACAAAAACAGACACATAAATTGATGGAACAGAATAGAGAGCCCAGAAATCGACCCTCAACTCTATGGTCCACTAATCTTCGACAAAGCAGGAAAGAATGTCCAATGGAAAAAAGACAGCCTCTTCAATAAATGGTGTTGGGAAAATTGGACAGCCACATGCAGAAAAATGAATTTGGACCATTTCCTTACACCACACATGAAAATAAACTCAAAATAGATGAAGGACCTCAGTGAGAAAGGAATCCATCAAAATCCTTGAGGAGAACACAGGCAGCAACCTCTTCGACCTCAGCCACAGCAACATCTTCCTAGGAACATCGCCAAAGGCAAGGGAAGCAGGGGCAAAAATGAACTATTGGGATTTCATCAAGATCAAAAGCTTTTGCACAGCAAAAGAAACAGTTAACAAAACCAAAAGACAACTGACAGAATGGGAGAAGATATTTGCAAACGACATATCAGATAAAGGACTAGTGTCCAAAATCTGTAAAGAACTTAGCAAACTCCATACCCAAAGAACAAATAATCCAATCAAGAAATGGGCAGAGGACATGAACAGACATTTCTGCAAAGAAGACATCCAGATGGCCAACAGACACATGAAAAAATGCTCCACATCTCTTTGCATCAGGAAAATAGAAATCAAAACCACAATGAGATACCACCTCACACCAGTCAGAATGGCTAAAATTAACAAGTCAGGAAATGACAGATTCTGGCGAGGATGCAGAGAAAGGGGAATCCTCCTACACTGTTGGTGGGAATGCAAGCTGTTGCAACCACTCTGGAAAACAGCATGGAAGGTCCTCAAAAAGTTTAAAACAGAGCTATCCTATGACCCAGCAATTGCACTACTGGGTATTTACCCTAAAGATACAAACGTTGTTATCCAAAGGGGCACATGCATCCGAATGTTTATAGCAGCAATGTCTACAATAGCCAAAATACGGAAAGAGCCTAGATGTCCATCAATGGATGAATGGATAAAGAAGAATTGGTATGTATACACACACACACACACACACACACACACACACACACACACAATGGAATACTATGCAGCCATCAAAAGAAATGAAATTTTGCCATTTGTGATGACATGGATGGAACTAGAGGGTATTATGCTTAGTGAAATAAGTCAATTGGAGAAAGACAGCTATCATATGATCTCCCTGATATGAGGAAGTGGAGATGCAACATGGGGGGTTTGGGGGGTAGGAAAAGAATAAATGAAACAAGATGGGATCGGGAGGGAGACAAACCATAAGTGATTCTTAATCTTACAAAACAAAGTGAGGGTGGCTGGGGGAAGGGGGGTTGGGAGAGGGGGGTGGAGTTATTGGGGAGGGTATGTGCTATGGTGAGTGCTGTGAAATGTGTAAACCTGGTGATTCACAGACCCTTCCCTGGGGAATAAAAATATATGTTTATTAAAAAATTTTTAAAATTAAATAAAAAACGGGTTTTTGATACTTGTCAAGAAAATCAGCATAAAAAATGGCTTCTAATTTGTGTAATTTTGACGTTTTATTTTCTGATACTTCATTCCATTTGGTTTGGGTTTTGGTCCTACCAGACACCATAGTGGCCAAAAAGATCAAGCTAAATTTTAAGGCAGTCAGAACTCGGTCATCTCTAGAGAGGATAAGATCCTTATGAGATGTCTGTGATGGATCCTCTCATACAAATATGCAAAATATTATTTACTAATGGACATTTTTATTAACTTAAAGATATAAAGTTACCATTTCCTTCCAGGTAGTGTTGCTCATAAACACTTTCCAAAGAGAGAACAGTCTTAAGCAAATATATAATAACTGAAGGTCATGCAGAAATCCCAAGTGGGCTAAAAAATGAGTCTGTTTTCCTTTATAATAGTGAATATCACCAGTTTGATAAAAAAGTAGGGGCCTATGGGTGGGTGTCGAGTGTAATGAGAGAGAAGCAAGGGTGATCTACATCAAACCTTAAAGTATAAAAGTTTGATCTAGATTCCCTATATTTTTTTTCTGCCAGAATCTGAGACCGATCACCCCAAAGACTTCTGTTCTTGGCTATCTTTGTTTATATAGTCACTAAGATCCAAAGCTTGTGTTGTTGTTGTTGTTTTCTCTTTTCCTTTCTTTTTTTTTCTTTTTTTGCTATCCACCTTTCTTATCTACTGTTTTTGTTGTTGTTCTTGTTAAAGGTTTTATTTATTATTTGACAGAGATCACAAGTAGGCAGAGAGGCAGGCAGAGAGAGGAGGAAGCAGGCTCCTTGGTGAGCAGAGAGCCCGATGCCAGGCTTGATCGGGCAGCCTGGTGAGGGAGCCCTTTGCGGGGAGCCCAGTGCCAGTGCAGGGAGCCAGATGTAGGTCTTGATCCCAGGACCCTGGGATCATGTTCTGAGCCCAAGGCAGAGGCTTTAACCCACTGAGCCACCGAGGCACCGCTTATCTACTGTTCTTTAAATGAGTAAATATGACGAGTTTCATTTCAGGTGATTGTTAAAACAGACATACTGCATGTTTATACACAGACTCTTTCTCACTGTTGACACTGTTGAGTCATGTGGCAACTGAATGCCAAACTCTGAGGTTTGTCCCTCTCTACGAGCAGCAATGGCTCCCTTCTGGTTTTACTGTCCCAGACTGAAAGAGTCCCCAGTTGTTTCCAAATACAAATAGCCATATTCTCTTTAGTTCTATGGAAAGTCTCTTTTTGCTCCTCTGTTAATCTCCTGCCATGTTATGGGAATGCGCTGAAAAAGAAGTATATGCAAGTGACAGATGTTAAAACATTAAATTCTGGTTTATACATGATTACTGGAAACCTTGGTTTGACCTAATTTTCAAAGCAAATGCACGTGCACAAAACATACACATGCATATCTATTAATCTGTGACAATTTCAAGCCTCTAGCTTTTAGAAGATCAGAACACACACACCATAGACACACACAAATCCCACACATAGGAAGATATGTATAGTTTAGTTACATGATGGATGGGGAGACCTAATATATTTTAAAATATAAATATGTTTTAAATTATATATATTATATAATGTATAATATATATAATGTATAATATATATTATGTAAAATATATTTATATCAGATATAAATTTATTTTAAATATATTTCTGTTTTAAGATTTTATTTATTCATTTGACAGACAGAGATCACAAGTAGGCAGAGCAGCAGGCAGAGAGAGAAAGGAGGAAGCAGGCTCCCTGCTGAGCAGAGATCCTGATGTGGGACTCGATTCCAGGACCCTGAGATTATGACCTGAGTCAAAGGCAGAGGCTTTAACCCACTGAGCCACCCAGGCACCCCATATTTTAAACATAATATTTTTAAATATAGTTTTAGAATAAGCCACCCAATTCCAATCAGTGTTGATTTTTTTAAAGCCTGGAAAATTTATCTCATTCTGATCCACTTGTACTTGCTAATTCAACTGCTGGTGTCATTTTAGACAGCTCCATTCATTGTGTCTGGTGAATACAACAGAGCAAGGACTTCTTGTATGTAAATCCAAAGAAATACTTATTTCACATAAACCTCTTATCTAAAATGGAGAATAGTAAGTTTTTAAAGTGCTTTATTAGTCACCAATATGCAAAATGAAATGTATCGTGAATATCTATAATGATATTACATCTTGAAAAATACTGAGCAAATAAAAACTCCAAGATTAATGTCCCGACAAGTATGAAATAAGCCTCGTTTTAATACTGACCATTTATTTTAAAATGTCAGCAAAATCAAGTGCAACAGCAGAGTGCAAAGAGCGTTTATCTTCTTTCCCAGCAATTGAAACTGTCACCGAACTTCTGCATCTGAAAACAACACATAACACAATTTGTTTTTTATCTAATTGTAAATGGAAACTCCGCTCATCATCTAGGTGTAGGAAAGCTTAGTGCGAAAGTGACAGATCTTAGAGCATCGAGGAATTTGCACCATGGTCTCTTTCCTGTCCTCTGTCCCCTAGGAATCCTGATCACAGCCAGATGGAAGAAGCATCTGCTGCTTCACAGAGCCCAGGGACTTCCTGCTCTTCCTCTCTATATACAGATTTTTTACTCTTCCCACTTTCATCAAGAATACCAGATGCTACTGGCCATGACCTTGAAAAGAATTTAATTGGTGTTTAGAATATATCTATTATAAATATTAAAGAAAAGACAGCATTAGAAACAGAGGGAGAAAAAGAGAGAATAGAAAAAGGGAAAGTAAAAAAGAAAAAGAGAAAGCCAGAAAGATACAAAGAGAAGGTAAGAAAGAGATGGGGGGAGAAGGATGGGAAAAGGAAGAAAGTTTTGTAAAACACGATCACATTTCTGCACCATTTTCTCATGAGAATTACAGCTGCCTATATTTTCCAAATCTTCATAGCTTTCCAGATTTTACTTAGAGAAGAAATATAAAGCAATACCATTTTAATCAAGTATCTAGTTCTCTCCAGGTTTGTATAACAATTGAATTTTCTCTCTCCCTCTTTCTTTTTTACATCACTAATTAATTAATTAGGTAATATACAGGTTTATTGCCATAATTCATCTGTAAGTAGATTGCAAATAGCAGAGTATTGATTTAAAAAAAAAGGTCAGCTTTCTACTTCCTGTGTGAAGGAAGACACAATTGTTAGGTTGCATGATCTCTTGGCCCTCTTTGCTAAGAGCCGATCTGTTTAGCAGTTAAGAACTGCTGACAAGACATACTATTATCTCTTCAATTTCATCTTCCTCTTCTTTTCTCCCTATGGGAGAAGAACATCTGCGTGCCTTTGAGGGAGTTAAATAAGTTATAACAGATCTCCTGCCTTTCGGCTTATGAAGAAGTGTTGACTTTTTCTACCTTGCTTATTCTTTGGGATTGAAGATTTGGGCAAATCCTACATCAAATGCCATATCTATTCACTTAGTCATTAATTCATTAGTTTGTTTAGTCAACACACATTTATTGAGAATCTACTTGATCTTGGCAATGTGCTTAGTAACTGGTATTCAGGCTAAGGACAAAGGCTTTTAGTTTTGGCATAAGTAATCAAACATTCAACTCAAAGTGTGATTTTCTTTCTTCAAGAGCCTTTTAATAAAAATGTAAAAAGCACTTTTGTGCATGCCTTCTAAAATAGTCTCAACTATCTGTGTGGTATGTATTCTTAAAACTAAATCACAAAATAAAATATGTAAGTATATTCTGACTGTACATTATCATTTGGAAACAAGAACTTTGAACATTGAAATATTGCTCTTAAGCTTTAAACAATGGAGTATGGAAAGGTCTTGTATACTGTAGAAAGAGGTGTTAAGTAAGACGGGTAGGGCAATAGTGAATAGGAATGAGGGAAGCAGCTCAGTAAGGGGATTTTAAGAATATGGAACTGAACATTAACTCCTTCTTATGCTTCTGACCTCCAAAGAACAAGCAGCACTCTTTGGTAAGTATGAATGTTTTACCAGGAATATTTCCAAACTACATCATCTTTCTGAACCTCTGAAAAATGACGAAAATTAATACTACAAAGGTTAAAACCAATAATGTCTTAATCATTGAGCCAACACTTCATTACATGACAACGTAGGATGAGGGGAAAAATATAGATATCAAAGCCAGATCGACTTTTAGGAATTCTGACTTTTAGCCATTTAGGAATTCTGTTGACAGAGGCAAATTTACCAATGGCTCTGAATCTTAATTTCTGTATCAGTAAAGCATCAAGAAGAGCATGTCACATAGTAGATGTGGAGTAAATCATGATTATAGGAGAGAAAAGTTTTGTTTATTAACAAAAACCTCTTTGCATCAGGTTGCTTAATCTGTTTTTAGTTACCTGAAATTCTGAATGGCCTCATATTTTACAAATCTTCTGTTTCTGCTTTTCTCTCACTTTTTGGTACTTTGTACTTATCCTCATAACCTCTTAGAGTTGGCCATTCATCCTTTTTTGTTGGCTTACTTGCTTACTTTCATTAATTCTGTATTTTCAGTTCCTTTCTCTAGTGTAGGAAAATATTATTGCTCAGTAGACTGTGAGTCAATTGAAATCAGTAATACATCTTTTTTTCTTACTTTTGTAATTCAGATATACAACTTTATGTCTTGCTAATATCACATACTTCTTAAATGCTAGAAGATTAAATGAATGAACAAATGAATAATAGTATTTTTTTAATCAGTGGAAAATGCAGAGTGTTGTTCAGAAGTTGCATATAAACAAAGTCATTCCAAAGTTTTCTGCTGACAAAAAAGAAAAAAAAACCTCTCAAAAAGTAGAATTCCAGGGATAATTGTAATTCATGTTTTGGAGGGAAAGACATTTCCTATCATGCCTAACAAAATGACAAAATTAATTTTAATATTGTCTTTGGATGCAAATATTATTTTCTCTTTATCAGTGTGTAGTATTTAATTAGTTTATGTGCAAGTTTAGATTATATTCTTTAAGTTTGCTTTGTCTCATGCATTTGTTATTTTATTTTAATCTTTTATTAATGCATGCAAATGGACCCTTTGGTATGTGAATGGACTCTTCCAGTTCTGGGCCAAGGTGAACAATAATACCTTATATTATAATTGTTATTGAGATATTTGGTGATATAACATACCATCTTAGTTTTTAACAAAACTGAACATGATAATAAACCGTGATCAGTACTTTGAAGAAGATTAGTGAATTTTATGTGATCCCATAGATCAACTACAGATTTTGTTTGTTTACTAATATGTGTATTAGCATTATGCTTAGAGATAAGAAGACTTAGTATCATAGTATATGGCAGTACTTTCCAAACTGATAGTCGATGCAATTTTAAGTTCTTAGATAAACTCTTAAGAATTTCGCACAAGCAGAAAAATACAAGTTAGTCTCCAACAGAATCATTGAACTAATTAGAAAAGGAAAATGAAATTAAGAGCTGAATTAGGGCATATTAGTACCATAGAAAGTAGTACTCATACCATACTACCAAAATTTATATGCTTTAATTAGCACAAATTGTATCTACATAGACTGATTAGGAAAAAGCAACGAGTAGATAAACTAAAATACCATTGATGTACACTTTGAAATCACCCTAAACATTAATATATGAGTTCTTTATTGTGTTTTGTTTTCATATATTACATTTATTGTTTTGTGAGCATATAAGTGAGCATATAAAATTTATTGAGAAAAATTCACTACAACTTCATAGAATATATATTCTGGAATGAGATATCATTGGTTTTCTAGGAATTGGGGATGATGCTTTACTGACTTACTAAAAAAAATTGCAGCAGGTTATTAATATGTGATTAATTGGGTTTTGCTTAAAGGGTTATATTAATCTGTATACTGTTTCAATATACGTGATAACGTAATTTTACAAAATGAATAGTAAGTGAAGAGGAAGAGACAGGAAATGCAGACTAATATTTTATTTTACTTTTTCTGAGAAAGGGAGTAGCTAGAGGAGCATAGGGTAACATAGCATCAAGTTAGGACGGGTCTCATGGGTCATGTTTCATGTTTTTTCAACCAGAGAATTAATACAATAGGGCATGTGTGGTAGCTGTATTTGTCATATTTGAAAGTGAATAATTAAACAGGAAGTCACCTGTAGAACACACATCCAAGTTGCAATTTCCTAACTAGTGACATCTAGAAGACTAGCACCCAAGAGAGGCACTCTGAAAAGCGTCCCTGCTAAATTAGCTTGAGAAATTCCATAAAATGTTAGGTAATAGTATCCGTGAATCTTTCACACTATTGTATAGCATCAAGAAATTTCAGAGGTTGAGAATACATATTAGTGTATTAAAGACTGTGCTGTCAAGATGCCCCTTACCTCTTTTATTGGGTTAAGTCAGTAAAAACGTTTCATCATGGAGGACTGTTCCCAGTTCTGTAGATGCCAAGTTCTTTCATACCTTTATCATTTTGTACAAGTTGTTCTGCTTACAGTGCCATCCTGATTTGTGACCAAGTAAATTCTTAATCATTGTTAAACACTGAACCCACTTTCTCTTTCTCTGGTCTCTCCTTCTTCATGCCAGAATAACCATGTCTTTTCTGTCCTCTCATAACATTTGGCGCTCTATAAATAATTTTCACACAGTATTTGACTGTCTGTGTTTTTCAGTTCCATTTATTTGACTTATATAATTCCAGTATATTTGCTACTCTTTTGTTCCATTTTTCTTCTGGATGATATAGTACATCTTGTATACACCTGAGGCATCAATAAATATTTTTGTATGGATTGGTAAATGACTCTGGATGTTTCTGAGTGTAAGTGGTAGAAGAAGCATTTGAAGGAGAACTCATTACACAAGGAGAGTGTCTCAAGGGAGAGGAGAAGCAGCCCCAGGGAGGGATTTTAATAAAGTCTTTCTTTGAAGTAATTTATAAGGAAAGAAGAATAAGTGACAAAGGTTTAGAAGATACACACTAAGGACATCATAAGATAGATTGCTATTATAAAGAACAAGATTGAAAAAGCCTCCAGAAGAAAAAGGTAAAAATTACAAAATCTTACAGAGAAGTAGAATAAAATAATGACCAGAAGGAGGTCATTGAGTTTGACAATAAAGAAATTACTATTGATTTTGTAGAGAATAGTTTTGGAAACATATGAAAGATAAAAGCCAAATGTCTAAGCATTCAGAAATGAAACGTAGGTGGAAAAAGATACAGGTGCATAGATGTAGATAAGGCCGGGACATTGGGGAAGATCAGGCTGATGTACTGAGAAATATTCATAATCTATTTCAAACCAAATAATATTTTTGTCTGATTTTTGTCACATTGAATGTGTAAGGATTAAAGCTAATAGAAGAAGATATAATAAATTTACTTTATTTATGCATTTTAAATTGTGTGGCAAGTAATAAGCCAAAACCCACTTCCTTAATTTGTAATTTTTTGTGACTGAAAAATATTATTAGTGAATTCCCAACATTAAATATCTATACACATTGAATACCATTCTTAATTCCACACTGAAACACTGGATTTCATTCTTCTATATCCAGTTTCAAACAGCATCTTCAATCTTGCACGGTTTATCTTAGAGACAACTCAAACTTAACGTTATTAAAAGTTAGCACTTGGGTTTTTTCCTATCTATAACGGTTCTTCCTCCCCATGATATCATGATGTAGTTCATGGTTCAAGCAACACCACCACCACCACAATTGAGTTATTCCCACTTCTTTTCTTTTCCCCCAGCCTCTGTGCTTTAAACTCATTAACAAGTTTAATCGGTGCTTTTTTTCAAAACATATTCTAAATCTTTACACATCTTCTTATTGTTATCACTGTCATTGAAGCCGGAGTCCTCTCTTGCCTGGACGAATCCCTTCGTCCTCCCTTGTTCACTCGGTTCTTCCATACCACTTACTCTGTATACATTAAGCAGAGTTATCATTCGGTAATATATATCAACTCATTATTTCTCTGTTTCAAACCTTCAAAGGCTTCCCACTAGAAAATAAGAGGCCTTCCTTACTGACCTCAGCCTCTACTCTTCACCTCATTCATCATCCACATGCTGCACTAATGTTTATCCTCATAAAAGACAACAAGCTCATTCATTTCTCAGGGGTTTTCCACATGCTAGTCCTCCTTTTATTATTTTTTTTTTTGTCTTTTCATGTCAGACTATAAGCTCCATTAGACCAGAATGTCCCTGTATTAGTTACCCTTCATGATTAGCACTGTACCCAGACCCAGTGCTAGAGCATTTTGTGGAATTTTTGCTTCCGGTAATGCTGTGCTAGCTGAGTTCAAAGCAACTATTCCACCAGCAAAAGCAAACAGAATAGCTGAACACAATGTAAAAAAAAAAAAAAAAAAAAAAAGGAGGGAGTAGAGAGGGGGATGGGATGGCAGGGCTTATGAAAAAGCTTCTAAAGCATAAAGTCTTAAGGGATCAAGGTAACAAGAGAGCAGGGCAGCTGACAGAGGAAATCTTGATATTTGATCGTGATTCTCCCCCTCCCCAAGTATGGGCCAACCTGAGAGCATGCATTTTAAAAGACTTACTCAATAAAATCTCTACCATTTTATGCTGACAAAGGGAATTACAGTTTGAGGCCAAAGAAGAGAGAACTCATAAGCACCCTGGGCTTCGATTTTGAACATGAAAAAGAGTACGTTTGTGTAAGTAAGACATCTACTAACTCTCAAAAAACTGATGCCCAGCATTGCTTTGAATGAGGTTATTCTCTGATTAAGTCAAGAGATTGCCATTCAGCTATCTTCCATAAGCAGAAGGTGAATTTGTTATTGAAGAATATAGAGCAAAATGCAGAACTGCAGGACTCAACTTCTCAGTCTCTGTCTCATTCCAAAAGTCTCTATTCAATCAACAATATCCAGGCAAGTAAAGTATAGGAATGAACCAGAAACTGAGGAAAGAATATCAACAGACCCATTGAAGATCAGATGTAAGAGTGATCAGAAAGGAACTTTAAAATGATTTTAGCTAGAAATTCCATAAGTTCAATGACAGGAAGGAGAATATTTGTAGAAAAGTGAAAACTGTTATAAAGTTACATTGAAACTCTAGAAATGAAAAATTCAGTAACAAGTTAAAAATGCAATATATGGGTTTAACAAGAAGTAGAAACATATGAAAAGAGAATTAATTGGAAGATTGAAAAAATAAAAGGTATCTCTGGAAACAAGGACAAAAGAAAGAACATGCAGAAAAGAGTGTGAAATATACATGTATCTGGAGTCCCAATAGAACAGGAGTCTGAGAATGAGGCAGGAAGCAGTATGTGAAGAATTAATAATTGAGTAGCTCCCATAAATATATCAAAGAATATAATAATGATGCGGTACAAAACTTTAAAATAAATACATGTAGAACTGTACATTAGGTTACATTGGAAAAGTGAAGTAGACCAAAGAAAAACAGGAAAACAGAAAAATCTTGAAAGTAGCCAAGGTGGTGGAAGGGACATACTACTTTAAAAGGAACAAGTCAAAGACTGACAGCTATCTTCTAAGCAGAAGCAATAAAACATAAAGGACAAAGAATGATGGCTTAGAGCATTTAAATAAAATAACTACTAACCTAGAGTTTTGTAAACTATGACTATATCCTTCATAAATGAAAGCAAATGATGACATTTTTCCGGCATCCATTAATTGAGATAATGTATCACAAGCAGAACCACATTTAAGAAAATGCTTCAGGCAGTAGGAAAACTACATCAGTAGGAAAAAAACATCAAGGAAATCTAGAAATAAAGAAAAGTAAAGGGCAGAGGACAGAATACAAGGGAAAAAAATCAGTGTCTTGTAGGGTTTCAAATTTAGAATAAAAAATGTTATCATATACACAATTATCATATGTCATTCATATGTGGAATTTAAGAAACAAAATAGAGGATCATAAGGGAAGAGAGGGAAAGATAACACAAGATGAAATCAGAGAGGGAGACAAACCATAAGAGACTCTTCCTTTTTTTTGAAATTGTATTTATTTATTTGTCAGAGACAGAGAGCAGGAGCAGGGGCGGAGGGAGAATCAGGTTCCCCACTGAGCAGGGAGCCTGATGTGGGACTTGATCCCAGGACTCTAGAATCAAGACTGAGCCAAAGGCAGACACTTAACCAACTGAGCCACCCAGGCATCCCCCATAAGAGACTCTTAATCATAGGAAACAAACTGAGGATTGCTAGAGGGGTGAAGGGTGGGGGAAGATGAGGTCACTGGATGATGGACATTGAGGAAGGCGAGTGATGTAATGAGCACTGGGTGTTTTATACAACGGATGAATCACTACTCTCTACCTCTGAAATGAATACATTTTATGTTAATTAATTGAATTTAAATTAAAAATAAAGATATTTTGAAAAGACTGTCTTTTAAAAGAGAAAAGTGAATTGAAACTGCTCTAAGTTCCTTTGATTTTATGGGAAGTTGCTGATATAATAATATATGCTAAATTTTAATAAGTCTGATATATATAAGACTTTAGTAAGTCAAGGATTCATATATAATATTAAATTAGCCATGAAAAGATTTGTTAAATAATGTATAAATAACAAGCTGAGAGAGAAAACCAGGGAAATAATAAAAGAACATTTTGTTAATCCAAAATACAAGGAAGGAGAACAAAAGTAAGAATAAATAAGAGAGCAAGAATACTATGGCAAACTTAAAACCAAAACATTAGTAAATATATTAAATATATATTAAAATTTAATCAAAAGAAAAATGTTCGTAACTGATTAAACTTAAAAACAAATATTTGTTGTTTACCCTGGAATGCCTTAAAAATAAAGATAAAAAAAAAAAGCTGAAGTTGAAAGAACAGTAAGGGTGGGACCATGGAAACCCCAGCTGAAGGAGGGAGTAATAATAATTCTTTTGGTGGTAGAGTTTAACCAAGTAGTAACAGCAGAGGTAAAAAGATACACTTTGTAATGAAGAAAGACTTAATCTAAAGAAGAGATTTAATAGTTCATAATTATTTTCCAGTAAAGAGAAAAATTATGTTTTAATGGAATTTCTTTCCAATCTGTGAAGTATATGTGAAGTAAATGCTTTTATTCTTAACATAGGACAGATTTCCAAACAGTGATAACAGTGCTTAGGGTAGTAAGATTCTGGACAGATATGTAACCAAAGAATGCTATAAAATACCCAAATGCCATCAACTGTATTATCAAATGCAGGTTACTCGGACCTTAAGCTAATGATATTTAGAGCTACATGGCTAAAAACAAGACTATTACAGTAGTCAAGTCCATAAAACTGTAAAAAGCTATATATAATGGAAAGGCCTTTCATAAGCTATTAAATGAGCATATATGATAGACAAACCAATTTTATATTTGAAGCAGCTTATAACACCAGTGCATTATCAGGGACATATGGAGGGGAGGCCATTGGGCCAAGGCATCCTAAATCAGAGGGGGCTCTCTGGATGCCCAGAGAGATGAAGTGTCTGGTCCAAAGTCACACAATACAGGGTTATAAAACTGGCTAGAAGTTGATTCAAGGCTACAATCTAGGTCACCCAATTTTAGGTAACCTCTCTCTTTTAATCTACACATAATTCTATTTGATTCATGTATTTTTTCCTGTTAACAAATCTGCCATAAAAGAAAGCAATTCATAACACAAACCAGCATTATATTTTATTGAGAAGGACTGACATGTACTGTAGTTCATTTCTTGGGCCTATATAGATCTTCAGTTGATAGTTGGAGTAATGAGATGACATTTATCTTAGCTGTAAATTGGCTGAGAAAAAGGCATCTAAAGACAAAGGTAAGCACATCTTCTACTACCTAAACTAATCTGTACCTCAAAATTACTAAATTATTGGTATATATATTTTTTTTTATAGTTTAAAGGCTAGTAGAATACAAAAGTAGTACATAGAGAAAGCAAGTCAGGTCCTTCCTTTAAAAGAAAATTATGGCACTTTCCTTTCAATAAGGTAAGGAAATGTAAAACCCTGATTCCAGTATATTTTGCCATGGTCCTAAGGCTGCAGTTGGATAGATTTATGCAGTAACGAACACATAAGAATGAAAAAATTAAAAAATATCACTGTTAACAGAAGCAGCATTAAAGACAAAAGTATAATAAAAATATTTAAATAGCTTCATAGATATGAAACCATGAAATTGCATGTATATATGTGATTAAATGTGTATTTATAGCGGTAGTTGGGTAAAAGCAGCACATACTGGGCATCTGTCCATTATCATAAACCAGCTGCTGAACAGTTAAATTGTGATTCATAGGTAGAATAAGGCCTGATAAATGAAAGTGACTTGTGCATATCTTATACATTTATTTTCTTCCAGAGACATCTATTATAAGTAAATTGACATTTAGCTATGATTTTCCCCTTTGGGTAAAGCATCAAAGGATTTGATTTCACTTTTCTGAACATGCCCTACACCCAGTTAGAAAGTTACATAACATTTATACTCCTAGCCTTTATGATATCTGACCAGCAAAAGTAAAATGAAATCTCCTGAGACCTCCATTCCTTACCACTGCGAACATATCAACAAAGAGAGAACAAAACATACTTGTTTTCTGTTAGGTAGAAGAACATAATTTAGTACTATAGTGTAAACTGTACTTGCTACTGAAAAGAAGCACATATACTGAAAAGGTATAATGAAATTTCATGAAAATATTTAACAAGGTGCATTATAAACATTTAAAGAAACATGTTAAAAAGCAGAGTGAAAGGGGAGCCTGGGGAGCCTGGGTGGCTCAGTGAGTTAAGCCACAGGCCCCTGATTTTGGCTCTTGTCCTGATCTCAGGGTCAAGAGATCAAGCTGGCTTGGACCCCCACTGGGCGTGGAGTCTACTTGGGATTTTGTCTCTCTTCCTCTCTTCTTCCCACCCTGCCTTTGGGCTCACAAGCTCTGTTTCTTTCTAAACAAGAAGGAAAAAAAGGCACCTAAGAATTTGACACCCTTGTCTTTTGCACATTTCTTTCCCACCATGTTCTGCCCACTTGGGGCTGGAGAGGTGAGTATCACCTCTGGAAATAGATGTTCCAGCAGGAGAGAAAAGGCAAAAGGCAGGGAAAAGAGAGTGAAATCACAAATTTGGGCTAAGGAAGGAAGCTGTTTTTCACACTCCTGCTCCTCTTTGGGCCGACTCTCCGACTCTTATGCACTCTGTCTTGCTCCAGGCATCAGGGTGGATGTTTCAGAAGTGTCTACATCTAATCCAGAGAATAGGAACCCTAGAGCACAGCTGCTCAGAATCCTCCCTAGGGATCTTCTTCTCTTTTCTACTGAAGCCCAAAAGGGCCCTTGGGACTACCTCATAAGAAGGCTTTTAGTTGGGTTTTTAAAATTTTATTTGGTACAGTTGATTATAGCCTAAGAGGTCAGCAAGATTTCTTCATTACTCAGTTACAGTGAATACAATCTTTAGGATGTTCTTTACTTTTTAATCCAGTAACCATAGGGAAAACATTTATTCTACGTATCTATAAATAAAGACAAAGGTATAATTTCATAATATTTTAATGTGGCTCATGCTTAGGATCAAAATACATGTACAAAAAATTGATAGAGTTTAAAGAAGAAAGAGACAAATGTGCAGGCATCTTAGGATGTTTTAATTTGGACATTTTGATTTCACTGTAATATGCTATAAAAAACAAGGTTTTGATACGATTATGATTGATGTTGGGATGATTCAGTGTGGCTGTATACAGGGTGTAAGTTTGGAAAGGTAGGCAATCTGGATTGAAAGTCCTTGATGCAATATCCCATAATGAGGAGTTCCTACTTTTTCCTATGGGCAATAAAGGGAATTTGGGGGGGGGGAATAACATGATCATATTTGCGTTTTTTAAAAAATATTTTAAAATTTATTTTCAGTGTAACAGTATTCATTATTTTTGTACCACACCCAGTGCTCCATGCAATCCATGCCCTGTTAAAATACTACTTTTGCAATGTATGTAATGTGTATTGAAATGAGGCAGTCTGGAAGAAAGAGAAACCAAGTATGTTGATACTGTAATAATTTTTAAATAAACCTGTTTTCAAAACAGAATATTTTAGTGATGATTAACAGAACTGAAAAGAGCTGATTATTGATTGGATGATTGATTTGAGAGAGTAATGAAAGTTTGAATTCTCTGTATTGGCTAGTTAGAAAGAGGGCAGTGCCATTGACCTACCTTACAAACACAAAAGAAAAATGAGAATTGGAAATGATTATAGTGAGTTCTGGTAAGGACATATGGATAAGGATAAAGGAAGCCAGGGGAGGCTTTGTAGTGATGTTTAGTATATAAATAATAATGAGCGCTCACTCAACATTTAGCACTTAGCTGTATTCCACTCTATTTTGCTGCTATTATAGTTGCAATGGTAAGGAATAGAATAGACATATTTTCAGGGTAGCTATATTTAGGAGGTTAGAGAGAGTAAAAGAAAACTGTGTAGTGTAATTTGGGTTGTTCAAGAAAGGACAAATACTATAAGTTACATCTGTCTATTATCAATATATATTTTTAACTCTCCATTCTTTGACTTTCATTCACACTAAATATGTAAACTTCCTAATGATGAGGAATAAAACATGGATAGCTAACTTGCTGATATCTAGTTGTTTTGATAAGCCAGCTGATTGAAGAAGAAACTTAAAAACATAAGTTAAAAAAAGTTCAGCAATTTTTTGAATATTTTCTATATGTATTTCATTATGTTTAGGACATAGTTTATACCTATGACAAGACCAGGAAAGCTCATTTTATGTCACTAAAAAAGGTACTGCTGGGCTATGCTGGGTATTTGTACATGTTTCCTTGCTTGAATTTATTCCTAGGATTTTTCCTTATTTATTAAATATATATAGTCATATTTTTAGAAATGTCAACTCTTACAAATAATGACAATCTAAAGGAATACCTTCTATGTATGAGCTATTTAATTAAATAAAATTAGCATTTTACCTTCAAGTATTACTTCCCCAGTTCCCATTTTCAAGGAATTTTTTTTTCCAATTATTTCCAATACCTAAGATCTTTAAGTTGAAACATTAAAGTATTACTAATGATTTTGAAGTAATTCTAATGGTTGTACAAAATCAGTACTGAGCACTTTATTTTTTAAAAAATTATGAACACTTAATTGTGAGAGAATAATGTAATAACTGCCATATTAACTTTATGAGCCTAAAAGGGAGGTGGGGGGGGCAGGAAAGAAAAGTAAGTTAGAGAATATATATAAGTTGTGTGAAGAATGACTTAGTTTTTGGGTTGTCCAAGATTTGGAAAACATGTTTGAGTTGAGGTGTCTCTCTTTCTTTAATATCAAGGAATATAATTTCTCTGGTAAGAAATCAGCAATTATTTTTATTTTACTTACAGTGAAGCTCCCCTCCTTATTGAGGCTGTCTTGTAACAGCTTAGACAAAATGAATTCAGCCTCTTCAGTTTGAGGCCATTAAAACATTTCAGTACAGAAGGAAGTGAGATGGGCCTTCATGAATGAACCTCGGTAATATCTGCTGGAACACTTTTCTAATGTTGGCTAAAGTGCATTCCTGTGTATTTCCACTTAAGCCATCTGCCAATCTTAATGCTTATTCCTAAGGGGGGAAAACTTCCAGAGCTATTTTTCACTTAATTTGCAAGGACATCCTGTTTAGGTACTTATCAAAAGAACAGAAGAATTAATGCCAAATACCACAAACCCTACTTTAGAAAACTTAATGGGTTGGACTAAAGTAATAATGTACATTTAAAAGAAAATGTAACTTACTTTCTTTATATTTAGTAAATACTCAGAAGGTATGGCTGTTTAGGTCTAAATCCTTTTTTTTTTTTTTAAACTGTACTTTGCTCTCTCTATATTAAGGGATTTCTGGAAGAAAAAAGAAGTTGTTAACCTTTCATTGGATGGTGGCTAAATATTTTAGTGCCCTAGAACCATAACCCTTTGTGTTCCAAGATCATAAAATAAAATTCAAACAGCAATTTCTTTTGGAAAATAAATGATCTAATGTAAAGATCTTTTTATCATGTGTGATGAATAGCAAAAGAGCAATCTATTAAAAAATTGCAGTACCCAACTTTTTTCAGTGTTTCACAAATATCCTTTGCATTTTAATTATTTAGTTTAACTCTGTTTTATTCAATTTCACAATTTAACTCGAGAAATCCCCTATTTAACTCTCAATATTACTGTTTTAAAACACAGTATAAGAGAAAGGTAGATATATTTTGATGTTGGAGAACTTTTTATTCGAGTGACAAAAAAAGAAGATCCAGTGAAATCTTTGTATTTTATTACACTGGGACAATAAATTATATCTTGATTATGTAACTTTTTTAGTTCAACAACCTTATAAAACATCATCCTTTCTTTTATGTGCTCTACATAGAGATTTGCACTAAATAAGTTAGTGGAAACCAAAGTTAAGTAACATTTTAAAAACATTTGATCATATTGGGTAAACTTCACCACTCATTTGGGTTGGCACTGTGTAAGTAAAACATCCAGTTAATCTTTTTTTTTATTACATTGATTATGTAATTTGAGCATAAGACACCCAACAAGACTTAACTGAGCACTTCTTCAAGTTACATTTTACATGTAGGTGGAATATGTAGCTACTTAAATGACGTTATTCCAAAGGTTCTACTTCAAGGTCAGTGTTCCTATTAAACATCATATTACTATAGCTTATTTTTTTATTCCTATTAAAGGCTTTTTAGACCTTAAAATCTTCCAAAGTATAAATCTCTTAAAAATGTTAAGAATACAACGCTACTACTTTTCTATGTTTATTATATAAATTAAGATTTAGAGAAGCCCTATGCTAAATAAATAGGTAAAACTTAGTAAGTTGGTACTTCTGACTCCCAGTCCAATAACCTTTTCTTGGCATACTTCTGGCAAATAACATAGTAAAGCCTTACTTTGGTTCCTTTTAGGGAAGATTAATTGGAGTGGAGCAGATGGATCAGGTTATGGTTTCTCTAGTGAGACTGGGTCATGCAAAACGAGGGAGAGAAATTCAGACATAAATATTATTGAAACACACAATGAGTCCTAAAGAGAAGTACCTCTGTTCAGAAGCTAATTACAAATGTAAGAGAGGTTTAAAAAAAAAAAAGAAAGAAAGAAAGAAAGAAAGAAAAGAAAAGAAAGAAAGAAAAAGAGAGAGAAAGAATGAACAAACCAGTGAGTTCAAATTGGCCAAAGACCAAGAAAACAAAGTGCAGGTAAAGAAGTCTAGTATCAGATTTATAGTCAGAACTAGCATGACTTGCTCACCCTCTCTAGTTTTTTTTTTTTTTTTAAAGATTTTATTTATTTATTTGACAGAGAGAGATCACAGCAGGCAGAGAGGCAGGCAGAGAGAGGGGAAGGGAAGGAAGCAGGCCCCCGCTGAGCAGAGAGCCCGATGCGGGACTCGATCCCAGGACCCTGAGATCATGACCTGAGCCGAAGGCAGCGGCTTAACCCACTGAGCCACCCAGGCGCCCTCTAGTTTGTTTTTAATGGATTTGAACCTGATGTAGTAAAGCTGTTCTTTGTATTAAATGTAGGAGTGGAGGATAGTCAGATTGTACAATGGTTGTACGATTATAGAAATAGAAAACAAGTTATTGGTTGTCAGCCGTTAAGGAGGATGTGGTGGTGGGAGGAAGTGGGTGTGGCCACAAAAGGGCAGCCTTTGAGAATCCTTGAATTGGTGGAAATGTTCTGTATATGGACCGTGTTGATCTAAATATACTGGCTGGGATATTGTACTATAGACTTGCAAGATATTGCCATTGAAAGAAATTGGGTAAAGTACATGCAGGATCTCTGTCTTGTTTCTTAGAATTGTGAATCTGCAATTACCTCAGAAGAAACAGTTGAAAAAAAAAGTAGAAGTTGGTGGATTCACAATGGTACTAGGTAGGTTAGTATACATTCTTTATAGGTACATTAATATACATTCTTAACTTTTTTTAAAAAGATTTATATTATTTATTTATTTGACAGACAGAGATCACAAGTCAGTGAGAGGCAGGCAGAGAGAGGGGAGGAAGCAGGCTCCCCGCAGAGCAGAGAGCCCGATGTGGGGCTCGATCCCAGGACCCTAGGATCATGACCTAAGTTGAAGGCAGCGGCTTAATCCACTGAGGCACCCAGGCACCCCTACATTCTTTACTTTTGCTAGATCAAGTAGACAACAATCTGATATAGTATACATAATCCTAATTATAAAATCAACAGAAATTTATTATAATTATATATAATTAATAAATATTAATTGAAATATTAACATGAATTTTGTATTTTTATAAATGTGTCAAACTTTTTACCTTGCAACGAGTGGCAAATTACCTCTACAAGTGCCTAGAAAACACTACAAAATAAACATATGACACACAAAAAACATGCTGTGATAAATCCATAATGTAACCGTATTTTCTGTCTCTAATATTATAAAATTATCTTCAAATAGTTAAGTCAGTTATAAATGTTAACATATACTCAAATCTTGGAGAAAAGAGGAAATCAGAAATATAATAAGACTATGTAGAAAACAAATACATGTATATACTTATAAACATGTATATGTATATATTATTATATAAACATGTATATGTACATATGTATTATACTTATAAACATGTATATGTGATATATATAGTAAAGAGACATATAGAATAAAAGGTGATCTGACATTTACATATATATTGCAAGGCTTTTGGAATGCTGTTATATTTCTACTCAAATCCATGAATGCTCCCAAATTAAGCAAGAGACACTGAAAATATATAAGCATTCAGCAGGGATGCCAGAAAAGAACAACAAAGCAATCCCAATGGTGATAGCAAAGAAACCAAACATTAATGAATAGAAAAATGGAAAAATAAAAAAAATCATAAATTCAATAACAGGCTCTTTTAAAACAAAAAAACCTGTAGGTCAAATTAGAAGAAAGAAAACATATATATATATATATATATATATATATAAAAGGTATATAACCATAAATTCTGAAACAAAAACAAATACAAAGCAATGTCACTTGCAGTTCTAGTCAAGTTAGTTTAAAATTTTAGCCTCATCACTATTTTACAAGATAATAAATTTACTAAAACCTGGACCAAGAGAATGAAATTTGACTTGACTCTCCATTAAACATAAATAAACATTGAAAAGGCTCATATTACTAGTAATCACTTTTAATTTTCCAATAAATAGGTAATTACTATACAAACATTTTACTATTATCTTAACCTTTTATTACTTACAATGAATATCATATTCTTAAAAAATGATAAATTTATACCATTACAGTTAAAATATATTTTCCTTGGGTAATTGAAGTTATTGTAGTTTATTCAGGCTAAACAAAAACAATAACAAAATCTTCAACCCCTGGAAATTTGAGCTGTTATTCTTAGCTGTTAAAGAGAGAATAAAAGGTGAGCAATGAAAGTAATACCAATATTTTCCTGCTTTATTCTATTTCCAATGTTATGAAATTCCATAGAATATGTTTTTAAGAGCAAAGCGCACTATTAACAGCCATTGGCAATGGCCTACATTTTTATTGATGAGTTACCAGTGAGACTGAACTCATCAGGTGAACTGGAGTCATTTGCATCCAGCAGAGATCTGAAGCTCTTCACACATCTGGAAAAATCTGGGGAAGTGTTAGTAACATTACAACTTTTAGGTAATTATACTATCAACCTCTTCAAAAATATCCAAATGGTAATATACAGTGTCAATCTAAGGAAGCTTAAATCTTACCTGGTACGCATCGTTCACTAAAGTTTATATTAACATTCCTATAAGAATATAGTACTTAATCAAATAAGGTGTCTGGTTTGGGTTTAGGTTTATTTGGTTTTTTTAATGAATGGGTGGCCCGTGGCTCCAGCACATTTGTTTCCAAGGCTGTCTTCCCTCCACTCAGTTGCTTTTGAACTTTTGTCAGAAATCGATTGGACATATTTGTGTGAGTATTTCTAGATTCTCTCTTTTATTCCATCGATCTATATGTCTGTCCCTCCACCAATACTACATATGTTTAATTACTTTGATATTTAATGTCTTGAAATTCAGTATTAGTATCCTACGTATTCTAATTGTTTTAACTACTCCCACTCCTTTGCATCTCCATATTTATTTTAGAATAATCTTGTTAGAAAAACAAAACAAACCAAAACCAAAACCAAAACTTGCTGGTTTTGATAAAAATCATTTTAAAGCTATATATAAGTATCAATTTGGGGGAACACTGTCATCTTTTCTCTGTTGAATCTTCCACTTCCAAACACAATATGTTTGTCCATTTGTTTGGGCCTTCTCTGATTTTCTTTTATCAGCATTTTGTAGTTTTAACATTTATAGTAAATGTTTTTATCACATTTACATCTAAATATTCACCTTTTCTTTTTTTGTTTTTTTACTTATTTAAAAGTGGTGGAAAACATTTTTTTACCTTGCACATCATAAAACAAAACAAAAAACAGATGGTGATCAGATTTGGTCCATGGACCGTAATTTGCTGTCCCTTTATGTAGACATCAACCAAATTTTAAAATTCAAGATATGAGATGATTTATTTGTTGAAATGAGTATATTTTCTACTGCTTGTTTAAAATGAACATAGAAAATTTCCATTTATGAAAAGTAGGAGACATTATGGGCATGTAAAGCTGTAGAGAGAAGGAAGCAGAATTAGCAAGAGAAACTCTTGGTTTAATTTGTGAAAGAAGATCTATGGGACAAAATTTAGAGGGCACTCTTTGTAGATAATTTGGGTTATAGAATATTTGAGATGTTCTTTGGATAAAATAAAAAGATAAGTCATATTTCTCTAAATTTGAATTGTAGCCAACTCCTATTGCAATGGAATTCTTACATAAAGTACACCCCTTGTTCAAGATTTCCAAAGTCTTGAACAGTGAGCTGAGAGGTTAACAGCATATTCCCCATTTTCTTTTGTTCTACTTCCATGTTTCTTTCTTCCAGGTTTTTTTTTTTTTTTCCTATTTTCTAACTACCTTGATTTGAGAAGGACAGTTTATCATTTAGTCTATACTCACCTTGTCTGTTCAATTATTGCATATCTGCCTTTAGAATGACTATTTTGAAAAAGGTACTACATTTGAGCACATCTTGGTAATTACTCAATTTATTCTCTTTCTTCATTAAATTAAACAAATGAAATCTCAGAACAGTCCAATGGTCTCAAATTAAATGCTAGAATTGTACCTGAAGTAATGTAATGATTATAGGATTCCTGTGGCTTTTTCTGCTTGGTTTTGGGGGTTTGAGGCCGGCTTTTCCCTATGTATAATGTAGTAAAAAGGTTGAACTCTGAACCTGTCTGAAAAAGAGGCGAGCCATTTAAACCAACATTTCACCTCAAATAACTAGAAGTTAATTGTTAGCTGTCAGGTCCCCCCAAAAATGGGTCTGTGATTAAAGGAACAAGACTGATATAAAGCGAAGGTCAAGCAGAGCTTTATTCCGCGCCAAGCATCAAGAATCACACCGAACATTCAGGGATGCACCTTTTACAAGAGAGGGTGAACTTTCTCTCTTTCACAGACTAGCTTTTAAGGGCAAAGGACAATCAGTCAGGCCTGGCCACGCATAGGTGGCCAATGAGATTGTAATACACACAGGAAACTCCACAGTCATGTTAGATCACACATAAGTGACCAATTGAATTACAATTTTACCCTATAGTAGACATTTGATCTAGCCTATCATCCTTGTTAGACTTGGCTCTCAAAAGGCCCCCAAAGGGCAGGGCCCATACTCCTTGGTAGCTAGGAGACAGTATACAACCCCCCACTGATCAGATGTCTCCACCTGGCCTGACCCACCCTTGTATCTGGGCTTTGTTACCTGGGACTGGTTTCCGGGGCTTGTTTTTAAGTCAGTCTCCTGGGGGAAGGGGAGCAGGGACAGTTTAAGGGTTAAACAACAAGGTTACTGTTTAACCTTAATGGAAGCCTCTGGCTAAATAGGTCCTTACGTTAGCAAGACACTCCAATGATTGTATTTTTTTCAGTTTTCACATGTATATCCAAGGGGCTGAGTATCAAATATGTTACTATACCAATGTTAGGTCAGACTTTTCATTAAACGGACTTTCATTAAATACTTTTGCTTAACAGAAAGAGTATTAACTTTAAAATGTATATTTTTCAAACTATATTCATTTTAGCAAATAAAGATTATTCCCTTCTAACATTTTCATAGTTTATTCAAGAATTGTAATGCGTCCTACTATATGATTTGATGTGTTACTGAAGATAATGATATAATCAAAATATTACTATTTTCCATTATTTTAAATTAAGGATTACTATAAGAAGTGATAGAAGAGAATTCATTAAGAGACAGTAGAAGTTTGTAACTGATTAGGAAACAGTGGAAGCACACCACCTAAGCAGGTAATTTTTAAAAAGGACATTAACCCACAGTTGTAGAAAACAGATTTATCCATGAATTCATTATAATTACCAAGATGGCTGCAACAACACCTGGAGGATTAGCTACTCTCTAACCAGGAAAAATCAAACAAACCAGAAAAATCTCTAGTCTTCTCTATAAAGCCCACTTGGTTATTTATTAATCAGCACATCAAATTTTTCAAGATTTTTTCCAATGGCACATGAATAAAGAAGTAATTGTAAGTTTAGAAAAAGTCACATTAGAATATATGTGCAATTGTTTCAAACTAAAAGGGAATGATAAATAAATTCAACATTTAAAAAAAATTTTTTCTGTATACTTGTGCTTGCCATTTTTTTTTTTTAACTCAAAGAATGAAGTTGCTTTTGCCCTGGCATTTTAAAATGCCACATTAAAAATGATCTGTGCAATGTCAAACTGAAATAGAATATTATATAAGGTCCAAATTTTTTTTCTCCCTTTATGCTCTCTATTAAATCTTTCTAAACTTAAAGAATGAAATTGCCATTGTTCTGGTAATTCTAGGCATTTTGAAGTTTTTTTCCTATCAATTGGCCCTTTATACCTTTCACCAGAGGCCGGATGTTTGCAATTGCTGGCGGTTGTTGTTTGAGACACTGCTAATGGCTGATAGACTGGCAGCACACATTGAAAGAGGGAAGCTCAGAGCCTGGGAAAGGTCCCAGCACTGAATGCCCTCAGTCCTGCAGGGTAATTAGTTTATTGCGTACAAGATTAGAAAATCAGTACCAAAGATACTCTATCTGACCCACTTCTCAAGAGTCATCAAAAATTACAAGTGACTGTATTATGTTTTTAAGCAAATATAAGTAATTTAAAAATACTCCTTCTTTCTGAACTAATCCAACGATACAAATATTCAGCAACATTCAATGCAATGTTCTTTGTTATTTTGACTCTCCCCCTTCTGGACTCTGAGTATATGTAAAATCCAATTTAAAAAATAAATCAGTTGCAAGAATTGTTGGAAAAGCACAAATGGGTTTACTTTAAGAGTGTGAAAAAGGTTTCTTGTTAATTATACAAACAAGCATACAGATCAAATTAAAAGGATCATTCACTGACAAATGGTAACTTCCAACGTACTTTTAAAACCAGGAACAGGAAAAGAAACATCACAATTCTGAAAAAAAAAATGTTAAAATGTAACTAATATGGAAAAACCTTTTAGTTTTCCCCCAAGGAAAATTAAAATAACTATGTGAAAGAGAGTCAGAAGTACATTTAAAGAAGTAGAAAACTATCTTTACTGTTATTGACAAGAAATAATAGTGTAAGTTGCTCCTTGACCTTTCTCTTCATTTCAGTGCTGGGAGCAAACATAAAGTAAATTTTCTGGAAGAAAGTTACCCTATTTAAAACCTTAGAAGACTTTTAATGTGTATTGCAAGCTAGTATGCTCTACTCATTATTAAAATAAGCTGTGAACCCAAAAATTGAATATTAAGCATACAAGTGGCAAATCTGATTTTTTAAAAAAGCAAAATTTCAAAGTACCACTAAAGATTGTATTATTCTGAAAGATGAAACATATGTGGTATAGTGAGAAATTATATGTTTGGTAGAGGGATCATGTTGTCTGCAATTATGTGTTCAGAAGTGTATCATTGGTTTATAGAACACAAATACTAATAAGTCCCCAGAGAACATAGACAAGTTGAAAGAAGCACACTTAAATCAAATTTACCTTTCCTCATATTTCATGAAACATTTCATATAAAGCATATCTATAATAATGATGATGACAACAATAACTAGTGTAATATGATCAGGTGATAAACCTATTGATAAAAAAGTCGTGTCAAACAGTCAACATTTCATCTTGCCTGTCTTAATGGCATTGCTGGATTGATTATTAGTAAAAAGATAAGGACTTAATCAAAACAATAAAAATTATCCAATGGCAAAAAAGTCATTTGTCTTCTACTTCTCCTGTGGATGACTTGTTTTCCCTATAGAGAAGGGAGCTTCTGACTGGGAGGAGTCAGAATTTAGGTCCTTACTCTAATGCAAAAAATAGATAAAATCATTAGAAGAAAGGAAAACTAAGATTAATCTCTATAAAGATGCAAAAATCCTCAACTAAGTATTAGCGGATTGAATCCAACAATATGTAATATGTTGAAGCACCCAAATGGGGTTCATCTTAAGTAGGAAAGACTGGTTTAACAGAGAAATTCAGTTAATATAATCCTCTACATCAAAAGAGTAAAGAAGAAACATCATATGATCGTATCAATAGATGCAGAAAATACATTTGACATAATTTAATACCCATTAGTGATCTTTTTTTTAAAAATTTCAACGAACTAGGAATAGAGAGTATCTTCAATTTGATAAAGTACATCTATTTACAAATCATAAATAATGGTAAGAGACTGGACATTTTTCTCCTATGCATTAGAATAGGATCATAGTTTGTCCATTTCCTAAAAAATAAACATCATCTTATTTCATAATTCAGCAGTCACACACCCAGGTATTTACTCAACTTACACACACACACCCACATACATGTAATGGCGTGTAAATGTAGGTAGCAGTTTTATTCACAATTGCCAAAAGCTGCAAGCAACCAGTGTGTCCTTCAGTAGCTGAATGGATAAACAGTCTGTGATAGAATAGATATTGGAGTCATATTCTGTAATAAAATAAATAAACCATTAAGCTATGAAAAGACAAAGTAACCCTTAAATGCAGAGTGATTAGTGAATGAATCCAGTCAGAGAAAGCTACATATTGTTTTATGCCAACTATATGACATTCCAGAAAGGAAAAAACTAAAAAAGATTAAAAGGTCAGAAGTTCTAAGGGGGAGTAGAGGGTAAACTAGAACGTGGTATTTGGGATTTTTTTGTTTGTTTTGTGTTTGTTTATGGCAATAGCACCATTCTGTGTGATCCTGTCATGGAAATATGATATGCATATGTCAAAACCCATATAATTGTTCCCAATTTATTTTACAACTTTTACAACTTATTAAGCAAACAAGAGATTAAATATCTCTCATCCACTGATGCGATCTTCTTATATACATCCTGTTATTAAGTCCCATTTAGAACAGCTGAAAAGCTTTTAGCAAAAGTTTTGAAGATGAGCTCATAAATTTAATTTAAATTTCACCAGTTAAATTAGGTCAAATGGAAGGAACTCAAATGAGTAGCTACTCATCAATCAGAGCCCATTAGTTCGTAAGTTATCAGTCAACATGCACCCCCTGCCCGAAACTTAAACTCCACCTTGAATCAATTATTGAAAACCCACATGTAAGGAGGTAAAAGGATGAATTTCCACTCCTCAATTTCCAACCCCGGAAAACCTATATAATTTTAACAACACAAAAGTTAACATCAATGTATACAAGTAAAAAAAAAAAAATGGGGGGAAGTTGAGGAAATTCAAGGAAGGAACCCAGGCTTTGATAAGAGGATCTAAGTGCATCACAAATACATGAAACAAAATCACTGAATATGAGCGGGAATGTGGACACAGGTGATGAGCCAAGTCACTTAGAAAATGAGTGAAGCCCGTAACTGGAGGCGAACAAGACATTCTCACGGTATTCTAGTTGATAAAGTTGTTTCTCATCTGATACTGTTATATATAAATAATGGAACTAAGCAATTAAGTAAACAGCAAATAGTGTTTGTGTTGTAGTGTGTATTGTAGGGTTGTCTTTATGTTATAGTGTGAGTTCACGGTAAATCAAAGAAAGAAAGGTAAAATGATCCACGTGGTAGTGTTTTAGGGTTAGAGACATAGTATGAATTCATATTTAGCTCAATATGCATAGTGATGGTTACATATAGCAGTATCTATAGATACGTGTATGTACAAGTTAGTATACAAACAAATTTCTTTTCTCTATCAGCTAAAAGGGCCTAGAAGCTATTTTAAACCAGTAGCAACAAATGTAAATAGGTCTTTATTCTTTTTTTTTTTTTTTGAAGATTTATTTATTTATTTGAGAGAAAGAAAACACAAGCAGAGAGAGGGGTAGAGGGAGAGAGAGAATCTCCCCACTGAGCATGGAGCCCTTCACGGGGCTCAATCTCTCAACCCTGAGATCGTGACCTGAGCCGAAACGAAGAGTCAGATACTGAACCGTCTGAGCCACCTAGGTGCCCCCAAATCTTGATTTTTAACAACAGGACTCTCTAAATAAACAACTGATTCTAGGACTGGGGCAGAAAAGATTTAAGATGAACCTTGATCTTCTTGTAATAACAGGAAGAAAGTCAGTGCTGAAACAGTAGCAAAGCCTACCCCTACATTGATGGGTACATGGTATAGGGACATTGGAGTCAAACAGAAGAGCCTCCAATGGCCAAAGCTGGCAGAATTTGAGCAAGAAAATAAGATAGTATTAGACTGAAACCCCATGCAATAAATAAATATTCATGAGTTCATACTAATAAAAGTAAATTATTGAATAAGTAAACAAGTGATAAAGAAGAGACAGATCTCCCTAACAGAGAAAATAATAAAGTATGGAAGTACTCTGTCCTCAAGGAGTAAATCCCCCCTCATTAAAGGTAAACTGTAGAGACTCACTTCTAAAAATTTCAATTTAGAAATGGGGGAAAAGAAAGAATAACATTGTGGAGAAACTTGACAAATACTATCTCAGCCAAGTGATCAAGGTGAATAGTAACATTTGATAAATTATACTGATACTGTGTATCCATGTAGAATGTGTTGAAAATGGTAATTACCTCTGTGATTTTTTTTCATCCCTGAAATCCATACCTACAATGAGAGAAACATCAGACAATTCTCCATGAGGGACATTTTACAAAATGCTTGACTGGTACTCCTTAAGATTCTCATGGTCATCAAAAACAAGGGAAGTCTGACAAACTAGAACAACCAAAGGAGACTAAGAATACCTGAAAACTGAATGTGATGTTATATCCTGGGCAGGGCCCTGGATCATAAATAGACATTAGGTAAAAACTGAGGAAATCTGAATAACTGTGGACTTTAATTAGTAATAATGAATCAACCCTGGTTTACTAGTTATGGCAAGTTTACCATGGTAATATGCATTGTTAATAAAATGGGAAACTGGACATTGGCCAAGTGGGGGTTCTCTAGATTAATCTTCTAAATTTTTCTGTAAACCTAGAGCTGTTCTAGAAATTAGGTCTTTTTAAAAAATACAAGGCACTCTTAAATGAACATAACAAGTTTGTTCTTCGGTAAAATTTGCACTCGTTAGGAAAATATTTTATATAGTATGTATGACTTTTTGATCATCAAAGGCAAACAGAGATATTTCACAGCATATCTGTGTGACACAGCCAAAAAAATATTTTTAAATATCAAAAGGAAAATATTTGTCATACTGCAACAGTGAGGGACAATGTGAAAACTAAGCTTGTTTTTACAAATTTTACACAGCTTACTCTAAGCCGAAGTGTTCTGGGCAAGATTCAAACTTTTCAAACTGTTTATGAACTGAACAAACAAAGCTTCCCAAGTCCATTCACAATTGATTCCTCAGTCTCTTTTCAGTCCTGAAGAACAGCTCTTTCACAAATGCAGTACATCTTCCGCAGACCGCGAAAGCTGACGTCAGCTGCTTAGGTGGATGTCGAAGCATTAAGGTTTCACAGTGTCTGGCAAATCCATCCTAGACACTCAAACATTAAATGAACACCATTTATGGACAATATGGAGAAATGAGAGTTCAGTGAAGATGCTACATGCAAAAAGAAATCTTTTTTCCTCTGCTTTGTTCAGTCTCTACTTTACTTTATGAAGCTTGGCCATAATAGTTACTCAAGAGTTAACAGACCTAACTATAAGAGGATGACCAGATTTTTATATAGTTCCTTCTAGTTCCAAATCTGAAATAAGACTTAAGCCCTCTGAAATTATGATTAGAATTCACCTGTCCGGTACCTCTACCTTATGTCAATAGATCGGAATCCAAATGGGAAATTGTATGTAATTGCATTCTTTCTGGCAAAAGGCTGTCGAATTGCAGAACACCACGTGTAGAATGGTGGTCATGAATCTGAAGGAGGGCTGAGAGGTTCTCTGTTTACTTAGGAAAAGAACAAGCCAACTCTCTACCATTAAATGTTAAATTCCCTCTAGAAACATGTAGTTATATTATTTATTAGAGAGGGGAAAAGATCTTACCACCAAAACTTGGTAAGTCATAAAGTGATGATCTAGTCTTGGCTTTCTGTATGCCCTTTAACTCCAGCAGTCTAAATTTGTGTAGGAGATCTGCTGTTGTAGGTATCTTAAAAAGCACACGTGTGGAAAAAAAAAAGCACACATGTGTAAAATGTACACAGACCTAATTCCTTATATTGAAACATCTACCTATCTGTATATGTATGTGTGTGTGTGTGTGTGTATATATATATACCTATATATGTTGCTATATACAATAAAACAACATTTATTTATACATAATGTATTATATAATGATATATAAAATATTGTACGTTATAAATAACATTATACAATAGCACATATATTAAAAAAGTTTTTGTATCTAAATGTGGAAGATTTCCATATTTACTATGCTCTCAATAAATTTATCTTGCTCAAATTGCAGCACCTTTTATTTCTTGAAATTAATGTCTGTACTAGGAGTATGATGCATATTTATAAAGTTCAATAACATATAGAATATTAAGCCTTTGAAAACCAAAGTGACCAAAAGACACAAAGATTCATGCAAAAGTGGGCAAGAAATGTAAAATCATTTTGTTAATTTCAAATCAACACAAACATTTATTCCCCTATGTGGGGTTAAGGAAACTGTTCAGGAATAATTCTGCCCATGTGCAATCATTTGCTGTACTACTGTGTGGCCTTGGTCAGACTGCGTAACTACTATTATCTCTAATCCTCAGTAACATAGAGGTAATAATATATATGTTCTCTACAGTGTTTGAGAATTAAATATGATAATGCATGCAACATGCTCAGTCAGAGCCTCTTAAGGAATCTCTTCAAAGGGTGATGAAAGTCAAGGTTATGAATAAATTGTTTTGATTCTATCCAATTATATTAACAGTTGAAGAATGGGTTTGTTTTTGCAATAGCCCAGGGCTCTCAAGGCCTAATGGTAACAAAATGAAGGTTATATACTAGTAAAATTATACTTAGAAAAAATAATATTCTCTAACTTCTCTCATTTTCTGTTAAAGATATGTTCTCCCATAGGTTGAATGGTTATGAATGAATATACATATTTAATATATTCATATACATATATAGTGACTCTCTTTAGTATATGTGCTGCCGAAGCGAGCACTATATAGTAGCTCTCTTGTTTTGCTTCTTATTCCTTATTTCTCTGTTGCCTCAACCATTTGCTTTATAATGCTTCCTATTTCCTGTACTATGATAATAGGAAGTTTTTTCAACTTATATAAATTTTTAAATAACATCTAATACTGAAAGCTCTGTGCTGATCAGCTTAACGATGTAGTAGGTCATAAAATATCAAAGGAAATAGTACTCACAAACAAATTAGCAACAAAACCTTTCTTTATATACATTTCATATCTCAAGATGCCATGGGATTGGGAAACAGAACAGAGTGAATCTGAAAATGGAATTAAAAGTGAGTGCGTATCCGCTTCTTATGAATTATAAATTATTTCCTTTTAGAATCAGGCATAAATAAGACTTGACTCCATTAATGTGGTAAACTGCAAATAATCAACAAATTTTCAAAGAATTTTGCAAGCCAAAAGTATTTTTGCTTTGATTTATAATTGTCATTTATTTTATCCTAAGAACTCAAAAGACTACATCTGGTTTTTTCTTTCTTAAATTTTTACTTTTTATTTGACATATTTCAAACTTACTGATAAAGTGAAAGAGTAGTACAAAGAATTCTCATATATCTGTCCCTCACCAGGGGGCCTCACTGAAATTTTACCAACTGTCCAATTATGTATTTTATAGCAAAATGATCCAACTCTCAATTATTGCCTTTAACTTTCATTTCTCTTCAGTATCCCTCATTTGGGATGGTTCTGACCTTCCTTGATCTTCATAAATTTAACAATTTTTAAAATTACAGGCCAATTTCTTTGTAGAATTTCTCTCAATTTGGATTAGTCTAATATTTCTTCAAGTATAATTTCAGGTGATGCTTTATCTGGTAGAAATAGTACAGAAGCGTTGCCATCTTCTTATGCCTGTGAGGTAGTGCATAATATCAAGTAGCCCATCAAAGTTATTTTATCTCTGATCACTTGAATAATGGTGCCAGTCTTAGCCAGTATGAATGAACTCTTTTCACCTTGCAATTTTTAAGTATTTGGAGGGATCTAATGTGAAGCTACGTGAATAATGTAATTCTTACCAAAACCATATTCCCTAGTTTTAGAGTCCCTTGATGGTTGTTATTTGAATCAGTGGTTAATATGATGGCTGCCACATGGTGATTTTCTCATTATATCATCCTTTCTAAATCTGTTAGTTGATGTTCTGTTTTAAGGAAGGCATTTCTCTCCCCCTTTTATCTTTTTTTTTTTTTTTAAGGAAGGCATTTCTTGTCACGTTTATTAATTTGTTCTAGATTTGACCCTTTACTTATTTGTAGCTCCCATTTCAAAGAATGAGAAACCTAGCCTTACTGCTCCAGCTTTGTGAGTACTGCTGGCCCGCAGCCCTCAGTCCTGTTGGAAATTTTCTTCCCTATGGATTGCTGCCTGGTCCGTGGCCATGCCTCCTTCTTGTGGGTAGCCTGTATCTAATGACTGCTTGTTGTAGGAGTATGAAAGTCTGCTCTGCCTGCCACATCTGAAGAGCCAAATGGCTTCAGTGACCCTCTTGAGGCAGACTGAGATCTTTGTTGTCGCTGCATCAAAGTCAAATTCTCCCTCAGCAACTCTGTTTCCACAGGTGTTGGTACCAAGGGTACTTACTCCCTTATACGCTTACTGCAGGATAATCTCTTGACTCAGAGTATGCTTCCCCGGGGTTCCAATTTGCAACAGAAAATGTTTGCCTTGCAATAATTAATCATTATATCTTTTTTTATTTTTTTAAAGAATTTATTTGACAAATCACAAGTAGGCGGCAGAGAGAGAGATGTAGAAGCAGGCTCCCAACAGAGCAGAGACTCCGATGTGGGGCTTGATCCCAGGACCCTGGGATCATGACCTGAGCTGAAGACAGAGGCTTTAACCCACTGAGCTACCCAGGCGCCCCTAATCATTATATCTTATAGTATTAAGGAAATATAGACATGGAAAAATAATAAATACCTACATAAGCAAAGCTACCAAATCTAATACACTATCTGCATTTAGCATAATTACATCTGGAGTCCATACACTTACAGACTATAGGTGAAATTAGTGCAACATATATTCTTAAATCCAAACTTTTTCTAATGAAATTGACAATTATTTCGTTCATAAGTTTGGTAAAAAAAAAAAAAAAAAGAAAGTTTGTGGAGAGAACACATATGACAATGCATATAATAATACAAATGCTCCCCGAAAGTCTAGAAAGGAAGGCAGTGGACATTTTCAACATTCTCTTTTGGTCTATAACTTAATGTTTCACAGTAAGTGTATCGAGGTAGACTGCCTATGTCTCACATACCATAGGCTTAAGTATATGACCTTAGGAAGTTACTGAACCATTTTTTAGCTTCGGTTTCCTTCAGCAGACAATGGTGACGGTCTTTTTAGATTACTCAAAGGATTAAATAAAAATAATGCATGCAAAGTGCTTGCAGGAGTTTGTGGTACGTGGTCAGTACATGTCTATGATTATTACTTGAAGCGAGTCTCTTGTCAGGGACAGATGGCACGCAGCACGTGTTCTCGTGGTACTCGTGGTTCCAGAGGCAGTTGTGAGGTCCTGCCAACAGCATTAAACTTGGAGTCTGGAGAATGTGTGGAGGATTTGGGTTTTTACATTTGCTGGGTGATCTTGACTACTTTGTGTTATAGTTCAGTAATCTCAAGTATGGAGGAGATCTACAGATACAGAATACTGTTAAAAAGATTAAATGGGTCTGTGGTCGGGAGAGCCTCTAATAACTGACACGTGGGAAGATAGAAAAGTGGGCACTCATAACGTGATCTGATATGTGCCTCACCAGAATATTGGTGAGTTGTTTAAGAAGCCATGGTTATGTGCACACCTCGGTACTCGTCTGTCTATTTCACACAAACTAATCACTTCTGCATTGTCTTCTTACCGGTTTCAATTACTCACACTATTTCTTTTTTCTTTTTTTTTTTTTTTGAAGATTTTATTTTACTTATTTGTCAGAGAGAGAGCAAGCGAGAGAGCGAGCACAGACAGACAGAGTGGAAGGCAGAGTCAGAGGAAGAAGCAGGCTCCCTGTGGAGCAAGGAGCCCGATGTGGGACTCGATCCCAGGACGCCGGGATCATGACCTGAGCCGAAGGCAGCCGCCCAACCAACTGAGCCACCCAGGCATCCCACTCACACTATTTCTTGTCAAGCTTAACACTGCTTCTGTCTGTATTGATAGAACAGTCACGAAAAAGTTTTAATCTCTTTGTCAGAAATCACTCTAAACATAGTGATTAAAGTCACCATTTCCTAAAAACATTTCAGGACCTTAGGCTATTTCTATGAGCTAGTTCCTAAATCCGTGAAAACATGAAGATGCCATCTTCTTCAAGATGAATGTCCTGCTGATGACTTCCACCAAATTCTGCTATAGAATGTCTATAAATGAAAGTTAATCCTTCTGTGGCTGAAGTGGGAGTTTCATAATCCTCAGTGGCTTTAGGTTAACAAAAAGAAATTTTCTACTTATATAGACAGAGAAATGTGTCTTGAAATATTAATCACCATGTTTTGTTTTTTTGTGTTTTTTTTTTTTTTTGGATTCATCATCATTCAGCATCTTATAGTCTCTTAGCATCATCAATACTGGAGAAACATCAGTATTATTAGCATGAAAAATTATTAGTATGAAAAAACCCTACAAACAAGCACACAAATACTTTTGTATTTCACAGATATGCCTTTTATTATTTTTTAAATTGTATTTATTTATTTGAGAGAGCACACATAAGCAGGGGAGTGACAGAGGGAAAGGAAGAGGGAGAAGCAGGCTCCCCACTGAGCAGGGAGCCCTATGTGAGGCTCAGCCTCAGAATCATGACTTGAGCAGAAGGCAGACACCCAACCGACTAAGCCACCCAGGTGCCCCCCACAGATATGCTTTTCATTTTGTTTATTTACTTATTTCATTTTATTTTTTCAGTGTTCCAAGATTCATTGTTTATGCACCACACCCAGTGCTCCATGTAATACATGTCCTCTTTAATACCCACCACAAGGCTCACCCATCTCTCCAACCCCCTTCCCTCCAAAGCTCTAGCTTTTCTCCAGGATGGAGTTTGGTAGTAGATTAAAAAGAGAATTGGGGGAGCAAAATCACTTCTATCTGCTCCTTGGGGAGAAGAGGTAAATGTCACCTGGACAGGAAGGGAAATTCTGTCCTTAGAACGTGTCTAGAGGTCATCGTATTAAAGGGCTGGCCCTAGTGAGTCCTGGAGAAAATAGTGGAGTCAATATTCAGAACAGCTGAGCACATCTCTGCCCATCTGAGCACCATCTCTGCACATCTGCTTCTGACAGAAGCAGACCAAGGTCTGCAGACCATCTTTTCCCATCCAGTGTTGAGGAACTCAGAACCCCATTAGTTGCCTTCTTGTCTATTCAGAGTGTCCCATTTGGTACCCAAATTGTCTAGCAAAAAGAGAACTTGCCTTTTCTCCAACATTCTCCTGAGTCTTTTCTAACTACCTTGCACAGACTACTCGTGTCTTTTCCTTGATTACCCGTACTCTGGTTCAGAGCAGAAGATCCAAAACAAGATAGAGTTCTTGTCCCCCCCACAGTGGGAACAAAGGGAAGACCAGCACTAGCCCTTGATTAGGACAGTGGGTAAATCCATTCAGGTTTCAGATGCATAAGATTTTCTCTCTCTTTACGTAGCCTTAACTTCAAAAGTTGTGGCTATAGAAGTTAAAATTAAAAAAAAAAAAAAATCCCTGTGCATTGCTGTAACAGAGTTTTGCTGTGCAAAAATACCTCCTATGAACTTATATGTAAGACACTAGGTGGAGATAAAGATAGAGAGGTAAAGAAAATATATGTTTCTAGATAAATGCCCATAATTGTGACCTACTTAAGAAAATCACTGATGAACCCACAATAGGTTTGATCTTCATTAGATCTCTTAATTAATTGCCTATTCTGAAATTGTTCGTGTTTTCAGGGGAAGGGGGAAGGGCATGATAAGCTGCAAGATCCTATCCAATTTAAAATTTTACATCAATGATTCAGGATGCAGGCTTTGATGGAACTTACAAGATTTTAGATTATATTTTCATCGCATAAATGTAATGAACCAAAAAGTATATATCTGCCTTATTTTTAGGAATTTTAGAATATATGAAACTTGAGTAGTAGTCTGAAAGTACATAAAACAATGAAAGCCATTTGTCTTTAATAACTGGATACAAAAGCATTGCTTATAGAAACGACACATTGCAATATTGGTGATTATAGCTGCTTTAAATGAACAACATGAAGTGTATCCTGTGCAATAATTCTTGATTTAGGCAAAGATTAGAGTGGAATATTTAGTCTGCCCATATGTCCTGAACTGTTCATTTCCTGTTACTTTGCTGGAGGCAGAAGCCAAAAACTTTCAGTTTTCCTGTCTTTATTATACATATGCCGGTTATTGCTGTTTAAGCTGACTTTCTTCTTGATGACCACAAGGCGACTTACTATAGTTGTTTTCCCAAGGGACATTAGCAGCAACACGTGTTTTTAAGCACATTCAGTGTTGTTTTGAGACTTTCAAATAACGTGGGAGCAATCAAATGTAGACTACACACGTGTAGCCATAAGTTAATGCAAACTTCTTTAGAGAAAAAGGACATAGTTGGTTTCAATATATAAGTTGCTCAGATTTAACTTCTTTATTAAAGTTATATTTCTACATTGCATTTGAATTTGATACAACTTATCTCACTCTATGTATGTTTGAGAGCATGTTACTTAAATGTTTATATCAACCATTCAACCTATCAAACCGTTCTTCAGAGAACTTTCAATAGACTATACACATAGGTAACTTCCTTATCTGGATTTGCTAAAAAGAACACCTACGTACAATTGTATAATGATTAGAACCAAAATTTATATTCAGACAGAATTAATTTATACTGCATCCACTGTTCAATTATATTTTAGTATATAATGTTTGATTTGATAAAAGGAAAGAGAATAGTTGGAGATTTTTAAACTTAGTAAGTTCATTCAGAACTTCTTGAAGAATTTTGTTGCACTTACAATTTTTTTAATTGTTTAAATTAACATATAACATATTATTTACTTCAGGGGTACATGTGTGATTCATCAGTCTTACATAATTCACAGCACTCACCATAGTACATACCCTCCCCAATGTCATAACCCAGGGCACTTACAATTTTAAATGAACCTTCTTTTGTATACACATGTAATGCTTTTACAGGTTTAACATTGCCATTCATTATCAACCGTGCTTCAGTATCTGCTCAGCACTGTGTGGATCCAGGTTCCTTTTCAGAGCACGTTTATCCCCATAAGGCACTTAAAAAGGGATTTTATTTGAGGGTATAAGTAGTAAAGTCTCTGTTGGATGGTCATGAATGACTACCAACCCACAAAGAAAGCCACTGTCTTTTCTACATTTGAGAACTGGACAGGGAATTGGGAAGCTATTCCTACAGCTGGCAGCTGGAGTAATTACAAGGGCACTGCCACAGTCAGGAACCCCATAAAAGCTGGAAGTCACCATGATCAGCAGCTGTTCCAGCTCCAGACCATGCCATACCTCTGCAGACCTTTGTCACTAACTGCAGCTCTGTGTCTTGTCAGACATACAGAAAGCCAGTGACGTTATGCTACATGTCTGCTAATACTGCCACAGAAAAATCAAATATATCCAGGAGAGCGCAGATGGTCAAAATTTCTCAGCAGCAGAAAGATGACCTCTGACTTCCATCAAATACTGAGCAAATGCATGAATTTACCAAATATGCATCATATCCAGAATTCCAGGGGTGACTGAGAATTGTTACTTTATCTTTGCAGCTTTTGCAAAACAACACAGATTAGAAGGAAGGAAGATTAGAGAACTCGTCCCCTGTGTTGATCACAGATATTCAGTATATTCTCTTATATACGATATTATATATATGTATATATATATATATATATATCTCCACATAAAAACACAATGAGTCAAATGACACTATTTTTTTTCATAAAGAAAGTAAACCTCAAGAATTTAATTTGCATACAACCAAACCTCTGTCATTTCTATGACACTCTCTATATGCCTGACTTACCCTTTTTTAAAATGACTGATACCTTTCCTTTGCTCATCTGAAACAGATAATCTTTGATAGACTTTACATGTATTAACTGAAGTTCTCCCTTCTTTGAACTTACTAAACAGAATATAATGATCAGAATCAAATTTCCCATCTTTTCAAATATTTTTAACTCTTTAGCCTTTTTTTAAAAAAACAACAGAATATATTTACTAGAGTGTGTCAGGTCAATGAATAAATTGGTGTCAGTTCTTCATATTGTAAAGATAGATAAGTTAGATATTCTATGATTATATTTATGAAACAATGAAGAATCATTGGTTTTACTTCATTTGGGGATCCTATTTTTCTTATGCAATTAGGATAAAAAATAAACATATTTTTAGTGGTAAAAATAAGATAAGATCTGTGGGCTTCAAAAGACTAAAGATCCACAGGAGGACAGGAAGAACCATTATGTATATTTTGCTTGCTTATATAACATCATTCCTCACTCCTGCTATTTGTCTTTAGTAAGATGAGAGTGTTTTTAAGGAAAAGTTCAATGGGTCTGGCTTTAGGGGTCAAAACTTTGTCCTTCAAAATCTCTACCCCAGTGCTCGCTTCGGCAGCACATATACAAAATCTCTACCCCAAATTGCTCAGTTTAATAAAGATATCAAGAATTAAGTATGAGTCCTGTTAGCATAAAATTAATGTTTCCAATTTTCTATGAGGTTTTTTGTTTTTGGTTTTGGTTTTTGTTTTGTTTTTGTTTGTTTTGTTTTTTGCCTTTTCAAAGTGGAGAGAGTAAGCAGGGTTGTTTATTTATTTTAACTTTTTGTGGCTCTAGTAGATTACATGGATTAAGGAAAAAAACAGACATAAGTGAAAGTAATTATGAAAGAATAGAATATATAAATCTAAAAATACATAGCAATAGTTCCATTAGTTAATATATGATAAGAGTTTCATCAGCTAATAGTTACATTAGCTATTTCATCAGTTATTAGTTACATTAACTATTTTCCCTGATTGGAAATACTAACAGACTTTCATACACTGACACTTCTCAGGATGGCACTTTTATTCACATTGTATACTTTGCTATGAAAAAAAGATTTTCAGGGTGCCTGGGTGGCTCAGTGGGTTAAAGCCTCTGCCTTCAGCTCAGATCATGATCTCAGGGTCCTGGAATAGAGCCCCGCATCGGGCTCTCTGCTCAGCAGGGAGCCTGCTTCCTCCTCTCTCTCTGCCTGCCTCTCTGCCTGATTGTGATCTTTGTCTGTCAAATAAATAAATAAAATCTTTAAAAAAATTTTTTTTTAAATTCCTGCAGTTCTTTTAAACCACATTTTGTTTTGGCCATGTCTTCTTTTAGTCTCTATAAAAATTATATTTGCTTGTTCTCCCATAGAGAAGGTTTCAAGTATTAAGAAGTAATATAACATAAATGAGGAAATTCTTTTTTTGTTTTTAAGATTTTATCTACTTATTTGACAGAGCACAAGCAAGCAGAGTGACAGGCAGAAGGAGAGGGAGAAGCAAGCTCCCCACCAAGCAGAGCGCTCGACATGGGGCTTGATCTCATGACCTGGGATCATGACCTGAGCCAAAGGCAGACACTTAGCCAACTGAGCCACCCAGGTGCCCCAAGACGAGGAAACTCTTAACCAGCAAGACTAAAATAGTAATTTTAATAGTAGCCATGTGCTGTTTATGACATCAGTGTTGAATAGGATCTCTATGGTAGTTCTTTGGTATCTTTTTTTTTTTTTTTTTTTTTTTTTTTATTTTTTATAAACATATATTTTTATCCCCAGGGGTACAGGTCTGTGAATCACCAGGTTTACACACTTCACAGCACTCACCAGATCACATACCCTCCCCAATGTCCATAATCCCACCCCCTTCTCCCAAACCCCCTCCCCCCGGCAACCCTCAGTTTGTTTTGTGAGATTAAGAATCACTTATGGTTTGTCTCCCTCCCAATCCCATCTTGTTTCATTTATTCTTCTTCTACCCACTTAAGCCTCCATGTTGCATCACCACTTCCTCATATCAGGGAGATCATATGATAGTTGTCTTTCTCTGCTTGACTTATTTCGCTAAGCATGATACGCTCTAGTTCCATCCACGTCGTTGCAAATGGCAAGATTTCATTTCTTTTGATGGCTGCATAGTATTCCATTGTGTATATATACCACATCTTCTTGATCCATTCATCTGTTGATGGACATCTAGGTTCTTTCCATAGTTTGGCTATTGTGGACATTGCTGCTATAAACATTCGGGTGCATGTGTCCCTTTGGATCACTACATTTGTATCTTTAGGGTAAATACCCAATAGTGCAATTGCTGGGTCATAGGGCAGTTCTATTTTCAACATTTTGAGGAACCTCCATGCTGTTTTCCAGAGTGGCTGCACCAGCTTGCATTCCCACCAACAGTGTAGGAGGGTTCCCCTTTCTCCGCATCCTCGCCAGCATCTGTCATTTCCTGACTTGTTGATTTTAGCCATTCTGACTGGTGTGAGGTGATATCTCATTGTGGTTTTGATTTGTATTTCCCTGATGCCGAGTGATATGGAGCACTTTTTCATGTGTCTGTTGGCCATCTGGATGTCTTCTTTGCAGAAATGTCTGTTCATGTCTTCTGCCCATTTCTTGATTGGATTATTTGTTCTTTGGGTGTTGAGTTTGCTAAGTTCTTTATAGATTCTGGACACTAGTCCTTTATCTGATATGTCGTTTGCAAATATCTTCTCCCATTCTGTCAGTTGTCTTTTGATTTTGTTAACTGTTTCCTTTGCTGTGCAAAAGCTTTTGATCTTGATGAAATCCCAGTAGTTCATTTTTTCCCTTGCTTCCCTTGCCTTTTGCGTTGTTCCTAGGAAGATGTTGCTGTGGCAGAGGTCGAAGAGGTTGCTGCCCGTGTTCTCCTCAAGGATTTTGATGGATTCCTTTCGTACATTGAGGTCCTTCATCCATTTTGAGTTTATTTTTGTGTGTGGTGTAAGGAAATGGTCCAATTTCATTTTTCTGCATGTGGCTGTCCAATTTTCCCAGCACCATTTATTGAAAAGGCTGTCTTTTTTCCATTGGACATTCTTTCCTGCTTTGTCAAAGATTAGTTGACCATAGAGTTGAGGGGTCTATTTCTGGGCTCTCTATTCTGTTCCATTGATCTATGTGTCTGTTTTTTGTGCCAGTACCATGCTGTCTTGATGATGACAGCTTTGTAATAGAGCTTGAAGTCCGGAATTGTGATGCCACCAACGTTGGCTTTCTTTTTCAATATCCCTTTGGCTATTCGAGGTCTTTTCTGGTTCCATATAAATTTTAGAATTATTTGTTCCATTTCTTTGAAAAAGATGGATGGTACTTTGATAGGAATTGCATTAAATGTGTAGATTGCTTTAGGTAGCATAGACATTTTCACAATATTTATTCTTCCAATCCAGGAGCATGGAACATTTTTCCATTTCTTTGTGTCTTCCTCTCATTTCTTTCATGAGTACTTTATAGTTTTCTGAGTATAGATTCTGTGTCTCTTTGGTTAGGTTTATTCCTAGGTATCTTATGGTTTTGGATGCAATTGTAAATGGGATTGACTCCTTAATATCTCTTTCTTCTGTCTTGCTGTTGGTGTAGAGAAATGCAACTGATTTCTGTGCATTGATTTTATATCCTGACACTTTACTGAATTCCTGTATAAGTTCTAGCAGTTTTGGAGTGGAGTCTTTTGGGTTTTCCACATATAGTATCATATCATCTGCGAAGAGTGATAATTTGACTTCTTCTTTGCCGATTTGGATGCCTTTAATTTCCTTTTGTTGTCTGATTGCTGAGGCTAGGACCTCTAGTACGATGTTGAATAGCAGTGGTGATAATGGACATCCCTGCCGTGTTCCTGACCTTAGCGGAAAAGCTTTCAGTTTTTCTCCATTGAGAATGATATTTGCGGTGGGTTTTTCATAGATGGCTTTGATGATATTGAGGTATGTGCCCTCTATCCCTACACTTTGAAGAGTTTTTGATCAGGAAGGGATGTTGTACTTTGTCAAATGCTTTTTCAGCATCTATTGAGAGTATCATATGGTTCTTGTTCTTTCTTTTATTGATGTGTTGTATCACATTGACTGATTTGCGGATGTTGAACCAACCTTGCAGCCCTGGAATAAATCCCACTTGGTCGTGGTGAATAATCTTTTTAATGTACTGTTGAATCCTATTGGCTAGTATTTTGTTGAGTATTTTCGCATCTGTGTTCATCAAGGATATCAGTCTATAGCTCTCTTTTTTGGTGGGATCCTTGTCTGGTTTTGGGATCAAGGTGATGCTGGCCTCATAAAATGAGTTTGGAAGTTTTCCTTCCATTTCTATTTTTTGGAACAGTTTCAGGAGAATAGGAATTAGTTCTTCTTTAAATGTTTGGTAGAATTCCCCCGGGAAGCCGTCTGGCCCTGGGCTTTTGTTTGTTTGGAGATTTTTAATGACTGTTTCAATCTCCTTACTGGTTATGGGTCTGTTCAGGCTTTCTATTTCTTCCTGGTTCAGTTGTGGTAGTTTATATATTTCTAGGAATGCATCCATTTCTTCCAGATTGTCGAATTTATTGCCGTAGAGTTGCTCATAGTATGTTCTTATAATAGTTTGTATTTCTTTGGTGTTAGTTGTGATCTCTCCTCTTTCATTCATGATTTTATTTATTTGGGTCCTTTCTCTTTTCTTTTTGATAAGTCGGGCCAGGGGTTTATCAATTTTATTAATTCTTTCAAAGAACCAGCTCCTACTTTCGTTGATTTGTTCTATTGTTTTTTTGGTTTCTATTTCATTGATTTCTGCTCTGATCTTTATGATTTTCTCTTCTCCTGCTGGGCTTAGGGTTTCTTTCTTGTTCTTTCTCCAGCTCCTTTAGGTGTAGGGTTAGGTTGTGTACCTGAGACCTTTCTTGTTTCTTGAGAAAGGCTTGTACCGCTATATATTTTCCTCTCAGGACTGCCTTTGTTGTGTCCCACAGATTTTGAACCGTTGTATTTTCATTATCATTTGTTTCCATGATTTTTTTTTTTCAATTCTTCTTTAATTTCCCGGTTGACCCATTCATTCTTTAGAAGGATACTGTTTAGTCTCCATGTATTTGGGTTCTTTCCAAACTTCCTTTTGTGGTTGAGTTCTAGCTTTAGAGCATTGTGGTCTGAAAATATGCAGGGAATGATCCCAATCTTTTGATACCGGTTGAGTCCTGATTTAGGACTGAGGATGTGATCTATTCTTGAGAATGTTCCATGTGCACTAGAGAAGAATGTGTATTCTGTTGCTTTGGGATGAAATATTCTGAATATATCTGTGATGTCCATCTGGTCCATTGTGTCGTTTAAGGTCTTTATTTCCTTGCTGATCTTTTGCTTGGATGACCTGTCCATTTCAGTGAGGGGAGTGTTAAAGTCCCCTACTATTATTGTATTATGGTTGATGTGTTTCTTTGATTTTATTATTAATTGGTTTATATAGTTGGCTGCTCCCACATTGGGGGCATAGATATTTAAAATTGTTAAATCTTCTTGTTGGACAGACCCTTTGAGTATGATATAGTGTCCTTCCTCATCTCTTATTATAGTCTTAGGCTTAAAATCTAATTGATCTGATATAAGGATTGCCACTCCTGCTTTCTTCTGATGTCCATTAGCATGGTAAATTCTTTTCCACCCCCTCACTTTAAATCTGGAGGTGTCTTCGGGCTTAAAATGTGTTTCTTGGAGGCAACATATAGATGGGTTTTGTTTTTTTATCCATTCTGATACCCTGCGTCTTTTGACAGGGACATTTAGCCCATTCACATTCAGGGTAACTATTGAGAGATATGAATTTAGTGCCATTGTATTGCCTGTAAGGTGACTGTTACTGTATATGGTCTCTGTTCCTTTCTGATCTACCACTTGTAGGCTCTCTCTTTGCTTAGAGGACCCCTTTCAATATTTCCTGTAGAGCTGGTTTGGTATTTGCAAATTCTTTCAGTTGTTGTTTGTCCTGGAAGCTTTTAATCTCTCCTTCTATTTTCAATGATAGCCTAGCTGGATATAGTATTCTTGGCTGCATGTTTTTCTCGTTTAGTGCTCTGAAAATATCATGCCAGCTCTTTCTGGCCTGCCAGGTCTCTGTGGATAAGTCAGCTGCCAATCTAATATTTTTACCATTGTATGTTACAGACTTCTTTTCCCGGGCTGCTTTCAGGATTTTCTCTTTGTCATTGAGACTTGTAAATTTTACTATTAGGTGACGGGGTGTGGGCCTATTCTTATTGATTTTGAGGGGCATTCTCTGAACCTCCTGAATTTTGATGCTCGTTCCCTTTGCCATATTGGGGAAATTCTCCCCAATAATTCTCTCCAGTATACCTTCTGCTCCCCTCTCACTTTCTTCTTCTTCTGGAATCCCAATTATTCTAATGTTGTTTCGTCTTATGGTGTCACTTATCTCTCGAATTCTCCCCTCCTGGTCCAGTAGCTGTTTGTCCCTCTTTTGCTCAGCTTCTTTATTCTCTGTCATTTGGTCTTCTATATCACTAATTCTTTCTTCTGCCTCATTTATCCTAGCAGTTAGAGCCTCCATTTTTGATTGCACCTCATTAATAGCTTTTTTGATTTCAACTTGGTTAGATTTTAGTTCTTTTATTTCTCCAGAAAGGGCTTTTATATCTCTCGAGAGGGTTTCTCTAATATCTTCCATGCCTTTTTCGAGCCCGGCGGAGTCAAGATGGCGGAGAAGTAGCAAGCTGAGACTGCTTCAGCTAGCCGGAGATCAGCTAGATAGCTTATCTAAAGATTGCAAACACCTGAAAATCCATCGGCAGATCGAAGAGAAGAAGAACAGCAATTCTGGAAACAGAAAAACAACCACTTTCTGAAAGGTAGGACCGGCGGAGAAGTGAATCCAAAGCGACGGGAAGATAGACCCCGGGGGGAGGGGCCGGCTCCCGGCAAGCGGCGGAGCAACCGCGCACAAAATCAGGACTTTTAAAAGTCTGTTCCGCTGAGGGACATCGCTCCAGAGGCTAAACCGGGGCGAAGCCCACGCGGGGTCAGCGTGGCCTCAGGTCCCGCAGGGTCACAGAAGGATCGGGGGTGTCTGAGTGACGCAGAGCTTGCGGGTATTGGAACGGGAAAGCCGGCTACAGAGGCAGAGCTGACAGTAAGCTCGCAGCTCCGTGTTACCTTGAACCGGTCGCAGGCTCGGTGAGCTCGGAGCGCGGCCGGAGGTCAGGCAGACGGGAGTAACTGGGCGCTGTTCTCTGAGGGCGCACTGAGGAGTGGGGCCCTGGGCTCTCGGCTCCTCCGGGCCGGAGACCAGGAGGCCGCCATTTGTATTCCCGTCCTCTGGAACTCTACGGAAAGCGCTCAGGGAACAAAAGCTCCTGAAAGCAAACCCAAGCGGATTACTCACCCCGGCCCCGGGTAAGGGCGGTGTAATTCCGCCTGGGGCAAAGACACTTGAGAATCACAACAGGCCCCTCCCCCAGAAGATCAACAAGAAATCCAGCCGAGACCAAGTTCACCTACCAAGGAGTGCGGTTTCAATACCAAGGAGAGCAGCAGAATCCCAGAGGAGGAGAAAGCCAAGCACGGAACTCATGGCTTTTTTCCTGTGATTTTTTTTTAGTCTTGCAGTTAATTTAATTTTTTCTTTTTCATTTTTTTTTTTTTCTCTCGCCTTCGGGTAAAAATTTTTTTTTTTAACTGTTACCTTTTTCTTTTTTAACGATTTTTTACTAGTTTATCTAATATATATATATATATTTTTTTACATTTTTCTTAGGTGTTTTCTTTTTTTAAAAATTCTTTTCTTTTCTTTTTATTTTTTTTTCTTTTCTTTTTGTTTTTTTTTTTTTCTTTCTTTCTTCTTTCTTCCTTTTTGAACCTCTTTTTATCCCCTTTCTCCCCACTCACGATTTTGGATCTCTTCTAATTTGGTTAAAGCATATTTTCCTGGGGTTGTTGCCACCCTTTAGTATTTTACTTGCCCCTTCATTTACTCTTATCTGGACAAAATGACAAGACGTAAAAATTCAACACAAAAAAAAGAACAAGAGGCAGTACCGAAGGCTAGGGACCTAATCAATACAGACATCGGTAATATGTCAGATCTAGAGTTCAGAATGACAATTCTCAAGGTTCTAGCCGGGCTCGAAAAAGGTATCTTTTGATCACCCAAATTTTTTTTCACCCCCTCTAAGCAGCAGGCTTATATCCTTTGGTAATTCTGTCTTCCATTTTGGTAGGACGATAAAACCCTCTATTATGGATGCCAGAGAGCCAGTTACATATGTTCTTTCACTAGGATCAGAACCAGAGGTTGATCTGTAACTAGGTTCAACTAACAGAATCCTCTCCTTTGGGTCTTTGAATTTTGAGCAAGTGACCCACTAAGTAATGTTTAGATTTCTTTCTTTCTTTTCCTTCCTTCCTTCTTTCCTTCCCTCCTTCCATGATGAAGACTTAACAAGATTGTTCCTACTAGGAAACCATTCTGAATACTCCATAATGCTCTTTGCTTGCTTAGTCCTGCTTTGTTGCTGATTTCTAAACCTGATCTTATGGTCTTTGAATGAGTTTTTTAGACTTCTGATAATCTTTCGTAAACTTACAACCAAAGCATCTCAAATGAATCAGAAGTGAGTATGGGAGAATGGAATATTAGCCATAGATCCTCAGGGAATATACAGTATTTGGAATTATCTCTTTAAGAATGGGTTAAAAAAAGCATATTTTATTCATTTTCTAGAATGGAAAGTGATAGCATAAAGTGCAGTGATGAAATAATTAATATATTACTTACTGGAGCCATAAGTTGCTGCTACCATAGAAAGTTATAAAGAATATTAGGGATCAGAAGACCACAAGATAAGGTAGCTCCTGATTATAGACAGTGGTGAGTAACTTGAAGCAGATGCAGACTAGTCCCTAAAGATGAAGACAAACGGGGAATTTCTGTGGACATATTAAAAAGTCTCAAGCTAGGGCGCCTGGGTGGCTCAGTTGGTTAAACGACTGCCTTCAGCTCAAGTCGTGATCCAGAGTCCCAGGATCAAGTCCCGCATCAGGCTCCCAGCTCCACAGGGAGTCTGCTTCTCCCTCTGACCTCCCCTCTCATGCTTTCTCTCACTCTTTCAAATGTATAAATAAAATCTTCCAAGAAAAAAAAAAAAAGTGTCAAGCTTTGTAGTACAGCGCTGGAATTGATGAAAACAAAAGAAAATCTATCATCATATGGGTTGATATACAATACTTACTTAAATTTTCAACCTACTAAATTATAGCTTTGATTGCAAAAGAGTGAAATAATTGAAATGAGGACATCTTTGAAAATCCAAAAGAGTAGAAGTAACACATTTTTTTCTAAATTTCTTTAGAATGGAGTGAGAGAGGTAGAGAATGTTAGAAAATAATGTGATAGGAATAGTAAGAGGATGACATCTTGTAGATCTTGTAATTGCAAGTACTTTGATTTTTAGTTTGAATAAGATGATTGTGAGCAGAGAAATGACATTACTGATTTACTCTGTAGTACTATCCCTGTTGTTTCAAACATTGGAAGGATAGGCTGGAAATAGGAATAAAATTTAGGGGATTTTAAAATAATTCATAAAAGAGGTGCTAGTGGTTTAAATCATGGTGATGGCAATGAAAGTCATGAAAAATGGTTATAGTAGAATATATATGTATTTTTTTCAGAATATTTTCTAGAGGAGAGTCAACAGGTAAGTTGATACATGTGAATCAATGAGTAAAGGTAATGAAGGTAATGCAGGTAATGAAGAGTGATCTCAAGATTTTTGGCCTCCACAACAGCATGGGTGGTTAGTCAGTAACAAGAATTGCAGGACTGTAGTGGAGGAACAGCTTCTGCTCCTGCATAAGTGGAATTATGAGGTTTCATGTTGGGCTTGTTAACTTTATAATGCTCCTAGACAATCACATGACCATACCAAGTAAACAGTTGGATATGACAACCAGAAATTCAGTTAATAGTTTCAAGATGGAGATACAAATATAGTAGTTATTAGTACATAGACCACTTGATACAAATGATGAAATACTTTGGGACTAAGTCTCCATATCTATAAACACACAGTAGTGCCTTATGTAATAGATACATCTACATCTGCGTAACGTAGAAAACCTTCCATGGTAGTCGGAAGCCAGTTTATTTACTTCAAATAACAGGAAGTCTCCAGTTAGGGCATTCCAGCACGGATTTGGCTGCTTGAAAAAATTTCAACAACCCAGACTCCTTCTGCTTCACCAAAATTATTCTTTATCAAGCAACATTGGTTCTCACGGCTTTAAGATATTTACTTCCATTCCAAACTCATGTTGAATTCCAGTCAAGAGAAGAAGTGTAGAACCAAATTTAAAAAAAAAAAAAAAAAAAAAAAAAAAAAAAAAAAAAAAGCACAATTTCTTTCAGAAAGGTGCACCAGACTTTGATAAACTCCATTCACTAAAAATGTGATTTGGCCACCTGTTTCAGAAGAGAAACTAGAAAATATAGTGTTTAGTAAGAGTTCACATACTGGGGAAAGGGAAAGTTGGCTAGATGTTGAATGAACAACTGGCAATATCACCATAAGCCATAGTCATGAATTTAGTGGTGAGTGAGAGAGAGTAATGATTTCTTGGGAGTAAGAATCAAATTCATCTGGAATAGTTTTTTCATTATGCACTAAATGCATTAAGTGCACATAAACACATATTCTCTGCTACTGAGAGTTATTCTAGATGGCATTCTTTTTTGAAACATTCATTCCTCAAGAGTATGGTGGCATCATACTAAGAACTATTAAACTAGACCCTTCAAAAAGTTTAGGATAGCAGAGACCAAAAAAAAAAAAACAAAAACAAAACCAAAAAAAAAACTTATTGTATGATACCGGGCAAATAAATTGCTTTTTAGACACTTTCAGTGTAATAAATGTCCCAAAGAACCAATTTCTACCTGTTATTAAACATGTTTTGTGTTCCATCTCTGATGTTCTTGCTGAAAGCACATTTTCACATTGTCATTATGTGCTCTGTGATTATATGAGGAGCATCCCATACAGCTGCAGGAAGATTTCTCAACCTGGTATTAGAAAAGGCAACACCTTGGTTCTTAGAAAAGAAAAAAAAAATCAAAGTATCTGTTATTCTTCCAAATTACATAATCTTCTTGAATTTGCTTCCTTACAACACTCACACACAAATGTACAAATGCACACGCCAGCTTGAACCATCCTTTAGATTCCTAAGAGAAGGATTATCACAATGGTAAAGTGAAATGTACCTTGTAGAAACTTGCAGTGATGGACCAAAAGATAGAATATTGTATTTTTCTAGTAGATTTTCTTCTCACCAATGACTCCTCAAACAACCTTTTTCTCAAAGACTATATGAAGAATATAATATATTCTCAAAGAATATATGAATTAGTTAAGAAAAAGGAAAATAAGGGAAATCTTTTCAGGAAAATGCTTGAGTTTTAAGATGGCAGTGAAGGAACCCCCCATATTCAACAGATTATTTATTGAATACTTATTATGTGCCAGACCCTGTAGATACAGTAGTCCTGTTACAATATTGGAATAGTACAATTTCTAAGATATCATAATTTTCAGAATGGAAATGGACATGTTTTTGAAATCCCAAATTTTTCATGACACAAAATACTTCTTAGTATTTTTAATATACTTTATTTGGGGAGAAAACTTCAGAATTTTTTGTACTCCTTATGACATTTATTGTAGAAATTACAGTTCATAAAAATAACACTTAATACTTTGTGAGCATTTGCTCTATAGCAGCATTTATATTACTTATATTACTTCAAGTTCCTACCAGCCCTGTAGAGAGACATTATTGTGTCCATTTACAATTTGGATATTCTTGGAAAAATGAAAATAGTGATTCTTGATTACAGAGTAGGTGACCCATCTTGGATTTCAAAACAAAAAAAAAACACCCCATTCTTATTAGAACCCTAGCTCTTGAATATCTTACTTCTATTCTCACACCTAATTTTTACTGCATTTTTTTAAATATATTTTGTTTCTCTACCAACTAGCTTAATTTTTGCCACCACAGATCCTTAGTTCATTATGTTGGCAGATTTTGTGGCAAAATGGTGCCAAGTGCAATGCAAAACTATGCCCAGGATAAAAACTACCACGCTCAGAGTTTACCATCTCAGGAGAGAAAGCAAACAAGTATAAAGGTCATTGTGATACAATTCCTTAAGTTTCTTCTGACTTCTTTCTTCCTCTCTCCTCTCTTAAGCACTCATCCTCATCCTCCTAAGCAGGTTCAAATTCTGTTTTCTAGATCCATGTAGACATTTTGAACTCTAAATAACTGGCCACATCTTTTTTTTTTTTTTTTCACTACAGAAATGTGTTTTATGACTGTTGGATGACTCAGTTCCCATGTTTACATATGCAATATCACCAAAATAATCAAGTTAAATATAAAATTTTTAGTGCTGCTTCAATTATTTATACATTTGCTAAAAATTGGTCTTGGAGACATATTTCACTTAATTTTTTCCCTGTAACTCTAGATGAAGATCCTGTTTACCAAATTCTCCTTTGGGACATCCATACATCACTTTTTAATTGTCTTATTTTATTTCTAAAAAAGTATTTTCTTCAAATTTTAAGTAGAGTTGATAAAAACAGTTTAACTCTCCAAAAAATAATTTTCTTATTCTAGCTTCTCTCTCTTTATCTGCTTTTCTCAGCCTTTTAAATGTAAGTATAAAATAATTTTTCTTTAAGGTTCAATATAATAAAAGACCCCTGAGTGCTTTTTACTATTTTCTTTTTTGCACATCCTTGGAAATTGCTAACAGTGGAAATGTTTTGCAGTTCCTCTGCTGTTACATTTTTCTTCTTCTTCTTCCTCCTTCTAACATTTTCTTTTAGTGTTACAGAAGTTATAGTTTAGAAGTCACTCCATTACCTCTAAATACATGTCAAAACCCTTCTGCAGACTTTTATAAAGGTAAAATTAAAGGTAATAGGGATCTTAGAACCTATCCATGGTCTAATGATTTTTTTTATCTTTCTGTATTTCATAATTTTTATTTTTATAATTATTTTTTTCCTAATGATTTTATTCTGTAGATGAGAACAATTTTGCTGAGAGATAAAATAATGCATTCAAGTTTACATAGTTTTTCATGGCAGAACTGCACTGGAGATAACTTCTGAATTTTCTTATATAGTATAACAGTCATGATTCCACCTGCCTACTTACTATTGTTTCTTCTCCCCAGCATGCAAAATGAAGGGGAAGCTGAGGGGTCCTTCCATAGGGTTGTAGAATTTCTATCTCACTGACAGTATTTTAGAAAGTAGTTACTCCTGGCTCTGCACTAAAGTTCTATTTGGAGAAGATCCTGTCAACCAAATGGGGTGAAAAGTAAGAAAAAAGAATAAATAATCTCTCTGCCACTTACGACAACATTTTAAAACAACACTGAGCTTAAATAAATGTTACATATATATATTATATATATATATATAATATATATATATGTATCACATTTCTAAGAATATGTTAAGATCCATAAACCAAGACTATGTTAAGATCCATAAACCAATCCTCATTTCCTTTGAATAATTTTTCTTTTCATATAAATGTGTCTAAATTTACTATTAATTTACTCTCAACTTTACTCTTAAAACCATATAGCTTTAAATTTTTTTTTCAGAATAATAAGAGAAAACAGCTGTGTTAGAAGCATTTGCTTGGCTAAGTCACTAGACTGCTTTCAGTTTGAGTTGCATTATCTATTAAAAATATAGTAATTTATAAAGATATTTGATGATTAAACAATGTAATGTATGTGAATGCAATTTTAATTTTTGAAGATATATAGAACATATCAGGCTTGATTATTGCACCACCATATTGCCCAAAAGGCCACGCCCACATATATAACTAACTATACAGTCATACGTGTTTATCTCTTCTACTGTGTAACATCAACATCTGAAAAGCTCAAAGTCACTTTCTCAGTAAAGCTTCTTGTGACAACCCCCCCCCTCTCTACTTTCTGGAAGGAAGTACAGAACTTCCATTACTTCCATCCAACAGTACATTATCCAGTCCAATATTTAGGAATTTATTTAATTATTTACAAATGTATCTCCTTGAATTGGGAGATACCTACTGACTTCTTTATCTTGCTTTACTGTGTTTTAACACAAAACCTTGTGAGAACAGGATCCCTAAAGCAGGCATTGTTGAAGATCCAACATGTTTACATCCCTTCTTCCCAACAAATATAACTTGAGCTTAGTGCCCCTTCACCAGTTTGCAGTTTAAAATTAGTATTTATTTCAGTCTTCATTTTCCTTAATCACACATCCACATTTTGGAAATCACATTTCCATTTCAACTATTAAGACAAATAAAAACATGACCAGAACTAGAGGGGAAAGCACACAATCCCCCCTCTTCTATTTTCCCCTTCTGATGCAGTTGCTCACTTTCTACTTTAGTACATTATCCAGTATTTCTTCAGTTCTTCCAGAAACATGTGATGAGAAAACTCCTGAAAAGTAGTTAGTGCAAGTAAGTATAGAAATATAAAAGATTGGTATAGAGTCAATAAAAAAGGGGTGATCATATTTTTCATCAATATGCTATTTAGCTTTAGAATGCTTAGAAAAAAACTCCAAATCTCCCACCTTAAATATATTTAATATTAAATACCAGTCAAATTCTCATTGGTCCTACCAATAGCTATAATTTATTCACATAGTCTGTGTTTCTTTACTAAGCTCTTTATATATATTCTTATTTAATCTTGGTAAGTATTCGACTAGTTAGGTGCTAGTCTATCCTTCTTTTACAGATGAGAAACTAAGGATAAGGAAGTGGGGAAGAAATTCCTATAGCCATGTGATAGAACTGAGAGGAGATGAGATTTAACTCAGAATTTTCTGTTTCCAGATTTAAGCTCTCAATCATTATTCTCAATCATATTTTCCCAAGTATCAATAGAAATATATCTGTGTATATATAATGCTCTGGTAAAATTTTAAAATATATATGTCCTTTTAAAATAAGGTTTTTTTCAGGATGCCTGAGTGGCTCAGTGGGTTAAGCTGCTGCCTTCGGCTCAGGTCATGATCCCAGCATCCTGGGATCGAGTCCCGCATTGGGCTCCTTGCTCGGCAGGGAGCCTGCTTCTCTCTCTGCCTGCTTGTGTGCTCTCTCTCGCCTTCTCTCTGACAAATAAATATATAAATAAATGAAATCTTTTAAAGTAAGTTTTTTTTCTTGTATATATTAAAAAGAAAAAGCTCCCCTGATATGACTTTCTACATACCCAGTTGTATTAAAGTCTCCTTCACATTAATTAATTTAATTTAATAGAAAGTATTTTGTAAATGGAAAATCTAAGAATAAAGTAAAGAGTCCCTTGCCTCATCTTTTAGTTTCAAAACTTCCACTCTTGACTTTTTTTACCTCTTTAACAAAATACTTTACTCAACATCACTATTTCATCTCTAACTGTGGTATATACTAGCATGGAATTTGACCACTGAAATGAGTTCATGGATCAGCTAGTTCAGCCTTCTAGAGAGAGTTGGTGAATGCTTTGAGTAGTCGGAGAGCTGCAATGACCACAGCTCCCCTGTCCTTAGGACAGTGTGGATTTGGAATGCCACTGCCACTCAGACAGCTTCCCCACCACGACACACTCCCAGGGACAATGTGCAACGTAACCAATTTATAAAGGAGCACTCAATGAGAGCATGGATTTGGTTTTTCAAATTCCCATTCTACATTTTCACATTGAAGGCTCAGATTTGAAACATTATATTTGGTAGAATAATATAAAAGTTGGGGGCAAAAGAAGCATGAAATGATGTTGATAATGATTGGTAAAATTTTAGAACTTGTTCTGATAGTAAGCTTTAAAGTTTTCAAAGACCTTTTCCTAACATTTTAATGTAAGCTCATATCAACCCAATGAAGTACATAAGACTTGTATTTTCAAACTTTTTTTTTTAACAAGTGGTAAAACTAAAAGGTTAACTATCTTTCCCCAGATAACATATCCAGTACTTTGCTTGAGCCTTAAAACATATGTGTTTACTTCCTCTTCACCTCATAAATCACCTCTACTTCATATTCAATTGCTCAAGACATAGAAATTCAGTGATCCCCTCTTAACCCTGGACCTCAAAGGGGGCACCAGAATATTAGATCCTACAATTATTAGAAATTCCCTGAGGTAAAATGCAGCCATTCATAATAGCTCTTTACTGAGTCCATTTTGCTACTCACTATACTCCTCTCAGAATATTTAAGCCAGGAATTTATTTCTTCCAAATCTGTATTTCTGATGATGGCTGAAAATCAAAGATATGGTTTTGAGGAAATGTAGAATAAAATAGAGTAAAAAATTAAGTTTTGTATGACTTTGTTAAGAGGTCATTGAAATACCACACTTTATACTAATTGACAAAAATAAGGCCTTTTCCTAATTATTTTTCCAACTGTCTTCTATCTTAACAGCTTCTAGTAGAAGTGGCTATACCTGAATCAACCATCTGTATAATTAAACTGAACATTCCCAAAATATATATTTTTCAAATAGAAAAAGTAATGTTTTTTATTTAGCCTTTTCAAGCTTTGGTTTTTTTCTCTATAGAAAGTACTAAGGAAAAGCCACAAAAATGGAAAGACCTGCAGGGTAGTGTCAGGAAAGCAGTGCAGTGTCTAGCGTCCTTGCACGTTCGTGTCAGTCATCAAGCAGACACTGGCCACAACATGTAGTTAAAGGTCACTTTGGGAAGGAAGCAGTTAAACATCAGTACTTTCTTACTCTGTGACTCCAGCCATCCCTGGGCTTTCAAACTGCCACTTTCTTGGTGACAAAACCTACCTCCACTGAGAAGTTCCTACATCACTTAGGACAGTGGGTGGCCCATAGTAAGCTTAACATATATAAATAATTGATTGGAATTCAACTTTTCAACAAAAGAAGCAACGTGTATTTTCCATTTTCCTCAATACTACTGAAAAAAATAAATATATTTCTGATAAATCAAAATTAAATTGCTGTCTTAAGTTCCAATGAGCTTATCACACATTAAAAAAATCACTAAAACATCTACAGTCTGTTTTATGAAATTGAAAGTCATTTGAAGGAATATGCTAAGCTCATAAAACCAAAACTTCAGACACTAGACCACATTCCTGGGGAAGCAAGTGACCTTTTTCTCATGTTTGTTTACAGCAAGCAATTCTAGACTAAACTCCATTAAGTAGAGAGGGTCTGATGGTCGTTTGCTGTATACACAAACAGTGCATTCATTCTAAACACAATGAGGGAGGTAGGAAATGCACATCACTAAAAACTAAAAAACTACACAAAAAAAGCATACTGACCACTACATATTTTGACAAAGTAGATAATTAGATTAACAAACCTTGAAGATATTTTTAACACCTAGGCTAAGTTGTAAACAATACTATCTCATTTTTGATTTTGCAATATTGAGTGCTCCACAGAGTTAGTTTTAAATTGGAAACAAAAGCTCATTTAGAAGTTCTGCTTAAGAAAAAAATGTTTGCATGTATAATTGATAAATGACCTACACTTCTATTCTGAGTCATTTGGGTTTTAATTTCCGTATTTATGAAACTTTCAAACTATTTCCTATGTACAGCAATGTATTTTTATATTCCAAAGCCTTCTGTTCTATAGTCTTTACATCTTTACTGAATAGAAAGAGTGGGTGTGTATTTATAATGCTAATATTTATTTAAATGACCCCTTAAATAAGTTCAACTTTCAGTGGGTGTTTTCAAAAATATTTTTAAAATTCTATCCATTACCTGTATTTGAAGTTTAAGTAATAAGTCTTTAATGCCCACTTTGGTGTATTAGAAATATATCACTTTATGATTATAATTTAGCCTCTGCACCTGAATTACTGCTTTTCTCTTTCAGGGTGATATAAAGCAATGTTGACTATTAAGAACATTAAAGCTGTGTGTTGCTATAGGCTCTATTAAGATGAACAGACCCTAAAAAAGATCATCAGACAATTTCTCTTCCTGGATTTCTCATAGAAATCTGGAGAAGGATAAAGAGGAAATTTTAACTATAACTGCCTTAAACTCTTAGAAAACTGGGGACTATTTACCTCTAAAAGAACTTTGGTCCTGGGTTGGCTTTCAGAGACAATTTATGATTTCAGAAGTCATATCAAACGGAATCCCATTAATGGCCTTCTAGTTAAAGAGATTTCTCTGAGGCATAAGACTTATTAAAAAAAAAATGGGGTGGGGGGCCCTGGGTGGCTCAGTGGGTTAAGCCTCTGCCTTCGACTAAGGTCATGATCTCAGGGTCCTGGGATGGAGTCCCGCATCGGGCTCTCTGCTCAGCGGGGAGCCTGCTTCCCTCTCTCTCTGCCTGCCTCTCTGCCTACTTGTGATCTCTGTCTGTCAAATAAATAAATAAATAAATAAATCTTTAAAAAATCGAATTAAATTAAATTTTAAAAAATAGAAGGAGGAAGGAAGAACGGAGGGCAAGAAAGAAGGAAAAGAAAGAAGAATAAGGGAAGGAATGGAGAAAGAGAAGAAGGAAGGAAGGAAAAAGGAGGAAGGAAGGAAAGCAGGCCGGGGATGACCTTCTTTTGGTTTGGTTTTTTCATTGATTTGAGGAGAGGAAGAATCGATGATCCATGTTGACTCCATAGCAACTTCAGTTACTCCCAGCTTCTGTCAATTTCCCAAGACTAAACATGAGGAGAGGAGAATAAAAAGGAGAGGGAGCAGACTTCAGATCAAGAAATCTGTGCCTTCCTTTTCTGAAGGAAAATATTTAGCTCACACATATTATCAGACCCATTATATATTTCACTTTAATTTCCTCAGGAAAGACATCATTCTTATTGCAAATAAGTACTCAGGTGACTGGATTAATCTATGCCCTGGGTATGTTTTTGCTTGCAATTTGCCAAGGGAAGATACATATTCTTAATTAAGTGATAACGTTGAAAGTTCCTGATCAGTATTGAAAATCTTCTACCATTTGAATTCCTTATGAGAATCAACTCTGGCTTTAATAGAAGGTGAGGTCCCTAAAATAATGACCCCATCTCTTTTCTTAGACTAGTATTTGGAAGCTGAAGACAAGGCTTGTTTTGTAAAGTTTGAGTTGACAGAACAGGACAAAGAAGGAGTAATATTGTAAAATCCAGAGGTGTGTTTGGAAGGAGCACAAATTATAAGAGCAAGGTAGAAAATGATATTCATGCCTTTATACATGAAGAGTGAACACACTTGTAAAAAAGCAGCATGCTGTTTCTCAATATCTGCTAGAAAAAGCCAAAAAAGCAAAATATACTTTACTATGAAAAATATTATATAGAAATCTTCTAAGTAAGCACAGATATGAATGAGTGATTCCTGGTGTGCCAAAAAGAAACTAAAATTCAAGAACCACTAAAATACCCAGTACATTAAAAATTTTTTTGAAGTTAGGACTTAATAATTTTCTGTAATGAAGAGAACTCCCAAATTATTCATCACTGTTGAAGTACATATCAAAATATCGAATTGCTCAACTAAAAAAAAAATAGGTGTCATTATTGGTATCAGTACCATTTTACCCCAAAAGTAATGCAAATAGACGTTAACTTCAGTGACTTAATATCTCTGTCTTAACCATTTCTCTGATGAAAACACCCATTCCTAGATTATCCTGAAAGTCACCTGCAGGATAATATGTGATAACTTTCTATAAACATAAAATCCTTCAAGTTTTTCTGTTACCAGATATTGAGAAGCATCCAGAATTCCTTCTTTCTTGTTTTTAATCATGAAATTGCTCACTGTTGCCTGTATTTTTCAAAACTCACGCATGATTGTTATTGTAAATACAATTAAGAAAAAGATAACAAATGAAAGAGGGAAGTAGGAGAGAGATTTTGTAATTTAACACACTATAAATATCAGGACATCTCTTTTTATTTCAAATGTAGTTCATCTGGGGAGCCTGGGTGGCTCAGTGGGATAAAGCCTCTGCCTTTGGCTCAAGTCATGATCCCAGAGTCCTGGGATTGAGCCTGGCATCGGGCTTTCTGCTCAGGAGGGAGCCTTCTTACTCCTGTCTCTCTCTGCCTCCCTCCTTGCCTACTTGTGATCTCTGTCTGTCAAATAAATAAATAAAATCTTTTAAAAAAATGTGGTGCATCTAAGTACATATTATTTTAAGAAAACATCTACCTTTACATGTAACAAAGAGGAAGTATTTATTGTTAATAAGCCAGCTACAGAGAAAGAATCTTTACATACAGTACATACAAAGAATCTTTACATACATTACATGCCCACCTCAAAAATCTGCCTAAGAGAGAACAACTTCATTTTCTTAATGTTTAACTTGTGAAATTCAGTGTCTGTATTTTAAACTTAGAAATCTAGTAATTTAAGAGCAGTTACAACCAAAGAAAATTCCAGTTCTATAGTGGATAAGTAAATACATACATTATAAAATATTCTGTCAAATCATAGCTTCAGGTATTTCATTGTATAAAGTCAGCTAAATCAATAAAACTGCAGATTAAGAGATTTTGCAAAATTATCTCACCGAAAATAGTACATTACCCAATTCTGTTAATCATACCAGAATTAAATTTTAGTACAAGAATGACAATGGATAAAATATTTCCTTTCTTGCAAATTAGCAGTCAGTTTAAGGAAATTGAACATTTGTTGTTTCCCAAGTTTGGAAACTGCTATAGAAATATAAATTTTCCTATCCAGGTACCTAATTTTTGTGACTCCAGTTATTACTGAAATTTTTCAAACATTACAATATTTTAGTATGCCTGATAAGAAATAATACAGGGCAAAGTTACAAAATAAAACTATTTTCATCTTTTTTTCTATTATCTTTAATAGTTTAGTTTGTGTCTTTTAATTCCATCTAAATTTACATTTCTTCAGAAAAAATATATATCCAGAAATCAAGCAAAGAGTAGAAGAGGAAAATGAGCCATTTTTACCAAACTGAAAAATTTAGTGTTTTGTTCAAGCAATGTTTTAGCTTCCTAGAGGTATAATTGACAAATATAAACATAAATATTTAAGGTATCCAAAATGATGATATATATACATTGTGAAATGACTTCTGTAACCAAGCTACTTTACACATCCATCACCTCACAGTTACCAATTGTGTGTGTGTGTGTGAGTGTGTGTGTGCATGTGGTGAAAACACTTCAGATCTACTCTCTTCACAAATCTCAAGATTACAATAAATACAGTATTATTAACTATAGTTACTACACTGTGAATTAGATCCCTAGATCTCCTTCACCTTAAAACAGAAAGTTTGTCCACTTCCACCAACATCTCATTTCCTCCAACCCCAACCCCCTAGTAACCACCATTTTTCTGTTTCTGAGTTTGATTTTTTTAGATTCCATGTATAAGTGAAATCATGAGCATTTACCTTTCCATGTCCACTTATTTCACTTAGCATTATGTCTTCCAGGTTCATTCATGTTGTTGCAAATGGCAAGATTTCGTTCTTTTTGTATAAATGAACACTATCCCACAACACACAACACACACACAAACACACACACACACACACACACACACACACAATGTATTTTCTTTATCCATCCATCTGTTGATAGACATTTAGATTATTTCCATATCTTGTCTATTGTGAATAATACTGCACCAAACATAGAGTACAGCCATCTATTTGAGAAACTTACTTGATTTATTTTGAATACATGACCAGAGGGGGTTATTGGATGACATGATAGTCATATGTTTTATTTTTTGAGGAACTTCTGTATTATTATCCATAGTGGGCATACCATTTTTACTCCCCCGAACAGTACATAGGGTTCCAATTACTTCATAGGCTCACCAGCACTAGCTATCTCTTGTGGTTTTGATAAGAACCATCCTATAACAGACAAGAGGTCAGACATCTCATTGTGGTTTTGATTTGCATTTCCCTGATGTTATTGAGCATGTTTTCATATACTTTTTGGCCATGTGTATGCTTTCTTTGGAAAAATGTCTGTTCAAGTCCTTTGACTAAGTTTTTTTAAAAAATTTTTTAAATTAACATATAATTTATTATTAGCCCCAGGTGTACAGGTCTGTGAATCACCAGGTTTACACACTTCACAGCACTCACCATAGCACATACCTTCCCCAATGTCCATATGACTAAGTTTTAATAAAATTTTGGTGGATTTTGCTGTTGAGTTGTATGAGGTCCTTATATATTTTTGGATACTAATCTATTGTCAGATAGGTGGTTTACAAATACTCCCATTCCACAGGTTGCCTTTTCATTTTATTGATTGTTTTCTTTGCTGTGCTGAAGCTTTTTGGTTTGATGTAGTCTCACTTGTGTATTTTTGTTTCAGGTGCCTCTCCTTCTGGTGCCATACCAAAAAAAAAAAAAAAAAAAAAATTGCTAAGACCAAGTTTAGAAATTTTCTCTATATTTTCTTTTAAGAGTTTTACAGTTTCAGGTTTTACATTCAAATCTTTAGTACATTTTGAGTTGATTTTTGTCTGTGGTATAAGATAAGGGCCTAATTTCATTCTTTTGCATGTGGATACAATGCACTGTTCTAAGCACCATTTATTGAAGAGACTGTCCTTTCCCTACTGTGTATTCTTAGCACCTTTGTCACCGATAGTTAACCACATATGCATGAGTTTATTTCTGGGCTCTGCATTTTGTTCTCTTGGTTGTCTGTTTTTACACCAATCCCATGCTATTTTGTTTACTACTGCTTTGTAATATAGTTGGAAATCGGTTGTGTGATGCCTCCAGCTTCATTCTTGCTCAAGATTGTTTTAGCTATGCAGTGTTTTTTATGGTTTTATATAAATTTTAAGATTGCCATGGATGGAATGTCCAGTGTATCTGTTAGGTCCATTGCTCTAAAGTGTGACTGATGTCCAGTATGTCCTTATTAATTTTCTGTCTGAATGATTTATCCATTGTTAGTAGTGGAATATTGAAGTCCTACAATTATTGCATTGCTGTCTCTACCTTACACCTGTTAATATTTGCTTCATCTATATATATTTAGGTTCTTTGATGTTGGATGCATGTATATTTAGTTATTATATACTCTTGATGAACTGTCATTCTGTAGTGACCTTCTTTGTCTTTTGTGACAGATTTTGACAAGGCTGTCTCTACTGAAATGAGTATAGTCACCCCTGTTCTCTTCTAGTGGTTTATCACTTGCATAGAATAGGGTTTTTCTATCCCTTCACCTTTCCCCACCGTGCTTCCTTAAAGGTAAAGTGAGTTTCTTGAAGGCAACATATTGTTGATTGTTTTTTTTTTTTTTTAACTAATTCAGTAACTATATGTCTTTTGGTTGGAAAATTTAATCCATTTACATTTGAAGTAATTATTGGTAGGTAAAGACTTACCCTTATCATTTTATTGTTTTCTTTGTTTCATAGTTTCTTTGTTCCTTTCTTCTCTTGTTACCTCCCTTTCTGATTTGATTTTTAAAAATTTTTGCTCAAATTCTTTTTTATCTTTTGCATATCTAGCATAGGTTTTTCATTGTGATTACCATGAGGCTTACATAAGACATTTTATACTTTAACAATCTATTTTAAGCTGATAACAACTTAAATTTGATTGCAAACAAAAACTTTATACTTATATTCTCCCCCACCATATTTTATGTTATCCATGTTGCTATTTACATTGCTTTCTAATGCGTATCCAGTGGCTAGAGTGGGTCCATGTGTTGCTTCATGGTATACAGATGGGACTGAAGGTGGCAGACCTGTTACCCAAGGCATGAGGTGGGAGGGCTTCTCCTATGTCCCTTAGTGGATGGTGCTGATGACAAGACCAAGACTTAGTGGGGTTGTAGCCAAATTCCTAGGGGATATGGCTGTTCTATAACCAGAACCATGGTTGATAAGCCAGCCATCTGGACATGGGCCAGCCTTCTTAAATGACCTTCCTTTGTTGTGGGCTCCACCATGGCTTCCAAACTTCCTACCTGGATCCCAAAGTTCCCACAGAAGCACCTTTTTCCATGAATGGCTGCCAAATTATTGTTACTATGGTGGGATAAGAGGAGAGAATCTCTTTTTCCACCATCTTGCTGCTGTCCTGTTTAAGCAAATTTCTAAAAAGCATGTTTAAATTGGAAAAAAAAAAAAAAAAGGAATCTCATGACCATTTTACAATCTTTAAGCCTTAGAAAAAATAGTTCAGTATTAAGAGATTACAAAATAACATTTTCATAAATATTTTAGTACATGCACATTTTTCTTTTCCAATAAACTTAAGTAGTAATAGAAAGTTAATAGGTTTATGCTGAAATCCCCTCATGTTTCTCTTCATACCACCCAGTTACAAACTATTAGGAAATTAGATTAAATAGGTTGACAACTGGATAAATCATCTCCAAATAATAGAGATAGAGCATTATTAAAACAACAACAACAACAAAACACACTTCTTAACTTTTTTTGTCCATAACCAACAAACCTAGAGCCAAGGAAAGAGTCATCATATTTGATTTCATTGCTACTCATCTATGTCTTTTGGACAGCGATACAAATATTCACACATATTTTACTTGTTGTTTAGCTGGATATTAAATAACATTTGAAAGCAAATTTAAAAAATGAGAAAGGATGCTTCAAAACTATCTTATAATTGAACGCATAAGTTGCTGTTGTGATTTCTTGGTCAAGATTATAAAATCAGACAAGGAACATGCTCAAATTAGGACTGTTTTTACCTTACTTTTTTGAGAGAAATTGAGACTCTCAATTCTGGCTGCACTAAGAAGAACTTTTGAATGTTGTCACCATGCCAAAGCAACACCGGAACAGCTACGTCGGCTGTCTCAGGCCAGGGGACATTTTCCATTTCATAACTCATTCCCCAGATGTATGATCATACCTCATATACACAGAAAACAGAACAATAAGCCCTTAAATATGCTCACGGGCAGTTTTTCACAAGGGCAAGTTCACAGGATAGCATGTCTGCCTAAGGAATTACTCCCTTGCTTTCCCTATTTATTCTGAAATTACCCATTTCCCAAAGAATTAAAATGTGAGAAAATATCCCTCACACGGCCATTTTATTTGGAAATCACTTTATCTGTGTCTGGACACTGAGTTTTCACAAGTTGAACTTGAAGTGGGTTTTAATATTTTTTTTTTTCTCCATAAGCCATTTTTGCTGGTGGTAAAATTGCTGCAAGGCTTTCTATCTCTTGCTGGTATGCCATTGCTAAATGTATGTCGAAAGAGATAAAAAATTTGTTACTCTATAACTCCTTAAGTTAATACTATAAAGTAAGTAAGTTTATCACAGTCCCATAGGAATAATGTGGATTTGTGGAGAATGCAGACATTCTGGAACTCTAGTCATCGTGTTTCAAGAAAGGATGCATGTGAAAGAATCCAGATCCACACCAAGGGTTTTTTAGAGCAGGCTCCATCTAGACTGGCGGAAATCATATCTGCCAAGAAAGAAATATTTTCTAGATTAATAAAAAAAAAACTTTCTTTAAGAAAACTGTTATAACAGTGACCAATAAAGTGTCAAATCCACAAAACCGGTTATCTGCCTAATGAGGTATACCTCATGAAAAATTCTGAATGTAATTAAGGATCAGCTATGTTGCACAACTGCATGGTTTCCATTCACATAACTTACAAAGTGAATGCTACCCAAGTTCAGCTAGGCAACAAGTTCTTCTGAATTAACCTCATCTTCAGGTTGTAATTTACAAATAAATGTTTCTTCTCAACCATTATGCATTATATATTGAACTGTTTTGAAAACACATATACTCTTCCATGTTATGGTTGATACTAGATTTTGAAGTCCAAATGCCACATTTTCAAGGAAGCTGTAATCATTTAAAGTTATTTTGATGGGGAATATAACATATGTTTTTATTAATAATTCAACCAATTTAAAGAGCTGTGAATTAAAGCATACTGATGAATATTTGTGTTTGCCTAGTACTCCTTCACTTTTGGAATGGTGTCTATAATATCCTTTTTGGATTCTTACTTCTTTCAGCCCATATGATATGCTCCAAGATACAAAGGTGGGCATAGGATCCAGGCCTGTACAACATGAGCATCCAAGCTACAGATATTGTTCAGATGAGGTATATAATCCAGATAGCATAGATTAGAGTAATCCCAGGAGTTCAGGGAAACTTCTGCCTGCACCAAGGGGGACTACTTTGCAATAGCAGTGGTTCTCTAAATGTAATCCTCCAGACCAGCAGTATCATAATCACATGAATACTTGTAAGATATGCAAATCCTCAGGCCCAACAACCCCAGACATATTGAAACAAAAACTGGTTGTGAGACCCAGCAACTTACCTGTTCTGTGCACATTTTTGCCATCATGACTTCATGCAGTGCTCACAATGCTATTACCGTCTTGCTGGATATTTTAATTGGCTCCTTTCTTTAAGAACTAATTCAAAAGCTTTCTCTTCCATGAAGTCATTCTTGATTGTGTTTTCTACTCATTATTTTCTTTGAATTTTGTTTTTACTTTATGTGTGCCATTTCCAAGAATTTAAAATGACTCAACTTGCATTATTGTCATTTATATGCATATCTCGTTTACCCCGTTAGCTTAAAACTACTCACAGAATAAAAGAGAGGCTTATCCATGACTGTGTCTCCAAATGTAAGTGTGGATGAATGAATAAATAAATGAAAATCCAGAATTTTAAAAATAGTAAGGTGAGTGGATGAATTAGAAGAACTAGATCTTCTCACTGAAGATTTCATCACTACATCACTGAGGACTCAGTCATGTAAAAATGTAAGTTATTCTCATATTGGTCCAGGAAGTAAGTGTAATCCAGATAGTCAGAACAGGTATGTATGTGTGTGTGTGTGTGTGTGTGTGTGTGTCTGTGTGTACACTGACAAGTTTGGTGTGTTCATTCTGAAAATTCATCAAGCTGTATATATATAATTTGTGTACATATATATACTTCAGTATTTTAAAATCTAAAATATATGTATTTCTGTGAGATATTTCATTCACAATTAATTTTCTTTATTAATACTTTTTCCCAAGTACCTAAGAATAAGGCGTCAATTTTTTATAATCTTTATTGCAACAGCTTTTAAATAAGGTATGAAACAGTCTTTTTAGTCTTTCTCTGAAATGAAATTAAGTGAAATATGCTTTTTGGCATTTGTGAATGGGAACAAAAGGAATTTTTAATATAAACATGTTCTAAAAAGGTCATTGACATGTTGAAACTCAGAAGACTGATGTTCCCACTTTATATAATACTTCTCCTATTTTTAAACCTGTTCATCCTCTAAGGTGTCAGATTTAACAATTAAGCATTTTCATTCTGATCTCCTGGGAGAATTTTAGTCTAATCACCAAGATAATTCTTCTTTAAATATTAATTAATCAAAATTTAGCCAAGCTATCAGCTGAGGTTACTGTGTGCTTTGATATTTGGATCAAATGATCAAGCTGGCTCAAGTCCTCATGGCTAGTTTTATGGACTATCCAATGCCCTCGATAAGGTTTCAATGAATTTTTTGAGGAATTGTGTTTTCACACTGATTTCCTGCTCCCTTTGGCTCAGTCTCTTTACCATCTTGAGTTCTGTGACTGTTCTCTTTTATCTGGTCTGCATTGTCCAATCTCTGTGTTAGCTACATCCAAATAATATATTCATTTTATTTGTAATGATTAACTGTGATCACCTGCTAAAATTTGTATTGAGCTATAAAATTATCTAAATGTGTCTTCTTACTATATTTCCTCCAAAAGGGTATTGTGACTCCCACTGGGCCAGCCAGATAATTAGATATCCTGAAATATAAAGGCCATTGTTAATCCTTACTATATTTTCATTTCAACCCAGCATTTCTAAGAAGAATCAATAATCACATGAGGCATATTCTCGAATTATACACTTTTCAAAATATCACATTCTGAGTATCATTTACGATTTGGAATAGAAAACCATCATTTATGATGAGAAGAGAAAATTCCCTTCTCATTCAGTACATCGTAAAATTGTCATGTTCCCAAAACTAGTGTATTTCTCAGAATTAGGAGTATTTAATGTACTTTTGACTGTAATCTCATATAGTTTGGACTTTATTTTTTAAAAAAGATTTATTTATTTATTATTTGAAAAAGAGAGAAAGAGTGCTAATTGCTGGAGGGTGGGGGTGTAGAAGGAGAAGGAGAGAATCCCAAGCAATCTCAACACCCAGCGCAGAGCCCCATGTGGGACTGAATCCTAAGATCATGACCTGAGCCGAAGCCAAGAGTCTGATGCTTAGCAGACTGAGCCACACAGGTGTCTCTCTAGTTGATCTGTTTATATTATATTTTTTCCAAACTTTCCATGTCAGAATTTGTTTTCTTTTTTAAAATATTTTATTTATTTATTTGACACATGGAGAGAGAGATCACAAGTAGGCAGAGAGGCAGGCAGAAAGAGAGGGGGAAGCAGGCTCACTGCCAAGCAGAGAACCCGATGTGGGGCTCAATCCCAGGACCCTGAGATCATGACCTGAGCTGAAGGCAGAAGCTTAACCCACTGAGCCACCCAGGTGCCCCTCCATGTCTGAATTTCTTATCAATTGTATTTACTATACATGTAGTTGGTAAATACAATTTGCAGTATAGAAAAATAGGAGAAAGCTCTGCAGCTCACAGAACAATACATTCTAAACCTTAAGAACAAATATGATCCTTTACTTGATTACTTTATAATCGGCTTCTCAGGCCAAAAAAACTACTTACACAGAGAACCCTGAGTGCAGTATTTCAAAACCAGGCGCTCACCTTGAGTTGCTTATCACTAGTGTTGAACATGTTCAGATACAGTCTGCAGGATCTGGTCTTTGGGAGACCCCACAGCAGCTATGGAAGAAGAAATATGCAGCTACAATTTATATTACAAGGAACCCATTGCCATAGCAAACACTGACCTATTGCATACCTGGTCCATTTCCAAACAATTGATTGATTTTTATCATTTATTTGGTTGAATACTAATAAAAATCAACAGCAGCAGCAAACGCAAGTCATGGCTATATATTCTAAAACATGAGAATGTGGAAAGTTGGAATATAAAGGAGTAGAAGATTATATCAAGGGTAACAAATGAAAAAGCTGGTAGAGCTTTGTTGAAATTTAACAAAACAAGCTTTACTGCACAATCTCTGCTTAAGATTAAAAGGGCCACATCATAATGACATTTTTTGCCAATTTCCAAGAATATGTGATAATTATACATGTATTTGTACCTGATAATATGAATTTAAACTATGAAAGCTATTAATTTAATAGCTTTATTATTTTAATAGTTATTATTAATTTAATAAAACTAAAAGGAGACATAGACAAATCCACAATAACAGTGAAACATTTTACTAAATAATTGCTTGGTTATGTAAACACTTAATAAAAATATAGAAGTTTGAATAATACATTTTTAAAATATATCTTCTGGACATATGTAGAATGCTAGCCATAAAAAATATTGTATAGCATTATTCTCAGGCACACATGCAAGAAACATTTACAGTTATTGACTAAAAATAATGACCATATGGTAGATAATAAAGTAGGTCTTACAAAAATGCCCAGAGAGTGAAATGATACAATTTTTTTTTCTAACCATAATTCATTGTATTTGAAATCATAAGCAAAAACATATTAGAAAATGGCCATACTTATTGAATATAAAAGTAGTTTTCTAAATAGCCTACCTATAAAAATCATAGTAGAAAATAATAAAGTTTTGAAATAAGTGACAATAAAGTAACTACATACCAAAAGTTTTTTGATGTACTAAAGCAGTACTTAGAGGAGCACTTACAGTTTTAAGTGCAAATATTAGGAAAGAAGAAAGGGTGTAACACTAACATATTAAGAACCTATTCAGTATATTATAAAGTGGACAATAAAATAAAATGAAAAAGTGAGAAAAGTAATAAGAGCAGATATTAATAAGACATATAATCAAGAGAACAAGAGTTCCTAGAGCATAATACAATTGCTAAATCACTGGCGAGACTCACAAAGAAAATTTTAAAAAGAAAGACACAAGTCACAACTAGCCAATATAAGGACATCAGACATATGGAAGATAATGAGAGAATGTCATAAAAAATTATCTGCCAAATTTGAAATGGACAAATCACTAGAAAATTACAACTTACAAAACTGAAATCAGAAAGAAAAGCTGAATAATCCTATAAATTCTTTAGTCATTCTATTTTGCCAACATTTCTCTTTAATTTTTTGTGACTATTTTGCATTTTTCAACCGTACTTAAAGCAAAATATGTGTGTCTATGAATAGTTTATGTAATTCTTCATTTAATGAAAAAAAGAGGAAAGACTTAAAGAAACCCATGAAAAGAATGCCAGTGATACCATAATCAACAAAAGGCACAACATCTTGGGATGCATGCTGCCCAATATCTTTATGCTATGCGTTTATAAACTGTGAGACGTCAAATGGAAAACTTGCCACAGAATGCATTAACTATAAAACTTTGTGAGAGTGGCTCTCATGTGATAGTGCCCATCTGTTCCCGAAGCAAAGGAAATCCTTCGGAAGTCTTTTAAATCATAAGAAAACTGCAAGAAAAATAGGGATAGTTAATGAAACTCCTTGTAAAGTTGAGTTCTTATAACCTGATTTATCTAAACTCAAGTTATGAATCTACATATTTTATATAAATACAAAAGTATGTAGAAGAGTACTTAAGTATAGCCAGCTTTAGCTATGTTTACATAGGTAGTTGGGTTGCTGTATGCCATTGCACAGAATAAAGAGGGGACAGAGGGAAGTAAAGAGAAAAATAAAACTTTAAAAATAGCCAGGTATGATGTAATCTAATTCATGTAAGATAATAAATATAAATAAGTCAAATTAATAGAACTGGATATATGATAGTGAGAAAGACTTTTGTAGTAATTTGCTGATTATGATTATGAATATATAAATTAAATTCATATATTATGAATATATAAATTAAAAACCCAAATTATCAGTGTGTGTTTATAAGTTCTATAAGAGCAAGAACAAAGTTCTGAGGAGATAAACAACAACTTATTAGCATTAGATTGAACAAAGATGGGAGATTAAAGGGGGGTCAGATAGAAGATGATTAAACTGCAGGCACCTATTTTTTTTTAATATTGCACAATACAACAAAGTTCACATGTTAATTTAATCATGTCATATTATGTAATTTTTTTTCACATTAAATGTCTTATAATTAAAAAAAAAAAAAAAGATAGTGTTTAAAATCAAACTGAACCTAGGGCACCTGGATGGCTCAGTCAGTTGAGTGTCTAACTCTTGATTTTGGCTCAGGTCATGATCTAAGGGTCGTGGGAGAAAACCCCACCTGGAGAAGGGAGTTTCCTTGAGGATTCTTTCCTGCTCCCACTGCCAATCCCCCTGATCAGGCAGGCTCTCTCTCTCTCTCTCAAATAAATAAGTATATCTTTCCAAAAAAACTAAAAAAAAAAAAAAAAAGTAAAATCAAACCAAATTATAAATTTGAGTCATGGCTCTTCCACCTATTAGTTTTATCCTTCAGCAAGTAACTAACATCTTTGGGTCTCAATTTCCTCATCAGTAAAATGAACATAAGAATAGCAACTATGTTGGAGTATAGAGAAGTTAAAAGGTATCATATGTAAAAATCACATAAAATAGAGCATGACTCCTAGTAATCAATCACTAGTTGGTAGCAAATTTTATTCTTTCTGTATAGAGGAGAAAACACTTGAAAGCCATTTAATCAATTGGGATTTTGGAAGCAACCATCATTCTAATCCTCAGACCAGATTCTGATCAATTTAAAAAATAAAAACAAAGATGGAAGCCCACAATATCCCATTAATTACAGATAAAACCAGGTTACATAACATCACGAAAGCCAAATGAAATCAACAAAGGGGACTACCCCAAGCCTGAACCTTGGAGCATTCCACCACTGGACGTTTTAAGTCTTCAGATTCAACACACTTATTTGGGTCAGTAATCTGAATGGAGAAGGAAACACAAATGTGTTGAATCCATGTACTGGACTTCTGGAGCTTAACACATCTCACAGAACTGTGGACAAGTTTTGGCACCTATCAGCTAAGTAATTCCAATCAACTAGGTAACTCCAGGATAGTCGTAGAGGTGAGTAGGTGCCACCAATGCGTTGAGGAAAAATCCTTCCTCAAGAAAACCAGAGTTGGGAAAAGGATATTCTAACACTCTCCAATAGTTTTCAAACATTGTATTAGAAAAAATCTTTTTCTTAAAAAAGTTTAATCTAAGGCAATTCTTAATACTTAAAACCACTTTATGTAAAAGTTAATCTTAAGGCAAATCTCAATTATAAAGCTACTTAAAGGAGCAAGGAAGAGAGGAGAACCCTATTTATTCTGGGTCTCAAAACTCATTAATCAATGCTAATTAATCATAGTCCCTACTTAATTTCTTTTAAAATAATGCTGATACAAAAAAGGGGGCAAAGTTTATAAAATACAAATAGCACATATTTTAATTATTGAATTTATTTAATATATTTGAATTTCCTTTATTTTGCTTAATATATATTAATCTTATTCTGGAAACTGCAGTGAAAATACATTCTAATTAAAGTTAACAGACAACACTCTGGTTATTTTTATTACATCACTTAGTCCCCTGTAATATTGGCTTTCCAGGCAGAAATTTTGTCATTTATTTTGGTGTAATATAACCCATAGTAGAAACTGCACTATGGGGTGCATATGGTTACAATCTTACACATATGTGGAAAAATCATTTTTCTTTTATTCCATACAGCTAAAAATCATCCACTGACTTAAATTACAGGCTTTGAGGGAGAAAGAATATAGCTTCACTGAAGGAAAATTTATAATAAATTTCAAAAGTGGCCTGTTAAAAAAAGAAATTCTACTTAGTAATTTGTAGATAAGCAAAATTTATCTGTAAAATTTTTCAAACTCATACTGAGTATTCTATGATACATATCCAAATTTATGGTGTTATCTTGGTTCCACCCTGAGAAAAGCATCTTATGAACAAGAATGTCTTTGCAAGGCTATAAAAATGGATTGTATAAAAATAACTATATCTAGTGGCACCTGTTCTCAATATCAACAAGCCAATGGTTAACAGGCAATTGGAATTTTCCCCAATATATTATTCTTAGAATCACTATCTTGGCAATATTGGCTTAAAAAGCCCTGTAAAGTTGGCTATTGCCATATAATGACTATTTCAGCTCTTGTTATAAGTAAAGTCATATATTTATGTGTGTGTATATATGAGTATAAATATATATTTATATATATGTATGTGTATGCACATACAGAGAAAATATACATACATATATGTGTATGTATATGTACAAACATGTATAATGTACATAGATATACATACACACATATATACATATATAAATGTATATTTATACTCATATACACACATACATATTTGTATATACACACATATACATATCTGTATATGTATATGTATATGTGTGGCTGTGGGGGAGGGAGATGTGGGTAAGAAGGGTAACCAAGAAAATTTGGTTCTTTTGGTATTTGGCTTACTTAAAAATAAAGGACGGCCCTGATAGATCAATCGTATTGAAGCTGTCAGTGTGGTCATGGAAGGGAGAAGTGGGGCTCTACGCAGGACCAACCATAGATAGCTCTAGAGTTTGGTCTTCAGCATGTATATGGATGACAGAGAGGATGGGGAGCTAGGTGTCCCATATTAGCATATGCAAATGCAAATATCTGATGGACAGCAATCAAGCTATGTTTATATGATGGAATTAAATTAATTATTTCATAAATAATCATTAGTAAAGGCCAAATGTGGCTAAATAGACCAGACATTCAAAAATAGATCATTTGTGTAGTTAAGGCAGTAATATTAACTTTTAGACTATTTAATTTGATCCCAGTGAAATATTAGGTTAGAATGGAATATATCATGCTTATTGCTGAAAAAAAAATGATTTTAGGATAAAATAATTTTTGGTGACTATATTTAAACTGATGTGAATTGAAATCTAGAACGGAATTTCCTACATTTAAAGGTTTGTACATTGTTTTTTTTATATTACTTGAATTTCCCTACAACATATTTAAATTATCGTGTATATAACCACTGATAAATGATGATTTTGTTATATAGTTGCCTCTTGGCTGGTGGCAACTATTGTATTCCACACAGAATTAAAGTGAGTATCTGTAGACCTGTAACACTTCCTTCTAGAATTACTGGCAGCTTCATATAAATAAATACAATGCAGTAACTTACCTTCTATACCCCTGTGCCTCTCCATCTGAAGTTTGAGAGCTTTCAGAAGAATACACCTAACTTTCCAGTTTGTTGTCAACATGGATGCATTGCATTTAAGATTTAAAAGGCACTCTAAAGAATATATGCTTAATTCTTCCTATAGAAAGAAGTGTTGATCTGCTCATTCTAAAGGATTCTCTGGTTTGTGCCCTCCGCGGCTGTTGGTTTTGCTATGCACAGGAAGAGGAAAGGAATCTTCTCATTGTACTGAGCATATGTGAATAATTTCCCTATATCCTCAGGGTAAGAGACAGCAAGAGGTTACACTCCAGATATTTCCTGAAGAATTTGGCCTTTAGTTCTGATCAAATCTTTCCCCAGATACAGCACTACGTTTAGGGATGTACAGGATAATAAAGCTATTTTACTCCATAAGAATAGTTCAAATTCATTTCTGCTTAAATAGTTTGATGTAGATTTCCCTGAAAACCTCCTCCTTTTTTTCTTCTTGTTCCTCTCCATAACTTTACAGCAGTCTGCTCCTCATTATACATATCCCTAAGAAATGTTTAGTCTTAGGAAAAATACTTAACATTTTTTCCAAGGTAACAGAGAAAGCTATAAGGAACCCTCACAATACTAAGTGGGCAAAAAATCTGTGAATGTCAGTTGACTTGTGAAAGAAAATGCCTTAGATTAGTGGATCCTAAGCTCTTGGAGGAGGTAGAGGAATAGGAACCAGAAACCGTTTAAGCTATTGTCCTGAGAACACCAGCCCCGTGGAGATCAACCCTAGAAACAATGTTCATTACATGATTTTTTAAAAATCGGAAATGAGGGTGTATATGAATCTAAACACTTGGTTTCTATATGACGATTAAAACACAGAACTGCTCTGGAATCAATTAAGCTAGAATTCACACCCTTTTTGTATCAGGTAGTATATACTACTGAGTGCCAGCAGAGGCAGATGGAGCATAGTTTCTGCTCAAAAATACACAATCTGTTAGAAATGTTTTGTAGTATAAAAAAAGGCTCTATCTCACTCTTAAAATTAATTTAAAACACCTTTCAAAATGCAAAGAAGAGGAAAGGCAACACAAAGAATATTAATTAGTAAAGAAATCAGGACGGATTGAATAGAAGGATAAGAAAAGGAAAGAGACAGCTAGAGGTAAACTTTAGTACACTACGTTCACTCTATAAATCCCTGCCATAAATTGCAAGAAGTGGACCACAGATCCGTGACTATTTCAACAGTCATAACAAAGTGGGAAATACAGTCAGCTTTGTCGTTCACAAATGCAAACATAATTAAAAAAAAAAAAAAAACGTTACTCAGAAGAACACACGTTGGCAAAAGCATGCTCTTCAGCCGGCTTATCTATGGCCCTGTAAGGGTGTTCTTGAATATCTGTTCTCTTGTCAGGAGAGAATCAGGCGGCTGAGTGCATTTCCCAAAGCTCTATGTGCATCACTTGCACTCAGGGGCTCCTGAGAGAATAATCTCATATTTGGAGAAATGGCTGAGAGAAACTGCACCAAATCCATATTATAACGGTGATGATACAAACTCCAAAGCTCGAGGAAAGGATTATTCAGTAAGCAATATTTCTCCTGAATAGTGTGCCTAGTAATTTGTGGTCATATAGTATTTTTTTTCCTGAATGAATAAACAAATGCTTCATATTACTTTCTGTTGCTGCTACACTGCTGTGGCCATTATCAAAAGGAGCAACAAAATTACATAAAAGAAAAATTAAGAAATTAAAAGAAGTTAAATAATCAAAGGGGATACATCTTTTGAAGAAAATAAAATATGAAAAGAAAAGTAAATAATAAGGTAATGGACAAGAAGTAATTAAATAAATATAACAATGGAGAATAAATATGATAAGATAAAGTTATAGAGAGTAAAAAGAATACAGATTTTCCATAGAAAAGTTTTAAAGTAAAGGTATAAAGCAAAAGAAGTAAATGGGGTGCCTCTCTGCTCAGCAGGGAGCCTGCTTCCCCCCCATCTCTCTGCCTACTTGTGATCTCTGTCACGTAAATAAATAAAATCTTAAAAAAAAGAATAATCAAGAAATTCACAAGCTTTGATATTAAAAAATAAAATAAAATAATGTAATATTCTTTATGATAGTGAATTTGAAAAAAATTTAAAATTCTGAACTACAAAGCAGGATTTGTTCTTAATAAACATGGGAAAAATAGCCAATGAAAAATGGAAGAGCAGGTGACAGGAGTCCCAAGAATATGCTGACTCAGGATGAAGAGTCCCAAGGCAGACAGGTCAGAAACTCTTCCTCTTGTTGTCACTGAGTTAGTCCCCTGAAGGAGCTTGTAGACCGAATAAATGGTCCTTCAGAAGTAGGCAATTGTTCAACCAAAGGGAGAAGGAATTGCCTCTACTACCTCAGTCACTGGCAAATTGTAACTTAACATTCTTCAATGAGCTCTACCAGTGAATTATAATTTTTGCATTTGCAAAAAATTTAAGGAAATGGGAGAATTAATACTGTTCATTTTGAGATGTTCCCACAGGACAAATTATCTTTTCTTTCTTTCTCTTTTTTTTTTTTTTATTTGCTTATATCATGTCTTCACAACTCTAGTGTTCCTGAGTTGTGGACATACTCACTGATTACTTAATTGATTTTTTTTTTTTTAAGAAACACATCAGGCAATAATTGGATTGATCTGAATCCATGTGACTACCAGAAGAAATTTTTCATCCTTTTTACTATTCTTAAATTTGATGAGAAGAGATAGATTAGACTGGGTATTGAATCCCAAATGTTAAAATTATATAAAAGGCCTCAGAAATACTAACTGATTTAGGAAATATAAAAGTAAATATTCCTACTAGGTAGCAAATTTAGGAAACTCATCAATCCATACTTTTGCATTAAAATATTATATGTATTAAGAAAAATTTAGAGATACGTCATAAGTATTAGCTGTGATGGTCTCAGATATATTTTTACTTCTTAATTTTATAAATAATTCTGCCTGGATTAAATCTGTTTCATACAGATACATGATAAGGACATTTTCATGTATATAAACTATGTGCATGTATGTAAAATGAAGGACAGATAAATAAGTTTGTGTAAAATTTGTGTTGATGTTAGAATATGAAGACAAGCTAGGAATTTTGAGAGCTTTTCTCCACGTACTATGTAGATAGAGTGTTTATCTTAACCACCATACCTCCTACTAATACGTTTACTGAATGACCTATGTATATGTTCTTGCCCTTGTTCAAACAAACAGGCTAGAGCTTGTGGTAACACGATGACCTTACAAGTACAAAATACACACTCCTCGAACATATTTGAGACATTAACTGTGATAAGCAGAGAGCTCAGCCTTGTGTAATCTGTCAACAAACTAATAAATTACTTCAGTCCAGGGAGAAGGAACTTCCTCCCCATGACCATCTGCACAGGGGAATAGGTTAGTAATTAGGATTCCAACAAAACTGAGGGTTTTGACAAGATACGCAAAGGTTTAATACTTAAAGTTAAGGTCTAATCCTTTTAGGAACTGATTAACACACACTTAACTTTTTTGGCATTCTATCTGTAAATATTAAGAGATTACTAAGAAATATGATCAAGCAACAGGAATGTCCATTTAGAGCCCTACCCTGAATTCAATATAAAGTCCTGTTTCCACTGACGTCAAAAGGAGTGTTCTTTCTCTAACGGAACCACACTTGGGTGCTTTCTTGATTATTAAATAAAACCCAAATTTACTTAACTCTCTCACAAAGGATTAGTGACTTAAGCCCTTTAGTATATATTTTGGCCAAAAAACTGGAGTCAAGAGACCTGGATTCCTATCTTAACTTTTATACTTAAGAGCTATTTGACTTTAGGTAGTACCTCTTTCATCAAGAGCATCCAAAATACCTTACCACAGCAACTTGTTGGACAAGCTGCCTAAAAACGAAGGCAAAAAACCTACAATTTGGTTGGGAATGAAACAAAATGTTCTGTTCACCTGCCGTCTTTGAAATTTTAGCTAAAATTCACCATTAGACTCCTTCTAAAAATCCACATTGAAGTTTGGACTACAAGCTGATAGAAGTAGGTTGTGATTATCCTAGAGATGCGATTCTTTATCATATGATATGCCACAGGGCTGTATTCTTGATTTACTTTCATACACTTTATCCAATGATTCACCAAACTACAGAGGCTTCTTAAGGATGACCAGAATTATTACTGACTATATTCCAGGGCCTACTACAACAAATGCTGAAATATATATATATTATATATATATGAACTGAATGTCTTTTAGAGAATTTTTTATACTTGATCTTAGCCAAAAGGCCAAGAAGTGATTACAGAATTTTTTAAAACTCAGCTTAGATTTACTGATGAGACTTTAACATGAGACTCACCAGTTGTTAGTATAAACGATATTGCTAGGTAATGGGAAGACGGAGCTTTGTACAGAATTATTTTTTATAAACAAACACGGCTTTAATTTTATGATTTGGAACATATCTTTTTTTTCAAAAAAGAAATTATTAATCAAGAAAATAAAAATTTTAGTTTCTGTGAGTTATGAGATAGACGAAGTCATAAAGGCTATAATAAAGTGGGATTACACATACCGATGTCCAACTATGATTGAGCTGTTTTACCAAGTGCATCGATCCTGTTCCATTAGTTTTCCTTAGAGCACAAAGGAGTATTTAGAAAAACGAATATTCAAAAGAATAAAGGTAAGGCTTTGGGTAAAAATATATGAAGATATCATTCATTGTTGAAAATTATAGATCTATGACAAAGAAGACTTCAAAAAGAATAATGTTTGTCATCTAATTTAGATAAACAATTTCTATTTTTTTTTAATTTTTTATAAACATATATTTTTATCCCCAGGGGTACAGGTCTGTGAATCACCAGGTTTACACACTTCACAGCACTCACCAAAGCACATACCCTCCCCACTGTCCATAATCCCACCCCCTTCTCCCAAACCCCCTCCCCCCGGCAGCCCTCAGTTTGTTTTGTGAGATTAAGAGTCACTTATGGTTTGTCTCCCTCCCAATCCCATCTTGTTTCATTTATTCTTCTTCTACCCACTTAAGCCTCCATGTTGCATCACCACTTCCTCATATCAGGGAGATCATATGATAGTTGTCTTTCTCTGCTTGACTTATTTCGCTAAGCATGATACGCTCCAGTTCCATCCATGTTGTTGCAAATGGCAAGATTTCATTTCTTTTGATGGCTGCATAGTATTCCATTGTGTATATATACCACATCTTCTTGATCCATTCATCTGTTGATGGACATCTAGGTTCTTTCCATAGTTTGGCTATTGTGGACATTGCTGCTATAAACATTCGGGTGCATGTGTCCCTTTGGATCACTACATTTGTATCTTTAGGGTAAATACCCAATAGTGCAATTGCTGGGTCATAGGGCAGTTCTATTTTCAACATTTTGAGGAACCTCCATGCTGTTTTCCAGAGTGGCTGCACCAGCTTGCATTCCCACCAACAGTGTAGGAGGGTGCCCCTTTCTCCGCATCCTCGCCAGCATCTGTCATTTCCTGACTTGTTGATTTTAGCCATTCTGACTGGTGTGAGGTGATATCTCATTGTGGTTTTGATTTGTATTTCCCTGATGCCGAGTGATATGGAGCACTTTTTCATGTGTCTGTTCGCCATCTGGATGTCTTCTTTGCAGAAATGTCTGTTCATGTCTTCTGCCCATTTCTTGATTGGATTATTTGTTCTTTGTGTGTTGAGTTTGCTAAGTTCTTTATAGATTCTGGACACTAGTCCTTTATCTGATATGTCGTTTGCAAATATCTTCTCCCATTCTGTCAGTTGTCTTTTGATTTTGTTAACTGTTTCCTTTGCTGTGCAAAAGCTTTTGATCTTGATGAAATCCCAGTAGTTCATTTTTTCCCTTGCTTCCCTTGCCTTTTGCGTTGTTCCTAGGAAGATGTTGCTGCGGCAGAGGTCGAAGAGGTTGCTGCCCGTGTTCTCCTCAAGGATTTTGATGGATTCCTTTCGCACATTGAGGTCCTTCATCCATTTTGAGTCTATTTTTGTGTGTGGTGTAAGGAAATGGTCCAATTTCATTTTTCTGCATGTGGCTGTCCAATTTTCCCAGCACCATTTATTGAAAAGGCTGTCTTTTTTTCCATTGGACATTCTTTCCTGCTTTGTCGAAGATTAGTTGACCATAGATTTGAGGGTCTATTTCTGGGCTCTCTATTCTGTTCCATTGATCTATGTGTCTGTTTTTGTGCCAGTACCATGCTGTCTTGATGATGACAGCTTTGTAATAGAGCTTGAAGTCCGGAATTGTGATGCCACCAACGTTGGCTTTCTTTTTTCAATATCCCTTTGGCTATTCGAGGTCTTTTCTGGTTCCATATAAATTTTAGAATTATTTGTTCCATTTCTTTGAAAAAGATGGATGGTACTTTGATAGGAATTGCATTAAATGTGTAGATTGCTTTAGGTAGCATAGACATTTTCACAATATTTATTCTTCCAATCCAGGAGCATGGAACATTTTTCCATTTCTTTGTGTCTTCCTCAATTTCTTTCATGAGTACTTTATAGTTTTCTGAGTATAGATTCTGTGTCTCTTTGGTTAGGTTTATTCCTAGGTATCTTATGGTTTTGGGTGCAATTGTAAATGGGATTGACTCCTTAATATCTCTTTCTTCTGTCTTGCTGTTGGTGTAGAGAAATGCAACTGATTTCTGTGCATTGATTTTATATCCTGACACTTTACTGAATTCCTGTATAAGTTCTAGCAGTTTTGGAGTGGAGTCTTTTGGGTTTTCCACATATAGTATCATATCATCTGCGAAGAGTGATAATTTGACTTCTTCTTTGCCGATTTGGATGCCTTTAATTTCCTTTTGTTGTCTGATTGCTGAGGCTAGGACCTCTAGTACGATGTTGAATAGCAGTGGTGATAATGGACATCCCTGCTGTGTTCCTGACCTTAGCGGAAAAGCTTTCAGTTTTTTTCTCCATTGAGAATGATATTTGCGGTGGGTTTTTCATAGATGGCTTTGATGATATTGAGGTATGTGCCCTCTATCCCTACACTTTGAAGAGTTTTGATCAGGAAGGGATGTTGTACTTTGTCAAATGCTTTTTCAGCATCTATTGAGAGTATCATATGGTTCTTGTTCTTTCTTTTATTGATGTGTTGTATCACATTGACTGATTTGCGGATGTTGAACCAACCTTGCAGCCCTGGAATAAATCCCACTTGGTCGTGGTGAATAATCTTTTTAATGTACTGTTGAATCCTATTGGCTAGTATTTTGTTGAGTATTTTTGCATCTGTGTTCATCAAGGATATCGGTCTATAGCTCTCTTTTTTGGTGGGATCCTTGTCTGGTTTTGGGATCAAGGTGATGCTGGCCTCATAAAATGAGTTTGGAAGTTTTCCTTCCATTTCTATTTTTTGGAACAGTTTCAGGAGAATAGGAATTAGTTCTTCTTTAAATGTTTGGTAGAATTCCCCCGGGAAGCCGTCTGGCCCTGGGCTTTTGTTTGTTTGGAGATTTTTAATGACTGTTTCAATCTCCTTACTGATTATGGGTCTGTTCAGGCTTTCTATTTCTTCCTGGTTCAGTTGTGGTTGTTTATATGTTTCTAGGAATGCATCCATTTCTTCCAGATTGTCAAATTTATTGCTGTAGAGTTGCTCATAGTATGTTCTTATAATAGTTTGTATTTCTTTGGTGTTAGTTGTGATCTCTCCTCTTTCATTCATGATTTTATTTATTTGGGTCCTTTCTCTTTTCTTTTTGATAAGTCGGGCCAGGGGTTTATCAATTTTATTAATTCTTTCAAAGAACCAGCTCCTAGTTTCGTTGATTTGTTCTATTGTTTTTTTGGTTTCTATTTCATTGATTTCTGCTCTGATCTTTATGATTTCTCTTCTCCTGCTGGGCTTAGGGTTTCTTTCTTGTTCTTTCTCCAGCTCCTTTAGGTGTAGGGTTAGGTTGTGTACCTGAGACCTTTCTTGTTTCTTGAGAAAGGCTTGTACCGCTATATATTTTCCTCTCAGGACTGCCTTTGTTGTGTCCCACAGATTTTGAACCGTTGTATTTTCATTATCATTTGTTTCCATGATTTTTTTCAATTCTTCTTTAATTTCCCGGTTGACCCATTCATTCTTTAGAAGGATACTGTTTAGTCTCCATGTATTTGGGTTCTTTCCAAACTTCCTTTTGTGGTTGAGTTCTAGCTTTAGAGCATTGTGGTCTGAAAATATGCAGGGAATGATCCCAATCTTTTGATACTGGTTGAGTCCTGATTTAGGACCGAGGATGTGATCTATTCTGGAGAATGTTCCATGTGCACTAGAGAAGAATGTGTATTCTGTTGCTTTGGGATGAAATATTCTGAATATATCCGTGATGTCCATCTGGTCCAGTGTGTCGTTTAAGGCCTTTATTTCCTTGCTGATCTTTTGCTTGGATGACCTGTCCATTTCAGTGAGGGGAGTGTTAAAGTCCCCTACTATCATTGTATTATTGTTGATGTGTTTCTTTGATTTTGTTATTAATTGGTTTATATAGTTGGCTGCTCCCACGTTGGGGGCATAGATATTTAAAATTGTTAAATCTTCTTGTTGAACAGACCCTTTGAGTATGATATAGTGTCCTTCCTCATCTCTTATTATAGTCTTTGGCTTAAAATCTAATTGATCTGATATAAGGGTTGCCACTCCTGCTTTCTTCTGATGTTCATTAGCATGGTAAATTCTTTTCCACCCCCTCACTTTAAATCTGGAGGTGTCTTCGGGCTTAAAATGTGTTTCTTGGAGGCAACATATAGATGGGTTTTGTTTTTTTATCCATTCTGATACCCTGTGTCTTTTGACAGGGGCATTTAGCCCATTCACATTCAGGGTAACTATTGTGAGATATGAATTTAGTGCCATTGTATTGCCTGTAAGGTGACTGTTACTGTATATGGTCTCTGTTCCTTTCTGGTCTACCACTTGTAGGCTCTCTCTTTGCTTAGAGGACCCCTTTCAATATTTCCTGTAGAGCTGGTTTGGTATTTGCAAATTCTTTCAGTTGTTGTTTGTCCTGGAAGGTTTTAATCTCTCCTTCTATTTTCAATGATAGCCTAGCTGGATATAGTATTCTTGGCTGCATGTTTTTCTCGTTTAGTGCTCTGAAAATATCATGCCAGCTCTTTCTGGCCTGCCAGGTCTCTGTGGATAAGTCAGCTGCCAATCTAATATTTTTACCATTGTATGTTACAGACTTCTTTTTCCCGGGCTGCTTTCAGGATTTTCTCTTTGTCATTGAGACTTGTAACAAAATTTTATTATTAGGTGACGGGGTGTGGGCCTATTCTTATTGATTTTGAGGGGCATTCTCTGAACCTCCTGAATTTTGATGCTCGTTCCCTTTGCCATATTGGGGAAATTCTCCCCAATAATTCTCTCCAGTATACCTTCTGCTCCCCTCTCACTTTCTTCTTCTTCTGGAATCCCAATTATTCTAATGTTGTTTCGTCTTATGGTGTCACTTATCTCTCGAATTCTCCCCTCGTGGTCCAGTAGCTGTTTGTCCCTCTTTTGCTCAGCTTCTTTATTCTCTGTCATTTGGTCTTCTATATCACTAATTCTTTCTTCTGCCTCATTTATCCTAGCAGTTAGAGCCTCCATTTTTGATTGCACCTCATTAATAGCTTTTTTGATTTCACCTTGGTTAGATTTTAGTTCTTTTATTTCTCCAGAAAGGGCTTTTATATCTCTCGAGAGGGTTTCTCTAATATCTTCCATGCCTTTTTCGAGCCCGGCTAGAACCTTGAGAATTGTCATTCTGAACTCTAGATCTGACATATTACCGATGTCTGTATTGATTAGGTCCCTAGCCTTCGGTACTGCCTCTTGTTCTTTTTTTTTGTGTTGAATTTTTACGTCTTGTCATTTTGTCCAGATAAGAGTAAATGAAGGGGCAAGTAAAATACTAAAAGGGTGGCAACAACCCCAGGAAAATATGCTTTAACCCAATTAGAAGAGATCCAAAATCGTGAGTGGGGAGAAAGGGGATAAAAAGAGGTTCAAAAAGGAAGAAAGAAAGAAAAAAAAAAAACCAAAAGAAAAGAAAAAAAAAAAAAGAAAAGAAAAGAAAAGAATTTTTTAAAAAAGAAAACACCTAAGAAAAATGTAAAAAAGAAAAAATATATATATTAGATAAACTAGTAAAAAATCGTTAAAAAAGAAAAAGGTAATAGTTAAAAAAAATTTTACCCGAGGGCGAGAAAAAAAAAATGAAAAAGAAAAAATTAAATTAACTGCAAGACTAAAAAAAATCACAGGAAAAAAGCCATGAGTTCCGTGCTTGGCTTTCTCCTCCTCTGGAATTCTGCTGCTCTCCTTGGTATTGAAACCGCACTCCTTGGTAGGTGAACTTGGTCTCGGCTGGATTTCTTGTTGATCTTCTGGGGGAGGGGCCTGTTGTAGTGATTCTCAAGTGTCTTTGCCCCAGGCGGAATTACACCGCCCTTACCCGGGGCCGGGGTGAGTAATCCGCTCAGGTTTGCTTTCAGGAGCTTTTGTTCCCTGAGCGCTTTCCGTAGAGTTCCGGAGGACGGGAATACAAATGGTGGCCTCCTGGTCTCCGGCCCGGAGGAGCCGAGAGCCCAGGGCCCCACTCCTCAGTGCGCCCTCAGAGAACAGCGCCCAGTTACTCCCGTCTGCCTGACCTCCGGCCGCGCTCCGAGCTCACCGAGCCTGCGACCGGTTCAAGGTAACACGGAGCTGCGAGCTTACTGTCGGCTCTGTCTCTGTAGCCGGCTTTCCCGTTCCAATACCCGCAAGCTCTGCGACACTCAGACACCCCCGATCCTTCTGTGACCCTGTGGGACCTGAGGCCACGCTGACCCCGCGTGGGCTTCACCCAGTTTAGCCTCTGGAGCGATGTCCCTCAGCGGAACAGACTTTTAAAAGTCCTGATTTTGTGCACGGTTGCTCCGCTGCTTGCCGGGAGCCGGCCCCTCCCCCCGGGGTCTATCTTCCCGTCGCTTTGGATTCACTTCTCCGCCGGTCCTACCTTTCAGAAAGTGGTTGTTTTTCTGTTTCCAGAATTGCTGTTCTTCTTCTCTTCGATCTGCCGATGGATTTTCAGGTGTTTGCAATCTTTAGATAAGCTATCTAGCTGATCTCCGGCTAGCTGAAGCAGTCTCAGCTTGCTACTTCTCCGCCATCTTGACTCCTCCCCCCAACAATTTCTATTTTTATGAAAGTATTCATCTTTTGGTAAAAATTGCCAAGAATGTCAAATTCAGTTCAATATGCCTATTACATTTTAAGGCCAGCCATATTTTAATGGATTCCTTTGAATGTTAACTTTTCTTCCCTCATTTTTTGTATCTTTAAGATCTGCCTTTCTTCTAGAAACTCTCTGCCAACTGTGTTAGAAATATGAGCCTAAATTATAAGACATTCTATTTGTGTTTAGACATCTGCTTTTTTTGTGGTTTCCCCTGGAATTGGAATTACAGTGTGTCAGACTCTCCTTCTTATCACCCCAAGCTTATTCTCATTGTTGTCCATCACACAGAGAGCCCACCACAACCCCAGAAGAAACCACATCAACAACCCTAGCCCATCTCCCACACTCCTTGCCCTCTACTTGGTGGTAGAAATTAAAGCCTTGCCCTAGCTTGTGTTTGTTGTCTTCAGAATAACTACTAGATTCTCACACTGTTTTCTTATGTCTCCCTCTGTCCATAAGTCTTCAGATAACACTTCATTGCAGGGGTATACTGGATTCCAAAGGCGTTCGTTCCTACCAGTTGTTCCCTTCTTACTCTCACTGGAGAAGCAGTAGGACAGAGATTCAGCTTAGGTCCCTATACAACCTAACACTAGCATTGCTCTAGAAATGGATTACTAAGCAACAGCCAGTGAGAGAAATGATCTTCCTTGCTCTAGGCTAGAGCATTGCCCAAATAACTCCTAAATATTCAACACTATTAGGGGATATTACAGCTTGCCCTTCTCGTAACTAGTACTGTTGTCTAAATCACGAGTGAGTATGCCATTTGCTACATTCCTAAGGCAACCTCTTCCTTTAGGCCAGTTTTTCAGCAGATTTATTGCTCCAAATTTGTAATTTTTCTATTCTGAATTTATCAGTTATGTTATTCAATCTGCTCACTCCATGTTACATTAGGTATTGTGATACACTTCTTATATATAATTTTGGTTTTATTAATCTCCATTCACAGATGAGGAAACTGAAGATCAATGGAAGTAAGTAACTTTTCTATATTCTGAAACTAATAGTGAATAGAATTTGATTTCTATTCTGCTTGACATTCAGTTCTCTCTCAATATTCAGCATGCTGTATAATAACTTAACATACTATAATGAATTCTGTAGTTGAAATTCCAAAATGTAAAGGAAGGAAAGGAGGAGTGACTGCATTTTTTTCCCTTAAAGTTTTGCCAAATGGTATCTAAGGGTTAAATACTCCCTTATGGCTTGGAAACATAATGATGAGCAAGGTAGAAACAGCCCATTCCTCCCTGCAAGGACATATTTTTATCAGCTCTTCCCAAGTGCTTCTCAGTCTTTCTCAAAGTCTGCCTTGTCACTGAAGCATTCCAGAATCTTTTTTTGCAGGGGCCCCTGGGCCCTTCCATGGCATTTGTGCTTCTGCCCATCTCTTCTACCCAACAACTTTGATTCTATCTTTCTAGGTTTGTCTTAGGAAACAAGTCCATAAAGCCCAGAATTTGTTACCTATAATTGCCCCTTAGCTGTCCTTTGTCCTATTCTGCTGATGCTGCCGCTGCTGCTTCTCCTCCCCCTCCTCCTCCCCCTCCCCCCTCCTCCCCCTACCCCCCTTCTCCCCCCCCTCTTCCTCCTCCTCCTTTGCTTTATTCCAAGGAAGATCTAGGGTCAAAGGAGTCTGCATCTTGAGAAATTTTTTTCCCTAAAAATCCAACTATAAAGGGTCAATTGTTATCTCCTAATAGTATTTTAAAATCAGGTAAAATCTCAACTAGACAAAATCCCTGATACCTTTTCAAATATTCTTATTTAAAATTCTAATATCCATCCTTAAGCCCTAGTGCTGAACATACATAATAAATTTCCAAGCCTTGGGGTGCCTGGGTGGCTCAGTTGTTAAGCATCTGCCTTTGGCTCAGGTCATGATCCCGGAGTCCCAGGATCCAGCCCTGCATTGAGCTCCCTGCTCAGAAGGAAGCCTGCTTCTCCCTCTCCCACTCCCCCGCTTCTGTTCCCTCTTTCATGGCCTCTTGCTCTCTGTCAAATAAATACATAAAATCTTTAAAAAAGAAAAATAAGATAAAATAAATTTCCAAACCACCCCCCTCCACAACATCCTCAGGTTTCCAAATAATAGCTAAATGTTTTAAGAGGGACCCAGTTATATGGTTGTATACAAAATTTTCTGATTGTTTTGCAATTCTATTATTGAATCTTTTATTAATTTGTTATCCTGCTCATTCCTGGACCATTTTTGTTTCAGGGGCTCTAAACAAATTAAATCAGTACAATTTCTTTATCCAATCTTGAGAGAACTTCCTTCCACTAAAAGTGTGAGATATGGGCCCAAATTGCAGGCAATCTGCATCCCTTTTTAGTCTTCCATTGTTCATTTTAAATCTCAGAATGTCAACTTATAAAATAATGAAACATTATTATATGTTACAAACTTTAGTTGTAGGATATTGATTTAGCAAAATACTGCTGGATTTACATAGATCATGCAATACTACCAAAGGTATTTTTTATTTAGCTTATGAAACGAGCAACATTGAAAAAGCTAAGCTTCTACGTATCCTTGTAATTAATTTTCCCTTTAACAGCTGAGGTCAAATTCCAAGCATTACTTTTGTATATTTTTCCCTCTTGAGTTGAGATTTAAATCACTGTTTGACTTTATTTGCTCTTCATCATTACATAGTCTCCTTAACAAAGGCACCTTGGCTCACAAGCATACAGATACAATCATTTAACTTGTAACATAAATTGATATCTGGGACATGTCAACTGAAAATCTTAGTTATTTCCGAAAATTGCAGGTGCTATGAAATGCAGCCAACTGGGATTCATCTTCCAAAGGATACTGAGTGTGACAAAAGCTTGCAAGAATTACTTCCAAAATGTTTAAAAATTAGAATTTGACAAAGGATATATTTACCAAGTACAACTGAAGTTTAAATATCATGAACTTATTTTTAACCCTAAACAACATAAAATTTCCAAAACCATCTGTGCTCATCTATATTGTTCCTAATACTTATCTTGGCAGGAAGAGAATTTGGAATGAAAATATTTGAAATCTGGAATTAATCAGGCAGCTTACCCATCTAAATTCTGACCATCTAGATAAAGATTTCAAGCAAAGTTATTCATATTAACTGGTCAAATTCCAGCTAGCTCAAGCTATCAAATAAGATATTATCTTCTTTTTAGCCTTACACAATACATTAAGTATAAATATTTTATCTCAATTCCAATATTGCCTGCACATGTACCAAATATCTAAATCAGGATAAATGTTGATAAAACTGTGGTTCAAAAAAAAAAAAAAAAGGTTCAAACCCCTATATGCTCTGTTCTTTACCAATCATATGAAATTGCTACCCTGTTTATAATTTATTCTATGTCTGAAACACAAACATTTATACATATTTTCTTTACCAAATAGGGCTTGCCTGTTAAGATTATATATTGGGATAACTTTATTTGGAAAATATGATGATAAGAGCCTGAATTATTTTAGTACTTCCTAATCTATCCTTGTTTTTTTTTTTTATTCACCCATGAGAAGTTTACATAAAAGAAAGGAAGAAGCAACAAAGCTTTGCAATTATAAACTACAGAGTAATCTAAGTCTAAATTTAAAGATTAATAACATAACTATGGTCATAAATTCAACCATTTTAACTTAAAATCTTTTAGAACCAAATACAAGTATAGGATATTGAATTTATTTTATACAGTGTAACTCCCATTTTCTTTGCATAAATTTCCAAATATTTCAAGATATTTATACCAACAAATTTGAATCCATAGGTGATGGCCAATCAGGTTGCAAAGAAGAGGCAGAAGTTAAATAATGATTTTATTTGTTTTTCCTTTTTTAAACTTTTTATTTAGAAATAATTTTAGATTTATAAAAAGTTGCAAACAGTACCAAAGAGTTCTGAAAATCCTTTACTAGCTTTTCTAAATGTTAACAAATTATATAACCAGAGTACAATTATAAAAATTAAGCAATTAATGTTGATACAATGCTATTAACTAATCTAGATACCTTATTCAAACTTACCAATTGTCCACTACTTTTTTTTTTTTTTCACTGTTCTGATATCCAGTCTAGAAACTGTGGTTGCATTTAATTTACATTTCTCCTTGAGTCTGAGTCATACATTTTTTGGCAAGAGTAACACAAATTAGTCGAACCCTTCTCACTCCATAGCATCCAAGTACATGATGACTACATCTCATATTAGTGATAGTAACTGTGATAACTATGTTGAGGTGGTGTGTGCCAAGTTTTTTCCCCATAAAATTATTATTTTCCACTTTAGTAAGCATCTTGTGGGGAGATAGTTTGAAATTTGCAAATATCCCATTTTTCATAATACTTTTCCCAACTAATTTTACCATACAATGATGATACTTTACTAGAACTGTTATTGCAGTGTGTCTGCAGAATAATGGCTTTCTCTTTCTATGATTCTTTTTATATTCAAATTGTACTATAAGAAAAATTTCCTTTTATCTTAAAATATAACTACCTGTCTATCTACCCACGTACCTTATTTATTGTTTGTTTATTGTGTTAGAGCAAACTCATGGATACTTACTATAAAATATTACTATCTAAAGTAATTACTGGTTAAAAATATCCCAGATATGGGCACTGGTAGCTTTTTGCAATTGTCTTCTGAGTTCTTTAGACAGCACTTTTTCTTTTTTTCAGCAGCTTCTTACTTTCTGCAATCCCATGATTGATATTCCAAGTTCATCTTATTTTTCCCCTGACTCAGACCTAGGAGTATCAATTTCCTTTTGTCGGAAAATGATATTAGTAAATGAATTTCTGGGTACTAGATTTGCTCATTGCTATTTAGTATGATTCCTTTTAGAATATGCTATGCTGGGAAGGAAATATAGGAAGGAAATATACACACATATTCACATACATCTATATTGATATCTGTGCATATTTAATTCTTTTAAAGATGTATTTATTTATTTGAGAGAGAGTGAGAGATGGAAGGCAGAGAGGCAGAGGGAGAAGCAGACTCCCTGCTGAACAGGGAGCCTGATTTGGCGCTTGATCTCAGGACCCTGAGATCATCACCTGAGCAGAAGGCAAATGCTTAGCCAAATAAGCCACCCAGACACCCCTTCAAAATCTTTTATTAAACATGATTCAAACATGATTTCATATTAATAGTTTTATTACTATTAATAATTTAAAAATAAAAATGTAAATATTTTTAGAAACCTTGCTCTCATTATCTACCACTTATTTCCCAATGTGAGTTAAATGGAAAAATCTGACCTTCTTTAATGTCCCTTTATGCTCCCCACTTATAATTGTCTTAATAGTTCCCCTATATTCATTTAGAGCCATATGAAATAGTGTTATAATTTTGCTTCAACAATGAGATATAATTTAGGACACTCAAGCGGAGAAGAAAAATGTCTTCATGCATACTTTTGTTCTTTGCATTGTTCTTATTTCTCTCTTGATGTTCCAAGATTCCATCTTTTGTCATTTCCTCTGTTTACATAACTTGCTTTACTCATTCTTTCACATCTGCTGATAACAAATTTTCTTTGCCTATGAAGAATGCCTTGGTTTTTCCTTAGTTTCTGAAGAATATTTTCCCTGACTGTAGGATTTGGCATTAAGCATTCTTTTCTTTCAACACTTAAAAACTGTTGAAACCCTTCTTTTTGGCATTCATTTGGCTGATGAGAAGACTACTGTTATTCAGATTGCTTTTTCTTTATAGGTAAGATGGCTTTTCTGATACAACTGCTTTCAGTGTTTTTTGTTTTTGTTGCTCTTGTTTTTGTTTTCCCTTTCTCTTTGGTTCTCAGAAGTTTAACTATTATGTTTTTGATGTGGGTTTGTTTGGGTTTATCCAGTTCAGAATCATTCAACTTTTTGAATATGTGCATTTCTGTCTTTGGACAAATTTGGAAAGTTTTCTACCATTTTACTATGGACTATTTCTGCTGCTTTCTCTTTTTCTTCCCCATCTGGAAATCCAATGACCAAATGTTAGATCTTTTGTTATAGTTTCACTGGTTACTGAGGCTCTGTTCAACTTTCTTTCTCAGTCTGTCTTCTCTGTTGTAGAGATTAGATCATTTCTATTATTCTGTCTTCAAGTTCACTGTTTTTTTTTTTTTATTAACGTATAATGTATTATTTGCCCCAAGAGTACAGGTCTTTGAATCATCAGGCTTACACATTTCATAGCACTCACCATAGAATATACCCTCCCCAATGTCCACAACCAAGCCACCATATCCCTACTTCCCCAACCCCCAGCAATCCTCAGTTTGTTTTGTGAGACTAAGAGTTGCTTATGGTTTATCTATCTCCCGATCTCATCTTGTTTCATTTTTTCCCTCTCTACCCCCCACAACCTCCTGCCCTGCCTCTCAAGTTCCTCATATCAGAGAGATCATATGATAATTGTCTTTCTCTGATTGACTTATTTCGCTTAACATAGTGCTCTCTAGTTCCATCCACGTCATTGCAAATATCAAGATTTTGGGTTTTCTGTGGATGCATAGTATTCTATTGCATATATATACCACATCTTCTTTATCCGTTCATCTGTTGATGAACATCTAGGTTCTTTCTGTAGTTTGGCTATTGTGGACATTGCTGCTATAAACATTCAGGTGCATGTGCCCCTTCGGATCCCTACATTTGTATATTTATGGTAAATACCCAGTAGTGCAATTGCTCCATCATAGGATAGCTCTATTTTCAACTTTTTGAGGAACCTCCATGTTGTTTTCCAGAGTGGTTGCACCAGCTTGCATTCCCACCACCAAGGTGTAAGAGGGTTCCCCTTTCTGTGCAACTTTGCCAGTACCTGTTGTTTCCCGGCTTGTTAATTTTAGCCAATTTGACCGGTGTGAGGTGGTATATCACTGTGGTTTTGATTTGTATTTTCCTGATGCTGAGTGATGGAGCACTTTTTCATGTGTCCGTTGGCCATTTGGATGTCTTCTTTGCAGAAATGTCTGTTCATGTCTTCTACCCATTTCTTGATTGGGTTATTTGTTCTTTGAGTATTGAGTTTGATAAGTTCTCTATAGATTTTGGATGTTAGCCCTTTATCTGATATGTAATTTGCAAATATCTTCTCCCATACTGTCATTTGTCTTTTGGTTTTGTTGGTTGTTCCCTTTGCTGTGCAAAAGCTTTTTGATCTTTATGAAGTCCCAATAGTTCATTTTGCCCTTGAATCCCTTACTTTAGGTGATGTTTCTAGGAAGAAGTTGCTGTGAATGAAGTAGAAGAGGTTGCTGCCTGTGTTCTCCTCAAGGATTTTGATGGATTCCTGTTTCACATTGAGATCTTTCGTCCATTTTGCATCTATTTGTGTGTGTGGTGTATGGAAATGGTCCTATTTCATTCTTCTGCATGTGGCTGTCCAATTTTCCCAACACCATTTGATGAAGAGGCTGTCTTTTTTCCATTGGACACTCTTTCCTACTTTGTTGAAGATTAGTTGACCATAGAGTTGAGGGTACATTCCTGGGCTATCTATTCTGTTCCATTGATCTATGTGTCTGTTTTTGTGCCAGTACCATACTGTCTTGATGATGACAGCTTTGTAATAGAGCTTGAAGTCTGGAATTGTGATGACACCAACTTTGGCTTTCTTTTTCAACATTCCTCTGGCTATTCGGGGTCTTTTCTGATTCCATATAAATTTTAGGATTATTTGTTCCATTTCTTTGAAAAAAGTTGATGATATTTTGAGGGATTGCATTAAATATGTAGATTGCTTTAGGTAGCATAGACATTTTCACTGATTTTTTTCTTCCAATCCATAAGCATGAAACATTTTCCATCTCTTTGTGTCTTCCTCAATTTCTTTCATGAGTACTTTATAGTTTACTGAGTACAGATTCTTTGCCTCTTTGGTTAGGTTTATTTCTAGGCATCTTATGGTTTTGGGTGCAATTGCAAATGGGATTGACTCCTTAATTTGTCTTTTTTCTGTCTTGTTGTTGGTGTAAAGAAATGCAACTGATTTTTGTACATTGGTTTTATATCCTGTCACTTTACTGAATTCCTGTATGAGTTGTAGCAGTTTTGGAGTGCAGTCTTTTGGGTTTTCCACATAAAGTAGTATATCATCTGCAAAGAGTGAGAGTTTGACTTTTCTTTGCTGATTTGGATGCCTTTTATTTCTTTTTGTTTTCTAATTGCTGAAGCTAGGATATCTAGTACTATATCAAATAGCTGTGATGATACTGGACATCCCTACCATGTTCCTGACCTTAGGGAAAAAACTCTGTTTTTTGAGAATGATATTCTCTGTGGATTTTTCATAGATGGCTTTGTGATATTGAGATATATATGCTCTGTGCCTACACTGTGAAGAGTTTTGATCAAGAAAGGATGCTGTACTTTGTCAAATACTTTTTCAGCATCTATTGAGAGTATCATATGGTTCTTGTTCTTTCCTTTATTAGTTTATTGTATCACATTGGTTGATTTGTGGATGTTGAACCAACCTTGCATCTGTGGAATAAATCCCACTTGGTCGTGGTGAATAATCCTTTTAATGTACTGTTGGATCCTATAAGCTAGTAATCTTGGTGAGAATTTTTGCATCTGTGTTCATCAAAGATATTGGTCTGTAGTTATTATCTTTTTTGCTGGGGTCTTTGACTGGTTTTGGGATCAAGGTAATGCTAACCTTTTGAAATGAACTTGAAAGTTTTCCTTCCATTTCTATTTTTTCAAACAGTTTCAGGAAAATAGGTATTAATTCTTCTAGAAATGTTCAGTAGAATTCCCCTGGGAAGCCATCTGGCCCTGGGCACTTGTTTGTTGGGAAATTTTTGATGACAGCTTCAATCTCCTTACTGGTTATGGGTCTGTTCAGATTTTTTTTTTTCCTGGTTCAGTTTTGGTAGTTTATAGTCTCTAGGAATGCATCCATTTCTTCCAGATTATCAAATTTGCTGGCATAGAGTTGCTCATAATATGTTCTTAAAATTGTTTGTATTTCTTTGGTGTTAGTTGTGATCTCTCCTCTTTCATTCATGACTTTATTTGGGTCCTTTCTCTTTTCTTTTTGATAAGTCTGGCTGGGGGTTTATCAATCTTATTAATTCTTCAAAGAAAAAACCCCAGTTCCTAGCTTTGTTGATTTGTTCTACTGGTTTTGTTTCCCTTTCATTGATTTCTCCTCTAAGTTCTCTTCTCCCGCTGAGTTTAGGCTTTCTTTGCTGTTCTTTCTCCAGCTCCTTTAGGTATAGGGTTAGGTTCTGTACTTGAGACCTTTCTTGTTTCTTGAAAAAGGCTTGTATTGCTATATACTTTCCTCTCAGGACTACCTTTGCTGTGTCCTACAGTTTTAGAACAGTTGTGTTTTTGTTTTTATTTATTTCCATGTTTTTTTTTCAATTCTTTAATTTCCTAGTTGTCCCATTCGTTCTTTTGTACGATGTTCTTTAGCCTCTATGTATTTGAGTTGTTTCCAACTTTCCTCTTGTGAATGAGTTCTAGTTTCAAAGCATTATGGTCTGAAAATATGCAGGGAATGATCCCATTCTTTTGATACCTGTTGAGACATGATTTGGGACCCAAGATGTGATCTATTCTGGAAATGTTCCATGTCCACTATGAAAGTAGGTGTATTCTTTTGCTTTGGGATGGAATGCTCTGAATATATCTCTGATGTCAATCTAGTCCAGTGTGTCATTTAAAGCCTTTATTTCCTTGTTGATCTTTTGCTTAGACGATCTGTCCATTTCAGTGAGGAGGGTGTTAAAGTCCCCTACTATTATTGTATTATTGTCAATGTGTTTATATAATTTTGTTATTAATTGGTTTATATAATTGGCTGCTCCCATGTTAGGGGCATAGATAGTTAAAATTGTTAGATCTTCTTGTTGTACAGACCCTTTAAGTATGATATTGTGTCCTTCCTCTTCTCTTATCATAGTCTTTAGCTTAAAATCTAATTTATCTGATATAAGGATTGCCCCCCCCCAAGTTTTCTTTTCTTTTGATGTCCATTAGCATGGTAAATTGTTTTCTACTCCCTCAATTTAAATCTGGATGTGTCTTTCAGTCTAAAAATGAGTTTCTTATAGACAGCATATCAATGGGTCTTTTTTTTTTTTAATTTTTAATTTTTTATAAACATATATTTTTATCCCCAGGGGTACAGGTCTGTGAATCACCAGGTTTACACACTTCACAGCACTCACCAAAGCACATACCCTCCCCAATGTCCATAATTCCACCCCCTTCTCCCAAACCCCCTCCCCCCAGCAACCCTCAGTTTGTTTTGTGAGATTAAGAGTCACTTATGGTTTGTCTCCCTCCCAATCCCATCTTGTTTCATTGATTCTTCTCCTACCCCCTTAAGCCCCCATGTTGCATCACCACTTCCTCATATCAGGGAGATCATATAATAGTTGTCTTTCTCTGCTTGACTTATTTCGCTAAGCATGATACGCTCTAGTTCCATCCATGTTGTCGCAAATGGCAAGATTTCATTTCTTTTGATGGCTGCATAGTATTCCATTGTGTATATATACCACATCTTCTTGATCCATTCATCTGTTGATGGACATCTAGGTTCTTTCCATAGTTTGGCTATTGTGGACATTGCTGCTATAAACATTCGGGTGCACGTGCCTTTTTGGATCACTACGTTTGTATCTTTAGGGTAAATACCCAATAGTGCAATTGCTGGGTCACAGGGCAGTTCTATTTTCAACATTTTGAGGAACCTCCATGCTGTTTTCCAGAGTGGCTGCAAGGGAAGCAAGGGCAAAAATGAACTATTGGGATTTCATCAAGATCAAAAGCTTTTGCACAGCAAAGGAAACAGTTAACAAAATCACAAGACAACTGACAGAATGGGAGAAGATATTTGCAAACAACATATCAGATAAAGGACTAGTGTCCAGAATCTATAAAGAACTTAGCAAACTCAACACCCAAAGAACAAATAATCCAATCAAGAAATGGGCAGAGGACATGAACAGACATTTCTGCAAAAAAGACATCTAGATGGCCAACAGACACATGAAAAAGTGCTCCATATCACTCGGCATCAGGGAAATACAAATCAAAACCACAATGAGATATCACCTCACACCGGTCAGAATGGCTAAAATAAACAAGTCAGGAAATGACAGATGCTGGCGAGGATGCAGAGAAAGGGGAACCCTCCTACACTGTTGGTGTGTCTTTTTTTTTTTATCCATTCTGATACCCTGTGTCTTTTGATTGGGCATTTAGCCCATTTACATTCAGGGTAAATATTGAAAGATATTAATTTAGTGCCATTGTATTGCCTGTATGGTGACTGTTACTGTATGCTGTCTCTGCTCCTTTCTGATCTGTTACTTTTAGTCTCTCTCTTTGCTTAGAGGACCTCTTTCATTATTTCCTGTAGCTCTGATTTGGTATTTGCAAATTCTTTTAATTTTTGCTTGTCCTGGAAGCTTTATATCTCTCCTTCTATTTTCAGTGACAGCCTAGCTGGATATTAGTATTCTTGGCTGCATATTTTTCTGATTTTGTGCTGTGAATATATCATGCCAGTCCTTTCTGGCCTGCCACATCTCTGTTGATAGATCTGCTGCCAGTCTAATATTTCTACCATTGTATGTTACAGACCTCTTCTCCCAAGATTCTTTCAGGATTTTCTCTTTGTCACTGAAACTTGTAAGTTTTACTATTATATGGTGGGGTATGGACCTATTTTTATTGATTTTGAGAGTGGTTCTCTGTGCCTTCCCGATTTTGATTCCACATTAGGGAAATTCTCTGCTGTAATTTGCTCCAATATACCTTCTGCCCCCTCTCCCTATCTCTTTCTTCTTCTTCTTCTTCTAGGATCCCAATTATTCTATTATTATTTCATCTTATGGTATCACTTAACTCTAAAATTCTTCCCCCATGGTGCAGTAGTTGTTTGCTCTTTTGCTCAGCTTCTTTATTCTCCATCATTTGGCCTTCTATATCTAATTCTCTCTTTTATCCTCATTTATCCTAGCAGTAAGAGGATCCATTTTTTATTACACCTTATTAATAGCTTTTTTCATTTCAACTTTGTTAGACTTTAGTTCTTTTATTTCTCCAGAAAGGAATTCTCTATTATATTCCATGCTTTTTTCGAGCCCAGCTAGCACTTGATAATCATCCTTATGAACTCTAGTTCTGACATATTACTAATGTCTGTATTGATTAGGTCCCTAGCCACTGGTATTGCCTCTTGTTCTTTTTTTTTTTGTTGTTTTTTGTGGTGATTTCTTCTGCCTTGTCATTTTATCCAGATAAGAATAGATGAATGAGAGAACAAAATACTAAAACGGTAGCAGTGACCACCCCCCAAATATATACTAACCTATCAGAAGAGACCCAAACTGGGGGGAGAAGAAAGGAGGGGAAAGAAGAAGAAGAAAAAAAAAATAGGAGTGTGTGTGTGTGTGTGTGTGTGTGTATAACTGGTAAATAAAACAGAGCTACACATTTGATGGGTGTATTTTGTTCTGTTAGAGGGAACTACCCTCCAACATTTTAAATAAAGAAAAACCTATATATACAAAAATAAGGGTAAACATGATGAAGGGATGGAATATGACTGTAAGAATGAAAATTTAAAAAGATTCTAAAAAAAGTGTATGTAAGAAGTTTTTTGAAAAAAAAAAAAAGCACAAAAAGAGGAAAAAAGGTGATTAGTTTGGAGAATAGAACAGTCATGTGCTAGATTTAGGGTATATTTTGATCTATCAGAAGAAATTGTATCCCAAAATTTTAAGGAAAAAAAAACTTGTATGTATACAAAAATAAGGTTAAATACAATGAGGGCTACAATATGACTATAACAATGAAAATTTTAAAAGATTTTTAAAAAGGTATAGATAAGATAAAATAGTTTAAAAAGAAGTTAAAATAGGAAAGAGGAAAATTTTTTTTTAATAAGATAAGAAAAAAAAATTAAACTTTGAAAGACTAAAGAATCCTGGGGAAAAAGCCAGGGAGTCTATGTGTTGCTTTCCCCTAGCTCTGGAGTTCCACAGTTCTGGTCTTTTTGTGACCCTGTGGGTCTGGAGACCACACTGTCCCTGCAAGGGCTCCACCTCCTGCTTAGCCTGTGGAGTGATGTCCCTCAGTGGAGTAGAGTTCTAAAAGTTCTGATTCTGTGCTCCACTGCTCTCTCAGTTGCTGGGAGTCACCCCTCCCCCTGCAGCCTTTCTTTCCATATGTTGCCTGGGATTCAGTACTCTACCCGTCCTTCCTTCCAGAAAGTGGTCGATTTTCTGTTCCTAGAATTTCTGCTCTTTTTCTCTTCAATCTCCTGTTGAGTTTGTAGAAGTTCAGAATAATTTGATAACTATCTAGCTGAATTCCTGTGACCTGATGATATTTAGGTCTCCTACTCCTCCACAATCTTGCTCCTCCCCCAAGTTCACTGATTCTTTCCTTTGTCTCCTCCATTCTACTGTTTGATTCCATTTATGACTTTTTTATTAGTACTATTTTGATTATCATAATTTTATTTCTAAGATTTTCATTTTGCTCTTTTTTATGTCTACCACTGTATTTGTTTAGGCTTTCTATCATTTCATTTATTTCATGCATTTGTTATTGCATATTGAAGCATTTTATGAAAACTATTTGTCATCCATTGAGCATCTTTTATCAATCTGTTTTATATTTTCCTGATTCTTAATACGATGGGTGATTTTCAATTAAATCAGACACTTGGAGTATTATTTTGTAAGTCTCTGGATATTATCTAACCTTCTATTTTAGATTTTTCTTTTGGAACTGCTCCATCAGGGAAAGGAGGGAGGCAGCCTTTTTACTGGGTTAGAAGTCTAGTTCTCCAATAGGTCTTCATTGACACCTGAGCTGATCAGGTGCCCCTAGTTACTAAGGGTGTTAAGTGACAATTCAAGTTTCCAAATAGGTCTCCACTGATACTTCTTATGAGATGTGGAAAAAAAGCTCCTCATTACTGCTTTCTCCATGGCTTCCAGTGATACCACAGAGTGAATAGCCTCTTGACTTCTGGGGGTGGTGAAAGTCCTGACTCACCACTATGCCTCCTCTTACAACACCCTAGCAGGTAGAGGGAAGGGTGCTTTGTCACTTCCAGATAGGAGCAGAAGTCCACCCTTCAGCAGTATTTTAGAGTTTATCTTATATAAATTTGTACATTTCTTATTTTGTTTGTCTTAAAATTATAATCTTATTTCTTGTTGATGTAAATGGAGTTTTCCTTACTGTTGTGCCTTCGAACTGGTTATGTTTTGTGTGTATGGAGGCCATTGATTTATGTTAATTTTATATCCTGCTACCTTACTGAGAATTCATTAAGGTATTCTTCCTTTGTCTTTTAGGGATAGGGTATTCTTTTAAGGGAAGGGTATTCTTCCCTTGTCTTTTATTTAGTGGAAATGTCTGTATGGATTACCCATTAAGTAAGAAAGTGACTTTAGAACTAAATCATATGTATTATATCATATTAAGAAAGTGTCTGGAAACTCCTATTTTCTTGAATCTGTTTTGTAAATCAGGCGTAAATGTTGAATTTCTTGAAGACGTTTAGCATCTAAGAATTTTCACATACTTTATTATTATGTGATATATTAATGTAAATACTAATATTGAACCAATCTTGAACTTCTGGAACATATAAAACCTTGTTGTAGTATATGATTTTCTTAATGTGACTTCAAATTCTGTTTGCTAATTTTTGCACTTAGTATTTTGCATCAATAGTAATAGGTAATATTGGTCTGTAGTATTCCTTGCTTGTAATATCTTTGTCAGATTTAGTTATCAATAATATATTTGCTTTATAAAAATAATTAGAAAGTACTCACTCATTCTCACATGTCTAGAACTGTTCATAGAGCGTTCAGCTAACCAGATTTCAGAGTCAAGTAGCCTAGAGTCATTGAAGTAAAGATAATCAGGTTGACAGAAATCCCAGGAGAGAAACTGGGACCAGCAGAATCTTATAGAATCCTGACAAACCAGAATCAACAATGTTCTAGGAAGACAGAAATTTCACTCTCTTCTGAGGAGACTGAGGAAACACTGAGGAAAACACTGTATCAGCAATTGCTTGAATTAAGACCTCTTAATTCATGATACACATTCACAATAACATAGCAGTTTGTTTCTTCTTGGATTACTGTACATTTATACCAACCAATTTTCACTAAAGAATACAATCTGATTACATATGAATCATGGATCATATCTAGGACACTGAGATATGATAGTGGGCTTTACTAACTTCCCAGCATATTGGTTTCATCATGTATAAAATGAGAAAACTAACAACCTGTATTAAATATGATATATGAGATAATTTGAGTGAAAGTAGTTAATATTTAGCTAAGAGCAGGTGTTTACTATGTTGTAGATTATCCTTTAGTTTTAGAAGTTCTACTTGAATGAACAATAATTAAAAAGTCAAATAACTTGAGAAAAATACTTGTAACATATTTCAAAAATATTTAATATGTTTACTATATGAAGCATTGATATAAATTAATTTAAAATTTTGGAAGACTGCATAAAGTTGTGACCCCAGACTTCCTCTTAAGTTAGGTACAAACACTTGTCTCCTTTCATTTCTGTCAGAAAAGAAGGCATTTACTTTCATAAGAAGATTTAAAGAGAGGGTATATGCAGTCAGTCACCACTTATAGCAGTAGGTTGGGAGGGGTGTTAGTGATTAAAAATGGAAAATCTCTATATTAATATGTAGTCTTCAGTGCCTTTTAAGTGCTTATAAGTCAAGCTTTTAAGTCTAGCTTTTGTCTTCCCTCATCTAAGCCTCAAGTAGGAAATTAGAGGGAGTTCTTAGGAGGAATCTGGCCAAGAAAAATGACACAGATACCAATATGTGTGGATTTTACAGTAAAAATGCCACATCCACATTTGTTGATTCTACTATGTAAGCATCTCTGTTGAAATGCTTTGTCCCACTCCAAACAAATATCCAATTAACATTTCAGCATCTCGTTCTTAAAAGTAAATGGATGCACAGGAATTAATAGACATGCAAGTATGTGAAAGATACCAATGCTAATAAACAGGAGGAAAAAGTGGGAATTAGAGGAAATAGAAGCAATTCTGGGAACAAAAGAAAATTGCAAACAAGCAAACAAAAACTGTTATTAACATTCTTAGGAAAGGGGTATCTGGGTGGGTCAATCAGCAAAGCATCTGCCATTGGCTCAGGTCATGATCCCAGAATCCTGGGATTGAGTACCACACTAAGCTTCCTGTTCAATGGGAGCTTGCTTCTCCCTCTCTTCCCTGCTCATGCTTTCTTTTGTGATCTCTCTCTCCCTCTCTCTCCCTCTCTCAAATAAATAAAATAAAATAAAATAAAATAAAATTTTGGAGCACCTCGGTGGCTTAGTCAGTTGGGTGTCTACCTTTGGCTCAGGTCATGATCCCAGGGTCCTGGGATCAAGTCTTGCATCAGGCTTCTTTTTCAGTGTGGAGCCTGCTTCTCCCTCCCCCTATCTACTGTTCTGCCTGCATGTGCCTGCTCTCTCTCTCTGTCAAACAAACAAATAAATAAGTAGAATCTTTTAAAAAAATTCTTAGGAAAATGAAAATTTTGAGTTGCATGAAAAAATAACAATATGCAATAGAAAAATCAAAGAACAGGGAAAAATAAATCTTGAAAAACTAGAATAGCTAAATAATTATCAAAGATTTTATCAGAAACTAGGTAACATGATTAAAAATGTAAAATAGGAAAGAAAATATAAGAAAACTAGAGACTCAACACAGGACATGCAAACAGAACTACTGGGAAATTCAGACACAAGAAACAAAAAAGAAAACAAAAATAGAAGATTGTCAAAGAAATTATCAGGGGAAGTTTTTAAAACTGAGGGCATCAGTTTTCAAATGTCAAGGGCCTGCTAAATGCTGAGAATAAAGTACATCAAGGCAAAAGATCATGAAATTATAGGGAACCTCAAGCTAAAAAACAAATCCCAAAGGCTTTCCCAAAAGAAAAACAAACAAACAAACAAACAAGGATGCTTTTGTGGCTTAGTTGGTTGAGTGTCTGATTCTTGGTTTTATCTTTGGTTTTGGCTCAGGTCATGATCTCCTGGTGGTAAGACAGAGCTCCCTGGGGGCTCACAACTCAACATGCCCTCAGATTCTCTCTCCCTCTGCCTGTCCTGTCCTCACGCTTGCATGCTCTTTCCCTCTCTCTCTAAAATAAATAAATAAAATCTCTGAAAAACAGGAAAAGAAGAACAGTTTATGCAGGAAAGACTAGATTCAGCATGATGTTAGATTTCTCACTAACAGCTAGATGGCAAGTGAAAACAAGACAACATCCTCAACATTCTGAGGAAAAACGGTCTTCAAGATCAGTTTCAGTACTCCATCAAGCTATTAGTTATAAATATAGATCAAATTAATAACATATCACCCTAACAAGTATTATCTCACTTGCACTCTTTTAAAGAAAGCTCACAGGAGATATGCTCCCAAGAGAAGCGTACCAAGAAAGAAGTCATGGCTTTCAGGAAATAGCAGATCCAATCTAAGAGGGAGATAGTGATTTATAGTAAGGAAATTTTCAAGATGAGAGTGGTGTAGGTATGCTCAGAGAGACCAATTTAGATCAGAATAGCAAACAGGAGAACTCAACAAAGATCTCTTAAGAAAAAATATGATGAGCTAAATAATTGCCTGATGTAGAACAGGTGTGAATAAATATTGATTAAACTAAAATCCTTACGTGACAATGTTGTAAGAATTGGTATTGGGTTATATGTCAGGGGGAAATGTAAGGTAACGGTAAGCTCCCATAGTAGAGATTCAGTAGATAATGTGTAAAGCAAACACGCAGAATGAAGAGATTTTAATATATCATTTAGATGTATAGAGGTAAATCCTAAAAGAACGCTAAAATAACATGACGGACTTTGGAGTGGCTGGAATCAGGATATGCAGGGGAAAGGCAAGGGCTGCTATTGTTCATTCTAAGATTTATTAAATTATTTAAATATTAGAACTGGGCACATATTAATCAGATAAAAATAAAATTTCAATTTCAAAATAGTTTATAAGCAAAAAATATTTTAATAAAAAAGAAGAGAAGAGAACATAAAGAAGATTAAAAGCTGAAAGAGCAAATAGCAAATATGCATTTAAAGAATTGTCAGCTCTGGGAGTGCCTGGGTGGCTCATTCGCTTAAGCATTTGGCTCCACTGGACATGGAACCTGCCTAAGATTCTGTCTCTCCCTCTGCCCCTCCCAGACCCCCAACTCACTGTCATGTGCTCATTTGCTCTCTCAGAAAAAAAAAAAAAATCAGCTCTGTTAATGATCATATGCTTTTGAAAACACCAAAAATAATTTTGACTATTAACTGGTATATATATCCTCCTTCAGTTTCTTTTTGATGTTGCTAATTTAATTTTTGCATTCAGGGGTTACTGTTTTCACCAAGCATTTAGGGTGATTACCTTGGTTGGCATTTCTCACAAATTCGAATTGTCATTGTAGAGTTCAGACATTTTAGGTTTACTCGTGTTCCTTGGAGGTTTTCAACCTAAAGCGTCCGTTTACATCCCACTGTGTAAGTTGTAGAGAGAGGAGACAAGATGAGTTATATGAAGGCTTATCTGCACATCCGTTTGTACAACTCTAAATGTGTAATTGTGGTTTTTAGTGGATGTCGGATGGATGAAGAGAGAGCTAAGTCCTCTTCTTGCCAGTTTTTTTTTTTTAAACATGGACCTAGACACACATGAATTCATTTATATACACTTATACATAGATAAAATTGTGTATAAATAATAGATTTCATATATAAGTGCTTCTTTATACTAATATAGATATATTTTTGTTCACTGAGCACCCCCTTCGATTGTCACCTGGATTCTTGTTCTTTCTCTCCTATTCTTTTCTACTCACATCCCTCACGCACCCTCATCCATGAAATCTGTATTAACAACTTAGATATTATATATTTTTGCCTATGCCTAATCAACATTATACAAGAATATATAAGACAATATACATATCCCTATATGTATATACATACACATATTAGGGAAGTTTCATCATGGATTTATAAAAATGACACTAACTGTACATGCTTTTCTTTATTTTCTTTCCTTGCTTATCATTAAAGCATGGAAATAGAGTTAAATTGGATAAATGATTCTTTCAGTGCCTGCATCATAGTTTACAATGCAAATGGACTCTTTTTACATAACTGTTTTCCTATTGAGAGTCATATTTTACGGTTTACCTTCTAAGAACCAGACTGAAATGAAGCCATAACCTTTTATTAATAATTTAACTAGTAAACTATCTTAAACTAGTTAAATTGAATATTTGGTTCAATGATAATTGATATCATCTTTTTATTATATATCATTGGCTAAATTCTTTTCTCTCTCTCTTTTTAGTATAAATGTAGATAAGCTCTTCTCTTCTGTGTTTGAGAAGACGGAGTTCGGAGTTAAGAGGACGACCTGTAATATGGGCCGTAGTCCTGAGGAACTCAAAGGGAGGAAAGATGTCGCTGGGAAGCCAGTGTCAATGCATTACAGAGAGGAGGGAGACACAAGATGCATCTTCTGGGCCTTCCATCCAAGCTCTGCTCTAGTTCTGCAGCTATAGAATGAGGATTTCAGTTCATGTGGCCCGTAAACTGTAACGCAAATATTTTACTCTAACAATGCTCCCAGGGAAACTAACGTTCTTTCCGGTTTCCTTCCCTGCACTCCCTTCTCACCTGTCCTCTCCTCTCCTTTATTTCCTTTTAGCCGGCTTTGCCTTCTCCTTTTTCATGTTTCCTTTTTTTCCTCTTTCCCTAGATAATTATGTCAGATACTTTCCTCCATCCCTTTGCATACAGCCTTCATTTAGCCTTGCCCTTTCCGCTAAAAGAAAGGATATCATCAACTTCCTCTTCTCAAATGTTTTTGAGATTAAAATTTGTGTCAAATAGATTCCACATGACACATACTTAATTCGTTCCCAGATGTATAAATTGCTGAGCAGCTATATCTGAATAATGACTTATGTGATGACTAACCCCCTTTCAAATTAAATGTGTATTACATTTACCTCCTTTCCACAGACAAAAAAGCCATCATTTATCTACTGATAGAAAAAGAGGTTGGGGAATGCTAACGGAGAAGCATGCCAAAAGCTGTCTGAGTAGAGCTGGAAGAATAGTAACCGTTAGTCCACATCAGGGAAGGCCCCAGAAGTGGTGGTGGTTGGGAATAAAGAGAATCTATAACTAAGGGAAAGAATCCAGATGACAGAAAGACTAGCTTGAGGGGAGTAGGGAGAAAGTGATACCAAAAGGAAAAGTGGAAAAAAGATATCTGGCATGCAGTCAACTCAGGGAAACACAGATCAAAAAAGCAGAGCTAAAACTTACTCAGGAATAGCGGAGGAGGAATAATTTTGCACGGGGTTCCAGGCTGGAAATTGAGGGAACTATCAACCATGACCCAGTGTATTAAGAGGAGCTTTGAATGTCCAGGTAGGGGGGCAATTAAGAGAGCAGTTTTAACTAACATACTAACAGTGTATGTTCCTGAAACCCAGATGGAAGAACCTTCTCAGCTTAAATGGCCAGAAGTTAAAAACGATTTAATATAGGTGACCTGAGTATCCAATTGAAGAGCAATGCATTCAAATTCATTAACATGTCTTCCAGGTCTGTCTCAAATGAATCCTCTGCTCATTCAGAAAGCAGAGATAATATCCTCATACAATGTACAAATGAATCATAAGTCTGTTTTGTACCCTTGGCATTTGATAGAAAATGACTAGAATGATTTATGTTAGCATGCTGATTTGTATATGACTACAGTGTCATTGAAAAAGAACCCTACTGCTTTCTGCCTTTCGTGGTCACAGCGTGAATGAGAGCAGTGGCATAACTAAGAACCCTTCTGTTGGATAGGAGGCCTACTTTAAAAAAAAGAGAAAAAAAGATTGTTATCGCTTTCTGAAAATGAGCCGTGCCACTTAAAAATGCAACTTTAAAGCAAAAATTGTAACTTTTTAAATAAAATTATAAAATTTCAAATTAGAAACATTGGTCACTAGCTGATTAAGAAAGGGAATTTAAGGCCTGAAGGTGTATTTAAGAAGACTGTTTTTTCTATGTGGGTAATACAATTGATGGGAGCACTTGGCTAATAATGGGCGCTTGAAGGGTCCATGTATGAGTCAATAAGACTTCTTAATGTGTTCTCTTAATGGACCATTACTTTCTATTTTGAGGGTTATCAAGGCTGCATTATTTATTTAGTTATATATTGGATTTAGAAAGTAAGCTCTCAAAGCCTAGCTGAGAATAGCATTTATTGAGTACCTACTCTTCTAAACTCTTAAATATAATGCACTCGTGACATGGCCCTTCTCTTCTAATAGCATAATTATATACTGTTTTTAATATACTTATTATTTTTCTATTTGATAATATAATTCTTTAATAGCCATATGGGAACCTCCACACAGCTAGTTAAACCTGAAAAAACTCTTAAAGGGAGCAATGTGGGTGAGCTTTTTCTCCCTTGAGCCACAGGAGGTTGTAAACTTCTTTTCTTTCTGTTAAAACTCATTTCCCTTCCTGGTTCCCACTTTGTCTAACATTTTATTGTAATGTTCCTGGAATCTATTTTGTAGACTTTTTTGTTGTTGTTATAACTGTGCATTGCAGTTTCCATTTATATTGTTTTCCCTTAATGAAGACTGTGCCTTTCAGAAAACAATTATACTTAATCTTTTGTATTATAATTATGCATCCTTTTGTGTGTAATAGTTAATAGAAGAATATAAAGGATATAAAAGATCAGAGCTTCACTATCTTGGGACTAAATAATGTTTACATTTTTGATTTTGCAAGAAAAAACATGTGATTTGGGCCAGAAGCTGTCAAATAATAGAATTTTCAGCTTTTAAAATATTATCTCTGGGAAGCTTTTTGCAATAGCCTCCATCTCCCACTCAATTCCAATTTGTAACCATCTGAATCTTATAGTCTTTATGCCTTGGTAGGATTTGTTTGATTCTTTGTAGTTCCTCTAATTCTTTTCCCTGTCTTCTGCCTTCCTGCCATTAATCAAACAATTAACAAATACTTTGTCCACTTTGCTGAGCTGCAAATGCTATACAAGACAGTAAAAATTCAATAAGTGCTTTAAAGGGACATAGAGTCTAATTAGGGAGATAAAAATATCTTAAATGGATCCATTAAGAAATTACCACCATACAAATAATAATAACTAGCTTTCAAAGTACTTACTTTAATAACTTTGTACACATCATCTCATTTAATGACTCCAAGTCCAGAAACTTGCCTCTCTGAGGTTAGGGTACTCCCTTTATATACAATCAAGGGATCTTATTACTGAATAGTACAAGACATTTTCCAGAGGAGTGCAGTGAAGGGACATAGATATAAGTGTTAGATGCAACAGCCAAGGCAGGCTATATGGGAGGAACAAGGTGTGGATTATTATTGAAAGAATTCATAAATGTTTGCTACCAAATATATGAGAAAGTAGTGAAACATGGATATAAATGCTTGTGTATTTCAATGAGTATATTTTAAGGATAAAGCATGGGAACACTCACCTATAACATCGAAAGCAAGCTCCTCAGAGTATGGGGCTGCGTTTTAAAAAGCCCAGAGAAGTCTCAGGAACACTTAAATGACCACACACTAAACAAAGGAAAGGATGCAGTATATCTTCAAGGAAAATGGTCATATGAATCCATTTGATTTAATGACAAATAAAACACGCCCCAAACACACATGAAAATATGTGGGACAGGATTATATTGGGTATGTAAACAGAACCAAAAGCAGCTGGAAAGAGGTTCATAAAATCAGTGATAGGGTTATCCATCAGAGAATGACTGGCATGGTAAAAGGCATCTTCTTTCTAGAAGATGCTTTGAGCAGCATTTTAAGAAGAGATTTTAAAAATTAAAAAAAAAAAAAAAAAAAAAAAAGCTAAATGGTGAGTGTGTGTTGGGAAGAGGCAAAGATTTTACCTAGTAAAAGTGGTGCCGAGAACCACCAGTCGTCATCAATGGAAATATGAAAATAATGTATGCATTTTGTTTCACTAGCCACAAATATTCATGAAAATACTACCTAAAAGATATATTGGTGTCTGATGACTTTTAACATTCACTTAAACAACATTTTACAGATGTTTAGTTAAGAGCAGTTAAAGAATATTCTAAATTTGAGTTGCATTTCCTTTGGACATTTCTGTGTTTGGTTAGTGATTATCTGGAGAATTTTCTTATTTTATGTCACCCTGCCAGTTTACTTACCAGTTTCAGGAGTTCACAGTCATCCTGCCTTTCGCCCTCCAGACACACACCCTTTCATGTTACAGACCTCTCTTTGGGGTCCCTCTTGTCCTTCCTGGAGCGCCTCCTTCCTGCTGTTTCACGAGACAGCTGTTCTTCGCTGGTGGTCTTTGCTGCTGCTCCTGATCCCTCTGCATTTTCTCAGAAGCAAAGGAGAAACAGGATGACAACTTTCTTTTTCCACTTTTATTTCAATTTGAATTATTTGGTGGACTGTGAGTCTCTTAAAATCATAATTCAAGAAAAAATTGTGATAGAATGCCCTCAAAAGAAGACACTACGAACATAGACTATATTCTTTCATTGAGAAGGCATTTTTGCCTGATTGCCACTGATCCAGATTAAATTCCTGCTCAGTTAGGCTCTTGTTTGAAACTGTTCACAACTAATAATAACCAGATAATACTAAAACAACGTAAAATGATTCTTTGAACTATGTGTGGGCTTTAGTTAAACAATATCTTGATGAAATACCTCAATATTTTTATGATAATGCTACTATTATCATTAGTATTATTATTATTATTATCGATTCTTCTGAGAAGTCCAAAATATGCATTTGCTCAATAACTTACCCTTGAGAAAGATTGAAAGGATCTCTATTTTCCCCTATTTAGGGACAAATGAGCTTGAACAAGAAGAGATCAAACAACTCTCTTTACTCTTTGTTATTTAACTCAGATCCGAATCTAGACATTCCAAAGCTGGATAAGAATTACAGCTGATCTCTAAGGTTCAAGTGTTTTTTTTTTTTCCTTCCTCTTTTGGAAATAAATAATTGCTACCTGTTCTTTTCTTAGAACCATTAAATAATGCATATGATGTAGTCACATATATAAAGGTATCCCAAGAGTAAAAATCTGAATTTTATGACCATAAACAAAGACAGTAATATCATTTATGAACAGATATGCAATAATGTCTCTGCTTATTTGGTATAAAGTGAACATAAGACAAAAATTCTGAAATATTAGTAAATATTTTTAGGTCAAAGAGAAATATTTTTTTCAATATAAAAATTTATTAAATATAAGGAAAAAAAAAGGAGAAACATGAAGTAAGGTAAGGAAAACGAAAGGGAAGACAGAGAAGGGGCAAAGGATAGGATTGGAAATAATCACCTGTAACTAGATCTTGATGTAGAGATGCGTCCTCCCACAAATTACAGGAATTAACTAACTGGTCACTTTTAATGTGTTCATTCACTTAATGGATATTAATTAAGGGTATTCACTGCCCTGGCCCCATGCTAAATGCACACCCTCTCTAAATAACAACACAAGTAATTTCTTGGATTCCCTTTCAATTATTCTTGAATCTGAGTTAAAACTAGTGTATTTAATCAGTGATTCCCAATAACAAATCCCTGAATCTGTACTAGTCAATGAAACAAACATTAATCAAAATTTTGTGCAGATTATTAATATACATAATATTATATACATATTATTTTATACATAATATGAATTTTTACTAAGTGTATGTTCTTCCAACTTTTAGTATAAAAACAATCTTCTTTTTATAACATAATGGCTATAATAAGTGGTAGAATTTTTAAAAATTTCCTTTCCAGAATTAAAATTTGATAACCTTAAAGGAAAAATACATTAAAAAACAGACAAAAATCCATCTTAATACAGCTTCTAATTTAATGGTGGAAAAGTAAAAACAATTTTCAATACAATGTAATAAATCCTAGAAGTCAGGATATGCCACTGTGTTGGGACAGAGGAAGAAGGAATGGTCTCTCTTGGGATGTCATGGGAGAATCTGAAAAGGAGATGACACTAATCTGGTTCATGAAAGATGAGTAGAATCCATTATTTAACAAAAGGAAGAATATGCCAGGTAGAAGGAACAGTGCAAAAGCATAAAGCCACAGAAGGCAATGGGTGCATCCCAAGAATGGCTAACAGTTTGATATGGCAGGAGGGAAGGGAGGAAAGGGGAGAGGAGGGGAGGGGTGTAAAGCCAAAATGAGGTCGCACAAAGCTCCTTACAAAATGCTGATTATTGCAAGCTTGCAGTCAGAGAGGTCATTCTGGTGGTGTGTAGAACGAACAAGAGAACTAGAACAAAGATAGAGAACAAGTGGTGAACTATCATAGGAGTTCCATACAAAGGATGACAGGGGCCTGAACCAAGGCATCAGAAATGAAATAAAAAATATCCAAGAGCTGTTCAGAAGGTAGAACAGACAGGAACATGCGAGGTAGTACATGCGAAGATGGCAGATGAAATGTATTCAAGAGTAATTGCTGAAGATAATTTTGAAGCGTTAAATCTACTATAAACTATATAGTAAATAAACTTCAAAGAAGAACGTTTGTAAGGGCAGTTTTAGAAATAGTGAGGTTAAGGTCTGTGGAATATCTATATGTCCTTTAGTTAGAGTGGAAGACAACAGAAAGACCTCGAATGGCCTACAAAGACTCTGTAAAAGGTGAAAGTAGTAAACATCATTCTGTTTTATACACTTGCACTTCTCAGATATTCTAAAACACAGTTGCCACCTCTTGCTATCTCATTTATAGTAAATTAATTGCTATAATTCATTAAGCATTATGTTTATGAATGATCTTTGCTTTTGAAAGACTGATTCAAGGTTCAAAATCATGAAAACATTTTTATTATTTTCAGTTAGCCAACATATAGTACATCATTAAAACATTCTTAACATCTGATATCATGAATTAGATAAAGAAGTACTTTGGAAATTACAAGGAGATTTTATACGTTTTATCTCCTGAATCATCAGAAACCCATGAAATATGAAACAAAAGCAATATCATCAATTACTAATAAGTAGCACTTAGCTTATGCAGCACCTGACACATATTAAATAATTTAATCTCACATATTAGTCAGGTAGGTGTTAATATTATGTTATTATTTACAGATGAACAGAGTGTGGCACAGATAGCTTAAGACAGTTGTTTGGGTCACACAGCTTTTAAGTGGCAAGTTTTGACCCAGGCCCTCTATGTTATGTTTGTAACCGCTTTGCATTCTATACTGACTACACACACACACACACACATTTTTTCCCACTTAAAGGATATGGAACTCAAGTCCAAACTCTTTCTGTTGCTTTTCTTTAGACAAAACACTCAAGTTCTGCATAAATACCTATGCAAAGCAAGTGGTATTAAGAACAATTTTTAATAAAATTATTAGAATAGGGACAGTAATGATTTACCATTTCCATCATATAATTTTGCTCTAGCCATTTTTAAATGGGAAATTAGCTAACATTGGTGGTGATACTTGATTTAATATTATAAGTTAATACATTCCTTAGTACCATTAAATTAACTTTTTGAGAACAAATGCACATACTGTTTTTTAATATGTGTTTTCATGTCTGAATGTATGTGATTATTTTCTTCCCAAGGCATTCAATACAAATCACACCTTCTAGCATGGACTCAGTCTTTGTTATGAAACAACATGATAAATCCTCCATTAATTTTAGAAATGTAAAATTTAGTGACAGAAAGTTTAATTATGATGCAATAATTTTAATTGTTTTGAAATGTTTAACAAATGTTTATTTTTGGAAATCTGAAAGACTGTGTTTGGAACTATCCCGAGGAAAAAAATGATCAGTTGGAATGTTTAGAAGTACTATAAAGGTATTTTCACCATGATTATTTGTTTCTGAATGGAAAAAGAATTTGTCTTTTACATTTTATATCATTTATAACCCAAATCTTGATGAATACAAGTCTAATCAGCAATTGCAGGCTTTTCACAGTATCATTAATGATCAAATTTGTGTAAAACATAATTTACTTTTGCTCCCTTAAGAAGAAAAGAACAGACTCTTAATATTGATGAATAAAGTACAAACTAATCAGATATTTATTATATCCGAAACTTTTATTCTTAGTGTGCACACATATCAACTAAATACATTTTCATCACAATCACTCATTCACAAAAATGCACCTGTATTGTAAATACCAGGCTGGTAGAAAAACTTCTGTTTCATCTTGGGTGGTCTCTTTGCCCAGGTTTGATTAAATATGTCTTTTCACAACAGGTGACTTTTTAATTGTTTTCTTATGGCAACCCATTTATTCCTCAGGCTTTGTTTGGCTTGCATTAGTTTTCAGAGTTAATGACCATGTGTGAGAACATGCTGAGTACAGGTGGCCAATGGCTTTGCAGAGAATGTGGGTGTTATAGCAAATTCAGCGGGCAAGTGATTTAACTTTACCAATTAATACTGTGGTGAATAGTTCCCTAACCCTCAAGGCCTTTCAAACAGAAAACAAGCTCAGAATAGGCACTTGGTAATGCAAGTATGAAATAAAGAATAAAGCAGCTTGTTCTTTGTATTTATTGGGCTTCCTTTCTTTAGTGGGCTCTGAGTCTTTTCCCTTGTGCGGCTTAAGGGCTCAAATCAACTTTTTCAGAGTGGCTTCTTTTCTGTGTGGGCAGTTCTATTAGTAAACTGGGCATTTTCCTCCCTCTGACTTTTTGTATCTTATTATTCTTCTGGAAGCCTGTCAGGCAGGATAGCAGCTTGAGTTCCTAGGGCTGCCTTGTATTTCCTCTTAAGCAATAGGCATGGGAATAACAATAATGAAGAGTATTATGATCCCTAGTACCCAAGATAAATTCTAGTTATTAGCTATCCTAAAGATAAATTCATTTGAAGTTGAATTAGTAGTAAAATAATTATGCATAGGCAATCCCGACTGAGAAGAACCAAAAGGAATGCTGAGATCTTTGGACTACCTTGGTTGCGAGAAACTAGCACCAAACAGATTTTTTTTTTTCCACTGGGTTTAACATTTTCCCCCCTTTCTGACAAAAGGAACATTTGTTTGCAATTAGCTTAGGTAAAGGAAATAGCATCTGAAGTTTTGTTTTCCAGTTGGAATGACCCCAATGACCAGCTATGAAGACACTTGGAGTATTTGTTCAGTCTTGGTTAGGTATGCATGGGGGCGGGGCTACTTTAACAAACGCAATTGTTTTTGCCAAGTATTTGTAAATTTCAAAATTATGCAAGTACAAATTATGAAAAAAAATATACTTAAAAATGTTTTATGTGAAATTTACTGAATTCAACTACAGTGCCATCTCAGGATTGTAAAAACCCTTTGTGCTTTGTGATGTGTGATACATTGATAAGTACCAATAGCACCAATAGCACATTTCTATAAATGTCAGTATGATGACCTGCCAGAAATTGGGGAGAGAGGAAGTTGTAGACAATGCCTACAAATAGTTGAACTTCATTTTAAAGCAATAAGAAAATAAAATAATCAAAAACCATGTAATCTACTAGGAAATCTATGTAAGTTGTACTGAATCTCATTTCCTTTCAGCACATCAACTAATTCCTCTATTATCAGTGATAAAGAAGGGGTTGGAATTTTATTTGCCTTTTTATAAGTAATTACATATCTTCAAAATGATTTCAAATGTTGGATTTTCAGATGTAACCGTTCAGACTCTTTATTTGTGACCAAACATTGAAACTTTGAATACAAATAGTATTTATACTATTTAAAAAATTAAAAAAATATATATAGCCTTGGGTCATCTGGGTGGCTCAGTCAGTTAAGTATCTGCCTTCTGCTCAGGTCGTGATGCCAGGGGTTCTGGGATTGAGCCCCACGTTGGGTTCCCGCTTCAGAGGGAAGCCTGCTTCTCTCTCTTCCCCTGTTGTGCACTTTCTCTCTCAAATAAATAAATAAGTATTTTAAAAATTATATATGGAGCCTTGAATTCTGACTTATATCAGTTAACTTTAGTTGTTACTTCTTTAAACTTGAATCAATATGACTTAATGGGGAAAAGAAGGCTTTAATACTAAAATACTCTAAGAAAGGGCGCCTGGGTGGCTCAGTGGATTAAGCTGCTGCCTTTGGCTCAGGTCATGATCTCAGGGTCCTGGGATCGAGGCCCGCATCGGGCTCTCTGCTCAGCAGGGAGCCTGCTTCCCTCTCCCTCTCTCTGCCTGCCTCTCCATCTACTTGTGATTTCTCTCTGTCAAGTAAATAAATAAAATCTTTAAAAAAAAAAATACTCTAAGAAAAACCTAATGTTTCCCACCTTCTTCCCCTCTTCCTCCCCTCTTAATTCAGTGTTACATGGAATATATCTGGGCTTCTGAGTATATTCATTTTCTAAACAAAGGAGTAAACAATAAGTTGAGAACAGGAAGGGGTGATTCTTCTCTCCGGGTTTTCTGATAAGAACATTTCTATAAAGGCTAAATTAGAACATTGTAGCATTGGGGCAGAAGCCAAGATCTCTACTTCAAGCTTGGAAATGTTTACTAATGTGACCTCACATGTTCAAAGTAAAAAAATGTTTTTCTTCTACCTTGCTCATAATAGTTATGTGTACCTCTTAGTGACCTTCAGTATTCCCTGCAGTAAATTGGTAGCCAAAACACTCTTGTCTTGAAAAACAACTAATAGAAATTTAGATTCTACCAGAAATTAAATGAGAGCAGAGTGTGAATCAGGGACTGCAGAGATTTAGTGGCTGAATTGAACACCCGAGACAAACACATTTTAAGTGTATTCTACCAACTCTGTTCTAGAGCTTCCTTCCTCAGTTCTACAGTTTCTTTGATTTTTTTCGTTAGCCTTGTAAAAAGTCACCACTTTTTCCAAGTTGAGTGAGAAGACCTCCAAAACTTCTTCTTTCACAGGAATGAATTAGTCTTTTTTTTTTCCCCTTAAGATTGATTTATTTAATGAAGTAGGGAGGGGCATAGAGAGAGGGAGAGAGAAACTAGCAGACTCTGTTGTTAGTGCGGAGCCTAAATGGGCCTCGATCCTACGACCCTGAGACCATCTCAGCTGAAACCAAGTGTTGGAAGCTCAATCAACTGAGCCACCCAAGTGCCCCCTTTTTAAATTTCTTATTGTTCTTTCATTTTTATTATAGAATTTACAAAGCAATTTCCACTAAAAACTTTAAGTATTCTGATGGGGGATTTTAGTAGTTCCCTGTAGGTTGAAAAAATTGGTAACTTTAGGATAATGAATTTTCACAGTTAATAATATATTTGTCCATCAATTAAGTCTTTGTTATTAACTTTCAATAAAGTTTTAAGTTTTTTTATAAAAAGGTTTATATATCTTTCGTTAAATTTATCTGAATGCTCTTTCTGTTAGTTACTATTTTAGAGAATATTTTCTAATCACGTTTTCTTATTACAGTTGATATATAGAACTTCATTGATTTTCTGTATTAATTTGTATCCAGCAATTTTACAAAACTCTTTTTATAATTCTAGAAACATACCTTTATATATTGGTATTTTGGTTGTTTATTGCTTCATAACATACTCCTCTAAAACATGGTGGCTTAAAACAATATTTTGTTATATCTCACAATTTTGTGGGCCACTTTGACTTACAGGTTTCATTCCTCATACTGTGCTATACTGCTTTGATGTCAAAATTATGCTGGCTTCAAAAATTCTCACTGGGGGGATTTCTAGTATCAGCTCCAACATGGAAAGAGCTTGGAAGTCATAATTCTCATTGTCACAATAAGGAAAAAAATGAACAGAGTAGAAATCAATGATTTTTCATAGGCCCCTCAGAGAATTGAGTTCACAAGGCAAACTACCACTTCAAGATCTGGAGTGGTAAATATGTATAGTCAGAGCTAAGACCAGCTTACCAAAACCTGAGCACATTGGAGACCATAATCAGACTATAGAATAATAACAGTGGATTATAGCTTAAAGTGTATAAAACACAGACCCTATTTTAAAAGGGTTTCTTAAGGAACCCCAAGGACAACAGGGGAGGAAAAGCAAAGCAAAACAAACAAACAAACAAAACAATAAATCATAAGGAACCAAAGCCTCTGGCACCTATAGCAATATCATGCATGAAACACTGCTTACCTATAGCAATATCATGCATGAAACACTGCTTAGTTCCCAGTCATAGTCATATAAAGCCTGACAAAAAGCCCTAATAATCCCAGGTCCTATTCCTTGCTACTTCATGTCCAGCTTTCAACAAAAATGTACATAATATGTTAAAAGTCAAATAAAAACAGTCTGAGGAGACAAAGTAAACATCTCTGAATCTGTTAAAACCATTTTTCTTGAATTCTTACATAGGAATTTTAAAATAACTATGATTAACATATTAATAACCCTCAAGAAAAGTTATGCTGCATGTAAGAAGAGATTTAATGAAAGCAGAAAGAAGAAAAATAAATAAAAGATAGACATAAAAATTGTTATAACAGTAACAAAAAATAACTTTGTTAGTCTTGTCAGTAGACTGGGCACAGATAAATAAAGAATCAATTTGCTGAACTGTATGTCTGTCCATAGAAACTTTCCAGACTGACACGTATATAAAAAGATGGAAAAAAAGAATATCCAAGAACCATGTGACAATTACAAAAGTATAATATATGCACAAGTAGCAGAAGGAAAAGAAAGAGAGAAGGAGCACAAAAAATATTTGAGGCAACAATGGATAAATTTTTCAAAATTAATGACAGACACTAAACCACAGATCTGAGACTCTAAATAATCACCAAGCACAATAAATACCAAAACATCTGCATCTAGACATATACATTCAAAGTGAAAAAAATCCTGAAAGGAGTCAGAGGAGGGCTGGGGGGATACTTTACTTATAAAAAAATATATATCAGCCTTCTCATCAGAAATGATGCTAGCAAGAAGAGGGTAGAGTAAAAATAAAATGTTGAAAGAAAAAAGTGAATCCAGAATTCTGCACCCAGTGAAATTATTCTTCAAAAGTGAAAGAGAAGTAAAGACTTTCTCAAGCAACAACTAAGAGAATTTTTTTCCAGCAGAACTGCCTGGCAAGAAATAGTAGAATAAATTCTTCAGGGAGAAGGAAAATTACATAGGTCAGAAACTTGGATCCATGTAAAGGAAAGCATCAGAGAAGGAATGAATAAAGTTAAATTGTTTATGTTTCTTATTCTTATTCTAGACAACTGTTGAGAGAAATAATAACAATTCTATTAGGCAATTGTGATATATGTATAAAATTAAATAATACCAATGTGTTAAGAAAGGGGAGAGAGGGGGTGCCTGGATGGCTCAGTGGGTTAAGCCTCTGCCTTTGGCTCGGATCATGGTCTTGGGTCCTGGGATCAAGCCCCGCATCGGGGTCTCTGCTCAGTGGGAAGCCTGCTTCCTCCTCTCTCTCTGCCTTCCTCTGCCTACTTGTGACCTCTCTCTGTCATATAAATAAATAAAATATTTTTAAAAAAAAAGAAAGAAAGGGGAGAGAGGATTGGGAATACTATATTATAAAGTGATTACTTTGCAATGGGTGATATAAGATCAGTTATATATGGAAAAATCTAGAGCACCTACTTAAAAATTTTAAAAGATGTACAATTGATAAACTAAGAGATGAAAGAAAATAGAATCATGAAAGTTGCAACCAACAAAGGCTAACATTAGCAGATGCTGGAGAAAGGATGTGGAGGAACAAGAACTCTCATTCATTGTTAATTGTTATGCAAAATGGTACAGCCACTTGTAAGACAGTTTGTCAGTTTCTTACAAAACCAAAAATACTCTTACCATATAATCCAGCAATCATGCTCTTTGGTATTACTCAAAATAGCCTGATTTTTATTTATTTTTTATTTGAGTGTCATTGACACATAGTGTTACATTAGTTCCAGGTATACATTTTAATGATTTGACAAGTTTATACACTATGCTATGTTCAGCACAAGTATAGCTACTATCTGTCCCATTACATCACTATTACAGTATCATTGACTGTCCTTCTCTCCTTAACCTGTTTTGCCCAACCCCTTTGCCCGCTATGCTCTAGCAAACATCAGTTTGTTCTCTGTATTTATAGTTCTCTGTATTTATAGTTCTGATTCTGCTTTTGTTTATTCATTTTCTTAGATTTTATCTATGAGTTAAATCACAGGGTATTTGTCTTTCTCAGTCTGATTTATTTCACTATACTTCCTAGATCCATCCATGTTGCCTCAAATGGCACACTCTCCTTTTTGTGGTTGTGTAATAGTCCATGGCACGCATATATATATATGCGTGCCATGGTTTCCTTGTCCATTTGTCTATTGATGGACACTTAGGTTGCTTTCACATCTTGGCTATTGTAAATAATGCTGCAAAAAATAAATAAATAAAAATAATCCTTCATATATCTTTTTGGGTTAGTGGTTTCATTTTCCCTGGATAAAAACCCAATAGTGGAATTACTATTTCTATTTTTAGTTTTTTGGGGGAACACTGTGCTATTTTCCACAGTGGCTACAATGGTTTACATTCCTGCCAACACTGCACAAGTGTTCCTTTTTTTCCCACATCCTCGTAAACACTTTTTTCTTGTGGTTTTGACACTAGCCATTTTGACAGGTGATATTTCATTGTGTTTTTATTTGCATTTCCATGATAATTAGTGATGTTTAACATCTTTTCATGTGTCTGAGAGCCACCTGTATGTATACTTTGGAGAAATATCTATTCAGGTCCTCTGCCCATTTTTAATTGGATTATTTGTTTTTTTGGTGTTGAGTTTTGTAAGTTGTTTATATATTTTGTATATTAACCCCTTATTGGATATATCATTTGCAAATATTTTCTCCCATTCAGTGAGTTGTCTTTTTTTCTTGATTGATTCCTTCTCTGTGCAAAACCTTTTTATGTTTAATTTTGTTTCCTATAGTTTATTTTTTTTATTTTTAGTTTATTTTTAATTTTGTTTATTTTTAATTTTAATAGTTTATTTTTAATTTTGTTTATTTTTATTTTTAATAGTTTATTTTTAATTTTGTTTCCTTTGCCTTATGAGACATATCTAGAAAAATACTGTTATGATTGATGTCAGAGAAATTATTTCCTGCATTCTCTTCTGCAATTTTTATGGTTCCAGGTCTCATATTTAGGTCTTTAATCCATTTCCAGTATATTTTTGTGTATGATGTTACAAAGTAGTCCATTTTCATTCTTTTCCATGTAGCTGTCCAGTTTTTCCAACACTAATTATGGTTTAAAAGACTGTTTTTGCTCTCCATTGTATATTCTTTCATCTTTTGTTATAGATTAATTAATCATATAAATGTGGGTTTGGGGTCTCTATTATGTTGCATTGATCTGTGTGTCTGTTTTTATGCCAGTACCAGACTGCTTTGATTACTGTAGCTTGGTAGTATATCTTGAAATCTGGAATTGTGATACCTCCAGCTATTCTTCTTTCTCAAGATCAGTTTGATTATCTAAGGTCTTTGTGGTTCCACACAAATTTTAGTATTATTGGGTCTAGTTTATGAAAGATGTTCTTGCTATTTTGATAGGGATTGCATTGAATCTGTAGCTTGCTTTAGGCAATATGGACATTTTAACAATATTATTTCTTCAAGTCCATGAGCATGGAATAAATTCTATTTGTTTGTTCTGTCTTTAATTTCTTTCAGCAGTGTTTCATAGTTTTCAGAGTACAGGTCTTTCATCTCTTTGGTAAACTTTATTCCCAGGTATTTTGTGATTTTGGTGTAATTATAAATCAGGCAGGGTTTGTTTGTTTGTTGTTTAATTTCTTTCTTCATCATTGTTGTTAGTGCATAAAAACACTACCAACTTCTAGGTATTAATTTTGTATCCTTTACTGAATTTGTTTATTACTTTACTAAATTTGTTTATTGCCACTTTACTGAATTTATTACTTTCACTAGTTCTTTTAGTGGGATTTTTAGGATTTTCCAATGTATAATACCATATCATCTATAAATAGTGAGCTTAAAGTCATCTTTACTAATATGAATGCCTCTTTTTAATATTTCTGTTCTTTTTCAGTTTTTCACCATTGAGGATGATGCTATGCTGTGGATTTTTCATATATGGCCTCTATTACATTGAGGTATGTTCCCTCTAAACCAATTTTCTTGAGAATTTTTATCATGAAGAATGTTGAATCTTGTCAAATGATTTTTTCTGCATCTTGAGATGATTGTATGATTTTAACCTTTGTTTTGTTGATGTGGTGTATGACACAGATTGACAAATATTGAACCATTCTTTCATCCCAGGAATAAATCCCACCAGATCATGGTAAATGATCTTTTTAATATTGTTGCATGTGGTTTGCTAATATTTTATTGAGGACTTTTGCATTATGTTCATCAGAGACATGGACCTGTAGTTTACATTTTTTTGTGGAGTCTTTGGTTTTGGTATCAGGGTAATGCTGGCCTCATAGAATGTATTTAAGCTTTCCTTCCTGTTGAATTTTTTTTGGAATATTGAGGAAAATAGACTTCAGCTCTTTTAGTTGTCTGGTAGAATTCACTTGTGAATCCATTAAGTCCTTTTAGGGGTTTTTGTTTGTTTGTTTGTTTTGGTTTTTTGTTTTTTTGATTACCAGCTTTATTTTGTTACTTGTCTGTTCAGATTTTCTATTTCTTTCTGGTTCGGTTTTGGAAGAATGTATGTTTCTAGGAATTTATCCATTTATTCTGGTTTGTCCAGTTTGTTGGCATATAATTATTCATAGTGTTTGGAGCTGTGATTGCATATGCTTGTTACTCTTTTAAACCATGGCATGTCTTCATCTCTCTGACTATCCTCTTGCCATTCTCTCTATCTTTGGTTGTTCAGTAGCTGTTCAGCCAGCGCTCAGTTCTTCAGGAGAAGTTGTTCTATTAATAGATGTAATTTTGTGTGTTCCATGGAGGAGCTGAATTCAGAGTCTTCCTATATCAGGCGTGTCTTGAACCAAAAGTGGGCATTTTAGATGACATGGACAAATTTATCAATAATTCCATAATTTATTCATTCTTCCTCTCATGTTCTCTGTCAGTATATTCTCAGCATAGCAGCCAAAGGGATCCTATCTTGGATGTTCTCTGAGAACAAAAAATATTTCATTTCCACTGGATTTGACATACAGATGTTCAGTGCCATGTGTTGGTTGAAAAAAGTATGCCCTCTTGAGTTTAGTTTCATGCAGCCTATGCTTTCCACCTATGAGACTTCAGTTTTGAGCTGCAAGTCTCCAAAGTAGCCTGAGTTTTATATAGGCAAAGACAATTCAGTGGGGGAAAGGATTGCACAAATGGTCTTAGAGCAATGGGAATCTACATCAAAAGAATAGGAGAAAAAAGAATCTGGACACAGATTTTATACCTTTCACAAAAATTAACTCAGAATGGACCATAGAGTGAAATGTAAATTAACATTTTTCCTATAAAGGAATATACTATTCGGAGAATAAAGAGGCAAGCTGCAGGCTGGGAAAAGTGTTTGCAAAACATATCTAATAAAAGCCATGCATCCACAATTTATAAATAATTCTTACAATTTAAGAAAATAAGCAACCACATTTAAATATGGGCAAAATAAACATCTCCTCAAAGAAGATGTACAATACAGATGGCAAACAGATCTATGAAAAGATACTGAACATCATATGTCATTAGGGAATTTTAAATTTAAAAAAAGAGAGAGAGAGAGATTTCACTACACAGCTATTAGAATGGCAAATTCCAAAACACTGAAAACAAAAACAAAAACAAAACTAACCTCTCCAAATTTTGGTGACAATGCAGAGCAACAGGAACAATTACTCATTAGTGGTGAGAATTCACAATGGTTCAGTCTTGCAACTCATACCTTGGCTGTTTCTTTCAAAACTAAATATAATCATACCATATATACCAACAATTACATCCTAGGTACCCTAAGATGTATAGAATTAAAAACTTTTGTCTACATGAAAACTTTTATATAATGTTTATAGCAGATTAATTTATAATCACCAAAATCTGGAATCAAAGAAAATGTCCTTCAGTAGGTGAGTGGAAAATTATGGTATATCCATACAACTCAATATTCAGTGATTAAAAGAAATGAGTTATTAATCCACAAAAAGACCTTAAATGCATATTGCTAAATAAAAGAAGCAAGTCTTGGGTTGCCTGGGTGGCTCAGTGGGATAAAGCCTCTGCCTTTGGCTCAGGTCGTGATCCCAGGTTCTGGGATCAAGCCCCACATTGGGCTCTCTGCTTAGCGGGAAGCCTGCTTCTTCCTCTCTCTCTGCCTGCCTCTCTGCCTACTTGTGATCTCTATCTGTCAAATAAATAAATAAAATCTTATAAAAAAAAAAAAGAAGCAAGTCGAAAATGCCATGTATTCTATTACTCCAACAATACGACATTCTGGAAAAGGCAAAACTATAGAGCCAGGAATAAGAATAGTGGTTTCCAGGGATTGTAGGGTGACAGGATAAATAGAAAAAAATGCAGGAGATTTTTTGGGCTGTGAAACTATGATATTTTAATAGTGGTACATGGCATTATGCATTTGTCAAGACCTATAAACTATACAACACAAAACGTGAGCCTTAATATGAACAATGAACATGAGTTAGTGATGGGCTCATTTATTAATTGTAACAAACACCACAATAAAGCATAATGTTACTAACAGGGGAAATTCTATGGGGTGGGGGATGGTGTTGTATGGGAACTCTCCATATTATATGGCCTCCCCAGCAAGCTGTTCTCAGTGTAATTCAACTTCTTATGTGGTGACCAGAGCACCCAGAGAGAGGATTGCACAGTAGTGGAAATGGAAGCTGTTGGTTTCTTAAAGCCTGGGCCCAGAAACTGGTGTATCTTCACTTCTGCCATATTCTTCACAGAGCCTACCAAGATTTAAGGATAGGAGACATAGAACCTAGCTCTTGACAGGAAGGGTGTCAAGCAATTTATGACCTTCTTTAATCTACCACGTTGTTAATGAGAATGATAACATTATTTCATCTTAATTATAATATTTACTTTAGATATTATAAATGATTTTATGCCTTTTACTAACTTAATGAAATTTTCTTCCATTCCTAATTTGATATTTAATGAATTAATGTTGAACATTTTCAAATGCTTTTCCCTTATCTACTAAGATGATCATATGGTTTTTCTTCTTTATGATATTAATGTGGTGTATTACTCAGTATATAGATTCAGTAACTGTAAGTGAATCTCAAGTAAGAATTGCTTAAAGAAAATAAAAGTTTCTTTCTTTCATATTTAGTAGACCAGGCATAGGAATGCCTTTTGCATCCATTCTTCATTGTGTCTACAAGGGTATTGTATTTATATCAACATTTTGCAAGCAAAAAAGGAAAAAAAAAATGTTGAAATCAGGTATGCTGCTGCTTCCTTTTATTTAAGAGGACTGAATGGAAGTTAAATGCATCACATCATCTGGCATCCTTTTGGCCAGAATTTAGACCTAAGACAGCATGTATTTGCAAAGAAGCCTGGGAGATTAGTGTGCTGTTCTGGGAAAGTACATGCTCACACTAAAAAAATTAAAAATAAATTTTAAAAAACCCACTGTATTTCTAGAAATGCATATTTCTTGGCAAAAATTCCATTTATATGGAAGAAACAGAAAATAAATATTGGGACAAAAACTAGTCTTGACACATAAGGTGACCTATAGGAATCAGTTTCCTAACATTAAGCCAAGGTTGCAATTCTGTGATAAATGCAATTAACTCATGCTGAATTATTTTTTAATAGTGATGATTTGATTTATTACTGTTTGATTTAAAACTCTTTTTTTTTAATAAGAGAAACTAGCCTATATGTTTCCTTTCTTATAGTATTCTAGTCTGTTTTAATATCAAAGTTATGGCACTCTTAAACAAATTAATTTGGGACTAAAAAGATTTTTTTTAATTTCTCTTTTTCATATACATTGGTATTAATTCATTGAAGTTGGGTCTCTTTATTTCATGGTTGTACTACCAACCTAAAATCACATTTTTTTCTGAGTATACAGATAGCCTATATGAACACAACCTGAAATGAGAATTAGTTGTTTCTCTTCTCCTCCAGATACCAAGTTGAAGACAGATTTTCTTTGCTTTGTTAGTTTTTATTTGTTTTTCTGTCACTTTCTGTTTGGCAGCTTTGTTTCCCTCTTATCCTTCCAATGCCAAACTATTGAAAGAACCAAGATGCCCTTCAACGGACGAATGGATAAGGAAGATGTGGTCCATATACACTATGGAGTATTATGCCTCCATTAGAAAGGACAAATACCCAACTTTTGTAGCAACATGGACGGGACTGGAAGAGATTATGCTGAGTGAAATAAGTCAAGCAGAGAGAGTCAATTATCATATGGTTTCACTTATTTGTGGAGCATAACAAATATCATGGAGGACAAGGGGTGTTAGAGAGGAGAAGGGATTGGGGTAAATTGGAAGGGGAGGTGAATCATGAGAGACTATGGACTCTGAAAAACAATCTGAGGGGTTTGAAGTGGCGGGGGGGGGTGGGAGGTTGGGGTACCAGGTGGTGGGTATTATAGAGGGCACGGATTGCATGGAGCACTGGGTGTGGTGAAAAAATAATGAATACTGTTTTTCTGCAAATAAATAAATTGAAAAAATTTTTTTAAAAAATCCCTTTTTTTTTTCCAGCTTTACAGTGGGAGTCCCTTATATGGGTTCTGAACTCTAGGCTGGACTATCTCCTTAGACTAATTCCCATACAACTAACAGAGCAGAAAATTCAAGGTATCCAAGTTTTTTAGTAAGGTCAAAGTAGGTTTTGATGATTGGTTACTTTCTGGATGTTATCATTTTTTTTTTTTTTTTCCTGTGGGATTCTTTGTTACCTTGCCACTTCAGCAATGCCGGTATAAATATGTTTGGTCTTACTGCCACACATAAAAAGCTTTTTAGCTTTTTCAAGTGGCAAAGTCAGAATTTGAGGTCTACTTTACTGCCAGAAAGAGAAGTGATAAAGGGTGTCTAGAACACCTCTCTTAATGCTCCTTCATTCACAGTTTCTGTCATTAAATGGGGTCAATTATTTAACTCCCTTATCACATATATCAATGTAATTAAAATTTGCATATTAGTTTTAGCAAAATATATAAGTAAACAATGAAAAAGTAATTAAGTATAATATTCCAAATAATTGTTTAGTTCATATTTTAAATGAATGTGTTGCCTAAAGCATATATCATATTGGGGGCACCTGGGTGGCTCAGTGGATTGAGCCTCTACCTTTGGCTCAGGTCACCATCTCAGGGTCCTGGGATCAAGCCCTGAATCAGGCTCTCTGCTCAGCCTGCTTCCCCACCGCAACCCCGCAGTTGCCTCTTTGCCTACTTGTGATCTCTATCTCTGTCAAAAATAAATGAAATCTTGGGAATGCAAGCTGGTGCAGCCACTCTGGAAAACAGCATGGAGGTTCCTCAAAATGTTGAAAATAGAACTGCCCTATAACCCAGCAATTGCACTATTGGGTATTTAGCCTAAAGATACAAACGTAGTGATCCAAAGGGGCACGTGCACCCGAATGTTTATAGCAGCAATGTCCACAATAGCCAAACTATGGAAAGAACCTAGATGTCCATCAACAGATGAATGGATCAAGAAGATGTGGTATATATACACAATGGAATACTATGCAGCCATCAAAAGAAATGAAATCTTGCCATTTGCGACAACATGGATGGAACTAGAGCGTATCATGCTTAGCGAAATAAGTCAAGCAGAGAAAGACAACTATCATATGATCTCCCTGATATGAGGAAGTGGTGATGCAACATGGGGGCTTAAGTGGGTAGGAGAAGAATAAATGAAACAAGATGGGATTGGGAGGGAGACAAACCATAAGTGACTCTTAATCTCACAAAACAAACTGAGGGTTGCCGGGGGGAGGGGGTTTGGGAGAAGGGGGTGGGATTATGGACATTGGGGAGGGTATGTGCTTTGGTGAGTGCTGTGAAGTGTGTAAACCTGGTGATTCACAGACCTGTACCCCTGGGGATAAAAATATATGTTTATAAAAAATAAAAACAAACTGTATAAAAAAAATAAAATAAAAAATAAATAAATGAAATCTTAAAAAAAAGAATATATCAGATTGTATGACTAATTTGTTCATAAAGCTTTCACTGCTCATAGTTGCTTAAAGAATGCTGGTTGTATGCCTCAACTATACATTAAAAAATTCTCAGGGCGCCTGTGTGGCTATGTCAGTTAAATAGCCAACTCTTGATTTTGGCTCAGGTCATGATCTCAGAGTTCTGGGATTAAGTCCTACATCCAGCTCCATGCTCAGCAGGGAGTCTGCTTCAAGATTCTTTCTCCCTCCCCCTCTCATTCTGTCCCTCCCCACTGCGATCTCTCTCTCTCTCAAATAAATAGATAAATTTTTTTAAAATCTCAAAAATGGCCTCAGTGCATGTTTCTCATGCATATAGTTTGAGCTACTACACAGAACAGTCCACATTGTTTCATGAAAATTACCTTCACTGACTTGCCTTGCTGCCTGTGATACTGAGACACTCTCTACCTGGATTGAGTTTTAATTTTACATACACCTATTAAGATCTTACTTTCTATTAATGTTTCAGATCCATTAGCCATATGTAATATCTCCTCATCCATATTACCAAAACTAATTTTCAAAATATTTTCAAAAATGAACTAAACTTATGATTCATATTATAATCTTTATTCAGTATTGCCTACCTGTTTCTCTAAACCATATCACTTCTGAGGACAGAGATCATGCGTCGATCACATTATGATCTCCCTAGGAATCTAGAACTCCACTCATTAGTGTACTTATCAATATACACTTACTGAACTCAATTGTCTTTCCTTTTTGCTGTTTCTGTGAAATCACAGTGCAATAAATATAGATTCCTAAAGTAATCTGTGTCAAACATTGGAGATATTTTCCACTGACAAACTTAAATAAAACAGAATAAAACAAAAATAAATAAATAAATAAATAAATAAGTAAGTAAATAAATAGAATAGCAAGCAGAGAGGACACTCTCACAAGACAACAAGGGGAGTTTCATGAGTGGAAGGATTTAACCTGAAAGGCAGGCGTCTCTGTGGGCCTCTTGGAACTCTGCAGCTGTACTTCTGGCTGCAGTCTACAGTTCACGAGATATTTTCTAAGTCTGTTGTTGTTATTAATTTGAGGAGAAGAGGTCTCTGTAGAGGAAAAAAATCCAAGATTTTTTGTTTCCTTTTCCATCACTCACAGTCACTGTAATGTCAACACCATTTAGGTCAAATTTCAGGCATTCAAAATGTGCAGCTTCATCCAGCTGCAAGAACTAAAACTTTGCAAGAGCACTACAGCCTGACCAATAAAATATGTCTGAGGGTGTTAGTAACAATTAGCAGGTGTGTACCTTCCCCAGAAAGTTTTCATATGACATGAAATGTATAAAGTAGTATACTTGGATTTTATAAGAATTACATATAAACAAATATATATCTGTTTTTACTAAAGGATCTCAAAGAACTGGAGTTATTCAACCATATGTGTTACAAAGAGGCACCTCAACCCTCATCAGAGATTCCTTCTTGGGTAAGGTCACTGGGCTCTGCTGCCCAATAACCTGCCCTTGAATCCCTTCTCTTCCATAACCAGAAGGATTAAAATCTTTTTCAAGTTACTTATTTTATCCAGCTTTTGGTTTCTTCACATATAAACTGGAGGTAATGATATCAAACTGATGGTGTTATTATGAGAATTCAACACAGTAACACAAGTATTGGTCCTACGCCAAGATAAGCAATCACTAAATGTTAGCAATTCTTTTTTAAATCATGTTATCATTATTAAACTACAGACCAACCGCTGTCCTTCTGCCTCTCTCATGTCTTCTCTTCTGTCTTCATCTTCACCATTTTGTCCAGTAGCTTCATCATGCACACTCCTTCTGGGCCATGAGCCACACCCTTGCTCTCTACTCTGCCAACACCCACACAATTAATCAGGTCCATAATGCACTTACAACCCGCTTACGTCTCCCCCCTTCTTTGTTCTCCAACTATTTCTACCTTACCAATCCCCACATTTCACTAACCCCTACTGCCCAATTTCTCTTCCCATGTTTGTAAACTGAAGCAAATCACTAGACAATAGTGACCAAGCCAAGTGACCTCAACTGGGCTCTCATTGTATCTCAGCAAATCTTTTATTTATCACTTGTTGACTCCCTATTGCATTCCTCGCCACAGCTGTTCCAAATGTTTCCGCTGCACTCAAGTCTCTAATCCCAGTGCTCCTCCCTGGCCTCTTAGCAGCACATAACCTCACCTCCTACTGAGAAAATTGAAACCATCCCAACCTAAGCTTACCCAGTTGCCTCTGCTTCAACTCAAAAAATCTGTGCATCTCTCCCTCTTTGCTTTTGCATTATCTTGAGGAAATCATTTCCTTTGCAAGAAAACAGCATCATGCTGTGGTGGAATGCGTTGTGTTGGAGTCAGACAAAGTTAAATACTCTTTGTTGACATGCTGTGACCCTGACAAGTTTTCCAGCTTCACAGCCTCAATGTCATGATCTCCAAAATGGATGTATAATTTTCTACCTCACAGGGTAATAAAGGGTGATTAACAGATTTTTGGCAGATTGTAAACATTTAAAAAATTATGGCTATTATTATTATTTGAGAAGCTGAAGCTCTTCACCTGCATTCTTGAGTCTATCCTAAGAAATATAGCAATGATGATAATGATGATGGTGATAAAGGTAAATAGTAATCTCCATGCCTTTTGTAGTAAGTTTCTTCCTCAATTAATCTTTATTCTTTCTTAATTCTGTAACCCAATCCAGTTCACTGAATATTTCTTTCTACTTTATATGTGGTCAAATATTCCTTTTCCTTTGAAAGAAAAATTAAAAGTCTGCCCTCCTTTCAAGTTAAGATTCCATTTTTCAAACTTTTTTTAAAAAAGATTTTATTTACTTATTTGACAGAGAGAGTGAAACAGCACAAGCATGGGGAGCTGCGGAGGAAGAGGCAGGGAACCCCATGGGGGCTCTATTCCAGGACCCTGGGATCATGACCTGAGCGCAAAGTAGACATTAACCAACTGAGCCACACAGGCACCTCTCATTTTTCAAGCTTTGGCCAAAATCCTTGAAAAAAATTTATGCCATAGCTCTCATTTTGTCTTTTCCAAATAGTTTTTAGAACTCTTTAATGTAACTTCCCTATCCTACTCCATCTGCTCCTTGAAAAACACTGTTGAACTCATACTCCTACATACTGAACACCATCATTTCCTCAGTTGCCAACCTCAGACTTTTGTAGCTCTTATTCTGATTCATGTGCTCCCTTCTGTGGTTTCTGTAACTTTGTACAAACATTGCTCTCTTCTTTCTCTTTAGCCTTTACATGCTATTATTGTTCATTCTATTGCCAAAATTTAGCTGTTCTTCAATGTTCAGTCCTTGGTTTTATTCCTGTATTTTTCCTGAGCAGTCATATTAATTCTAATAGCCTTAATGATTAGATTCTCATAGTGGATGCTTACGCTTGGGCAATTTTGTGTTCTCTGCCACATTTTTTTTTTTGTCTCCTTATCAATGTAAGACTACTTGTATTTTAAGTTTGTATTTGTTTAATGTTCCCTTTTCTACTTTTTTAAAGCTTCATGCTTATAACTGCGTGGAAGTCCTATCTAAATTAAAACTGAGCATGAAAATATATTTATCTTATTTCCTGGAAAAATTGCCTTTTCCTTTTAGATACTTAATACTATCAATAATTATTTCATATTCTAAGTTGGCCAAGTTTGAAATAGTGAAGGTATTAAATTGACAGCAACTAATCATTGATCTCTACTTTGTGGCAGATCTGGGCACACAGCAGCGAGCATGACAGAATAGTTCCCAAACAGTCTAATATGAGGATACTCACTGAACAATTAATACAAGTGTTAACAATATCAGAAAGGGGAGTAAAATATGCAGTAAAGTTTTAGATAGGAGTGAGACTTAATTAGTCTGGAAAGGTGTCACTGAAGGTTACCTGAAGGTAGAGCTATGCATAGTGAAGAAGCAGAGAAAGTTGAAGAATGAAAGCAGAAAGAAGGCTATCATGAATCCTTTAGTTTCTTTTTTAGATATTTGGTTGCTATGTATAGAGATGAAACTGATTTCTGAATATTGATTTTATATCCTTCAACTTCACTGGATAGTATTAATTAGTCCTAAATTTTTGGTGGAATCTCAGACTTTCCATATATAAAATAATGTTATCTGAAAACAGAGACAATTTTACTTTTTCTTTTCCAATATGGTTGCCTTTTATTTCTTTTTCTTGCTTTATTGCTCTGGCTAGGACTTCCATTACTGTACTGAATAAGAATTGGTGAGAGTGGGCACCCTTGTTCCTGATAGTATTCCTATCCACACTCAATAGGTAATGTATAGATTTGAGGAGGAAGGCACAAGGAGAGATTTTGCAGATCCATGCTTTGTTGTTGTTGGTCTAAACTGGGTGCAATAGAAGAGACACACGAGACAGCCTGAAGGTAGTTACTATGAACATATAAAGTGAGAGGGAAAAAAATGAAAGGATATTTGATATATAACTAGATTAAACATATTCAAATGAGAATGGGATTTGACTGGAGAGAAGGAGAATAATGAACTGGAAGAGGCTTGGAGATCATGAGGATCTCTGACTATAGTTACCAACTCTGATGTATTGAAATATGATACAGCAAGCAGTTTCCACTGTAGAAAAAGAATGACATCATGAGAGATACAGTTTCATATAAGGCAAATAGAAGGATGAAATACTTAGAAAAGATTATAATAATACTTCATTTTGCTCTGATATCTTTTTTTTTTTTTTTTTTGCTCTGATATCTTAATTGGTGTATAGCAGAACACACTTGTGAGAATGAAGGAATTATCAAACTTAGATCAATCATAAATTATTGACAATAATTTTTAAAAATTTATTTCTAATTGTTTTTAATTGAGGCAGCATAAGAAGTTGTTATAGTATTGTGCCTTTAGATAATAGTAAAAAAGTGGGAAAAAAAATCAAGAACCCTCAGATCTCCATGCTTCTTTTCTTTTATTCTAGAATTTAGATAAACATACAAACAGATGTTTATCTTGATAAAGTCGAAAATTATGAATTCTCTTCCAGATCTCAAGTTCAGAAATTTCAAAAATTTGAGCCACAGGAAACTGATGAAAGATTTACAGCAGGATATAATTGCTGAATTACATATGTTTGAGTAGATCATTCCAAAATGCTAAAAGAAAGTCAGGAATAAAATTATTATTCACCATATCGTTAAACTCTGAAGAATTGTAAAATAAAAATTTGTAGTAATAGTTAATATTTTTCTTCTAAATCTTGCCTTTATGGCAAGTGCTTTTGAGATCCACTTTATTGAAAAAATAATAGTTTTAATAATAGTTATAACTTTAAAAAAACACATTATACAATTTTTGAGACAAATGATGTTTGAAAATATAAACAGCTCTAGTTTGTGCTCTATTGGAAAGCAATAGCTCCTGATCTATTGATGTAATTTGTATTAACATGGATTAGGTGTGCTCATTATAGCTGGACTTATCCTAGTGTCCAAGTCTATATGGGCTCTTCACTATGGCAACAATGAGAAGACAATAGTTAGGATGATCACACTGAGCCACCCAGGCACCCCATGTCTGTGTAACATTGATAAGGACAAGGTACTTCTCTGAACTTTGCTGAACTTTGATGCACTTAGCCTATAGTGTTTTTTTTTTGTTGTTGTTTGTTTGTTTGTTTTCTGTAAAATGATAGTTCTTCCCAGTTAGATCAAAGGGTAGAACTGTAAATCAGATGACTTGCTGAAATTCTCTTCTTTTGTGATGAGCATTAGTCTGTGTCCTTTGTTAGGAAGCAGCTTAATAAGTGACTATTGTGAAAAGCACATTACCTGTGTCATCAAAACCCAGATTTCATCCACTTCTGCCATATATTATATGTATGACCTTGGACAAGTCATGAAAATTGCTAAATTTCAGCTTCTAGCATATAAAATGAAGATTCTATTAGTGTAAAAGTTGAGGTGAGTTTTAGAATTTATCCAATTATATATATATATATTTTTTGACAGATGGAGATCACAGTAGGCAGAGAAACAGGCAGAGAGAGAGAAGGAAGCAGGTGCCCTGCTGAGCAGACCTGGATCCCAGGACCCTGGGATCATTACCTGAGCCGAAGGCAGTGGCTTTAACCCACTGAGCCACCCAGCCGCCCCTATCCAATTATTTTATACTATTTTTCTATCACAAATATAAAAAAGTAAAAACAAATAACATTTAAAAATCTCATATTTCCAAAAAGAGAGAGAATAAAATAAATTTATCTTCACTGAGGCTGCAGTTTGGCAGTACTCAAGAACACTAATTCCAGAAATTCTAAAAACAAAATACAAAGCAGTAGATGGTATATACTATGCAAACAGTACTCCCCATACTGAACTTTCTAAAACATTACACAATACTTCAGGACTGTCTCCAACTAGCACAAAAGCTCAATATGGCAAAATGAACAGATCTGCTATATTGGATAACCAGCCTTCCACTTAACTGCCTTTAGCTTTGTTCTTGGGCAATACCACACACTAGTTCTTCTTTTCTTCCCAATAAGAGGCCTAATGGAATATAGTTGTCTATCTGTTGCACTGGTTTTGTGTCCCTTTTCACACATCTGCTCCCAAAAAACACACAAAGTGATCACATGGTAACTTTTGCAAGAGTAAATGACTTATATTGATTTGAGGTTATACATTGAGTCATTTGATTCATGTAAACATCCAATTTAATAAAATATTTATTTCACACCTAAGGAAATGCAAACTAAATTATGAAGCCTGAAAACTACTATAGGAAGGAGTGATTTTTAATTCTGAATTCCTGGACTAGCAAAATGCTCGTAAGTCCAATTTTGGCAATGCCTGAAATGGCATCCTCCTTAATAATAAATACTTACCTAGGATATCTCTGCGCATTATTCAAGCCAGTTTATATACATCAACTTATTAAATCTTCATAAAAACCCAATGATGACATTCCCTGCTGTGATCAACAAAATCTCAACTCCATCTCTGCCACTGTGAATAAATTCTAAATCTCTCTCTCTTTGCAGCATTCTCAAATTTCAAAGTACCTCTGGGAATCTATGATTGACTTAGCCTAAATTATGTGTCTAAAAGCTTAGCTGCAGGGAGTGAGAGATTATCTGCTCCCCATTCACCAAAACTCACATAATAAAGAGTTTTCCCTAAATAGGATGGTAGTTCAGAACTAGGTGGCCAAAACATGACAGATATCCTGAATAGATACCATCTTTTTGATTACTCAATAGGTACATGCCTCTAGCTTTCATAGTCACTTTACTGTAAAGACTCATATAATAATTCAAAGTTTCAGACAGATGAAAATATCTTCTCACACTGTCAAAAGTGAAGGAACACAGAGTCCAATTGCATATTATCTCTAACTCAGACTACAGAATCTGTAGGTGATAATCCCCTATTTTTTATCATGGCCCTATATCCTACAGTGTATGTACTAAATTAGGGATATAAATATGATAAATAAATCCTACTTACACATGGAGAAATAGATAAAGCAAACTAACTGTTGGGAAAATATGGTGTATTCTTAGGCACCAATCATCTTTGAATAACTTCCTTGTGTTTTAAAAAAATCAACACATTGCGAGTCATGTTATACTAAGTAGAACTGAAATTTTGAATTTCAGACTCGAGGAATGTTAATAGTAGCAAGATTATATTTCTCATGCTGAGGTGGTATCAGTATTGGTATTAATAAGAGACAATAAGCATTGTAGTAAAGTTGATTTTTTTTCATGTGATATTTTTAAAAATAAATAAATAAATTTATTTATTTGTTTGTTTGTTTGTTTGTTTGACAGAGATAACAAGTAGGCAGAGAGGCAAGTGGTGGGCGGGGTGGGAAGCAGGCTCCCTGCTGAGCAGAGAACTGGATGCAGGGCTCGATCCCAGGACCCTGGGATCATGACCCAAGACGAAAGCAGAGGCCTTAACACACAGAGCCACCCAGGCACCCCTCCATTTGTTGAGAGGAGGCCAAGAATAGGCTTTCCTATGAGGTATATTTGGAGCATATTTTTAGATATTCATCTACAAGTTTAACCTCAAATTTTGTTTCCTCCAATTATCTTACTGATCATGTTAAATTCTAATATTCTTTAATGTATTATATTTTTCTTAAACTAGCCACCACATTTCCACTTTTTTAACTATAAAAATGACTGAGAGAATATTGGCCCTGGAAGTGGTCAAAGGTAGTAGGCATTCAATGATAAGAATCCAAGATATGTTGTTTGATATGCATGGAACTCAACCTACTAAGAAAACAACCACAATCGGAGAACAGTTCTCTAACAGTCCCTGACATGCAGTGGCAAAACAGTGTCTTGTTATTACCTGTGTTCTCCTGGGCCCAGGAATTTAAGTCTTGATTAAATAGCTGTTATGATTAAATAAAATGTTGATAATGAAATTCTAGAATCATGGTGTCAGCTTTCCTTTTTGTAACTGACTTGTGGGGACAAAGAATGAGAACAAAGCCCTAATTCTTCAGGACCCTATTGAATAAGTCTTTATCACTTGTAGCAGAAGCTTGAGGAAGCAAAATGAGTTAGCAAAATAAAATATTAATTATACTTGCAAACATATCCGTTGATCTTAGGAAACAGGTGGCGGGCAGTGAACTGAGAATTAGAATAAACTCATTAAGATTAGGTTATATGAAGGAGTTCACTATGAGCCACTAAATCCTGTGGAGATTCTCTCATCTGAGAAAGCAACTAGTTTCTTCTTGCCTTGTTTGAGGGCTCTGTAATGAATGCCTAAGGCATTTACCCTACAAGGACAAAACAATTTTGTTAAGTGTCCCATTTTTACCACATGGCATTACTTTCAAACATATAACTAGAATTCAGCTCCAACCTTCTCTGGGAGGAGAGTAGAATTCCAAACCTAGATGAAATGGTTTATATATCAAAAGTCTCAATTCCAGTTTGTTAATATAGTGAATGATATTATTTGGTTATTGAATTGTAAATTATTTATGGATTCTTGGGATAAACTATACTTTATATATTTATGGATTTGTTCTCTAAAATTTTGTTAGAAATTTTTGTATCATGTTTATAAGGGATATTAGTCAACATTTTGCGTTCTTGCCATCTTTGATTTTGATAGCAATTGAAAAGCATTTCTCTTCAATTTTCTGAAAAATTGTGTGTAATTTAGAATTATACTTTCCTTAATTTTTTGTTTTAATTCACCTAATTTGTTTTAATTCACTAAATATTTAATTCACTAAAGCAGTCTGTATTAAGTTGATGGTCATTTAAGTTTGACCCCTTTCTTTACTCCTCTCTTCACCACATTTTAGGTATTTGGTGTCATATTTTATATCCTTTTATGAGTTCCTTGATGGATTTTTTTTTTTTACAGAAATATTCATCTTTATTGCTTTTCTGTTTCCTAGCTTCATTCTGTCATTTTTGGTCTTGTGTTTCTACTCAGAGTCCCCTTCAGTATTTCTCACAAGCATGGTTTAGTGGTCATGAACTCCTTTAGTTTTTTGTTTGGGAAACTCCTTATCTCTCCTTCTATTCTGAATGATAGTTTTGCTGGATAGAGTATTTGTGGCTGCAGGTTTTTTCCCTTTAGCATTTTGAATATATCATGCCAGTCCTTTCTGGCTTGGAAAGTTTCTGATGAAAAATCTGCTGATAGCTTTATGGGGGTTTCCTCTGTATGTAACTCTCTTCTTTTGCCTTGTTATTAATATTTTTTCTTTATCACCATATTTTGTGACTTTAATTACAATATGTTTCAGTGTGTATAGCTTTTGTTGATTTTGTTGGGGGCTCTCTGAGCCTCGTGGATCTGCATATCAGTTTCTTTCCCCAGATTATGACAGTTTTCAGATATTACCTCTTCAAATGAATTCTTTATCCCCTCTTCTCCTATAATATGAATGTTATTATGTTTGATGGAGTCATTGAGTTCCCTAAGTCCACTCTTGTTTTGCATATTTTTTCTCTCTTTTGTTCAGTTTTACTACTTACCATTACTCTTTCTTCTAATTCATTCCTCTTTTTCTGCTACCCTGTTGTTCATTACATCAAACATATTTCTCATTTTGTATATGGAGCACTTTATCTCTGCCATGTTATTCTTTATCTCTGTGTTAATGGTCTCACTGAGGTCCTTCACTCTTTTCTCAAATCTAGTGAGTATCCTTATGATCAATGCTTTAAATTCTCCATCAAGCATGTTACTTCTATCTGTTTTTCTTATATCTCTGGGTGTGGCCTTATCTTGTTCTTTCATTCAGGACAAATTCCTCTGTCTTCTCATTTTGTCTAAGTCTCTGTGCCTGTTCCTGTGTGTTAGGAAAGTCATCTATATCTCCCATTCTTGAGGGTAATGATTTTATGACGAAGAGGTCCTGTAGTACCCTGTCATGTAGAATCTCCTGTTCCCCAGGGCCTGGTGCTTCAGGGAGTGTCTCCAGTGTAGGTTGCATGTGCTCTACTGTTTTGTCCTGGCTCCTTTATCCTTTAGGCCAGTAATCTGCAGAGGTTCTCTTTTCCTATCGTGGGGATTGTTTAGTCTCTGGCCTGAATATATCAAGTCTTAACTAGCTGTACTCTGATCTGCTTGTAAAATGAGACCCATCACTGCTGCCACTGAAACCGAGGCCTCACAAAACTCCCAGGTGGGGAGATGCAGTGTTGGCAGGGGTTTGGGCTAGTCTTCCAGGGGAGGGGAGTCCACTGTGCTGGGGCTGAAGCAAATATGACTGGGAAGGGCAGTTCTTCTGGAGCACAATGGAAGGTGGTGCTTGGTGTAAGCAAGTAGCGAGTGTCAGTGCTGCACTGGTCACTGCAGGTGGCTCTGTGCTTATGCTGAGGGGCAGGAGGGGAAATGACACTGGTGCCATGTCCTTTGTTCCTAGAGGGATCTCTCTATGAATTCTGCCTTTACAGGACATGCTCCATATTGGACAGCTAATCTCTCCCCTGAGTGCCCCAGTGATTTTCAGCTCACTGTTTCTACACTATGTCTGCATGATATTTGCCCTGCCTTTTCTTCAAGAATAGCCCCAATGTCCTCTGAGTTCATCCACAACCAAGAATGTTGATCTTTCAAAACTCTAGGCTTTAAGTCCCGCTAGATGCAAGCACTCACAAAATTCGGACTGTCTCTCACTTTCCAAGCCAATTGCTATGAGGATTTGTTTTCTCTGAGCGCCCCTGTGTACTAGTTTGTTTCTCATCCTTCTCTGTGACTGGCTCCTTTGGCTCCTTTGCTACCACAGGGGCCATGATCTGTTTCTCTCCCACACTGCATCTCTGCACTTCCTACCTTCTTCCATGTGGCCTCTTCTCTACCTTTAGTTGCAGAGTTTGTTCTGCCAGTCTTCACATAGATTTCTGTGGTATTTAGGATGATTTGATAGTTGTTTAGTTATATTTGTGGGACAGGGTCCTCCTATTCCATTGCCGTCTTCCCTTCCCAACTGTTTTATTGTTTGCACTCTTTCTAGTAAACTATCTTTGTTCTCCTAAACATAATGTGTTTTTTCTCTCTGTCTGATTTGAAGATTTTCTCTTTATCACTGCTTTGGTCCAATTTAATTAAAATTTATCTTGATTTTTAAAATTATATATTCAATACCTATTCTGAAATATCCTTAATCATATATTCTACTAGTAATAAAAACCAATTATATTTTTACAGATATGATTGTGTCCCCAAATGTTAATTCTGATCTTAACATTACTATCTACTTATTGTAATGCTTTTAACTGCTCCTTAGAAACTATTAGAATAAGTTTAGTATCTGAAGCATTCAGTGTTCAAATCATTAATTAATGATGCTATGATGATTTAGTAAGTGATGCTTCAATGTTTCATTTAGCTGGACTATATTTCTAATGTTCTTGGACTTAGTGGAGATTTTCAGAACTATTAAATTTTTGGATAGCTTAATCAATCTGGAAATTTTTATGTCATTATGTCTTCAGATATTCTTTCCTGCCACCTCCCTTTCCCTACCTAAGCCAAATTTTATGCTTCCAATTGCAATTATAATTTTTCAAATTTGTCCCAAAGCTCATGAATGTACTGTCTTTAGTTATAGATCTTTTCCCTATGTATTTCATTTTGTGTAATTTCTGTTGCCGTGTCTTCGTATTCACTAATCATTTCTTCTGCAATGCATAGTTTGCTGTTAATAACAGTCAATGCATTTTTCATCCCAGACACTGTAGTTTTCACTTTTAGAAGCTTGGCTATATTTTTATGTCTTTTCTGTCACTACTTATGTATTCATTTTTTCCTCTAGCTTTTTGAACATATGGAATACAGTTGTAATAACTGTTTTAATGTTCTTGTCTGCCAATTCTAACATGTGGGTCAGTTTCAATTGATTTCATCTTCTCCTCATTATGGATTGCATTTTCCTGCCTGTTTGCATGCCTGATAATTTTTTATTGGACATCAAGCACTGTTAATTTTACCTTGTTGGGTGTTAGATATTTCTGTAATCCTATATTCTCAATCTTTGTTCTCGGATACATTTATGATACTAAGACCTAGTTTGAGACTTTAGAACCTTATATTTAAGATTTGGTAAGGTCTGGAGCAGTGCTTAGTGTATAGCTAATTATTCCCCAGCACTGAGGCAAGATTCTTCTGAATACACTACCAAATGTTCAGTGAATTATGAGGGTTTCCAATCTGGCTGATGGAAATACAGTTTGTTCCCAGCCCTGGGTAAGCTCAAGTTACTATATTCTAATCCTTTCAGGTGGTTCATTTCCAAACCTCAGGTAGTTTTTCACATGCTTACACTGATCAGTACTCTGATGCACCCTTGAGGAATCCCTCTACAGATCTCTAGAATTCTCTGTGTGCAGCTTTGTTATCCAAATACTCTATCTTATGAAATCTAGCTACCTTGTTTTCCCTGGACTATTAGATCTGTCTTCTGCATCAGGAAGTCTGCTTAGCTCTATCTGGGTTTCTCCTTTTCACTCTGTAACCTGGAATTTCCCACAAGTAAGTAAACTTCGGCAGTTTTAGGGTTCACCTCATTTGTTTTCCCTATCTCAACGGTCTCTGTTTTCTGTTGTCTCGTGCCCAATATCTTGAAAAGCATTGTTTTATTTATTTTGTTCAGGTGTTTCTCTTAGGGAGGAAGATAAATCCAGTCATATTAATTGCATATTAGCCACACATACTGGTCAGAAACAAAAACTTCTCTCAAACAGATATTTAATAACTGGCACTGTCCCCATGTTGTCTTTCCAGTTCATGGAATGAGAGCAATTTTGACCACTGAAATTTCCTGGAATTTACCCTACCTTTCAAAATTGCAAGCTAAAAGTAATGTTATACTCCTGGGGGAATCAATGATTAATGACATCATTAAAACTTTAAAAGATGCAAGAATTAAGATTCCTATTATACTTTCATTTAAGTAGACTATTGGCTAGTACAGGTGATGATTATTCATAGCATATGCCAGACAGTTATTATAAGCTTAATCAGCTGTTTACTCCAATTGCAAATCAACACAGATCCCAGGACCCTGCATTTATTAATCTTTCAAATACTATAGTGGAAATATCATTCCAATAGGACTTGACAATTCAGAATTACCAGTTGTCATGGATGACTTTGTAAGTTATATTTATGAATAGGGAGATGAATCCTGGAGCCTGACACCTTTTTAAAGTTGCCAGTGTTCTAATAGTTCTGCCATGTAGGTTAGTTACTATATGATGAAAAAAAAATTACTGCATTTTAGTATTATTCACTAGGTATGTTTCTTGGCATTTGAGAGGTTACATATACCACTTTGGATATAATGTTCAGAACAGACTCATCTATCAAGTTGACCCTAAAATCTGCCAACTTTGAGTAAAACCTACAACAAGATAAAACTCTCCAGCTGGTCCAGGCTGCAATGTTCTGCCACGTGGACCTTTCATAGTTCAATAGCACTTCTGTATGTATTAATAGGAGGCACTTCAGTTTGTGCTTGTATTTTGAAAAAGTAATCAAGGCATGTAAAGGCATAATTGTTTTTTAAAAAAATGGTTCAAGGAAAGGTCAGGGGTGAAACACATACCAAAAAAGGCACACAGGAGACAAAATTAGGGGAAGAATCAAGAAAATGAAAAAATAGAGGGACACTGGATTTTTCTGGATGCACATTCCAATCTAAGTCATACTCCAAACCCAAACTCCATCTGTCCACCTTAGTTTTCTGGAACAAAATCCCACTCATTCAGACCCACCCGTCCTCCACAAACAACTCCTTTTCCCCAGACAATCTTACCTCCCACACTTAGAGCAGCATCACATATCACTTGGAATTTGTAATGATTTTTTTATTTTGCACATCACTAAAACATTTGCCTCTTAGGCAACAGGATAATCACTTTGCTCTCTGCCAAATTATGTACTTCTTTTTCTCATCTGAAGGAAATAAATAAATAAATACATGACAGAAGAAACTTGACAGCACTTACATCATCTCCAGGCAGTACATACAAAATGTGTATCTGTGGACTCTAAAGGAAGGACAATATAATTAGGAATTTTTTGTAAATGGAAGTCAAGAAATAAAAAAGGTTGAGCATTAAACCCATTTATTTTTTTAAAAAAGATTTTACTTATTTATTTGATAGAGAGTGGGAAAGAGTGAGAGAAAGCACTAGCAGGGGGAACAGCAGAGGGAGAGGGTGAAGCAGGCTCCCCACTGAGCAAGGAGGGCAATATGGCTTGCTCCCAGAACCATCGAATCATGTCCTGAGCCAAAGGCAGACGTTTAGTCGACTGAGCCATCCAAGCACCCCAGTTCGTTTACTTTTAATGATACTGTGCTAGAACTATTTGAAGGGGTTGGGGGAGAAAGCATCTCTGTCTTCAAGAGGAGCCTTTGGAAAAATAGATTTCTTAAAAGGATCTCAGATGGATCTCTTTTGAACATATGTTATGTGCATACCTAATAAGTATATCTAACTTTTCAGGTATAAATAAACATAAAACTTCATAATGACCTTCTCTGTGGTATTTTAAATATTTAAATACCAGTACTTTTTTAAAAATTAAGAAAATCACGCAGTAGGCTGTAATACTGATAATACTCACATTCTTAACTTTAAATTGTAATGCCTTTGGACACTACTTGATAAGATCTTGGTCTTAACAGTCTTAAGTGTTGACACTTTCAACATTACATGCTGAAAACACATTAAGTACAATATTTTTGTTCATACTTTATATGATGAAAAACAAAATACAGTATCTTTTTACTCATGAAATAAAAGTTCAGTAAAGTAGACAGACACTTCTGAAAATGCAGTTAAATAAGTATTTATCAAGTATTGCTATCAGTTTACTTTGTCGGTAAATGTCTCGGAAGAAGAACATTTTTGCAAATATCTAGAATTCCATTATACAGAAACCTAATTTGTTGCTATATGACTTTTTTCAAAATAGACTTTCTGCTTCTATTCATCAGTTTTTGCAAGAGCATGTAGTTCTTATAACCTATTCTAGAGAATTGGGCAGATCTGGATTTGACATCTAGCATTTTCTTGTTGTTGTTTACAATTAGATCAAATTATATAAACAATTTTGCAAATGGCAGTGGGAATCTGCAGCGCCTACCTGATAGATTAATATGCTTGGCTTTGAACCTAGGTCATAGTAACACACTTCAAAATGCTTGAGATTTCGGAGGGATAGAAGGGAACAGGTGGAAGTCTAACTGCTCCTGGGGGAACACTGAGGTATCTTGATCTGTATAAAATACAGCACACTGGATTGATAAGGCACACTGCTCAGAACCATTTTTTAAGAAAAGTGTTTATCTAATTTGCTATATCTGGTCTTTTATACGCACACACACACACACACACACATATAAATGTATGTATGTATATATATAATGATTTAAATGTCAGAGAAGTTCACTATAGTTAGATAACTCTCTTTAATAATGACCTGTTAGAGTTCTTGGTAATTTATAAGGACGCTCAACTAATCAAGCATGAATACACCATACTTAGAACTCACATAAATATACAGGAACTATTAAAAAATACATAGAAACTAAAATGATGTATCAGAATCCTGCAGCATAGTTCTATTATTAACCAACATCTCACTAATAAACTTGAAAAAATGAAGCATGTAGCCAGGAATAGCTAATGTAATAGTTTTATTTGGACTAACCAAGATTCTCTTGCTATTTTCTGGACCTCCTGTGTGGCCAACTCTGACCCTTGATGTTCTTTGAATGTATTACTGACAGAAAGTAAACATTCCATAAATGTCAGTGCTTATTATTGTTATTTGAACTGCTCTACTTATTGATGATATGTTTTTATTTTTATGTGGTTGATAAAAATTCATGTTCTAAATACAAAACACAATTATTCTCCTCATTATTCTAATTTAAGTCACATACATACGAGAAACAAAGGAGGCACAACTGCTCTAGAACAAAATGTGTTTGGCACATGCATGTCTGCAATTCATTGAGGAAATACTTTCCAGGATTGTGAGGAGAATTGTTTTTTTTTAATTAATTTTTAATTTTTTTAATAAACATATAATATATTTTTATCCCCAGGGGTACAGGTCTGTGAATCGCCAGGTTTACACACTTCACAGCACTCACCATAGCACACACCCTCCCCAATGTCCACAACCCCACCCCCCTTCGCCCAACCGCCCTCCCCCCAGCAACCCTCAGTTTGTTTTGTGAGATTAAGAGTCACTTATGGTTTGTCTCCCTCCCAATCCCATCTTGTTTCATTTATTCTTCTCCTACTTCCTTCACCCCCCAGAGGAGAATTGTTTTTAACTCACCTAGTTTTGATGGAAATAAGATTATCTTCCACATTTGGTGTTTGGTCATTGGGTACCCAAATTTGGCTGTACATCAAAATCACTGGAATAGTGTTCTGAAACTCAAAGATTTCTGATTCTGTAAGTCTGGGGTGGGGCCTATAATGACTGAACTTTAAACAATTTTTCATATGATTTTACTATATAGTAGGAACCAAGTATCAAAAAAAACTGGTCTAAAAGTCATTTAAATTTTTACAAATAAACCCTCTCATACAAGATTCATTGTCATGACCATACTCAAATGATCCCTTATTCCAGGCATTTGCATTTGCCCTTTGATGGTATTTGGTTATTTCACACAATTATAATCAGATAATTATGGGTTATACTTGAAATCTGATTTCTTAAGAGGTACCCTATTTCTACCTCCATCCCTGCAGATTTACAAGAAAAGGCATGGATCACATAGCTAATGTTTTCTTAGATGAATTGGGAAGAATTACCTATCACAGAAATAGACAAAGCTTAACTTCATCCGAAGAAAACTATTTTGTTCTAAGGTAGACAAAGTCACTCATATCTAGAACACTGACACGATTAAAAAAAAAAAAAAGTTTGAAACAGCAGGAACAAAATGTTTTTTAAAGCTTAATTTACCCAGAGTGATGTTCTGATAAACCTCACAGTACATAAAGAAGCGATTCATGCCTACATTTAGCTTTCTTTTTTCTTTCCTTTTTTTAAAAGATTTTTTAAAATTTATTTGACAGAGCAAGAGAGAGAGAGAGAGAGAATGCACACAAGCAGGGGGTGTGGGAGAGGGAGAAGCAGGCTCGCCGCTGAGCAGGAAGCCCCATGTGGGGCTCAGTCCCAGGACCCTGGGATCATGACCTAAGCCAAAGACAGGCACTTAACTGACTGAACCACCGAAACATCCCTATTTCTAGCTTTCTGCTTGAATTGGGAGGTCTGGGATATCTGTACGACATGGTCAATGGTTTGGTCGCAATATCAAGGATCAGACTTGTGGTTACCTAAAGGACTCCTAAGGTTACCTAAAGGGTTACCTAAAGAATTACCTAAAGGGTTACCTAAAGGGCTGGAGGACACTGTCAAGAGTTTTAACTGGGTGGGCAGACCAGGAGAAAGATGAGACCCAAGGTAGACTTTCACTAGTAACCCAGACAGCAGTGTAAAACTCTTCCTCTCAAGGCAATGTCATTGCTGGTTCTGAGAGAAGCTTATTTCTTTGACAACAGCCCTGGACTGAAGCAAAGAAAAGCTGTTTTCATTTATTTGAAAACAGTATGGCCCTCTTCATTACAATAGCTTTTTCCTTCAAACCGAGGGTTGCAGACAGCAGATTCTATGCGGCTCCAACAACGACACATTTCATCAGGGGGCAATGTTCTCTCAGTGTGTTGAAAACTCCCTGGGGTAATACCCATCCCATAGCTTGGATTCTGTGGAATGGCTTTCCAAGACTTCTTGATACTCACTACTCCTATGTTATATTACCTAGCATTATAGCAGAGGGTCTGTTCGGATGTCTAATTGTTTTTGACATTGTTTGCAATTTAAAAAGAGAAATGAAATTAATTTCTATGTGGCATTGTCAAAAGCATCATTCATTATTTCTAAGACTTTACAATAATAAATAATTTACTGAATATCACTTTCACCTGATGGGAAATTAATATTCATATAATGCCACAAGACCCTGTTTGAAAAGGACCTAGGTGTAAAGTAGATTCTCTTTCATTTCCTCTTCTGTGGTACTGATTTTGATTGTGGAACAGAAGGTATGAATTTATTACATGATGTGTGATTGAGTAACAGCTGTCAGTAATTGAATGCAGCAAAGTTTGTAATGAAAACTTGAGTCATGAAAAATTTACCTGAGTTTTGTTTCACTACAAAGACCCCAAATCAATCTAGGTTATTAAAACATCTGGCTCAAGTTTTCAGTTTTTGCCATTGTGAAAACTCTCCCTCAAATAGCTATTTATACAAGGGGAAACCACTTAATTTTTTTGTTGTTATTGTTCATGAATTTGTGGATTAGAGTTGCTTTTCTGCACAGTGATAGAATGTTGTGTTAATACATTTTATATTGAGATATTTGCACTTCCCTGAAACATAGACCCAGATGGTTAAAATTATTTTTTCTAGGAACGAATCTTTGTGAATAAAATAGCACATCAGCTTTCAGGGTTTTAAACTATATATATGTATACACACACACACACACACACACACACATCAATTTATTTATTTATTTATAAATATTTAACATTATGTATTTATATATAAATACACATATTATGTATATTATTATATTATGTGTATTTATATATAGTTATACATATTATGTATATCATACATAATTATGTATAATTATATACATTATATATAATTATATTATATATAATGTATACTATATATAATGTATATTATATGATATATATGTGTGTGTGTATATGTTAGACAGGATTTTTCAACTGTTAAACTGTTGACATTAGATTTCAAAGTATTCTTTTCTCCAATGAAGAGGGGATCTTGCCCAATATTTTAAACCTTGTTAAAATTTGCCCAAATAAGAGACCAATTTTAGGGAGTATATGTTACCATTAAATGAAAAGTCAAGAGATCTGAATTCTTCAATGAATGCCTAAATAATACTTTTACATATCTGCTTTATTACTCTTTTAAAAAGGAAGACTATTACCTGAGAATCAGAATCAGAGCTATCAAGATAGTATAAAGCTTTCTGAAATCAGGTAAATATTATTGTCTCCAGCATAGAGAGGAAAAGTCCAGAGTGAGGAAATACACAGAATATTAAAATTCAGGTGTCCAAATTTATGAAGAATATAACAGGATCACTGGGTGTGACAAATGAGGTAAGTATAGCAACCTCATATTTTGTTAAAAATCAGTGTTACATTCCTCATCTGATTCACCTTAATAACCCATTACACAAGTAAATAAACATACATATTCCACAAGGTTTCATTATCTTTCGGTTTCTGGAACAAGAATTTTCCAAGAGTTATTTTTATGATGAGGGTAACATTCAGATGCAAGTGCTTACACTTTATAACAATGTCCTTCCATTTCAGGACTGGAGTTATTAAGCTGATAGAAGCTTGATTCAGATAGATATATGAACATCCACAGAGAATATTTTAAAAGAGGTATTAAAATAATTGTCAATAAGTCATCTACATGTAAACAGTTTCCCTTGCCTTACATAGCAGGAAAAGACAAGTTTATGGGCTAAAGATAGATTTAGAACCACTGACTGAAGAGGGTAGGCCACTGACAAAAGGTTATGCACACAAAGTGTGACTTAAATTTAATATAATCAGATTTAGTTCTTTGTTCTCAAGGGCTACACTTTTACAGTTAGACAACCCTCAGTGGGACCTATTTTATATAATAGGAAAATAATAGATTGGATAAGATAGTTTTAACTGCCAGGCAAAACTATCTAATTTAACTATAAACTGTTATTATTAGCAAAATAAAGTTTTGAAAAAATCAACCCTTTAGCAGCTAATAAAGACAATAGTGGTTTCTCTTTAATATGCCCTATCATCATTAAATGGTTCAAACAAACTGAAAAATTTAAAGGAAAATATTATAAACTTTACTTTACAAACCCATTCAGGTTCAGGGTGCCTAACATTGTACTATTTGTTTTGGATCTTTTATTATCTTTGAACTGTTAATGCCTCCCTGATTTTTCTGCCCCCTGTCTCTCACCTGAGGTATTCAGGAACCTTTACTGCCTTCTTTAACTTTCTAGTCAAAATTCAAGTGCTTTTAATTTAACCCACAAGGCCATTCATGCTGATAACCCTACCACTCTAATTTAACATCCTGTTACTCTCCTACCTGAATTCTTACTTGAATTACATTTTCCTCACTAGTCTATGTGATTCAACTGCCTCTATTCCGTGTTCACCTGGAACCCTGCAAATGCCTTTATCATAGCTACTGTCCCACTAGATTATAAAGATACATTCACTTACCTGTGTTACCTAGTTTAGTAAGTTTCCTCGGGATAGAGATTACATAATTATTGGTCCAAATACTCATAAAAAGTTTAGTGCTTGCTTCATAGGTATATTTGTTAAATGGACATTTCTATATGTAAAATATCTGTATTAAAGCCCAAATTCTCAAAAAGTGCATGGATGCTTGCTAAATGAAGAAGGTTCTAGTATCATTAAGAACTAAACAAGCACTGAGTAAACTTAAGGCTTGAAGAGAATAAGAGTGGACATTCAAAATTATTTTAAAATGAGAAGATACCAATTTTATGTTTAGTTACTGCTTTATATCCCCAACTTTAAATGGAGATTATTAGTAGCTGCTTATGTGAAATTAATATTTATAAAATTCATATATATTTATATAAAACAAATATAAGCTGCTAATCAGATATCTGATTTGTACATTCCTAATAATCTATTTTCTCTCCAAAATGGAATGGTCAATTAGATGGTTTTGAAAAGATAAACCACCTTAATTTTTTCACTTTTACATTTTTGTTGGTCTCAGCTCACTTCTCCTTTTCCTACTAATTACCGTAGACACCCTGGAAAGATTGTTATGGCAAGTAATGAAGTTTTAACTGTAAGGTGTTCACCCCAAATTGAATAAATAATTTGAAAAATTCCATGCCTTGAACAACAAGACCAGCTTTATTATTCAAAAATGTTCTGCTTTTACGGATGCTTTATTGCTTCACATGAAAAAACGGGTGGAAAAAAAAAAAAACCAGATACATTCTAGGAACTAATTTTCTCTAAGCTGTGCTTCAGTGCTTTAAAAGAGAGAAAGAAATATATACGGGAACAGCTGTTACTGCTATATCAAAGTACTAAAGTGCTGGCTTCATAGGGTCCTAATTATTGGTAGTTTACCATAGCACTAGCCTTAGCTTCTGCAAAAGCGCTAGCAGAATTGACAGCAGGAACACACATGATTTATTCATTAAGAATGATCTATAGCTTCCTGCATTTTAAGCTCCGGCACAAACACTGTACAATGCCATGTCATTCAGCAAGAACTGGTCTGAGACAGGAAGCACTTTAGCATGTTTACAGAAATATCTTTTAAAACAGACTTAACTATCAGACAACCCCCTTGCAAAGCCCTCACCCTAAGAAACTCGGGTAAAAGATTATCACTCCGCACTCACAAAAATCAATTTTGGAGACTGACAGTTGTTCCAGACTGATGTTGGATTTCCTTTTTTCCTTGAATTAAATTTCCTGTAGACTGTGAATATGCTAACATTCACCAGGTGCTTTTTCCTGACTCCAGTGATTTTTTTTTTAAGCCATTAAAAATTTCCCTTATGTTTTTATCAAGTATCCTATGTATACAATGGAGAAGACTGTGATGGATCGTTGTTTAAGAAACTAACAATTGGTGAAAGGCAAGCCTGCCAATTTTTATATAGATAGTAATAGTGATAACATTAGTAATAATATGAAGGAACAGTTGAGGGCACAGTGAAAACCAGGCATCTGCTTAGCACTTTGCATGCATTACCCATTTAATCCTCAACTGAAACTCTAAAAAATAGTGTTCTCTCCAGTAACCAAACCTCCCACTGAGGCTAATATATGCTGAGTATCTTGCCCAAGGTGACAGGAATTTCAAGAGCAGTAATCGACAACAAACTCTGAGAAACCAAGACCTGAGTTCCCAATTGCTATGTAAAATTACATTCTTGTTTTTTTTAATATTTTATTTATTTATTTGACAGAGATCACAAGTAGGCAGAGAGACAGGCAGAGAGAGGAGGAAGCATGCTCCCTGCCAAACAGAGAGCCCGATGTGAGGCTCGATCCCAGGACCCTGAGATCATGACCTGAGCCGAAGGCAGAGGCTTTAACCCACTGAGCCACCCAGGCGCCCCTACATTCTTACTTTTAATAGTCCTCTCATTCTATGAGGAAGTAATACATGAATCCATCACCTAAGCAAGAGAGATTATTTCTATGTGAATGATTTTCAAAGTTGTCTCCAAATCCTAGCACTTTCCTAAGCTGCTGATCTGCGCTTCCCAAAGCCTAAACCGCTCTGACGTCACTGTTGCCCCTTTATACCAACACTGCCCCCACCTTCATCGACTCCCACGTGCTTCATCTTTTCTCCAAACCAATTCAGACTTCAAACAAAACTTATCATGGATCTTCCCCAAACCTCAGATGGAATTCTTTCTTTGATTTGACCAGCCACCGACAGAGGAGATGCAGCAGAAGGATGGCTTCGGAGGTCGCAGTGGAAGCACTGTCGGGGCCCCTGTCGCCGGTCTCTGTTCTCACTCACTGCTGTGCTCTTCCCTCAATTCCCAGCGTCTCCCGACGACGCATAGGTACTTGTGCTCTGGTGTCTCATCCTTCTCTCCTCGTATAACGTGCTCTTGGTGAAGGATCCGAAGCAAATGAATGAACCAGCAGTCTGGATGCCTGCTCCCATTTACTTTTAGTCCGTTCCTTCTGTATTTGAATTGTAAGAAAGGACTAAAAATATGCATCGAATGATAGATTTTTATTTATCACAATCCTAATGGGTAAAGTTTCACTGAGGGAAGAGCCCTTTGCTTATCTTATTTTACACATGGAGCACATTGATAGATACTTCGTCGTTAGTACATTCTCCATAGAAGACTGAAGCAAGACTAGAAAAGAGATTGAGATGTGAGAAATCTCCAAGAGTTGGTTCTCTTTCTATTGTGTCTCCTACGCAGTGATGACGGAGGTCATCGGAACAGTAACTGAAAGAGACCCTCCTGCGTTAAAAATGAGGCTCCTTGAGAATCTCCAAGTGGATGAATGTATTTTAAGTGGTTGGAGAAGAGGCAAATCAAAAAACAAATTGGATTTTAAAATCATTAAGCACCAGGAATGTTAAAGAGTCTGGGGATACAAATGTACATAATAAGAATTTTACATTTTTAATAGTATCATGCTCAGCTCCTGAACATTTCTTGAGAAATTCTCTCAAATGTACAGATTTGTCTGGTCATGTGTGATTGTCAAATCACCTGGGGATGTAATGCTTCTTAATAATCTCTGACTTTTGGGGCACCTGGGTGGCTCAGTGGGTTAAAGCCTCCATCTTCGTCTCAGGTCATGATCCCAGGGTCCTGGGATTGAGCCCCGCATCAGGCTCTCTGATCAGTGGGGAGACTGCCTCCCCCCCCCCCTCTGCTGGCCTCTCTGCCTACTTGTAATCTCGGTCTGTCAAATAAATAAATAAAATCTTAAAAAAAAATAATAATCTCTGACTTTTCCTTAAGCAATTTTCTTTGTCTTCCTCAAAAACTATTTCAAACTTTAAAGTTTTCCTACAAGCTTTTCCTTCTCCTATTCCCTCTCAGTGCTCTTTGTAAAGGTATTGGGAAAGTTCTCAGCTTACGTAATATAAAGATGATGTTTGGGAAAGAAATCTCTCTGAAGTCACCCGGAAACACTTCACACAATGTGTATGACTATTTATATTCATTAAAAAATACATAGTGGCAAGACTGAAAATGAAGGGACTTGATGAAATTTTACTCTAATTCTCATATTCAGTTACTGAGACATTTTAGAAACTGTTCTGTTTTCCTTAGTATCAGTTTTTAACATCTTTTCAGTGCAATTCTTTTAGAACTTATAAACCCTTACACAAAATTTAGTACCTGATGGTATACTATCAGATAGGATTCTCTACTTATTTTCTGTTTTCAAGCTTCACTCTTCAATGAGATTGCAACTTTTTGTATGTTTCTCAGAGTAGCTGGCATAGTGTTAAGCAGGTGGCCATCAGGGCTTATTTAAGAAACCTGTCTTTCGGGGTTCCTAGGTGACTCAGTCAGTTGAGTGACTGACTCTTGGTTTTGGCTCAGGTTGTGATCCTCAGGGTCATGAGATTGACTCAGAATCTGCTTGAGATTCTCTCTCCTTCTCCCTCTGCCCTTCCCACTCATGCTCTCTATCTCTAAAATAAATAAATAAATCTTAAAAAAGAAAGAAATTTGCCTTTGTCTTAGCTTTATTTCTGTCATAATGTTAGCTGATAATCTGATATGTAATGAGAACTTACTTGGTTAGATTTAAAAGGGTAGAATTTCTGAAACAAAGCCAAACTTTATGCATAAGTTGAAGGATTTGCCCTCTGAATTTCATGAATATCCTGTGACTTTAATGCTATATAGTAACTGGTCTTTTTTATTATCTATTTGGATTACTGACTGCACTGCATAAATATATGTATGTGTTAAATACATACATATATATATATATGTACATATATATATTTAATTTCTACAATTCCAAAGAAAATTTCCTTTAAAGAATTCTATTTTTAAAAATTATTTAATTTCAAAGACTAGAAAAATAATTTAATGTAAACATGTAGTTCATGATCAATATATGTGGAATATAAAAAGTCTGAAGCATGATAAACACTGCACAGTAGGTTTATATATTCATTTTTGTGGTTTATGGGTAGTTTATTATCTACTTTTTACTAACCTCAAAAGAAAACAGTGTCTTAAAGAAACATCAACTTTTTATATTAAATCAGAACAATAAACAACTCATGGAGATAAGGATAACTTCATTAATGATGATAGGAAGCTGGCTCGGATATAAGAAATTTCCGAGTCTTATCTTTTGTTTTTAGTCTCAACTTCAAAAGAATAATGAGAATCAGCTTTTCCTTCTCCTGCTTCCTCTCAAGGCTCTTTGTATTGGGGAAGCTTTAGGTGCTGTGTAATGTTAAGATGATATTGGGAAAGAAATATATTACTATATTTTTAAACAGTATGTATTTCCATTATAGTCTATTGACAGTACTACGAGGAAAAGTATTACCAGAAAAAGAAAGCCATGACCTGAGTCGCTGTTCAGCAATTAAAAATACAAATATGGGTTTGTGATTTTCTGTTGCTGTGATACATATTTTAATCACAAGAATAAAGGGTATGAATACCCAGAACTTTAGTTATTAACTGTTGAGTATTAAGTGTGAAATATTTGTTTCACAATATTGAGTGTGAAGTGATTTGTATGCCTTTGAGAATATAACCTAGAAGACAAAAGCTTAATAAAGTCAGGTGAATGTAATGTTAAGAGAAGAATATTTTGCTGAAATAAAGTTAATGTAGAATGAAATGGTAAAGGTGAGTTCTGTTAGAGGGTTAAACTTACTTTTTTTCCCCCTCCTCCCCTTTCTCTTTATTCTGTCTTCATCTTCTGAGATTCCTTCCCACTCTAAAAATGTGGGAATGATCAGTGGGCTAGGAACAGCAGCACCTACCCTCCCTCCAGATTCTAGTTCTCAGTCCTATTTACTTATATAAAAACTCTCCCTCCTCACTCTGCAACCCATGCCTCCCCCTCCGCTCATGCCATCCTAACACCGCATACCCAGCACACTTCCACGGCCCTCTTCCTCTAAGTTACTTTCCCCCAATAGCCCTTACGACTACAGTTAGGTTCTCAAAGATCTTAGTCTTTTTTGTCTACAAGAAACGTAACTCAGTGCTTTAACTACCAAAATTAGCATAAGTCATTCAGTAAATAAGAGAAAATGTAAGTGACAGGAATTAAAAGAATAAATTGTCTTTTGTCTGAAAATCAGTATAGGATTATGCCACACCCCTATCTGTGCATACATAAGCCTCATATGCCTGGGTATTTTGTGTGTAGAGAGGAGAGGAGAATTGTTACTTCCTACATAACAATTGTGGAATCTGAGACAAATATCTAATGGAGTTTTACAATCCATTGTTCAATAACGTTAGCCAAGCTTTTACAGATTTGACTTAGTCCAGTCCAACTGATGGGCAACATCGCTGCAGAACTGGATGGTATCTAGGAAAGATTAAGAGCAGGGCTCACAGTGGGTGCATGTCCACGAAAACACCCACAGAGGGCTCCTGGGTGGTTCAGTCGGTTAAGTGTCTACTTTAGGCTCAGGTCATGATCCCAGGGTACTGGGATTGAGTCCTTCACTGGGCTCCCTGCTCAGCCTGGAGTCTGCTTCTCCTTCTGCCCCTCCCCCTGCTCATGCTGGCTTTCTCTCTCTCTCTAACAAATTTATAAAATCTTAAAAATAAACAAACAAAAACACCCACAAAACTAGGGCAGAGAAGAAGATTTGACTTTGAAGTTGGGTGCATTCAGGTTCAAATTCCAGTTTGAACACTTAGTATTGAGTAACCTCGAGCAAGCTTCCTAGCCTTTCTTGAACTCTTGTTTCCTTACTTGTAAATTGAAGTAATAGTATTAACCTTTAAAAATTGTCATGGAGATAGAATGAGGCAACACATGCATTCCATGTACCAAAGTCTAAAAGCAGTTGTTTTAATAAAAAATAGCTTTCACATAGTTGCAAACTGAGCTGTCAAAAAAAAAAAAAAAAAAAAAAGAAAAGAAAAGAAAAAAAGAAAAAGAAAAAGAAAAGAAAGACGCACAAACACAAATGCCATTCATAGCATAAAACATTTAAACTGATTATTTCTGGAGGAAAAGGTTGAAAAAATTAAAGAAAAAGGAAGACTTAGGCACATTAACTAATGAAAATATCCTCAATAGGTGGTTAGAATTTTAATATGTAAAGTTGATGGGAAAGGAAATTTCAGACAGAGAGAACAAAAGTGCTAGAATATTTGGACGCTTTAATACAGATAAGTGGTACTGTTTGATCAAAGTGTGTTTAGGTCTGGTCATAAAGAATCTTGACAACCACACTAGGAAATATAATTTGGTTCTTGATGCATTCAAGAGCAACTGACATGTTTTGGACAAGTAAATATAATCAAATAACATTTCTTCCTTTACCAAGGATTATGTCTCCCTTATTTTGATTTTTAAAACTAACGATCCTACTAATTTTAAAGCTAATGATCCTCAATTTTCTCCTTAAACGTGTAAATTAAGAAATCATATATATTAACAATTATCACAAATCCTTTATAGCATTACAAAATGTTTGTAAAAAGTATTTTTATACCCTTAGCAATGCTATTTTAAGAATTTTGCCACAAACATTCTGATATTGAGAACTAGTGGTCATGACATAGTTTTAGGTGCTTTGTAAAGAAAAATCTTCCTGTATTTGAGAATGTGATATTATCAGAGCCCTGCCCCCCCCCCCCCCCCCGCCAAATTTCTCTGAACTCATGATGAACCATTCTTCCTCTCTCCTCCCTGGAGAGGCCTTGTAGGTTCTTTCAGAACAGATGAAACTTTCTTGCTACTGCATAATAAACAGGCGGATCCCCTACCCAGTAAACATTCTTTGGAAAGAAAACAGCTGGTGTATGAAAGAGAAGCTTGCTCACACATTTCAAGATAACTTCCGATTAGATTTATCCTTAGATTATTCCAACCCACAATGTTTCTGGCTTGAATATAAAACATATTGAGTGTTTCAGGAAGAAATGTTTGTTTCTGAATACCAGGATCCGTGTTCAGCCTAGCAGAAAGGTCTCTTATCTCTTTGGGCTCCCACAGGCCTGTGGAATAAAAGTGAGTTGTGCATCATTGGTTTGCTGTGGTCTCTGAAACCATATCAAACTGCCTGTGTCATGCTCTTCATTCAACAGATGGAAAATATTGCCTTACAGCTCAGTGCCAGGAAGAGAGGCTCATTGGGAGAGGTGAATAGGAGCCCAGAGAGGCGTACAGGCCATGTGCATTCCAGGGAGGGGTGAACGGTCAAGGGAAGTCGAAGTTCACTGAGGCAAGACAGAGAGAAATGGCCAAGCTGCTTTTGTGATTGATGATCAGTAGAATGCAAAGGAAGAAGAGAAAGTAAGCACAAAAAAGACATTTTAGTGTGGAACACAAGCATTAATAGTAACTATCACAACCGGCTCTGATGATGATTTATAGTGTGGCTCTGAGGCAAATCCACCCATCTGGAGCTATTAATAATATGCAAACCAGGAAAAAAAATCTCAAAAATAAAAGAGACTACATTACAACCGCAGAAGTTCTTTTGGAATGTTACTACTTCTTTCAGCATTGTATAGCCTCACAATATCTAAAGTCATCCATCTAGATACAGTTGCACGGTGTCATGGGGAATTGTAGTTATAATCATGATTCCCACCAAGCAGAATCATCTGTCCACTTCTCGTTAACTTCCACGTGTCCTGGACTTGTACCTCTTTCTGAAGCTCCCCCTTCAATCTGGCTGCTTTTGTATTTCCTGATTTTACTTTCCTCCCTTAATATTGCATATGGTATCTGCCCTCCCCAAAACTGTATTGAGAAGTGCAGACCTAAGGAAATGATTCTCTTGATATCTTGCAAATCCAGATGGTGGCAGTCATTAAACATACTCCACTCCACTGAGGGGAAAACTACAGGCTTTGCACAGGGAGAAAAAATTTGTAATTTACTCAGTTCATGAAGAGGCATTCCTATTTCTGTATGGCCTTTATATTAAAGCATGCATAGACCATTTTCAGGGCAGAGTGTGGGACAGGTAGCATCAAATTCAAGTGGTCACCTGAAATTCCTGAGTACCCTAATAACTCTCAGAACACAGACATGTTTTTTTTTTTTCTTTTGGTAGAATGGCTTTGTCCACACTGAAGGCCTTTTGTAACAAGATAGAAGGGAGATGGTTGATGACGAGATGACGATGATACACAGTAATAGGATACCTTTTCCCTAGTAATGCTGTAAGTTAACATTTAGTAAGTGCTTACTCTGTACAAGGTACTTCAGATTTCTATTCATCTCTTCCTCATCTCTATTGAATTGTATCTACTAAGCAGTCTCCATTATTGGCTATAAGTTTTTTGATATGGAAATGGAGGCACAGCTTCAAAGCCATACAGTCACTTTGTGGCAGAACCAGTGGCCCAATTTAAGCAGAGGTCAAAAGCCCGTGCCCTCAACTGCTCTACCACGTAGCTGTCATGGGGGAAAGAGCTCAGATTATGAACTTAAAGCCAATCACATTGGATGCTTGTGAAATGAGACAAGAAGGACCTTTCCCCCCTTCCAACATGAAGAGTACATTTTGTTGTGCCCCCTCCAGTGCTCAGAAGCTCAATACAATTATTTACAAACTGTGACGCTACGCCTGGGACAGAAGGGCATGGCGCATGTTAGAGCTGCTCAAGTTACTCCACGCTGTTTGACACACCCCTGCAATAACTACCCAATTCAAACTACCCAGTTTCATCTCTCCTCTTCAACCTTATTAGCTTTTTATTTTCTTGTGGGTTGTTAGTTGTTCACTTTTGATAATTCACCTCATAATCATTGTAAACATTTAATCTTTCATAATAAGATATTTCAGTCAAACTCTGAAAAGTTTATACAGAAACACCAGAGAATATTTACAAGACTGGTCCAGTGTTGTGATCACTAACCATCTTATTTTAGATATGGAAACAATTGAAAATACATTCATAACTATAATTCTTAAAAATACTTGAATTTATCTTTGGTACACCAACTTACTGATATATTCTACCATTCGGGGTAAAAACGTGCGCAAAAGCAGTATATTGACACTATTTTTTTTTTTTTTACAGCAACCATTGACAACAAAATAAATGAGTATGGTGATCAGCATGGTTGCGAGGAAGGGTCTCCATTATGTTACTTTAAGTTGCAGATGATTTTGCATCAGAATCTGTATGGATAGAAGGAAGACAGTGACCACTAACATGGGACCAGGTCTTACAGAAACTCAATGCTAAAGAACCATGATATATGGGGAAAAAACAAAACAGAAGGGTTTAATCAGGATTTAAAGTGTCCTCACCTTAGCTGGAGAACTTTTCTTGCTAACAAGAGCAAGGAGTCGCTGAGGTCAACAGTTCCACCAATGGCAGATTGTCTCTGTCTTAATCTTGTTTACGCTTCTGCACTTGAATATCACACTGCAACTTAAATGCAAATTCCTTTACTTTTGTGGTATGTCTATCTAACACCAGGCCATTTTCATATTTTATAAGTAGATATCTTCTTTGGCTTTGTGTTATAGATTTTTTAAATGTAAGTATTATAAACTCTTATCTTTCTGAAATAAACTGGATCTCCCTTTCTGGCAAGCCCCAGGAGAGAATTGGCTTCTTAAAAATGCATTTAGGAGATAACAGTTCACCTGGAGGTAGGCAACCACAAGAAAGCTAATTCAAAGCTTTGACCATACCTTAGACCTTACTTGGTGTGATTGTAATTCTCCCAGCTCTTCAAAGTGTCTTTCACAACAACTTACAAAGTAGGAAAAAGAAAAGGTTGCTTGAGAGTTAAGTATTCAAACCTCAGTGAGTGATATTTCAGACTATTACATAGGAGCAACAATAATCAATATGCTTCCTACTTAGGCAGATTTTATTTTCTTAGCTTAATTTTGAAAAGGAATCCTATGCCTGGAGAGCTGCTTTATGAAAGGGCATCGAATTCCAAATCTCTCTCATTCAATCCCAGGAAACTTCCTTATTAGGAAATAGTTAATTAAGTCATGAGTTAGTGATGAGTTAATGATTCACTATTTTTTTTTCTTAGAAATATTTAACCTGGAAGCACCTGAAAGGCACAGTCGGTTAAACATCTGACTTTTGGTTTCAGCTCAGGTCATGATCTAAGGGTTGTGAGATCGAGCCACGTGTCGGGCTCTGTGCTGAACGCAGAGTCTGCTTGGGTTTCTCTCTCCCTCTCCCTCTGCCCTTCTCCCCTCCCTCTCTCTAAAATAAATAAATAAATAAATAAATAAATAAATAAATAAATAAAATTTAACCTGAAGATTACTGTTTCTTTAAATCAGTTTTAACATTAACTTTCAAGTTTTGAAGTCTCCATCTGCTTGGATGTCTGGAAGCAGGAATGTGGGTGAAGCAAGAGAGAAATTCCATGATGTGAATGTAACCAAATATTCCATTTACTAAGAATATTCTTCATGCCTATCTTTTTTTGGCTGAGAATACTTTATCATCTAATATCAAACCCTATTTTGTTATCCTCTTAAAAAATACAGTTGTGAGATTAAAATGGTATAGTAATTCTGTTTGTCAAAATTTGTTACCTGGATCCCATATGTATAATCCTGATCTGCTATTTTTTCAGAAGAAAGGGAATCAAGCTTTGTAGTCTAATGAAGGAAAATAATAAGCATAAAGGAAATAAACCATGATACGACAATGGAGCATATTCACATTAAGTGTCAACACACAAGCATTAATATGTATTACTGATGAAAAATGATTGTATGTTTTCAGGGCAGAGCTTACCATGAGACTAAGCTTCACTCATGAACAATCCCTTCCTGACTTCCTTTCAACAGAATTTACCTCCCCACACAATCAAACACAAATGAACCCATGTGCACACACATACACACACCTCTGTGATTAACTATGATTTCCCTCTCCCTGCTCATTTCTGTCTCGAATTGTTTCACTTAGAGAAATTTTCCAACCAGATAAGCTTAAAATATAAATCATTTGAGGGAGGAAATTACTACATAAATTCATAGTCAAAGTAGTGAAGAAGAAATTTTTAAATTTATGGAAAAATTATTTGTAATCTCAAAGGACTGTCAGTTGATTCTTTTACATTCTATTGTATATTATAGCAGGACTCTACCTACAATTTCTGACAGAACAGAACAGAAAAAAGTCTGAATGAGTGGAGGAAAGTGAGACTGGGGAACTAAGCTATACATACTGGATAACATTTCCAGAAGAAAATAAGAACAAATTCAACAATGATTCAGCCATTTTTGTTTTGTTTGTTTTGCTTTTACTTTTCATACTCCTACATTTGCCCTTTACATCATGCTTTTTCTATAGTGTCTCCGTTCTCTTTAACCCTTGGGGATACCCACACATGTAATATATGTACATATAAAATATAGGTATATGTGTGTGCATATATATAGTTAATGTAAGGGTGTGTGTGTATGTGTATACAAAATTAGGCTAAAAATAAAAATCAGTTTGAAAATCTAAAAATAGATGCCACATCTATGTTTCCAAGGACATGTATTATTAGCATGAGTTTCCACATTGATGGTATCTCTTTACTTACCCGCTGTTAATCCTTTCGGATTTTTTTAAAGACAAAAACCTTGTGTGTGTTATTTGTGTGTGAGTGTGCATAAATAGAAATCTAAAAAAAAAATCGATATCTATGTATGAATTATTATTGAAACTCATATGTGAAATTTAAGAAACAAAACAAATGATCATAGCAAGGGAAAAGGAGAGAGGCAAAGCAGGAAACAGAGAACAAAGTGATGGTTAGCTAGAGGGGAGGTGGGTGGGAGAATGGGTTAAACAGGTGACGGGGATTAAGGAATGCACTACTGCAACGAGCACTGGGTAATATATGGATGTGTTGAATCGCTGAATCGTACACCTGAAACTAATATTACACTGTATGTTAGCTAACTGGAATTTAAATAAAAACTTAAAAATAGAAAAGAAATAATAGCTAAAAACTGGAACTTTTTATCTACAGTAAAGATGGTGAGAATTAGAATTAATTACTATCAATTAGAAACTATGGGCACCACGATTATTACATACTTTCCTCTGCCTTGATCTTAAAAAAAAAAAAAATCAACAGAGAAATAGCCTCAAAGAAAACTATATAATTGGAGGCAGAATGAGGGGTAAAGCTCTGCACTAGCAAATCAGTAGCAAGACCCACTGCTGTGTTTTGTTTGATGCTGAGTGGTTCCTTCACATCCTAAGTCTCTAGGTCCCCCTCTTCCTTCTGCCAGTCTCTTTGCATAGAACAACATTAATAGGTTCTGATACATAAAATCTGATATTGACAATAGATTTAATACATCTCACCTCTGCTAAATTGAATTTGAAAAGTAGGTGGTTTAGGCAAGACTTACCCATATTCTGTGTCAAAATAAGAGTAACCTAGGATTACTATAAAGGTATATAAAGTCTATGTGACAAAAGCATTTTTTTCTGAGAAAAAAAAGAATAAGCAGAGAATAACCAATATAAAATGAAAGCATTAGAGATAAAGGTGGCCCTTACCACTTCTGATGAAAAGGAAATTAAACATGGTAAAATCTTGAAAACAGTAATTAATCTGTAAGAATACAAGCAGACAAACATTGTTTAATTTAAAAATGAATGGCTTGAGGGGCGCCTGGGTGGCTCAGTGGGTTAAGCTGCTGCCTTCGGCTCAGGTAATGATCTCAGGGTCCTGGGATCGAGTCCCGCATCGGGCTCTCTGCTCAGCAGGGAGCCTGCTTCCTTCTCTCTCTCTCTCTGCCTGCCTCTCAGTGTACTTGTAATCTCTCTCTGTCAAATAAATAAATAAAATCTTTAAAAAAAAAATGAATGGCTTGAGTTTTCTGTCACATTCTTCCTTGTATAAATGTAATCAGAATTATCTCTGATGTCGAAGAATAATAACAATGACATTGATAGCAAACTTAGATGGATTCAGAAAAATTCATTAATAAAAATTTCTTTTACAATGGTTTTTAGACATTCTAAGAGTCACTTAAAGAAAGTAATGTTGCTGGTGAGACATCACTAGGAAGAAAGATAAATTATTTGATAAAATATCAAGATAAAAGTAGAAATTGAAGAGAGTGTTACTATTAAATCTACAGGTTATAAAATAATGACATATTTGATCATATCCATATTATTAAGAGCATTCTTTCACTTTTTTGGTGGGGGGATAAGGAAGAGGGAGAGAGAGAATTTTAAGCAGGCTCTATGCCTGCTCAGAGCCCAATGCAGGGTTAGATCTAACAATCTTTAGATAATGATTTGAGCTTAAATATAGAGTGGGATGCTTAACTGACTCAGGAGCCCCAAGATCATACTTTCATTTTTTATGCTATTATGATGACACATTGTTTAGATAAGTGGTTGTACAGATAATTTGTTTAGATAAGTGGTTCCCAAAGTGTAATCTCCAGACCAACAACATCAGCATCCTTTGGGAATTTGTTAGAAATGCCAGTTCCTAAAGCTCACCCAGACCCATTGGGAGGTGGAGCCCCACAATCTGCATTTTATGAAGTCAAGGTGATCCTCACTCAACGATAATTTATTCCACTGGTTTACATAAGGCACAAAGGAAATTAAATTATTATTTTCAAATTGTAAAAGAATACTAAAAAAGGGAAGGCATATTACAACAAAAACTAATTTCGTAAGCATATTTTCCCAGAGTTCATATAAGAATAAAGAGATACTGTGTTATATTAACAAACACTGCTTTGAAACTAATATTACTCTATATGTAAACTAACTACAATTCAAATAAAAACTTGAGACATTTTAAAAAAGGATGTGAACTTTTCCAAACTGTATAATTGAAACATGAAAGAGTAAACATAAATCATATAGTTAATTATATTTTGTCAAAAAATGCAACTTTTTGTATTTCCTGTAAATTTCCTACATAAGAAAAGATTATAAATACTAAAGAAAACCCTTTATGTTGATCAGTGTTCCACTTTTACTTTCCATGTTTACTAAATTTGAAGAGGACATGCAGTGGTGACATGAAGAATGTCAAATAAGATTAAAATTTTGTGGTAAATAATAAACCACTTACAGCTTTTGATATCAGTTGGAAAAATCAGTCATTTGCTATTCTCCATATGGTATAGCATTATCTGGCTATTCTTAATGGTGGTAACAGTTGCTAAGAAGTCACCAGGATATGTACAGAAGTGTAAAATATTCCAATTTTTGCCAATTTGATACCAATATGTTTAAAATAAATGACAAAAGTACCAATTTTAGAAAATAAATAAAAATGCTGCCTTAATTTCAGGGCACTTTGAAGTATGTATAAAGCACTTTTTCATACATTACCATCCATACATACATTATTGCCTTGGTAACACACAGATTATTTGTCAAAATATATCTTTATAACAGATCAATTTTATGGATACTGAACTTTAGAAAGGTCTGAATATTCATAAAATAATTTATACGGATGAGTGAAACATGACACTGCATCTAAGAAAATGTGGCAGATATGAAAAAAATGGGTACAAAGTAATGGTGTGTTTCAGGGATGGTAAGGTCTGGGTATAACTGTTGCTTTTTTTCTGTTCTTCTTCTTCTTTTTTTCTTTCTTACTCTTCATATTAGATGACCTACAATTACCCATGGAGATACTTTCCAGAGTATAATTTTTTGACAATGGGAAAAAATTATTGTAGCCATATTATGAATCTTATGTGACCTACATCCTTCATAAGGAGAACTCTGAATGAAGCTTTAATGCTTATGAATACTTTTAGTTTCATGGCCTATTCGTTATCCCTAGGAGGTGGGTATTTAATCTGTCAAACATTTGTAAAACACCAAAAGCAGTATGGCCTTTGACCTGGGTCACTAAAATAGTACCCCATTCTAGCGACTTTTTTGATTTCACCCAGCAGGTCTCATACATTTGTACCGTGCCTTATGAAGCATTTAGGCAGAGTATGATCTTTGACTTCTGGCCACCTGTATCCCATACTTTTTGTGTGAAAGAAATAAATGACAGGCTTGGAGATTAAGTCCAGCTCTCCTTTTTTTATTCAGGTGTGTTGCCAGCTGAGTTGAATGACCCATGGGTGCCTTAAGTTATAATATTTTTTTTACTGTTGTAATTTGTAGCAATGCATGTGTTACTGACAAATTATCTTAACATTCTGTGTCACAAATGGATTCTAGTCTTTAGTAAGCAGGTATATCAATCCAATAAAAAAAAAAACAACTAACATTGCATGCACACATACATAGACATCCTTAATTACTGCATGTGTTTTCCATATTAATGTCATCATCGTTGTTTTTAAATCCAGGATCTCTGACATTTTGAAATGATTTCCATGAGCTTACAAGAGGATTTTATATATTACTATTCCAGAACCTATCCTGGGGATAACATTTGGAGATTGTGTTGTGAGCAAGTTTCACTTTAACAATTCTGAAAAGTTCTATGAGAATCAACAACAAAAGGGCCTCACTAATAAAGCATAAAATATAAATTACCCTTTAGTTTCCTGTCGCTTTAACCCACCCCGTCAAGAGATAATTGTGGAATCTCTACTGCATGTCAAGAACTGTGCCAGGCACTGTGGAAAATATAAAGATGACTTTCTTCCTTCCAAGAGTCTGACAAAGGAGCTAAGACAGATGCACAAATAACTATAGCACAGGATCAGATTGCCCACGTTCCAAACCAGGGGTACAAGCCACGTTTTATGAGGGCTTGGCTAAAGAAAGATGAGGGGAGGCTTCCTGGAAGAGGTGGCATTTATCCTAAGATTTGGATGGCGTATAGGATTTCAAAAAATACAAAGAAGAGAGAAAATAACCCAAGGGGAAGTAAATAGGATGAACCATTAAACAGAGAAAAAAAAGAACTGGGCCTTTTAAGGAAATGTCAAATAGTCCATATTATACCGATAATAAGACAAGTGAAGAAAATTAGTGAGACTTCAGTTGGAAAACATGGAGGGAGCTGGACTAAGGAGGATATTAAATGCCCTGCTCTCTCTGGTGACTTATTTCGCTTAGCATAGCTCCATCCATGTTGTTGAATCACTGAATTGTACAGCTGAAAGTAATATTACACTGTATGTTAGCTAACTGAAATTTAAATAAAACCTTTTAAAAAAATAAAAAATAAATGTATGTTAAGGAATTTTCATTTTATAGCAATAAGGAGTTGAGAGTCATCAGATTGTTTTAATCAAAGGACTTAATTTTGACAAGAGATTTTGAAAATAAGATTGCACAAATGGAAAAGGTCGCCACTGGAGTCGTATAAAGCTGATTTTTATTTCCAAATCTTAAACCTCTGAGAGATATGAATAAGTATTCTTGTGCTTCAGTTCTCTCCCCTGAACAGTTAGGAAGAATTACTCTCCCGTCAGGGTCCTTGTGAGAATCTATTCAGGTAATATGTACAATGCTTCCGAACAGAGTACGTGGGCTATAGTAGGTGAACAAAAACTTTGCCTTTCCCTGTTTTCCAAGGGTTTCATGAATGGGGAATTAAAGACTGGAAGTAAGAAAATAAAATGTAACTGTGAACCAAGGTGCTAATAGAATATCCATATTTTACTTTTTAAGAGAGGCTCATATAAAATATAATAGGTTTTCAATATAGATTTACCTACATGTTTATAATTCATACAGTATAACAATATTTAGCTGGTCTAATTTACCCTACTTCATTTCAACATCAAGGATGAAAAGTTGAAAGTTACGGTTTAATTTCAAGTCATAAACCTTAATCATGTCGATAATGTGTTCCAGTATTTGGTTACCCAAGTTGAGTGAATCTGCGCATTAATTACTTTTTTTAAGTCTCTCAATTACGTTACACAACAGACTATTCTACTTTGGCAAAATTCTACACAGTGTTTTAATCTTTAAAAAAAAATGTTTCTTAATCTTTAAAAAAAAATACTACTCCCCCACTTGCACATACATAGAAAGATAGTATTTTACATAATCTTTACATGTACATAAGAAATAGCATGGCCAATTAAAAATCAATTTGTTAATTTAAGAGATTGTTAAATTAATTTGTGAGAGTAACAGGCATTTAACTGTTTTGTTAATTTTTTCTCATATAAACAGTTTGAAACATGTACACAATTTTTTGTACTATGTCTCAGTTCAAGGAATACATAAAAAAATCAACATGGGTCACTGCGAAGGAATAAATGTCTTCTGTCAGCATCCGATCTAGCATCCCAATAGACATCCCACAAAAACTCCTCTTTAGTGAACTGAACTGCCTTTCTAAAAATGAAGTCATTAATAAATAATGTGACTTCACAGTCTCCTGATTTGGCTGTTTGCAGAGGCTACCAACTCTGTCAGAATGTGTCATCTGAAGTTTGTTATGTGAAGATGACAGGTGCTGAGATACAAAACTGTAAATGAATAAAGCTAATAAAATTTAAAACACGTATGTCCTGGACTACCAAATCTGACTTACAAATTTTGCCTTCTTAAACCAGTCCCCTACCCATAGTCCTCTCCACCATGTTCAGATCTTCTCTTGTGAGTGTCCAAGATTGTAAAATGAAGCTGGCGAGGCCCTGAGGCTGGAAGCCTGATTGACAGGCTTGTAGGGCAGGGGGCAGGGGCTCTGGGCACAGCTGAGGGACTGCAGGACTGTGAAGAGAACCTCCACACACAAGTGATGTACTTCCTCTCTGGAGAAACATCACCTAACCCAGGCCCTCAGAGTAATGGCGCTCACATTTGAGCTCTGTATGTAAGCATTCCTGCATTGTGCAGAGTCTCAGGGATACCTGGTGGATCTCTGCTTACCCTACACAAGACTTATTTCAGATTTGAATTTGGGGTTATTCCTATATAAAAAGACTTTTTCAGGTGCCTGGGTGGCTCAGTGGGTTAAGCAACTGCCTTCAGCTCAGGTCATGATCTCAGGGTCCTGAAATCGAGCCCCAGGGCAGGCTCTCTGCTCAGCAGGGGGCCTGCTTCCTCCTCTCTCTCTGCCTACTTGTGATCTCTGTCAAATAAATAAATAAAATCTTTAAAAAATAAAAAAAAAAGACTTCCCACTTTATTGAGGCATAACTGACATACAAAACGCTGTACATATTTAATGTATACAATTTGATGAGTTTGGAGATAAGCATTATACTTATGAAACTATCACCATCATCTATGCCATAAACATATTCATCACCTCCAAAAGTTTCCTCCTGCCATTTTTAGTTATTATCTTTTTTTAGTGATAAGAACACTTAATATGAAATTCACCCTTTTATCAAACTTTTGATATTGCTTACCGTGGCGCTATGCTCTATAGTAGATATTTAGGACTTACTCTTCTCACATAACTGAAATGGTGTGTGTACCCTTTGGCAAACCTCTCCCAGGTCCTCCTCCCCTTAGCCCCTGACAACTACCGTTCCAAGGTCTGCCTGCATCACTTTCACTTAACATGGGTTATTTCTATAAGTTTCTATAAATGTGGCAGTACTTGTGCTCATATCTGCTGAAACCTGGAATGGATTTGTTGCCAAAGATAATCCATTCATTTCTAAATGACCAACATGTCCTTACAAATTTGCAACAACAGATTTTTTTTTTTTTTTTTTTTTTTACTTTAAGAAAATAGGGGATGTGGGGTGCCTGAGAGGCTCAGTTGGTTAAGCATCTGCCTTTGGCTTGGGTCATGATCCCAGGGTCCTGGGATAGTGCCCCACATCGGGCTCCCTGCTCAGTGGGGGGGCTGCTTCTCCCTCTCTTCCCCATTCCTGCTCTCTCTCTCAAACAAATAAAGTCTTTAAAAAAAAAAAAAAGGAAAAGAAAAAGAAAGAAAGTAGTTGATGTATCAACTTTCACCATGGAGAATTTACACAGTATAAATTCCACATGTAAACATATTCTAGAAATACAACAATCCAAATAAGTGTATAACCATATGGTCATATTTTACTGAAAATAGATGGACAGAGGATGACCATGGACAAGGGGGGTATATCCGGTCTTGAATTTCCTTCCTTCCTTATCACCTTCCTTTGCACCCTTCACACTTTTTCTTTGTTCTTCTTTTCTAACGATTGAGAATGGAAATTGCTACAAGTGCTAAATTTAAATCAGAGGAAACTAGACTAGGTTCAGACAAAATCTGGTTTACATCCTCGATGCAGCCTTGATCTTCTAGATGCTGGCAACGATCTTCAGTGACACACAAGTAGAGGCCAGAGATCTAGATAGCACTGCAAAATCAGGGAGATGTATATCCATTACCTGGAAATCATGATTTTACTCCTCGTGTAATGACTCGAGCTGCCCAGACTTGAGAATCACTGGTTTAGTAATCAGAAAAGGAAACTGAAGAGTCAGTTAAAGCTGGTGCAGTTCATTGCTGGCTGTGTGATCGTAGATTAAATACCTTAAACTTAGTTTCTTCGACTGTGAAATGGATAGGGTTGTTGTGGAAACATAATGCAAAGTGTTTACCACTGAATTCTTAATAAAGAGTAACTATTCTTATTTATACTTTCACGCCATTTAACTACAACCACTTCATTACTAGGGCATTTGCTAGATAAATACAAGTTGACAAAATTTTTAAAATAATATTTTAGATAGACTGTAAGGGTTAGCTTTGAAAAATGAGAAAAATAAGTAATAGTGGCCTCCAACAGACTTATACAGATTTTTAGCATTCCAAAACAAAACAGCACGTTATTAGATTTTTATTGACATTTTTAAATGGTTTTACCTAATGTCTTTTTTTTTTTTTTTAATGGGCCGAAAACTCAACGGAGAAGACCTGTACCTCCTGGGGAAGTAACTAAAGGGTGTGACAAAAATATGGTACCACAGTAGGGGAGTGTGTAATCATCTGTGATCTCTATTTACTGCATCCTAACACAGAACTGGTTGAGAATTAGCTTAATATAGGAAGCAAAGTTTAAAAATTTAAAACTTAGGTGATTGAAATCTTCATATTCTCAAATATTAGATGATCAGTGTGAAATTGCAAATAGTTGCTTCCAGATGAATGAATGAATGGAATGATTGTGGGAGTGCTTTTATTATAATAATTTGTTTGCCATATTGAGGGAGAAAAATAAACTCTGCTAACTCATCCTCTATATAAAGAATACTTCCTTGGATAGTTATTTCTGCTTCCATTATTTTTAGCTTAAAAATAAGAGAGAATTGTGTACAAAGTAGATTTGATTCATGATAATATTTTTACATAGCTTGAGACATAATTCTGATTAATGTCTACAGTCATTGGCAAGAAGTAAAAGGAAGAGGAAATGAAGATATTTTCATAAAGTAACTTATTTGGTACATGAAATAGAATTCTACATCTTTTAGATTAAACACATTATTGAAATTGATATAAAATATATTCAAGAAGAGAGCTGACTCAGAGTCTGTTTAAGGCAATGTGGTAAATCAAAGGTAAACTAGTGGGGGAAAAGATAGACTTTGAAATCAGACAAAACTGGGCTTAAACAGAATTCAGAAGTTTACTTAATTTCTCTGATTCTTGTTTTTATCATCTTTAAAATAGGGATAACAATGCCCATTTCACATGGTTTTCTGAGGGAAAATGAAATGTAAAATATGTAAAAATGATCATTACAACACTTGCTAGCATTCATTATTTATTATGATGGGTATTGTATTAAATGTCTTAGATGTTTTACCTTAGCCCTTTAAATCTCAATAACCAATGAGGTGAGTGCTGTTACTCCTATTCTACATATGAGAATATAGGAACACAGAAGGGTTAAGTATCTTTATCAAGGACAGCAGCCTTTTCAGTGCAGAGATATGGATATAAGTCTAGTCCATTAAGCTCTGGAGCCAAAACTATATCCTATAAATATAGAAAAGAAGATAAAAAATTATGAAGCAACTACTAAACAAACATTTAATAGTGCATAGGATCTGGAAAACTCAATGTGGTCATCTTCCATTTTTATGATCTCATTTCTTTCAGTTATGAACAAAAATAAAATGTTATTATTTAAAATGGGTACTTGGGCATAAATAAATTGACACCATGACCCAGTTATCAATGCTAAAAAAAAAAAAAAAAACTACCACATTAATACGAGATTGTTAGAAGCACCAACTCTAAATTTTCAATGTAAATCTTTCCTATTCCTACTTTAAAGAAAGTACACAAGAATGCTAAATATTAGTCCAGATGAAGTTATTTTTAAATATAATATTTAATTATAGAGTATAATATTTAGGGTATTTAGGTATAATATATAGGGTATTATATATATAATATATATGTATATATTATATAAAATATATTTAGGTATATATATATAGGGTATAATCTTTAATTATATGTTTTTATAGGGAAAGTAGTGTGACTCATTACTATATTAAATACCACAATTCCCTTTACTAAGAGAGGAAAAAGGTAATTTTTTATAAAATTAAAATTAATCTCCAGTTACTTTATTCTCCATTCACACTTTTTTATTAACCTATAATCTCTTTGGATATTTTTTCAGCTTTATTGAAGCATAATTGACAAAATTGTAGAATATTTAAGGTGTATAATGTGACGATTTGATATACGTATATGTTGTGAAAGAATTCCTGCAAAAACGTTGATTAACATATCCATCACCTCACCTAATTATCTCTGGGGGTGGGGAGGATGAAAACATTTAAACTCTACTCTCTTAACAAATTTCAATTATGCAATACAATACAGTGTTATCAACTCTGGTTACCATGTTGTACATTAGATCCTCAGATCTGATTCATCTTATAACTGTAAGTTTTTACCATTTTACCAACCACTCTATTACTCCAATTCCATCCCCCCGCCCCTGCCCTGGATACTGGCAACTACTTTCCTACTCTGTTTCTAGGAGTTTAACTTTCCCTTTACTTTCTTTATCTCAAAATCCTTTAGTGTCATGTTAAGACTTCATATGAAGCATAAAAATCAACATAATAGGAAGGAAAGATGAACTTGACCACTCTTTGTGTATGCACTCTTTGTATGTTTAATATTAACCAATGGAATATTGAAACCTTAGAGAGGTAATGAGCATGTTTTCTATATAAGGGAAAATGAGAGAAACTGAGGTTGAGAAAACCCATCCAAGCAAGTTGTCATGGCTGCAACATATCACTGCAAATTAATTTGCTGTATTGTACTATACCTGTCTCTTCAGTCCTTAGTTCATGATATGATATGATGAAAATATATCGTTCACCTGTGTCAGAGGCTTCAGAGCTGACAGCCATACCCTGGGCCTCTATAACTTCATTTGGATGACAAATGTCACCTAGGAGACCTCTTGAGAAATAATTCTGGTATACATTGCCCACAAGGGATATCTGGACAACATAATAAGCATGCTTTGTTTTTCATAATTATATCTGGGCTTACTTTGACATATATTTGTCATTAATCAGTGTATATCTATGAGGAAGTATATTATATTGATACCACTTATTATGTATGTGTTAAATTATTAACGCCATAATGAGAAAATAAAATTTATGGACAAAACATACTATTAAAGCTCACTGTAAAAAAAAAAAAAGCTGAGAAAATCTTTACAAAATACCTTTAAAATTTGTGCTCAAAAAACAAAGAGAAACTTTTTGGCAAAATTGTTATCATTTTATTTACAGTAATAGTGTCTACCAAATAAATTTCTGTGCATATTTTTTGCAGTTACAAAGGAGTATTTAGTTGCTCCCATAACATGAGACAGTTCTGGGTGCTATGGAGAATACTTAAAAAAATGATGCAGTCCTGTGTAGGAGATGGAGCATGATAAAAAGTAATCATTGTCATACCAGTTAGGATAAATTACTAGGAGGAAAGAAATTAAATCCAGATGGGCTCAGGAAAGGTTTCCAAATGGAGATGGTGTTTAGACCAGTCTTTAACGCGTGGCCATTCTCTTCCATGCCGCATTCTTACATATATCCGAATCATACATCTGATTAAAAATTACTTTGTCATAGTTAATATATCTGAACTCTGCTTTTTAGCATCCCCAATTCTGCCTAGTTTAGTCAGCTTCATTTTGTGAGGTCAACTATATAATGGAATTTCTTTCTATCTCTTTGCTGACCATAATCAACAGATATTCACAGGTGGCTGTCTTGCCTCTCTGAAGAAAGAGTAACATCTTCCATTAAGTGAATATTAAAGGCTACTACCAGTGTCTGAATTTTAAAAATCTGTTTAATATCAAAACTAAAGATTAATTGATCAATACTTGTGTTACAAGAATGACAGCTTAAATTTTACGATTCAAATTTCATGTTTATTAAACTCCTTGATTGAGTTGGAAATTAACTTGGTAGTATAATTTTTCATGTATGTCCTATTAAATTGGTAATTAAGTTCATAGCACAGTTCCTACCATAAGGTAAGCATCATTATCTGTCAGATTAATTTTAAAATCGCTTAGGAGTCCCTGGGTGGCACTGTTGGTTAAATGTCCAATTCTTGATTTTGGCTAAGGTCATGATCTCAGAGTCCTGAGATCAAGCCCCACATCAGGCTCCATACTCAGCGAGAAGTCTGATTGCTCTCTCCCTCTGCTCCTCCCCTGCTTATGTCCTCTCTTTCTCTCTCATAAATAAATTAAATCTTTAAATAAATAAATAAATAAATAACACTTATTTCCATATTTAATTAGCCTCTTCTTGGAGCCATTTTCTTCACAGCTTGCCATTGTCTAAAGCAGCACCTATAAGAACAGTACAAGACTTGAGTAAAACACTCCTGCATAAGGTCAGTGGACTGAATGAAAGACTGCAGGTGTCAAAATGATCTCTGATCTTGTTCTAACAAGTCTTGATATTCACTGAAATCCAGAAGTGAGAATCAAGAGCAAGTAGATGGGAGAAGAGAAATGTGAGTCTGAGAATGTTTGAATATGAGATATTGATAGGCCATGAAAATATGAAATAATTATCTGGAATTTATGGAAAGATTCATTCAGATGTTGTCAATATACTCATGAAAGCTGAAGCAACAGTGAAGAGTGAAAATTCTTAAGTATGTCGGGTAAGAAGAGAGGTCATCAGTAGAGAGCCAGTGTTATCTAACACAGATAACTGTGGTAGAGCATGTTTGTCGATGCAAAGCAGGTCCTACTCTTTTCTTGCACCTGATTGGCTGACTAGGATGGAAGTTAAAGGGGCTTGGTTTAAGCTGCTGACTTAATATCTCTCTCAGCTTGACTAAACTATAGATAAGCAAACAAAACCACCTGCCTAGAGGCAGCACAGCCCTCCTCCATGGGAACAGAAGCTCTTACACTCAAGACCTTCTAGACCTTCCCATTTATACTTTTTCATTTGCCTATTCATTTGTAAAAAATTTTTTAATGTAAAGACTCTACCACACCTTGAAATTTCATAATCTATGTTAGATATCTGTGCATACCTTTGCCACTGAACCCACATATTTTGATAAATATGTGAGTTTTTGTTTACATCTGTTTTAAACTGTGCTTCCCTTTCAAAAGTCTGGAACATAGTTTATATTTGATTAAATCTTGGCTTTACACATTAAAAATGCACATATATATCTACAGTAAAGGACTATGCTGAGGATAAAATGGGATAATGTATATGAAAGCATTTTTTTTAAATCGAAGTTTTGGGTATTTTGTATGTTGTATGTGTGTGACTAAAGTTCTTCCATTCCCAAACCTTCCTGGAGTATATCAAATTACCACCACCACACATCCCAGAGTTTGAGCCAGCTATGAGACAACAATATAAAAAAAAGATACAAAAAGGAGTGCAGCTCAAAAGTAAAGAAATATGGAGACACTTTCATTACAGCATATATGATAAAAGCAAATATGCTAAGAAGATGCCCATCTTAGAAGACTATAAGTCTTCTTGTCTTGTGCATGCTTCGAACACAAGACCCAAAATGACCTCTCTGCCACCTTCACCCTCATGTACCATCTGAGGTGGAGCTAAATGGACTGAATGAATAACAATGTCAGGCTGTTAAGGGGGGAAGCAGTACAGCCCCAAAGGTATGAAGCATGGCAGTTAAAAGGAGAAGATGTAGATAAAAGCAAGTGAAGTGTGGTTTCCTTCCTCTAAGAAGAGCGGGCAGGCAGAGCGTGAGAGCTGAGATCAAAGCTCCACACTTTTGAGAAGCTAAGATGATCCATTGAAAAAAGGTATGAGCAAGCTCCAGACATCACTCGTGACAGATGTTGTTTAGGTCAGAAGTTCTGACTAGATTACGGTGACTTTGCTGAACTAGCTCCGTATTACAAATTCAATGGTCAGTCCACATTCATCCTCTTAAGTAACATCTAGGTAATGTTTGACACCACTGTTTACTCCCTCCTTTTTGAAACAACACCCTGTCAGGATCCTTGTCTACCTCACTGGCTGCTCCTTTATTTTACATTGTGGATACCCCTCACCGCAATTCTGTGAGATTTTAATGCACCCATTGGCTTTCTGGTTTATTACTGAGCCAATGACAAGTTGTACTACCATAAAATAATAGACAAAAACCTAACACACAAATTATATATTTTTGTTAAGTGATATTTAAATGGCACTGAGCATTGTAATATGTTTCAAAAATTCAAAAGAAATTTGAAGAAGGAGTATGGCAATTTACTCATTACTAATCACACACTATTTTAGGTGTGTCAAATTTAAAATACCCACATTGGAGGAGTCAACATTTCATTCAGCTATACTCTGCCATTTATAGAAACCACAGTATTATAATGAGTTATACCAAACTTTCTGCTTTTATCGTTTTGTTTTACTTAATTTTTAACTTTTAGTTATATCAGTGTTAAAAGCATAAGAAAATTTTATACCTAACTTTATGTTTATCTACATTTAAAAAAAATTGAAAATTATGTAAGGTGATGCTTGTGTTTTATAATAATCTTTCTGTTGTGTTGCTCGTATTTTAAAAATACTTTATAGAAAACTGTTATTCAAATTAGTTCATGTTATAGGGAATGAAAATTCCTATAGGTGGTGACACTATAAAAGCTGATGGCTATATCATAGCATAGGAACTCTGATGAACAAGTCAATAATTTTGATTTTAGTAATGATTTTAGTATTATACTTTGACCTAAAAATTTCAATAATTAATATCATATGAAAAGTTTTTTCTCATTATGATGTTATGAATCACAGAAAAAAATGTCAAAAATCTGTAAGGAGAAAAAATATCCTTGGATTTTGTGATTTGATGTTGCAAAATATCAGAATTTCTAAGACTACTCCCAGTAGTGGTTTTATTATGTCTATACAATACAAAGAGTGTGGCCATTTGGTCAGAATTTATTATATACCACTTTGAGGCACTTTAACAAATGGTTACAAGCAGATTGAATCCTCTAATAGGGCAAACATAACTGATTTTGTTGGTATAATTTGAGGATGATAATTGGTGACAAACTCAGGTGCTTTGTTAATGGAACTGGCATGGGCCACTCCATTGCAGTAACTTTAAGGGAGATCTCCATGGAATAACAGGGTTCTTACTTGGAGCTTTGAGGCCAGCTTCTTGAATTTTTCAATTGATTGCCTTCTTTCTACTTCTACATTTTCTTATCTGTATAAATGTTTGTTTTATCCACCAGTATCTGCATCATTGAACATAGTGGATATCTTTAAATCTTATCTAATCCCCAACACAATGCCTTACACATATTAGGCACTTGAGGATTATTTTCAAAAATCACTTATTGAATTTTAGTTGTTTTATTTTAACATCTATGTTAAGTATATGTTTGTTTTTTATTTCCCTAGCTTTTAAGGTAGAAAAGGGAGAAAAGGGAAAAAAGAAGTCATTTATGTATGATTGGTAGGGATTGTCCTGCCAGTTTGTTTGTATTCACCAGGCCAGAAGGACAAGAAAGAACTCAACTATGACCGTATCTCAGATACATTAGAATTGGCCTACGCAATTCTGTATGATTGCAACAGTGACCTGTCTGAGCTCTCCTAGTGTTCAGATTCCCGAGTTTACCCTGCTTATTTGTCCTTAGACACTTCCTTGGGAAACTGACTCTTGATGAAGGTGAAGATATACAATTCTCACTCTGTGTCTATCCATCTAAAAACTCTTGCTTTGAGCCAGCATTTGGATGATGAATTCAGATTCATTAATTTTACCTTGCATGCTGTGCTATTTTTGCTTTCCTAATTTAAAATTTTTATTTTGATTCTGTACCCGCTCTTGTTAATAACCTGAAAATTCTTCATCAACTTTCACAACCTCCTGATTGGGGACTCTTTTCTCCTTTTGAAACAGATCCCTGTGTTTTCATCCCTTATGCATAGGCCTGTTTGAGGAGTTCTTCTATAACCTCCGTTGCACCCTCACTCCCAACATTGTTTTGATTAGAGATTAAAGAGGAAACAAAGCTAACTGTTCTAAAATCTCATCTTCACCCATCTGGACATTTTAAAATTAGCATATTAACCCATCCTAGTAACTATTAAGAGTTGAGCATTTTATAACTATTGTAACTATTCCCGTAATATAAAAACATTAAGTGCAACAGGTAAAGTGAAAACTCTTCTAAGATACAGAAATAATTGTCTTGTGTCTGTAATCTACTTTGAATGTTTCAATGATAGGGATGTTATCCTAACTCCAAAAATATATTAACTTAAAATATATTGCAGAAAAATCTATAATGATAACATTATAGAGGACAGATCTCTTGAGTCGACAAAGCCATTGTAATGTTTTCAGCATTATTGTCATGAAAATTTTACTTCTCACAGTTAGGAAGACACAAAATAAATGAATGAATACCAAAATCTATCTCTGCTCCATAATGATGCTACTTATCATAAAACAATTGTTTTGCTCACTTTCATAGTTGATAAAAATCTTGTTCAACACAAATTTACTAGACAATTCTTTCACTGTATCATTCATTATTCATAATCATTCCTGATTTTCTTTCTTTGGTTCAGATGAAGCACTGAAAGAAAGGCCACAAACTCAAGAATTGCCCAAATAACAGGCAGCATGAGTTGGGTTCTACAACTTTTTCCATGAGACAGGAAGCAATTGAATGTCTCCATAGCTTTATTGAAAGTTTTTATAAGTCTAGACAAAAACCTACACGGAAACTGCCTGTAACCTTGTAACTACAGAACAAATGTGTGCAGAATGACTCTCCATGGAGAGTCAATAAATCCAATTAGACTCCTGATCTCTAGGATTAGACCATTTATTTGTTTGTAACTTAGTTACAATTCCAAATATTTTTAGGTCTTTATTTAAATCTCCCAAAAGTGGAGATTTCATAAATGAGTTAAAAAAAAAAAAAACCTTTGCAGATTAACATTATTGATGTTTTCATGTTTTGTTTTCTTTACTTACATTAAAACAGATTTTATTAATGTTTAAATAAATAATTATTGCATGGAAATGCATGGGTATTCAAAGTGCTTTTCATAAGATTAGAATATTTATTTTGATATTATATTTATTATACAAAGGCAAGAACAACAAAGTGTTAACCAAAAACCAGATGTCTTCGTAAACCATCAGTACTATTATTATAATTAATTGTCCATTCTTACATTTGAAATTCTCTTTTAAAGAAAAAGAGTAATAAATTAACTATATTTGGCTTTTAGTAAAGTTTGGTTTAATCCTGTGTGCTATATCTGTCATTACACCAGTAATGCTAGACCTAATAACATTTAAATGGGCTATCAGAGGAATGGAAAATTATGTACTAGGACAAGCAACAGAAACCAGTGAGAGCTAGCTTAGGTAGAAACTGATAATTCCACATAAGGACACAAAAATTTTCTTGGAATAAGTCAATACCTCTGAAGTTTCAACAAACAGAAGATGACAAAGTGGCCAGACTTCTCACTACCCCTGCATATCTGCTATATGACACCTGCTGTAATATTTTTTTCTCTAAGCAAATGTACTTTCTTTGTTTCTCTCATCTAGAGGGCAAATGGATCATGATCTTGCATGTTTTACGTCCAGCCTTGGTCTTAATTCCAAATATTGAGGAGGGACTATACTTAACTCTTTAGTACTCCCTCCTGATCCAATTATTTATAAAGAGAGACCAAGGCCATGTTCCGCCCAAAGATAATGGACAGTGTGATGTAAGATACGCTGTCCATATGGATTGGAGGTAGTTTTTGGAAAAAGCAGAATCATGGTGAACTGGGAAGGCACGTGATGCAAAATTGAGTCAGTATTATTATCAGATTTGATTATCTCATTAATGAAAGGATTTTCATAGGTATTTTGAAAAAAGTTCATATATAAAGAGCTTTCTGCAGCTAGAGGAATATAAAGATTAGGTAAATATGGTTCCTGCTCTCAAAGTGCTTACAGTTGGATGTTTGCAGTACTTGAGAATTTCTCTTATGACCTCACTGTCTGCTTTGAGATTATCATGTATTAGTGGTACAAAATAAATACTAACTGAAAAACTAAATACGTATTTCATTTTAAATATATATATATATATGTATATATATATATACACATAGGTATATATGCATCTTTGTTAATAATGGTCTCAGTAGACAAGAAAACAACAATGAGGGGTAAAATATATAAGAAGTCAAGGAACCGTTAACTTAGAGCGTGGTGTGAGTCCTATTTTACAGATCTGGGAGATCTGTAAGATACAGAAAAGCTGATCCCCTAACTCTCCTAAAAGGTCGAGAAGGCCAGCTTTTGGTAGTCCATCAACTATTTTGTCTTAATTGTGCTCTACAACTAATAGAAAACAACATCTACAGCAAGTGTTAAATGCGTGGGGAAAGTCACCTGTGCCAAGGCATCAGCCTCCCTTTTACAGCCTGGCTCTACTCCGTGGAGGTTTACACAGATCATACCACTCTTCAGCCAAAAGCATCCAAGGCTTCATAACTCAGAGTGAAAGACAAAATCTTCCCAATGGTGCCAAGATCCCACAAAATCTGTGCTCCTTTCTGGACTTTCTGGAATAGTCTAGAACCCTCTCTCCACCCCGTGCCTGCTCTTCTCACTGTCGTTCACACACTGCTGGAGCTTTCGCTTGCTGTTCTGTCTACCAGGAGTGCTCTTTCTTCAGATCTTTGCGTGGTGCTTTCCTTCACTTTTTTCGGTTCTCTAAAACAACACTTCAACATCCTGGCTTTTTCTATCCCATTTGCTTTATTTGTCTCTGTATCTGGCATACTGCATAGTCACTGGAACAGAAGCATGAGGGATTTAGCTTAATCTAATTACAATTTTTGTCATAGAGATTGGAGGCATTTTATAAAAACACAGAACCAGGGTGCCTGGGTGGCTCAGTGGGTTAAGGCCTCTGCCTTTGGCTCGGGTGGTGGTCCCGGCGTCCTAGGATTGAGCCCCGCATTGGGCTCTCTGCTCGGCTCGGCGGGGAGCCTGCTTCCTCCCCTCTCTCTGCCTGCCTCTCTGCCTACTTGTGATCTCTGTCTGTCAAATAAATAAAAAAGTTAAAAAAAATACAGAATCTAAGGAAGTTGTGAAATTATGTTGTGAGATCTTTTTAAAATGTTAGGTTCTCACCTGTCTGGGAGAGTTTATGAGCAATCTACCCTAAAATTAGTAAATAAGTCGAAGTTACTTCATATTATGGCTGTCAAATTTTGGGGTGGCCGAATGGAGAAATGGGACTTGGAATCAGAAGAACAAAATTTGAATATTAGTGTTGTTACTTCCTTGTTCGTCATGTTGGGGAAGCTCATAAAATAGTTCAAAAGCTATTAGTAATAGAAGCTTAAAGTAGGTGCATAAATAAATGAATGAACTTGTTAAGCCACCTAAACCTACTTATTAAATGAAACTAAAACTTATAATATCTGGTTCATATAGATGTAGTGAGGATGAGATGAAATGTTCTGTAAGCTGGAAAACAACCTATATTAGTTACTATTGTTGGTAATCAGGAAAATAATAAAGTAAATGTAAATAATTGATATATAAATAATGTTTTTTTTTAAGATTATCTATTTATTTATTTGACAGAGATGACAAGTAGGCAGAGAGGTAGGCAGAGAGAGAGAGGGGGAAGCAGGCTCCCCACTGAGCAGAGAGCCCAATGTGGGACTCAATCCCAGGACCCTGGGATCACGACCTGAGCCGAAGGCAGAGGCTTTAACCCACAGAGCCACCCAGGCACCCCTGAAATATAAATAGCTTTTTAATAAGATTATGCAACCTGGTGTGAATAAAAACACTTGTCAACATATTGATAGGTACAAATATAATCACAATAGAATTGTGAAATAAAATAAAGAAAAAATAGTAATAGTAAAATTTATATAGAATTATTATGTGCCAGCTACTGAACTAAGAACTTTACAGCATTATCTTTTGACAGGAATCCTTTGGGGCAAGCAACTCTTATGCCAGTTTTACAAATGAGAAAACTGAAAGAACAAATCTGGTACGGGCTTCAGTGATGACTGGAATTGGTAAGTTCACTATCACTTATTATTTTACACACTCCTGTTGATCTTGTTGATCTCAATCTAGAATTACATGTACCCTTCATATAGCCAATATCTTTTTCCTCATTGACAGTGGAAATATTAAAGGTAGGAAAAATTAATAATATTTGCTATGATTCAAAAATAAACATACAAATTCCTCCTCATATGTAAAAAAGCCATCGCCAGTGAGTGAGAGGAGTGTGAAGCCAGGGTGTTTGTATAAATTTGAAATAACTATATACAATAGGATACATCCTCAGTGGCATTTGTAACTTTTATTACAGGATGTGCATCTTAAGGAACTAGCAAATAAAAGCCTTCAACAGTTCCAGGCCAGCTGTCCTTTCCAGAGCAGAATGGCTCCTGGGCCCTCTGCCCCACCAGAGGTCACTGCACCACCTGCCAGACAAGGCTGCCAGGTGTGGAGGGCAGGGCCTCCCTCCCCCAGTGGTGATCTCCTTACACACAGTGCCTTCCTTCCATGGGTCCTAAGGGAGGATGGTCATCAATATAAGTGAGCTTTCTGCTGCCGTAGAATCCGTAGAACAGGCAGGAGGTGATTAATTGCCCAAGTCCTAGAAATTATAATACAGCTCCTCTCATGCTCAATTATGTGAAAGAGCAATAAAAATTACTGACCAACTATGCTTTAAATGTGTTTGAAAGAAAGAAACCCAATGTCCAGAATATAACAGAATTGCCAGCATCTTTGATTTCTTTTATCATCTGAAAGATTAACTCCGCTATGAAAAATTTTTAGGTATTACACACATAGCTGTGTTTCTTCCACGATGTGATTTTTTTTTTCAACATTGCTGACAAGAAAGAGTAAAATGGTTTGAGGAGGGTGAAAAAAACATATTTTCTGGGGAAACAGCCATCTGATTGTGACCTAGCTCTTGCATATTAAACAGGGCAGATTTGCTTCTTGTCTCTTAACCTTGGAATAACAGGAAGGTTTTGGAAAGGAAATTAGGGTTGAGAAGAGGTGAGTGTGGGCAGGTCTGGTTCGTCTGTGTGACACACTTCTTACTGGCACTGTGCCCAGAAATTTTCTTATGCCCCTTTGAAATACGGAGGCTGTATAAAAAGCTTTAAAGAAGTTGATTTTCCTGAGAAAAGACGCAAGTCAGGACAGTCAGGGTAAGCCAGGCCAGTGCTTGTTACAAGATCAGACCGGACTGGGTGCAGGATCATGGTCGGTGCTATGAGAAAGGCCAGGAAGAACAGTGAGATGAGATACCCAGAGAAGTCACTGGCCCTAAGTCACTGGGGGGTTTGGGTGTTGGGGGCAAGTAGAAAAGGCAATTTGAGGATGTGGAGTCAGAAAGAGCAATAGAAGAAAACACCTGTTACTTTATGTCAGAGATTAATGAGCCCAAGGATTTGGAGACTGGGAGATTAAAAAGTAATATGGGGATTTACCCTAAGGAAACCACAGAATGTACACAAATAGTCACGTGCAAGGGAATTTGTTGCAGCATCAGGTGTAATATTGAAATTTTTAAAGTGATCTGTATATCTATATACATTCGTAGGATATAGGAAATACATATACGCATATATATATGATATGTGTGTGAAGAAGTATATGTCAGAACAATGTATAGTCATTAATAGTTCTTTTCTTACAATATTTTAAACCTGAAAAATTAAAATTGAAAAATCATAAAGCAACATTTACTCTTATATATTCACATACATAAATATGTCATACATCTATATACATATGTGAGAAGAGAATGAGCACATCAAGTTGTCAAAAGTGCTTTTCTCTGAGTAATGGAATTATATATGATTTTAATTTACCTTCTCTATCCTTTTTGGTGTTTTCTAGATTTTCATATATTACTAGAGTTCTCCTTTCTATTTTCTATTTTTTTCATTCGAAATGTCATTCACGAACATTTTCCAACGCTTTCAATACTACTGAATACTATTAAATAAAGCACAAAGATCCCCTGCTCCATTTCCTCTCAAGCCTCCATAACCCTCTGAGTCACAATCTCTTGGTAACACCCTATTTATACCTGTTTGTTTTCATTTATTTTGTTAGTTACTATGTGAATTCCAAAGAGTATGTTTATATCATATGCGAGTTATTCTGCAATTATGGATCCTTTTCCTACACTTTTTGCTCTTCTCTGCACCCTCTGAGGCAAATTTCCTTGGGATGTACTTTTTAAAACTAATTGCCAGGTTGATTCTGGTTGAATTTGGCCGATAAGAAGGACAACCTGGATACCGGTGGTGGGGAAAAGAGAGAGGCTGACTTGATTCTCTCCACATGTTCCTCCGAATTGATCCAGAATCTAACTGACTGGTAGCCAGCTCATCCTTAACACTTACAGCTTTCCGTAAATTCCACCGACTATTTTCTTTCTCATGATCCCTTCATCTACCCATCTATCCACAGCTTTCTGATATTCTGTTCTCTCCGTGCTTTGTCCCTGAACACAGCCCATTCAAAACATCTGGAATGAATTCTATTTTCTGTTGGGTCCTGGAATGGCATAGTATGTGGTTTCAGGAGGGCCCTAGGATGAATCAAAACCTTAAAAATGTGATTAAAGGATAAGGGTGTGGGGAACACAAGGATGGCCCCCTTGTCCCACAGAAATGCATCGTGAGAAATCTCTGCTGTGAAAGCGCTGTGATTACTTGGAAATCACCACAGTGGTGTGCGATAAAATACCAGTGGAGGGCAAGGCTTTAGGTGACCGACTGGTGGATGCTTATGACCACTATGACGCCAACAGTGATGACAGAGGTTTTGAGGGAGAGGAAATAGGCTCCTGTAGGGGACAGTAAAGAAGACAAAATGAAAGTGATAACCTCAGAGACTTCAACCACCAACTCCAGGTACTTCTGGGAAAACAGGAAGGCTTCTATGATGACTTGAAAGTAATTCTTGCAGGGAAGCATGGTGGTATTTAGTTCCCCTTTACTTTCATAACAAATTGCCACAAGTTTAATAGCTTGAAACATTATTTATTTATTTATTTATCTTACGGATCTAAAGATCAGATGTCTGGAACGGGTCAGATTGTCCCAAGATCAAGGGGTGTCAGCAGGGCCATATCCTTTTTGGAAACTCCAGGGAGAATATATCCCTTCGCCTTCTCTAGCTTCTAGAGACCACCTACATTTCTGGTTAGTAACCACTTCCTTTCTTTTTGAAAGTCAGCCAGTCACATATTAAAACCCTCTTTCTGACTCTGTCCTTGACTTTCGTGCTTCCTTCTTTCACTTATAAGGACTCCTGTGACTCCAATGGGGAAGTGTTGATAATCCTGGATAATTTCTACATCTCAATACCATTACTCAGTCATATCTGCTAAGTCCTTTTGCCATGTAAGGTAACAAATTCGCAAGTTCTTGGTATTAGGACATGAACATCTTTGAGGGTCATTGTTCTGTCTGCATGGTGGCTCAGGATAAAGCCCCAAATCTAATTATGTAATTTGCAAAATTACAAGCTCATTAAATGCCTGACTCACCAAGTCTTCCATACCAAGGATGGGCACTGGTTTAAAAGGAATGTGGTCCTTATTCTTGGAATGGGAACATTTGGGCAGACAGAGATAGGTCTGAGAAACATTTTCTCCCAAACCCATCTAAGCCATTCTTGTCAGAAGCAGCTACCTCCTCATGTGTCTAAGTAAACTGCTTTCTTTCATTAAAAACTTTCATTAGTTGTGCCCTCAAAGAAGGCCTCTTATCCTTACTTCTTATTCAGGTTCTACTACTCCTCACTGCTTCCATACTCATTAAAAAAAAAAAAAAAAAAGACAGCTTCTAGAATGTCTCTGTGGGGGCAAGGATTTGGTACATATGCTATCCCGTAAAAGATAATGAATATACCAAAGAGCTTCTAAGGCCTCATTAATATGTATCAATAAAAGCCTAGGGAATATGTATGAATGATTTCTGAAAATTATAGTCAAATGAGATGAAAAATAAGGTTAGATTTGTTTGAATAAAACCATAGGTGCTCTCATTGTGACTCTAGATTTAATGTGTAAATTTTGAGTAGCAATTAGTGAGAATTTGGTCGGTTAATTGACACTTAGTTTCAGTAACAGTCTCTATTCAATGTGTCTGAGACTCTGGAACTTCCCTGGCATCCTGTACAGGAGAAAATCCAAAGGCTCAGGGAAATGGGAGTGTCGAGGTAGATCTACAATTGGTGCAGCATACTCGGCTGCCTTTAACCAGATCCATCTGGGAGGATTCAGAGGAGGCTTCCTTCATGAAGACATTGGGTTGGGGCGTCAGCCTTTTTGTAAAGCTCAGTAGTGAGTGTTTTCTGCAGATTGGTAATGATAGCCGGGAGATGCTGCCATGGAATTGGGCTCACTGTTTGCATTATAAGTGAGAGAATCCCACAGAAGGAGAGACCAGAGATCACATCTAACTTTCAGATACAGGATGGGAACAATTACTATAACAGACAAAAGAAACAGAGTTTCTAATCTGGAAGGATCTATAGTTGTGGCTGATTAATGACTGTGCCCTTAAGAATGAAATATATGAGAAAATACATAACATGTATCCTGACGAATAGGATCAAAAACAAAACAAAATGAAACTCTGGGTCTGGCAAGTCGAAAAGTGACCTGTGTCACAATACTGGAAATTCATAGCTTCAGACTCAGTTTCTAATCATATTGCTTCTTTGTAGATTCTGTGCATCTTAATTGATGGGAAATATGGGTCCCCTGGAATAAGGACCTGAGTTAGGACCAAAAATTATGTAATTTCCTTGTATTCTTCAGGGAGCTTCTTAGGATTTATTTGCATGGCCCCTGCTTTGGTAATGTTTTCTTATTTTAGGATTTCTTTTTGATATTTATGCAGGAACTACACTAGTCATTTTTTCAGAAAGAATAATAGGCAACATGTCTTACCTTGCATATCTGAATGCGTGTAAAACATGTTGTCACACCGCTAGTCTAGTCGAATATAAAACTTTGGATCAAAATATTCTTCCTTATGAGGTTTATTCTTCCTCAAGAAGTTTTGAAGACACAAGAATTGTGTTTTTTAGTTGGATGCAGATCTGTTTCTTATTAAATTATAGGTAACATGGTTGTTCTGTCTTCTTGCATTGAGATTTTTTAGAGGGCTGAGTTGGCACACAAAGGCTATCACTTAAGAGTTCACCAAGAAGAGAAACTAGCATAAATGTGTATAGCATAAGAAATTAAATATTAGGGGTGCCTGGGTGGCTCAGTGGGTTGAAGCCTCTGCCTTCAGCTCAGGTCATGATCTCAGGGTCCTGGGATCGAGCTCTGCATCAGGCTCTCTGCTCAGCAGGGAGCTTGCTTCCCCCTCTCTCTCTGCCTGCCTCTCTGCCTACTTGTGATCTCTGTCTGTCAGATAAATAAATAAAATCTTTAAAAAAAAGAAATTAAATATTATAGCATCTTACAGAGTTGTGGTAAAATTAATTGGCTCATGACATTTCAAATGTTAGTGAAAATTTTATCTGCTACTTGATATTATGATCTGTTGTTATTGTAATACTAATCCATAATCAACTAGAGACTTTGCCTACAATGCATGTGCATGCCCTGGATTTGCCTTCTGTTGTCCCCCAAAAAAGTCTAGTATAGTAAGTCTGGAACATGTATTTGCATGTTTACCATGCATCCTGGGGAATTTTGACCATCCTCAAAGTTTAAGAAACATTTTTTGCATATTTGTCTCAGATAATCTGCCGTGTAAGAGGCACTTATTAATTATTTTGAATGAGTGGTCAAATGAAAGAGAACAAATGAATAAAAGTACATTTAAAGGGAACCAAAGTCTGAGACCCATTGTGAGTAACACTTTATTTATAGATCTGCAGATTTGATGAATCAACAGAATATCACAAACAGTGCATTGTAGCAGTGTAGGGGTAAAGATATATCAATCCCTCTGAATCACTTTCATTAACAAAATGGTAGCCCTGCTCACCAGGTTCTTCCAAGGAGTGATTTCTTTACTATGTCGGTTTCCCAAGAAGAAACTTTAAATAAACGGTTCTTATTCCATAAAGTACTTTAATCTTACATCTTAGACATACAATTCAGTGTATAGTACTTACTTGATATTGTTGAGCAGTACGTCCATACATCTTTTCTTTCCATCCCCATGTGAAAGTTGAAGTCATAAAATGAATTTGTACTTGTGCTTACTTCAGCATATTATTTTCAATGGCATTATTTTTCTTTACTACAACAGTGCTTCTTGGATGCTAGCTGAGCCACAAAAAGCAAGAAGTAGGGTTTTGGGTTTTTTTTTTAAGGAAAAAAATAATAAAGACATATCCTAGTGAGATTTAGCTCTCTTTCCCCTACCCATATTTTCTACAGTAAGCTTTTATAAATTCTGATGAGGAAAAAGTGTTTCTGAAACACTTAGAAGACTCAGCTCAAATGTAGTCTCTGCTCAGAATGTTTCTCCCAACTTTCCAACTTGTACCCAAATAATCTCACATATTTCCTCAAGACTTGGGAAGATCTCTGGTAACACTTAGTCCTCTTCAACCCTGCATTTCCTTCCAACTCCACAGGGCCCTCCCCAAGTCCCGGGATGAAAAATCCAGTCCGGTAAGTATGCATGAAGAACAGAGTACAGTCATCTAGTTTTCAAATGCCCAAGATCCCTCGCCCTAAATTTTAAGCGACATACGTGACCTGCTTCATTCCGATTCCAAGTTCAAAGATAACAGGCTGTCCTGTGAGTAAGCAGTTAGCGTAGTTTTTTGTTTGTTTGTTTTTGATGTTGTTGTTTTTAAAGATTTTATTTATTTGACAAAGAGAGATCACAATTAGGCAAAGAGGCAGGAAGAGAGAGAGAGGAAGGGAAACAGACTCCCTCCTGAGCAGGACCCGAGATCATGACCTGAGCTGAAGGCAGAGGCCTAACCCACTGAGCCACCCATGTGCCCCAGCCTAGTTTTCAAGAACTGCTTGATCCCTTCAAGCATGAAAGTCCCACATTTCTGGGGATGTTTAGCTCGGTCTTTGGGTTTTCTAGCAGTGTCTCACTAACAGGCATGATCTCAGTCCCCTGCTTGATACAGGTCCCCAGGAGCTCCACGGGAAATTTTGAGTTAAGCTCCAGAATCCGAGTAAGCGATGGGAAGGCACAGTGTTTGGAACTGGAACTAGCTGGATTCTAGTAAATTGAGACTAAATATCAGGATGTGATATCAAATCAGATGCTTTAGGTGATGACAAGTGGAGAAAATCAGCTTGAAAGCCTGGCCTGTCTCCTCCTTTGGTATATCAGCTACTCACTAGTCATCATAAACTACTGGGCAGATACTTATAGGCTCGGACATTTGGCAACTTGGGGGCAGAGTTTCCCGTAGTCAAATCAAAACCTGAAAGATGCAACGTAATCTTCATAGTAAAACTCTGAGATAAGAGCATGGGTCTCGAAGGTCAGATTTTGCTGGAAAAGAGAAATATGCAAATCTCACCTAGTTTATGATATAAAATACCTGGAGAAACACATGAAAAAATTCACAGGACTAACTTTCACAGGCATGAAATTACCGGTCCTGAATTGTTTCATATTTTTGTTTCACAAAAGACAGTATTAGACAAGCACATCTTACTAGTTCTAAAATAATGTGTGATCCCAGCTTTATTGTCCCTTCAGTATGTGTGGTAGGAGGACATAAAACATCAAAATAAAGTCTGGATTGTTAGAGAACTGGTGTACATAAGGAATGCAAATGGCCACAGGACAGCAAGTTTTGGGGCCCCTTTAGTCCGTGATGAGGGGACTGCTTCAGGCTGTGTTGACACCTTATATCTAACATATGAACAAATCTGTGGAAGAATGGAAAAATCATATGCTTCTCTGTGAGATTTTTCTAAGCTGATGAAGTCTAAAAAATCCCCCAAGAAGTATCAGGGGAATAGAAAGATTAGAAACTGATGATTTAGCCTGTTCTAAATTTAAGCTTCGAAGAGATTTAAGAGAGAACTTGAGCTGATTTTTTCAGGGTGCTGGAGTATGAGAGCACTCGCCAAACCCCAAAGCTTCCAAATTTCCATGTGGTTTACCACAGAACAGATAACATGGCCTGGGCTGGTTTTCTTCTGCAAAGGTAGAGTAGTCTGCAGGGGAAAGCCTGATATAAAGTGAGAGGAAGCTTCTGCCCCTGAGTGGCATTAACGTAGGACCAGGGAGGGCCAAGATTAGGGCAGAGAAGAGCACACAAGAAAGGGAGCAGAGCACTGCAAGTGCCCCTGCAAGGCAGAATATCCTGGACAGAAAGACTTGAAGAAGCAAGTCTTCAGTTTAAGATAACTAGTTCACTTGCTGCTAACATTACTCTGACCTTGTGCCCAAGCTAGCAATTACAAGGCTGTGGAGAGAAGCATTTTATTCAGAAAACATTGCCTCCGGAAACCCTTTGATTTGCCAACCGGGACTCAAAATTATGAGACTTCATGCGCCTACAGATTGAAGTTCTTGGTTCCAATTCACAGGAAAGCTTCAAGCGTGTGTTTAAGGCTCACGCTTTCACCATGGATATGTGTCTCACAGGCATATATTCTATTAAGTGCTGGTTAGCTGCCCTGCCGACTAAGTTTGATGGCCTGAGAAAAGCAATATAGATACCGGTACCTGGTTCATGGGTCCCAGGTTTCTCACAGAGTGGATAATATAAACTGTAATCAATGAGAGAATTGAATTTAATGGCATAATAGAAAGTGAAAAGAATAATCTGGAACATTTTGCAAAGGCTGTACCACTATTGACAGCAAACTAGTCCTCTGGGCTGTATCAAACGAAGTCAGCTAATGCATGAAACGGAGGTGCGGGCAGCTCTGCTATTTCATAGAAGAGAAAATCTCAAAGAGTAGAGATTAACCAACAAAAGTAACATTATTTTTTTTTAAGATTTTATTTATTTATTTGACAGACAGAGATCACAAGCAGACAGAGAGGCAGGCAGAGAGAGAGGAAGGGAAGCAGGCTCTCTGCGGAGCAGAGAGCCCGACTCGGGGCTCGATCCCAGGATCCTGAGATCATGACCTGAGCCAAAGGCAGCGGCTTAACCCACTGAGCCACCCAGGCACCCCAAAAGTAACATTATTCTTAGAAGACTGACAGAAATGACAAATGGAACCAGGGTAAATTTTCTAAAGTCAGTGAATGCTACTCCAGAGCTTCAGTTCCCTACTTATGAGAGTTCTTTACTCTAACCTTGATTGCTGCACCTGGACTCTGGATCATGCGCCCAATATAACCTACAGATCACCCCAAATAGCATATATGAATAAAATATGAAAGCATTTCCCAAATACCTGTAAATAACATATTAGCAGAAGAGTCAGTTCATCTGGCAAACATGATATGTAGCAAAATTTTATTAGACAAGAGTGACAAAAATGTAACCAAAATTTCAAAAAAAAAAAAAAAGAAAGAAAGGAAGACTAAAGAAGGAAGGAAAGAAAGAAAGAAGGAAAAAAGGAAAAGAAATGGTTTTCTCATTAAATTGAAAACTCTAGGCATAACGTCTTTGGCCTCTGCATTGGCTCCATTCATGGGCAGATTTTAACGACGACAAATGCCTGCCAGCCATTCCAGAAACTCTAGTCATAAGCATGACCTCTTTCTCAAGGGCTGGAATGAACATTCTGGAATTGAGTCTCATTGGCTACATCAAGTCCCACCATCTCTGAACCGCTGTGGCCAAAGGCATGGACTACTCCGATGGTCTCATCCATCTGCACACAAAGGGGCAGGGTTAACATAAAAGTAGAGAAAGTAAGGAAAATTAAAGAACTGTAATAAAACAGACAGGGGATGTTGTACTGGCAAAAGAGTTTTCTGCTAAAATGTGCTTAGATTTCATCCTTCAACAAGGGTAGAAAAATAGCATGAACACAGCATCATAGCCTTGGCCTTTTAGGGGAAACTGAGACTCCTGTCCTAGTCCTTTACACATCTACCAACCAAATGGGACCCGCTCCTGCCTCCTCCCCACTCATCCTTCTTCCATCAAGTATGGGCCATTGTCAAAGGCAAGAAATGCTATTTGGCCTCAGTGCTGATGGGTAGAGAGGTTTTGGTGTGAAGCTAGGCCCCGAGTCAGTAGCGGTGGGATCTGCTCCCACACATTTGACAGAAGAGACCAGTCTGGGGCCAGTTCCCTTGGGCAAGTGCCCACGGAGGTGACCTGACATTGGGACCCAGGGCAAAAGCCACATCGTGATGAAGACTCTGCACCAGCCTGGCCTGGTCCTTTGTGCACATCTCAGGCACATGGCATGTGGGGCAGTTGGCTTGAAGGAAGGACTCAAGTGGGTGATCTCCTGGGTCCTGGCCCAAACGCCATCTCTTTTCACCCTCTAACGTGATTTCCATTTGGCCGGGTTTCCGCAGATCCTGTCTGTGCAGGGAACTTGGAAATGAGGAGACCAGCTCTCCAAAAGAAAGAGTGGCCTCGGATGTTTATGGAAAGCTGCGAGCGCAGCTGGGCCTGCTGAGAGCTGTCCCACGTGCAGCACGCAGGTCTGCTGTCAGTGGGGAGAGGGATTTATTTCTCCTTCCAGACAGGCTCTCCTGGGAACTCTAAATGGTAAAAGCAGTGAACTTCCATATGGGCCAGGGTAGGCCCTAAGTACTCACTGCAGATGGGATGTTTTGGCCGTGAGCCTCCTCACCTTACTTTGAACCCTGTATTTCCTCTCCTTTGCCAGCTGTAGCCTGCATCCAGGATCAATGATGGATTTGTAGTAGGACTAAACTGGGGGGGATTCTCGGAGCCTGCTTGAAATATCTGGGAAGCACCCGTTCCATCACGGGCCAGTCCGTTAGAGAGGCCTTCGTTTCTCAACTCTTACAGAGGATGGACAGAGAGTCCCGTGAAAAGAAAACATTCTGTTAATATGCATGACTTGACCACAGAATATCAAAAGCCAAGCCTGCTTCATTCTTTTCTGTTAGAGATTCGTACATAACGCTGCATTCAGTAATCCCTTAGCTCGGTGGCACGGAGTAAAGGATTTCCTCCCTTGAAACAGGTTTCTTCTTCTCGGATTTAGGAAGATGAATAGAAGCTGTTGGGGGCGTGGGGCTGGGAAGGAAAAATCAGTAATACTTAATTTAGACTGCATTTAATAAATAAAAACCATGTGGGACACCTGGGTGGCTCAGTTGTTAAGCGGCTGCCTTTGGCTCCGGTCATAATCCCAGGGATCCAGCCCCACATTGGGCTGTCTGCTCAGTGGGAAGCTGGCGTCTCCCTTTCCCACTTCCCTGCTTGGGTTCCCTCTCTCGCTGTCTCTTTCTGTCAAATAATAATTAATTAATTAAATTTAAAAATCGGTGTATAGGTGTTGCTTACATACAGCCTTCCCCAGGAACATAGTCTATGGCGGGTTTGGCGCCCAGATATCTTCTCTTTCTCATCTGTCATCCCACAGCCAAACACCTGTACTTGAGATTCACTTCTCGGATTAAAAGGCCACTGGAGCTCTAATAATTGATTCAACATTTCCAACAGCAAGAAAGAGGAAGAATTGAAAACTAAAATTGCCCACCTTGAGCGATCAGTTCCCTGATCTATTTTTTTTTTTTTTTTAAGATTTTACTTATTTATTTGAGAGAGAGACAGGGAGAGAGAGCCTGAGAGGGGAGAAGGTCAGAGGGAGAAGCAGACTCCCTGTGGAGCTGGGAGCCCAATGTGGGACTCAGTCCTGGGACTCTAGGATCATGACCCGAGCGGCAGGCAGTTGCTTAACCAACTGAGCCACCCAGGCACCCTACTTTTCCTGCTTTTGTTGGTGAGCTGATCACACAGCCTCCACTCGCTATAGCCGGCTGAATGTATCTTCCAGCTACGTGCAGTTTCAGTCTGAATAAAACGGGTTCAAACCAACAGTCTCTGCTACAGGATGCAGTCCCCCGTCTCTTTAAGCCCTGGTCTTCTAGGTTTCTGATACTTTTCTCCCCTAAGAGCAAAATCAGGATTCGTAGGTAACTAAGGCATGATTATTAAGACCATTGGATTAAAAGAGAAACGAAGGCTGGGAAAGATCCTGGCTTCCAAAAGAAGTCAAAGACATCATTCTGCCTCCTCCTTCTCCTTCCAGGACTCCTTTTCCCTTCTCCAGTTATTCGTCAAAATCAAGGGCAAAGAGTTTAGTGGGCCACAGTGCTGGCGCTGGCTCTTTCACTTTGACAAAGCGAAGGAGGAGTCTTTCAGCCATGAGGAGGGCACATTTTCTCTGCAATTTCTCGCCAAAAGTCAGCCCACTCAACCGAATATCCTAGGCTATTGCGCCTGTCAACAATGTGCTTTCAGATTCGCACTACCTCTCCCCTGCTTTGCTGTATATTGCGGGAACTCCATTCCTCCGCTCCCTGCTCCCTTTATGCGCCGATTCTTGATAGGAGCAGCCAGTAGGAAGTCCGGGCGAAAGGCCAGGGAAGAGAAGGGAGAATGGGGGATAGTCTATGGCCTTTGCTCTCTGTTGCATGTGTTTCTAGTTCCCAGAAGAGAGTCTGCCCTCTCTGGTTCCAGTTTCTATCAGACAAGCCTCACTGAGGTTCTAGCTCTCATTGTATGGCCTTGGCATCTGGGTTCATATCATTTTCTCCCATTGTTCCTCCATTCCAAGCATAGCAGCTTCTAGTAGCTAATCTCTGGGTTGCCTTATTGTCTTTGGTTTGCTGTCTCTACTCTTCCGTCATCTGTGCAATTGATTTTCTTCATTAAATGCACTCAATTTGAATAATCAAAACTACTTCCTGGCTGTATTAATCAACAAGTTCAGTAATGTTAGTTTATAGACTTAATCAATTTTGAAATAATGTTACAAGTCATAATGTTATATGCAAAGCATTATGAGACAAGAGTGGAGCATGGACTTCTACTGAAAGTCTTCATGTCTATGCTACCCTAGTAGATACAGGTCTATGCTACCCTAGTAGATACAGGTCTCTCTTGAGTTTCAATCAAGTGGTGCCGTCCTGACCTCCCCTGCCCACGTTTCATTCCCATTCTCTGCTCACGGTTCTTTCCCATTCTCTGCTGTCTCATGTAGACATGAGTCTGCTCTCACTTCAATTCATTTTCTGTTGAAAGAGTCATAGCCTCTCTTTCTAATGCTTTTTGGGATTGAGAGTAGCCTTGGAATGAGGAAAATGTTTCAATATAATTGCTTATTTAAAAACCAATATTTTTGACTGGGGTTGGGTTGAGAGTGGGGATTAACAGTAAAAGGAATGAAGGATCTTATTGAGGTGATGAAAATGTTCTCAAACTGGATATGGTGAGGATTGCATACATTGGTAAATTTACTAAAAATCATTATTGTATAATTAAGTGGATGAATTCATGGTGTGTAAATTATCCTTCAATAAACTTGTTTTTTAAAAAGAAGAGAACCCTAATAGAAATAAAGATTCCTTAATTTATCTGAAAATTTGAGACTCAAATGAGAGGCAGGGATTTACAAATTGATAATTTTTTTTTTTAAAAATTCTGATTCTCTTTCAAAGCAGATTTGTTTTAAAAAGAAAAACTGCTTTTCAATAAATATCAAACTATGGGCAAAAAGTTCAGTATTTATTTGTGAATATATTTAAAGTGTTTATTTCAATTTCTGAAATTTTCAAATGTGTCACTTATTATTTACTGCAATATAAAGCTTGCTTTTTTAGATTAAAATTTTATTTTAATGTCTTAAAAAATAGTGAATAATTGTTTATTTAAATCCCAAAGTTCATTTTCTTCTTGAGCCAGGCATCACTCACCTATTACCTGACTGGGGTTGAAGGGCATTTCTTGAAAGAATATAACAGCAATCAAGTGACCACTTGTCAGAGCCTGTTCTTACTTTATGCATGCGTAACGCTGATCATTTTATATAGTGCTGAATTTAACCTTTACAGCAATCTTGTGAAGCTCATTTATTAGAGTATTCAGAGTTTAAAGATAAGGAAATAGATAGTCAAAGGACAATGGTTCAAAAGTACATTCTGGGGTGTCTGGATGGTGCAGTCAGTTGAGTGACAAACTTGTGGTGTCAGCTCAGATCATGATCTCAGGGTCGTGGGATGGAGCCCTGCATCAGGCTCTGTGCTCGGCACAGAGTCTATTTCAGATTCTCTCTCTCTCTCTCCCTCTGCCCCTTCTACCTGTTCCCTTGATCTCTAAATTAAATAAATAAATAAATAAATCTTTTTTTTTTTTTTTTAAGTAAGTTCTGAAAATCACATAGTAATTGCCCAAACTGAGCATCAGTCCCAGGCATTATTGATCTAATGCCCATACTGTATCCATTAGTCTGTATTGTTTTATTTAGTAGCGAACTGTAGGTGACAGATTGTCGCATCTGCCTTACAGTCAATTATAGATCCATAACAGTCATATTTCTGAGAAGTTGCATTAAGAATAATGAGTTCATATCTTTTATCTAATTAGATTGCATCATTGTGGCCTTAGAAAATTTGAAGGTGAGATTGATAAACTGCTGGTCGGAATCCTTCAGAGATAATAAGAAATAGACATGGCACTAAAAGATAGGATGATCATGTAATTGAGTATACAAACTAGGACTCTTAATAATTTTTCTAGGATAAGAAGCATAAACCAAGACTATCTTGAGAAAACTGGGAATATGGTCACCTTTCCCAAAACTGGAGATATAAACCTATCACATGTAGAAAGGAGTAATGATATTATGTCTCAAACTATAACCCAGGAAATTTTGATATGAAATTTCCAGAAAATAAATACAGAAAATATTATTAAATAGATTATTGGTAAGGATAAGCATAAGTTCCCAAAAGTCAGGTTGTGCAATTCCAAATGTAACTCCAGTATCAGCTGAGTTTACAATGTCCTCTTAATGTAAGGATCCATGTCTTATGGAAATTCTCAAACACTCAACAAGTTTTCTGAGAATTCCAGAGAAATTTACACTTTCTTGGACATCTCTGGTTTAAAGGGTCTGAATCCAATTTCTGCCTGCTGAGATCCTTTTTCTTTCTTTACCTCTGAGAGCAATTCTTTATCTCTGCGTTAGAATCCATACAATTAGAAAACTCAACTTTTTCCTTAGTCTTAGCTAAAACAAGCTAACATACACCACTGCTACTAGTAGTTGTTGCTGTTTGTGTGTAGAACATACACTAAAGGCAGGAGAGCTGGAAGGAATTTACAGAAGAAGATGAAGAAAAGAATGGGATAAGAATGCGAATTAGGGTGAGTTGTGCCTCTTACTGCTTAGATGATCTTGGCCACATACTTATAAAATGATAGTGCCACCTCAGATAACTGGAATTAAGTAATTAATGAGATAAGGTGTATTACATTAGCACAATGATTGGGCACAAAGTAAAAGCCCAATAAACATTAGTTGTTAATATTATTTCATTCTTCAGTTAAGAAAGTAAACAAATTAAAATTTAGTCTCTATTTATAGAAGTTCTTTAGCCTGTTTTTAATGATATTTGGACCTTCTTTTCTCTTTTCTCTGTCTGCTCTAATCCCTCTCCTTTCCATTCCCTGTACACAAAACACATGCACGCACGCTTTCGCGTACCGAACAATTCTATTTTCTTTGACATCTATTGACAAACCAAATTCTGAAATTTCTTTGTTCAGTCTAAGATCTAACCAAGGCTAAGAATGTTATAACTACTTGGAAGGACCTGCTTAAGTGAGGTGATGGAAAACCATCCTGGTCTAGCTGTACAAGAAGTAGAAAAGCCACCTTTCTTCCAGTTACAGAATCTCATTTCCTTCCTAACCAAGATTCCTGAATTAATGTGAGAGGACTTGAGTTCAGATAAAGATTCCAAAGTCAACTATTTCAAGAGCTCTTTCTATAACCAGGCATAAAAAGGAAAAGGGCTACCAAGTAATATTATACTTTGGTAAATTTGCATTTAGGGCAAGAATTGGAAAAGCTTAGTCAAGGCAGGCAAGAAGAATTATTCAGAACAAATCTGAGTCCAAACACATGCAGCTAGCAGATCTGGGAAACTTAAGGGTCCGAAGCCAGGCAGAATATGAAGAAGTAGATGTATATGGAAACCAATAGTTAGGACGAGAAGGTGGTTTCGGCAAAGCAAACAATGAATAAAAAAAAAAAAAATTAAAAATCTAAAAAAACCAAAGTCAAAGCAAATAGAAGAATAGATTTAACAAAAATTATCTCAATTTCTAAACAATCCTTCAATCAGAGAGAACAATCTTCAGTCAGACTTGTTACGTGCTCCTCGGTGAGGCTGTGGGAAGCATAGACTCGGTAGTAAAGTGTCAGGACTGAGAAGGAGGCAAGGGAAAGAAATGACGACAAAGCCACATCAGCACCCAGGATGGTGACTGGTGCTGTGAAGGCAGTAAGCTCTCCTTTTAATAAAAACTAGAGAGCATTCCAGCAATTTGTCTCTTGCCTTAAAGTGGTTTCTCAAAAACTCTGTACTCTTAAAGACAATTATTTCATTCACCTTCTTACTTTACAATCCGTTCAGAATATCAATGCTGAGAAGATCATTCCATTTATCTTTTTCATCAATGCTTAGAATGAACAGGACACATCTTTTGACTTTCAAAATAATTTGACTTTCAAAATAACACAGAGTAAGATGTACATCCAGAATCTGACAAAGTGTTGTGCTTACTTCAATCAGAAGGTATCATATTTGCTCTAGCACTCAATAAAGATATTTGAATAATTTTCATGTATTTTGAAAGTACAACAGCATGAAAGAATAGGTCAACTGAAAACTAGTTTATTCATCTTAGAATATCATTTTTATAGAACGGAAATAATAAAGTATATAATTCAGTTTGACATTTCGACCACTGTCTCACTAATTTCTCAGAGAACTCATCTCTTCCATCTGCGGTGTCCTCTAATATAAACCCCAGGTCTTGAAAAGAAGTCAGGAGAACTGCCTTAAAATCCCAGTTTTATCATTTGTTGACAAATGACTACAGAAATTTCACTTAACCTCTATGCTTCTCAGTTTTTCAACTCTAAAATAAGGGGAAACCATTCTGTTAATTATTTCAGATCCTTTCTAGCTAAAATAAATGAAGGAAAGAGAGGAAGAGGAGAAGGAGCTGGAAAGGGGGGAGAGAGGAAGAAGGAGAAGAAGAAAGAAAAACCTGGAGAATATTTTCTAAATTATTTAATTGCCTCTTTACTGACGCATACTCAGAGTTAAAATTTTGTGACCATATTTTCTTTTTCTCCTGAAGGGAATTTTTGTTTTCTGATACACAGAACTACCTCTTTTTCCAAGTTTTCTTGTCTGAAAAGCCATGATTCTTATTTTATGGCTAATAAAACTGAGCTTGAGATAGAAAATAATTCGCCAAAGATAGCAGCGTTAAATCCTACCAGTGATGATACATATATGTATCGTTATTACAAATGTTCACCTCAAGACATCTAATATTTTTAATAAAAGATATTTAAAAACGGGCAATTCCACATATTTCAATGTAGTTTCAAGACGGTCTATGTATTATGTTAAAGAAAGCACTCGCACGGCTAACATTTGTTATGGCGGGATTTTCTCTGCACAGTCAGAAGATTCAATGCAGGAAATAAGTTATCAACCCGTTAGTGTGTATTTTTTTTTCCAAGTCTTACTCATAACTTCCCTAGCTGTCATTTCCTATAACCATACTTTACCTGAAAATTAAGCTCTCCTTTTATCAGACTCAGCTGGGGGTTATATTATATCAGCTTTAATGCCTCTCTAAAAATGGTACTACACATGGGTTTGTATCACAAATGGAAAATCTGAGAAAGAAGGACCTTTTTCCATGTGGCAGGCTCATAAAACTATCACTTTTAACAAACAACTTGAATTCAAGAGAAATTTGCAGAAATCTTTTAAGCACATTCATGGTCTTAGGAGGAAGTGCTAATACGGAGGGTGTCTGCTCCGCTGCAGCTGCTTGATGTATAAAAGCATAAACAACCCTGACTCACTCTGGGGAAGTTATAATTACCATATGGAGTGTTAAATGTACAGACACTTCGTAAGGACCACTGCAGTAGCTTAAATTACAGTCATTATGCTATCCCCACTCCCAAATCTTTCTTTAACGCCTGCTGAGGAGAAGAAATTTAAAAAAAAAAAAAAAGACCCTTACTCGCTACCTTTCACAATCAACTCTGTTGTATCTTGCAAATAAATATACATTATCCATAATAAACCACTACTATGCAGATAATGAGAGGAAAACAAAAACTAGCAAGCAAACTTTTCCTTCTATTCTAGAGATTTATTAGCGTTGTACCTTTCCATCAGTTGTCCAGCCCACCACTTAAAAAGGCATCTTACAAGGCAATTAGCCTTTAGTCAGCATCTCCTCTCCTCCAGACTCTGTATGTTGGAGCACAATATCTGAACAAATCTCAGAGAATCTTCGCTCTTCCGGGAAGGTGTCCTGGAACCAATGGGAATGCATTGCTAGCTTCTAAGCAATATCAGAGAAGACTTATCTACTATTCAGTGTGGCTAGGCACCATGCTAAATATTCTAAATATAACAATGTAGTTCACCCTAACAGACTCTATGAGGGACACCCTTACTTTTCCTATTTTGCAGTTAGAAAAGCTGAGGCACAGAGAGCTTAGGCAACTTGCAACAAAGTTACATGTAATGGAGTCAGAACTTAAGCACCCAGACTCTCAGATTTGTACTACTGTGATTCTCAAATGGTAAGATGATATCAGCACTGAACTTTGAGAAGGCTGTGGAATCATGTACCGTGTGTATCTGAATAGGGACACAACCAGAGGACTGCTAATTAGAGAATTAGTAGCCATATTCCAGCCATATTCCTGGAGAGCAATGCGTGTAAGAAAGGATGTGAAAGTGATTTCAAAAAGAATGTGGTGGCAAACTGGACATGGAAAACAGAGAAGAAAGAATTTAAATATCACTAAGGATTTGTGCCTTGGAAACTGGGAGGATGTAATGGCAACAGAGATGACTAAAGGAAAGCGAGAGAGGAGGAAAAGCCAGATCATATTCACACTTCCTGTCACCAGGGAGAAGCTGTGTAGCACGTCCACGTTGTGGACACAAAGCACAATCAGCCGTGCTATAGACATCAGCTCTCTTTCTAGATTCTATCTCTTAGGTTAGCCAGGCATGTGTCAGAGACAAACTTTACGAAGTGTTTTCAGAGACAACATGTGCCTTTGCAGTATTTTCCAGTTGCATCTGTCAATATGTATTTAACCTTGCGGAACTCTCCTGACATTCAAAGTATCTAAGTCTTCAGACTAAGTGTTTAACGGAGAAGGGTCCCCATGGCTTGTTATCCTGTGACATAATCCATCCCTTCCCTCTTTAATTCCTCTGAACAAAGTCAATTGTTTTTGGCTGTTGGAAATTCTTATAGAGCTGAACAAGGAACAAGGCTAAGTGAATCACAGAGGTGGAGAAACCAGCCAGGGGAGTGCGAGAGACTGCGCAGGTAGGCAGGTGGTCTGCAAATGCCTGCTAGCAGTTTTTCTTCCAGTTGGCATAGAACATCTGTTTCTACAGTGAAAGGGTGTGAAGAAAATGACTCAAGTGGTAAGCACTGACATATGCAGGGGAAAGGAAGTGATTTATTTTATATTAAGATTGTTACTGTTGCAAAAATAAAAGCACAACCTGAATATGTCTCTGTAACACTTGTATAATATGCGTGTGTGTTTAAGAGAAAGATTGTATATTTTTATGAAATCATAACACAATAATACAGGGCTCTGAAAATCTAATTAGCACAATGACTAAAAACAGGAGACCTGTAAAAAATAATTTTCTGAAATAAGGGTAGAATTCTACCAAGAGTTTAAAACTAAGAAGAGAGGCAAGGGAACTTAAGAAAATAGAAATTATTCATTTCCATCAGCTAGAAATGTTTACGAAGAATGTTTACTAAGAAAAATATCAAATAGAAATATTTTAAAAGAAATGCTGATTATAAATCCTCACTATATCAATTTGAGTACTCACTGATTAAGTTAGTTATTACATATTTAGCTATTAGAATTACTGAAAGTGACATTTCTGACTGAAGTCAGTATCATTATTTTAGCCTTACAGAATTAGTGTATAAAAAAACAAGACAGGTAATGGAGGATAAAGATTGGTCTTTCTAGATGTCAAACAGTACAAACCATTTTTACAAATAAAAAACACAAGTGTCATAAAGTGAAGTGACTTTCCCAAGATCACAGAGCTAGAAATATCAGGAAGGAAGGTTGGTTTGTGGGATTTTCAGCAATAGTAAATGGAGAACTTTCTGTGGAACTGCTATGAGAAGTAAGAGAGGAGCCATATTGTCACAGTCCCAGAAGAAAGGGAACTGGGTGAAGAATGAGGCCTGAGGGTGGGGATGGGGTGAATTATCAATTCACATTAAAGGTATGGAAGGTATATTGGGTCGCAGAAAATAAGAAAGGACCAGAGAACAAATTTGCAATAAATCAACAAAAAGCAAATGTGATGTGAATTAATCATTTATTAAAATCCCTCTAATAAGAAATAGCTTTCTGAAATCTGAGGAAACACCATACTTATTAATGCAGTTTAATTGGGTAGACATAAAGCAGGTAACCTTGTAGGTAAAGATAACAATGGGAGATACTGAGCATCTGATATAAAACATAGTTGGTATATTACTTTTAAATATTTGGCAAAAATCTTTATCTACCAGAAGTGGGTGAGAGGCAGAGAGAAAGGAAAACTAAACTATTTTTAAAAAACATTGAAATGAAGAGAAATAGTATGTGGGAAAAAAAGCTATCCAAATTATTTTTTCTTTCATAATTTCTCAGAGTAAAACATGGAACAAAAACTTTATTGCTACGTTTTAGAAGATGGAACATTTTGAATAGCCACTCTGACCTCCAAAATCTCCTCCAACCATGAGGGTGTCACGTGGTTACTGTACAAAGTGCGCCTCCCGCCCTGTTTCTGTCCCTCCACACAGTTGACTCTCCTGCCCCCAACAACACTACATCTCTTGTTGTCAGTGTACGTCGCTTATAGTGAGTATCTCACATTATATATAATTATTCAGCTTACAAGTGCTTTTCTTGTCATGAGAATAATGCTGTTGTATAATAACGTATGGTAATAATAGTAGTCACACATTTGTGACAAATGGGATGAAGTTGTATTGTCATACAGACAGATGCAACAGGGGAAAGCTTTTCAAGTACTATCTTCAGAAACAATGTTACCAGGGCTTACGCGAGTGCTTTCAAGGTAGGGAAAGTAAATGAAAAGCAGATTTTTCTCCCTAACAAAATTGCCAGTGGGTAAGGCAAAGGTTCAGGAAAACAGGAGGTTTCTAATATATTAACCACCCATTCAATGTCTGGCAGCAATTAGGAAAATAAACAGGATCCTGAGTTGAATTAACAACACCAATTAAACTTTCCTGCAAACGCATTTATGCCGATAACTAGTGGGACAACATCTGGAAAATTATTCACAAAAATGCCTGATATTTTTGATATTCTCAAAGAAAACAAACAAAAAATTAAAAATAACAGATGTGTAGGTGGTATGGACTTTGTACCAAAAGGTAATTAATTCTGACTTTTGTCACAATTTTAGACAAAAGTCAGAGCATACTTTTTAAATGTTTAAAAGGTACAATTGCCTTTTTAGCCTATTTTTGTAGGCAAAATGCTATTTCTAAATATAAGCTAAGATGCAGAAATTCAAAAAATTATATTTAAGCTAGATACTTAGAACCTTATAAAACTGAAAGTGAGGTAGGAATATTACACTTAACAATGCACATTTGAAAAACTTGACAGAAACAGTATTTTTGAAATCACATAAAATCCTTAATATTTAAATATTTAAATATTTTTAAAATAAAGACTACACTGCATAAAATAATTCTTCTTTTGTGTATCTCAGCTGCATGTTAGGAATCCAGGTTATGAATATGTTCTATTAAAAAGCTTATCGTAAATTTTTTTGAAGTTTAGAAATCATTTCTCTATGGAAATCACAGTAATGGTAGTTTGCTTTTTGGAGACCTTGATAGTCTCTTTAATCTATGTGCCCAGAAATATAGTATCAATTGCATCGTTTCAACTATGCCTCACCAATTTTCTTTAATCAAAAAATACATTCCAAATTCTAATTTAGAAGGTAAGGAACCATCAGAAGTCTGATAGTGTTTGTTTGGGGCAGTGAAATGACAGGAGATAGGCTTCAAGAAACGTACTCTAAAAGTCCAAACACAATGAATTGCAAAGGAAGTTGGTGGTCACCAGGAGAAATTGATGTTGGGAAACCAGTCCTAAAATATGGAAACAATAAAGGCCAAATAAGATTGCACAGCATTGGGGTTTGGAGCTGAGAAGTATTTAAGAAACCTAAAAATACCTAGTCATGTGAAAATTGAGCTAATTTATAGTGGAGAGCCAAACAGCAAAAAGTTAAATAAGAGTCTTGAGTTGAGCATGGATAAATAGAAGAATGGAGATAGAAAGAGTTGGTTTGGCTGGGAAAATTAGGAATTTAATATTTCATTTAACATATTTTGTTTGAGATGCTAGTAAAATAAAATTGATGATAATTACAGGAGTTTTAGTTTTATCCTAATTCTGAATGAAATAATGGGACAGAAGAGAATTTGGAGAAATTGGATGTATTTAAGGGGTTATGGAAATGAGTGGTGAAAATGAATTCAAAGAAAAACTTGAAGAGTATTCCTTCCAGGAAGCCAAGGAAAAGTACGTGTCACAGAAGGGCTTGGTCAATAATAAAATATCTCAGAATGGTGGGTGAACATGAGAAATGAAAAAGAACCAGTAGAATCTTCAGACACTGCCCATTCTTATGCCATTTATTATTCCCCAACTTGTCTGCATCTAGTTTTTTTTTTGTTTTTTTGTTTTTAATAGGGTTTATTTTTACCATCTACTTCGCAAGAAGATACCAGTTTTATCTTGGTGAAGCAATATTTCCGTTATTATAAGTCAACTTTTATTTCATTAGACTCTAGTTCTAGGCTTTGCAAGTTTGTCCAGGAAATTACGCAGTATCTGGGATAATGACTGGCTTGTAGAAATCACTGAATAATGGTATATTGAATAAAAGTCTGATATTGGTATAGAGGATATGAAGGAATGATTGGGAGTAAAAATGAAAGGGGCTTGGGGAATATTGAGACAGTAAAGTAAGAACTCTCCCTGATCAGTCTGATCTGTCTATAGATATAAGGTGAGGTGGGGCTTTGGAAAGATGTGTCACAGGTTTGCTCAATCTTACTTCAAAATTCATTAGATTCCATTACACTTCTTTAAATCTTTCACTGTTAGGTATGTTCACCTTGTCTTCACCTCACAAATTTTTCTGAAGTCCAGAATTCCATTTTGTCCAAGTATCAGTTTAAAAAGTCAATAATTCCCTTAAATATTGCTTTGTTTTCAAATATAACTTGAAACTTTAAAAGCCTTTAGCTAATGAAAAGCCACATATAGTACTTTTGAAATCCTACCAAAAAAATCTATGCCAATATATGCAAAATATTCCTGCAGGTTACTAAAGCCACATTTAATAAAAATGTAAATCCAGTAAAAAGTTTCTAATAATTCTGCTTAATTAAAATTTTACTCATGTATAATGAATTATTAGGAAATATTCCCTTATTTCTTCTTACCAACACCTACATGGCATGGCTCTCTCCTCACCTCTGCCCCACTGTTACCTTCTTAATAAGTTATTTGTGTTTCTGACAAGGTAAATTAAAGCCAAGTTTTTGTGTTATTCTGCCCTCCTTCTCACCCTTAACCTGAACTTGGCATTATGACAGTTTGGAAAGAGAGCGATGACGTCAACTCTTCTTTGAGCTTTTGAGTCCCTTCCTTTCAATTTCCTCCAGTTTTTCACCCATCTTTGGTTACTTTCTTTGGCTCTTGATGGAAGGTAACCAGCATGAGAGAATAAATGAGTTATATAAGGGGTTTAACTTTGAATCATTAAAACCTATACTTGTGCTCCTAAAGTGACTTTCAGAGCCACATGGGGACTTTCAGTGCTCAGCACCGGGCATTTTGGTGTCAGGAGCAAAGACATTACAAACTTGGGATCTGCATTGCTCTTTCTTTCTTCTTCCTTCCTTCCTTCCTTCCTTCCTTCCTTCCTTCCTCTCTTTCTCTTTCAAGTTCATCTTCTTTCCATATATCTGCCAGTCTGGAGAATCCCCTTGAGCAGATATTTAAAGGAAATTTGCATTACAACCTTCAGTTGTTGGCTGTATTTCCCAAGACAGTTGTCCACATCTTCTGTGGATCAACACAGGTTAACTGTGCTTTTCCCCCAAAATCTTTTATTTTCTCAAATTTGAGTATTTTCGGCCTTGGGTAACTGTTGTAATTTAATGGCAAATATTCTTCTTTGCAAGTCATATCCTTATAATAGAAAAGCTTGACTGTTCTCCCTTTAAGAGTCTCCCAATCTCTTTAGATGGGTCCTATTTGTAGACTTCAATATGGCTTTTACCTCAGTCCTGTTCTCCTTTACTTAAAGGACAAATATACCTGGCCATTGATCTATTTTGTTGTTGTTTCACATGGGTCGTCATTCAGTTGCTACATCAAATCCTGTGTGTAAAGATGCTTCTGGGCCTCACTGAGTTTTTTCCCAATTTCCAAAACTTTAGCAGTAGTTTTTCACTCACAAAGTTGTGAAGTTTGTTTCCTAACTGTAGTTTTCCTTCTTAACTCTTATTAAACCTGACTCCCAGATTGGGCTGCTTCCATGAGGATGAGCTTTTGTTTTTGGTGATACACTTAAGTTTTTCCTTCAGCTGATAGAAAGTCTTCCATGTAATATGTGTCTAAGTTTCCCTTCATCTTTGTTAACTAATTCTGCTCACTTCCTGTGGTTAATTCATATGATACAGCTAAAATCTTAGTATTTACTACCTAATATCCATTGAGGGGTCCTAAGTGAGCACAGACCACCATAGGAAAAAGAAAAATGCATCTCTGGATGTTCAAGCCAAGAGAATTACCATGGCTACAGTTTTCATTTTTCTACATTTATCTTCTTTCTTACCTTCTCCTCATCCAATCCCCGAAACTCACAAAGAAGCAGAAAAGACCTTATTTGAGAGCACATTGTGGGGTTGGTTCTCAAAGAAGTGCCACACTGAAGCTTAAAGTTGATCCTGACAAAGTTGCCTCTGTTCCTGTAAGGCAGTGAAGATCCTGATGAGGAACGAGAAGATACTGAAATGAAACAAAATTAAAATCACAAGGGATAGAATCTAGGCAGCCAGTTTTGTACCTATCAGATCTGTCTGGTACCACCAGTCTGAAAACCAAAAATGTACACACTTTGGCTATGCCTATTTTAATGTGAATTTGTCTTAGCCCTAGAAACAAATCTTCTATTATCCCCAAAACTAGATTATCATTAATTATACACCCTGCATTTAATCTGTTCCTAATACAAAGACCTAATTTCTCATAGGTAAAAGATTGGCTTGAGACCCCAGAGCAAGTCTCTTTCATTAACCTTGTTGAGGAAGATGAAAGATAGATGGCCAGCATCGTAAATCCTGAAGTCCTCTATGTCTCTGACTGAATCATGTGTGAAAACACAGTAGACAGTCCAGGAAAATCACTATTGTTAGTTTTAGGACACACAATGTATAGCACAAAATGTTCCATATCATCCTTGCCTTGGATTCCATGTATTTCCAGGCCTTGACCCCAAATAAGACAATAGGACAAAGAAATAAGGCAATTTTTAAATTAAATCCCAACTAACCTCACCGCACTGTTAGACACGTAAGATAGAATAGGGGCATCTGGTTGGCTCAGTCAGCTAAGCATCTGACTTTGGCTCAAGTTATGATCTCATGGTCCTGAGATCCAGCCTGCACTGAGCTCCATGCTCAGCAGAAAGTCTGCTTCTCCCTCTCTCTCTGCCCCTTACCCTGCTCATGCATGTGCGTGCACACTCACTTTCTCTCTTTCTCTCTCTCTTTCAATCTCTCCCTCCCTCTCTCTCAAATAAATAAATAAATAAAGTTTTTCTAAAAGGAGAGAGCTACAGGGCGCCTGGGTGGCTCAGTGGGTTAAAGCCTCTGCCTTCGGCTCAAGTCATGGTCCCAGGGTCCTGGGATTGAGCCCCGCATCGGGCTCTCTGCTGAACTGGGAGCCTGCTTCCTCCTCTCTCTCTGCCTGCCTCTCTGCCTACTTGTGATCTCTGCCTGTCAAATAAAAAAAAAAAAAAAAAATCTTTAGAAGGAGAGAGCTAGAATGGAGGGGGAAAGAATCATAAATATTTTTATACAAAATAATGAATTTTGTTTCTCCTTAAATTTTGATAACTCATTCAAAGTAATGTTGTTTCTTTTTGGATATTGTGAATATCTATGAAATAAAAATAATTTAAAGAAATATTTAAAATAAAAAGCATTCTATTCTGTTTCTCAATGTGGTAAGATTGATAGCCTGACAAATTTTTCTATCCATGGCAAAAATGGATAACAGGAAATAACAGGAAAGGGGGATTCATGGACAGGTGAGATCTTTCTCAAGAATCATGAAAACTGGTAACAAGAGTATACAACTATTTGATCAAAGTAGGATCAACACTAGATATGAAATTAGAAGATTATGCTCTTGAACCCCATTTTATAATAGGAAAAACAAGGCCCAAAATAATAAAATTAACTAGGCATTGTGAAAAACTGACCACCAGGTGTGAAGAGCAAGTCTGTTGACTTCCACTACAGTATTTTTTCCATTGCATTGTAAGAGATGCAGTGGTTGTTTTTGATCACCTTGGGCTGCATTTGTTGTGTCTGGGGAATCCTCCACCTGGTAATGACAAAGCATCTCCCATAATTGAAAGTTGAAAATGCCAGATATTTTTGTAAGCTCCCATGCAGCTTAGGTATGGATGCATGGAATCAGCAGTCAATCAGGTGCTCTCAGTGTAGACTTCAAAATAGAAACAAGAAAAGCAAGGGTTTGCAGACCTGAATCTGGTAAGAGCAGTGGAAGCAGAAGCAGAGTCTTGATGGAACTCTCACATGATTCTGGAAGTACTGCCCAGAGGCAGTCCAGTGATGCTGGGTTCATAGCGAAAGCTGTGGGACTTTTGTCCTCTTGCGGTGGCAGTGGTGTCTTCACAGCCAACTCCGAGACCTTGTTTTGGCGTGTAAGATACGGAACAAACAGCAAAACTGAGAGGTGCCTGAGAATAAATAAGTCACATAGATAATGCAACTGCCTTAGCTCAGATGCAGTGCTTTTTCCTTGTCCAACAGGCCGATGAGCTGTAGATCTGGCTGAAGTGTGGTATAAACAGCCATTGACTCCAGCAGACCTTACTATATGGGGCTTGATAACAAGGAATAAAGTTAATTAGTTGGTCATGTTTTTCTTCTTTCAGTCTCCATGTTTATTTTCTTTTTAAATATGTGTTAGATGTTAGAAATTGATGAAGTCAGAAATGAAAACATAGCAAAAGGAAAAAATAATTTATTAATATATGATTGTACAGATACAGTTAACCTGCAGGGAGATGACAAGGAGTATCAAACTACCTTGAGAAATGTTCCTAGTCCAGCCACTGAAATTAAACAACTCAAATGTGGACTGATCATTTGGTTGCCATTTACAGAACTATTCTAAACAAATGACTGTCATGAATCCAGCTTGCTTAAAATAGAAGTCTGAAAGATGTTGTTGACACAAGCTGCCAGCATTTTTTGTTGTGTTTTGTTGCTGTGCACTGGTGTAAACAGTGCCCATGGTTCATGGAAGGTATTGATGCAACATCTAGTGAGAATTAAGGCCATCCTCTCTAACAGTAATTTCTGTAGCTTCCAAAATAACACCACTGTCTCCAGCCTCTCTGAGCTTTCTGGAAAAAGTGATCTGTGATAGGGTGATTTATAATTAAAAATATATATAATTAACCCTAGAACAGCATGGATTCAAGAGTCATGGATCCACTTTTCTGGATTTTTTTTTTTTTTTTTTTTATTCAGTATGGTACAGTACATGTGTTTTCTCCTCCTTATAATTTTCTTAGTGGAATTTTCTTTTCTCTACCTTTATTACAAGAATACAGCATATAACAGATATACAAGTACACGTTAATCAACTGATTATGTTATCTGTAAGGCTTCCAGTTAACATTAGATTATTAGGAGTTAAGTTTTGGGGAGGTCAAAAATTATACTTAGGTTTTTGACTGCTTGGGGGTTGGCACCCCTAACCTCGGCATTGTTCAAAGGTCAACTGTATTTGTTCTTCATCCCCCTCCTGGCAGAGAGCTCCTCAAACCCTTGGAATTTCCTAAGGGAGGAGAGCCATTAGGATTTCTTTTGTTATGTTAATAAGAGATGACTTTTGGACTGCACCTAGGAATGGGAAGTTGGTTGCCCAGGAGAACCAACAATGTGATTAAAGGTTCCTAACTTTCAGTTCTACCCCTCTGACCTTTGGGGAGGAGAAAGGGTGGAGATTGAGTTCAATCAGTCACCAAGGCCAATGATTCAATCAATCATCCCTTTGTATTGAAGTTTCCATAAGAACTCAAAGGAACTGAATTTGGATTGCTTCTGAGTTTGCGAACATGCGGAGGTGCTGGGAGATAGTACACCTGGAAAAAGCATGGAAGCTCTGGACCCTTTACCAATACCTTGCCCTTAAACATCTCTTCCACCTGGCTACTCCTGACTTACATCCTTTTATAATAAATTGGTAATCAAGTATGTGGAATGTTCCTATGAGCTCGTGAGCCACTCTAGCAAAGTAATCCAACTTAAGCTGGGGAATAATGCAACCTCTAAACTATTACCAGTTGGTCAGAGGGTCAGGAGGAGAGGAGACAACCTGGGCTTGCAACTAACAGCTGAAAGGCGGCAGATACTTTCATAGGACTGAACCCTTAACCTGTGGAATCTGTTGCTATCTCCAGGAAGGAAAAATGCTTCTTGGTGTGGGGAGCCCCACCCCCATATTGGAATTAGGCACAGAAATTTATAGATATTTTATTTGTAATATATGGCTTTCCTGCTCCAGAAAATGAGACACTGATAAATGTCCCTATTTATAATAACCTTGCATACTGGCCTTAGCAAATCATATCCCTAGGAACACAAAACAAAAATTGGTGGAAGCAAAAACTACATTTAATACATATGTGATTATAATTGCCTCATGTTTTTGCAAACCTGGTATCTTTCCCTTCATCCTTGATTTTTGCTGATTTCAACGTTGAAGAATACCTTAGATATTTTTTTAAAAATATCTTCCACAATTCCTAATGTAGTATCTTGCATGTAGGTGTCTAATTATTAGCTAGTGTCAATCAAATCTTGGTGCAAAATATCAATCCATTATCAAAATTATATTCAACTATTCTTTCAACTTAACAGATTTCCATTTATAAAATGCCAAAACAAGGAATATAATCAATGTGTGACAAATTACATATCCAAATTTTCTATATTAGCAAGTCTAGAATGTAACATGGAACAAATCATGAATATTTGCCTTTTTTTTTGTTCAAAAAGAATGTCATCTGGAACTAGCTTGCATAAATTCTATGTAATTTATTGCTCATTCCAGCATTCTTCTTTATCTTAATTTTCTGGCTTTATTTTACCTACATACAAATTTCAGTACTGTAGTGTTTTCTGTTGGATAAAGCCAAGCAAAATATGAATTGGAAATAATTTAATAATACCAAAGAGTATGTTTCATTAAGTATATTAAGAATTTTAGCTATCTTGATGTCATATTATACTTAGCATTGTAGAATGCGGTTGATTAATATTGTCAAATAAAAAAATAAAATTTTATTAAGTTAGTTATTAAACAAAAATAAAAATTTAAAGAGCATCATTTATTTTCACAGCCGTTATTTCAAGGCAGTTTCCTTATATCATCAAATCATATTTATGAGTTGGATATTAGCTTTATTTTATACAAGAGACATTGCCAATGTAGAAGATTAAAACTTACAAAGTAAAGAATTAAGCAAATATTCAAATACTCATTTTTTTTCACCCAACTCTGACTTAGTGACTGTCTTGTAGAATTTAATGAATATTACATATGGACAATATATATATAAGTTATTTATTTTCATCCCATAAAAAATTCCACGACTTTGGGGACACATAGGTGGGTCAGTTAGTGGAGCAGCCAACTCTTGATTTTGGCTGAAGTCATGATCTCAGAGTCCTGAAATTGAGCCCTGCCTCAGGCTCCAGGCTTAGTGCAGGGTCTGCTTGTCCTTCTCCCTCCCCTACTTCTCTCAAATAATTTAATAATACCAAATAATTTCCAAATTATTTCCAATTATTTCAAATTATTTCCTCCCCTACTTATCTCTTTCTCTCAAATAAATAAAATATTTTCTTTAGAAAAAAAAAAAGGAAATTCCACTACTTTGAATTATGTGAATTATACTTAGTAAAATAGGAAAGCAAAAATAGGAAACAAAATAGCCTTATTAATGATGTAGAGAAAGTTTTAGTGGTCTGGATAGAAGATCAAACCAACCACAACATTACCTTAAGCCAAAGCCTAATCCGGAAAAAGGCCTAACTCTCTTCAATTCTGTGAAGTTTTAGAGAGATAGGGAACCTGTAGAAGAAAAGTTTGAAGCTAACAGAGGTTGGTTCATGAGGTTTAAAGAAAGAAGCCAACACCATAATGTAAAGGTGCAAGGTCAAGCAGCAAGTGCTGATGTAGAAACTACAGCAAGTTATCCAGAAAATCTAGCTAGGGTAATTAATGAGAGTGACTACACTGAAGAAAGATACTCAGTGAAACAGCCTTTTATTGAAAGAAGATGACAACTAGGACTTTTCCAGCTAGAGAAGAGAAGTTAATGTCTGCATTCAAAGCTTCAAAGGACAGGCTGACTCTTTTGTTAGGGGCTATTTCAACTGGTGACTTAAAACTAAAGCCAATGCTCATTGACTATTCTTAAAATCATAGGTCCCTTAAAAAAAAATAAGAGATTCCTTTCAAAATATTACAGCTCATTGACAATACACTTGGTCACTCAAGAGCTATGAGGAAGAAAAACAGTGAAAAAAGTGTTTCCATGCCTCCTAACACAACATCCATTCTGCAGTCCATGGATCAAGAAGTATTGTTGATTTTCTAGTCTTATTATTATGATGTTCAAGACTTATTATTTAAGAAATTCATTTTGTGAAACTATCTATAGCTTAGATACTTTTCTTCTAATGGAGCTGGGAAAAGTAAGCTGAAAATATCTTGGAAAGGATTCTCCACTCAAGATGACATTAAGATCATTCATGATTCATTAAAAGAGGTCAGAATATCAATATGAACCAGAGTTTGGAAGAGGTTGATTCCAACCCTCATGGATGACTTTGAAGGATTCAGACTTCTGCAGAGGAAGTAACTGCAGATGTGGAAAATAGCAAGAGAACTAGAATTAGAAGTGGAGGCTAAGATGTAACTGATTTGCTGGAATCTCATGACAAAATTTAACAGATAAAGAGTTGTTTCTTACAGATAAGCAAAGAAAAGTGATCTCCAGATGGAATCTACTTCTAGTGAAGATACTGTGAAGATTATTTAAATGATAACAAAGAATTTAGAATATTACATAAAATTAGTTCATAAAACAGCAACAGGGTTGGAGAGGATTTACTCCAATTTGAAAGAAGTTCTACTGTGGGTGAAATGCTATTAAGCACAATTTAAGCAGAATTGCATGCGACAGAGAAATTTGTTTTTGAAAGGAAAACCAATCAATGCAGGAAACTTCACGGTTGTCTTATTTTTAATAACTGGCATAGCCACCCCAACCTTTAGCAGCCACCACCCTGATCATTCAGCAGCCATGAACATCAAGGCAAGACCCTCCACCAGCAATAAGACTATGACTAATTGAGAGCTCAGCTCAAATGGTGGCATTTTTTAGAAATGAAGTGTTTTTAATTAAGGTATGTACATTATTTTTTTAGACATCATGTCACTGCCATCTTAATGGGCTACAGTATAGTGTAAACCTAATTTTCATATGGACTGGGAAACCAAAAAACTCATTTGACTTGCTTTATGTCCATATTTGTTTTACTGTGGTGGTCTGGAACTGAACCTGAAATTTCTTCAAAGTATGTCTGTAGAATACGTTAGAGAATTGTCTTTCCAACCTTTCAGGCTACATTTGCATATAGTCTGAGCAGACTCCTGCAGACAACTTCTGAGAAGAACTTGAGAAGGAAAATTAGAAAGATATTTGAAAACATTTGAGATGGAAAGCTGTCAATAAATAGTGAGTTTTCCCCTTTGCTGTAGCTCAAATTAGGTGGACCTACTGATATAACATGGGGTATCAAAAGCGCAGCTACAGTTTCTCAAAAATGATCTTCAGATATCCTATACATTAAGTTAGTGGTTTCTATGTACCAAGTACCAAGCCATTGTTCCTGTTTTTTCTTTCACTTGCAACATATTTTGAGATGTTTATGTATGAATATGTTTTCACAATATAAAAATGCAAGTAAACTCCATGTCACATTTATGAAGTCCTTTTAAAAAAAATCAATTCTACTAAACTATATTGATTGCCTGAATTATTTCCTTTTCAGCCAGTTGTTGTGCATTGTAGTTCATAGCCAGAGGTTGAGAAATTGAATATAGCCTACTAAAACATCTGGCCTGAGCTTGGTCTATAAAACTCCATAAGATATTATGCTGCTGATGTTATTGAATAGTTCAAATGCTTGGATTAGATTCTTATCAAGTAATGTCAGCCAATCTGTTATTTAATCATTGCTCAATACTCTTCATAAAATTCAGAAAATATTAGTGATATATATTAATTTCTGTCCAGATTAACCACATCCTTCCTTTGTTAACAGAAATTTGAAGCTCTACATTCTTTGTTTTATTCTGCATGAGTAAAATAAACCACAATCTAGGAATTAGGAACTACTGAAATTGGATTAAATTGTTCTTGGTTCTAATTACTTTGATTGGAGAAAAATAATATGCATCGAGGTCCTGAAAAAATATCCTACGCAATGACAGACGTATAAATAGCAATGGCATAATTGGCTCACAACATCCTATGATATCAAAAGATTTCATCTTAAACTTCAAAGAATCATGCTTTCTTTTGTAATTCCAGAACTGTCTGTGATTACTTTCTTTGAGCAGTTAGTGTTTATTAGCAAGGAAGTGAAGTTAGATTGACATCACATGCCTTCCTACACAAAATGTGGGCCTCTGGACCAGCTGCGTGGACATGACCTGAGAGGCTGTTAGAAATAGAGACATTCAGGCTACTCCCCAGATATACTGAATCACGTTCTGCAATCCTTGAAGATCCTCATGTAATTCATAATCACTTAACTTTTGAGAAACACAGCTCTAAATGCCAGGGGTGTTTTGTTTTGTTTTAATTGAAGGTATATCTTATTTGTGGACTCACGGATGGATAATGATGATGTTCTGTGCTTTACACCAGTTTGGCCATTAGGTTTTTTTTTTTCCCTGGCTTGCACAACTGAGAAACAAGTCTACTGGGCAGCTACCCAATGAGTATTCCCAACTCCCTCCCTTATACCTTTATTCCTACCCCTTTGACAAGGCCAAGGTCTTGATAAACAATGAGAATATTCAGTCGCATGGAGTGAACCAGGACTATCTTAAAGCAATTTCATTTTTTCCTTTAAGATTGGTTTAGGCTTAGCCAGTAACAATATTCTAAGCAGATTTATATTAATCTTGCATTGTGTGAATCCTGTAGAAGGTATCTGTACAGAAGTAGAGTTCAAAGTAATTAAAAGAAATCAGTAAAGACTAAAAAAAAAAAAAAATAGTGTGTCAGAATTTGGCGGGGGGAGAAATATAATTCAACTATGAAGTAGTGATATGTTTTTCTCTATTTTTAATGTGTATTTCTATTCTTTTCATTTAAGAATGCTTCCTGCTAATGATCTTATTATCCGTAGACAAAAATGTGTTCTGAGGAAATCAGTGTATCACAATCTTAAACTTAAGAGGTCAACTATGTTGGAAAAAATACGTCTTCTCTCATGTGAACTTTTGTATTTTGGAAACTTTGATGAGATTTGGAGTTGGTTAAATGAGTAATGTTGGCCTTAAATTTAAGGAAGTCAGAAGGCTCTGTCTTTGACAAGGAACCTCAGGAAATTCACAGAGCTAAAACCACGCTGCTTTTTTGTGGACCTGGGCAAAAGACAACACCAACTTGCTCAAGGGATCTCCTTTCCCGTACTGGCATAACCTTGGGAAATGGTTCTACCAATGTATCCTACCTCTGCATCTTTCTAGCTAAAAATATCTGGAAACCCTAGGCTTTCAATCTCCAAAAGAATTATCTTTCTCAAAATCAGATCCCTAAATATCAAATAAGTGCTCATGGATTTAGCAGGGAAAAACAACACGGTATTTTTAAAGTTGGACATTAATTTTCACTTCGTCTCAGAGAATATAATGGGCTATATTAAGATTTGTTCTTTTAAAATTTAGGAACGTTTCTAGTCTGTGAGAACTAGTGGTTATTTTGTGAAGAAACTGAAATCAGAGAGTTTAAGTGGTTTTCCCAAAACCACGAATTGAGAATATGGTACTAATTTAAAAACAAATACTCACCTAATTAGGGCCCAGATCATGACTAGACCCCATGTTTACCATAGTCTTATGCTTCCCCCTGCCTCTTACTTTCACAATCATCGATATCTCTACTAAGTCATTTCATGGCTCACAACATATATTCATTGTGTATTAGTTCTATGAAAATGTATGCTTGATTTCAGACTCTGGACATATGTAAAAAAAATTCACTGATATCCTATGGTTGCTTTTGAACAACAGGACAAGAAACATCAAATTCTAATTGTGTACGTTCTTGTTGACTAAAGAAGTTTATTACCAAAGTTTTTGATTAGTCATAGAGTGAATATAATGATTATGTATGTTGCTGTTATATGAGTTGCTGAGCCTTGTTCCTCTAAATAGCTAAAAATTTCAGTTATTCTTTTATGTTGTACATGTTTAAGTACTTCCCAGTAAGTACTCTCATCCTCCTCCAAATGCCAGTTGGTTACTGTGGAGACATAAATGTAAGCTAGAAAGCAATCAGGCCACTAATTGATACAGACAGTCAATTAGGGCTTCAAAGGAGCTGGCCCAGTGTTTTACACATGGAGAACATGGGAGAAAGATTATAGTTTGTTATGGCGTAATCTCTGTTGCTTCATTGTGGGCTGGAGTTATACATGCTTCTGGATGGTTTCTACAGAAACTAAGCAAGTTTCTCACTGTTTGCTAATGGGCCGGTAGCATTACGGGAAACAATGATATTGTGTGATTTGAACCCATTAGCTTTCCCTTTCTAAAGTTCCAGACTGAACCAATTCTGACTCTGTTCAGGTCAAAAGTCTTCTTAATCTCTGTGTTATGCTGATCAAACCTCAAACTGTCGGGTCAAATTATTTCCATTGGGCCAGTTCTATTTGTGATTAATTAAAATTTCTTCTTGATTGCATACAGTTCTTTTAAATGTATAATCCCTTTATTGTGTAGCGAATTGAGAATATGGTCCTAATTTAAAAACAAATACTCATGTGGGCCTCTCAGAATGATGTAAGCCACCAATTTCAATAAAGTGAAGAAAGAAAAATAAAACATTTTATTATTTTTACATGAGCATATGAGTGAAAGAGAAAATAATACCTGACTTGCCTATCATTGGCAATTATAAGAATTGATTAAAGGGGGAAAATGCTTTATATAAATAAAATGTATATGCAGAAAGCCTTGATTCTGTGTTTTTATCCAGCAATATTTTAGTTTTAGAAAAATAATTATGGGAAATTTTTAAAGGTGGCAAGCCTCCTCATTAGACTATAGCAATTTAAAAATTCAGGTAAATTTTCCTTAAAGTATAATGCAAATGAAGAATTGATCTGAAGTTTCATTCTGTGTGTATGCATGTAAATCTGTAGGGGTTAAACACATGATCATTTATGTTCTGTTTATTATAAGAAACAAGTATCTTTTTATTATTTTATTTGTTTTTTACTTGCCAGGAAAACACATCGATTTTGTGTGAGCTAAAACCATGCATGCAAATGTCGTATTATCCAGAAGGTTAGTTAAACATCACCCTTTCCAAAAATAAAGTCAACTTTCTCACCGTCAGTGGCTTTCCCAAAAATATGAATATAAGGTAAAGCAGGTGAACTTTAGAGTGGCGAGAGCTAGAGTATTGCTGAGAACAGCAAAGGCAGCCATGGACCAGGATTCAGGCACCTTGGAGTCCCTGCGATAATGGACAGTGAGGAAACAGGTGAAAAGGGAGAAAAGCAAAGAAGCAGGAAGAGGTGGGCAAGAGATTCAGAGAGGGACTCGCAGACAGTCAAGTCAAGGTGGATGGGAGAAAAGGAGGGCTTGTGAAAAGCTGACAAACTCTCAGATGAAAGAGGACAGACGCATGAGCCAACCAGCTGCGGGTGGCTAGGTGTCCCAGGTGCGGAGCAGAGGTCACGTGCTCGTTGGCAGGTACCCAGACCCTGGCTGCCTCAACTTGGTCACTGGTCTGAGTTGGGAGTAAGGGGATTAGAGTATATGAAATGAATGCACAGTGCATTTGCAGTAGACATATCATAGAAAACAGTGTGGCAAGCAATGAATTCTTAGGTGGCTTCTAACTGAGCTGAGTGGTCTGGAAGCCAACAAATAAAGGAGACATCCTTACTCAAAGACTTGAGTCAAGAAGAATCTTCTTAAAATCTTTGTATGGAAACGTTACCATGGCTCCATAATGTACACTGTACTATTTAAGAAATGGGAGGCGAGGGCTGCCTGGGTGGCTCAGTCATTAAGCCTCTGCCTTCAGCTCAGGTCATGATCCCAGAGTCCTGGGATCGAGCCCTGCATTGGGTTTCCTGCTCAGCGGGAGGCCTGCTTCTGCCTCTTCTACTCCCCTTGCTTGTGTTCCATCTCTCACTGTCTCTCTCTTTGTCAAATAAATAAAATCTTTAAAAAAAAAAAAAAAAAGGAAGGAAGAAAGAAAGAAAAGAAATGGAGGCATTATTGCTTGGCTAGAGCATTTATTCATAATGGAGCCAAAGAGGACTCTACTACTTGTTAGCTGTGAGACCTTGGGGGAAGTTACTTAACCTCTCTGTGCTCTCATAGCCTCATCTGTAAAACCTGTATGTAATAGTTCCTACCAATTATTAAGATGATTGAATGAGTTAATTTGTGTAAACCGTTTAGAGAAGAGTATGGCACACAGTTTATTAATTCCGTTAAATAACAAAGTTACATTTTGCATAGAATTAACTTCCTTCCATTTCTCTATCCTTTACACATCTGGGCAACCAGATCCGTTTCCTTGCTTATGTTTCTTTCTGCCATTCAAATTCTTATGCAAAGGGACTTCCTGGCTCCCCCACAGGACATTCCACCGTACCCTTCCTTAAAAGGGAAAAATCCTTAAACAGAAAAACTTTCCAAAACAACGTCTTAAGTAACCGCCCTGTACTGCAGACTTCCGCCTGATATCAGACTGAAGACATGTCAAAATAATGGCATTCTTTCTTCCAAATCTGAACTCTTCTACAGGATTTTCTTGCTCTTGGCAACTTTCTGATGCCTTTCAATAGTTTTCAAAATATTCTGTCTAGAGTTTATGGTTATTTTATCAGTGAAGGTTAATCCATTAGGAACTTATCGAACCTCAATTGGAAGCAGAGCCTTTATGTTATATATATATATTTTAAGATTTTATTTATTTTTTTGACAGAAAGAGAGAGATCACGAGTAGGCAGAGATAAGCAGAGAGAGAGGGGGAAGCAGGCTCCCTGCTGAGCAGAGAGCCCGATGCGGGGACTCCATCCCAGGACCCTGAGACCATGACCTGAGCCGAAGGCAGAGGGTTAACCCACTGAACCACCCAGGCACCCACGTTATATTTTGATTAGAGGGGGTGACAGGGTAGGGATAGGCATTTAATGTGGGGCCTTTCCTCAAATGTATGGAGACCATTTATTGTCCGTTATAGGCAAGAAACGGGCATCAACGTTGAGTACAAATTCTAAGTGCATGGAAATGTCAGTGGGCTAGAGAGTAATAAGTTACTGGGCAAACTTTGTTTTGGAAGCTTGTAAACATCAGAATCTGAACGTATTTCCTCTGGAGCGTTACATTTCTTCAGAGGAGGATCATTTAGCTGCCTGTCTGGGATGTTGCTTAGCTACCAGCAAACTTGGCATTGGTGTGTTTTAATGTTCAGGTATGTTATTTTCACTTGAACCTTCATGTCTACCTTTCTCTGGATCTGAAGAAACAGAGTTTGTAGTATTCCAAATGAAGTTTCCCTAGAAAAAAAGATATGGTCTTTCCTGAGGAAGGAGTGGTCGCAATCTCAGTGCACATGGTAAAGGCGTGAGCTGGAAGGTCTAACTGCTTCTAATATAAACTTTCAAACAATTCACTGTTTCCAGACCTTCGTTCTAACCTTATAGTCCAAAACCCATTATGTTTATTATTTTATTTTCTATGGTTCTGAAGTGAATCAGCCACTAGTTTGATTCTTTCTCTGTAAGCACTTAATTCTGACCTTCCTTCACTTTGCTGAATCATTTGCTATCCCTTGTCTGATTTCCATTTTCATAAATTTGGGGGAGATAACAGGTTTTTGACAAATTAGAATAAAAATGTCAATTGCAGTTGTTTCTTGTTCTTCTTTTTGCAAGTGTGAATTTTGAAAGAAGAGGGTAAATGTGTTTTCACCCCTTTTATTAAAGTTGGAAATACCCTCCTGGTATACTTGTAATCAACAATGTAGAACTGAAGTACCACTTTAAAAAATTAAATTAATGAAATCCTAGTATATCGTCAGTGACACATTTTAAAATTAATTCAAATCTTGCCATCATGAACATGTTACTATATGCAGTATTTATACACTATACTTTCTGACCCAGGAAGATTTAAGCGTATTCATAATATATTTTACAAATATACACAGTTTGTGATTTCAGAAAAATTGAATTTTAATTGGGAAGAGCAGACATTATAGATTTCAAAACAATATACAGACAAGCCCCAACTTATGATGGTTCAGCTTAAAGATTTTCGACTCTACAGTGGTGTGAGAGCAATATGCATTCACTAGAATTCATACCTTGAATTTTTTTTTCATCCCTTGAATTTTTAATTTGGATCTTTTCTGCAGCTAGTGATGGGCGTAATGGTTCTTTCTCACATGACAGTGGCAGCTACAGCTCACTGCCAGGCACACATTCATGAGCATAAACAACCAGTACACTTAGAGCCGTTCTGTTTTTCCCTTTCAGTCTCTCTAACAAATTGCATGAACTATACAACACTTCGTATAAAATAGGCTTTGTGTAAGATGATGCTGCCCCACTGTAGGCTAATGTAAGGGTTCTGAGCACATTTAAGGCAGGCTAGGCTAAGCTACGTTGGGTAAGTTAGATATATTCAACGCATTTTCAACTTCTGTATTTTAAGTATAGTTGATGGCTTATGATATTTTTGATTTACGACGGGTTTATTAGGACATAACCCCATCGTAAGTCAGGAACACCTGGATAATCTTCTTCAACAAGAGGAAAGATGATATAAAAATTTTGCTTCTTAGAAATGCTTATTTCTGGGGCACCTGGGTGGCTCAGTGGGTTAAGCCTCTGCCTTCAGCTCAGGTCATGATCTCGGGGTCCTGGGATCGAGCCCCACATCAGGCTCTCTGCTCAGCAGGGAGCCTGCTTCCCCCTCTCTCTGCCTGCCTCTCTGCCTACTTGTGATCACTCTCTCTCTCTCTCTGTCAAATAAATAAATAAAACCTTAAAAAAAAAAAGAAATGCTTATTTCTTACATAAAGGGGAAAAAAACGAGAAATCTGTACTTTTTTTCCATCATCGCCAACTTAAAAAAAAAAAAAAGGAACCATCACATTTAAAAATCCTGATTTTTTATCTTGCTTGAAAAATCAGAAGATTGGTCACACCAGTTCCTTATTTACATACAGACGGCAACATCTACAGGCATTGAGTAAATGGTGTCCCCTTTAGCCACCCCATGCGTTTCTGCTTCACCGCGGTCCCCACCTGGCCCTATACATTCCTGAAAGCCAGCCCACCTTAGACACTATATTATTTGCCTATTCCATACCGAGTCAAAACAACATCCAAAAGCTAATCTGTTTTATATTGAACTTTGCACTTAGCATAGATTTTTCCCAAGAACAAATGAATCATCAAACCCTGAAATATGACTGTATCATTGCAACAATTATAATGTTAGCAGTTTTCAAAACATGGTGGACAGATAATGACTGTTCTTTAAAACTTCCCAACTATTTGTTAGCTCATTTTAGAGTTTTTGTATTTACATTACAAAAATAATGATACTTTTCTTGCTGGTATGAATAAATACGTTTTAGAAAAACTATATATCACACATTTAGTGTCTTATCCCAAGAATATAGTTAAATGGAACTACATCATCCATTTGACTCTTAGCTAAGAAAAAACTAAAGTGGGGTGCCTGGGTGGCTCAGTGGTTAAGCGTCTACCTTCAGCTCAGGTCATGATCCCGAGGTCCTGGGATAGAGCCCCACATCGGGCCCCACATTGGGCTCCCTGCTCATCAGGAACCCTGCTTCTCCCTCTCCCACTCCCCCTGCTTATGTTCCCTATCTTGCTGTGTCTTTCTCTGTCAAATATATAAATAAAATCTTTAAAAAAAAAAAAAGAAAATAAAAACTAAAGTATTTTAATCAGCTGAAATCTCCCCTGCTCCTTTTTCTTCCTGATCTCCAATTTAATTTCTAAAATAGACCTCTCCCTTACCCCCATTCCCAATGACCAAAAGCTTCAGTGACTCCAGCAAGAGATACATGTCTCAAGTTCTCTTCAACAATTTAGGGAGAGCTCTTCCCAACAATTTCCTCCAGCTCATAAAGGCATCATCAGTTTTAAACAAAACCCCCAAATTGTATTTTTAAGCATCCTTAAGCTACTTAGTGGTATAAAATTTATGAAGCCAACCTATACAAGAAATGTACTAATAAACAATATGTTTTTGCATTAAATCTTTCATATTTTCAAACACAGTCAGATATGCCCCTTATCTCTTTCAGTCTAAGCCGTATGCCAAAATGTCCTTGATTTACTCTTATCTCTCACTCTGAGCTGAATTCCTCAATTAGAAGACTCAGCTAATTTTTAAAAGATAATATTATATATAATGCTGAAGATCCAAGTAATTTATTTTTTTGTTCTTATTGGCATTATTGATTTATGAAATACTGAAACCTCATTAGGCCTTGGAGCCTCATCCTAAGCAGCATGAGAAGATCATTCCCAAATAAGCTCTGTGCCCTGATTCTCCTTCCATGGAGGACCTCTCCCCCAACAATACCCATCTGCCTTCCCAAGCATACTTCCATTTTAAATAGCTTTCATCTATATGTTCAGTCTTTTCATCATGTTCACATCTCCTTGTCTTAATCAAGGCCTCACTTCCCTTACACAGTGTTAAAACCTTGTTCAGCGTACATCCCTCTCAAGTGGACACAGCTCATTCTCATCTACGCTACCTGCCACAGGGTTCAAACTCTTGGAATTAAATATGCTTAGTTTTCATTTGTGTAGAGATGGCCAAGATTTGTCTAAAGAAGACCTGAAAGCTTTGATCCCAACTTATTAGAATCAAAGGACTTCACGTTTGCTATTTCCACTTACTGATTTTCTTTCCTCATGCAAGTGCCCATACCACTCATGATAAGATTAATTTTACCAAATTTTTACTGAATCGTAGAACTAAAAATCACACTGTTACAAGGCTATTAGATAGGACAGATTTTTTCAACAGTGACACTATTAACATTTGAACTGGATAGGTTTTTGATGTAGGGCTGTTCTGTGCATCGTAAGAGAGTTACCAGCATCCCAGACCCTAACCACGATGTTGGCAGCATCTCTCCCCACAATATTAGTGGCAACTAGTGATGTCTCCAGACATTGCTAAATGTCCCCTGAGTAGAACCTTGCCTCTGGTTGAGAACTACTGGCATAAAGGAAAAGATTTCTTAAAAATCTAATTCTTTCCATCGTGGGACTTAAACTTGACCAACACATTAATTCAGTGTGCAGCTGCAGAGAGGAAGGACAAGAAAATATTAAATAAGAAAACTTAAATGCTCAAGCCTGGAAATTTAGTCACAGTAAAATTCCCCAAATAATAGATGCATTAAAAATTTCTAGAAATCTCTATTCAGGTCAGTGTGTCTGAAACCAATGAATTATGAATTAATTTTAAAATTATATATTCATTTAATTGATCCTTAGCATCGTAAATGGATTTGATTAGGTTATTATCATTTTGTAGATAATACAATAGAGAAAGAATGATAAAAAAGCATAGACCGATTTAAGTGGCTTCAAATGTAATGGATTCAAAAAGGAATAAGTGTATTCAATTGCAAAAAATAGATTTAAAGTGTCGTAAGTGTCTATAATTACATCATTTTCTTTTCTTGATATGCCACTTATACTAAAAAAACAGCTATTTATAACAATCTACTTATTTCGTGAGAAGTAACACAAAATCAAGACTGAATCATAATTGAATATAGTGTAATGACACATACAAAGGTGCCAAGAACCATAATTACCAGTTGATGAAGATGAATAGTGATGTCAAAGTAGCTAAATTTGCTTCAGAACTGTGGTCTTTTCTTGTATTGTAATATTTTTTTTTGAAGAAGTAATAGCTATTATACTTGAACTATAAGTCTTACCATAAAGTTTGAATTCTGGCCTGTCCAAATCAATTTCTCAAGTATACTCACTGAGTACAAAGCATGTTAGGACTACTTTAAAAAACAGATATTCTGATGCCAACTCGGTCTGCAGCTGTTGCACCTGAGGGTTGTGACTAACTCCTTCTCCCCTCCCTTTGCTGTGGGTGTTTGTGTGTAGGAAAACTTATGATCTCCTGGTCATAGTGGTGTCCAGAGGATAACAAAATATCAAAAAAACCTGATTTTTTAAAAAAGCTACCATAAATCATCTCCTTTTCATGTCAAATATAAGCATGGTGAAAAGTGAACAATTTATGTACTAAATTTATACTTTGATTTACATAGAACCAAATACATGAGTTTCACATTCATCCCAAAGTTATCCTAATAGACAGCTTAAAACAACAGACAGTTGAAACAACAGACCAAACGCTTGTATCAGGAAGTTGTTTCATTAAATCAACAGACTATTTGTATGTAATTTAGAATTTAGTTTTATTCTTAATTAACCATAACTGACTGGCCTAATATTTAAGTCATATTTCAAAAGAAAAATGGGTCTTTTAAAGAATGGAATTTTCTATGTGCTTTGGTGAGTGCTGTGAAGTGTGTAAACCTGGCGATTCACAGACCTGTACCCCTGGGGATAAAAATATATTATATGCTTATAAAAAATTAAAAATTAAAAAAAATGCAACTTAAAAAAAAAGAATGGAATTTTCTTTAATTTTAGAAACTAATAGAAATGAATCAGCTGTTGAACTATTCCTGATAGGCAAACAATTATGCAGTGAATTCCCATTTACAGTAAAATTTATGATTTATCTGAGATTTTAATTTTTGACTACATAAAAAAATGAGTTAAATTCTTCGCAGTCTCACGTCTTCAGAGCAAAAAGGAAGTGCCACATGGTAGTTTAGAACTTAACCTTTGAGTTAAATCTCTATTTGGATCTTGTTTCCACCGCTTATCCTAGCTGTGTACACTTAACCAACTTTCATAAGCTCCAATATTCTCATCTGAAAGATGACCAACATCTTGGGCCTCCGAGAAAATTAAAAGAAGAATTTTTAAAAAATGCTCAGCATGGTGATTGGCCCAGGATAAATGATCAAAAATTATTATTGCAAATAACTTTCCATAAAAATTAATTCTACTTTGGGGTGTCTAGGTGGCTCAGTCCGTTAAGCATCCAACCCTTGGTTTTGTCTCTGGTCACGATCTCAGGGTGCTGAGATCCAGCCCTGCATGGGGCTCCAAGCTCAGTGCTGAGTCTACTCTCCTTCACTCGCTGCCTCTGCCCCTTCTCCTGCTTACATGTGGCTCTCTCCCTAAATAAATAAATAAATAAATTAACTCTTTAAAAATTACTTATAGTTGGACATTCTATGAAAACATAAATTGCCGTGTGTGCTTTAGGTAACAACAATTTTAAGTCACATGCCCTTTTTTGGGGGAGGGGGGTCTTCTTTTGCTTTGATTCAATAGGTAATGAGAGAAATACTCTAATGGCAGTGTTGCTGGTGGGAAGAAGCTTATCGTTCCATAGGATTTTCAGGGTGCAGTTGTGTTAAAAAATGAATAGCTCTAGGGATTGTGCTGTGAACCTTACAAGGTCAAGAGATTTAATTTGAAAATGTGCCTTTATTTTTTTCATTCCATAATCATCTTCTTTTTTTTTTTTTTTTTCCTTATGCCCACTGGTTCAGGATTCTGGTTTTCTGCTGGTTCCTTATCTAAGAACTTGAGGACATTCAGGTATTTAGGAGGGTGACAGAGGATATTAGTCAACTATTTAAGTTCATCTGCAGTTTGCATCTTTAAGAGGTACACCTTTCTAACTCAAAGAATGCCTAAATAGATACCAGAAGAAGTTAGGATCTATTTTGAGTAGTATTAATCTGTTTGCTTTATTAATCAGTTGGTACTATGGCTACCTTCCCAACTATCCCAGTCTCTGTTTTATCAACAAAGAATATCTATGCTTTTTCTTCTTCTTTTTCTTTTTTTAAAGATTTTATTTATCTATGTATTTGTTTGTTTGAAAGAGAGTGCACACATGAGCTGGGAAAGGGACAGAGGAGGAAGGAGAGGAAGAGGGAAAGAATCCCATGCAGACTCCAGGCTCAACATGGAGCCCAATGAGGGGCTCGATCTCACAAACCTGAGATCATGACTCGAACCAAAACCAAGAGTTCGAAGCTTAACTGACTGAGCCACCCAGGCAATTCTAGGCTTTTTCTGTCCCATAAAATTCACCAAACTAAACATTGACCAAAGTGTAGCATAGTTAAGACTTTCATTCTTCACAGAGACCGGTGAAAGCATTTCTCTACTCCCCTTCCCACACACTACCTAGGGTTGCTTCGTAGTACTCATGTGTTAACATCACTTTTATCTCCTGTGCTTAGGGAATTTATGTTAAAACTACTGGTTCTATGTGAATTTCCTCTGCCTGGCCCTATAGCAAAATTTAGAGTAATGATATAGTTTAAATAATTTATGTTAAAAGAAGTACATATGTATGGGTCAGCCATAAAATATTACTTACTCCTTTATAAATAAATGGAATAAATGGGAAAGAAACAAATTACGAGGTTCGAGGTTTGGAGGAAAGTCACTAAATAAAACTAAAGTAGAATAACACATTTATTTTCTTTTCACATAGGCCTGTGGATGAACCCAACTTTACAACAAGACTCAAAATAAAATGACATTTTAGAAATAAATACTGTAAAAATTTCAAGTGTTTTTAATAGATGAGGTTTTAAAGATGTGCGTCCTCAATTCAAGGAATTGTTTTTTAAAACCTCCTTTCCACTCCCTTACAATGCTTCATGAAATTTAATGCACAAATATAGGTGCATCCTGAAGTGTCAAAATATTATTTTCATATGTTGGGAGATTTAATCCATGCCTCTCTTAAGTAATTTAGTACTTGTTTGCTTCTAAGGCTGAGTGCATTTTGGAATAACTTTGTGTTAGCTACAAATAACAATCTTTTCAAGCCTTAGCAACCGGGCTGTGCTTTAGCAAAAGCTTTTGAAGAGTTTCTTTCACTGCCTTTGCCCCTCCTCCTTCTACATGTATCCAGGTCCTCACTATCCCAGTTTCAAATAGAGAGAGAGAGAGAGAGAGAAAGGAAGGAAGGAAGGAAGGAAGGGAAGAGAGGAAAAGAGAGAGGGAGGAAGAAAAATTTGTTTGAAATGAGGTTGTGCAGTTTTTCATAGTTTAAAAGTATATGAAAGCCAAATGTACAACTTATTCACCTGCTTAACATGCAAATTTGGAGATATACGCCTTCAAAAAACAGCAGGTTTATTGATTATAAAGATTCCAGTAGATTCTTTTTGTTTGTTTTGGTTGGGTTTGGGTTTTTCTCCCCCCCCCCCCCAATGTGTGCTGTTTTGTGAAGAAAAAGAAGAAAAGTGATTTGGAAATGAGCCACCTTTATTTTAAGTTCCCCAGTCAACATGTTGCCACAGCAACCAAAGTTGCTATCTGGGAAAAGACAGATGTCTTTGCTTCAATCGGGATGCAAAGCTTAGAGAAGGAAGAAAGAAAGCAATGAAAATTCATCATTTCATTATTCAAAATGTGAATTGCTCTCAGTTGGCTATGAGCCATAGTTCTTATCCACAGTATCCTTCAAAATACATTCAAGTCCCCCAATATTGCAATACTTCATTTCCATTAATTAAATAATTACATCCAACACTGTCTCCTGATTCAGTTGAATTCATTCATTGCCAAAAACGTTCGTTATTCGATTTAAAGTAGTTCATATTACTATGCAGTGTATTGACAAAAGATGATGTTTAACTTTACTTAATATTGGCTGTGTCCAGAGAAAGAAAAAAATGAGGACTATGAAAAAAAAACAAAACAAAAAACAAAAAACAAGCAGAAGGAAAGGACTAGAAAGCCACCTACAATTTTAGTTAAACATGGTTGTTTGCCTCTGTATGCTTATTCCTTCTTACCCCTGAAGCTTCTCTAAAATGAAGATAAAGCAATTTATCAATGTTCAAACTAACAGGGACAAAAGAAGAGACAACAGTAGGCAAGATATTACAACAAATTTTTGAAGATGGGAAACAGAATAGTAAGTGAAGTAACACAATACAAGAAGTTTCACTCAAACTCTCTGGACAGGATACTAAAGAACAGTGAGCAAATTCAGATAGAATTACAAATAGCTTCAGTTTCAAGGTCTGTAGGAGGCAGAGTGTTAAGGTGGAAAATAAAGTGCTTGGTTGTAAAAATCTTCTGCAGGAAAAGTTGGGGCTTTTAACTTCTTTTCTCTGTGTGTTCATAGGGTTGAGGGTAAGGAAGACTTTCACTTCTGAAACTAAGATACCAGAGAAATGAAGTCAAGAGGGAGGGGTGACCCAGGTCTCAAAATAGGAAAGTTAATAAAAAAAAAGTTTACTGGGGGGAGGGGGTTAGGGAGAAGGGGGTGGGATTATGGACATTGGGGAGGGTATGTGCTTTGGTGAGTGCTGTGAAGTGTGTAAACCTGGTGATTCACAGACCTGTACCCCTGGGGATAAAAATATATGTTTATAAAAAATAAAAAATTTTAAAAAAAGTTTACATATTATATACTACACATTAATTTCATCCAGTTTGGTATTTGCATTTTTTAAAAATTACTAAACTCTTTTTCAGAACAATTTTAATATACCAAGAACGTGTGCAGGTATACAGAGTTCCCATACATATCCTCCCTCAGAAACACCATTTCCCCTTTTACTAACATCCTGCCTTTGGGTGATACTTTTGTTACAGCTGATGAACCAATATTAATACATTACTATTAACCAAAAGCCAGAGTTTGCATTTTCTTATTCTTTGTGTTGTACTGCTCTATATGTTTTGACAAAAGCATAATGTCATTAAAACATCATTCAGAGTAGTTTCCCTGCTCTAAAAATTCTCTGTGCTCTGCTTATTCATCCTTCTTTCCAGTGACTCTGAACTTCTGCCAACCGCTGACCTATTCACTGTCTGCATAGTATAGCACCTTATCCAGAATGTCATATAGTTGGAATTGTATGGTATGGGCCTTTCATACTGGTTTTGTTCGCTTAACAATAGGCACTGTCAAAGCCAAGGTGACAAGGGAAAGTGAAAATATACACGGTACTGAAAGAAGATTTTGAGGAAGATTATATAATTTTGAATACTGCTTTAAGCAAGCAGTATCTTACATAGATGGATATGTCCTGAGAGCAGATGCCTAAATCAGATTATTAAAGCCCACAGGCTTTATTAATTCCATCATTGTATTTATCACTTACACATGTCTCAGCTATCCCATCTAATTATTTAAATTTTCTCTGTAGTAAAGAAAAGCAATGCTCCTGACCCAATATGAGAGTAAATACTTTACATTTTCCAGTTATTCAAATATATTTTCTCATCTGGTTTCTACAAAGTGCATTACCCAAGAGCCAGTCTCAGATAGGGGCATAATCTATAATGTGGATTAGAGAAGGAACTCAAGGTGTACCAAAGGGTTAGATCTGGTTCATAAGCCTCATTTTCCCAACAACTGAGTTAAGCAGTACCAAAGTTCATTCGGCTCAACATGGCAGAACACATTTCTTGGAAATATCTTTTTGGATGACTGGGTTCTTCACATAAAAAGGACAATTATTTTTTCCAGAATATTTGAGTATTAACTTATTTTTTTCATAATTTATTACATATTATAAACTGAAAAGCTCACCACAATAATAATCACATATATAGACTTGAAGTTACAACACAGTAGGTCATATGCTTTTTAAATGTTGGAATTTATCTGTATTCTCATGGAAATAATTAAATTACCATGTGGCTATATTTTGTCACATATGATACATTTAAATAGTAAAATAATATTAGTCACCTGTTTTGCATTATGCTTGCATTACTTATTATACAAAATATGTTACACGGGTCATAGTTTGTTTTGACTATTGAAAAACTCTGCCTCCCATGTTTACTGTTATAACCTAGTATTTGCATGAGAGTTTAAGAGTACCCCTGGGAATTTCTCATATTGACAGTGCATCCCAAATTACCAGACTCTACATTTGGATATCTATGATTTTCCTAAAAATTATGTTGAAATCCATGTAGCCAAGAAATTATCCCTTTGGCTATTCATCAGAGGAATCTCGGGAGATTAAGCATTTCTATTCTAGGGCTGAAATAATTTACTCTTTGAAAGAAATGTAAGGAAATAAAACAAGCTCAAAATTGCCTTTAAAACTATTACTTTGAGGGGCGCCTGGGTGGCTCAGTGGGTTAAGGCCTCTGCCTTCGGCTCAGGTCATGATCCCAGGATTCCGGGATCGAGCCCTGCATCGGTCTCTCTGCTCAGCGGGGAGACTGCTTTCTCCTCTCTCTCTGCCTGCCTCTCTGCCTACTTGTGATCTCTCTTTCTGTGAAATAAATTTTTAAAAAATCTTAAAAAAAAACCTATTACTTTGAAAGGAAATGTTACCTACATAGAAGATCTTTAGTGAAACCAAATGCTTATTTAACATTTTTAACACATTAGGAGCCACAATATCATCTATGTAAATAAAAACTTGAAAGCATCTCATAAGATTCCCTCAAGTTACAACATTGTCTTTTAGCAGAATCCAATGTAAACCTGTTCTGTTTTAAAGAATTGCCCCCAAGAAAGACTATTCAAGACATTTCTCTTAAGGAAACAGGTCAGATAATTGTATTATCTAATCTATGGCTCTCAATCTGTTTTTTGATCATTCTTAATGAAAATGAATGTGAATAATGACCAATCTCTGCACAGAGTTTGAATTGACTGGAAGACCATTATTGAGTAAATTTCCAGCCTGATTTACTATGAATCCATCTCAATGCATTTCCTCAAAATCCATCATGTGGGGAATGAACTAGACATGTTTTTCCCTGTTCCTTGCACTGTGTACATCTAAACACCATAGCATTATTATCAAAACCAAACATAAGAAGACTGAGAAACGGGAAAAAGAAGGCAGGACAGCGAGGTACATTGGGACCCAAAGGATGACATAATGATGAGTTCCCTGGATTTAGTTTTGTTTACTTTGCCTCATATCCCGGACTTGGAGTTAAAGAAGCTGGCAAACCAGAAATTCCAACAGATGCAGAAACCCACCCCCTTCCCCCCAAAAAAATCCACAGAAAGAACCTGTTCTCTCCAATCAAAAAACCAAGATGGGCAACCGAGCAAGATAAACACTTTTAACAACAATGCTCTATTCAAGCCAAACACCACAGGAAAAATAGTGGCCTAATCCCCATCTGCACCAGCAAAGACAGAAGGAAAGCCTAAACATCCACTCCACCTCGTAGTAATGAAGTGTCCTCCATCCATCTGCTGGGGTGGGATCAGAAGAGACCTAGTGGAGAGTGAAGACTTTGACCTACTCCTACAGGTAACGAGGCCATAAAGGTCTGAAAAGACTAAAACAGCCATCATAAAGTTGCTTTAAGAAGCAGTTATGAACACACGTAAACCAATTAAAAAATACAAAAACTCAAATATATATATATAAAAACTCAGCCAAGAAATAGAAGATAAAAAGATCACCAATGGAGCAGGACAGTATAATGACTGAAATTTTAAAAATGCCATGATGAGCTCAAAGACAAATGAAGGGGGATGATGAAGGAATCAGTGAACTTGAAGGTTGAAAATAGAAATAAGCAAATCTAAAAAAAAAAAAAAATCAAAAGAGAGAGAGAGAGAGAGAAGAAAAGAAAGAAATAAGCAAATTGGAATGACGAAGAGAAAAAGAGAAAGTAGGCTAAATAATAAAATAATGAATAATAACAATAACAGTTTCAGGGACCTGTGGGACTAAATCAAAAGTCTAACATTTGCATGATGAGAGTCCCAGAAAAAAAGGATAAAGAGGAAGAGACTGAAAAGTACTCAAATATGGCACAAAGATTTCCACACCTGACAAAAGAAATAAACCTATACAGTCACAGAGTTGAATGAATCAGAATAAACCCAAAGAAATCCCCACCAAGACACATCCTTTTCAGACTTCTAAAAATAAAGACAAAGAAAAATCTTGAAAGCAGTAAAGGAAAAACTCATGTTATCTATAGGCAAAAAACAATTTGATTTCATACTAGATTTCTTATCAGTCATATCAGCCATAGAAATCAGAAGGAAGTGATGCATTTTTCAAGAATGAAAAGAAATGGCTATTGCTTGTTACACTAACAACCCAAAATTCTATATCCAGTGAAAAACTCATAAGATGCTAGCAAAAATGAAAGTATTTTCAAATGAGGAAAAACTAAGAAAAATTGCCACCCAACCTACCTTGAACATCAAATCCTAATAATCTAACTTCAGGTGTTCTCTCCAGCATCCCACCTAAGCAAAATCTACCTAAACAGGGGAAAGAGTTTTTACCCTTAGTTGTGAAAAGACACAGAAACCTAGATGTCCATCAACAGATGAATGGATCAAGAAGATGTGGTATATACACAATGGAATACTATGCAGCTATCAAAAGAAATGAAATCTTGCCATTTGCGACAACATGGATGGAACTAGAGCGTATCATGCTTAGCGAAATAAGTCAAGCAGAGAAAGACAACTATCATATGATCTCCCTGATATGAGGAAGTGGTGATGCAACATGGGGGCTTAAGTGGATACGAGAAGAATAAATGAAAGAAAATGGGATTGGGAGGGAGACAAACCATAAGTGACTCTTAATCTCACAAAACAAACTGAGGGTTGCTGGGGGGAGGGGGTTGGGAGAAGGGGGTGGGATTATGGACATTGGGGAGGGTATGTGCTTTGGTGAGTGCTGTGAAGTGTGTAAACCTGGTGATTCACAGACCTGTACCCCTGGGGATAAAAATATATGTTTATAAAAAAATTAAAAATTATATATAAAAAATAATAATAAAAAAAGAATACTCTAAAAAAATAAATATTTTATGCATCACTATAAAATTGATTGTATACATTTACATTTAAATGAACAATAATGTTTTTTAAAAGTTAATCTTCTTAATGTGCTCATGAAGTGTAAGAGAATGGTCGAGTTTCATTCTTCTATACATAGCTGTCCAATTTTCCCAACACCATTTATTGAAAAGAATGTCTTTTTTTCCACTGTATATTTTTTCCTGCTTTGTCGAAGATTATTTGACCTTAGAGTTGAGGGTCCATATCTGGGCACTCTACTCTGTTCCACTGGTCTATGTGTTTGTTTTTGTGCTAGTACCATGCTGTCTTGGTGATCACAGCTTTGTAGTAAAGATTGAAATCAGGTAATGCAATGCCCCCAGTTTTGTTTTTCTTTCTCAATATTTCCCTAACAATTTGGGGTCTCTTCTGGTTTCATACAAATTTTAGGATTGTTGTTCCAGCTCTTTGAAAAATGTCAGTGGAATTTTGATCGAGGTGGCATTGAAAGTATAGATTACTCTAGTCAGTATAGACATTGTAACAATGTTTATTCTTCTGATCCATGAGATGGAATGGTCTTCCATCTTCAGTTTATTTCATGAGTGTTCTGTAGTTCCGCAAGTACAGATCCTTTACGTCTTTGGTTTGGTTTATCCCCAGGTATCTTATGGTTCTTGGTGATTTAGTAAATGGAATCGATTCTTTAATTCCCTTTCTATTTTTTCATTGTTAGTGTATAAGAAAGCAACTGATTTCTGTATATTGATTTTGTATCCTGCCACATTACTGAATTGCTATAACAATTCTAGTAGTTTGGGGGTAGAGACTTTTGGGTTTTCCATATAAAGTATCATGTCTGTGGAAAGAGAGAGTTTGACTTCTTCTTTGCTAATTTGAATACCTTTTATGTCTTTTTGTTGTCTGACTGCTGTTGCTAAAACTTTTAGTACTATTTTGAACCTCAGTAGCGAGAGTGGACATCCTTGTCATGTTCCTGATCTCAAAGGGAAGTCTGTCAGCTTTTCCCCATTGAGAATATTTGCTGTGGGTTTTTCAGAGATAGATTTTATGAAGTTGAGGAATGTTCCCTCTATCCTTTTACTTTGAAGCATTTTAATCAGGAACGAATGCTGTATCTTGTCAAATGCTTTTTCTTCATCAATTGAGAGGACTGTGGTTCTTCTCTCTTCTCTTTTTTTTTTTTTAATTTTTATTTTTTATAAACATATATTTTTATCCCCAGGGGTACAGGTCTGTGAATCACCAGGTTTACACACTTCACAGCACTCACCAAATCACATACCCTCCCCCAATGTCCATAATCCCACCCCCTTCTCCCAAACCCCCTCCCCCCGGCAACCCTCAGTTTGTTTTGTGAGATTAAGAGTCACTTATTGATTTGTTCTATCACAGTGATTGAGGAGATTATGCTGAATGAAATAAGTCAAACAGAGAGAGTCAATGATCATATGGTTTCACTTACTTGTGGAGCATAAGGAATAACACAGAGGACATGGGGAGATGGAGAGGAGAAGTGAGTTGTGGGAAATCAGAGTGGGGAGACAAGCCATGAGAGACTGTGTACTCTGAGAAACAAACTGAGGGTTTTGCATGGGAAGGGGGTGGGGGATTGGGTGAGCCCGATAGTGGGTATAAAGGAGGGCACGTATTGCATGGAGCACTGGATGTGGTGCATAAACAATGAATTTTGGAACACTGAAAAAAAATTAGATTAAATTTTAAAAAATTTAAAAAATATGTTCATGAAGTATAATTCTAAATAACCTTTCCCAATATTGTCATAAATACCTAACCAGATTCAATGAATCTCCTGAACTATCACAAATTACAAATTCTGAGACCCAGAGTGGACAAAACCAGTTAAACCTTAGAGATTCAACCCCAGCACTTCAGGTCAAAATGCTTGCTCTAAAGATTTTAAAGCTAGAAACATATATATTTATATATATTCAAATTTGGTAAATATAATGTGTGATCCATCCTCAGACTCAGATTCTCGTGTAGATAATATTTGATGTGCAAGTTCAGTATTTGGCAATGTTCAGTATGGATTTGGGAAATCTGCTTACAGTGTGATAATCTGCTTAGGGTACTCCTCTCCTTCACAGAGACTAAACTCTTTATTCTTTAATTTGTTCTTTTAAATCCTCAACCATCTGTTATTTGCTCTTCTGATACCATTTTCTCTGATAATTCCATGAGCTTTGTGTTTCCTTTAACAAAATTCTATCTTTTCTGTTGTCTCTCACAAACCAGTATGGATGTCTGTATGTGATCGCGTACTTAGATGTGTATATGTATGAAAATATGTGTACTTTTGTGATTCTGTATCCTTATATGTATGCCTTTGTATGTGGGTATTAGTCTTTGTGAATGTGGTTAGGTGTATAGATAGGTTTTTATGTGTTTGAGTGTTTATGTGTGTTTGTTTGTATTTATCTATCCATCAATCTACCTTTAAATGTTTGTCTTCATTTCTACCTACCTAGTTACCTACCTATTATCTATCTAGAGTCCAAATCAAGAATCACTCACACCTTATAGAATATTCTTTCACTTAACAAATTCAAATGACCATCTAATCAAAAACACATGCCCAACACCTAAAAGGCACTAGGAACTGTGTCAGTTACCGTGATTAAGCCATTAAAATGTATAGTTTCTGCCTTTAAAAAACCCTCTGCTCTTAAATTTTTTTAGAAAATTGAGATTATGGATGTGCAAGTAAAATATAATGTATTTTAGTCATTTAACCAAAATTATGCAATCTTACGAAAATTCCTCAGCATCTCATTAAATAAAATCTTTACATTTCTTAGGCTTGCACATTAGATTCTAATAATCTGACTCAGATGTTCTTTCCAATGCCCAATAGCCCCCTTGAATGACTTCCTGACATCGAACTTGTGTTTTGGTGGAATCAAGTACTTCACCATTTCATAAATACTCATTCCTCCTCAGTTGCCTCAAAGCATTGAACATGCTATTCCTTTGGGGCCTATCCCTTCTCTTCCAATTTCAGTGCATTTAATCTGAACCACTTCCCCAAACTAGGACAGATTCCATAGTAATTTATACTTCATTAATAGCCTTCCTTTTGATTGTACTTCTCCCAAAACAGTTCCATTATCTACATAGGTCAGTCAAAAATATATAACTAGCATGCCAGAGACATGGCTATCACTGTGTTAGGCAGTGGGAGACAGCCATCAACAAAAGAGACACTGCTCCTACCCACATGGGGCACAGATATTAAAGCCCAGCAATAAAGGTGGACATTGAACAAATTATTTAAAATAAGTACATAATGAAGAATGAGTAAGTGCCATGAAAGCAGATACAGAAGACTATAAAACCTTGTAGCAAACATGTTCATGTGATTTATGTGGAAGAACATCACTAAATGGCAAATGCTTTGAGAGACAACATACTTATGGCACCTCCTGTGTACCTTGTATAAACAGGAGGCATTCAAATAATACTAAATGGATAGATATTTTTAAAAATACTAAAAACATTTGTTCAGTTCATAGTAATAAGAAAGTGGAAAGACTGCTTATACAACTAGGCTGCTTTTCATTCTACTTTTAACCATGATGTAGCAAGCAGATAACAAGGTTGTCATACAGCTTTACCATATCTTCTTGATTGCAGTTACATGAGGTTCTTAGGAGATCATGCAAATAACACAGAAATCAAACTATGGTTTTAGAAAATAGCCATAATTGTTGTTCTGTGACTTCAAGAATCAACAGCATATTCTAAAAGAACAAAGATGCTCACTGAATTAAAAAGCTTTACAAGTGCACTTAAAGTACTATGATTATTCTAGGCATAAAATAAGTCACATTAATTCAACAAACATCACGGTCTGACATGTGCGTGGCTATCCACTAGGCCAGAAATCTCTCTGGATTCAATCTCAACCAGAAGGTCATCCAAGAAAAAGCACTGCTACTCGGAGACATCATTAGACACTACCATTTCTGAAAATCGACTTCAATTTCAACTTAATTATATTGCATTTCTTATTTTGTCCTAATTTTAATACAGAAAAAAATCCGATTTGAGCATTTTTTTTCTAAAGGATTTTATACACTCACTGCCCAAATTTAGTGAAAGTGATTTATAATGTCTGTTTTCATGAAGCTAGGCTCAAGTAATAATGATAATATACTAGCAGATGGATAGGGCAGTTTAATCACCAGACTAGTAATAATTTGATTTCCCAAATCCAATACGGATGTATTCATTGATAAATTAGGTGTGAAGTGAAGAGAACATGAAGCCCTACAGAAAAGTTATTTTCAAGCTCTGAGTTACTATGTGACTTCAAACAAATATGGGCATTCACCCCACTCTCTTCTTAGATTATTTCCATGTATTGTATTGAGCAAGTAAAACGCAGGATTTGAACACTATCCAACAGATCCTATTACTTCCCCTCGAAGTCTTCTTTTTTTCAGTATGTTAAAATTACTGAGATGAAAAGAATTTTGATAGAAACTGAAACATAATGGGAACTTTTGATTTCATGTCATCTAAATAGGGTACCTAAACTACAGAGGCCAAGAAATTTGTCTTTTTTAAATAAGATTTAAGAATTTATGGTTTTGAAAAAAGAGTAGAAAGAAGGCATATGATACAGAAAAGTACAAAACATATGAGAAAATATCACTAAAAATCCCAATACCCATAAATTACTATAATTAGCTTGCTATAAATAACATTTCAGGCCTATGGCCTTACTATAGCCATACTAAATAGAAGGTTATACAAAAAGAATGATTAGGTGGATGGATAGCAGATATGGATAGGTGGATGGACAGAGGGACATGGTTTTCTAAAATCTACAAAATATTATATTTGCCATGACAGTTAAAATTAAAATAAATTTTATTTATATTTATTGCATTTAAATTAACCAAAGAGGAACTGAATTAAAAACAAAGACATTTTCAAACTTTAGTAAGTCTTTTTTCAGCACAAAAGATATCCTTTTAAGTATTGTGAAGTTAGAGTCATTTTAACATTTTAATTTATACATTATTATTTCACTTCCTGTTACAAAATATTAAGATTTTTAAGACTGTTACTATTCTTTTGTCTTATGAACCTTTTTTTTTTTTAAGATTTTATTTATCAGAGAGAGAGAGAGAACAAGCAAGGGGAATGGCAGGTTGAGGGAGAAGCAGGCTCCCCCCTTAGCTAGGAGCCCATTGTGGGACTCGATCCCAGAACCCTGGGATCATGACCCAAGCTGAAGGCAGACGCCCAACAGACTGAGCTGAAACTTTTTAATTATGTTCTTATTTTTATATTATCAAGGCTTCAAATAATTTTTTCTTTTTAAATCATAATTCCAACCAGTATATGATCTTGGTTCTGTTTTTGTTTTTGTTTTTGTTTTAATGGATTCAATGCTCACCACCAGCTGCTTTACCATACCTTCTATGTTTCTAAGGATTTTATCTGTATGTACCTTTTTGAGACCAGATTCACTTTTAGGTAGTATCAATGCCAGTTTAGCCTAGTTTTAGCAACAGTTAAAAAAAATCAACTCTCAATGTCTTAACATCACACACTTATTTCTTGCTTATACTAAATACTCAACCCATATCATTAACGATCCAGTCTGATAGAGACTCCACCTCAATAACTGCCTGGATAACTATGGTGGTAGAAGAATGGGATAGCTGGGAATAATTCAGTGGCTCCTAAAAGATGCATGTCATTTCCACTTATGTAGAAAGGGAAGTCCAATCCTACGATACACTCTAAAGGAGGAGAACTGGAATATAATTGTGAGTATCTCCAGAGATTACCACAGTCTAACCTTCTGGTCACTGATATTTGGAACACTCTCTTTCTTGCATTCTAAGCACACTCCATGGAGACAACACACAAGTCCCTTCCAGTCACTTCATCACGTTTGAGAAGCAGGTCTCTGGATGAGTCGTGGTAGTCTCTCCGTTGGGAAACGATCCATGCCCATACACGTTACATTCAGAAGTGGCTCCTCTTGAGTTGAAACCTCTGAACTAAAAAGACGTTATTTCACCCGTACACATCCAATGTAAAATGGAGAAATAGGAGTAAAATGACCTCAAAAAGCAACCTTGTTGCTAAAAGAGATAGGGGATAAACAGCAGATTGAGGCATGCAAAATTCTGAAATACACTAGGCAAGCATTTTGAGGCTTATCTACCCTGAAGAGGGAGAATATTCCTTAAATAGGCCAATTCTGTTCCCTGGATATAGCTCCTTTTGTCCATCATCCTCCATACACCTTGGCTCATTCCTCTGTGAGGTTCTTCTTTCACATTGTACATGGGCTCTAAAAGGATCTTAACTGGTAGTGACATGCACAAAACAAACCAATATAAAGATCATAGGAGTGTCAGAGGGAGAAGAGAGAAGGAAAATGGCAGAGGGCTTGGTTTTTCATGATGTGATCTGTGCTTTAAATCAGCATTTGATATGCAGTATTATTTCCCCCATGATCAGAATTCATTGCTCAAAAAATGTCAAAAAAAACAAACCCAAATAACCCTTAGTTAAAGCATTTATTCTTCTCATTGAATATTCTCTTCTGCTGGTGAAGATGCCAAGGAGAATACTTTTACCAGAGAATATAATGGTCGTTATATTAAACTGGAATTTAAGATTGCTGGCTGGTCATTTGGGGCTTATCATATCACTGAGGCAATGGAAGAGAAATTTACTGTATTGACTGAGAGCTTCATCCTGATTATCCCAGAAAGAGGGCTGTGGCCAGAAGACAGAAACAGGAAGATGTATGTCAAAAGACCTCAGAGATCCTATTTTGGGTTTGTTTTATTGATTTTATTTTGAAATTTTTCAAATCTACATAGACTATTACAATACACATCCATACCCCTTCCTCTCTATGTATCAAATTTTAATATCTTACCACATTTCTTCATCTCTCCACAGATGATATATAGGTGACAGATAGATAATACATACATACATATATACATACACACATAATAGGTAGATGGATTATTTTTCTGCTAAATCATCTGAGGGATGATTTAGATAGACATCATTGACTTGGAGACATCATTGACTCCTTAATATTAAATACTTCTTCATATTATCTCCTAAGAACTAAAACATTGTTCTACATAAACATAATGCCATTATCATCCTTAATATGTCATCCACACTTAGAACTTTCTAATTATCCCCAAAATAAAGCCGTAAGATAGTAAATAGTCTTAAGCTGTACGCCTTTATACTCTACATCTGAAGGAAAGCAGAAAAGGCTGGAAGTAGACCCCTCAAGGTCATAGAAACTCATCCTTAGATTCCCAGTCCAGGATGAGATCTTAAAATAAAAGTATGGTCTCCTCTGCAGTGCAATGACATTATAGGTGTTGCAGATATCAGGTCACTGAGCCAAGGGCGAATAAGCTTCAGACCTGATGGTGATCCTGAGAGTTTTCCTCTCATGTCCCCAGGCTCACCATTTCCTATAACCTGTAGAAACAGAAAGCAACTAGAAGAATCTTTTTCAGGTTTCTTACACAGGTGGAAAGTGGGACTAGTGCCAGCCAAACCCCTATATTCATGCAGTTAACTTGGCTGCCATCCACCATCTCACACAAAACACTTACTTCATATGACCCTGCAGGAGTAACTTCCTGACTACCACCGGATGCTAAAAGTACAGCACACCCATGAATTCATCTGACTCATATGTATTTCTATTTCATTTACAACCACAGAGATTTTTATGCTCTGCTTAATCCCACCTAAGGGTTTTTAGTTTTCCTTTCCATACTTCATGTATTATCTTTATGGGTATGTCACAGAAAATAGGACATTGAAGCATAAACTATTTGCAGCATATTCATTGGAAGTAATTACCAGGACCACTATATATGGTTATGGATAACTCTGTCATTTCTTCAAAGCACAGGAAGAACTACATTAAGAGTGACTAGGGGGAAAAAAATTAGCCTGATGCTTCACACCAAGTTGTGTACCTGGCCAAGGGCTGCATGTGTCCATAGGAGAAAGCACCTTTTTCTAATTCAAATATAATTTGCTTACCAAAATACATGTTCATAGATATGTGCTGGTGAGAGAAGATATCTTTCCTTTACTACATATAAAGGCAGCTTATGGGCTTATGATATTCTTGGTCATTTTATTCATATAAAGTTTTTTTCCTGAGAATTGTGAAAAGGTAATGATAGTTTTTTTTTTCAATCCTCACATAAAATTGATAAAGAAACTAGATGGGAAACCCAAAGTCCTAATGATAAAGGGGTCAATTCAACAAGAAACTATAACAATGCTAACCATATACACATCTAACAATAGGGCTTCATATAACATGAAATAAAAAAAAAAACTATAGGACTGAATGCACAATTCAGTAGGAGACCTCAACATTCCTCACTCAGTAATTGATAGACTAAGTATGTAATATATTGAACTAACTGACGTTAGTGCACTCCACTCAATAGCAAAATACACCTTCTTTTTTTTGAGTTCATATAAAATATTCACCAAGATACATCATAATTTGGGCCCCTCTACCCCCAAAAGGAAAAATGCAATGAATTTATAAAGGATTGAAATCATAGAAAGTATGTTCTCTGACCACAATGTAATTAATGTATGAATCAACACAAGAAAAATCCCCAAATATTGGAGAATTTAACAAAAATATTTCTAAATAACTGATGTATCAAAACAAACTCCCATAGAAAATTAGAAAATATTTAAAATTGACTTAGAATAAAAATACAACTAATTTAAATTTGCTGGATGCAGCTAGAGAATTACTTAAGAGGAAGGATTTGCAATGTAAATATTTATATTTGAAAAAGCGAAAAGTCTCAAATCAATTATCTAAATTTTTCAATGATCTAAAATCAATTATCTATTAATTATCTAATCAATTATCTAGAGTATAGATGGGAATGTAAATTGGTACAGCCACTATGGAAAACAGTATGGAGGTTTCCTAAAAAATTAAAAATAGAACTACTATATGATCCAGCAATCCCACTTCTTGGTATATATCTGAAGGAAATGAAATGACTATCTCAAAGACATATCTTCACTTCTGTGTTTCTTGCAACATTATTCACTATTATTATTTACAATTGCAGCAAAGACATGGAAACAATATAACTATCCATCAATGGATGAATGAATAAACAAAGTGTGAGGCACATACACACACCACAATGGAATATTATCAGTCACAAAAAAAGAAGGAAATCTGCCTTTTGTAACAACATGGGTAGAATTTGGAAGGTTATGCTAAAGTGAAATAAGTCTGACAAAGATAGACAAATACTGTCTGATTTCATTTACACGTATTTTAAAAAGCTAAATCTGGGGCATCTGGGAGACTCAATCGTTTGAGTCCAACTCTTGATTTAGGCTCAGGTCATGATCTTGGGGTTGTGAGATAAAGCCATCCATAGGGCTCTGTACTGTGTGATCAGAGCCTACTTCAGATTCTCTCTCCCTCTTCTCTGCCCCTTCCCTCCCTCTGGGGATTGCCAGGAGCTGTGGGTGGGAACAATAGGAAGAATCTGGTGAAAGAGTACAAATTGGCAGTTATAAGGTGAATACTTTCTGGAGATCCAATATAAATCATGCTAACTACAGACAATAATATTGTATTAAATATTTGAAAGTTACTAAGAAAGTAGATCTTAAATATTCTCACCACACATAAGGAAGACAATTATATGAATAGAGATGTTAACTAACTCTACTGTGTTAATCATTTTGCAACGGATACATGCATAAAATCATCACATTGTATCTCTTAATCTTATACAAAGTTATATGTCAATTACATTGCAAAAAGCTGGAAAAAAATAAAGTAATAAATGATTCCCAGAAGATCCTGATTAAAGGAACAGCAAAGTTATTGACTCTAGGAAGTAGATAGTTTGGTTTTCTTTTAAAAAAATCAGTCTAGTTCCTAAAACAGGCTATATTGATAAGTATTGGTTTGTCTTTTTATTAAACAACACATTGTATCATGCTTACTCATTTGAACTACTTTGTAAAATAAATAATCTAAACATTTGTTTTATAAATATGAAGATATAAACATTTGATGTGACAAATAATATGTAGTTCTTTATAGAACTAATAATGCTATTAAAAACCTAATTAGTCAGTTTTGAAGGATAAGGAAAAACATATTACCTAAAAAACTATTAAATAAAAGTATGCCAAGTTTATTTTTAAAATATACCGAGCAATAATTAAAAGAATTATAATCATTCTGTAACCTTCAATGAATCAACAGGTCAAGACAGTATCGGTGACTGCTAACAAAAAACAAAATAAAACAAAAGTACAGAAACTAGAAATAATATGCCTCCTGATGAATAAGCATATCGTAACCTATAAGCTAAACAAAGAGATCAAACCTGAGTCTGATCAAGCTTCTGGGTCTAGATACAGGAACCTGGGAGGACAGAAGAACTTTCAACAGTTTGAAATCAGCAAAACCCGGGGTGTAGGAAACTGTAAATAGTCCAGATTCTAGAACAGATAAATTATAAGGAAAATAAATAAATGAAAATGAAACCTGTAAACTAAAAAAAAAAAAAAAAAAAAAAATCAAATTAAAAATAAATAGGCATGAATAAAGTACCATCTAAGCATTTACACCTGTGTAATAAAATTAAGAAAAGTGCAGAAATAATACTATAATTGTTAGTTTTGGAGTGATGGAAAGGTTTTGTCTGGGATGGGGAAAATGGAGTGTCTGCTGGGGAGGAGGGCATCATTCTAATTTTTTTTTTTTTAAACTGGGTGGTGATTATGGATGGATGTGTTCAACTTAAAAAAAATTATTGAGCTACCCATTTATTTTATATGGCCTCACATATTTGTTTCATTTTATAATAAAGGTATTAAACCCAAAAAACAAAGGTGAAACAAAATAAAACAGTTCCTGAGAATTTGGTGTCAATGCTGTTGTCATAAACATGAGGTACAACGTTGACTAAAATGGCCATTTTTTGAGTAGTTGATGCCTGAAATGGAAGTACTAGTGGATCATTTAAATATGATGAATATTAACCACCTTGATCTTCGTAATCATTCCACAATATTATGTATATCAAATCATCATATTAAGCATCTTAAATATATAGAATATTTTTCAAATAAATAAAAATACAATTTAAATACATACATACATACATATATATGTAATCTGGCACATGAAACAGTGGAAATACTCTTGTTATCAGAGTACTTAGTCCAGGCTCAGGTATACTAGCATCTAAATAGGGGAAAACAGCATTTAAATTGAGAAGGAATTACCCAGGAGAGTATATGAGGGATGTTCTACAGAAGTAAGGGGAAAAGCAGAAAAGAAAAAGCATGGTACAAAGAAGTCCTATAGAAACTCATAACTGGAACATAAAAGATATAGTGGGAAAATATCAAATTGCACATACCTATTTTGAAATAAAGATGCCATTATGACCTTTAAAATGAATTTACATGTGCATTTCCTATTTCCTAACATATTAATATAAAACTACATACCGTGATGATGCAAACAGCTTAATACTACACAACACATTGTATCTGGCTGTAGAATCTTCAATAAACTAAAACAATCAAATCAGTTCTTTTATCTACAATAATGATCACATGGCAGACACTTCAGTATAGTCTAGTATATGCTGGTGATTTTAGAGATAATATTAGATAAGTTGCTGGAAAGATAATCTACTCTTTTATATTTGTGTGCAGATAGGCAAATGTGCATGGCATACAATATAAGTCTATTTCAATTGAATCGGTTGTTGTGATATTTTTTGTTGGTACAGAGTCTAGCCTATCAGACGGTCTTTATTTAATGAAATCAATAACATGTTGACATCTATAAAACAGATTCCTTCTGATGTAAGTAAATGTAAACTCATTATTTGACAAATATTTAAAGCCTTGTTGGTTATCTTATACTGAAATCTGAAATGCTCACCAAGCTGAATATATCAAATATATGCCATTAAAGAAAAAAAGCATGATTTTCAGTGATTACCTCATTCCCTAATATAAATCCAGTGAAAAGTGTTGAAATATAGAATATAGTATGTCACTATGAAAACATACTCAGGTGAGATGACATTTTCTGTAAGAAGACAGTATAGGAAGTGATATTAGATAATGATATTTTAAAGGCTTATATTGATTGACAACTACTAAATCTAGAGCTTATCTGTCAAACCATGGATAACAAAGAGGTGTACAGTGGAAACAAGTTAAATTGCTTGTTTCTAAAGCCAAAAAAGTTTTCACAGTGGAAGCTAGACAATCACTAACAAACTCTGATTCAATGTCCAAGAAATCCAATAAAAGTAGATGTTTATTGAGGTGTTTCTTTCATAGCATCATGTAATCAATCACTTAAAAATCCTTTCTCCAAATAAAACTTTCATCCTAGAATGAGTTATAAAAATCCATTTAAATATTGCTTTATCCTTTTTAAAAATTGGCATTAAGCAAACTATCAGCCAATAAAAAAACAAAATAAAGGTGAAGACATATCCTTAAATCTGGACAAGAATTATTTATGCTAGAGGAGTGGGATAAAATATTATTCATAGGGAGAGTAAATGCATCCCGTCTTTGGAAAGAAAGGTTAGGTCAGAGGCATAAATTAATTGTGATATTAAAAATACCTTACAGGAGAGCCACTGTTTTGGTTAGATAGCATTTTTTGTTGTTTTTTAATGGGTGAAGAAAATACACATTTTTACTTCACCAGTAAATTAGTATTTATAAAATAGCATATTATAAAAGGGATATACGGTATAAGCTATATATGTGTCTTATACTTAATATCACTTACTAATTTGTGCAGGCCCTTTTTTGTTCCTTTAAACAGTTACTAAACAGAGCCGTTGTGTTCAAAATTGATTTTGCTGTCTCAGCCACATTAGGCTGAGATGCTTTTTAGCTTTCATCTGAATGAACAATTTCCTAGTTAGACACACTGGATTTGGAGTTGGGTCAATAAAAGCTTTACTGTGTCCTTTCTCTTTCCTCTTAGAGCTCACAAAAGAGACCTAAATTCCATTCATCCTTTCACTTGCCACAGTGGAATCTTTAGCAATGCAATTATGGGTTGAATGAAGAAACACAGCGCGAAATTGGCAAAGAAACAAATAGGAATCCTCTATGTCCTATACGCGCACCCTTGAAGATTTGTTACCTCTGGGTATGCATGTAAATGTGTCTAACTTTAACTATTTGCCTTTGCTATGCTTTGGGAGCATAAATCCTCATCAAAGGTTCAGTGTAATCCTACCGCATCTCATGTGGCTAAGTCTTAAGTTATTTGTAAGGAAACCAATTTGATTGGATCCTGGTATTTAAATTTTAAAGTTTTGACTGGATTGAGTCAGAAAGTCAGAAAGAAGCTGGATCAGACTCAAGCTGAATGGTGTCATTCAAAGTGATCAAGTATTAAAAAGTCAGAATTTTTTTTAATATTCATAAACATTTATAAAAATTATTTTTTAAATGTCTATCCTGTTTTATGTATTGTGATATAAGCACCATGAAATACTGAATTTTATCTGGCACATTTGAACTGAAAATAACCAGTCCTAAACTATCAACAGTGAATGAAAACCATGCTATTAACCTAATATGCTATAATTACAAAAACGATGATAGTTCCTAAGGAGAAAGCATGGCCGTTGTGTTAATAAATCCAACAGTGATTCCACAGCTTGCGCACCAACTGGTGTTCCACTCTACTGTGTTTCACTTAAATCCAAAAAGGATAGGACCAGCTCATTTCTGAGATGGGCAGTGTTTTTTGGCTTATAGACTTTTTAAACCTTATCAGATGCTTTTTCTTCACAAGATGTAAGAAAATATTGACTTATCTTCTCTAATCCAAGTTCCTTTTAAAATTTCTTTCTAGTGGCATAAATAATGAAAAAACTATGAATACTCAAGAGAGGAAAAGGAAATAACCAGCTAGAAGAAGGGCAGGGAAATATGTAAATGAATATTAAAAATTCAGCTCATCAATAAGAGAAAGACAACAGTGGCATTTGATGATCAATATGTAGAAGACATGCTTAGCAATAAGTAAAAATAACAAAAAACTAAATGAATTTATTTATTCAACAAATGTTTATTGTAGAACTATTCTACATCAAGCACTGTTCAAGTTTCTAGAATATAATATCCTAAAAAAAAAAAAAAATCAATGATCAAAATAGCCTCATGTCCCAACCTCCATGGCCCTTATATTTCAATGAGGAAAGATAAATAAGTAAACTGTTTATTATGCCAGACATTGATGTGTACTTTGGGGGAAAAAAAAGGGGGGGGGATACGGAGGAGAGAACCAGTAGAGATTAGCATTGAACTGCATGCCTTGGTCATGACAGGTGATTATTGACAGATGCTTATTCCTAAATATTTATTGGAAGTAAAGAAAATAAACCCTCATGTAAAATTAACCATATTTATCAGCATAATTTCCTAGAATGGGATTATATCCATAAATGAGGTTGAAAAACACATAGGTGAAAGTGTAAAACTCTTGGGCAAGAGGTAAAATTTATTATTTCACTTCTCCCGTACCATAGGACTATAAGGTCATAGTGTGAATCAAATCCAGGTAAAAGATCATAAATGTTAGTCTGAGAAATACAGACCAATAAGTATCAACTTCTTGATGAACATGTGAGTTTATATTAATGGGTGGGCCAATGAAACAAACATAATAAGTATGAAAAAAGCAAATAGTTTCTGTAAAAAAAAATACAAACAGAGAAATCATGCTCACAATACGTGGATTCTTTTGGAAATAACTAAAATGTAACTGAGAGGAAATCAGTGAAGATGACTGGTGTAGACTTCCAAAAGAGCTGTAATATGATTCCATATGAAAGATAACTTTAAAATGAAAGAATATAAAAAGGAAATATTTGTGTAGATTTGGGATTGACTTAGAAGGATGCTGAGAGAAAAAAGATTTTCAAAAAGATTTCCATCAAGCTGATGGAAATAAAGCCATCAATTCATATTCAGTAACAGTTATTGAGCACCTCCTATATGCAGGGCAAAATACTAAATATTAAATTACAAAGATTTTTTTAAAAAATATGGTTCCTGTATTAATGTAGTCATCTGCCAGGTGGTTGGGACTGTGATATGAAGAGAGAATTACAATGTCAAGTGCTACGCACGTGATATATATATGCCTACAATGTCTTGAAAGCATGTAATTCAGGCTGGGAGTGGAGTCGTGCTTCTCAAAACAAAGATGGCTTCATTTCAAAGCCCGTGGGCTCTCTCACCACTAACTACTGAAGGCACAAATTGATGGGGAGTTGAAGGAGTTTCTGGGAAGAGAAGATGTTGTATTAGTCTCAGGTGATTCAACAAATTTATATACTACGCTGCTGTGCTTGCCACCGTGTACCTACCATCTGTCACCATACAATGCTATTACAGTCCATGGACTCTATTCCCTATGCTGTACCTTTTATCCTCATGACTGATTCATTCCGAAACCAGTATCTCCCAATTCCTCTTATCCATTTGACCAACCCCTACCTCATCCCCCTTGGCAACCATCAATTTGTTCTCTGTATTTATGAGTCTGTTTCTGCTTTTTGTTTGTTTTATTCATTTGTTTTGTTTCTTAGATTTTACATATAAGTGAAGTAATATGGTATTTATTTTTCTCTCTCTTATTTTACTTAGCATTCTACCTTCTAAATCCATTCATCTTGTCACAAATGACAAGATCTCTTTCTTTTTGTGACTGAATAATATTCCACTATAGATACATATATCTATATATAGAGATATATATACACCTCTTCTTTCCATTCCATGATATAGATATAGATAGAGATAGAGATGTAGATATAGATATAGATATATATACACCTCTTCTTTATTTATCAATGGAGACCAGTTGTTTCATATCTTAGCTATTGTAAATAATGCTGCAATAAACATAGGGCTGCATCTATCTCTTTGAATTAGTGTTTTCATATTCTTTGGGTAAATACTCAGTAGTAGAATTAATGGATCATATGGTATTTCTATCTTTTAATTTGAGGTGGAACCTTCATACTGTTTTCCATAGTGGCTGGGCCAATTCATAATCCCACCAATAGTGCACAAGTGTTGCTTTCTGTCCACGTCCTTGCCAACACTTGTTTCTTGTCCTTTTGATTCTAGCCATTCTGACAGGTATAAAGTTTCTCATTAGGGTCTTGATTTGCATTTCCCACACAATTACTGATGTTGAGATCTTTTAATGTGTCTCTTGGATATCTGTATGTCTTCTGTGGAAAAAATGTCTGTTCAGGTCTTCTGTCCATTTTAACTGGATTATTTGCTTTTTGATATTAAGTTGCACAAGTTCTTTATATATATATATATATATTGGACATTAACCCCTCATTGGATATAACATTTGTGAATATCTCCTCCCATTCAGTAGGTTTCTTTTAATTTTGTCGATGGTTTCTTTCATTGTAAAAAAGGTTTTCATTTTTGTATAGTCCCAATAGTTTATTTTTGTTTTTGTCTCTCTTTCCTGAGGAGACATGCTAGAAAAATGTTGCAAAGGCCAATGTCGGGGTGCCTGGGTGGCTCAGTGGGTTAAGCCGCTGCCTTCGGCTCGGGTCATGATCTCAGGGCCCTGGGATCGAGCCCCACATCGGGCTCTCTACTCAGCAGGGAGCCTGCTTCCCTCTCTCTCTCTTTCTCTGCCTGCCTCTCTGCCTACTTGTGATCTCTGTCTGTCAAATAAATAAATAAAATCTTAAAAAAAAAAAAAAAGGCCAATGTCAAAGAAATTACTGCCTGTATTTTCTTCTAAGAGTTTTATGGTTTCAGGTCTCACATTTAGGTCTTTAATCCATTTTTAGTTTTTATGTGTGATATAAGAAAGTAACCCAGTCTCATTCTTTCACATGTAACTTTCTCCCCAGGGTGTTCTTAACTTAAGCCTTGGAATTCAAACATTGAGGGAAAGAGGATATTTGAGGGAGTAATATTTTGCAAAAGCACAAACACATGAATTATCTGAAAGCATTAGAAGAAGATTGGAGAGTTTTACCTGGTTGGAACAAAGAGTATATGTGTTATAACTAGACAGATGGACTTGTGAAGGGTCTTTCTTGCCATATTAAATATTTCAGTTTGCATAGAACATGGATTTTATGTAAAGGAAGTATAGACAATATACCATTGGAAAATTTATTGATACAAATTTTGAAAGATTTTGAATACAAAAATATTTAATATGTTACCTGGAAATCAAGGACAATTTATTGAAGGATTTTGAGGGAGAAAGTTTAGAAAGCGTTGCTTTAAGGAAATTCAGTTAACGACAGTATCCAGAATTGTTTCAGGGAAAAATGGTTATACCTATGAAGATAGAATCAGAGGAATCTCATGAGAGTGATAAACAAAATTAAGTGGTGCCTGGCTGGCTCTCTCAATGGAGCAAGCAACTCTTGATATTAGGATATTAAATTCAAGCCCCACATTGGGTGGGTATAGAAATCACTTAAAAAAAGTCTCGGGACGCCTGGGTGGCTCAGTTGGTTGGACGACTGCCTTCGGCTCAGGTCATGATCCCGGAGTCCCGGGATCGAGTCCCGCATCAGGCTCCCAGCTCCACAGGGAGTCTGCTTCTCCCTCTGACCTTCTCCTCGCTCATGCTCTCTCTCACTGTCTCTCTCTTAAATAAATAAAATCTTAAAAAAAAAAAGTCTTAAAAAAAAAAAAGAAACAAAATTAAAATGTCAGAGGAAGGTGTCAGAAATGACTCCAAGATTTTGATTTATATGTAAATTATAGAGAGGGAAAAAAACACTGTTCTTATCAACTGAAAGTATAAGAACTAATATTAGAGAGGCAAAACATAATTAGGGTAAAATCCTGTTTATGTACTATTTGGTATATTTACAGAATGAAAAATGGAATGATATTCTTCCCATTACAAAGTAATTTCTATCTTATATTCCTTGTAAGATATGGGTTTTTTTTTCTGCTTTTGATTTTTCTAAAGAAACTTTTGCAAGTTTAAGTCTCCATGCAGCTCTAACATACCCAATTTCCTCCATTTGATCCTTAAAAATCATGGAAACAGGCTTCTAACAGCTGGCACTGGTATCTTCCCAGCTGTTCTTTCTCTTCTCAGCACCTCAGGATGTGGTATTGGGCAACAGACCAGTCTAGGAAAAAGCCTTTACTTCCCATGATACTAGCTCTCCTGATTGTAAGACAAGAACAGATGTTCATCCCGAAAAAAATGAAGGCGATTAAGGCGTGGGAGTATATTTCCTCATAGGCTTCCATCTATACTGACCTCTACCACAGACAGATTTGCCTGCGTTAGACAGAATGACTGGCTCCAAGCTTTTAAGGGAACATGCTGATGAGTCAAGAACTGAGCCCTTGAGCAGAGACTACTTCACTGAAGGACATAGTCCAGCAAATATTGTAGTTTTTCTTCCCACTGCCTTCCCCTTTAGTTTGGTACGGGCTGTTTGTTGTTGCTTAGTAGAACATGCATTCTTGCTCCAAATTAGCACGAAACAGACTTTGATATGGATGCTTATAGTGGAAGATATGTTCCTATTTCTGTTAGTTCTATTTACCTTCCTTTTCTGCCCCAGGGTAGGTTATTCTACAATTTATCATCCATTCTAACAACATTTTGGTAGTAAGAGTTATTTGAAATGAAATGAAAAAGTGCTTAGGACACGAGCTTATCCAACTGAATGAGATTTTTCTAATGACCTCTTCTTTGTGCTCTCTAAAGAGTTGGTTATAGGATGTGAGATCTAGGAAAATTCCATGTAGATTTTGAAAAACTGTAGTTGAGATGATTCAAGAACTTTGCTGGATTTAGTAGAGTCTTTGGTTCCCCAGTGAAAATGGTATGTTCTCTTTCTTCTATTTTTTATTATTACTTGAAAATTTTTCATATGTGTTATCGATTTTAGTATTCTCTCTTTTGGTTGCCCATGAACTTGGAGACCTCATTTTAGCTTTTATTACCACACTCGAAGTGTTCACACTCTTGACTGCATTTTAAATTTTATTTTATCACTTTAGGTAGTATCTATCATTTAGGAAGTTATTTCCAAAGTTCTCCTTACTTAAAGCACACTAGACTCTCTCATGAAAACACACACACACACACACACACATCCGGTAGAAGTAATTAATCACCATAAGATATATTCTGTCTTTTTTGTATGTAATATTTAAGGTAAGAGAAAATTCAACAATACCATCTAATATTGGTATGCCCGACTTGTCAGGTAATTGTTAATCATTCTTTCTGTACTTTGGAGGCAATAAAGTATCATTGGAAAATGTTTACTAAATTTAAAACTAAAACTCATTTGATTAAAAATACAAAATGAATGCCACTGTATCCACAAATCATTGTATAGGAGCTGTACCTTGCCAAAAATAATTTACAACCTATGTCTGAATAAAAGAAGTATAAGCCTAAAAATTACTTAAGACTATACATCAATATTGGAGGAAATATGTCAAATCCAAATTATGAATTTTAGTCTATGGGTTGTAAAGGGAATACCTTAAATTTTCTGTTTGTTGTTCTCAGTATTAAAAGATAAGAAAAGAAGTATAGGGACAGCTGGGTGGCTCAGTTGGTTAAGTGTCTGCCTTCAGCTCAGGTCATGATCTTGGGTTCCTGGGATTGAGCCCTGCATCAGGCTCCCTGCTCAGCAGAGAATCTGCTTCTCCCTCTTGCTCTGTGCTCTTTCCCTCTCTGTCTCTCCCTCAAGTAAATAAAAATCTTTTGAAAATTTTTAAAAAATTAAATATAAATAAAAGTAAAAAGAGAACAAGTATCCTATGAGTTTACAAACAAGAAGTACTTGATCAGAAAACAGGTAACACTTTTGAGTTGGTCAAGGAAATGTGACCACAAGTATTTTTCATGCAATGGAAATCTGTGTCACTTAGCAAGGTAAAGCAGCTGAGCTACCAGGAAGTACGACACCCATTCTTATGAACAGGCCTTAAAGGTGAGAAGTCAATAGACACAAGTTCTGCTTTTATGTAACCACTCAAGGGAGAAGAAGCATGAAGCCCCAGGTCTCTCCAAAAACAATACGGTATGAGACAACAGCAATGCACATTCTGCTTTCTCCCATGATTATAGAGTCTCATTTATAACTCTAGGCTGATCCCCTTTGGGGTAAAGGGAAACTATAACAGGACCCTTGCTGAAATCAAACTATGGTCCAAAGGTACATTATTAACATTACCCTGTCACCAGCCACACCTGCCCTGTGAGATAATCTCACCTGGAAAACAGAAGAGACACTGGGGAGATGAGAAATCGGTGTCACTGTTTCTGATTGCCTCTTTATATATCAAGTGCTTCATTTAATTGATGCATATAGATAACTCAAGGAAATTAGAAAACATTTGTTTTGCTATTCAAACTGTCCCACAACACCAGCATGACTTGGTTGCTTGCTAGAAATCCAGTTTATCAGGCTATATCCCAAATATAAAATCTGGGCGCCTGGGTGGCTCAGTGGGTTGGGCCTCTGCCTTCAGCTCAGGTCATGATCTCAGAGTCTGGGATCGAGGCCCGCATTGGGCTCTCTGCTCAGTGGGGAGCCTGTTTCCCCCTCTCTCTCTGCCTCCCTCTCTGCCTACCTGTGACCTCTCTCTTTCTCTCTCTCAAATAAATAAATAAAATCTTAAAAAAAAAAATCTGCCTTTTAAATCCCAGATCAAAATCTGCTTTTTAAAAGGATACCCAGATAATTCATATTCATACTAAATTTTGAAGGACACTGCTATAACTCAAGGGCCAAGTTAAAGTTCAGAGAGTTTAGCAACTTGCCCAGCACAAGCAGTTGATGATCTGGGGTCATTTGTAAGTAGAGAACATCTCATCATTTTAGATATAGTCTAATGCCTAAATAACTTAAAAAAAAAAAAAAGAAGAAGAAGAAGAAGAAGGTCTAAGGAAATTAAGGTCAGCCTTAGGATTCCTACAGAATACAGGATTTTTCAGCCAGGGTCAATAGGGTAAATAACAATTTAAGCCATTTAAGAAATGTTTTGGGAAAAATTTTATCAGAATGCCTTAGTTATCTAGGACTGCTGGAACAAAATACCATATACAAGGTGGCTTAAACAATAGATATTTATTACTCACAGTTCTGAAAGCTGAGAATTTTAGGTCAAAGTGCTGTTAGATTTAGATCCTGGTGAGGGTCCTCCTTATGGATTGTAGATGGCCACCTTCACAGGACACAAGCAGCTCTGTTGTCTCTTCCTCTTTCTATAAGGATAAGAATCCTATCATGAAGGCCCCATTTTCCTGACCTCATCTAAACCTAATTACCTCCAAGAAACCACATTTCCTAATACCAACACACTGGGGGTGAGAGCTTCAACATATGAATTTTGAAGGAACACAAACATTCAGTTCATAATGCAAAACATGCTGAAATTATCATTATCACTAAACAAAATACTTATTTTCTTTTTTTTATTTTATTAAAGATTTTTATTTATTTATTTGACAGAGAGAGATCACAAGTAGGCAGAGAGAGAGAGGAGGAAGCAGGCTCCCTGCTGAGCAGAGAGCCCAATGCAGGACTCGATCCCAGGACCCTGAGATCATGACCTGAGCCGAAGGCAGCAGCTTAACCCACTGAGCCACCCAGGCGCCCCCAAAATACTTATTTTCACAGGGAAAAATATCAGACATCAAGCTCAATTCAATTTAACAAATAGATAAAAAATATAGACAAAAAATATAGATTAAAAAATAATTTTTTGAAATTACTAAAGAAATATAAAAATAGACATAGGTTATAGCAAATTAGAAATCTTAGAAGGGTACCCCTCAACGACAGAGGAGCTGTCCTCCAAATAGAACTATTTTTCTACGAGCTAGACAATCCTAAATTGAGTAAATGAGCTGGGGAATCAATCAAGGCAGTTCACTAAGTGTTTAGGGAAAAAATGACTAGAAATCTCCATGCCAGAGTACATACTACTAGTACACATGTGCATACATGCTGTGTGTGCTCATCTGTGCACGTGCACGTGCGCGCACACACACACACACACACACACACAAACACACACAGAGGAACTATGTTATTTTTATTGATCAGTAAAATCAAAAGCTGGCGTTTTGAAGAATCTAATAAAACACTCAAATTTTTGCCAAATTGCATTTTTTTAAAAAAGTTGAAAGCACAACTTTAAGCAAAGAGATGTATCATAACTATAGATATGGAAAATATTTCTTTCACTGGGAAAATAATTCTAATTGGAATTTAGAATGAGATCATACCTATTAAAACTGACTGATACAGACACATACAAAAATGAATTATCTATGAATCTCCAAGTATTTCAGGAAACCAAAAGTATAACATAATGAATTTTCACCAACAGAATGACTATATTCAAGATGCAGATGAGATAAAACAAAATTTTACTATAATAAGGATTCACAAAAAAATTTGGGAGAACTTTTAGTATTCTTAGAAAAACTGTCATTAAGAAAAAAATAATAAAAATAATTAGAATAAAAAATACTGTTAAGATTTAAAAATAAATAGATATGGTGCAGTAGTATGCATTTAATGGAAGACTGAGTGAGCTAATGAAAGTGCCAAGGGATTTCCAGAGGAAGGCAGCCAAAAAGGATGAAGAGTAGAGGCACCTAGGTGGCTCAGTCAGTTGAGTGCCTGACTCTTGATTTCAGTTCAGGTCATGATCTTGGGGTTGTGACATGGAGCCCGGCATCCAGGTTGAGTGTGGAGTTTGCTTAAGATTCTCTCTCTCCCTCTGCCCCTCCCTTATCCCTCTCCCTCGCTATTTAAAAAAAGAAGAAGAAGAAGAGTCAAATGGCATGAGAGAAATAGAAGGTAGGCTCAATTCAGACATCCATCCACATAGTAATAGTTCCAGGAGGGGAAATGGAAAATGGAGGAAAGGAAATAGAATAATAATTCACATAGAATGTTCAAAAGCTGAAGAAAGACGATTTAAATTAGAATCAAACTTTTTAAAAAAAATCTTGCCAAAATATGAGTTGTTGTAAAATAAAAGCAAAGGGAATCCAAAGTAAACTTACCTTCTTAAACATAAAACACACTTCAGTATTAAAATAGGGTTACAAAGAATATCAATTCTAAAATTAGAGATTATTTAGAAAAGCACTACATATCAAAACCTGCTGAATAGGACTAAAACAAAACAAAAAAGATTGACAAAAATTAGACACTCACTTCAAGAATCAAGGGAAATGGATTCTCTGGTGAATTCTACCAAACTTTCAAAGAAGAAATAACACCTATTCTCCTGAAGCTGTTTCAAAAAATTGAAGCAGGAGGAAAACTTCCAGACTCTTTATGAAGCCAGCATTACCCTGATCCCCAAACCAGGCAAAGACCACACCAAAAAGGAGAATTTCAGACCAATATCACTGATGAATATGGATGCTAAGATCCTCGACAAGATCCTAGCTAATAGGATCTAACAGCACATTAAAAAGATTATCCACCATGACCAGGTGGGATTCATCCCTGGGTTACAAGGATGGTTCAACATTCGCAAATCAATCAATGTGATACAACAAACCAATAAAAGAAGAGAGAAGAACCACATGGTCCTCTCACTTGATGCAGAAAAAGCATTTGACAAAATCCAGCATCCGTTCCTGATTAAAACACTTCAAAGTATAAGGATAGAGGGAACATTCCTGAACTTCATAAAATCTATCTATGAAAAACCCACAGTAAATATCATCCTCAATGGGAAAAAGCTTGCAGCCTTCCCGTTGAGATCAGGAACACGACAAGGATGCCCACTCTCACCACTCTTTTTCAACATAGTATTAGAAGTCCTAGCAACAGCAATCAGACAACAAAGAGAAATAAAAGGTATCCAAATTGGTAATGAAGAAGTCAAACTAGGACCGACAAGGCCTAAAAGAGTATGCGACCACCAAGCTGACACTGCAGGAAATATTAAGGGGGGTTCTATAAAAGAGGAAAAATCCTAAAAATATCATTGAACAGAAATATGGAGACAATCTACAGAAAGAAAGACTTCAAAGGTAACACGATGTCAATAAAAACACATCTATGAATAATCACCTTCAATGTGAATGGCCTAAATGCACCCTTAAAATGACACAGGGTTGCAGATTGGTTAAAACGACAGGACCCATCCACATGTTGTCTACAAGAGACCCATTTCAAACCTAAGGATACACCCAGACTGAAAGTGAAGGGATGGAGAAGCATCTTTCATGCCAATGGGCCTTAAAAGAAGGCTGGGGTAGCGATTCTCATATCAAATAAATTAGATTTTAAGCTAAAGACTGTAGTCAGAGATACAGAAGGACACTACATCATTCTTAAAGGGACTATCTACTAAGATGATCTAACAATTGTAAATATCTATACCCCAATATGGGAGCAGCCAATTACATAAGAAAACTATTAATCAAGATAAAGAGTCATATTGGGGCGCCTGGGTGGCTCAGTGGGTTAAAGCCTCTGCCTTCGGCTCAGGTCATGATCCCAGAGTCCCACATCAGGCTCTCTGCTCGGCAGGGAGACTGCTTCCTCCTCTCTCTCTCTCTCTGCCTGCCTCTCTGCCTACTTGTGATCTCTGTCTGTCAAATAAATAAATAAATAAAATCTTTAAAAAAAGAAAAAAAGATAAAGAGTCATATTGATATGAATACATTAATAGTAGGAGATCTTAACACACCTCTCTCAGTAATAGACAGATCATCCAAGCAGAAAATCAATAAAGAAACAAGAGCATTGAATGACACATTGGACCAGATGGACCTCATAGATATATACAGAACATTCCACCCTAAAACAACAGAATACTCATTCTTCTCAAATGCACATGGAACTTTCTCCAGAATAGATCACATACTGGGACACTAATCAGGGCACAACCGATATCAATAGACTGAGATTATTCCCTGCATATTCTCAGACCACAATGCTTTGAAACTGGAGCTCAATCACAAGGAAAAGTTTGGAAGGAACTCAAACACTTGGAAGCTAAAGACCACCTTGCTTAAGAATGCTTGGATCAACCAGGAGATCAAAGAAGAACTGAAACAATTCATGGAAACCAATGAGAATGAAGACACTCTGGTCCAAAACCTATGGGATACAGCAAAGGCGGTCCTAAGGGGGAAATACATAGCCATGAAAGCCTCTCTCAAAAAAAATTGAAAAATCCAGAATACACCAGCTGTCTCTATACCTTAAAGAACTAGAGAATCAACAACAAATTAAATCAGCTCCAAACACAGGAAGGGAAATAATCAAGATTAGAACAGAGATCAATGAAATAGAAACGAGATAATTAATTCAAATTAATAAAATTATGAATGAAAAGGGAGAGATCACAACTAACACCAAGGAAATAGAAACAATCATCAGAAGTTATTATCAACAGTTACATGCCAATAAGTTAAGCAACCTAGATGAAATGGATGCATTCTTGGAAAACTATAAACTCCCATAATTGAACCAGGAAGAAATTGACAACCTGAATAGACCAGTATCTAGTGACGAGATTGAATCAGTGATCAAAAACCTCCCAAAAAACAAGAGCCCAGGACCTGACAGATTCCCTGGGGAATTCTACCAAACTTTCAAAGAAGAAATAATACCTATTCTCCTGAAGCTGTTTCCAAAAATTGAAGCAGAAGAATCAAGGAAAAATAAAAAATGGGACTCAACTCATAATGGGAAGGAAAGAATGAAGATAAAAAAACAAATCCCATAAAAATATAATAAGAAGACCAAAAATTTATAAATAAAAACAAAAGCGGATTTTTCGAAGAATTTAGTGCAACAAACCAAGTTTTTGCCTCTTAAAAAAAGTTAGAAAACACAGCTTTCAGAATGGAAAAGCAACATAACTACAGACATGGAGGAAATTTCTTTAATTATAGGAGATCACTATTGGTAACTTTACATCAATAAATTCAAAAAACAAGAAGTTGAATTCTGAGGAAAATATGAAATAAATAGATTGACCCAATAAAAACGGAAAATCATTGACGTTTAAAAGATCCTACTTTAAAATGCATCAAACCCAAACAACTTTACTTGCAAGTCTTTCAGAACCATCAAAGTAGAGTTAAATTCTATGACATTAAAAGGTTTTTAGAAAACAGAAAAATACAGAAGTCTTCTCAAAGTTGGCAGCATCTTCATGGCGAAATGTAAATGGTCAGACTTACAAAAATATTCCAGTGCAATCCCATTGATAAAAACAGACATAAAGATATAAACAAAATTTAAAATACAGTCCAGCCATGGATTGGAATAATACTGGTAGCCAAGGAGAGTTTTTCTCCAGGAATGCAAGGACTGCTCATTTCTAGGGCATCTCAGACCAGTGTAAGTATATGAAGTAGTTTATAAGATTCAGAGAAGCTAAAGGCTTTACTGAGATGTTGCATCTCTCAGGACCTGAAGAACATGTAACTCCCTGAGCCAGAGCAGGACTGCAGTTTTATTGCGCAGGGAAAATAACGCCCCCCACCCTCCCCACCCCGACCCCACATTTCTTTGGGCTGATCCAGCATGCGCTTTTCTTCATCTCTGCCTGCTGCTGAATTTATGGTTGGGATAGCTGGAGATTGTGCCTATTGCTTGAGATCACTGGTAAAATCCCACTCTGAAAACTGTCAGAACAATTCTTTCAAGATCTGAGTTCCCAAACATCCTGATCTGTCTGTCAAGATTCAAGGGAAATAGTGAGTAGAAAACAAACAAACAAACAAACATGAATGGCAGATGCAGGGTGGGGAAGAGAGGAAAAAAATGAGAAAAAAAAAAAAACGCAATGAGGCAAAAGTTGAAGCAGGGGACATTTTTTGTTTGTTTGTTTGTTTAATTCTTTAAATACCAAAATGATATGAATAGACTTTAAAATATAATCTAGGAGATCGTCTAGACAAATGCTGAAAACACATCACATACACAAAATTTAACAATAATTCATTACCTTTTGAAATGTATCTACCAAAAACTATAGCATTTACCACTTATCACACTTCATAGATAAACATTTTTTTATTATTTATTTATTTATTTGACAGACAGTGATCACAAGTAGGCAGGGGGTGGGGGGAAAGCAGGCTCCCTGCTGAGCAGAGAACCTAATGTGGGGCTTGATCCCAGGACCCTGGGATCATGACCTGAGCCGAAGGCAGAGGCTTTAACCCACTGAGCTCCCCAGGCACCCCAATAAACATTTTTTAAATACAATCCCATGAAAGGCACAAATAAGATGAGGCAGTCCACAAATAAGATGTGGACATCTTCTGTTTATCTGCTTAGCACTACTCCTTTGTTCTGTGAAAAATCACCCCCTCCTATGGGGAGCTGCTCCCCACAGCAAGACAACTCTATCTATGGCAGGGAAAAAGGGGCCACCACTATCAGTCCATTTTTTAAGGTTAAAATCTGAATGAGCCAAGACAATCATCATTCTTTCCTAGATTTTGTTTTCCCGAGATTGTGTTTCCCCGACTTAAGTGGAATAAAGGAATTGAATTCTAGCTAGTGGCAGAATGAGACATGAAACATGCAACTCTCTGTATCCAGGGTCCTTCTCAATAAGGGGGCAATCAATAGGTTTAGAAAACGGGGCCCAAATGGAGAGAAAATTAAAAAGAAGCTAGTGAGAACATGCGTCCTAGCTATGCTTATTTCTGGCTTCGAGTGTCCTTTGGGCCAAGCTGCCTTGACTTCAGGCCAGCTGCAAATGTGTGAATCTCCTAATAACTTCCTCTTTGATACCTAAATTTATTCAAGTTAAATGTATGTTATTTGCAATCAAAAACATCCTGACTGAAATATCATCACTACTACTCAACATTGTTCTCAGGACCCAAAAAGTGCAGTAAAAGACAGAAAATGAATAGAAGAAATAAATACTGAAAATAAAGATGTGATTATGTGAAGATGGTGTTTATATCAAATCTAAAATAAAGAGAGATTCAATTTAGAAATATTTTTAAAATATGAGCAAATGTAATGTTGCTTAAGGTAAAAAAATAAAAGTAAAAAATAACTCTTCCGTGGATTAGCAACAAGAAATTAGCAAACATAATAAAAAGATCGAAATGCAGCAAAAACCCCATGTTCCTAGATGGGAAGACAAATATTAAGATGTTTTTTCTTTAAAAATAATTCTTCCCGGTGATAACATCCTAAAATGTTAGTACTTTTCACCTCTGGGTAAGGACAGTTGGAGACAGATGGAAAGGAAGTAGAAGGCGAAATCTTGCCTTCTTTAGCTTGTTTGTTTTTGTATTACTTGAATTATTACAAGCATGCATTCATGCAGAACTTTTGTAATTCAAGAAAGCAATGGCACGAAAAATATTTTTCAGCCCTAATGTTACAAATCATGTAATTATTTTACAAAATGAGGGGTCAGAAGTGGGAGGATGATCTGCCTTGATTCCTCCAACAATATTAATCAGCTCATGTTATAAAACTTGCTGTGTACCTTCCTGCTTCCCCAAACTGGAGGTCAACAAGACAGTAAGTTCCTTGAGAGCAAAAACACGTTTCATCTTTCTACTGCAGTACTTACCACAATAGTGGTTTTTGGGGGGTGTTTAGTAAGTGCTAATGCGTTTATTAAGTAAATACATGGTCTAGAAGAATGTAGCTGCTCTGGGGCAATGCACTCACATCATAAAACCATCTATCTGCCTTTATAAGACACAGGATCCCCTAGAGGTACATGGAAAACTCTTTTCTAAGTGAAAATGCAAAGTTTTTAAAGACTTTCTCTTATAGCTTCTCAGATGACCTTTTCCAACATGTAAAGAAATAGTGACGGGGAGAAAGAGAATGATTTTAGCACATGATATAATTGATTTGAGAGGTAGGGATATAGGCTAAATGTGGGGAGATACAGTCAATGGTCCAAGAATGAGAAGGACATCCTTTCAAGTCTGGTGAATAAATCATCTTTTATTAATTAACATATAATGTATTATTTGTTTCAGGGGTACAGGTCTGTGAATCATCATCAGTCTTACACAATTCACAGCACTCACTGTAGCACATACCCTACCCAATGTCCATCACCCAATAAATTGATTATTAAAGAAAAAGTTCTTCCCACATTAAGCAGATTCTAGCAATGTTCCCATGCAAAGAATGTATCCCTCAGTAATAAGACATGCCAAGCTAAGTTAATTCCAGATGCACTGTATGTCATGGCAATAAATGCAGTATATGGCTCAGATGGAAGATAAAAATATTTCATTAGTTTCTTACCATTGAATTAAATAACAACATTAACTTTTCAGCAATATGCATACTTATAACTGTTGAAATGTCAAGAATAGTCCATTCTTTTTTATTTATCTAAATCTCAGACTCAACTTTCAAGAACATTTGCAACAATATTTTACTAGCAAATGTATTTTTTAAATGACAGTAAATGCTTTACACTTAAACTGAAAATTATTTATAAATATTATTCCTCTCCTAGATACATTCATTCTTTTGTAATAAAGGACAATAGTGAAAGAAGAAAATATTCCAAGATTTGCTAGAAGCAGAGAGCTTGATCTCTTTAAGATGAATGAACTGTCTCCAAAATCAATACTGTAAATGATATTTTCCCCTTTCCAACAGAAAGATTCTACTTTGAAAAGCTAGGATGGGTCTTGGTAATTCTAATGCTGGTGATTCATGTACAGCCAAAGCCTTGTCCTATAGTCAGAGTTGAGCCTATCCCAAAGCAGTGCTTTGAGTTTCTGAAACTGGAAAGAAAGACTCTGTATCAAGACTCTATTACTTAGATGAGTTAAGGGAACATTTCTAAGCATACTGAGATATATTTAGCTTTACAATGAACTGTTTTCTTCCAGTAGGTTTGGCTTCTTAATTATGATGAGCTAAAAGATATCGAGGATAATAATAATAACTAATAGTAATAATAATAAACTAATAATAAAATGCTAGCATTTTTTAAAACACTTGGAACAATGCTCTATTGAAGTACTCTCCCTGTGATAGTTCTCACTACACCCATATAGAGTAGTTGCTATATTATCTCCATTTTGTGGATGAGAAATCTGATTAGTTTAAAGATAAGTTTAGCCAAGTTGTTCTGTCAGGAGATGGCAGAACTGAGTATGAAACTGAAGGCTGACCAACACGGGAGTTCCTTTTCATGTCTTTCTTTTCCTGTTTATTGTTTTAGTTTTTGTTTTTCCCATTACCCTCATAGACCCACCATTCATTCATCCTTTTTGTTCCTTATCCTTTCTTGGACTACATTGTTTTTCCCGAGGTTACATAAGAGAACCTCGGCATGGAGACCTTAATAATCCTGGATTTACTATTTCATGGCTGTTACACGTCACTGTACTTTTTAACAATTAAAATCTTTCAAAATCAAATTTTCCTTCGAGGTTAACACCACCTTAAAGATTTGGTGTCTTCTTATCATTCTATTCCCTGCTGCAATCTGGGGAGACTCGGGAGTCATGTAGATGACTCTTGTGAGACCCAATAGCTTTTCACTTTACTGGCCCCTTAACTGGGGCGACTTAATTTTTCACTCGACTTCTGCAGCCAACACCATCCTCCACTGGTAGGTGCTTTCCACCTCAACAAACAGAAACTCCAATGTCCTTTCTCTCCTCTGACTAATTTTCTGTTGTGCTAAGGTATTTTTAACCCTCTTGGTTTGCCAAATACATCTCCGGATACATCCCCCTTCCCTGTTTTTAAGTCCATTTAGACCTTGTTCTTGATGATCTGTTACCCTGGTCTTCTTCCAAAGTGTCCTTCTGCAACTCATCTACGCCCAGGCTGCTAGGCACAGCTCAAAAAAATCAATCAATCAATCAACAGACATACACACGCAACTACGCAGATCATTAGATTATTCCAATAAAACTTTATATTATGCATTTCATCTGTTCTTCCAGAACTATGTAGCCATCGATTGAATATTCCAAATAAGCTCCCTCTCCCAGTCCTTTCAGTGGCCATTCCAAGCTTTCACACCCACCCTCATGCTCTGTCCCCACACGCTCTCACCGCACCACAGATGACTTCACTTCCCTCCTCACACAAAAGGTCAGAGGTGATTATGAGCCCATCCCCGCCTTCCTGCTTCCTTACCTTGTTGACCCTGTCGCCCGGGAAGTAGTATCCAGGCTATTCAAGTATCGGCACCTGAAATCTCTCCCCTCCACAATCTATCAGAGGACTGTCCCAACATTCCTGTGCATCTAGCCTCACGTACAGATGGCTCTTCTATGATAGCATATAAATATCCTCAAGTCACTCCCATTAAATCAAAAACAGACAAAAAAAAAAAAAAAAAAAAAAAAAAACCACCTTCTTGTCTTCACACACCTCCCTAGATTTTTGCCTCAAAACTTCCTTTCCTTTCATTACCAAATATTTTACAAAGCAGCTTCCCTCATTGTCCCTACCTCAACCCCTTAAAATCCAGCATCTGACCCCAGTTCCTAACAATGACCTCCAAGTGACTAAATCTGATGCCTCCTCATCCCTGACCTTCGCAGCTGCCCCTGAACTTGGTTAGGTTCCCTACCCTGAACTCTCATTAGAGAGTTACTTCTCCTCAGAGTTACCTCTTCACGTGCCTATCTTACTTACTGTCCTCCTTGAATATAAAACACCATCCATCAGTATCTGCTGATACTTTCTTCCAAATCCTATCTCTGTCCATTGTCTCATTTTCAGTCCAGTACAATTCAGGCCATCAGTATTCCTTATTAAAAGAAACTGTTATGTTACAATAGATTGTTTATCCTCCTACCTTTAGCACTTCCAGAACAAACTACACACCAAGTAAATGGATCGCATTGAGTGATTGAACATACATACACATTGTGATTTACTCCATGTTCCCCAATTTTCTCAGGAAAGCAATGAAAATAATGGAAAGGTGAGCTAAGACAAGACCTAGTGGATTGGGGAAAGGGATACAGAGATATCCAGGGAGGGCCATATGAAACTTACAGTCCAGGCATGCAGGGGACTGTCAGGCTCTCAGCCTGCTTCTTATGGGAGCCACAACGTTGTGTTAGCACAAGGTAAAGCACAAAGAAGGTACCGTCATCCAGAGTTTTCCAGATCAATCAAGGCCTTAAAAGAATGACTTTCAAAAATCTCTTTCTCTAATAAGAAAGTAATTAAAAAAAAATCTGGTCTGTTTTTGTTCTTTTTCTTCAAAAAAAAAAAAAAATTTTAAAAAGTGACCACACTATACTGTTGCTCTGATGAATTCCGAGTACAGTGAGCATCTGATGACTGAACTGGCGTGTACTGAACAGAATGCTCATCTCCCCGTCAATAAAAAGCTGCATCCGGTCTTATGAGGCCAATTCCTTCAGAACTTCATTTTACTTGTGCTTGAAATTAGGACATAAAGACAGTGTTACAGCAGTTATAATATCTTTGTATAATACATTTTTTTTTTCTTAAATTACTTTGTTTCTTATACTTAGATCCCTAAGCAAATGTGTGATCTTGGGCAAGTCACTTGGAGAAGAGGGATACATGGAGAGTACTGAACCAGATGATTTCCAGGGACTCTTTCACCACAAAAGCACAGTAGTCCTTTGCATGCGTCTCTTTTTGCAGCATTCAGGGTTAATGAGCTCTATCACTGACTCTGACCTCAGAGGGAAACTGACTCATAGGAAGACAACCGTTGCCAACCACCCCACTCAATACTCTCCCTGCGAAGATGATCACTCCCTGTTTAAAACCCTGTATATTTGTGTCACTGATTAGTGCCTGTATAAGTGACACTTTTGCTAGTGACCAAATGCCAAAATTACCAAGCGATAGAGGGGGAAGAGACCCTAAGGTATTATCTAGTCCAGTTATAGCCCTTGACCCCAGTGATGCGGGTGCATTCCTGAATCAATTTCAGTATTCCAAATGTCCAGTGATAATTCTTCTACGTTTGAGGACAATCTTGGAAAGTTAATCAAGCTAAATTCATGAGTTTAGATATAGGAGATGGTCCCATAAGGTTGCTTTTTAAATAAACTATTATAGTGTAAGACACTAGATGTAATAAATGCCCTGAATTATAAAGAGCTATTATTCTGAAGATTTTTATTCTGGATTTCAAAAATTGTTTTAATGTTCTGTATTTAGAACCAGAGATTATTTTAAAATGATTGACAAGTAATATAAGATTTTCTCTTAGGAAGAAAAAAAAAACTTAATCATAGCAAAGGAAATTGTGTTGTTGTTGGAATAACCCTTTGCATATGAGAAGGAAACTCTTGATTGTATAACTAGAATGTTCAACCGCAGGTGCTGGCAATAGGAAGTTGTTCTTACAAGCAGAACTTTCACAGCACGGGAAGTACTAGATAAAAGGATAAACTCAGCGTTGGCCCTCGTACTGACTGCCGAGATGGCTGAAATGACATTCCAGTCACTGTGGGGACCACCCTCCCTGCCTGACACTCACATGACACAATCACAGCTGGCCAGGACCCTAGGGACCTGAAGACCAGGCTCTGACCCCATATAAGAATTTCTTACTGCGTGTCTCTGACAGATGGCCTGCCTAGCTCCAGCAAAAATTCAGAACTTCAAAAAATAGCCCTGCTCATTTCTGGACATTTTGAGAGGTCAAAAACTTTCACTGAACTTTATCAAAATTTCTATCATTGGACCTTTCCCTGCTGGTCCTAGGGTTGTCACACACACACCAGAGACCTGAAAAATCTATTCCTTTGATAGGATAACTTTTTGTGACATCTATTATCAAGCTTTCCCTTCTTGGGACAAAACATTCCCAATTTTTGCAATGATTTCATACTTGGCATAATTTCCGGAATCTTCACAATCTGTATTTTCCTATGCTAACCAAGTTTGCCTTTCCAAAACTTGCCATAAACTGTAGCTCCCCATAGCTGTAGTACTCAGATGTAGTTTGACCAGTAAAAATGTGATGAAACTATTCATTCCTATTAATAGTGAACTACTAATTTTAAACTATGTAGCTGTATTAGTCAGCCTAAAAATAGAACAGATGGGCCTTTTCTGTTTTTAGTCATTGTTAGTTCCCATTAACTTATGGGGGGAAAAAGAAAAATCTTTTATGCAGAAAATGATTCCAAATAAAACTGATTTTTAAAATACATGGTTTCCCTGTAAGCTTTCCTACATTCCACTCATACTTGCAATATAAATAATAAAATAGTTTGGCTTAAATTTAAATAGCAAGTAGACATGCGTACATGAAAAAAAGTACAAATTTTTACTGAGCTAGATTAACAAAGCAAATATAAAAATGTCTTCCTGGTTAGAAATGCTAAATTTTATAAATAATATTAAATTTCCTAAAAATATTTATTAGATGGATGTATCTCATATAATATTACTTATGGAACTTTTTAAGAATCTGAATAAAATGTTTCTAAGGGTTATTGAAAAATATGTGGGTAGAAACAGACAAGCACTTAAAAAATAGTGAGAGTTCTTATCTCTAATCACTAAGACACAATGAGACTTCAAAGTAAACAATGGGATCCGTGTCCAGAATATGTAGAAATCATAACTCATTGCCTTGAAGCAGACCATGTATTATATTAAAAGATATATATACATATATGTGGCTTTTAATCACAAATCAGTAGAGACATAGAATATTAATCCAGAAAATTCTGACCTTCATTTCTGGTGGGATGATAAAATTGGCATAATCTTTCTGGAAAAAATCTTGGCAATATTTATCAAATCTTCTCAAAGAGTCTACATTTTTATGCAGTCAATTCCTATCTAGAACCCCTAAGAAAATAATCAGATATTTGGACCAGGGCCAGTACAGAATAAGTTACTTAAATAGGGGGAAAAAAAGGAAAAAAAATGTATAAATTCTGATTTATAGTAAGAATCAAAGTTATGTACCTTATATTAAAAAACGAGCGCTGGCTTCTGCAAGAAGCAACCTCCAGACACAATGCTTCAAATATAAATGAGTTTATTTTGTTTCTGTCCAAACCAAGTGTTTCTGACCAGTGATGGCTCTTCTCTCATTTGTGATTCAAGCACCCATGCTCCTTCCAGCTTGTGACTCTGTCATTACTAATCTGGGGCTGCCAGTGAAGCTAGTCTCTGTCTAGCAAAAGGCAAAAAAGCCTTTGGAGTAACATCCACAGTTGGATACAATGTCAGTCCTTCTGTCCATGTTGTGTGTCCAACAATACAATGATAGTCCTTCTGTCCATGTTGTGTGTGCAGGAATTCATTCAGAAAGCCCCCTGTGGGGGCGCCTGGTTGGCTCAGTGAGTTGAAGCCTCTACCTTCAGCTCAGGTCATGATCTCAGGGTCCTGGGATCGAGCCCCACATTGGGCTCTCTGCTCAGCAGGAAGCCTGCTTCCCTTCCTCTCTCTCTGCCTGCTTCTCTGCCTACTTGTGATCTGTCAAATAAATGGATAAAATCTTTAAAAAAAAGAAAGAAAGCCCCTGTGAGTGCCGGAGGGTCTCGGAAGGAGGAGCTGAGCTACATGCACGGGATAGAAACTGGGGGTGAACAAGAAAGCTGCAGGGGCCCAGCCTGCCTTTGGAGCTCCAAACTGTGCTCTTCTCTCCAGGCAGAGCACACCCACCCTCTCTGCTGGGGAAACACCCTCGATGCCCATCTCAAAGTCTAGGATCTCTAAATGAGAGGCAGTTTTCTCCATCAGGTCAAGAATGAGACTTCTTGTGGTCTAGTGACCTATGAACTGAAAGGATGATTTATTTCTTGATTCACAGATAGATAACTTGGGTGGGGCTGAGGGAGAAAAGAAACACCATTTGGAAAAACTTAAGACAGAAACAGGGCAATTGCTAGTCTTTGGCAATGGTGAAGTCTTCCTGAGCAGACATTTGGGAAGTCTTCCTGAGCAGACAGACATTTGGGAAGTAGAGAGATTATTTTAGGGCTTAAGCAGTGAAAGATTGTTTTTTTTTTTTTTTATTTTGCCCAGGTTCATACCTTTCCATCAAGTGCCCATGAGGGTTCTGTTCTTTTGCTTTCTAGTCATTCCATGTACTAATTACTGCATGCAAAGTTCTTTTCCTGATGCTGTACTTCTCTCTAATTTAGTTGTGGCTACCTTGAAACCATTTGGAAAATATGAGGTGGGTCAGAAGATATCATCCTTAATCTACTCTTTGCCATAGAACTAATTTGATTTCATTCCAGGGACAGATCTGTTCAGCCTATGGTTCCCAGCCGGTCCCAACCTTCCTTTACAATTCAAGATGCGGTAGTCACTTTCCAAGCGTATAAACCTTTCATATCTGGATTCTGTCTGTTCTCACCATTTCCACTTGTGCTCCAGCCTAAACTCATTTCTATTACAATAGTTTTTAATGCTTTTTTTAAAAATCAGCTTTATTGAGGTATAAGTGATATATAGAATTGTTAAGATATTTAAAGCAGACATCATAGTGATCTGATATATGTATACATTGTGAAAGGATCCCCCCAATCCTCTTAATTAACATATCCACCACCACATATGTTTTTGTGTTTTTGCTTTATTTTGTTTTGTTTGGTGAGAAGATTTCAGTTCTATTCTCTTAGCCAATTTCAGTTCTACAATACAGTGTTCACTATAGTCACAGTATTTCACATTAAATCCTCAGAACTTATTCATTCATAGAGCATTTTAAATTTTATTTTTCTTGCTCCTTTTTAAATCTCCAGCTTCTTGTCCTTAATTAATTCAATTCCATTCTTTGTAGTTTAGTGCTATGATGATTACTGCTCTAAATTTTATCTCTGTAGAGCTGAATCTATGGGACACATTCTTATATGTAGAATATATATATTTTTAAAAGATTTTGTTTATTTATTTATTTGACACAGAGAGAGAGATCACAAGTAGACAGAGGGGCAGGCAGAGAGAGAGAGGCTGATGCAGGCTCCCCGCTGAGCAGAGAGCCCAATGTGGGGCTCAATCCCAGGGCCCTGAGATCATGACCTGAGTCGAAGGCAGTGGCTTAACCCACTGAACCACCCAGGTGCCCCTATATGTAGTATATTATCATGTTTCTTGTTTTCTGAATTTTTTTTTCTTTTGGAGCCAAGAGGAAATAGAAGATAGAAAACATTTAGATATGTCCAAATGATCAGGTATTTTTGTTCATTTCTAATTTCAGTTGTATTTTATTATATTGTACTCAACTTATTTGATTTTTACTATTTCAAATTTTAAATATGTTTATGCTTTTATTTTGGCCTATTATAAGTTCATTACTTTTGCAAACGTTGTAAGGGACCTTTGCAAAGAAGATATATTCCCTGTTGGATATAATGTTTACTACTAGTCTTTATATAACGATGTTTCATTCACAAGTTCTTTTTCCTCTGAATTAATATTTCAGTTATTGGACTGTCTCCAAGTATTGTTTTCAGAATTACAATTTGTTGAAATTTACAGTATTACAAGTTTTTGCATAATTATGTTTCCATTTCTTTTGTATGTGTCTGATTTGCATTTGGTTAAAGAATTCTTGATTAGGGCCCTGTAGGGTCTTCTCACTTATGATTAAAGAAATATGCCATCTGAGTTGTTTCTGGAGAGATACGCATTAGCTCTTGACATCCAATTTCATTTAGGCTCAGGCTGTTACTGTTTCTGAAAGATATTATACATGGTTTGATAATATGGGTATTCCTTAGTTTATTATAGTTAAGGTTAATTTTCATTGCTTTTGATGATTTCAGTAATTTCAGGCAGAAATCTACATAAAAGCAACTTCATTCTCTTACCAGAACTACATGGTGTGCTGAGTCTTTGCTGTCTAAAAATATCTTCTTTGTTGCTTTCAGACATGAAATACTATTTAGATTAACACGTATACTTGAATCACAGTATTTTTCTTTTGTCCCTTGAATTTCTCATTGCCCTCTTGTACCTGATTTTGCAAAATCTGAAGAGAGCCTTATTTTTGCTTTCTTTATAAATAACATGTTATTTATTGTGCTTGAGTATTTGAAATCCAAGACTTACTCCAGGGTGGTGGAGGAAAGTATATTAGCTCTAATTATCGTATTCCTGCAAGGTTCCATAAAATTCGAACATTAACCAACAGCATCTCAGTGAAGCACTTTGAAATATTCTCTGCCCCTCTCCACCCGCCTCCTCATGAAAGGAAAGCTACAAAAACTGAGGGAGCTAATACTGTCCTATGGGGTGGTAATATAAAGATCATTGCTCACATTTTGCCATGTACCTGCTGCTTCTCCTCTCCTGTAGGTACCTGCCCAAAAAAGTAAAATGTGTTCTTTCTATTTCTGTGCATGGTAAACTGCTTCTTTGCAGAAAGATCTCCTATCTCCTGCTACCTATCTATAACTGAAGGTAAATTCATGTTAAGACATTATAAAACACCCAATGTCCTCCAAGACATAATTTGATGCTACAGTCAAATGTCCAGCTGGTTCTTGCATCTATTTCAATTAACAAGAAATCAAAGGTAGGCAGAGAGGTGACTAAGTTTCTACAAAACCCCCAAAGATAAATCTTTGTTTTATTTATTTTCATTAATTTTGTTTTCTTGGTCCCTGGTGAACTATTTTGTTCTGCAGATACAAACTTTAATTATTATTATTATTTATTTTTTTTGCAATTCTTTTCAAAGAAGAGGTGGTGCTGGAAATGTGGGTAAATCCAGATGGAGAACTGCATGTTTTCATGACCTTCTTTCTCTTTTGTTTCCATGTGTGCATCTGTTTGTTCAACTCGGGAAGGACTACGGCAGATTCTAGGCTCTGCTTCCTTCTGCTTCGCCATCTTTCCTGGTGTAGGAGTAGCATTGTCCCTTCTCAGATAGAATTCACCTCGTGAAAAGAGTTCACAGGAGCCATTCTCTTGACTGCTTCTCTCTGATATCTAGGCCATCTCTTGTGACAGCTTCTGCCACCAAAACTCAGCCTGAGTTACTGGGCTGCCACTTGCCACATTGATAAACCATCCCTCCTGGGGTATGAACACCAGTGCTGAGATGACTCGACCTGTTACTATCACCTGAGTGATGGCATCTAATTAGCATGTTGCCCTCAAGTGCCTTTCTCTAGCCTGATCTTATATACTCGGTGCCTGGCTGAAATTCTTCAAATGACTGTCAGTTTGGTGACTTTTATGAGTTTAATCATAAATGCAAGTTGTCCCTTGTTCTGTAGTTCAGAGGAGAGATGATAAACCACACAGGTCCTCATGCTCCCACCTCTCATCATAATTCTTGAATTACAAACTTTAGAGGTAGTAAATATCTAGCTCTCTAAAACTTTAGGAAAAGAAAAATATATATATAGAAAAAAGCAAGTTTTTATGGTTTTTTTTTTCCATAGCAAAGACACTCTCAGGGCTTCTCTGCCCATATTCAAATATGGAGGAATGATTATAAAGCTATAAGAAACTGAACTGTGCTTTCGCACCCATTGTACAACTGAACAATTTGTGTTTCTGTAATACATGGTTCAGTTAATTAAATTACTCTATATATCAAATCCTTGGGAGGGAGGGAAGAAAGAGCAAATAGATTGCCTTATTATGAGTATTACATTTTTGTCTTACTTGCTTTCACAAAGAGAAGGGCCATAAGATCACATAGGCCTGAACCTTATCTGGACCCTCAAAAAGATACGGCAAACTCCTATGAACTTCTAATACTATTTATATTTGTCCTCATGTCAAGTTTAATGTAAACGAACATTTATTTTACTAATTTTGTTAACAGTTCTCTGCACCTGAACAGCACCTGCATTGCCAATCACTATTCTGAGTACATAATATCGTACTAAGAGAGCCCACTGGTTCTCAAGACCAGAGTATGCAATGAGTCGCTTGATTCGAAGATACTAGATAGGATCTAGATGGAATAGGAATGCCAAAACCACTGACAGTGTTCGAAATCGGCTTTTGATTAATGATTTGTGTTCACCAGTCCTAGGTATTCACAAATGGAATGTAAAAGCACTGCAAAATAGGAATAAAAGCTAACCAGATGTCACTCTCTCCAGCAACCCACCAATACATGCCTAGCATGCATTTTCCATATCTACAGATGAAAGTAAATTAGCTATAATAAGCTGCTAACTGGGCATTATCTGAGGGCTGGAAGAAGTCCTACCATTTGGAAATGCAAAGATATTTAAATGAATAATACTAAATCTACTGTAGCAACTCTGAGCCCAAAAGCAATTTGTATTTTGTTCTTGTTCATGTAACAGAAAGAACATAATGAGCTGAAGTTTTTCCCCCAAAGGAACTTGACCTCCTTAGTGGAAAAAAAAAAAAAAAAGAAAGAAAGAAAGATAAAATAAAAAACAGCTGTTTGGCCTAGAGGAAGAAAAGATTCCCCAATGACAAATTTACAATCAAGAGAAAATCAGGTCCAACAAAATGAAATAAAGACAGCCAATAGGATTGTCCCTAAATTTATATAAAATAGTTTGAGTATCAAAGGACAGGAAAGAGAAATGTCTCTAAAAAACCAAATGTTACAGTAACCCCCCAAAAGGAACAAAGAGGAAAGAAGAAACAAAATGTACTACTTGTATATATTATGCACTTCTGAACTTTCTTTAAAACTGCCACAGAGTTCCCATATATCTTTAGCATATATTTAACATAGTTACAGCAAGGATGGACAGATGTGCCCATCTCTAACCACACCACAACCTGCATCTCAAACATAGAAACATCAGATATGTCCTTTAACAAGAAATAAACAACTTCTCTGAGACGATAAGTAAATGAAATAAAAAACATGGATGAAAATTATAGAGCTATTTCTTCAGCAATTAAATTAAAACCAAAGCATGCAGAGGAATTAGAGTCAGACGTGGTAGTGAAATCTGGGTCTGCATTGATCAACTGAGTCCTTCCAGAACCAAACTGACTTTCTTTTTTTTTTTTTTTTTTCGTATAAAAAATTATTACCGGGGCGCCTGGGTGGCTCAGTGGGTTAAAGCCTCTGCCTTCGGCTCAGGTCATGATCCCACCGTCCTGGGATCGAGCCCCGCCTCGGGCTCTCTGCTCTGCGGGGAGCCTGCTTCTTCCTCTCTCTCTCTGCCTGCCTCTCTGCCTACTTGTGATTTCTCTCTCTCTGTCAAATAAAATCTTTAAAACAAAATTATTATTACATAGGAACGGCACAGGTATTTTTAGTTTGCAATCTTTGCTCTCTCATAGGAACAGCCTAGAATTCTAACATGGACCATGTGCCTGCACTGAGTTACCACACAGGTTATTGTAAAAAAAAAAAAAAAAAAAAACCCAAGTGCCTCGCAACCTTGTAGATAGTTAAAATAGAATTCAGGATTTGAAGATGACTCAAAAGTCTCACAGTATAATCCCAAGACCTTTGTTTAATAAATGCATTTTTAGTTTGCTTTTGTGTGGAACCTCAAAACATAGGGTTCATTTTTCAGTCAATTGATTCAGTTCAGTTCTTCCCGTGGGGGTGGAGAGATTAAGTCATCATAGTGTTAGGATCTGATGGTCCCCCAAGGACTCCACCTGCAGCTATCACTGTGTGTGCCAGCTCGTGATTCCTGTCATTAACCCTTCCTTTCACCGTGCCATAACAGGAAATGGGTATGAACATTGCATGTGCTTCCTTCTGAACCAAAATGAAATTTTGCCAGACTGTCCTGTCAGAGCAGTAGCTTGAAGGCACATGTAAGTCAAAGGATGAAAACTTTGGAGATTATTTTCTCTTATAAAACATGATTTTTTTTTCTTTTTTTAGTTAGAGAAGAACTCCAACTTGTTAAGATAAGATTTCCTTTAGTTAGCTCTTAATGCTTTTAATATTATACCAATTGCTTGGTGTTGCCTAAAGATATACATACACAGAGGCAATAAAAAGCCCATGTGTAGGATTTTTTTAATTGACATAATAGCAAAAATGGGGGTGTAGGTAATTAATGAGAACATTAAAAAAATTGCTTTCAAATATCCACACTATTCCCAATGGCAATAAATGATTTCTGGGTGAATAATAACGTACACACAAAATGAGTAATACCTGGACCATGTTTTCAAGCATATGCTTATACCAATAAGAAAGAGAGAAAGGATGATTGCATCTCAAATCAATAGGAGAAAAGAATTGCAGATGTTATGGCTCCTAACCACAGGGGCGGGAACCCCAAAGCAAGGAACCTCTCTGCTGGCTGGAATTGCTGAACACACGTCCTGAAACAAAGAGACACGGAAGCTGGACGAGAATTCTGGAGTGCCGGGAAAGGCAAAGCAAGCCTCCAAATTGAAAACTCACAGCACTGCCTCCATTTGCTTTACCTGAAATTTAAATTCTGTATGATGGAAGTGGGTGGTCTTTCTGACTAAATCAGTGGGGCGGGGAGAGGGGTAGTCAGAATAGCAATAGCAAATAACTTTTGGAGCCAACAGAAGGAAAATTGCTTTTCTATCATGGGACTAATCATAATATTTGCGCATAAATGTGAAAAACAGAAGAGAGCTTTCGAGGGGCTGTTACAGATGGTTCATGTAGAAGAGCTTTTAGCCATATGAGAATCTCAAAGGCAACCTTGACCACACTCATAAGGAAATAGTCACAGACGCAATAAGCCATATAGATGGTTCTGCCAGCCCACAGTGGATGGGGAACACGTTTTGAAATATTAGCACCAGGGTGCAACAAAATTTACTAAATGCGTTTTAATATATTCAGATTTCTGTGTTTTGAAGGTGCCAGTTCCAAAATGTTTCCCATGGAATTTATGCAGCAGATACATTGCTTAATAGACATGGGAAAATACATGAATTATTCTTGAATAAATGCAGGAAAGTAAATTCGCTCTAATTTGAATAAATGCAAGAATAATTCATTTTATGTCCCATGTTTATTAAGCAAATATATATTGCAGATATATGTATGTACATATACACATATGACCTCAGAACAGCATAAATGAGCAGTGTTGACATTGATACGATTCCAGCCAAAAGTGAAAACACTTGATTTGACATTTTATGTTTTTCCACCCGTATTCTCAATTAACACCAAATGTTCCTTATATTTTTTTTTAATTTTATTTATCTTTTTGACAGACACAAGTAGGCAGAGAGAGAGGAGAAAGCAGGCTCCTTGCCTAGCAGAGAGCCCGATATGGGGCTCGATGCCAGGACTCTAGGATCATGACCTGAGCTGAACGCAGAGACTTCAACCCACTGAGCCACCCAGCTGCCCCTGTTCCTTATGTATTTTTTAATCCTGAAGATAGCTTAGAAGCCTACCTTCCCCCTGATTGTTTCCTTGCATATCATATAATTGGATATAATTATAACAAATCTTTAACAGATTTAAAAGGATTTCAGTGTATTTTGAACTGAACTGACTTTAAGAGGAATCCAATTTGTTATTACTCCCTGAGGTAGTGTAAGTAGATTTGATAAAGACTCAAGTATTTTGTTCTAACTGAATAAAATAGTTATTTCTGAAAAGGCTAATATAACCTTGAACTTTATCAATTGAAGATGACATCTAAAATGAAGAAGCTAAGAATCTCTCTCTACTCTGCTTAGATCATTGTTGAAATATTTGTCCACTCTGGGGACTGTACTTTCAGAAAGACATCAATGAATTTGAGTTTTTTCCAGAAAAGGGTGTTGTATTTGATAAGGAAATTCAAAATTATTCTCAAGGGGAGCCATTGGTTGAGATAACCCGATGGACCTGGTAAGCCCAACTATTCCATATTTCTGTGAATAAATTCAAGTTAGATTATGAATAATTTTCTTATATAATGCATGTCAAGTACATCGAAGTGAGAAGTTTCATGACTTCTCATTCAAGTTGTAAGTCAAAATCCCATGACTTAATAAACCAAATTTGAGTTCATAATTTAATTATGTCAGAGATCTAAAATGTGCATTTTAGCCTCACTTATTTTTGGCAGGAATTATGACTTTTTTCTTCCATCTATAAAAAACAGAATTTTGACACTCTTATTATAGAATATTGAACTTTTTACAGGAGCTCAGTTCTATATTCTGTAGATGTCTAAATTTTACAAAGCAAATTCTATTTTGAGAATATAATTAGAAAAAAGGAATTTTTTCACAAAGGTTAAAAATATTTAAATATTTCCAGCAAGGAATAGGACATTATAGTTAGGGTGATAATAGATTTGAAGGGTCTTCTCCAGGAAAAAATAGGCAGGACTCAGATATGGTTGTGTTTTGAGGAGGAGGAATGTCAACGAAGATACCTGTCCCCCATTCTTTAAAAAACTAAGGTGAAGGAAATCATGTTTCCAGAATTACAGCATTCCACCAGAACTACCATATATATATATCCATATATATGTGTGTGTGTGTGTATGAATATATGATATATATATATGTATATATATACACATACAATATGTATATATTTGAAACATCCCCTAAAGTTTCACTGAAAAGACTTGCCCTTCCAGGAAAACACATTTTATTTTTTCTCTATACCACAACACTTGCCATGTTTTTTCCCCCAACAGAACATCAAGCTCCTTCCCTTAAAATCCACCCTTTCCTCCCCAGTGAAATTCTGCCTTCTTGAAAACACACCTCAGCCATCTAGGCAAAGCATACACTGTAATTTACTAATCCACCTTCAGATTAGTTCCATGTAGACCCACTGCTTTCTCTTCATCCTTGCAATGGTCGCTTTTACTTTGGAGGTCTTCGTCAATCATCCCTTTTCTTTATCTCCTAGTGCTAGGACAATATGCAATTATTTCTTCATTTCATTCAGTTACCTGATTATTAGATATGTTTTTCTACCTGTGTGGTTGAATTAAGTATAAAACCTTTTCTACCATATCCCTTTGATTAGAAATTTTTCTTTGTTTTCACTTCTTATTTTCCTATTTTTCTTCAAAAGCTTTTATCACCACAACTAGGTGAGCAATAGAGTGAATATTGCCTAGAAAATGTTGAACGCCTGCTGGAAAAAATTTACCTAAACTATTCATAGCCCTGTGCAAATATAAAATATCAGCAGTGGGTAATTTTTTTCTATTTGTTACATTTCTCACAGGTTGTATTTAATTCCTTCTGTGAAGCCTACATTTATTAAACAGCAATTCCAAACAAAACCAAATACTGCAAAATAACTGGATAGAACATATATCAAGGAAAAAAAGGCCTTTAAGTAAAAAAAGAGCAAAACAAATTGGGGATGTCTATGTGATAGATTTGAATTTATTTCCTTAGAAATTTCCCTCACTTACCCATAAATGCTTATGCTGATTAATAGGGTACTTTTCATTTTTTATTTCAACTCCTCAGAATCTCTGAGATGGGAATTTAGGAGTCACCAATGGTCCCCATGATAACTCAAATGAGGAGATAGCATGCTTAGGTTTTTGAAGGAGGTCCTGGTCAACCAATGTCAAGTGACCTCTGCTGAGTCATGGATAAATGAATAGCCAATCAAGTGATTGTCAAGGCAATATTTTTTTTTTGTCTTGAAAAACAGAAGAATGATACAATACTTTATGCTTTACCATTTCCCTGAAAGTTTTATCTGTTCCTGCCCCAGAACTGATGAAAAGTTTATTTTTTCTTCTAAAAGAAAAGTAGAAGAAGAGGAAGGGACAACTCCATTTAGAGATAAGAAATGTTACATTGCAAAAACAGAATGAACAAAGAGATTATACAAGAGGATTGTAATGGAGGCTTTCAAAAGAACTTCACTCCAATATAGGCCAAGCCCTATTCACTGCTTTCATCCTAACTTGATCAGGAGTAGAAAGCTTTCCTGTTGGTAAAACTAATTCACTCAGAACTGATGGCTTAAGGTCTCAGCATAGCAAAAATCCTTCTCTGGAAACAGTTGCTACTGTCTACATAAAAGCTCTTTCTGTCATAACTTCTTTAAAGTAAAACATATAACTTGCATTCTCTTTCTGAACTCATTCACTGTAAAGACAGGATTCTGATTATTTGTACGACCTATGTTTTAATGTCACTGCAAAGGTTAGTTTACTAAGTGCTTATAGATTTATTTCCTAAAAATGAAAGGTGGGCTTCTAAAATTTCTGTAAACTGGCAAGCTATTGCAAATGGAGAAATAATGTTCTGGAATTGAAAAACAATGCAGGTATTTGGAAATATTTCGAACCATAATGAAGCATTCAATATTGTGTTTTAAATTTTAGGAAAAAATGAGTGAATGAATGAATGAATGAATGAACAAATGAATGAATCCTCCAGGAAATGGATCTTTGGGGAAAACATGCAGATGACTTTTTAGACTGCTTTTATAGAAATTGTAAATCAACTGAAGCAAAACCTAAGAACATTGTCTTTATTAGGGGTCATAAGTCCAATTAGAGACCCATGACCAGTTCTGGAACATTTCTAGTTGTGTCTTTAGCAGAGACATAGAATGAATTAGCCCTTCATGCATATGCCACTATTTTGAAGGAACAGAACTCTGTTTGACCAAAAGCCCAGGTCCTTGTCTTTAAATATGTTTTTGCATTAGTATTCTCTCAGTTTTTCTTCTGAGTAATTTAAAGCATTGTGTGGTTGTCCCTTTTGTGAATCTTCCCATCATCCACATGGGAGAAGAATACAATAAAAGATCAGGGTGACTTATTTCACTTAACATAATACCCTCTAGGTCCATCCACATTGTCCCAAATGGCAAGATCTCATCCTTTTTATGAATGCATAATTGTGTGTGTGTGTGTGTGTACATCTTCTTTATCCATTCCTCTATTTATAGACACTTAGATTGCGTTCATATCTTGGCTATTGTAAATAATGCTACAAAAAACACACGGGTGCGTGTATCTTTTTTTTAATTAGTGATTTTGTTTTCTTTGGGTGAATACTCATTAGGCTACTTCTATGGTTTGATAACCATCTGTGTGCTAATAACTCATAAATCTTATCTACAGCTTCAAATTTTCTCCTGAACTCCCAATTTCTACTTTTAACTGAGCACAATTTGTGTATACCACAGGCACAATTTATGTATGCCACAGACAAAATCAATTTGTCTAAGTATGTACCTATTATCATCTCCTACTCGTCTCTTCTCCTGTTGTAATCCCAAAACCAGGAAACAGCACCGGCTTCTACCGCATTGCCCAGTCTGGTGACCTCTACGTATCACCAACCACTCCCCACACACCCACACAGCCCCTTATCGTTGCTTCCACTATTACTACCCCAATCCAGACTACTATCCTCTTTTGCCCAAACCCTTATTGTTCCCCAGTGTCCTAAATATGCACTGTTTCCTTCCAATCTATCATTCACATTGCAGTATAATTTTTCTAGAACATTTTTCTCAATAGTAGTATTTCAACAGCATCACTTCACCTTTGAAAAATTTCAAATTCCTTGACCTGATTTTACAATGGGCTTGTAATCAGAGCCCAGCTTTCCATTGTCACTTTCTCCCTACTAAGCTCCACCCCAACCTCAAACAGACCTTTGTCCAGTTCCCTTGGAATTATCACACACGCTCCATGTCTATTTATCTACATTGCCCTCTGATGAAATATTTATCCTCCATTGTTCCTGCAGCTAATTCCAACTCATCCTTCAGGTTTCAACCAAGAGGTTTTCCTGCCATAAGTCTTGCATGATCTCCTAACTTGGACTTTCTATCACCATACACACAACACTATACTATACTAGAATGGTGTAGTATACTATACTAGAATGGTTTTGTTTATCCCAATGTGGCTGTCAAGCTCAGAAAGAACAGGGAATGTGTCTGTCTTGACCATCACAGCAGTTCCAGATCCTGGCAGCCAGAGCTATTGGCACTTAGAAGTTACTCGACACATTAGGGTCAAATAGATGAATTTTTTAGGGCAAAGTCCAGAATATGAGTTTAGTCTTAACTGTTATATTACTCGTTAGTTCATTAGGTCAAGGATAAAGTAAAGCAGGTGCCAACATCTGAGGCTGTTTTTAAAGATTTAGGGAACAGATTTTCAGAGCCGATTTGTGTGGTTTTCAGTCTCCTCTCTTAGCAACTTAGAACCGTCAGATATCAATTGGTAGAAGGCTTTTTGACACCAGAATTTAGTAAAAGCCAAACTATTTCCTAAAAATGTCTTTCATCTCCTTATTTGTCATCATTCCCAATCTTAATAGAGATGTTAAAATAAATTTTAATTAAATTTTCATTGCTTTCTGATAATTAAAGATTGGATTTCTATTGTTGTTTCTGCTCAATTCTTTACCTAATAAAGATTGATTGACTCAGCCTTCCACCTTGAGATCTGGAATCAGTTTACTGGTAGTTTACTGGAACAGAGCCAGAGTTGTCCTTATTCATTTGACAGAAATAGCTGTGTGTGACAGTAGCTGTGTGATTTACGATGGACTAACACTAATTTACTGATGGAATTGGATAGGTGGGTTTAACTTTCTCAAAGAAAATAATGAGGCTGATCTAAGTCAAGCCCACTATAATCTTGGATCACCAATTCATATTTCAAACCATACCTTTAACTAACATCACAATTGGGGTAAATGCTATTCGAAGCAACACACTAAAGTTAATCATTAAAATTGTGGCTTTGTGGTGATGAGGCAATTTTAATTTCATTTCTTTCTATCTGGTTATTTCATATTCATTTATAGGATATGTGTAGCTAGTAATAAGCTGGTTTTCATTACTTCTTTTCTTCATGTAGATAGACATGGACATATAGATGTTATGTGGACATATGGATAACGGTATAGATGTAAATAGATATAAATATAGATACAGATGATACAGATAGGTATAGGTATAAATCTGAGATATAGAGAGAGATATAAATGTAGATATACAAATACATATAATGCTGTTTTTTCTTTGTATCAATTTCTGTAAACTGTCATAGTGTTTAGTGGTATGCTTTACTTAGGATTACTTGTATGCTTAAGTGTCTCATAGTATTAATATTTAAAAACATTGGTCCTTTGAGAATTCACTTTTCTTAATTTATCATATTGTTAAAAATAAGGAAATGGCTTAGAAGATTTCAATCCCAAACCTTATGTGAAATTTCCACTTTTAATGCCACAGATTCTAAAACTAATACTTTTTTTTTTCTTTAGTGTGGCCCGGGTCTTAAATGTATAGTACTCAGGTTGTTTGGTTTTTCCCTCAGAAATAGTAAGGAAATCCTGAAGTTCCTTTTTGTAATGTTCACTTACAAAGAAAGTGATGCCTATATATGTTTTTGTGACCTGGACTTTTAGAACAGCTCATTAGTGCCATTTAGCATGTAATAGATATTTTGGCTGAAGAAGTTTATGGGTTTTACAAATGATTTCTTCCTCCCACACACCAAATTTAACAGTTTTATAGTCTTTTACAACTTCCACCACCATTCATGCACCTCATCATTATACCAAGAGCCAAATTTTAATGATTTTTGTTGCCTCTAGCACCAAATACATGTTCAGAAGTGATGCACCCCAAACGCTGATTAAATGCCAAACTTCACTGATGAAAAACAGGTCCACTGCGTAAGTAATGATGAGTGAGATTTCATGCTGTTTTCCTGCCAACAGACCATCAGAAAGGGAGTTCAGTTCATATAAAAACAGGCTTCTACCAAACAAGTCAGGATGGCTGGCAGCCTTGGTAAACATGTAAATGAACTTGATAACCCTCCCTATTTGGAGAATTCGTGTAAAATACTCTCCTGCTTGCTTTATTTGGCTTGCTTTAAAATGTCAAGGGATTTGCAAGGGGGCCATTAGCTTCGAAAACTCCTAAATTAACTAAATGTGTATTACAAAAGCTGACCAGGACCTGAATTACAATATGCAGGGATTCTTGAAGAAATCTGAGAAACAAAACAGAATCTAATGTTTTATCAAGAGTAATGTATAAGGTAGTTAAAAGGTACCATTATTATAGGGCACTACGTAAAGAATTAGCTTCATGAAGAATTGTATCTTGTTATCTTTAACAAGATATAACAATATGCTCTTAATAATAATAATATGTATTTACTGATCACCTTGTATTTTTTAGACCCAGTGCTATGTTATCTGCATACATAAACTCATATAACCCATACAATATTTTCATGTAAAGAACATTATTCGGTTATTTTATTTTACTTTATTTTATTGATTTATTTGACAGAGAGAGCACTCAAGCAAGGGGAACAGTAGAGGAAGAAGAAGCAGGCTCCCCGCTGAGCAGGAAGCCCAATGCAGGACTCCATCCCAGGACCCTGGGAACATTACCTGAACCAAAGGCAGATGCTTAACCATCTGAGCCACCCAGGTGCCCCCATTATTCTCGTTTTACAGGTAGGAACCCTGAAGAGCAGAGAAATTAAGTACCTTGCTCAAGCTCACATATAAGCTTTGTATTTAGATCTAGAATTCAAATCCTGATATATTGGATCCAGACTCCTCTCACCATACGATAAACACCACACCACATGCACCTACACATACACAATTTATAGTTCATCCATTCCTTTTTTTTTAATTTTTTATTTTTTATAAACATATATTTTTATCCCCAGGGGTACAGGTCTGTGAATCACCAGGTTTACACACTTCACAGCACTCACCCAAGCACATACCCTCCCCAATGTCCAATGTCCATCCATTCCTTCTTTAAACTTGAATTGTCATATTAATTGTCTGAGTCTTTTTAGAACCAAATCCCTACAATTTGTTGTAACTGAAACAAGAAGGGGAAGAACTTGAGTGATTTACAAGCCACTTCCTGAAAGATGGTCATGCTGTGATGTGCACACACATGGAGCTGTCCCCTTCAGGGCTGAGCTGGTTCTGGACAAAACGAGACAACCGAGTTTTGAGTTTGAGCCTCTCCAAGGTTTATTTTACACACCATTCCCACCACTTACCTCCAGAAAGTGCTTGCCCTTCTTCTTTCTTACAACTGTCAAGATATCATTTTTTATAACCTCACTCCACTGGGTTGGACAATGACACAGGTTTGCTGATGTCTTTATGTAGCTTTCCAACAACACATTTTATAAATTGCATTCTCTGTATGTCATTCTCTCATGTCTTCATAGTAAATTTCTTCTATCTATTAAAATTCAAGAGATTTCTAATTTCCCCAGTGAGAGGAAGTCTGTTACCCTAATAAGAATTCTTCTGAGTGTTTGACCAAACTAATAGTAGCTGCAAACCTTTGGGTCAGTGCTTTCCTTTGCCTAAAAACTGTTCTTTTCTCTATCTAATGCATTCTGTAAGTTCCAAATTTTGTCTATCCCTCTTGCTTCTAACTAGCTCTTATATTTAGTGCCTGAATAATTCTGATTCAACTTTACCTCTAACATTCACAATTTTGACCCATGAAGTGCATGTGAGAACACACACACACACACACACACACACACACACACACGCCCTTCTGGATGCCTTCTTATATGAACGATCTTTTTTGCCTCCTGGATACTAAACTTAGTATGATGGCTAGCCTCACACTGCCATGACTACTCAGCTCATTGTACAACCCATTTCTGTTAAATTTCATTGCACCTCAATAGAGCAGTAAAAATCAAAGTGTTGTTTTTATAAAATATCAAATATTTTGCAAAATACTATCATTTTCTTAAAATAACCATTCTGATTTTTTATCATTTCATAATGATGAAAAATGGCATCAAATATTGTTCTTAGAAAAATAAGTTAGGGGGTGCCTGGGTGACTCAGTGGGTTAAAGCCTCTACTTTCGGCTCAGGTCATGATCCCAGGGTCCTGGGATGGAGCCCCACATCAGGCTCTCTGCTCAACAGAGAGCCTGCTTCCTTCTCCCTGCCTCTCTGCCTACTTGTGATCTCTGTCTGTTAAATGAATTTTAAAAAAGAAAAGAAAAAGAAGTTAGTAAGGCAATTTGATTACTGGGTCTTGATTCCAGCATAAAGGACATCTTTAATTTACTTAATTTTAATTGTTTTATAGTGTACTTTAATTATATACCTAAAAGAAATTATTTGAATATAATCTATACCTAAATACAAGAACTAAGATCAGAATTGATCTGTATTGTTAATAAAGTAAGAGAAAGGTAATAGTGTGACAACTAGGCAATTTATTAAATAAGAATTTCTAGTGGAAGAAAATATATATTACATACTTGATTATGAAAAAAATACTTAAGTGAACATGCTTGAAATTGGAATTTAAAAATACATATAAATTTATCTTTTAGGAGAAATTAGAAAAAAACAGGAAGTAAAAAGATGAGAATAACAGCAGTAAAGAATTAATTATAAAAATGTATCAAAGTGGGCACCTGTGTGGGCTCGGTTAAGCGACTGCCTTTGGCTCAGATCATGATCCCAGAGTCCTGGGATGGAGTCCCACATCGGGCTCCCAGCTCCACAGGGAGTCTGCTTCTCCCTCTGTCCTTCTTCCCTCTCATGCTCTCTCTCACTGTCTCTCTCACAAATAAATAAATAAAACCTTTATAAAAACTTATCAAAGTGCTATTTTGATGAAAAAGTAAAATAACATGGAATTGAGGTTTAAAAATCACCAGTAGTAGAACAAAATAAAAAGTAACAATATTAAAAAACAAAAACAAAAAATAAAAAACAAAAATTGTGATAATATTTGAACAAATCTCTGAAACACTTTAGAAGGTATTAAATTTTGCTTTCAAAAGTTGCTAGGCAGCAAATAAAAATATTTTACTTCAGAAGATTCTCAATTCAAAGAAATGGCATGAACATAGAGATCCAAAACATAGAAAAATGCAAATATAATAAAGATTTTATTATTCTTATTACCATTGACAACAAAAAACTTACAACGAATCTGAGAATAAAAAAACCCTGGGTATAAAAGTTGCTTTAGTTGAGCGTAACTTGAGTTACTTATCATGAACACAGATTAGTAAAATAAAAAATTAATTGTCCTTCATTTTAAAAGAGTATTATTTTCAATAAAATTAATTTTCAGGAATTAAAAATCTAAAACTAGAATAATATAGCCCTTCTGTTTCTTCATATCTGTGTGTCCCTGAATGGCGTCGCCAAGGACTTCAAAGAGAAGCTACACAGAGGCATATTAGAGGTTCTGGATTCTAAGAAACCTACCTCATTAGGAAGAAGCAATGCTGTCTTTCATGAAGCAACATCAATTTTTAAAAACCTGTACTGGGGTTCGTAGTAAGCCTCTAGAGCAAAACCAAAGAAGTCTAAAATCGTGCCCTGTTTTTTGGAGTGGGGGGCTCTATTATTGGCTATTAACCAGACTTAGCACATAGGGAGGAAAATCATGCATATCATAATAATAAGTAAGAGTAGGGATAAGGATTACATGAAATCCAAGGATGGGCTTCAAAAGCAAAATGACCAGAAAATGATTTTTTACAATCTGGGATTTGAACTTGACTTTGAAAATAGGCTTACATTAAGGTAGAAAAAGATAAAAGAAAACCAAGAAAGAATTAAAAAAAAAATGTATAATGATCCAGATATAGCAACACCCATTCTCATGGAATAGTGAGGACCAGCACCAAGACTTCATTTCAGAAGCAGTAGAAAATAGGGTGGTTATAGGACAGAGATGGATCATGAAGTTTTGAAAGGAAATAGAGTGTTTTTATTATTATTTTTAAGATTTTATTTATTTATTTGACAGAGAGAGATCACAGGTAAGCAGAGAGGCAGGCAGAGGGGAAGGGGAAAGCAGTACCCCCACTGAGCAGAGAGCCCGGAGGCTGGATCCCAGGACGCCGGGATCATGACCTGAGCCAAAGGCAGAGGCTCAACCCATTGAGCCACCCAGGCGCCCCTTACTATTATTACTTACAGCAGTAACCACGTGTATCCCCCATGCCCATCTTCCCTCTTCAGGGTGATGGAAGAGAACCAAATAGACACTGTATGTGCACAAAAGGGATTTTTACACCACAGGAGTAAAAGCCCAAACTCCAAATTGGGAAGATTGCATAGGCTACCTAGTGCCCTCTCCCCTCCTCTGAGAGGGAAAGAAACCTTTGCTCCCTAATGTTTTACAATTCTTTGGAATGTGAACAGATAGCCCCAGGTTTTATCTGGATTTTACGCCCTTGGAAAAGCAAGCACATTTAGAAATAAATCTCCAACTCTGTCCAAAGCTTTCTCATTATCTGCTCAGTCATCTTTTACTTTTTACTTCCTTTAATCCAGCTTCCAGTTTTCTTTGCTCAGAAATCTCTGAATGTTCAAAAACATGAAAATATGCCCTTCCTGGCATCAAGCAGGCCTAAATTTAAATCATAGATCCATAATTTACCAGCTATATGCATTTGCACGGTGATTTAATATCCTTGAGGCTCAGTTTCCTCAACTGTAAAATAAGAATAACCCTTTACAGGAGGCAGCATAAAAGTTGTTGCACAATGTAAAAGGGACAATGGCAGGTAAAGAACTAAAAAAGTTGCCTGGCCCTGTGGTAAGAGTTTAAGTCATTTAGCTACAATTATTTGTATTTTGAGTTCCAGAAAGCAGCCTCTAAATTTTCTGTAACTAAAATATGAGGGCATTTACAATTAATAAGCTTGAGGTAGAAAATGGAAAAATTCTAGTAGAATTGTGAGGGACATTCTGACTTTCTCTGCTTGCATTTACTTCAGAAAAGAGTCTCTAGTGTTTATAAGGAACATGTTCAATTGTGTTTTCCCAGATGGAAGTGGTCTACGCTTAATCACAGTAGAGGATTGACTAGAATTCTAGTGTATTTCTAAAGTAATGGAAAAGATGGCAGAGAAGAGGGCAGTGTGTTTAACCCGAGTGGACCAGAGTAAACAAAGAAAGAGCCGGAGAAGAATTTTTCATCCTATTCAGTGAAATGGTCATATATTCCACTGTTTCCTGAACACAAAGAAATGAATCAAACATCATAAGTATTTACAAAATACGAATGACCTAAAAGAATAATTTAGAAAATAAAACAAATAGGACACATATGATTTTTTAAAACTGCAATGATGTTATCCATCCAATGTCTTTTTTATGAATATGAGTCTCAAAATGCTCACAAGTAAAGACATTATATAAAGTGATGAAAATGGAAAGACCATAAAAAACTCATCAAAGCTTGGGGAGGGAGACAAGAGACAACTTTAAGATAGAAATGGGGAAGACAGTATGGCTTATGATGCTGATTCCCATTTGTTATCAAAGATAGTTTTAAAAGCCATTTTTTTTTCCAGTAGAGTGTACTTTTTTTTTTTTAAATCTGTCTTAAGTACAGGCTTTGGTAAACATAGGAACCCACAAATGGGTGGCTTTAAATGGTACTTTCCCACAAATTTCCTGGAGAATCGTTTTCTAACAGCTAGAATGTTTCTTTTGTCTTAGAGCCTTTTATTTTAAATTAAATTGAGGACAAATTGCCTATTACCTCTTCATGGTATTTCTGCATTTAAGACACCAGGAAATTCTATATTATGATTCCTTTTCAAAGAAGTTAAATAGAATCCTTATTTTTTTTTAAGATTTTATTTATTTATTTGACAGAGAGAAATTACAAGTACACTCAGAGGCAGGCAGAGAGAGAGAGAGAAGGAAACAGGCTCCCTGCTGAGCAGAGAGCTCGATGCGGGACTCGATCCCAGGACCCTGAGATCATGACCTGAGCCGAAGGCAGCGGCTTAACCCACTGAGCCACCCAGGCGCCCCAAGAATCCTTATATTAATAATCATACCAATTTCTATACCATTTACAAAATTGATTCTGCCCTTACCAGTTTCAATCATGTTCTTCAGATTTGGATCAGTAATTCAATCCTTAATGCTATTGAAGAGTTTAAACTGGACTTTCATAAGCCCTGCTATTTGGCTTTGTTTATATAACTGGGGGGCAACCAATAAACACACATGCACACAGTATACACAATACACTATGTATTATTATACTATATGTTAATCTAGCAGGGCCTTATATGTATAAAAGTATACATATAAAACTTCGTATAAAACTTACCCTCTGGCCTCACCTTATTATTCTACTGTTTTCTCTGTTACTGGTTTTTTATCTTACTGTTTTACACACACACACACATATATATTTTTAAAGATTTTATTTATTTTAGAGACAGAGAGAGAGAGAATGCACCATATCCATGTATGAGCACAGGTGGAGCAGGGGCAGGAAGAGACAAGAAGACTCTGGGCTCTGGGCTAAGTGTGGAGTCCACGGGGCTCTGTCCCATGACTCTGATCTCAAGACCTAAGCCAAAATCAAGAGTCGGCTGCTTAACTGACTAAGCCACCCAGGCTCCCCACATATATTTTTAGAAAACACTATATCTGGGACTCTAAACAAATCAGTAACAAGGACTTAACGTCATTAAAAAAAAAAAAAAATGGTTACCTCATTTCTCAAATATGCACACACAGATGTATACACATATATACACACACATCTTTGCTGCTTTTAAAAATTAATAATTAATTGTTTTGGAGATCTAAAATATGTATAATTTGTAATTATATAGACTGGTCAGTGTTGAAAAGAATTGCCTCAGGGGTTCAGACGGTTGAGCATCAGACTCTTGGTTTTGGCTCAGGTCATGATCGTAGGGTCCCGTGGGATCAAGCCCCACATCAGACTCAGTGCTCAACAGGGAGTCTGCTTGTCCCTCTCTATCTGCTCCTCCATTTCCCCTACCCCCACTCATGCTCTCTCTCCCTCTCCCTCTCATAAATAAGTAAATAAATAAATAAATAACATCTTTACCAAAAAAAAAAAAAAAAAGAATTTACTGGTGAAGATATTATCATATGCATGTTTTTTCTTGTTCCTTTTTTAAAAAGTTGTTCAAATCACACTTTGCTCCAGAACAGCATACAACTCTACTAGATGCCAAGATATAATACATACCTAAAATATATCCACTTAAAGATAAATGGACCTTTCTAAAGATTCTATGTTTAGAAAATATTTCAGGGGTGTTTTAAACCAATAGTAATGGAAAACCACTTTAAAAGGATGTCCTTAAAACTATACTCAACCACTTCCTACTCATTTAAGAAAATCCTAATTTTTAATAAATAATTATTCTCTAAATGTTGACAGAGTCCATTAAGCAATATATAGCCAAGTCCAACAGTTCGCAAACTGGGACATTTCCAGATAGATAAGGCGTGTACACCCCCTCTGTGAGAGGCAAAATAATGGCACACTAATGCTGCCCACATCCAAATCCCCAGAGCCTGTGAATATACTTTATACAGCAAAATAGAGTTTTCAGCTGTGATCTAATTAAGGATTCTGAGAATGGGAAAGTTATCCCAGTTTACCCAGCTGAGTCCAATATAATTACAAAGGTCTTTATAAGACCAGAATCAGAAAACTGAGGTGTGACATTGGTCAAAGAGGTCAGAGTAATGCATTTGCTGGCTTTGAAAATAATGGAAGAGGGCCATGAGCCAAGGAATGTAGGTAGCCTCTAGGTGCTGGAAAAAGTTAATGAACAGATTCGCCCCTGATCTTCCTGGAGGAATGCAGCCCTGCTGAAGTTTTTATATTAATCTAGTGAGATTTCTGAGATCTGAATGGCAAGAAAATAAATATGTATTCTCTAAGTCACTGTTTGTGGTAATTTGTTATAGCAGCAGTAGGAAACTAAATCAATGTCCAAAAGAAGTGCTCTATACTTGGCATTTCCACTTTCTTTCTTCCTATTCTCTCTCAGTCCCTACCCCAACTAGTCATTCTTCCTCACCATTCCACTGAACATGTTCTTGTAAATGTCAGCAATGACCTCTACATTGCCAAAACCATTAGCCAGTATTCCTGTCTTGCCTTCTAAACCCATCAACAGCATCTCACACATTTGAACACATCTTTTTTTGAAATGTCTTTCTGCTGTAGCTTCAGGACAAAACTGTCTCCTGGTTTCCTCGTCCTGCTTCTCAGTCTCCTATGAAAGAGCCTCCTTCTCTTCCAGCTTCTAAACATCAGTGAGCCTCAGGGAGCAGTCTTCCAACCTCATCTCTATCTATAACGTCCTTCCTAAGCATTCTCATGAATTGCCATAAATTTGAATACTATGTGTAGCCTGGTAACTCCCAAAAGAAGAGCTTCAGGTATACAACTGCCTACTTGACCTCTCTTACATTTCTTTTAGGCTTTTCAAGCCTAACATGTTTATAAGCAAACTGTCAGTTATTCTCCCTGCTCTTCAACATGTTTCCCCCATCTTCCCCATCTCAATAAAGGGCGCCACCATTCACTGAGTTGCTCAAGAAAAAAACTCAGGGGTGTCATTACTCCTTTCTTTCTTATACACTTCATATTAGAAGATCCTGTTAGCTTTCATATATGTGGAGGGATGACTAACTGCCACCAAAGTTTGTATTTCAGATTTCTGCTTTTTGTTAAGCTACAGAAACTAAAACAGAACAAATAAGATCTGTAGGACATTTTCAAATGATCTAATATACATATAATTACAATCCCTAAGTGATGGGAGAAAAATAATAGGACAGAAAAAATATTTGAAAAGAAATAGTTGAAATACTTGAAAAATGTCTAAGAACTTTCCAAAATTGATACAAAAGACATAAAGACATCAATCCACAGATCCAAGAATCTCAATGAAATCCATGCAGAATAAATATGATAAAATGAATCATGCTCAATCTGCTAAAAATCAAAGATTAAAGAAAAAATCTTAAAGACAGCCATAGTCACAGATATACAATAAATAAAGGAGAAAAATACAAATGATGTCTAATCTCTCATTAGCATTAACAGAGGGAAAAGACAATGAAATAGCATCTTTAGAGTACTAAAACTAAAATTAATCATCAGCCTCTACTCCTATTATGTAGATGAACTAATAGAAACAAATGAAAGTACACAAAAAGTTTTAGAGACATAACGAAGAAAATCATCTTTTGCAGATTTTCACTATAAGAGAGGCCAAGTTATTCAAGCTATAAATTGTCCTCCAAATCCTGGCTTAGATGCATCATAAAATTTTGATATATAGTGCTACTGTTTTCATTTAACTTACAATATTTTCTAAATTTTCTCAAAATTTCTTCCTTGATCCATGGGTTCTGTAGAAATGTGTTATTTAGTTTCCAAATAATTTGAGGGGTTTTAGATATGTTATTGTTATTAATTTCTAGTTTAATGATACTGTGCTCAGAGAACATACTCAATACTTCAATACTTTCAATACTTTGATGATTCTTATTGAGAATAATTTTATGGTCCATCATATGGTCTAATTAGATAAATGTCCCATAGGTGTCTGAAACCAATATGTATTCTACAGACATTTAGAAGAGGATTTAATTAATGTCACTTAGGTGAAGGTAGTTGGTAGTGTTATTCAAATCTTTTATATCCTTACTAAGATCTTTTTTCTGGCATTCTATCAATTGCTGAGTAGGGTCCTGAAATCTCCGTCTATCTATGGTCATGGATTGCTTTCTTTCTCATTTAGTTCTGCCAATGTTTTCTTCATGTGTTTTTTTTTTTTTTTTTTTTTTTTTTTTTTTTTTAATTTTTTATAAACATATATTTTTATCCCCAGGGGTACAGGTCTGTGAATCACCAGGTTTACACACTTCATGTGTTTTTGAAGCTGTGTTATTAGGTCCACACATATTTAGAGTTATTAAGACTTTTTGAGCAACCATCCTATCAATACTGAATGTTTCCTATAATACTTTTATGCTTAAAATCACCTTTTCTTGATAACACTACAGCAACACTAGCTGTCTTCCTTGCAGTATGTATTTTTCAGCCTTTTACTTTCAGTTTGTCAGAGTCTTTATACTTCTAAACAGCATATAGTTAGGTCTTGCTTTTTTTATCCATTTTGACAATCTCTGCTTTTATTTGAAATTTCTTTTCTTTTTAATGCAATCATTATTCTATATTGGTCTAATACACTATATATATTTTTTTCAATTTAGCTTATTTGTTCTTTGTTCCTCTGTTTTTACCTCCTTTATTTCTTTTCTATGCTTCAAATATTTCTCCTTGCCTTACTATTTCATTTTACCTTTTATTTTGATATGTTTTCAAAATATATTTTAATGTTTAACTCCTAGAAATTATAATATGCATATCTCAGTTATCAGTCCACCAACAATCTCAGTACTTCACAAACAATATAAAAACCTTACAATCACTCTATAATTTCATTTATTCCATGCTTTTGTGTTCTTGTTAACCTATGTGGATTTCATGCCCCTAGACTCTTCCATAAATCAGAAATAAATTTCCACTTTGTTTGAAGTCATTATACATTTGGGATCTATTTGTTATCCAACCCAGTGCAGCATACTTATCAAATACAACTATCAGAATATATCCCAATTCTTACCAAACCTCACTTTCTCCACCTCTATGACTTTGGTCTAATACATATCTACATGGACTTTCACAGTAGCTTTCTAGATGATGTCCTGCTTACACTCCATCCATTGCCTTAGTCTATTGTTCTGATATTTCAAATCAGTAAATCAGATCATGTCACACATATTCTCTGCCCATTACTTAAAACCCTCCAGTAGCTTAGAGTAGAGGCCTAAATCCACAGTCAGGGATTAAATTAAAAACACTGAATAAGTAATAGAGTAGCACCAATCAGCCCACTCCTTACTGATGAATCAATCCTGAGGGAAGAATCAGTGCATCTGCCAAGGCAAAGAGACTCTGAGTAGCAGCTATATACTCAACAGTGTGGAAGTGTTTCATTGGTTCAATAACGAATTTGGTTGTATCAGTGCAAACAGACTGAATTTAGCATGGCTTACTAGGTCTTGTATGTTCTGACCCCAGATTTCCTCTTCAGCTTCAAATTCTACCCCTTTTCTTTCTCTCCCTATGCTTTGGCAATATTGGTCTTAGTAGACATGTGAAACACACATCACCTTAGAGCCCTTGTGCTTGCTCCTTCCTATACTGGGAAGTTTACATTGGACACTGCCTCATTATATAAGTTCTGTGCTCAAAGTTCACCTCCTCAGAAAGAATTCTTCTGACTCTCCTATCTATAGGAACATCTCCTTCACTCTATATCCCCTTGCCCTGCTTTATTTTTCTTCATAGCCCTTACCACCTCCTGATATTACCCAACATTGTATTTGTTTTTGCTGCCTCTCCCACTAAATTGTAAAGGCAGGGATGATATATGTCTCGCATACCAAGAAATCACTAGCACCTATAATAGTTCCTTCTGATCACTGGAAATCACACTTCAAATGATCTGATGACTAATATGTTATGCTGGTAATAGACATAATGGTCTGTCAATGTAGAAGAGATGATTCTTTTGAGACAGCATTTTGTACAAGTCATAGTGAAAAAGTTCAGAGTAACAAAAGACTGATTGTAAAATCAGGAACCAAGATCCAAAGTCAAGGCAGTGATGAGGAAGCTGGCTTCACAAACATGCAGATTTTTTTTTTTCAAGATTTCAACAGAAAACATTTGGAAACTCCTAGGCTCTCTTCTGAAATAAATTGTGTTGAGGATGAAGGGATAAAATTTGTTTATAACCGATGGAGAACACAAAGTATATAGGATTGCAAAGTAATAGATTTAGGATGAAATTTCCTATCATATGTCCAACACAGACATTTTTACATGTGCCTTTTTAAAATTTCTTACTCTGGTACTAATTTTAGAGGAGAGTAAAACTGGGACTCAATATATTAAGTAGGAGACATTTAAACATAATATGGTATAGCCTTGTAAATTTGCTAAACAATTTCCCCAGCCTACTAATATACACTCCTACTTCCCCAAGAAAGTATTATACAATTTTAAAAAGAAATGACCCCTTTACAACTGACTAAGCATGAACTAGTAATGCAAATTAAGAAATGTATTCCCAGTTGAGATACGATCTTATAGAAGGCTGCTACTATAAGGATGTAAGATATTAAGTAGGCGGTATCAATTATTAAAATGAAATTTTCCTGTGGTTTAAGGTCTTAGCCATTGTGTATCTGCATGCTTAAATCTAAAAAGTTTAAGAAGATTAATCATTAAGATTAAGGGCAAAGTCGATTCACTTAAAAGTGCTGTTTTTTTTTTTTCTGGTATCTGTACTAAATTTACAATCAATTTGTAAAAAACAGAATATTAAGCAGTATAACTTCAAAAATAATATCAAATGTTATGCTTTTAATACCATGATTATATGAGGAGCTGTGGCAGAAAAAAATGTAATACAGATAAGCAAATTGCCTAAGGTTTTGGAAAAGTAAGCATTTCCCCATTTCAGCAACATCTCCTAATACTCTAAACTTGAAGAGAAACAGAAAGCAAAGAGTATCTTCAGTTTAATTCAAGGCACAAACAGGGTGCATGAGCCTGGGTTTGGAAATATAACGACCAAAGAATATTATCCACAGAGTCCACATGGTGGACAACAGATGGAGTGGACAGACCTTCAAAGGAGCAGATCTCTTCCAAGGCATGTAGTCAGTTTCTCACATCCAATAAGAGACGCTCTACAACCACCCAGTACTTGGAAAACTATCTCCCAAAAAAAATGGAGGACTCCACCCCCAAATATCTCATCTTACTTTCTCCCACCTATTCTATTTTATTATGCAATTTCATTACACAAACATTTATGAAAAGGAAAAGTGAAATGATAAAAAGACAGATATCCACCCTAAGCATCAAAAGGTTATTCCAGATTTATCTGTGCATACATACATTTTACAAATATTTTATATTAAAATGAATGTTATTTCAAACAAGCATTGTAGTTGAAGATCCACAATGATAGGATAATCTTATGCTTTTTGAAAAAAAACTAGACATTCACCTAGATGATATTTTTTTTTTTTCTGAGTCTTTCACTCTCATCTGACTTGCAATTTTGAGGGAGATACCATGGAAATTGGGGGGGAGGGCTTCATTTATATTATGTAAATTTTTCAAATATAAATTTTCTTCTAAGGAACTTCCTTGACGTTCACCCTCATGGCCACTCTGGTTCATTTCCTTCAAATCACGGAATCACATTGTTTTACTTGGTGCAGCATGTTGTTCACATTCCTGGAAATAACTGATGTACTTGTCTCATAAAACACTGGGCTTTTCTTCATGCAGGTGGCACTGTACCTGTGCCAGGCGTCCCTGGGTGGCCCCCTTGCCTATTTAAATGTAAATTATGTAGCTATGAGAATAGAACTGCAGGCACTGTTATAACAACCCACATTTAAAAATACACTGATGTCTAGAAACCAAGTGCAGGAATTTTTCATTGTTTTGGGAATAAAGTTGGCGTTAGCATGGGCAGAATGTCATTAACGGAGGCCATTAACTGGCCATGCCATCCAGGCAAAGTGTATCAACAGATTGAGGATAAATTCAGAAGATTGGTATGATGATAGCCAGAGCTCCAGAGCACAACTGAGAAATTAACAGATCCACAGTGGATAGTAGTTCCCTTTTGCACTTTTCCTGCTCTATTCATACTCTATTAACATGTGAGTGAAATAAGTTCCCTTTTGCTGCAGTTGAGTCAAAGCTCTGTTGCATTTTGTTTTTATTATTTTTTTTTTTTTTTATTTACAGAAGCAAAGAGTGGGAGGAGGAGGCAGTGAAGGAGTAGAGAGAGAGGGAGAGAGAGAATCTCAAGCAGGCTCCTCGCCCCTGGCACGGAGCTGATCCCACAACCCCTGGACCATGACCTGAGCCAAAATCAAGATTCAACACCTCACTGACTGAGCCACAGAGGCACCCCTGTTGTGTTGTTTTTGAAGTTCACCTAACCACTATTGCCATTCACAAGCTCAGTTTTATTGCCACTCCTGTCCTTGTCCTTAAGGCTTCCTGGAAGAATCTGACAGCATCTGAGCTGCATGTGAGATCTCCTCTTGATTAATCAAAAAAATCACGTTACTTTCTTAAACTTCTTTTCATTCTTTTTCTTAACATTTCTGCTCACTAGACTCCTCCCCGACTCACTGTATAGCTGTTTTTATCAGTTTGGTGGCCAGCATATTTCCACCAGGTAACAGTAAAGCCAAAGGCTTTAGGGAAAGCCGAGATTTTTAGTTTTATAATAGCGTCCTTTTGAAAGAGTAAAAAGAAAGCATGGAGAGACATTGCAAGAATGATAAATATATGTATCTTTTTCATTATGTGTTGAGAATTAAATCCCAAGTGCAGCTTGTTATTTGTTAATGGTAAATTAACTGAAAATGGATATTATAAAATAAAGCTAAGAAACGTCCTTTTGTTAGAAAAATCAATTTTTCTACAGAGACAGATTTTTTGATACAGTTTTTCAGTTTTCATGAATACCTGTGAGCTACTGACTTTAAGGATTAGACAGCTGATACCGGTTTCTGTCCTAAGGAAGTAAGGTTGCTAATTGATTAGCTTTTACATTGCATTTGTGTTTTCTTTCCTTACAAATTTTTCTGCATTGCTTCTAAAAGATTTCTGGTTTCCAAAATGTGAAGCTTAAAATGGACAAACTACTGTGATTTCTTAATGTGACAAAATTTCTACTTTCTTCTCATATTTCAATCATCTGTTCAAGGAGTATGTGGTTCTCCGAACAAGATAAGAGGATGTTTGTTGGCCATGAATGCTAACAGGAAAAATAGATGATACTAGCACAAAATTATGAGAAACTTGAATTTCAAATCATTTTACCTTCATTGGTGATGGTACAACTAAAAAAAATTATTAAGACAAGGAGTTAAAACTGGTGTCTTAACTGTAAAACACTTTTTCTCAGTTGGAAGACTCTGAAACAAGTTTTATCCTTTGTACTATATTATGACACATAGTATTTAGGAAAAATACTTTAGTCAATTTTGTCTTAGTTCTACAGACATTCTCTTACCTTGACCTTAATTATAAATTGAATGTGTGTTCCATGTTTTAGTTACACACTAGACTAATGATGATCTTACAGATCTAACTTTTTGTAGCCTTCATACGAAGCTTTTTTCTAGAAATCTATGCCAATGTTGAGCTTAATTTGTACTTTGGAAAACAGTTTGGTTTTATCCAAAAAGTCTCTCTAGATTGGTTAAACTTCGCTATTTTCTAAACCTACTTTTTCCATCCTATAAACTAAAGATAAATGTGTAAGTGCTAAGAACAGAATGTCTGGTTGTTGCTTTTTTAAACATATACTGTATAGAGAGAGGAAAATTTCAAAGCGCCACATCAGTTATACAAATGACTAATCCCCCCCATTGGGAGAATGGATTAAACCAGTTTTGTATGTATACTTCAGGCAATCAAGGCAGTTACACAGAATTGAAAGAGAAGCTCTCTAGGATTCATGGAAATGAAATATAATGAACAGCTGCACTTAGGTGTTTTGTGGGATAGTCACTATGAATATAATACCATGCCCAAATGGTTGCATCTCTAACCATGTTACTTACAAGCAGTTTCTGACGACCAGATCTGCTTTGTACCAGCACAGTGATTTATATGCCCCTAGAGCACACTCCAAAATGTGCCCCCTGAACGCCCTATCCCCCCTCACCTATTTCCATTTCATCAGCTAGCATATTTCCCTGAAGGCAATATGAATCTTGGCCATGACTAATTGCTGAAACTGGTACGTAATGTTACCAAAAGTCATTAGCTGGTGCAAATTTGGGAATCTGCAGTGTTGGTTATAACCACACCTTGGTTATGACATGGATTCTGTTGAGAATGAGACGAACCAAAAATCATCAACTGGAGCAGCTAGTCCCATAAGCAAAAGGCAGGTGGATGTGACTGGTATGAAGTGCCCTTCCCAATCTAACTCTGTAGGTATTTAGAAAGCCTTCTGTTTAATCCTGTATTGTCCAAGGCTACAGGCGGTAGGTCAAGTTTAACAAGGAGCCCACTTCCAATTTGTAATGCCCTCTTTTAGAACAAAATAGTGTCATGGAAAGAACTCTAGGCAGTAGATCAGGAAATCTGGGATGAATCCAGGGCATTTCAAGCCCACAAAATTTATCAAGTGCTGACCAACTAAACATACATACATGTGTTGAGGAAAGCAGGCTTTGAAGAGACGTGTCCTTTAACTGAGGATCTTCCACTAGTCAGCAGGAACTTATACAGTTTCCCTTAAACCTTCAGTGCCTCAATTTTGAAAGTGGAAACAATTAGATCTCCTCCAGCATATTTCACATATATATCATAAAGTCCATCAGACTTACAAATGAGCATAAAAGCATCTAGTCTTAGAGAGATCACATCCCACAAGAAGAAAACCCAAGTTAGTGTCAATATGTACTTTAATCCACATTTGTTTGGCCTTAAATGTTGCTCTAGTGATGACAATAAAATAAACAGGACTTGGGCTGATGTTTCCTATGTTTTGTTTTTCTACAAATGATTTCTTGATCGCTTCTATTTGTTTATGGTAATTTTGTTCCTATGAACAAATTAGTTTTAAAAAAGAAAATGTATTAGAGAACTATATGTAAAAGAAAAGTAAGGAGAAGTGGAAGGATTCTTTGAAAGCCTCAATGAATAATCCTTACTGAGAAGTCAAGCACAGTTTAGAGTATATCTAACCAGTATCAAGGTAGATTATTTAGGAAATAAATGGCACAAAATGAGAATCAAATTTGAAAAAAATTGGGGGGAGTGAGGGAGAAATGAGAAACAAAGAAAGGAAATCATTAACAGGATGATTTTTTCCTGCTACATCTCTTCTTCAATCATTTTTCTCCAAACTTCTCAGGAAGGTGCTAAACTGTGGGCCAAATCAGAGGTTGCCTCCATGGTGTGATTTAAGAAAACATTAAAGGAAAAAAAAAAAAGCCTACAAACCAAAATTCTCTCTTCCACTTGTCTGCCACAGAATCTTTATGTGGGTATCAAGTAAGAATAATAATGGGATTGAGAAACTTCAGGGACTTTATTAAATAAAATACTACTATTCTCTAGGAGGCCCTGTACATGAGGCCACCATCAAACACTTATATCAGCCTACATGAGATTGGGCAAGTAGCCTTGTGTGAAGAAGCTGAAGGGAAGAGGACAGCAGATTTTGAGAGCAGAGAGGGATTTGGGGAGGTGGCACCTGAGTGGGAAAATCTGGATGGGGTTACTCAGTAAGAGAACTAGACCGTCAACAGCACCATGAGGAACCTGAGACTCTGGGCTGTAAAATGCCAGAATTGGAGAGGAATTACAAGCAGATGGATGAGGAAGCTTGTCGATATATTACTATGTCACAAAATTCCTTAAAGCCAATCCTCCCGTGAATGTTTACTTCAGAGAAATAGCTCTGTTCTTTAGAATCTCCCATGTATCATTGTTAAACTTTCCATAAGATTCTTTTTTTTTAAAGACATTGTTAATTAATTAATACATTAATTAACTTAGAGGAGCAGTGGGAGAGAGAATCTCAAGCAGGCTCCACGCGGAGCCCAGGCTTGATCCCACAACCCTGAGATCATGACCTGAGCCAGAATCAAGTGTCAGACACTTAACTGACTGAGCCATCCAGGCACCCCAACTTTCCATAAGATTTTGCTAAGGGTTATAAGTCAAGCAGAGAAAGTCAATTATCATTTGGTTTCACTTATTTGTGGAACATAAGAAATAGCATGGAGGACATTAGGAGAAGGAAGAGAAAAATGAATGGGGGTGATATCAGAGGGGGAGATAAACCAGGAGAGACTATGGACTCCAGGAAACAAACTGAGGGCTTTAGGGGGGAGGAGAATGGGGACATGGGTGAGCCCGGTGATGGGTGTTAAGGAGGGTACATATTGCATGGAGCACTGGTTGTTAGACAGAAACAGTGCATCATGGAACACTACATCAAAAACTAATGATGTACTGCATGGTACTAAAGTAACATAATAAAAAAGAGAAAAAAGGGATATTCTCATTTAGCAGCCTTATTTTTCAAAGACTCCTTCATACATTTATCCATTCATCATTTGGTAACATATTTTTGTTGACTGCCTAAGGGTAAAGCCTTTGCCATGTTCTGAAGATAAAACAATAAACAATGAAAAAAGAAGCTGCTTCCCACATGGGGTTTACGGTCTAGTGGAGACAAACTAGTAAACAGGTTAATGAAAGAATAAACGATAAGACGTGCAGATGAAACCCCATGGGCAAGAGTCTGCAGAGACGGAGCACCAGGTCAGCTGGGGAAGGGACTTCCCGAGAGTGGCTGCATGTCAGTTAGGTTCTGAAAATGTATAAAAGGCAGAACGAGAGAGAGAAAAATAGCCGAGTGTTCTGGATAGAGAAAACAGTATGTGTGGAGACCAACAAGACAAAACATAGCACAATCAGCAAAAACAGTCATTTTGTCTGGTGTGTAGATTTCAAGGTTGTGGCATGTTCAGAGATGACACTAGGCTGGAGGTCAAGTTCCAGAACATGAAGAGCCTCAGAAGCCAGGCTAAACAGGGGGTATGGCCTTTAAAGAGCATTGAGGAGCCAGGGAGAGAGAACTGAATGCAGCAGGTTATGGAGTCAGGCTGATATTTAACCAGATCTCAATAAACACCACGAGAATTAATGTGATGACGAGCAAAAGAAAAATGACACAAGCAAAAGAAGTCCATCTTGGAGAAAGTAAGAAGACAGGTGAAGCTACCTCTATAAAAACCAAGGGAGTAAAAGAAAATAAGAAAATAGAATGAGAGTAACAGGCTTAATGGTTGCGGGGGCAGGTGTGTGCTACCATCAATAGAAAAGAGTTCAACGTGCTTATTGGCTGAAAAGAAGGCTTCAGAATGACAGTCAGGAGAAAAGAAAGGGGATACTCTTGAATGAGACAAAGAAAATTTCTTCCTCTGAGATTTGAAGAAAATAGTAGGACTGGGGATGGGAGGAGGGGCTGGGCAACAGGAGTGTGCACTTTCATGACTTCAATTTTCTCTAGGAAGTAAAAGACAAAGTCACTGATTAAAAGGCCTGGAGCAACACCGATTGAGGAAAGGGGTAGGATTTGCAATATCTGCTTCAGAGAAACAAAGCTGATTAGAAAGGGGAGGAAAAGTATTGCCAAGGAGAATATGGGTTCAATTAGGGTTGGAAACCAATTTCTAACTGTTGATCCTCTCAGGAAAGGACAGATCTTGAAGACCAACCTTTTTGAGACTATCCATGGGGAAAGTTCATAAAACATAGTCCCGGGGCCAAGCTAGGTTATTCAAAATATTGGATAATCAGTTTAAACATAACAACTCTTGGAGATTAGCTTGGAGCTAGCAGATGAAGCTGGTAAAAATAAGCACAGATGCCAAAACTGGAAACAGGACAAACACAGATGGAATGAGGAGGCAAAGGGTCATAGTCTGAGCACTACAGGAGAGAACAAAGCCTGGGGGCAGTAGAGGCTTGACTCAGGAGAATGCATTTTGTAGAAATGGTTATTTGGCTGCTGGATTCATTTTGCCTGTGGTTAGGTGAGTTCCAGCTAAGTCCAGACAGGACACTTACAAGGGTATGCATGGCTTCAAGATATATGATTTTCTCTAGCAATCTCCATGGCCCTGGAGTAGAAGCAAAGAATGACTCAAAGAGGTGAAATAATGCGAGATTTCATATGGGCTGAACAGGAATGTTGGAAGATCAACTAACACAATGATCCAGACAAAAAAAAAAAAAAAAAAATTTTTTTTTAAAGTAGTGTTGGCAGAAGTTTGCTGATAGACCAAAGAATGGGGGACTGAATGGCTGTGGACAGCGAAAGAAGGGGAGTGAAAAGGGTGGTTATATCTCCTGAAAAGGCAAGGCCAGGTCCCAAAGCAGTTTTCCGAATCAATTCTGGATATGAGTAACATGTAACCTACAATTAAAGTTTCTGCTGTACATGGGCGGTGAGGATAAGGAAGAAGTTGGAAAAAAGAGAATATGATGCTTCTTTCCATATTTTCCAGTTCATTAAAAAAAAAAAAAAAAAAAAAAAAGAATGTCAATGCGAAGCGAAATAAGTCAATCGGAGAAATGACAATGATCATATGATCTCACTCATATGTGGAATTTAAGAAACCCAACAGAGGATCCTAGGGGGAGGGAGGGGGAAATAAAGATGGAATCGGAGAGGAAGACAGGAAGACAAACCATAAGACACTGTTAATCATGGGGAGCAAACTGAGGGTTGCTGGAGGGGAGGGCAGGGGATGGGGGGCGTGGGATACCTGGGTGACGGGCATTAAGGAGGGCACGCCATGTTATGAGCGCTGAGTATTACATAAGACTGATGAATCACTGAACTCTACCTCTGTACTAATAATACCCTATGTTAACTAACTGAATTTAAATTTTTTAAAAGATTGTCAGACTACTAAAAAGATCAGATTTTGAGTATTTTCAGTGAGCATCCAGAGGAGTAAGTTTAGGGCAGAAAGTAAGAATATTTCACAAATAAAAGAGACATCTCAGTTTAGGTTCTTCGACATAAATGGTTGTCCTTTGTCACTGACCCTTGTGGTACTACAGACCTGAGATGGAAATCAGAAATGAACTATGGTTTTCATGGTACTTGCTGTCCACAACTCTGTTTGCCTTCTACTATGTTCAGTGACCCTCAGGGTAACCCTGTGGGAGAGAAACAATGTTGCCTCCTTCCCGGTTACATAGAAGTGGAAACTAGCACAAACAGCTCCCTTAAGCAGAGATTCTTCTGGCTCTAGAGCCCAAACTTCTTCCCTAATGCCCCACATTATGAGCAAGACAAGATGTACATCTCTGTGTCAAGATGGAGAAAAACACAGAGCTTTCCTGTCAGGTAGAAACATCAGCTGCTAACTTCAGACCCCATAGGAATAAGTGGTGAGAATAATACTTTTGGTTTCCTGGTGTCATACATGAATAAATCTATAGTATTTAATAAGTTATGAAACTACATTGCTATTACGAGGAAATGTTATCTCCTTTATCACTCAATACTTTGTGTAAGCATAAATCTATAGACTTGGCAGAATTCATAATTGACCCTATCTGCCCACGACTAAGGCTCAATTGCTGTTCATTACTTATAAGAGATTCCTTGCTGCTTTTCTATTACGTCATTTAAAATATTGATCTTAGGTTATTACCCATATGATCATGAATCAAACTCTGTGTGTTTACCTGCTGCAGCTGAAGACACTGATCTAACAGTGCCATAATATGGAATTCAAAGTATTACAGCTCCCTAAGGAAATTCGCTGAAACAGTTGGACCTACTTTGAATCATTTGTTTGGTTAATTATCAATGGCTCCAAAACGGGCCACTGTAAAAGCTTTCTCAGTAAATTGCTTTCAAAGCCTTGGGCAGTTTGTAGACATTATTCTGCTCATACACGCAACACAAGGTTCTCTTTGTTTATTGCCTTGTTTATTACACATATCCTTGCACTTTTCACTAACGGTTTGTATGCAGCCCTCGTTCATGATCAGACTGCCCAGATAACTTCATAGTCTTCAAGTCCCCTCAGAAGGGGTTTGAACTGAAACACAAGATCTTTACCATCATAATAAACACACCCATCAGGTCCCTATGGATGAAGAAGTTAACCGTGCAAGTCTCCAAGTCCTTATTACCCAATATGTTTCTTCAGGCTTCCAGGGCCCGACCGACATTACCACATCATATGGCTGTTGCGTCCCTTATTATCTTATTATCTTCCCTTAATATCTGTGGCAATTCAGATCTTATCCAGCGTGTCTGGAGGAAAGGTGACCTGGATGAGACTTCCAAAGATGTTATCCGATGCAGGCAATGAAGCTCTCATGAAAATCCTGATGAAAACATAACATCGACCAAAAGATACTGTCTTTGTTCCAGGAAGAAGATGGACTGCTTGGATTTTCAGTTCATGTTTTGTTTTTAATGTATGCGAGGTGATTTGCATGGTATCAGCTCATCTAGTTGGAACCATGATTTTCAGAATTCCTTCCCAGTTCTGAGTTCCTATGAACCACAAGAGCTCTTTGGGGTGATAGCTGAAAGGTGGAAAGAAGCAGTGGCCATATCCTTCTACGGTGCAAAGGCCGGTGCGGGCTGTAGGGTGTGGTTGCAACTGGGGTGCATGGTTTCGGCTCTGGGGCTCCCCCTAAGAGGACCTCAGCCAGCCTGCAGCAATTCCAGTGGCCACCAGCTCTCCTTGTTCAGCTTCCTCCACACATCTCCAGCGGTGTGAGAAGCTCCTGTGGCAACAGTAGCATTTGCGCTTCCGATTCACACTGGGCTTCCTCCGGTTTCTCTGACTTTGGGGCTCACTTCTGGAGTCGGGTTCCATGGTGAAGGACACCAGCCTCACACCCAAGTCACCGGCAGTGTTGATGTTGAGGCTTGGCAGTGGAAAGAGACCTATATGGGTTCCAGCTTCTTTCGTGGGCACAAATTTGTCCTGCCCCTCAGCATCTTCCAGTCACTTCATCAACTTACCTCCCCTGTGGCCTCCCCTGCTGACCTCAGGCTCAGCATCCAATGTAGAAGAACAGCTTATATAAACTGCTTAACTAGTTCCTGTAAATGCATAAGGTCAAAACCCTATAATTAAACCCCCTGATCACTTTTACTCCTAATGGCTCTGTTTCTCCAATCCAAACTTAACTAATAAAATTTCCATATCTGTTATACTCAGGGGGATGATATCTGCCAAAATATGCTCCAATAATATATCTCACGTAACCCACTAAAATTTGGAGTGGTAAAGGAGAAAATCCCACATTTATTGTTTTAGATTGATACTTCAAAGTTTCTATCCTTTTAAGGAGTTTTATTTTTGAAACAGTTTCCCATGGACAAGCTATAAATAATATGAAATTATTGAAAACTTAAAATTACCTCGAACACACCATTCTGAGAGCCACATTCATGCAAAAATTAATTCATTCATAAGAGAACAGTATTCTTAATTAAGACATGGATATGTTTTGTAATCCAAACCATTGAAAAAATTTTCTAATTCTGACATCATGAAGAATCAATTCTTCCTATATTGGGGAAAATAAGAGAACTCATTAAAGTCATTCCAAGGACTGGAAGACTGTTTAAGCTGTTAGGCAAATAGAGTGAAGATACTTCCTTTAGGTAAGTGCAACCAACAACAGAGCTAAAAAATTATTTATGAATATGGATGTTCTTCCCAATACGTTTCCCCATACAAGCTATTAATTTAATTTATATCACATAATTTTTTTTGACACAAAGAAAGTTCTATGTAATGTCTGGGTTAAAATTTTAGATTAATAGGCAGGCTCACACAGGTACCCAGTGACCACAATATAAGCAGAGTTCAAAGGACCATGGCCTTTGTAAAAGGATGGCATTATTTCAGTAGAAGGATGAAGAAACACATTTCAGAAGAGGTGGTTACCCTTGAAAGGTAACCCTTGAAAGGTAAATGAAGTTTCAAAGTGTAAAAATAGAATCACAGATATGGGCATCAAAAGGAGAAAGGCACTGAAGTACAAAAACACAGAGTCTGTTGGAAAAAAAAAAAAAAGCATCTGAAGTATAATATATACATATAGGGGAGCAATAAGAAGTAAATCTGGGAAGTAGTTGCAGCATATTATGGACTAGAGATCCCTGAATGCCAAACTAAATAAGGTTGGTTTTTCCCCCCTTATTTTATTGAATGAGTATTCCAAGAAAGCACCTCCTAAGAGAGCATTCTGGAGAAAATGACTGACTTGGAAGTTTTATCTAGCACTAGTGTGTGGGTTGAAGCAGATAGTGTAAAGGTTAAGAGTTGTGGGAACCACTTCATAGACAACAGGACAGAGCAAAAAGAAAGAGGACCCGGAAATTCACCCTAAGTATGAAGTTCACTATTTTATTATAAAACTGGGGAGGTTAGAAGGGAGAATAAATGAAGTTTCAGGGCCACGTTCATTTTAATTTCATAAAACAGAAAGTAAGGTCACTTTTGAGAAGAAGGATGTTGAAGTTACAAGAATTTGTTTACTTGTTTTTATGGAAGTGTGGCTGACAGGTGATGTTACCTTACTTTCAGGTGTACAACACAGTGATTTGACAAGTCTGTACATTTTTCTATGCTCAACACAAGGGTAGCTACCATCTGTCCTCATTCACTTACGATACTGTTCACCATATTCCCAATGCTGTACCCTTTGTCCCTGTGACTTATTCATTCCACAACTGCAGACCTGTATCTCCCACTTCCCTTCACCCATTTTGATCAAGCCTTAACCCAGCCCCTCTAGCAACCATGTGTTTAGTCTCTGTATTTATGCATCTGTTTCTACTTATTTGTTTTTTGTTTATTCATGTGTTTTCTTTTTGGATTCCACATATCCCATTCCATTTCATGAGTGAAATCATATGATTTGTGTCCTTTCTCTGTCTGACTTATTTCACTCAGCATCATACTGTCTAGGTCCATCCATGACATCACAAATGGCAAGAGTTTGAGGTCACAACTTAAGGAAAATAGAAAAGGATGATGAGTCAGTGTCTGTGATAGCATTTTTCCAGCACCTTTGTAGTTCCAGTAACTGTCCTGTCTGCTGTACTTGGTCCATATTATTCCCACTGGAAGGCCCAGCTATTCTATCACAAAAGTGCCCCCTTGGCTACAGCTGATTGGCCCAGATCTGGGCACCAGGCTCAAGTATAACCAATCAGAGCATGCACCTAGAATTTTCTGCAACTGGGCCATGAAAGTCAGTGTCTTTCTAGTAATCTAGGTTTTACGAAAGAAACCAGAATGTCATGTCCTACCGGCCTTTTACTGTGCTTCCCATGTTTCCTGCCATGCAGAGGAGGTGTGGTCTGTGCCAAGAAAAATTTTAATGGATTCATAAATAAGATAATAAACACGCAATGGAGAAAGATAGAATGTAATCCCCTGATTCCAGGTGTTACCAAGGACTGTCCTATTCCCCTCTTACTCTCTAAGACATCCCAGAAAGATTTTAACAAATTCCCCCAATTGCTTCAGCTAGTTCAAGCTGTTTTCCTGACACTTGCAATAACAAGGTTGCAGTAAAAATTGTTTCAGGGGAGAAGTAGCAGTAGAGCTGACTAGGGAGACATCTAAACATTACCAGACAGTGTCAAGTCACAGGACCCAAAAGAAGCTAGGTAAGATAAATGGTAACAATGTTCATTTGCTTGATGTGCAAGTTTCTGCAGAAGCATCGTGTAGCCCAGGGCTAGATGAGGAGAAGGTAGACTGCTGAATTGATTAAAGTTTGTGATTTTAATTGTAACGGAACTCATTGGAAGGGCAACATGACACAAGGTTAGTGATATTGACAAACATGATTAAAGCTCAGGGTAAAGTGTCTCTCGAAGGGAATGATGAAATCCATTAGTGATATCTGCCCTGACCAAAGGAATAGGAAGTACAAGCATGATTTTTAATACATTCCCTTTCTCCTCTTCAGGATCTAAATTTATACTCCATGACACTTCCAGTAAAACCAAATTAATGTAGCTGCCCAAGTCAAGATTACAGTTAAGAAACTGATCCAAAATCACTGAGCAAAACTAAGAGTTTTGTCATTTATTTTGTTTGTTTGTTTACAAAAAAAGCAGGTATCTAGGAGACAAAACCAGGTGATATATCCTGGAGATAAGATACTGTAAGAAATAGTCACACAAAGAAATGAAAAGCTGCCCTTACGTCATAGGAATTAAAAAATAGGTTAAAAAGAGAATTATGTATGTACTGTGTACAACTTACATATTATAAAAAGAAAAATAGTAACTGAAAATACCAAAGTTCTGTAGTTTCCATTTCTATGTTTCCTGTTCTGTTCCACTTTGAAGTGGAATCAATTACTGTTGGTGTCCACTTGAATCCTCTCACACTTACCATTTCAGTACCTGCTGTCTGTACTTCCTGCTGCCTACACCTACGTTTTGTTGCCTATGTATTTTATCTGGCTACCAAAGCCACTGTGGCCCAAGAATTCACACCCCCAGAAGCATCCCTCAACCAGTGTCAGAAGGGAGTTTGGTGTGGAAATATTCCAGCTTGCTCTCCCCACCTGGTGGTAACTCTAAAATACACCCAGATTTTCTCATTAAAGCAAAATGTGGTTATGGCCAGTAATAACCTGCTTGCTAATGAACTTGTTATTGGCTGCCTTTCCTTCCCTCTTTCACATTCCTTCTCTCTACTGACATTTCCTGAAATGTTCTCTCAAATAAGTAACTTGAACTTGAATACTTGTTTCAGGATTTGCTTCTGGGGTTATGCAAACTACCAACAAATTCAGGATAGAGTCAGAAGAATAGTGTTGAATCATCATTCTGGGACTTCTTTTCTGAGAGTTCAAGATTTGAAGAGTTTTATTCTCTGGGCTAAGAGAAGTTTCCTCTCTTTGATTTTAGGTAGTTGAAAGGTATGTAAGATCTTTGCAATATTAAGACTTATACAAAATTGAACAGGTTATGAGAACAGGGTTAATATTTTATTAAGTAAATTTTTTAAATCTATAAATGCAGGTTCCTAATCATTACAGTGAAACTACCTGTATGTTAATTGAAAAGTTGTTTTGGTAGGTTGTGCCTAAAACATTGTATAAGAGCTATAAACAATATACAATATCATAACTTTGGATTATACACTTAACCCTTGAACATGGGCTTGAAATTCATGGGTCCACTTATACACCCATTTTTTCTAATTAAAACAGTATAATATAGGTAATGTACTTTTTCTTGTGATTTTCTTAACGACGTTTTCTTTTCTCTAGCTTACTTTAAAAATATAGCATATAATACATAGAACATTAAAAACACGTATTAGGGACACGTGGGTGGCTCAGTCAGTTAAGCATCTGCCTTCAACTCAGGTCATGAACCTCGTGTTCTGGGATGGAACCCTGCGTTAGGCTTTCTGCTCTGCGGGGAATCTGCTTCTCCCTCTACCTCTGTACCTCCAGGCCGCTCATTCTCTCTCACTCTCTCAAATAAATAAATAAAATATTTGAAAAATATATATGATATATATATATAATATATATAGTATATTATGTAAAAATGTGTTAATTGACTATAATATAATCAGTAAGTCTTTCAGTTAATGGCAAACTATTAGTTAAGGTTTTTGAAAAGTCAAAAATTATACCCAATTTTCAACTTGGTAGAGGTTGGCATCCCTAACCCCCCACATTGTTCAGGTGTTGACTGTATTAACTTGTAACAATTCAGGAGGTAGCTAAGAAAGAGTACTAATGTAACTCACCTCTCACAGCTGAATGGTTTCATACAACTAAAATTTAATTTCACACTCCTAGTATCCAGTGCAAGTGTTCCAAGTCCAGGCTAGCAGGACAGCCCTTCCCACCCAGTCAGCCAGAAACTTCTGTTCTACTTAACATCTATTTAGGTTATTCCAGGGACCTTCCCCAATCCAGCCAGCAGGAAATGGAACAGGGCAGAAGGAGTGAATCAAGTTATGGAGCAGGCCTAGAGAAATAGCTTATTTCTCTCCTTCCTTTGACTATATCTCAGTCGTATGATTGCAAGAGGGGGAAGCAAAGAAGCATTCCTACTGGGAAAATGGGCACATACTTCCCAGTGACAGCTCTGCATTTGGAAGAGAGAGTACTCACTTTGGCAAATAGCCATCTCTTCCATAACAAATACTTCTTTTCCTTATGCAAAATAAATATGCTAAATAAATTAATAATATAAACAAATGACAACTGAATGTTAAGTCAAAGCATTTTCAAGAATTAGGGGAAATGTATGAATATATCAAATATTCATATTCTTGTTAAAATAAATCTTAACTAGTTATTAAAATTTCTCTCCTTAAAATTTATGCCAAAAGTTTACCTAAGTATCCAAAACGATAAAAATATTTTCTAAATTCTCAAAAAGAAGAAGCTTATTTAAGAGTTCAAACTCTGTAATGGAAAGTGCTAATATTTCAATCACTTTAAAAAAATAATCCATACTTGAAACATTTCATTTGTTTATATACGTCTTCTCCTATACCACTTACTTAACTCTCAGGTAACTATGTACAGTGAAATCTAAGAAATTCTTACATCATTTTTGTCACATATTTGTATATTCTTCCTTTGGAAATATTAGAAGCATTTCAGAGCTGCCCCCCTATTTCTCTGAATACGCTGAGTGCAATAAGTCAAGCAGAGAGAGTCAATTATCATATGGCTTGGCTTATTTGTGGAGCATAAGGAATAACATGGAGGGCATGGGGAGATGGAGAGGAGAAGGGAGTTGGGAGAAATTGGAGAGGGAGATGAACTATGAGAAACTGTGGACTCTGAGAAACTGAGGGTTTTGGAGGGGAGGGGAGTGGGAGGTTGTGTGAGCCTGGTGGTGGGTATCATGGAAGGCACGTATTGCATGGAGCACTGGGTGTGGTGCATAAACAATGAATTCTGAAACACTGAAAAGAAATTAAAAAAATAAATAAAAATTAAAAAAACAAAAACAAAAGCAAAAAAAAAACACAAAAAACCTGTATTTTCACTGACCCAAGGAAATAAATGCAAGGAGGCAGAGATTATAGACAATTTAAAGATCAAAATTTAGAGTCAGAGAAGTATACAGTCACACTACCAGAAGTTGGAATAAATGGTATACAAAACCAAGATTTCTGTTATGAAGTTTGCTATTTCCTGGCCTCTTAATTATTTATCTAGTAACAAGCATTTGCATTAACACATTCATTACAATTATCCACATGTGGTCTGTTAAAGGAGAAAACTATGTACAAAATATATTATTCTTATTTCTTTAATAAAAGCCAATATTTATGCTGTGAGCTAATTCAGAAACTTTATAAAGTTTCTGAATTTTATAAAGTGGAGTCAAGCTGCATACCTAGGTGATGCTAAGACATTATGTCGTATAGATTTTAAGGAAAGAAAACAGCTGTAACACTATATTCCTGACATTTATGATGCTTGTTAACTCTTAAAATTTCTCTATTGACTTGTGATCACTAACATTGATTAAGTTGATTTAAGTGCTTTTTATTCTGTCTGATACTATTATTATCCCAAATTTATAGGTGAGAAAGCTGAGCTTTAAAAAGTTAAACCTCTTGCCCAAGGTCACACCAATGGGAAACAAGAGAGTTGAGATATGAACCTAAGTCTACTTGACTGGCTTCTGTGCTCTTACCTGTGTTGCCCCGTGATCTTCACCAAAAGTACATCACTATCTCTTACTCAGCGATAAGTACAGGTTTAAAAACAAAGAACCAATTTAATGAAAATGAGCCCAGACTAACGGGGGGGGGGGGGGGATGGTTGAAGATAATAAAAGGAAATTAGGCACTTCCATATTAGTAATCCTACTTCATTGTTAACATGACAACTCTTGAAGATGAATAACATTTTCCCTTTTAAGTGAGATAGCTAAGACCTAAACAAGTTGGATGGTGTGTCCAGCAATATCACACAGCAAGAAAGATGCAGAGCCAAGCCTCAGACCCAGGCCTTTTGACTTTCTATCACTACACCTTCTGCTGCCCTACAGAACCTCTTAGAAACACATGGTCTTCTCGTTGAGTATTTTCTTTCACTTAGCACATAAATTTACCTATACTTCAAGTCTTGCAATATATTAAATATGGTTTTTTCATTTCCTTCTGAAACAGATCCACCAATCAATGTAGTATTACTTTGCAAGCAGTGAATGGAGATATTAGTCAAAATCCAAGTCTGTGTCTCTGGAGGGATGGCTTCTATCAGTATGATCCAGAAAAAAAAAAAATGGGGAAGGAAACATATACAACTCTGGAAGTTCATTTCTCTTGCTCTGTTCTATAATAGAAATTGGCAGCCTGTTTTAAAAGGACAAGAGTAAGAATATGAAAAATAAAACCTTGAACAGGAAGTAAATACAGTGATTGCAAAAACAGTAATAAGGTTGGAGTTATGTAACTGGCACTAAAAGTGATTATATGTACACATGCTTCAAGAGAAAACATGTATTCAGAATGTAATATGGTTGGATTATGAGGAAACCAAGCATTCTAATAGTGTGAAAGTCTGAGGAAAGAGTAGGGATATAGTATGAATTGCCCAAGAACAACAAGAAAAATATCAAGAAATACAATATCTGGGATGAGAAAATGAATGGAGGAGAAGTAGGAGAATTTTCAGAAGATGTAGCACCCCAAATAGCAGGAAACTGACAAAATGAAAACACTTTTTTAACTGCTTGGGACAGCTTAAAAGCTAAGAGCAAACATGATCATTACAAAGAACTTAAGTAGATTTAATTTTTACAAGAATTATGAAAAATCACAATACAGGAAATAACACCAAAAAAGAGTGAATGAGATAGAAGGGTAATTTTTAGAGACTTTTACTCTGATACTCCAATTTGATATTAGACATTAAAAAAAAACAACATTTTTATAGAGAAGTATTGTTTAAAAGGCATAACTCTACAATACAAACACATTTTTATCTTCAACGCTATTTCATTGTTTAACGTGATACCCAAATATAGAGTAAAGAACTCCAATTTTGACAAAAGACAGAAAAGTCAGATAACAAGAATGAAGACTCCCTTTTTAAGGCTGCATGCAGCATTTCCTATCAATGTGCAAACATAAAACTTGTAAAAATGTATCTCAGGTAAAACTTGCTTTGTCATTTTTCCAGACAATTGGGCAACAGAACTGTCATTTGATCTGTGCTTAAGTTCTTGAGAGAACCAGAAACATAATGGACTCCAAAACACCTTAAATTGCTGGCATCGTGAACACTTCCTGCCTAATTCTGTTGGACAACAGAGACAAAGTAAGCCCTGTAATTACATCCCAGCCTGATCTATGCTTGCAGTCATGTAATTAATACTTCCTCTGTAAAGCAATGGAATAATTTAAAGAGCAGATATTTTTCAACCATGGTCTGAAAAAAAAAAAAAAAACAACCTCTAAGAGAATACATGTGCATTTTAGCTATGTACAGACCCTTCTGGGATTCCATTTGCTAAGAGAAATTGTAACTAGATTCTCAGAGCTTTCATTGTACCAAGAGATGGAAATGATACTTCCTTCCTGCTAACAGCTATAGCGGGGGTAGAAGAAAGGGTGACTGGAGCCTATATTTATTCCATGAGGGTTTATGAAAATGGTAAACATAATCTCAGTTCCTGGCTACCTGAGCCACCTCGTGTGGTGCCAACCACATTTGTGGAGCCTCGGCCAGAAAATCACGGCAGAAATCTGGCTCCAGAGGTTAGACTTTAACTTACAGGGTGGAAATAAGACACGACTCTCCAACAAATCTATACTGACTTCCCAAATCCATTCATGGTCTCCAATGTCCATTTGTATAGAGGCATTCACAATCATGAATGTAGATCCCACAAATTCAGAGACACATATACAAAACTAGAGGACAGAGGAAGTTCAAAATGGTAGAATTCCAGATTTGGGGTCACCTCCACACAGTAGAAACAATGGCAAAAACAAATTTCTTGCTTATTTGACTGGATTACCCTATAACTCACATAAAGATAATCTGTTTTGTTCCAGCAGAAAAATATAGTTCTCAACTATATTTTCATTTCCAGAGCAACTTGACTTAAAGCATCTTTACTCTCGTGGCTTGATTGGTTCCATTTTATATTCAGAAACTCAACTGATTGGCTCATAAATTATAGAGGCTCTTAATTCTAATTTAAGAATTATGCCAAGAAAAGCATGAAATTTTAAAGATAATATATGACTCTGCATGAATATTTAAAGGCAATAAGCCAGATTTACATTCTGTGAAACACAAAATAAAAATCTTAACAAAAGAACAAAATGATTGATAGAATACATCAAAACACACCACCTTTTTGGCACAGTGATTCTGAGCTCACATACAAATACTCCCCTGTTCTGAAGGCAAGCTCACAGAAGAGGGAGTCCCTCTCCATTGGAGATCACTTTATTTTTCCATTAGAAAAGAGCAAATGGGATTTTTAATATACTTTTGGCTTAGAAACTCTGAAATTTAATACATGTTCCAATTTGCAAAAACTGGAAACACAAAATAGGCCAATGGCCCAAGTCCAAGCAGACTCAGTTTTCTAAAGTCAAAAACTAAAGCACAGAAGTGGTAAGAAAACTCTCACTAAAATTACCAAGAGTAATGAATATTTTAATTGAACATTTTATTCATTGAAATCATTTTTCACTTACCAGTCTCATCTCACAGACAGAATCCATTTAAAATTATCAAAACTATTTTTTGGAAATTTGTTAGACTACTAAATAAAGAAGTCAGTAACAACATCATTCACTCATTTGATATTTTCTGGGTGAACACAAGCTATGTACAAAACCCTGTACTACAAACCATGGTCAGATACAACTTAGGAAATAATAACTGTAGGTTAAAAATGGGGATGTTTGCCCAGAGATTATTTTGAGGACTCAAAGGTTTAGTTCTTCATCTGAAAGCAAAAACATTCTTCTCAAGTATACAAGCAAATGCTCTCCAATTAGAGAAAGAGAAATGTGAGTATTTCAGTCAGGTCACAGCAAAGGACAGCACCATGCACTCTAGTTGCACAGAGAGAAGAAAGCTGTTAATATAGCCTGACTTGAATACTGTTAGTAGCCTCTGCAGACAACCTTACCAAGAGAGGAGTTTCACTCTGAAGGGCAGTGGCAGGGTGGTAAGGTTCTCTGCCAATGCCTCTTGCTTCGCACTTCCCGTTTGGATAAGTCAAACCACAGAATGACCACATTCGTAGACTTGTGTAGTCTCATCACAATTAATATTTCCTCTTTTTTTTTTTTTTTTTTTTTTAAAGATTTTATTAATTTATTTGACAGAGAGAAAGATCACAAGTAGGCAGAGAGTCAGGCAGAGAGAGAGGAGGAAGCAGGCTCCCGCTGAGCAAAGAGCCTGATGTGGGGCTCGATCCCAGGACACTGAGATCATGACCTGAGCCGAAGGCAGCGGCTTAATCCACTGAGCCACCCAGGCGCCCCTATTTCCTCTTTTCTAATGTCTACACCACTGTTCTTTTATTTACCGTTCTAGTTCTTGAAACTATCTTTTTCCATCTCTTCTCTAGCGTATTGTTACAGTTCACTCTTTAAATACTGAGATCCCCCCACCTAAGAATCCCATCATCTAACCCTCAATCTCTCCTCTGAGTTCCAGATCCAGGTAGCTAACTCTTGACCGGACAGCTCCTTTGGGATGTCCCTTGAGTATCAAAAGTTAAACACAACAAAAACTGAAGTCGTCATCTGTAGCTTCAAAACCTGCCTGCCTTATGATTTTACTGACTGCTTTTGTCAATAATACGACCAATTCAGAAACACAAACCTAAAATCTGAGAGAGAGACTGACTTCTTCCTTTCCTTCATATCCCAAAGAGAGACCAGCTACTGTTGATGATAACTCCTCATTTATCCCTGGCAGGCTTGGTTTAAACTTTCATTATTGTTTTTCATGTACTTATTGAAACAGAAAGATACTATGCCAACTAAACAATGAAGGAGGCTTGAAAAAGTGTCTATACTGGAAAAAAGACAAGCAAATGCAGAATCATATATTAACCTTGCTTTTATGTGGTATCTCTCAAACTCTCCATAGCTTTCTACTCTATCTATCCTTGGTAGGGTCAAAATCTTCTCATCAAGACACTCTTCAACTAATTGAAAACCCTCCACTCATTCCTTATCACCTATAATCCAGTAATAGATTCCTGAAAAGGATTTCAATGAATTTAAATTCCCAAAAATGAATGTAATTTTTCTAAGAAAATTAAGGGACAAATGAATTGCAGTCCTTTTGAGACTTAAGCTCTGAAGACAGAAAAGCAAGGATGTCAAAGCTGCGTAGGAATCAAAATCAGAAAATGAAGAGAATGGAGTGTATCATCACCCAGAAGCCATGAACGTAGGTGAAAAGAAAAGAGAGGAGGAATCAGAGCAAAAATGGGCAAGCAAATCAGTAAAGCAGAGCTCTGGCAGTCAGAGCCTTATACCTACAGCATTTGATAAAGAATTAAGTCAAGGAAACTCAGAAATGATTATTAGGGGCTGGAGTGACATCATCAGCAGCTCCTAAAGGAGGTTCCTTCGGGGCACCAGACACATGCTCGATATGTGTGTTCCTTAGCCTGTCCATAAGAGGCAGAGCTCTTCCTTGGTTTGTACTTTCACAAAACATGTTGCATAGCCATTGTCCTAAAACCTGTCTTGAACTGTAGAATTATAAACGTGGATTGCTGAGCTATCCAAAAGGCTGTATTTCCTGGTTTTCTGGATGATGGCTAAAGCCAAAAAAAATAGTGATGGTCTCCAAAAGGGCAGACACAGGTCTTGCATTTAAGCATCCTTAAGCCCTCCTAGTAAATATCCATACTTTCCGTATGTCATCCAGTATTACAATGATGTATTTTATTTACTCCTTCATTAAACAGAAATCATGTTATGTCAGGGACTGTCTCTATATCAACACAGAACTGAAAACAAGGGTTTTTTAATAACGTAGGCCCTTAAAAAGGATAGTAAAGTGACAGGAGTTCGGAGTTGAACTAAAGAGCTCACTTTACAGACAGCAGGGAACTGAATATATATATGGGAATGGGCAAAAGTTATTTTTGACAACGTGGTGATTATATTAAGGAAAGGAAGAGTGAATTGGGGGAAATCAGATGGGGAGACGAAGCATGAGAGACTGTGGACTCTCAGAAAGGAACTGAGGGTTTTGGAGGGAAGGGAGGTTGGGGGTTGGATGAACCTGGTGATGGGTATTAAGGAGGGCACGTATTGCATGGAGCACTGGGTGTGGTGCATAAACAATGAATCTTAGGACGCTAAAAAGATAAAATTAAATAATTTTTAAAAAGACAGTCAAAATCACTGGGATTATTTAGGTCTGCATGAGGTAAATCAAGTAAGCAAACTTGTTTCATCAACTGCCTTTCTAATTCATTAAAGAAAGCCTAAATTTTGAATCCTAAAAGACGTGTAAATACCTCTTAATAGCTTCAACAGTTTCCCTTTTGCTATTTGCCGTTTTTGAAAGTTAACCATAATTAATGTTAAGTAGTTTTATGAAGATCTCTTGCATTTGGACACGGGCCACATTTGAAGTTTGCCTTTCTTCAAATGGATGTCTCTCTAAATGAGACCTGTAAAGTAAGACATGATTTGCATTGATTAGAAATATTTTGGTGGTAATGACAGATACTCAGTAAGAACAAACTTGAAAGGATACTTTTTCTTGGAAAGATATTGGAGTATCTTGCAGAACAACTAAGGCAAAGGAGAGAACTGAGAATTCAAATAATTCAAGTGCCATCAGAACTATCCATCTCTTCTCTGTCACTCCATGGGTCACCTTCATCTCTTTCTGTCCCTTCACATCCTCCCTTTTCTTCCTCTCCTCTCATTCCGTCTCTTATTCTTTCTACTGTCCTTCTCCCAGGTTCCACCCCCACAGAGAACCCCCCCTTGCCCTTCTAGCCAATGAAACATGACATGTGTCAATTTCCAACTGCTACTTCCTTTCCATATTTCTTTCTTTCCATATTCCGTATTTAATTTCCATACTAAAACTGTAGCCACAATAAATGCCCATGGCAACAAGATCATACTAGACAAAGGGTGCGGCGGCCGGCTGAGGCCTTACACCCATAACTACACCAGTCAATTTGAGGCCAGGAGAACGAGGCGCTGTAATTGCCCCAGTTTTAAATTAATCAACTATTCCATAGTAAAATGGAATCTCTAGGACAATGAAGTGGCCATAAGGCACGGTTTCCAGCTGAAAAGGAATTTTTTTAAAGAATTAAATGTGACACCCACAGATTCAGCTGTTATATAAATTGGTATTCAGTAACTTAAGCATAAATTTCAACAGTCTCTTGTGTAAATAAAGTCCAGGCTGCTTAACAGACCTTATGCCCAGCTTTATTTCCATTGTTATTTGTTTAATGTTCCCAGTGCTGTAATAAAACATTAAACAGTGGTATTTAACTTCTTTGTGTGAAGTAATTTTTTGTCTAAATGTTTTTAATAAGAAGTGGTTTTCTTTAAAGTAAATGGGATGTTCACACCACTAAATTTAAATTGACTTTTATGAGTGAGAATGATTTTCTCAACTTATTGTTGAGAACAGTGCTTTAAATAAGTGATAATATAGTAGCTATGTATTTAATATGATAATGGCCTTATTTAAGAATTTTTTAAAAATACAATCATGTTAAAATCCCATCCAAATTCTATAGAATTGGTACTAACCATTTCATAAGAATTTTAAAGATTTTTATTTATTTATTTGACAGATGGAGATCACAAGTAGGCAGAGAAACAGGCAGAGAGAGAGGAGGAAGCAGGCTCCCTGCTGAGCAGAGAGCCTGATTCGGGGCTCAATCCCAGGACCCTGGGATCATGACCTGAGCCGAAGGCAGAGACTTCAACCCACTGAACCACCCAGGTGAACCACGAATTTTAAATGACATCTACTGGAATAAGATTTTTTAAGTCCATAAAAAGAATATGTTACATTTCCCTGTCATATAAATGTGGATCTTAGAATGATTTTTATGATCTCAAAATATTTAAAAATTAAGTAGATGAAAATATTAAGTAAATGACTACCATGAAGATAGGGGTTTTTTAATCAGAAATCAAATTTTGAGTTTAAGTAACATTTTCTACTTTGTCCATAAAACTCGCATTCAAAAATTATAGGGCTTTCAATCTTTTTCCTTAATTGTCTTCAATAAGGGAGAGGGAAGTATTTGGCTAGGCTCCATGATCCCCTACATGTACTTGTGAAAAAAAGCTGTGAAATCCTATGAATCTACATCAGAAGAAAACACCCTTCTACCACAGACTCCATCCCAACTGGTCTTCCTAAAAAGAAAATAGGAGACAAAGAATGGGCCAGTAATTTCCTGTCTAGTCTGTCCTTCACTGTCTTTCAGACAGAACCCAGTTCAAGGGCTATTTGTTGATGACACCTGACATAATATACTGAGTAAAGACCTCTATGTGAGTTGCTACCACACCCGCTACAGGCTGTTTGGACCCCTTTGCTTAACAGACGTGGAAACACTGGTGAAGAAAAGGGTCTTTCCAGAAACTATAGACTCAAAGAGTTTTAACCTCTCAATCTTCTTTATCAAACTCTATCGGGAACAGGAACTAAGGAGACGTGGAAAAGAATGTGCGAAGAAAAGTCTCATCACCATCATCAAAGCTAGGTCAGGGGTTATTATTAAAATACCTGGGGGGTGCCTGGGTGGCTCAGTCAGTTAAGGGTCGGAGTCTGGGTTTGGTGATTCAGGTCATGATCTCATGGGTTGTGGGACAGAGCCCCACCCTGGACTCCACGCCCAGCACTCAGCAGGGAGGCTGCTTCAGATTCTCTTTCCCTCTGCTCCTTCCCTTGCTCACACACACACTCTCTCTCTTTCTCACAAATACATAAATAAATCTTAAAAATAAAATAAAATACCAGATGGGCGCTTGGGTGGCTCAGTAGGTTATGCATCTGCCTTCAGCTCAGGTCATGATTTCAGGGTCCTGGGATCAAGTCCCACATTGGGCTCTCTTCTTGGCAGGGAGCCTGCTTCTTTCTCTCTCTCTCTCTCTCTCTGCCTGCCTCTCTGCCAACTTGTGATCTCTGTCTGTCAAATAAATACATAAATAAAATCTTTAAAAAATAATAAAATAAAATACCAGAGATAGAGAGAGAAAAGATGATAAATAAATAGATAATTGAATCCATTCTCCCTGCCACCCCACACACAAAAAAAAAAAAAAAAAAAAAAAAAAAATCAAGGAGAATATGCAAAGAAAGGAGGAGGCAGAGTAAAGATTAAAGAAAACTAATATAAGTCATAAACCAGTGCATGGCATATCTATCCAGGTCACATAAGAAAAATAGAACTAAATGGTGTATAAGTTAGCTTGTTAGTAGTGAAGCATAAAAAAGTATTGGCTTTTTCAAATAAATTATTTCTATCTTTTGTGGGTTTTTTTCTGACATTCCTTTACTTTTAAAAAAAATTGCTCTCAGTTTAGTTTCTAGTATCCAATGAACCCTCTTTAGCTAGATCAACTTATAAAGTTTAATCCATTATCTTGTCAGTCATAGTCTCTGTCATTGTAATGCACATAAGACTGTGGAATAAAAAGAGACTAAAATGAGTTAAGTTTAACATGTGAACATGAATTATCATTTTCTTTTTTCAAGTAAAATCTTGATGAGTAACTCACTGTCAAAACAATGCACTGAGACATGAGGAAAACTGTCAAATTAAAAGCAAATTAGTATAATAAATGGAGAAAAATAGACTATGACGTGAATAATTCTGGGGAGAATAAAAAGCAATGAGGATAAGTTTCAATATAGCATCCACTTAATTTTAACAGCAGAAAGAAAAACAGATCAGGACATGTGTATGGGAATAAGGAGAGTCCTTTTAAAGCCTTCATAATAGCTCTCATGAGAAATAGTTTTAAATTTATATATATGAGAAAAGCGGGTATTGACCATCCTCTAAGGAACAAAATCCTCATCCACAAAAATAAATTATTTTTACCAGATGATTAAGTCTTGCTATTAGCACAAAAGACTATTTTCTAAATCGATTTGTGCTAATCTATTTGCCACATATGATTGCAGATTTGGACCTAAGAAAGTATTTTTCATTGGCAAATTAAGAGTGTGGTTAAGTGTTCACTGCTTTTGAATTTTAAAATATTTCTCCCTGTTAATACGTTTTGGCCCCCTTTAATAGAAAAACTGGTTATATTTAAGGCCTGGAATAATAATAAAGGAATAGAAAGAAATAGGAGAACTAAATTTTTTTTAACTTTTTTTTAAATTTTTTTACATTTTTTAAAAAAAATTATTTGATAAGTATGTTCTTGAGATTTATAAATTGTTATTGTTTAAAAGAAATAGAAATAACTAAGTGATGAGTTTCCCTGTACCGTCAAGCTCTGAGTGTACATGACGGTAAACATCTCCAGTAAAAAGACAATTGGGGGTGAGTTTTACAGGTGAGTCTGGACGGAGGGAGCAATGAAAATTCCTCAATAAGCACAAGGATCTCAGTTAAGCCTCAAAAAACTGTTAATTTTATTCAATAGTTCAGCTTGAACAGTGTGAACGTGTAAGTTGATAGAAGATACACTTGAAATCAGTGAACACATAGCTATGAACAAAAATATAGTGAGAAACCCCCTGTGCATCAGAGACCATGTAGAATATGCTCAATAATGGAAAGAGGGGGGGAATACAACGAAGAGGGACAATGTAACCCAGGAAATGCAAGGAGAAGCCCTAACGTCCAGATGCTCCGTCATGGCCCTGCAGGCCTGGGAGCCGTGGAGCCTGAGCAGGGAAGGACATTCCAGGGACCCCACCAGCCTCATGAAGCTGCTCCCTCTCCAGGGACTGAGGGGTCAAGATCATAGATAGAAGACAAGTGCGGAGCTTGCATTCAAGAAATAGCGCAGCCCTGCATGGCTGCCAATGCCTGGAGACAACAAGAAACATTCAGAACAAAAATACCAGCCTTTTAAAAAATGCATTTGTCTCAGAATGTCATGGAAGAAACAACAGAGTGTAAGTCGTAGCAGAAGTTCTCAACACTTTTATCAAGTGCATACACACTCCAACACGTCATCTTGGATGCAAACATCTACACTCAAGGATCCAATCATCAACCACGTTTTCAAGAGCTTTAAGTCTTCCCCACTATTTTGTTTGGTTTCATTTTGTTTTGATTCAGCAGACTCGTTTCCCTCCCCAAAACAGAGTGGAATCCAAAAAAGCAGTTTGCCACCATCACCCCCAGTAATGTCGCAGTCTTACATCCCTGGGGTAGTACCCGCTTCTTTGCACCAGCAGACAAATGCTCAACATAAGATGCTCAATCAAATGAGTCACTCTGTTTGTAAAAGTCAAAAGCATATACATGCAATACTACATCTCGATTATCCATCCTGGGCTGAATTTTATTTCATTTCTATAGATGAGAGACTCACAAAATCCTTTTCAATAACTACTTCCTGAGGAAACCAGCCTTGCATATCCATGATTTAAGTGCTTAGTCAAATCATTTCCTCTAACTAATATGAAGAGCGCTGAAGGCAATGCAACCCAGCTCAGCAATTCTACCTTTCATAGGAGTCAACATTCTGAATGTATTTGTGACATTAGGAAAGGAAATAGAGACTATCAATCGGACTTTCAGATCCTGCTTTAATCAGAACACATTCAGGAAACAGTCTCAAAAGCCAGAACTTTCAATGCCCCTGTTGAAGAAGGTTTTTTTGTTGTTGTTTTGTTTTGTTTTGTTTTGTTTTCTTAAACTGATTTGCAGCCCACAGAGGAAGAACAAATACTGGGTATGCTTTCTATTTAATTTGGTATAAGTTCATAAAACAAATTGCCCAGATAATTGGACATGTCTTCAATTCTACACTACATTTTCCATAGATGTAAACCAGATTTATAACTTAGAAGTGCAGCAATAAATGAGCATAGCTTGTAATAGACTTGTGCCAAGCCTTATGTCAAAGTGAAATAAAAAATGAGACTGACCACTTTGAGTAATCAAATCTGTCAGCTCAGTTAACTCCCTCTAAAGTATTGATGGGAAATTCTAAAGCCTGAAAAGAAAAAGTTTAATTATTTCTATAAGTACAAACATACACAAGCAAGAAACAGCTATTTTAAATAAATTCCCTAAAAATAAACTTATCATTCCTAAATCCTATAAATGATTTTTTTCCTGTTACTCCTATTTTTCTTCCTTTGGAGAAATTAAAACCTTCTCACACATGGAAACTACTATCTTGAGCTAAATTCCCACTTCCCTCTGAGGAATTTTTCCACTCCCACTTAAATCAGAGTTGGCAATTACGCTTTTCCAGACTGGACCGTCTGGTCACCATTTGTCTGGTCCCTGTTCCAAAAAGAAGAAAAAAAAAAGAAAGAAAGAAACAGAGATCAACAAAATTATGTTGGGAAATATAAGGTGGTTTTAGACACATCTGTTCATCCTGTGATAACTAAATAAATCCCGTTATTATAAAGCAAGGCTCAAACCTAAAAGGGTCCCCTAATTGAATTCTTCCTCTTCATGGTTATGAAAAGGGAAGGACATTAATGGTAATAAAATGGGGAAAGCAGAATTTCCATCTGCAAAGACTTTCCTAAATTTATATACTTCTTCAGGCTATTTGCCAAAGGCAATGTTCCAAAGAAAGTAGGTTTAAATAATACCCAAATTCCAGGAATGGGAAAGATAGATGTATGAATACGTAGAGATCCATTGAGATTAGTAGCACATTTCCAGGGTTTGGTTTGGTTTTTTAGAAAGAAAAGCTTCTGTGTTTTCAAAGAATAAACTATTTTTTTCTAAAATCTCTGCTTTTATTAGTATTTAAGTAAATTATTTTACTCTCCATTGTTAAAGTATCCAGTTTACTCAAAACAAATTCATTATCTTCCTTCTGCTCTGCTCTTCTCTACTTATGTGAGTAACAGAAACATCAGTCACCATTTGGCCAAACTAAAAACCAGGTAATCATTCTTGGTTTCTTCCTTCCTATGAATCTAATTAATGATAAAAACCTGGTAGCTCTAACTATCAAATATTTCTCAAGACTATTCTTTCCTCTGTTATAGTGACTGCTACTCACTTTTCTTTCTGCCTAAGTGCTCCATTCTTTCCAGTTCACTTCTCAAGGTCCTACCTGAGATCTTTCCAAAGGCAAATGAAATCACTTCTAGCTCCCTCTTAAAATCTTTGAGTGACTCCCCAGTACCTGTACTAAAGTACAAATTCCTTGGCTTAGCACACATAAATCCCTGCAAACACCTTTCTGTCAACTCACCACCTACCACTTCCTGAAAATCTGCAGTGTTTCTGCTGCAGTTTCCAAGACAATCCAAGCCCTCTCATGATCTGTGCTGTTGCACACCTTCTTCTACCTGAAATAATACCCCAACTGGCTTATTGTTGAAACCTTAGTTATACTTAGATTGAAATCAAGCATAACTTCTGGAACCTTCTTTTGTTCTCCCCACCGCAATGCTTAAACATCCCTTCTGCATAAAAACTCATCACGTAGCAGTTCTATGATGGTAAATTCTGGTTTTCACCTTCTCCAAAGGTCTGAGCTCCTAAAAAATGAGGACCAAGTATCTTTTCCTCTTCAATGTCCCAACACCCCACCGACAATAAACACTAAGTAACTGTTTATAAGCTGAAAGAATAAAGCAATAAATGAATGACAGATATATAACTGAGCGAGGCAATGAAATCTCTGCTTCAACTCTGTTCAACATTGTGCAATTTACATCTTCGTAAGTTAAATGGAATTGGACAGTTTGACCAATTGTCAAGATATTTTGACAAATTACTGAAGTATATTGGATATCTTTTGATATCTTTTAAGTTCATGAACCAACACAATAAAATAGTTCCACTGATTTTTAACTGGCATAGATTTTTTTCCCCTTAGAATTGGTTCTGTACTGCACTGTCCCCTTAGTTTTTGTGTAATGCTTTTACTTAACTACTTTTAATTTGTTTACTTTCCCTTCTTTCTTGGCCTTAAAATTTAGGGTTGGATGTCACTTTAAGTGTATCTTTCCCTTTCTTTATAATTTATCTAATGGAATTACATGCCATTAAGCATTTAATAAATATTTTTCTACACTAATTTGAGAATGAACCTTTGGAAATAGAACCAAGAGAAAAGGAACATGAATATTCTTCATGTTGTTCTGACTTAATCTCAAAAAATCTCACCACCCTTTCCTCTCTTCCCACCAATCTTTTTATGTTATACTTCATTTTCTGTGCTCTGCAATTGGAATAATTGCTCTGCAATTTCTTTACAGATGAATATAGGTCATAAAAATATATAAACTTTGGGGGGAAAATAATTCACATAATTTTTTTAAGATTTTATTTATTTATTTGACAGAGAGAGAGAGATCATAAGTAGGTGAGGGATGGGGGAGCACACATCCTGCTGAGCAGAGAGCCCGATGCAGAACTTGATCCCAGGACCCTGAGATCATGACCTGAGCCAAAGGCAGAGGCTTAACCCACTGAGCCACCCAGGCGTCCAATTCATGTAAATTTTTTAAAGAAATTCATGTAACCTGAAGTGCTCACTAGGAAGGCTGTTTGGGAAAATGGTACTTTTTTCCTAATTTCATATATTTTTTTGCTTAATTTTTCTTTTTAAATATTTGAGGCATTATCCGGGCACTTATCGTATTAACCCGAATTAGGTGGTTGGCCCTCAGGAGAACTCTTCTACCTTCTTCAAGCTCTTTTGACATACAGTGGTCTCTTAGAAACCACTCACTGCTGTGGACTATTTTAACTCATAGAAATGATTCAGCCCTCAGAATTGCGCCTTCCAAGAACAGAGGCAGGTCTTGGATCTTAATTCACATGCTGCCTTTCTTTTCTACTAGCATATCAGTTTGAAGCTGCACCGACACAACTCGGTACAGATAACTCGCATGTTTGCCTGGGTTTCAGCATTTACTGTAATGTCTGCTTCTTTGAAATATTTATTTGTTCTTTGAAATTATTTAATTTTTCATTAAGTTCTTGAGAATGAGAAACAGTCATTTTTCTGAAGATTTTTACTCTACTTTTATTTTTTATTTTTGTGTTTCTGCTCTAGAATGAGCAGCACACTCTAACTAACGGTCCTCATAACTAGGGCACTGTTTCTGAGTTCACATTACAACTCCTAATCCACTCTTATTGATGGCAAGATTGATTTCTTCACTCTCTCACCTCACATATGAAGGTTGTTACAAAGTTGATGAGGATAATCAAGTCATACTGGAAAGAATGTTCTGGACCGTGAATATGCAGCTGCAATGAGGAGATATTTTGGCACTTCCAGCATTATAAAAGTTAGAATGATTAATAAGAAGAAGTATGGAATTGATCTACTGAGAATAGTATAATCCCTTCATGGTTATTAAGGGATGTGTGAAGCACACAGAAATAGATGTAGATTATTTGTTACTGAAGGGATTCATGATTCAATTTTATCACTTTTAGAAACTTGTGTTGGTTTTTGCATTTTATAAAACATTTAAAAGTTGTGACTTCCATGCTCAGAGCAGTGTTCTTATGTAATGCTATATTTTATGAAGCTATATCAAAAACTTATACGTTCTAAATACAGAGAAACACGCTGGTGATTGCCAAAGGGGAAAGGAGTGGGAGATGGGCAAAGTGGGTGAAGAGGAGCGGGGGGTGGGGGGTACAGGCTTCCAGATATGGAATGAAAAATGAAGTGTGTATGTGAGTGTGTGTGCAAGCACGTGCACACACGCTAAATGTCCTAAATTGTACAGCAGAACCAATGCATGCTTACCTCTGCTTTTTCATGACACGTTACTAAAATAACTCAGGATTTTAAGGCATTAAGTGAGAAATACAAATATCACGCAAGAAACAGTATTTCAATGCAGTTTTGGAAGCTAGAAGACAAACTGACCAAAAGTCACTGCATTAGCCCAGAGGAAGGGTGAATTCCAAGACATTCAGGAAGAATGTCTAGAAGCAGAAGCAGAATTATTGGTACCACAAAACTCAGAAATCCTCCAGAATTGCCACCACTGGGTATCCATGAACCTAAAGATAAAGGTAAGGTTACTATAAGAGCATTGTTGACTGTCTCCAAGCGGGGAACCTAATCCCTGACTGCATCACAGGGAGATAGGCGACTTCCTCTTCTGGGGAAGGCTGGGGTTTACTTCCTGTGGAAGAGGAGGCAGAGGGGATGCTGTGGAAGATAGCACAGGGCCCAGCGAGGGCATTTCTAACTTCGTGGACTACGCACAGAACCCTTGAGGTCTCTCTCTCCCCTCACTGAGCTCTATGAACACTAGCAGCCAGTACTAGACTCTTCTGCTGTGAGGCTGGATAATTCTTCTCTGGGGAATTGAACCAGACTGAGAGAAAAGACCTGAAAAACATTAACAGGCAGGAGTTCACTGACCAAACAGCAGGGCCAGATCACCCACCAAGGAGGTGCACCAGTTGACAAGCCCATAAGTATCTAATTAGATGTTTAGTGAGTCATTCTTACATATTATGAGCAGCCAAGTATCCCCAGGCATCTGAGGAAAGCCTCTAAGGTGAAAGACGGAGCCCAAACAAACAGAAGTAACAAATGTGGAGAAAATAAAAAGATGGAAGCAGTAGGAAACTTTAAGTGTCTGTATGCATTTAACATCTACCTCCCAGAGCTAGGAAATTTTATTTACTTGGGAAAAAAAAAAAGACTATGATATTAATATATATATATATATCTGGACAAGTAAAAGAAAATTTTGGAGATTAAAAAGAAGATAGTGGTAAAAAAAAAAAGAAGAAGATAGTGGAAATGATTTTTAAAAATCAACTAGAAAATGTTGAGTTTTAACTTAAAGAAAACTCTAACATATAATAAAAATCCTAAATGTAGAAAATTGAATAGGAAGTAAAATATATAGCACCAATCTAAGAAGTACATTATCTGAATAATGGGATAACCAGAGAAACCAGAAGAATTTATGGTAAGGAAATTATCAAGGAGATATTTTAACAAAGGTTCTGAAACTGAAGTTCAAAATGAAAAGTCCACAGATGCCTAACATGAAGTGGGGTTGGGGGAGACTCACACCACTGCATATCTAAATTTGGGTGGCTCAGTGGGTGAAGCCTTGGCCTCTTGGTTTCAGTTGGGTCACCATCTCAGGGTCATGAGTTTCAGCCCCACACTGGGCTCTGCACTCAGCACAGAGTCTGCTTGAGATTCTTTTCCCCCTCTCTTTCCCTCCCCCTCCATGAGTCCCCCAACTTGTGCTCAGGCACTTTCTCTCTCTCAATTAAATAAATAAATAAAACCTTTAAAATAAAATAAAATTTAAAACATGGATGAAACTTCCAGAGAGAAAAAAACCGAATGGCATCAAACTTGCCAGCAGCAACGCTAGATAAACAAACAAATAAAACCAGTAGAAAAATTGGGAATATTATTGCTATCCTATATTTTTACAGCAGCCTAACTAGAAATAAAGTGTGAAACTGGAATAAAGATGTGCCGTGTTTATAAAATACCACAAACTGGATCTCCCTGAGGTCTTTCTCAGGAAATTAATAGAAGACATGTCACCAAAAAAAAAAAAAAAAAAAGGATATAAATCAAGAAAAAGAAAGACATGGACCAACACATAGGGGAACTAATGCATGTGAAAAATGATGGGAATTTCTAGGATGACGGAGAAGGAAGATCCCTAAACTACAATAATTATGCAAGGGGCCGAGAGAGTTATTCCAGAAGAGAACAGAAGGAGAAAACTGTCCTACCATATCTCAAAGAAGATAAAATTAATAGAAATGCCAATATGTTTAAAATATTGGAAGACATTTATACTTTGGCAGAGTTTAGAGATAAATAAATAATAGGTATATAGAAAATCAAACAACCAAAACAACATATCTACACATGCAAAATTCTTAAAGGCAAAACCAAGATAAAAAGTATCTAATGTGCAAGGAAATGTGCACATGATAATTCATACGAGTTAGCTGTGAAAAATACTTATACACTTACTATAATGTAAAAACTAATTATTGACCAAACAAACAGAAATAAACATATTGGAAAAATGGGAGAAGAAATTGAGGAGTTTAGGGGTTATGAAGGAATTAAATTTCATTTTTCACTATAGAAAGAGAATAGCAGTTAAGTTATTAAAATAATTTAAGACTATTTTTTCCAAAATATATAGCTAAATATCAAAAATACAAATAAAAGATTTGAAATTGATTGGGAGAGGTAGAAAAAAGGAGAGAGATAAAGACACTTTTCCATTAAAAGCCTTGTAGAAATATTGGCATGTAAATTTGTATCCAAATTACACATTTACTTATTTTATTTCCTACTTACTTGTTTTAAAAGTAATTTTAAGAAATAATTTTGTTGAAATCGAAGCATTGAGTGCTTTTTTCTTTTTCCTTTCTTTCTTTCTTTCTTTCTTTTTTTTAAGAAACAGTATGTCATATTGGAACAAGCTTGGAACAAGTTCTGGGACTGGAGAAAGAAGCTCTTACTTAAAACTAACCAGGTCTGTGACTGCTGAGTGTTGAGGTTGATGAAGTAATGGGCAATTGTAGTAATTGAAACCAGAATCTACACTAATGGTTTTTTCAGAGGGAATTTTTCTGGTGCCAAAAAAAATGTTGGGAAAAAAATTACAAGATACATGTATTGAAAAGAGAAAATTATAAGGTTTGGAGCAGATAGGTAAATTAGCATTAATCAATCATGTGTGTTGAACACTTTAGTGCATATCATCTCATATAATGTTCTCAGAAACTGCTACCTTCAAGAGGCTCAGATTTTAAGTAAGAGGGTTTGCACTGACTATATCACCTGTCTTTAGAGTTAGAGGAAGCTGTCTTTTTTCCTTCTCAAAGCTAGGTTTTGTGCTTGATATGAACTTGCTCCAACAGTTACATTCTCTTTCCGAATACTTTTTCTTTCCCACTTTTGGTTCCTAATTGATGGGCTATACACATGCTCAGAATGGCTCTCTCACTTTTTTTTTTTTTTTTTTTTTTTGAGAGAGAAAGTTAAGGGGGGGAGAGCAGTTGGGAGGAAGGGCAGAGGCCAAGAGTGATATTAAGCAGGTCCACACCTAGTGCAGAGCCCAGTAAGAGGCTCTATCTCATGACCATCATTTCATGACCTGAGTTAAAATCAAAAGTCTCACTCTAACTGACTGAGCCACCCAGGTGCCCCAATGGCTCTCCCATTTTACAGTTTAACTAAGTAATCAAAAAAATCACAGCCTACCTCATCACGTCCACTCATTACTACTGCCGATATTATACCAGCTCCCCCCTTGGTAACGACGGCTTCAGAAGAATGGTCTGAAATTGCTATCTCCACCATCTGCCATTAACTTCTTCAAATGATGTAAATTAAGTCTTCCCATGACTCTGCAAATGTTCCAGGAAATGTCATCATTTTCTAATGGGTTGCTTTCAGATCTTATTTCATTTGACTCATGGGCACTCCATGTCCCTGTTAACCTGCTTGCGGTTGGTTCCCTTTGGTTCTCCACTAACTTCTAAATATCCCTCAGTCTCATCTGCTTGCTCACTGCTTGAAGCTCTGTGTCCCTCACATCTTCGTCTTTGATCCTCTCCTCTTCTCACCAATCTCATCCCCGACTTTAGCTAAAATAGGTGCCCAGACACATACTTGATGAGAGCTTGATTAGAGCTTTTAATCCTTGACTAGAGCTCTTTAAATGACAAGTATTGTATACAGAATTGCTCCCAGATCTCTTTAACTTTCGGGGTTCCCTGTTTTCTTGAAAACTATTCTAATTCACATGAAAATAAAGGACCAACCCTGGGAATAATCCTTCTCCCCTTCTTCATCCTGAGCCCCACAGCTGTCCTCTACATGCACAAATGGCCAGCCTGTCTCCTTTTCCTTGTCCAACGCCTTCTTCCCACCCATTGGTGTCTCTTCTCATAGCCTCATCTCACCAGCACTTTCACAGACAGCAGTAAAACCCCATTCCCAGTGTCAGCCCTCACATTTCCAGCATCTTTAATTCCTCTTCCACAGTGCTATGGAGGTTGTCTAAACTAAAACACAAATTCTGTCATTTTATTCAATGGCTTGACATTTTTCAATAGCTTCCTGTTACCTGTAGGATAAAGTCCAAGCCCATATATGGGCTATATGATATATCAACATAACTGTTGGTCCAAGTTCATATAGCTATAGCTCATGGCCTTCCATAATCAGGCAAGTAGTTACTTAACCCACCTGACCTCTTGCTGTCACACTTTGCATTCTACACTGTAACCGTGATGTATTTCTTCCAGGTCTGGGTTGTTTACCTGCACTTCTGTTCAGATCCCATCTTCATTCCAGAATTGCATTCTCCTTTTCTTCCCCATCTTCTCCAGCTGGGAACATCTACAGTGAAAATGCTTCTTCAGAGGGTGCCTGGGGGGCTCAGTCGTTAAGTGTCTGCCTTCGGCTCAGGTCATGATCCCAGAGTCCTGGGATCGGGCCCCACATTGGGCTCCCTGCTCTGCAAGAAGCCTGCTTCTCCCTCTTCCACTGCTTGTGTTCCCTCTCTCGCTGTGTCTCTCTCTGTCAAATAAATAAACAAAATAATTTTTAAAAAATAATAAAAAATAAAAAGCTTCTTCAAAATCAATTTTGTATGAAGTCTTCTAAGATTCCCCCCCAACTAAGTATAACCATTTCTTCATTGCGTCTCCACTTATCTCTCAGCATAACTGCATTTTTAGCAAAGAAAAATTTTTTGCGTTTGTATGTTGGACTATGAACTCCTTTAGGACATGTTTTGTAACATCTGGTTTCACAAAGTTCCCACAAAATAGTAGATGCTTACCCTAGGAAACTCAGAAAGCTCTAAATGTCCTCTACATAACCAAAAATGTATTAGCAATACAGCTCTAGGCAATTCTTTGCATGGAAGCTGGTATATTTTGAGTTATGTTGTTGCAAATGACAAATTTCATTCTTTATGGCTGAGATATATAATGGATATAATATTGCATCATATACATATTACCACATCTTCTTTATTCATTTATCTATTGATGAACATTTATGTTGCTTCCATATCTTGGCTATCGTAGTTAAAGGAGATATGTCATAGATAGGATCTATACACAACAGATTTTGAAGACAAGATAAAAAAGAATATAAAATATCTTATGCTGTGTAAAATAAGTCAGACTGAGAAAGAGATACCATACGATTTTACTCATATGTAAAATCTAAGATACAAAACAAGTGAATAAACAAACAAAAAGCAGAATCAGACCTATAAATAGAGAGCCAACTGATGGTAGCAGAGGGGATGTCCTAGGGGTGGGGAGGTGTGCAAAATGGGTGAAGGAGAGTGGGAGATACAGGTTTCCAGTTATGGAATAAATAAATCACTGGAATAAAAGGCCCAGCATAAGAAATATAGTCAGTGATATTGTAATAGCATTGTAGGGTGACAAATGGCAGCTACCCTTGTGGTGAGCATAGCGTAACATGTAGAGAAGTTGAATCATTATGCTGTACACTTGAAACTAATGCAACACTGTGTGTCAACTATATTCAAATAAATCTTTAAATCTCATGAATAATGTCTATATTGATCACTTATTGAAGTGATATCATTTGGGTAAATCAAGCTAAAGCAAATACATTGCAGGCTTGTCTTTGCTTTTTTACAAAAGTATACCTGCTAGAAAGTTTAAAATTACACAGATGGCTCTTATTTGTGGCTGACATATTTCTCTTGGACTGTACTTGCATGGAGGTTATGTGGGAAAGGGTAGACAATAAATATTAATTGAATACACTCTGTGGGTTTTCATTTATGTTCTTTTATCTTGGATTCACAACAATTAAAGAGAATTTCAATGGCTATATTTTTGAATTTTAATTTTTTTTCAGTGTTCCAAAATTCATTGTTTATGCACCACACCCAGTGCTCCATGCAATAGATATTATTCTTAAATCAGCCAGTTCCAGGAGACTCCATGTTTTCTTTCTCTTAAACAAAATTCTAAAGGCCTGGGTAAATATGGAAAGGGTTTCCCCTCCCCCAGCATTGTCAGTAATTCTGTGGATTTAATATTAGTCTAAGAAAGTGAAACAAAATTTAAGAACTTCTAAAGAATAAATATTGTATTATCAGTTGTTCCTGTATAGAAAATGTGTTTTTAAAAAAATCTGTCTTAAAAGCTGAATTATTAAAGCTGTAAAGGAGAAAACTGGTATCATTACCTGCTCTACTAATTTACATTGCGATAACATGTGGACAGACTATGTCCTACCCTTCCTGGATATTTTTAATTGGTATGCCCTCTGCCTTTCACTAATGTATCATATTTCTTTCATTATCTATAGAAGAAGCAAGTGTCCTTTCACCTTGAAAACTGAAATACCTCTTCCTGATACGATCAGATGCTTTCCAACCCCTTTTAAAAGAAAGGAAATTGCTTCTCTGGCGGCCAGCCATCATGAAGCTGAGAACATGTCTCTTGGTAAAGGTAAGGCACCCTAATGAATGACTTTCTTTTGAAAGAAGGAGAGACAATCCCTGCAGTAATTCAGTACAAGCCGCTGTTATTTAGACACTAATGGAAGAAATAAAAATAGATAAATAAAGACACAGCTTCCCATGTGTAGCTGTCAGAGGTGACAGTGAGATAGGAAAGCATTTCCAACCAATCAAAATGTGGAATTTAGTTGCTTAAAGGAACAGGACCAAAACCCATTTTGGTACTTTGGGTTCTTTTCTTTAATATATGGCCAGGCTGCACTCTGAAAGGAAGGGTGAGTGGAAGGAAGAAAAGAAAGAAGGGAAGAATCAAAGCAGTAAAATCTTTATTGATGCACACATCTGCTTTGAAATATTATACTTTACTGAGAGGCCAGCTATTATGTTGCCCTCATGAGAAAAGACCACAGGTTTTGTACAGTATGTTGATGTCACATTTGGTACAGCTGTCATTTAATACTTGTTTCCTCAATTTGTGGTATTTTTCTTAGATACAGAAAATACAGAATTGTCATTCCTTTACTATTTGGTTTTTCTTTATTTTGATATCATTTATTTTACTCTAACAGAGAAGGCCAAGATACACAATTCAGAACAAATACATTAAACTGCCTTAAAATTTTGCATGATCAAAATTTACATTGTTTCTTTCCCTTTGATGCTTTATACTTAACTGTTTGGTTGGTTGGTTGGTTGGTTTGGTTTGGTTTTGGTCTCTATTTTATTAATGCTTCTACTCTAAACCTTAGTGGCTGAAAGCAACTGCCATTGAATTCCTCATCATTCAGCAGGTCAGGAACTTGTACGAGATTTATAAGAGAAAACTTGGTTCTTGCTCCAAACAACATTGGCTACACGGCTTAACTGGGCCTGGAGGTTTCAAGATGGCACAATCCCATATGTGGGGCTCTGATTTTGGCAACCGTTCCACACATAATCTGTCTCTGAATTTGGTAGTCTTAATCTACTTTTATCACTTGGTTGTCTACACTGAGCATCTTTCCAAGGGTAGAAATAGGAACCCCAAATTTCTTCACACTTAAGGCCCAAAGTCATACAATATCACATATGTTGCATTCCACTGGTCATTGCAGATCACAGGAAGAGCAAGGAGCAAGAGGAGGGAAAGGAGACGTCATCTCTTGATGAAAAGAGGGATAAAGTCACATTACTAAGGGGCTGGTAGGACAGGAGGAATTGTAGCTGTCTTTGAAGACAGTATGCCAAGAACTTGTAAAATAAATGAGAATTTAAAAAGTAAAGAGATGGATTCAAAAGGTTCGCATTTATATAGATAATTATGTTGTGAAAGAATTTAAAGAAGCTACTGCTTCTTAGATCGTCTAAGATCTAAGATGGTTATTCAATCTTTTTTGAAAAAGGGTTATTATCCATTTCCTTATAGACTTGAAATCACCGGGACATGAGACTATTGATAACAAAGTCCCAAAGGAGTAAGTTGAAAGTGAAGTAAGTAGGTGTGTGCATGCTATGACCAACAATATTGTCACATCGAGTCAAAATGAGGAGGCACATTGACAATTTCCTCCACTGCTGTTACCTGAAAAGAAAATTTAAGGCTACTAAATTCATTAAAATTAGAACTTTATGACTAAAATTTAAATTAAATTATTTGCTTCACATGCAAATAATTTTTTCTAAAATCCCAATAATTTTTATCAAAGAAAAACTGAACTGTGCAATGTTGCAATTAAGAATACTTTTTTTTTTAATTTTTTATTTTTTTTTATAAACATATATTTTTATCCCCAGGGGTACAGGTCTGTGAATCACCAGGTTTACACACTTCACAGCACTCACCAAAGCACATACCCTCCCCAATGTCCATAATCCCACCCCCTTCTCCCAAACCCCCTCCCCCCAGCAACCCTCAGTTTGTAGAAGAAGAATCAATGAAACAAGATGGAATTGGGAGGGAGACAAACCATAAGTGACTCTGAATCTCACAAAAGCAATTAAGAATACTTTTAACGTAAGGAAGTGTGAAAGCTACTTGCCTATAGGGATTTTTTTAATGATACTCATAATGTATAATCTTAAATTCCTTCATTTGTAAATAAGAAACAGTACTTTATAATCTTAAATTCCTTCATTTATAAGTAAGAAATAATCAAAGTACATCAGAATTCAACTAAAATTAGGAAAGTAAAAAAAAAAAATCCTGAAATAATGAAAAGACAAAAGTTAGTAAATTATAGAGCAAAATAACAATAGAATTGAAAAGTAAATTCAAGAGCCAGAAAAAAGATTTAATCAAAAAGACTAATAAAATACACAAACTTCTTCTTCTTTTTTCTTTCTTTCTTTCTTTCTTTCTTTCTTTTTTTTTTTTTTTTTTTTTTGAGAGGGAGAGAGAGAATCTTACTCAGGCTCTACACCCAGCATGGAGATTGACACAGGCTCAATCTCACAACCCTGAAATTGTGACCTGAGCTGAAATCAAGAGTTGGATGCTTCACCAACTAAGCTACCCAGGCACCCCCAATACACAAACTTCTAACAAGATTATTTAAGAAAAAATAAATAACAAATGTAGACCTTTGAAAGAAGATATGACAAAAGAGATTTTTTTAGTTATAAAGGAATATTAATAGAGTTCTGTGATACAATATTTGGAATTTTTTAGTATCAATTATTTTCAGAGAAAGAGAAGATTGGAATTTATTCTAGAAGTATTATAAAGCTAAAATAGAACTCTGACCAGTGCAGTGCTTGCAATATTTTCAAGAAAATGCTTTCAACAGAAAACTTTATTCTTCCCATGTATAGTTATCAACAAATTAAATGAGTCAAGAACTACAGTGCTATTTAAATTGGTCAGGCATAGAAAAACAGATGAAACCATCTTATTTTCTTTTCTTAAAGAACTTTGTATCATTAAAGTTATCCCCCACAGGAAAACAAGAAACCAATGTTTCCTAAAGAGCATTCTACAGAATTCTAGTTATCTAGGATTATACTAAATATTCTTTGGGAAAATTAGGAGTCTAGTTAAATATCATTAGAATATGTTAAGTTTAAATAAGTAAAGTAAGTTTCTAGTTATAGGATTTTATTGGAGTATTTAAGTGATAATGGAGAATATAAATATGTGACCACTGATTAAACTACTTTAAATATGGAAAATTTTCTCTCCAGACAAAAGTTCTGAAATATGTGACTACAAGCCTACCTAAATTATACATAGAGTAAAATCTTCCTGAATCCATGAAACCCACTATCTTACAATAACAACACATAATAGCAAAGTATAGTTAATCCCAATAATAGAATAATTGTTTAATAGAAAATAAGCAGACATAATCTATTACCTCAAAAATGAGATAAAACATAGACAAGATTAGTAGAAATTGAAATATATGTGATTAAATTCAATATTCATTTATAAAATCTTGATCAACTATGAGTAAAGAGATAATTATTTAATATAGGAAGGAATATCTAGAAAGAATAGATAAAAATGATATCTATCTTAAACAATAGCTAATGTCACATTTGATTATGACAGAAATATTTCCAATAAAGTCAGAAACAATTACCACTATTACCCACTATTACCACTATTAACATTATTCTCTACATTAGCAGTTTTTAGAAATTCCAGATGATGAAAAAAGATAAGAAAAAGAATTAGTTTTACATAGGTAAAGATGATTAAATTGCCATTTTTTTAAAGATTTTATTTATTTATTTGACAGAGAGAGATCACAAGTAGTAAATTGCCATTTTTTGAGGATGACATATACTGGAAGCACTTATACGTAATGAGGAAAATGACAGAAGGACTAAAAGAATATCTATCCAAATACTAACCATAGATTTTGGAGGAAAGGATGGAATCTTGTTATTTATATCTTTGATCTTTTCTGAGTTTCTTAATCTTTAGACAATGAAATTACAAGAATTTTATTCAAAATAGTATATTATTTTCATAAGTGCATCTGGAGTTTGCAGACAAAAGCTTAGGATTTCTTCGTCTTAACCTAGTTCCCACAGGTCATAATTAAGAATGCTATCATGGTGAAGGTGTATTTATTCTCCTAAAGAACCAACTGTAGGTCAATCAAGTTGCTCAAAATATCCTATCCACCAAGGAGTCACAGTCTCTTTAGCCATAATTGGCAATTTGAAAAATATGTGTTGCTGTTTTGAAGGAATTTTGAGGGCATTTTCAGACAATATCTTCCCAAATGTCCCTGTAGTGAACTTTAGCTGTTTACCCTGTTCCATTTGGATCTCTAAAGAACACAAATTCACCTGCTGGGGGCCATTTTGTAGTAAATACTATAGAGAAAGCTCCATAAGAATTTCAGGATGCATTTAGAGATTTAAGAAGGGTCAAAAAAGTTTACACCAGCTGAAAACAGAGAATCATGATTCTTTTTCCTTCAAACCCAATATTTAATTCAAACCCAGAAGAAGTCTTGACATGGCAAATTTTTAAGCTGTCCTCAATTAGTTAATAGTCATGAATATTATCTCCAATTCACTGACATGAATGGTAAAGATACTTTTAATTTTTTTCAAAGGCTAATTGAAATGAACGAATTCATTGATAATAGTAATGACAGAGCTAATGAGATTAGGACAACGATTATCAAATGGAGACAGTTTTGCCCATTCTTCCTCCCCTATCCCCAATGAAGGAAACATTTCAGAATGTCTTGAGATGTCTTGGGTCATGGAAACTAGGGGTAAAGGTTCTATTTACATCTGGATTTAGTCTGCTGAACATTCTAGAGTGCACAGGATAGCACCCCACAGCAACAAATTACCTGTCCTGAAATGTCAATACTATCAAGATTGAGAAACCTTAAATTAGATAATATATTAAGTGGTGTATGTTGTGTACATTGTGGTTTCTTTAGAGAAAACTTCTATTTTCCTCCCCAAGAAGCAATTCAAGTGCTTTTGGAAATGAACTGACATGTAACTGGGAATCTGTATATGATACTCTTTTTTCCAAGTGTTGACTCATTTGCAAATAAGTTAGTTATATTAACTAATTTAAACCTCACAGCAACTTTGTGAGGCACTGTGGCAGGAACCTAAGCTACCTTATTAGCCATCCTTCTCATCTTCCCCAGTCTTGAAATTAGGCACATTGTTGCTCACCCATTGAACATGTTTCTCCACATCCCTTAAGACTAGGAGGGACATTTCAGCAAAGATAAGGATGTAATATTTGTGCAAATACCTATATATTTCCTATAATTATCATAAGATCTCCTTATCCTTTTCTTTTGCTAGATGGAGATGGTGAAAATTTTAGTAGCCATCTTGGACCCACATGTTGCAGCTATATGTGAGATTTATAGTACCACTTTCCTACTCTAAATGCTCGCCTACCTTTGGACTATTATGTAAGTCAGAGCTAAATTCCATATTTTTTTTCATCCATTGTAGTTAGAGGTTTTGTTATTTAGCATATTATCCTATACTCTAGCTGTTACACAGAGGTACTGTCATTATCACCATTTTAAATATGTAAATCAGAGAAATTAAAGCACTTAACCAAAGCAGCAACTAGCAAATTGTAAAGGCTGAGATCAAACTAAATACAGCTTCAGACCCTGTGGTGTTGACCATCATTCACTGTTACCTCACTAGCTAGAGTTTGCAAAAAGTCACTGTAGTATAGAACAGATCAGCAAAACTAAGTGCTGACCTATGAAAGAATTAATAAAATTGATAAACCCCTAGCCCAACATTTCAAAAAGAAAAGAGAAAAGACCAAAATAAAATCATGACTGAAGGTGGGGAGATTACAACCAATACCAACAGAAACATAAACAATTATGAGAGAATATTATGAAAAATCATATGGCAACAAACTGGTCAATCTGGAAGAAATGGACAAATTCCTAGAAACATACAAACTACTGAAGCTGAAACAGGAAGAAATAGAAAATTTGAACAGACGCATAACGCATAACCAGCAAAGAAATGGATTCTGTCATCAAAAATCTCCCAACAAACAAAAGTCGAAGGCCAGATGGCCTTCCAGGGGAATTCTACCAGACATTTAAAGAGTTAAAGAGTTAATACTTATTCTCCTAAAATTGTGCCAAAAACTAAAAATGGAAGGCAAACTTCCAAACTCCTTCTACAAGGCCAGCATTAATTACAAAATCAAAGATCCCACTAAAAAGGAGAATCATAGGCCAGAATCCCTGATGAACATGGATGCAAAAATTCTCAAGATAACATCGAATTGACTCCAACAGTACATTAAAAGAATGATTTACCATGATGAAGTAGGATTTATTCCTGGGCTATATGGGAAGTTCAATATTTGCAGATCAATCAAAGTGATACACCACATTAATAAAAGAAAGGATACGAGCCACATGGTCCTCAATAGATGCAAAAAAATAAACGGATTTGATAAAAATCATCCTTCATTCTTGACAAAAACCTTCTACAGAGTAGGGATAGATGGAACATACTTCAGCATCATAAATGTCATATGTGAAAGACCCACAGATAATAACATCTTCAATGGGGAAAAAACTGAAAGATTTTCCTCTACGGTCAGAAATAAGACAGGGATGTCCACTCTCACCATTACTATTTATTTATTTATTTGTTTATTTTAAAGATTTTATTTATTTGACAGAGAGATCACAAGTAGGCAGAGAGGTAAGCAGAAAGAGAGGAGGAAGAGGCTCCCCACCAAGCAGAAAGCCCGACATGGGACTCGATCCCAGGACCCCAGATCATGACCCGAGCCAAAGGCAGAGAGGCTCAACCAACTGAGCATCCAGAGTATCGGAAGTATTAGCCGCAGCAACTAGACAGCAAAAAGAAATAAAAGGCATCCGAACCAAGAAGAAGTCAAACTTTCACTATTTGCAGATGACATGATATTCTATATAGAAAACTCGAAAGACTCCACCAAAAAACTGCTAGAACCACTCTATGAATTCAGCAAAGTCACAGGATATAAAATCAATAGACAGAATCTGTTGCATTTCTATATACCAATATTGAAGCATCAGAAAGAGAAATCAAGGAATTGAGTCCATTTACAATTGCACCAAAAACCGTAAGATACCTAGAAGTAAGCCTAACCAAAGAGATAAAGTATCTATACTCTGTCAAACTTATGAAGGAAATTAAAGATGATACAGAGAAATGAAAAAACGTTCCATGCTCATAGACTGGAAAAACAAACATTGTTAAAACGCCTATACTAGGGGCGCCTGGGTGGCTCAGAGGGTTAAAGCCTCTGCCTTCGGCTCAGGTCATGATCTCAGCGTCCTGGGATCGAGCCCCGCATCGGGCTCTCTGCTCTGTGGGGAGCCTGCTTCTCCCTCTCCCTCTGCCTGCCTCTCTGCCTACTTGTGATCTCTGTCTGTCAAATAAATAAATAAAATCTTAAAAAAAAAAAAAAAACAAAAACGCCAAAGCAATCTACATTCTACGGCAATCCCTATCAAAATACCACCAGCATTTTTCATAGACCTAGAACAAAGAAACCTAAAATTTGCATATTTGCATGGAACCACAAAATACCTGAATAATCAAAGCAATCCTGAAAAACAAAAGCAAAGTTAGAGGCATCACAATTTCCAAACTTCAAGCTGTAGTCGTCAAAACAGTATGGTACTGTCATAGCAACAGACACATAGATCAATGGAACACAATAGAAAACCCAGAAATGGACCCACAACTATATGGTCAATTAATCTTCAACAAAGCAGGAAAGAATGTTCAGTGTAAAAAAGATAGTCTCTTTTGGGTGCTTGGGTGCCTCAGTTGGTTAATATCCAACTCTTCAATTTTGGCTGAGGTCATGTCTCAGGGTCCTGGGATCGAGCCTGGCATTCGGCTCCCTGCTAAATGGGTAATCTGCTTGAGGATTCTTTCCCTTGGCCCTCCCTCATGGCCTCCTCCACTCATTCATACACTGTCTCGACTCTCTCTCTAAAATAAAAATAAATAAATATTTTTTAAAAGACAGTCTCTTCAACAAATGGTGTTGGGAAAACTAGATAGCAAATGTGGAAGAATGAAACTAGACCACGTTCTTACACCATACACAAAAACAAATTCAAAATGGATGAAAGACGTAAATGTGAGACAGGAAATAAAATCCTAAAAAATAAAATAAAATAAAATAAAATGTTTAAAAAAAAATGTGAGACAGGAAACTATCAGAACCCTACAGAAGAGCACAGACAACTTCTTTGACCTTGACCAGAGCAATATCTTACTGAATGCATTGCCAGAGGCAAGGGAAACAAAAGCAAAAATGAACTACAGGTACTTCATTGACATAAAAACCTTCTCACAGTGAAGGAATCAATCAACAAAGCTAAAAGGCAGCCTATGAAATGGGAGAAGATATTTACAAATGACATATCTGTTAAGACCAGTATTGCACTCTATGTTAACTAGAATTTAAACAAAAAATGGGGAGAAAAAGGAAAAAGTTATTGTAGTATTGTAATAGCATGATTCCAAGAAACTGCTAAAAGATTTTCTGCAATATTTTTCAAAGGGAATTGGCATTTACAAAAGAAGAAGGGGTGGGATAGTTACATTACATCTCAAGCAACCGTCACAATTGCATTGAAAACTCAAATTTATCTTTTTCTCTAAATGGAAAATTAAAGAGCTTTAAACATCTGATTGAACCATGGTACTCTTGAATGGTCACGAATTAGAACTGGTGATCTACACTGACTATAGGTACCAGTGCCTACTGGTTTGTTGGGCATGGTACAGATCATTACTAGCTGAAGGGTAAGATGAACAGGAAACCTAGAAAGAAAGCGCGTTGTATGCAAAGCCAATAATTTATTAAAGAAAAAAAAAACAAACAACAAAAAAACTCCCATGCTATTTAATGGAAGTAATCTTGACCTCCTACTGCAAAAGAGTGTAACTATTGGTGTTAAATAGGAAGTGTCATAGTACCAGCTTTAAGCAGGAAATAGTTGGCTTCACAAATTGTAAGGGAAAAAATAGTAGGATGTAATATTTTAAAGAGATATAAAGAACCCAGAATTTTGAGAGCTGTAGTGCTGTATAGCCAGGTCTCATAGGAACCAGACAAAGCCATCAGAAACCAAAAGCTCCCTATCTCCCCCTTTGGATCACATTTTCCTGCATTTCTGCTTTTTCCACTTCCCCTCTTGCAAGGGTCCCTTTCCTGCATCAGCTCGTACATTTCTCCAAGTGAGTACTTACTTCAGCCCCTCTACACAAGAGCAGCTCTTCATACATCACTGTGATGATGTCCTTAAAGTTAACTGCCTTGGGCAGGTCTGTTTCCCAATTTTAAATTCCTAAGAGATGGATCTGATTGACTGTCTTCACATTTTTCTGAGCCAGGCTATGCAAGTCATAAGTTTCTGCCTTACTGAAACACTGACTTGCTGTCTTGGGGTAGATGCATATCCCTGGGCCAATAAGTATCTGCCAGATGGTCTGGTCACATGGCACATGACCATAACACACCTACTCATTATCGAGCAAGGACCTCAGCAACTTCCCATAGAAGGAACTGAGGAAATAGCAGGCCATTATAAACAAGTCTAGTACAGCTTTGATAATTTTGTGCAACTGAGAAACCATTTTCAAGTCAGATACCAATCAAGAAACAATTTTTTTCTGCCAAATATGGTAGAATGAAATACGCCTGCAACTATTGCAGTGGGAAAGAACACAGAGGCAGCTAGAGCACACAGAACACAATAAAGCAGAACACCAGGGTACACACAGAACGTGTGGGTAGAGAGCAGGGCCGCAGCACTAACAAACAGAGAAAGAACCTCTATCGGATAGGATTAATGAAGTTTCAAGTAAAAGAAATTTGCTGGCCAGCTTGGGTTTGGGTAAATGAATCTAGGATGAATATAGGAGGAGCCCACAGGACTAAGAAGAAAACTCAGGAAGTGATCATATAGTATTTAGAGTCTAACTTAGAAGGAGCTACTTGAGAAAGTTCATCCAGGTGCTACAGGTGAAATGGAGAGGTCCAACCACTTTCCATCTGTCATTCTGACCACTACTCAGATTCTCAAAATTCCAAGAATTCCCAACTAGACTTGAAGAAAGAAAGAACTAGACCTTCTGCTAAATTGTACCTAAAGGTAGGACAGAGAGGGTTCCCCAGAAGGAAACTGGATTCTACTTACAAGTTAAGGGGGGAATGGTTGTTGAGATGCTGCTGCTGCAGCTGATGTCCAATATAGAAACTATTTCTTGAGTAGTAAACAATTAGTAGAGGCAGTTGGCAAAATATAATGCTGAGAACAGCCTCTTCAATAATATTGCTGACAAGGGGGCGCCTGGGTAGCTCAGTGGGTTAAGCTGCTGCCTTTGGCTCAGGTCATGATCTCAGGGTCCTGGGATGGAGCCCCACATCAGGCTCTCTGCTCAGCGGGGAGCCTGCTTCCTCCTCTCTCTCTGCCTGTGTCTCTGCCTACTTGTGATCTCTGTCTGTCAAATAAATAAATAAAAATATTTTAAAAAAATAAATAAAGGTGAAATCTGAACAAATGTAGGTAAAACTGAACTAAATCTTCCACTGCAAATAAAGATAGTAGCTAAAATATACATAGCAGTTCCTATGTGCTGGACACCTTTCCAAATACCTTTCATTTATTAACTCTTTTAAATCTATACTTCAAACCCATGAAGTTGTCAGTCAAGTGCCATTTCAGGAGAGCAGAGTGAAACACTGAGAGGTTAAGTGAGTTACATAAGAAGCAGCTGACCTGGGATGAAATCCCGTGGATCCATCTCCATTCCACTCTCCCTAAGAATCCATTGCAAAGGTCTTATGAAAGGAAAGGAAATGTTCCACAGAAAGATCAAGAAACATAGAGAAGAGAATCAGCAGAACTTAGACAAAATGAGAGGAGAAATCTAAAATTAGATGAAACCAGATCTCCTGATGATATGTCAAACTAAAGATTTCACTGACTTTTTAGTTGAAAGAAACATAGGCACCAAGGGGAGTATCTACTGCATATTGCTTATGTTTTCTTGAATCTGGAGGTGCCAAAGTTCATTATACAGTTGATTTCTTATTGCAGATTGTCAGGTTATACACTCCCAGCTAATATGGTCCTTCTATCTTCCCAGATTAAAGCACTCCCCATAGTGGACACCTCCAACAAGAGTTGTTAGGCATAGTTGAAGTGCTGACGGAGACTTGGATATTTCCAGCTTATGCAGTTACACAAGGAAACATTTTGTATAGTTTACCATCCTTCTCTTAAATAATCTTTAAACAAAAGAAATTCCTGCTAACCAGATTAATCTCCTTCTGGTTTCATTCCAGGAAAAAAAAGGCATGAAAGAGGGTGAGGGCCAGAGAGAACCTGGTTATAACAGTCTACATCCCTTCATTGGGCAATCGTTTATATTGCAGGCTTAAGAATTTCACTTCTTCCCCTTCCTGTTTGTCTTCAGGGACAAATTAAATGGAACTCCAAATTGAAATTGTTTGTAAACAACAGAGAACTATTTGGTTGGTAGAAAAAGCTTGTCTACAATTTCAGATAAACTGAAATCCTGTGTACTAGAAATAGCCAAACACTGGTCTTAAACTAACAAACTGACCATCTTTTTGTCTCCATCTCGGGTTTTCTGCTTATAATACAGGTAATTGTCCATGGAGGGTAGACTAAATTGTACAGAGTTCATGAATTCCACCAACAGTACACGTTTAACCATATGCTAAATAAAATCAGGAATTTTGGTGTGTTCTATTTCCTGAATCTCCTTTTATGTTCATACCTGAATTGCTTCAAAAAAGTGAAAGAGAGGAAATAGATCCATCCAAGGGCAAACAGTGATAGATTTCTAAGGTGGTTTATCTTTGCCTTCCTACTCTCTCACACTTCATGAACAAACAAATCTCCTTTTCCTCTCTCATAAGAAACACTGAGCTAGAAAGAAAAAAATGAGAGGCCTCAGAATGTCACTTATGAGTTGACACCAAATTTTTAACCAAGTTCTATCTCCTAACTTTTTTCCTCTTGTCATTTTATTTTTTATTTTATTTTATAGGGATATAATTGACATATAACATTGTTTAAGTTTATAGTATACAATGTATTGATTTGATGCACTTATGCATATGAAAAAATGATTACCACAGTAGGGGTAGTTAACACCACCGTCACATAATTATTGTTTTTTTCTGTAGGAAAACATTTAAAGTCTACTCTGCTATATACTTTATATATACTCAAGTGTATATAATACTTATGGTTAACAATAATCATTACACTGTATATTAGATCCACAGAACTTATTCATCATATAATTGAAGTTTCTATGACCATTATCTTTCTTTTCCTCCACCCTCCAACCTTAGCAACCACCATTTTATTCTATGTTTCTATGAATTCAGCTTTTTAAAATTTCACAAATAAATGATACCATACAGTATTTGTCCTCTGACATATTTCACTTAGGATGATACCCTCAAGTTTGTCACAAATGACAGGATTTCCTCCTTTCCATGATTGAATAAAATTCTTTACCTATTTATCTGTAGATGAATACTTTAGTTTTTTCATGTCTTGGCTATTGTGAATAATACAGCAGTATATATGGGAGGGCAGATATCTCTTCAAGATTCTGATTTCATGGTGCCTTTGTGGCTCAGTCAGTTAAGTACCTGCCTTCAGCTCAGGTCATGATCCTAGGGTCTGAGATTGAGCCCTGCAATGGGCTCCCTGCCTAGAAGGAAGTCTGCTTCTCTCTCTCTGCCCTCTGTGCTCTCTCTCTCTCTCAGATAAATAGGTAAAATCTTAAAAATAAAGATTCTGATATCATTTTCTTTGAATTTATACCCAGAAGTGGAATTCCTAGATCATATGGTAGTTGCATTTTTTTTAAAAAAAAAACCTCATACTATGTTCTATAATGGCTTTATCAATTTACATTCCTACGAACAGTGCACAAGGGTTCCCTTTCTCCACATCCTTACTAATACTTGTTACCACTTTTTTCAATTATATAACAGCTGTGAAGAAATATATCATTTCAGATCTTTCACCTCCTAGGTTAAATTTGTTCCTAAGTATTTTATTGTTTGTGATGCTATTATGAATGGGATTATTTTATTTCTTTTTGAGAGATTCTGGTGTTAGTGTATAGAAATGCAACTGATTCTACATGTTGATTTTATTTCCTGAAACTTTACTGAATTTGTCTAATTTTCGTGGTGGAGTCTTTAAGATTTTCTATAAATAGGATCATATCATCTGCAAACAAATACAGTTTTACTTCTTTCTTTCAAATTTGGATGCCTTTCATTTCTTATTCTTGTCCGATTTCTCTAACTAGGGCTTCCATGTTGAGTAGTAAAGGTAAGAGCACGCATTTTTGTCTTTTCCTGATCTTAGAGGAGAAGACTTCCACCTTTCACCATGGAGTATGATGTTAGCTGGGGTTTATTATATATGGCTTTTGTTGTGTTGAAGTACATTCCTTCTGTACCCAGTTTGTTAAGAGTTTTTGCCATAAAAAGATGTTGTATTTTGTCAAATGCTATTCCTGCATGTGTTGAGATGATCATATAATTTTTACTTTTTATTATATTAATGTGATGTATCACATTTATTGACTTGTATATATTGAACCATCCTTGCATCCCAGGGATAAATCCCACTTGATAATGGTTTATGATCCTTTTAATGCATTATTAAATATGGTCTATTAACGTTTTGTCGAGAATTGTTGTTTGTATATTCATCAGAGACATTGATCTGTAGTTTTCTTGTAGTGTCCTTATCTGGCTTTAGTATTGCAATAATTCTGGTCTCATAAAATGTGTTTGGAAGTTCTCCCTCCTTTTCAATTTTTTGGAAGATTTTGTAAAGGGTTGGCATTAATTCTTCTTTAAATGTTTGGTAAAATTCACAAGGGAAGCCATCTGCTTTTGGGTTTTTCTTTATTTGGAGATTTTTGGTTACCAATTCAATCTCCTTACTAATAATTATAAACTGTTCAGACATCCCATTTCTTCATAATTCAGTCTTGGTAAGTTGTATTTTCCTAGTATTTATCCACTCTTTCTAGGTAATCCCATTTGTTGATGTATAATTGTTCATAGTACTCTTTTAAGAAGTTTTTTTTTTTTTTTTACGACATCAATTGTAACATCTTCTCTTTCATTTCTGATTTTATTTTGTTTATTAGAGCTGAGAAGATTTCCCTTGGCCATAAGCTGTGTTGCCTTGGGAGCAGGTAATGCAAGAGAAGTAAAACTGTTAGTTTTACCCTCTCCAATATATCCAAACTCATACTTTCTTTTTCCTCTTACGGTGTGTTGGAACTTTACTACTGAGAACCTGGACTTCCACAAAGGCTGTCTTTATGGGTGATGGTGTAAGACAGTGTTTTCCAGGAGTTTCCAGACCATAGCCAAGAGGGACTGACACAGTTCATGGACCACTGCAAGGTCCACAGCTGAGGCTGAAATCTGTATGCCTATTACATGACACGTGAGTGGGCAAGACTCCTCTCAGGTCATGTGGCATATAGTGCTAGATCCTGCAGCCCTTACAAAGTCACTTCTTTCCACAGATGGATGGCAAATTATTGTTTGGCAGAAGTGGGGGGGAGGCACAAATGAGTGACATCCTATTCAAATCAGCCAACGTGAATGTTACTCCCTTTTCAGCTGTTATTGAACACATACTATATGCCAGGCACAGGGCCAGTCAACTTGTTTGCATTATTCCAGTTAATATGCTGACAATAATTTGATGAAACACATTGTATTATTATCATTATTACTATTGTCAAATGAGAAAACTTAAAGAAGTTAAGTAGCTTATTATGAACAACCATTTGTAGAACGCATACCCAATTCTACTGGAGTTTAAAAACGTTGAGACAGAACATGGTGTGAACAGGCCATTCTTAGCTTTCCAGTCTTCACTGCTCAAGGATTAGTTATTATGTGGTAGGTGCTATCCTAGGCACTGGAAATGTAAATGAATAAATAAGCGAGACAAAGACCCTGCTCTCCTGGAGTTTATATTCTGGTAGAGAAAGCAGATAATCCGAGGGTTTTTTTTTTTAAATATGTAATTTTGAGTAGTAGTAAGTGCTGTGACTATTCAAAGGACATAATTAGCTAAAGAGTACGCGGCAGAAACCAAATGATAAGAATAACCCCTGAAGAAAGGTCTCTCTGAAGAAATTACATTGAGGCTGAAATCCGAATGATAAAAAGATACCAGCCATGTAAAGGTCTGGTGTAGACTATTCCAGGTAGAGAAAGGGACTGTGAATATACTCTAAAGGAGGAATTTGCAGGGCATATTTTAAAAGGTAGAATAATCCAGTATGCCTGAACCATAGAACAAAAGTAGTCTCTTGTTTATGTTTCAATTTTGCTGAAATGAATTAGAGAAGCAAGCACAGGCCAGGTCATGAAGGGCCTTATAGGCCAGAGGGGAGGTACATGGATTGTACACCAAAGGAAATAGGAAGCAAGAAAGTAATTTGGACATTCTTTCCTGCTTTGTCGAAGATTAGTTGACTGTAGAGTTGAGGGTCTATTTCTGGGCTCTCTATTCTGTTCCATTGATCTATGTGTCTGTTTTTGTGCCAGTACCATGCTGTCTTGATGATGACAGCTTTGTAATAGAGCTTGAAGTCCGGAATTGTGAAAACAGCCTCTTCAATAAATGGTGCTGGGAAAATTGGACAGCCACATGCAGAAAAATGAAATTGGACCATTTCCTTACACCACACACAAAAATAGACTCAAAATGGATGAAGGACCTCAATGTGCGAAAGGAATCCATCAAAATCCTTGAGGAGAACACAGGCAGCAACCTCTTCGACCTCAGCCACAGCAACATCTTCCTAGGAACAACGCCAAAGGCAAGGGAAGCAAGGGCAAAAATGAACTATTGGGATTTCATCAAGATCAAAAGCTTTTGCACAGCAAAGGAAACAGTTAACAAAATCAAAAGACAACTGACAGAATGGGAGAAGATATTTGCAAACGACATATCAGATAAAGGACTAGTGTCCAGAATCTATAAAGAACTTAGCAAACTCAACACCCAAAGAACAAATAATCCAATCAAGAAATGGGCAGAGGACATGAACAGACATTTCTGCAAAGAAGACATCCAGATGGCCAACAGACACATGAAAAAGTTCTCCATATCACTCGGCATCAGGGAAATACAAATCAAAACCACAATGAGATATCACCTCACACCAGTCAGAATGGCTAAAATCAACAAGTCAGGAAATGACAGATGCTGGCGAGGATGCGGAGAAAGGGGAACCCTCCTACACTGTTGGTGGGAATGCAAGCTGGTGCAGCCACTCTGGAAAACAGCATGGAGGTTCCTCAAAATGTTGAAAATAGAACTGCCCTGTGACCCAGCAATTGCACTATTGGGTATTTACCCTAAAGATACAAATGTAGTGATCCAAAGGGGCACATGCACCCGAATGTTTATAGCAGCAATGTCCACAATAGCCAAACTATGGAAAGAACCTAGATGTCCATCAACAGATGAATGGATCAAGAAGATGTGGTATATATACACAATGGAATACTATGCAGCCATCAAAAGAAATGAAATCTTGCCATTTGCGACAACATGGATGGAACTAGAGCGTATCATGCTTAGTGAAATAAATCAAGCAGAGAAAGACAGCTATCATATGATCTCCCTGATATGAGGAAGTGGTGATGCAACATGGGGGCTTAAGTGGGTAGGAGAAGAATCAATGAAACAAGATAGGATTGGGAGGGAGACAAACCATAAGTGACTCTTAATCTCACAAAACAAACTGAGGGTTGCTGGGGGGAGGGGGTTTGGGAGAAGGGGGTGGGATTATGGACATTGGGGAGGGTATGTGCTTTGGTGAGTGCTGTGAAGTGTGTAAACCTGGTGATTCACAGACCTGTACCCCTGGGGATAAAAATATATGTTTATAAAAAATAAAAAAATTAAAAAAAAAGTAATTTGATGTAACTCAAGTTAAATATAACTTATTATAAAGATACAGAAATAGATAGAAATAGGTAAGATGTATCTCACCCAGGTTGCTAAGTTGCAAATGGAATAGAGGAGCAAGAAGAGAAGCAAAAAGACTGACAAAGTCTTGCAATAGTCCAAATGGGAGATCGTGTTGGCTTTGACAGGGTAAATGGTGTGAGGGAAGGAGACTTCAATACAGATTTTAAATGCATATTGTATGTACAATTGCCTGGCTTCACTGAAGGATTAGAAGTGGACAATTGGAAAAGAGAAGTCGGGGTGCCTGGGTGGCACAGACAGTTGAGTGACTGACTCTTGGTTTCAGCTGAAGTCTGATCTCAGGGTTGTGATATTGAGCCCCAGGATGGGCTCCACGCTCAGTGCAGAGTCTGTTTGGGCTTCCCTTTCCCTCTCCCTTTACCCCTCCCCCACCTCTCTCTTTCTCTCTCTCTTTAAAATAAACAAAGACAACTTTAAAAAAAGAAAAGAAGAAAAAGAAGGATGACTCTTACATTTTGGGCCCAAGCAATTTATTTATTGGTAGTACCATTAACTGAAATGTGGAGAAATAGCTCCTGACATCTGTTATGAGCAACATGGATTAGATTCTTATTTTACTGGGGCACATGACCTAGTCAAAGTGTGGAAAGCGAAATGATAAGGGAAGTCCATAGACCCAGCTTTACCACTAATGGTATGACCTGGAAGCAAATCACTTCACCTTTTAGAGTTTTAAGTATAAAACAAGATCAACAGATGTTGTGAAAAGAAGGGCCATCTGTACCCCAATGTTCATAGCAGCAATGGCCACAGTCACCAAACTGTGGAAAGAACCAAGATGCCCTTCAATAGATGAATGGATAAAGAAGATACGCTCCATATATACAATGGGGTATTATGCCTTCCTTAGAAAGGATGAATACCCAACTTTTGTATCAACATGGACAGGATTGCAAGAGATTATGCTGAGTAAAATAAGTCAAGCAAAGAGATTCAATTATCATATGGATTCACTTACTTGTGGAGCATAAGGAATAACAGAGGACATTGGGAGATGGAGAGGAGAAGTGAGTTGGGGGAAATCAGAGGGAAAGACAAACCATGAGAGACTGTGGACTCTGAGAAACAAACTGAGGGTGTGGAAGTGGGGGCGGGGGGGTGGACCTGGTGGTGGGTATTATGGAGGGCACATATTGCATGGAGCACTGGGTGTGGTGTATAAACAATGAATTTTGGAACACTGAAAAAAATAAAATTAAATCAAATTTAAAATACAAAAACAAAAAGCAAGATCAACAGACTAATAACCCTTTCCTAGTAATGCTTTCCCAGTATCCCAGACTATATCTGAACTCCTATCTTCCATGCTTTTTGTGCACAGAACTGCTATCTCAAATCACTCTCCTGTGTTTCAGCTTCTCACCCCATTCCTATCATATCTCTCAATATGCATATTCATAGTGACTGCGTTTTTTTTTTAAGATGTTATTTATTTACTTGAGAGAGAGATGGGGGGAGCAGAGGGAGAGGGAGAGGGAAAAGCAGACTCTCCAATGAGCAAGGAGCCTGACATGGGACTCAATTCCAGGACCCTGAGGTCGTGACCTGAGGTGAAAGCAGACGTTTAACTGACTGAGCCACCCAGATGCCCCAATAGCAACTGCTTTTTTAACTGAAGGGTGAAAGATTCAGTAAGGCAGAGAAGTAACACAGAAGCTTTCCCATGAGCAATTTTGGTTAATCATGACAAATCCATCTGTACTGTACTAGCATGCAAATTTTCCAGTATAACATATATCCAGCCCTTATCCCTTTTTACAAACTATCGTCAGTTATTACCGTATTACCGTATCGTATTACCATAAATCATGAGTGTCCATCCTCCATATCATTTTCTCCCTGGAGATCATCTCTAGCATGCATACTCAGCTGCCAGGACTTTTAAAGCCTCGAGAGCTGGTAAATTGTTCCACGACCTATAGAGCCGACCTGATTTTTGCTCATAGGATAGATCTTAGACTATTAAAAATCATTAAGAGAAAAGATGTCTTTCTTTTCATTACATTTCAAAGTAAATGTCTACGGGTAATAAATAAGCATTTGGGGTCATTCAAATACATACTATCGAAAGATACCTAAATCAATCTGACAAAGTCTGGAAAGTTTTAAGTTGACATACAATAGAAGTTGATAATATTTTTAAAGTATGTATTTATTTATTCAAGAGGTGAGCAGATGCAGGAGGAGGGGCAGAGGGAGAGGGAGAGACTCCCAAGCTGACTCCCTGCTGAGTGCAGAGCCCCACACAGGGTTTGATCTCACGACTCTGAGATCATGACCTGAACCAAAATCAAGAATTGATCACTTAACTGACTGAGCCATCCAGACACCCCGTAAGTTGATAATTTTTAAAATCATGCTTAAACTACAATTAAATAACTGGTGATGTCATACTAATCCTTCACAGTTACTATTCCACAATCTGTTGAAAGAATTGGAGATGTAAATAGTTTAAAAAAAAATTAGACTAGGGTACTATCTCATATTATACGTGAAGATATATCCCAGATAAGTTACAGAAAACAAATGTAAAAAACAAAATTAAAGCAGAAAAAGATGATATAGGTTAACATTATTGTAATTTTGGAAAGAGATTTATCTAATTACAACACAAAACACAGACACAAGGAAGAAATTGATACATGTTATCACATTATAAAAACTTCTGCATAAAAAAATGAGAAACTTAAAAAAATTGAAAGAAAATATATGAAATATATATAATATCCAAAATACTTTGATAATTCCTATAATTCTATTTTAAAAAGGAATTAACTGAACCCAACAGGAAAAAAAGTTGTGCATGGAAATACACAGAAGAGGAAATAAAAATGCCAATAAACCTGCAAAAGAATGTTAACTAGGAATAAAGAAAATGAAAATAAAATACATATCATTTTTCACTCATTACACTGGAAAAATATTTTTAAATTTATAATATCAGTATCAGTGAATAGGTGTAAACACAGATATTCTTATCATCTCTGTATGAAAATGTAAATTGTCCAAGACAATATAAATAGCATTTGTTTGTAATAAAGAAAAAAAACACAGATTTCCTTCTATCCAGTAATGGTCTTCATGAAAGACAAAAGGCATGAATAAGGTTTTCTGTATAATAAGTTTATACTAACATAAAATGCAAAGCAATCTAAATGTCTTTCAAAAATAGAATGAAACTAAGCACGATTTTATAGTATGTGAAGACATTTAATGACCTCCAAGAGATACTATAAAGAGAACATTACATGTCAATACATACAATACTGTTCATGTTTAAAAATTGTCAATTTATATTTTTTTGTGTGTATACATATGTATGAAATGTGTTTTAAAGTTTAGCAAAAGCATATGTCAAACATCTAATCATGGTCATTGTTGGGAAAGCAAATGGTAGGAGGTAGATGGGGCTACCAAAAAGGTCTTTGCTTTATCTGTCTTGTTTACATCTTTTGCAATGAGAACATATTTATGTATGAGTTGAGCAATAAATTAAAAACTAAAATAAATAGCTAGAGGAAGCTTCTTAGGTTTAAGTCAGAGAACTAAATCATTGTCAGACTTAGCCCAAAGATCACATTTAAAAAAAAAAAAAAAAAAAAAGCACTAACTCTATATCCAAGCACAGATTTCAATATCCATATGTTGAGAGGCTGAAAATAAAATGAAATCCATAATAAAAAATCACAGGATGCATTCATCTTTATTTCATTCTGAATTAGTACACATGCACTAATATATAAATAAATTACTCTCATTATTAACCTTTATTCATTTGAAACCATTGGAAAATGATGTGAAGAAAAGAGAAACAAGACATATTCCTGAGGCTCTCTTACATAGTTCAAAAAGGAACATGGGAGTAATCTAATTAGCAGTAACTGTTTATAAAAATCGAGTCTTGTATGCAAGTCCAAATATATCTTGCTATCAGTATAATCAATGTACAGGTAGTGAGTATGACTTAAATCAATTGCAAGAGCAGAAGTGATTCCTGTGGTTTTCTTTCATCATTTATAGACACCATTTCAGACTATATGACATAGTTTAAAAAATCATATATGTATGAATATATGTATATAACATGTTTGTATGTATATATTCAAACCCAAAAAGAAATTATAAAAAACCACCATTAGTAAATAAGTAAAACTTTAGCCATACATAAGACAAAAAACATAGTTTGGGACCTATAAATAATTTTTAACTTCAGACGTTAAACTTAAACCAAGAAAACAATGAAATGGAACAGCTCTAAATCTCAAGAGATATTGAAGAAGACAGAGCATTAGGGCAATGGAAAGCCTTCTTAAGCATTTATTAAGAATTAACCAGTTATCCAGCTCTATATTATTCAGATATCACTTGATATTAAAAGAAAAAGATGTAATTTTCCAGTAACAAGTTATTAACATGAATAATTTTATCCATACCAAAAATAAGAAAAATTAAAATTGTTCATGTGCCCCAAAGTCTTAATAATATAATCAGAAGATTATTAGAGTTATTGTTCAAGTTTATCTTATTGAACTAAAGGCTATGCAGGCACTTCCAAGGACACCTTGCAAGTGATAGGTATTTATTGAGCACCTACTAGATGCAATACTCTGAACTAAACATAGAGAAAATGGTGGTATAAAAATTATAAACAAGATCAAGATATAGTCCATGTTCATTGGGAGTTTGAACTCTAAAGGAGAATATAATACAAAACAATGTCATTGATAATTGGTTAATGATATATTATGCTGAGAGTAAACAATTGGTAATATTACCTATTCAGAAGGTGTGCACTGGAGTCAGTAAGAAAGGATATTTAGGTTAAATTGTGAAGGATTAGTAGAAATAACTAGATAAAGTGGATGGGAGATGGCAGAAAAGTGTTTCCCAAAGAGGGAAAAGCATCTGTCCTGAGGCAGACAAGAGAACTATACTGGAGGATGACCAGAGATCACAGCTCAAGAGAGAGCCCTGCAAGAGATGAAGCTATTGAGGTAGGCAGCCCTCAGATCAGATAGGACTTTATAGAAAAATTAAGGATTCTGGATCTAAGGAATAAATAGGAGTCATTAAAAGGGTTTTAATTAGAAAAATGATGTAATAAATGTGTACTGTTATAAAGATATCTTGACTATTGTATTGAAGACTGATCAAAAGGGATCAGTGCTACTTGTGGGAAAATCAAAGAAGGATTTTACAATACCACATGAGTGGGGGTTCAGCTATGTTGAAGATGACTGGGATGCAGAGATTCAAAAGACTAATATGTAGGTGGAATGAATAGGATTGAGTGTGTGGAGACAGGAGAGAAAGAGGTGATGTTCATAATGTCTCACAGATTTGGGTCAGGGACATATGAAAAATCTATTAGGATTCTTAGTATGGGTACAGTGTTTGGAGACTGCTGGTTTACATAGCTTTCCAATGCAGTACCTGTGAAGATCATTTGAGAGATCATTTGGATAATACTCTGTAGTCATCAGGAAAATTTAATTCTGAAGACAATCTCCAAGGATCCCTAGAAACTTTTCTGTGGAGGTATTCCTTGAAAGAAGCTTGAGCTTCTGCACCTGAGAGCACTGGTATTAGCTGAGTGCTCTACAAATGCTGAGGGAAGCAGTTCTAAGTCAGAGGAGGAAAGAAGAATCATTGTCTCCGGGAACCCCACAAGAATGACAGGGAACTCAGAGGATGCCAGTAAGAACAGGGGAAGAGTATTTGTATCACATTCCTTTGCTAAGTATTTCTGGGGAGGAAGTTGTTTTCTTTAAAACCCCCCTAAAAGATGCCACTGATTACCTACTCATAGAGTTGGAATTCCAGAAATTCTTGATCAAGACTAGAACCTGTAACAATTTGATATCATTCACTGATTACTAGTAACAGAAAATGTCAAGAAAATGAAATAGGATGTGGAGTACCTAGGCACTCGGTTGAGTGTCTTGATTCTTAGTCATGATCTCATGGGTCATGGGATCAAGCCTCTCGATGGGCTTAGCTGGGAGTCTGCTTGAAAGATTCTCTCCCTCTATCCCTCCCCCAACTTGTGCACTCTCTCTCTCTCAAAAAAAAAAAAAAAAAAAAAAAGATAAATCTTAAAAAAAAAAAAAGGGGGAAATATGATGTAGGCATCTAGTTGATTTTGCCCATGTAAAACATCAGAATAAAACATAGGCATAAAAGGAATGGTGTAATAATGTATTCTGAATAAGAAATGCTTACACACATAGAGTTAGAAATGTTTACTAAGATACACGTCCATATAGCACGTCTTGGTTCCTTTTTATATAACCCCCCACTTAAATATCTTATTAGTGGATGATAATTTTTTTCCCCGAGGCTCCTCCTTTGAGATACATTTTAAAAGAGAATTCTTAAGCTTCGAGGAGTTATCTTTTGTCCTACAGTTAATCTCTTAATAAGACCAATTTAGCTGTAATATAAATGGTAATGCATTGCATTCTAGTCACCGCACAATTCTGAACTTGCTCAAAGATTGCATTTGAGCAGACTGGCCTTACCCGTGGGCAGAGTTGGTGAAAAGACACTTGGTATGGTTTCAGAACATAGAGAAAACTCGGGTTTTTGACCCTTGTTAGGTGTTCTGGAAGGAGTTATTTAAGACTTTGTCAACACTTTAGAAAGCCTATTGTATGTAAGAAGTCCATTAGACTACCCTTACAGTCTATCTGAGGGATACAGAAGCCAGATGTGGGTAAAATGCATAACAATAGCAAGGTTACATTTGCAAAAGACAAAATCGTCATAAAATGAAAAGCATGACTGACAATTAGCAGAATGAGCTAGAGCATCACCTGTGAATGAGGCGTATTACTAGATATGAAACAATAATATTTCATTTTAATTTCTTGGATTGTCTGTTTCTTTCTTTCTTTTTTTTTTTTTTTAACAGATTCATACTACCATTACTGGTTTAATTTCATTTGCCACTGTTGAGTGGCCTGCCATTTGGAATGAGTTTGCATTCCATCTGTTGCAAATGAAGGATTTGTAAGTGGCATTATTCCATATTATCTTAAGGCATTAAGGTGTCACTAGCCTTCAATTAACTCTAGCTAAGGATTTTTTACCAGGAGCCTTCCTGATGCCAATTTTCATTCAATCTTTATAAATGTTTATTAATACAATAGTGTACAAATTCTTCTTTAAGTATTGAACATGCCAACAGGGTTATTTGTTTTTCTGCTTCTCTTCTCCCATATTTGAGCATGTTACATAAATATGTCCACACCTAAATCTGTCCCATCTTGTTGATCCATTTTTAAAATTCACACCTTGTCTTGTATAAACGCAACCCAACCATGAAAGTAATTTGTTCATGAGTCATAACGTTGCAAGCATTGAAGTAATTGTAAAAGCATCTCTTGTTAGTTTGCAATTAGGGTATTAAGTTTGATATCATGCTGCATTATATTTTAGAAGAAGGGTCATAAAGGGTTTTATTTCTTAATGCTCAATAACATTTAATCAGAAACACATACAAAGATAAAGCTAAACATATATTCATTTCAACACCTATAAAAATAATTAGCCTTCCTGAGTGTGTCATGGCAGATGGAACTGTTTTCTTAGAGAATTTGTATAGAACACGTAAACTGAACAGGGATCTATAGGCATACCGCAATATGCTATAATGGTCTGTGTATTTGATTAGCATAATATTTTTAAATGAAGCGCTCATCTTCAATATCAGGGGAAAAAATGACCTGTTGTAAAACAGTGAATTTGAACCAAACGTGGCTTTAGAGTTAAATCTCTCTGTATCTGGCAGGGAGTCCAAGACTGTATAATTCAAGCACAGGAGGATTACAATGGTGAATACACCCGTATTCAATATGATGTGATGGTATCCCTCTACTTCACAGATTAGGAAGGCCAAGAACTAAATTTCTTCTAGAAATCTATGAAGCGGGCTAAGTTCTAAGTGCATATCACTTGCCAAAACTCTCCTGATACAGCAATGTCTCAAGTCAACTGGAAAACCTTTGGTAGCAGAAGCGATTTCTCCTGTGTTAGTTATCTCATTTAATGACTCTTCCATTCATTCACTTGCCCTATACCGAACGTCCTTAATATCTGTCAAAGCTATCCCCTGTTCCTATTCTCCATCAAAAACATTTCCTACATTGGACTTGTTACCATTTCTTGCCAATTATTGAAATAGTTCCCAATTGATCTACTAGTTTCCAGCTTAATTCCCTTCCAATTCATTTGCTAGTCATTCGAACACAAACCTCCTCATGTCATTAGACTCATAGTCTAATGATCTCCTTGATAACTCCAGGACTCCAGCATAACACTTCTATTTATTAGCTTTAAGCTGCACTCTTTTCAAAGCTCCTTTTCCATGATCATGCCCACTTTGTGCCTATACTCAGATACCTTCTGCTCCAACTTCTCTACACATGCTGTGCTCTCCTATTTTAGAGCCCTTTGCTGAGAATGCCATTCAAAAGTTAACCCAAGTATCTCCTCTTTCCTGAAGATTCCTCAGAAAGTATGTGCTACACAGGAATGTGGGATGTGGTGAAAACTTGCTCTGCAAAGCAGCTGGTGTTTGAAAGTGCTGGGATCAAATTCTAATTCTCTGACTAGCTGTTGTGTTCCAGAAAAACTGGTTTGTCCCCACACATCACGGTCAACCGACTCCACCCTCACTAAACAGCTGCTGCCACCAAAGAAGGAGACGGACAGGTAGTCAATGCCTGAGTACCCATGGTCCTTCATACTCTGGCTGTGCCAATTTTTCTTTTGATTGAGATATAATTGGCATAGAGCATTGAGTAGTTTAAGGTGTATAACATGTTGATTTCAAACACATATATTACAATATATATAACTCCACTGTAACATGGCTAACACCATCATTTCATATAATTTTCATTTCTTTTCTGTGGTGAGAACATTTAGAATCTAGTCTGCTAGTAACTTGGAAGTAAGCAATATGGCGCTGTTAAATATAATCACAATCCAGGATTTATTCATCTTCTAACTGCAAGTTTGTACCCTTTGACTAACATCTCCCCACAATTCTGAGAAGAACAAAGCTGGAAACATCACACTTCCTAATTTCAAAACCATAGTAATCAAGACAGTATAGCACTAGCATAAAAACGGAAACACAGAGACCAAAGGAAAAGAATGGAGAGTCCAGAAATAAACATGGCATGTCAAAAGCTGATAGTTGACAAGGGAGCCAAGAATACTCAGTGGGGAAAAAATGTCTCTTCAATAAATTATGTTGGAAAGAATGGATAAACACATACATAAAAATGAAATTAGACCTCTATCTCACACCACTCACAAAATTAACTCAAAATGGATTCAAGACTTAAGCATAAGACCTATACCCCAAAAAAATCCTTGAAGAAACCATAGGGAAATGCTCCTTGACATTGGTCTTGGCAATATATATATATATATATATATATATATATATAACCAAAAGCACAAGCAAAAAAAGCAAAATTCAATGAATAGAGTTACACCAAACTCAAAGCCTCTTAACAGCAGAAGAAACAACCAACAAATGGAAAAGGAACCTCTGGAATGGGAGAAAATAATTATAAGCATATGTCTGATAGGGAGCTAATATACAAAATATATAAGGAACCCATACAAACAAAAGCAAAATAATAATAATAATAATAATAATAATAAATAATCCTATTAAAAATGGGCAAAGGAACTGACATTTTCCCAAGAAATAACTAACAGGTACATAAAAAGCTGCTCAACATCACTAAGAATCAGGGAAATACAATCAAAACCAGATTGAGTTATCTCCTCACACCTGGCTTTGACCATTTGCAAACTTGCCAGCTGTGATCTTTCAGGGCTTTGCCCACGGTTTAACCCAGTCTTGCCAGCTCAACTATGGTTCTCACTGGTTCCTCTTAGCCATTCTGGATTCCTACAAACCATCTCTGGTACCTCTTCTTGCCTACTGCCTCTATCTGGACATACAGCCCAATCTCTAACCTTGATTTAGTCTTTAAGTTGATATATAGAAATAGAGATAGAGATAACAATACACACTTTTCTGATGTATGAATGTATCCTCTACTTCAACTATAGTTTTTGCCCACATTAATTTGACATGTTTGCATTGCCTTGCATCTCTCTAGCTTAATCTCCCCTCTGTCTCTTCACTGTGGTACTCATAGCCTATTCTATCTGAGTCACATAATGGCAAAAATTATAATTCATGGTATACCTCCTATGTTTGAGTCAGAACACAAGACATTTTGTATTTGTTGTATTATTTAACTTCCTAGAATCCCAGGAGTAGGTATTACTTACACCACTTTATAGCTGAGGAAATGCAAGCAGAGAGGTTGAGTACTTGCCTAGTCACACCTTGTAAGCAGAGTATTACTGCACATACACATACCAAGTCAAGCCAGAGAAAGGTGGAAGAATAGAAAGTCTGTATGTGTGTGTGTGTGTGTGTGTGTGTGTGTGTGTCTGTGCCTGTGTCTGTGCGTATCTAGAGGGATGAGGAAGTGGTGATCAAGGAGGGGAGAGAAGTAAAACTTAAGGAGAAAAACAGCATACCTGAGAGGGACTTATAGAGCATAGCCCTCTATTTTTAGTATTGGACATGACACATCTAACCCCAAATCTCTTACCCAACTTATATCTTCCAACCACATTCCTAGATCTGGACCTCAAACCAGAAAGGCTCAAATTTCCATGGCAATTTCTTCTGCTGTCCAGACCCAAGGAATGTCTGTTACATACAGGTAAGTTTAGGCACTTTAATCCTAAGTGTTAGAGTAAACAAGTTGGAGCCTGGGGAAACAGAAAATGGGAATCAAGACTATTACCAATGGATCATTAGCTGCTTTGCTGAGTTAAAGAATTTTGTAAGAAAAAATTGGGGCCAGGAATTTTTTGGCCAGGAATTTTGAAAGAGGTGACAGCAGAATATAAACAGTACTCAGCCAGAATTCAAAAGGAAGTTAACTGCAGGAATCTTTATTTCCCTGCAGCTGGAAGGAATAGTTGAAAGAAGAAAAAAAATTGGACTAGCTAGAACTGTCTCCTTCAAGATTAGAGCTTTAAGAAAGGTTCTGTGTTGTGAAAAACAATCATTACAATAACACAGTTACTATTTAATAAATACCTTCTTTGTGCAAGATACTTTGCCATCCTGATCTCATTAACCTTACAACAACCTTATAAAATGGGTAATATTATTCCTCTTTCATATGTAACAAAATCAAGGTTGCAAAAGGTTGGGTAACTTGCCACCTGAGTCAGAGTTCTCTGGAGAACTAGAACCAATAGTATGTACATATATCCTACATTTTAAAAAAATATATGTATGGGAAGAGGCTTATTTAAAGAATTGCCTCACATGATTATGAAAGTTGAAAAGTCCCAAGATCTGCAGTCAGCCACTTGGAGAACCAAGACAGTCAATAGCATAATTCTGGTCCCAAGGCCTGCAGGACAAGACCCAAGAAGAGCCAATGTTTCAGGTCAAGACAGAAGGTAGGAAAAAAAGAAAAAAACAAAAACAATGTCCCAGACCTAAGGCAGTCAAGCAGGAGGAATTCCTTCTTACTCAGCTTGTAGGTTATTCTACTGATTTGATGAGGTCCACCCAGATAAGAGATGGCAATCTGCTTTACTAAGTTTATTGACTAAAATGTCAAACTCATTTAAAAATACTTTCACAGAAACATCCAGAATAGTATTTGATTAAATATAGGGATGTCTTATGACCAGTGAAGTTAACACCAAAAAGTAACCATTACTTACATAAAGATATTTAATTTGTAAGTGCTGGAGATGGGATTTAAATCAGGTCTGTCCTCTTCAAAGGCTGACAGCTATATGTCTATGCCAGAAACATGGAAACACAGAATTGCCTAGAATGTATGATTTTGTTCCTTAGGAGATCTGTGCCAAGACCACAGAAAAATTAGTCAATGAGTGACTTAACACACACACACACACACACACACACACACACATACATGCATAACAATACACAGACATGCACATACAATTTTAGAACATTAGCTAGATTTGTAAATACATTTAATTTTTGTACCTGAAAAAAATTAGGTATGGTGGATCTGGAATGCCTTAGAAAAGAAGAAAAGGACCAGTAGTGCTGAAGGCGCTGTGGGAGAGGGAAAAGCCAGACACCTGGATTTCTTGCAGTAATGCAGGACAGTTTTTTCCCAATGGCCACAAACTCCACTACTTCAAATAAATCATTTGTCAGTTTGATTATAGTCAAATAAAAAGCAAAAATTGGTTTGAAAATCATTCTCCCTTACACTTGCAATGGTATCTTTCTAACAATGTCTCAAGAGAAAAGGGAGAATCAAATTTTGGGGGGTAAAATAAGGAAATCAAGCGCCAAAATACAGGTGATCAGTGATCATATTCTGTCCAGACGGCATAATGACTTTCTGGAAATTGAACATCAGGAATATATGAAGGAATTAGCTGCCTAAAATAGGTCAATTCTATTTTGTTCCCCTGGTTTCATGTGACATTATATTCTCCAGAGGAAAAACATAATGCTCAAAATGTGCCTGGTTCAGGATGTATCTGCATGTATAGAGATTATAACTTCTTGTTAAATGAAAACTATTTATATCATAAAACCCACTAACTGATATAACCATATGCCCTTCCCTTGGTACAATTTCGCTAACCAAATATGTACTATTTTTAAACTTGTCTGAGCATTATGAACAAATCAGTGAGCTTCTAATTCCATCAAAATCCGATGATAACCTTTCAAGATTTCTTCAGCACCAGATGATTCTGGGGGGACAAAAAAAAAAGAGAGAGAGAACATTCTTGATTACTGAAAGATTAAAATCCAACAAATTGGGAGCAATTTGATTCCTAGGAAGACTGTATGTCTGAAGAGTAGTAATCTGTTTTGATAAACTACTTCTTAAAAAAAGATACTCTGAGGTTATGCTCATCATCTGTCTAATTTGCAGAAATTTGCTGAATCAAGCAGGCCTGACCCAGTATACTTTAGCTTCTTTTGCTCTCTTTGGAGAAGTGTCAGGTAGTAACATACTATTTAAAATGGGAAGCCCTAAAAATTTATTTAACGTTTTACTAAATATGTGGTTGGAGGTTACCATTATGAATATATATAAAGGTTAAAAAATGAATATATATAAAGGTAAAATAAATTAAAGTTGGGGTCAAAATGTCATGGCTCACTCTTTCACAGAAAGGGAAACCACAGGCTAGATGGGACAGCCACAGACTAAGAGTTAGACTTGAACTCTAAATCATGATCCAGGCCTGTCAGGGACTGTGACACTACCCATGTCATTGTCCTAAAGTCCTTTTTATATGCAAAACCTAATTAGAGAATAATAGTTACTCTGTATTTCAAATGCATGTTAGGATAATGCTGTAGAGAAATACCAAAGAAGAGAATGGATGAGAAAACACTTATAGTGACAATGGAAAAAGACTGAAAATGAGAAGGCAAATCAGAATAAAATGCTGGCATTAAAGATCTTGATGAAGAAAGGTAAAAGAAGCAAAATATGGAATAGAGTCAAAATAGCAAAAACCATGATTCCCAGATTATCCTAGTTGTAGATGTAGTGAGGAGGAGAATTTGGAGCTTCTGGAGAACTTACTTACACTGCTGGTGGAAATGCAAACTGGTATAGCCACTCTGGAAAACAGGAGGTTTTCCTGTTTCCTGTGGAGTTTCCTTAAAAAGTTAAAAATAGAACTACCTTAGACCCAGTAATTACACTGCTAGTTATTTACCCAAAGGATACAAAAATACTGATTTGAAGGGGTACATGCACCCGATGTTTATAGCAGCATTATCAACAATAGCCAAATTATGGAAAGAGCCCAAATGTCCATCAACCAATGAATGGATAAAGAAGAGGTGGTATATATATATACAACACTCTTCTTTATATATATAATATAATATATAATATATAAATATAATGTGCATACATATATATATATATATATATATAATAGAATATTACTCAGCCATCAAAAAAGATAATGAAATCTTGCTATTTGCAATGACATGGTTGGAGCTAGAGTGCATTATGCTAAGCAAAATAAGTCAGTCAGAGAAAGACATCATATGATCTCACTCATATGTTGAATTTAAGTAACAAAACAAATGAACATAAGGGGAGGGGGAATAAAAGAGAAGGAGGCAAACCATAAGAGACTCTTAACAATAGAGAAAAACTGAGAGTTGCCAGGAACAGACAGGGGTGGGAAATGGGCTAAATGGATGATGGTTATTAAGGATGGCACTTGTTGGGATGAGCAGTGGGTGTTATATGTAAATTATAAGTCACTAAGTTCTACTCCTGAAACTAATATTACACTACATGTTAACTAACTAAAATTTAAATAAAAACTTGAAGTATTAAAAAAGATGGAAGCTCCTACAGAGAAAATTTAATGCTTAAAAGTGCAAAAAGGAAAAATGTAGTATGAAAAAGGGAAAGAAAAACCTCTGTTTGGTGCTATCTGGTGTTCACCAATTTCCCAAAAGACCCCAAAGAGGAAAACAAAGATCCTCAGGCACACAATAATCAAAGTGTTCTGTAACTTATTTGTATCTCCACATCTTTTTATGTTCAAGAATGTTTACTTCTTTCTCTCATTTGGTATAAGAGAGCAGACCAGAGAATCTTAAAATATTTTTTGTCGAATTATAAACAGGAAAAGATGCAAAGAAGTTAACAATTGCCCATGTAGGGATTAGGTTATGAAACTTTGACTAAAAAGACACTGGAAATATTTCCAAGACACATTTTTGCAATGATTCAAATGTCAGGGTTGTATGATGTAAGCTTGGGAAATAGCACACTGATTTATTTTCAAAGATTTATTTGGGGAAAAGCATCAGAAATACAAGCTGCAATTTATAATAGCACTGTTTAAAAAGCAAAAAAAAAAAAAAAAGGAGATTGTTTATATAATATTAAAAATAAAATATCTACTAGAGACAACAGCTTTCTGTGTTCAAAGAAGACTGTAGTGTTAGAATTCACCAAATAACTTCATAAACTGATATAAAATCAGCATAAAACAATAGGAGCCGAAGAGTAACTAAAAAATTGCATGGCTAAACTAAGCCACCCACATAGATAGATTCTTGATCCTTTAACTCCATAAATCTAGTAGGAATAGGAATGAGTCAGTAAGAGGAAGAGCAACTAGCAAGATCCGATAAATAAATAGCTGGTGGATGGATTCACTTCCAGGTTGCCTTCTTTGTTCTATAGACCTTGCTCTATAGACTTCTTTACTTGAAATGTAAAGAAATATATGTGGATTTGTAAGGGAAAAGATCTTCTAGTATATATATATTTGTTTCAGGTAGTGCCTTATGATCACCACACTGGTCAGAAATGGCTTCGACCCTCCAAAACATCACAGTAAGGGAGGCTGTACTCCCTTACTAAGGAGAAAGTACATGTTAGTAGAAGTGAAAAGGAGAGGAAAACAGCACATTCCCTGGAAATATCCAACACTTCATTAATTCATGTCACTGACAGATCCCTTTCCTGTCACCTCATTCAACTTCATAAACTCCATGCCTAGCACTGCTTAGTACATAAAGGCTACAATACTGTACAAAGCACAATAAACATTTTTTGAAAAATGAATCTCTCATATAAACTGCCATTACAATCCCAATAAAAACTTTTTGAAAATGATTGTTGCTGGTCATCTTTACCAGTACAATGGAGGATATAAGGCATTTCTGACCACTGTGGTTGGTGAGTTTGCCTGAAAGTTCAATTTTTTATTCTTTTTCCATTTTAAAAGACCATCTATAATGATCAACATATTTTTATTATGCTTGATCTTTAGTATTCTTGATAAATATCTTCTTATTCTTTCTTATTTTGGGCTGCTTTAACAAAATAGTGTCTCATAAACAACAAACATTCACTTTTCCTGGTTCTGGAGGCTAGGAATCGAAGATCAAGATGCCAGCAGTTTCAGTGCTTAGTGAAAGCCAGCATCTTGATTCATAGATGACCATCTTTTTGCTTGCCCTCACATGGTATAAGAGAGAAGAGGGCTCTCTGAGGGGTGTCTCTTATAAGGGCACTAATCCCACTAATGACAATTCTACCCTCATGACTTAATCACCTCCCCAAAGCCCCCAGTCCTTACACCATGACACTGGGAATTAGGCTTCAACATATAAATTGGGAAGATATAAATATTCATGTATGGCATTCTGCCCCTGGCCCCCCAAAATTCATGTCTCTCTTGAATGCATAATACATTCATTCCATTGGAATAGTCCCCAAAGTCATAACTCATTCCAGCATCAACTTTAAAGTCTAAGTGCCAACTCCCATCTAAACATCTTCTAAATCAGATACAGTTTAAGACTTAAGATATAATTTATCCTGGGGCAAACTGCTCTTCAGCAGTAAACCTGTGAAATCAAACAAGTTCTCTGCTTCCGAAACACAATGTTAGAGCAAGTGTAGGACAGAAGTTTCCATTCCAAAGGGAAGAATTAGAAAACAAGAAAGGAGTGATGTTATCAAGAAAATCCCAAATCTGACAGGGGAAGTTGCAGTAGACCTTAGGCTCAAGAAACTATGCTCTTTGATTCAATGCCCTGTCCTGCAGGCCCACCAGAAAAGAAGTCCTGCCCTTGCAGACTAAATCATTGACCCACAGGCCCATAAACTAAAAAACAAGAGTTATCATTTTTATGGTGTATTCTTGTAGCCATAGAAAACTGATACAGGGTTTCACTCGGGCCTTCATTAAATCATACCTGTATCAGTTAATAACCTCATTGCTGATCATCTTATACCCGGTCAAGCTTTTATACTCGTTTTCACATATAACTTACAATTCTGGTTGAAATATCTGCCAAGTATCTTGTGTTCTCCAGCTGGTCCTTCTGGTCCATTTGAGAATCTGATGCTAAATATTGAAGCAGACACTTTGCCATGAACAGCCTTATGTGCTCAGTGACTTGGCAGACCCCTAACAAACAATAAGTCTGGAATGTCGAAGAATTCTTAGAAACTTATCAACTTGACCAAACATGGGCAAAATCAAATTCATAACAACCAGGAACTAACAAAATAAAATCCGTGTGTAATTTTTAAAAATAGTTACATAAATCATTTCAGACCTTGACTAAGAGCTGTATTTTTAAATTAATAATCGAAATCCTTGTACCTTAACATCTTAGTGACCATTTTGTGTTTTCAGATAACAATGATATTTCAAAAATGAGTATTTCAAATATCTTTAGTCAAGAAGTTTCAGAACTCACACATAATTTTCTGCCTATTTATTCTATCCAAGGAAAGCACATTTAAAACGAGATGCTAAGCTTTCCCAATGAAAAGCAAGTTAAAAAAAAAAAAAAAAGAAAAAGAAAAAGAAAAGCAAGTTAAATCTTTAAATAGAATTCAAGACTGTATTCAAAATATACAGTAGACCCTCAAGATACTATACCCTGAAAGTGACATTTAGACCAGGAAACTGGAAAGAATTGGTAGCCCTCCCCATATAAAGATGACTACATGCAAAAGAAAATATGGCAATAAAATGAAAACTATTCTTTCTGGCAATTCTCCAAGACCTCCTATTTCAGAGAACAGGTAGCTAATTAGTTTAATGCTGAAATCACTCAACTGACTATCCCATTGCATATTTGTTAAAATAAGAAAAGCAATTTTGTCCAACAAGTCACTTTTTGGGAAACAGACTGGTTATCAGCTGGCTCTGGACAATACTGAATAGTATGGCTGGAACCAGTAAGGCAGGCTTTTATATTTCATTCTCCCACTCTAGCATCCCTTCTTGTGTCTTTAACCACATGAAATTGGTAGAAGATTGAGCTGATCTTCACATACTACCTCTAGATGTATTTGCCTGGTGACTTCTCTTCCATATAGTTTACACTTACTCTTTGGGGAAAGTTTTAGAGAAAGCATTCATCCTGAGGTGTAAGTGACAGATGTCTGAATTGATAATGCTCCTTGAATACCTCTGCATTTTCATTTTTTAAATGGAATTTGATTTTGGCATTCCAGCTATCCTTGAAACATTAGAATACAAAAATTCACTCACATAGCAATTTACCATTTCATTATATTTACCCCCTGCAAAAAAAAAAAAAATATGGCTTTGAATGATCTTACTACAATGACAGGCTTTATGAGTTTATTTAGGACTGACCTGACACATGAAAATGCATCTTGAAGAGATGTATATGTAACTAAAATAAACTTAATTCTTCCCTTTTCATTTATGGAGTAAGTGTAAGAAAAAGGACAATAAGAAGGTTGTTCAGGGATATAAGAATTATAAACCATCACAGCTCTTTTATATTAATATTAAAATTTTTCCTAAATTTGTTGTTGATGCCTTTTTCATTAAATTATTAACAAGTTCCTAGTATAAATCTCAATTTAAATAAATTTACTTCCATATTGTTAACAAACATTAATAACAAATAATTTTTAAACTACTATGCCATAATCATTTCTGAAATTTAATCTCCATGAGCTCTTGCTGTTTATTAACTGAAAGTTTAGCTACAGAAGAATGATTTAATATGTGTTTTTAGTGGCCAAAAAGCTAGCAGTTTTTCTCCAACTTAAAATGAGAAAAGTGCTCTTTTGCAAGGAAATCTCTTAGAACAAATCTCATTATCAGTAATAAGAGACATTCACTTTGAAGTTATGTATCACTCTTTAAAAAACACAGTTATTGGGGTATCTGGGTGGCTCAGTCAGTTAAGCATCTACCTTTGGCTCAGGTCATGATCTCAGGGTCCTGGGATCAAGCCTCGTATCGGGTTTCCTGCTCAGTGGGGAGCCTCCTTCTCCCTCTCCATCCGCCTGATGCTCTGTCTACTTGTGTGCCCGCCCACGTCAAATAAGTAAAAATCTTTAAAATAAATAAATAAGTAAAAACTAAAATGATTGTCATAGTAAAGGAAATAAAAATAATAGCATCAATAAACGGACTTTTTGTTCAATGATAATGTCAAATTAATCAACATTAAAAGCAATCTGGGTGTAATAAAAGAAAAGATAGCCAAATGATTTCAAACAAATACTCTTTTTCTTCTGGATAATACAGGTTATAATGTATTATCTCTCAATTTAGATGATTTTTTTCTTCTAATTGGTCTCATACCACGATTAACAGTACTTTCTACACCTTGATGTTTTTGAATTGCTTAGAGGGAAAAAAAACTATACCTAGTAAGGAAGAAATTCATGTAATTTTGGAATCTCTGCTAAGTCAAAGCTAAGCTTTTAATTCTGACTAAGTTTAATATTTTCCCAAATTCTTTTTTTTTAAAGATTTTATTTATTTATTTGACAGAGATAGATCACAAGTAGGCAGAGAGGCAGGCAGAGAGAGAGAGAGGGAAGCAGGCTCCCCGCTGAGCAGAGAGCCTGATGCGAGGCTGGATCTCAGGACCCTGGGATCATGACCTGAGCCGAAGGCAGCAGCTTAACCCACTGAGCCACCCAGGTGCCCCCCAAATCCTTTTTTTCATAATTAGATTTTAGAATACTCCTTAAAGCAGTTAATCAATTTGCCAAGAGCAGTTAGTCTCTCCAGAAGGTGATAAAATAGGAAGAGCTCAAGCTCTTACTTTTCTGACAGGCTGGACTCCCAGTAGCAGCAGTAGTCAGATCAGCTGCAGTGAGGGAAATTTCGTATCACTGAGTCCATGCTTGACCTCAGTATCTGTTACTATAACCACTTCATAATGAACCAATAGAGCAAGCAGGGGATTGGGTGAGGAAAGATGTGATTGATAGCAACAGGATAATCTTATCTAACTGATAACTGAGAGGCCCCTCCACAGAAGGGTCCTTCTGGGAGCACAAGTGTTCTCATACCTTGGACCACAGCAAGAGGCCCATCTATATTTCTCTTCCCCAGGCCAATCTGTCATCAGTCCTCTTGCTTTTTTCTCCTAAATCCCTGATTGGTCGATGTAGTCATCAGCTACTCAGTGTGGCCTGGTGGTGACTGACTGTTCTCTCACCAGGAGACTTTTCTTTTCCCTTCAATGCTGCCCCTCAGATGGACTAGACAGTAAACTAGTCCTCTGCCCTGTGGGCCAGCAACTTATTTATCATCTTTGGAACAGACTCAAATTTCCCTTCCTCCTAAGTGAACTGTTCATTGGAACACCCCCACAAGGCCGTTCTAGAGGGTCATAAGCAGAGCCATAAGAACAGGTACATCAGGTCATGCAACTCTCTTGTGCTTTTGGAACCTGATAAATCTGGATTTTGTTTTTATCACTTCCATTTGTTGGTGGAGAACTCTTTAGCACACCCAGCTCAATGCCTGAAGAACAAGGTAGGAACAGTTCATTTTAGTAGCTTAGGTTGCAGTTACCAGCTTGCAGTATCTATCTTAGACCAGTTGCAAACTAAGGATAGTTAGCTGAAGAAGACATAGCAATGAAACCTTGGTGGCTTTTCCTATAGTTCTCTTACTTGAACTTGGACGTGCTTTATATAACACATCAGCCTACGGAAGATATCACAAACCCCACTGGATCTGTTGCTTCATACGGGTCAAGGGGAAGAACTTCTTGTACTACAGCCTAGATCTGCCGGGACGCCTTCTCTTGCTCTGGCTCCACTATTTGTAAACAGCTTTGTAAGCAGTTCGTTTGATAAACATGTCAGAGCCACACATCCACATGTGTTATATATTAATCTGAAATCCAAATAAGTCCACAAACTCTTGCATCTCTTCCTTATTAGTATAGGATAAAGAGGGCCCTGAGTAAGCTTTCACTTTGGAGGAGATAGATCTCAACAAACTCCCGACCACGGGACCCCCAGAAATTTTAAGTAGCAGATCTTTGAATTTTGTGCGATCTATCTATCCTTCATTCTCTTTCAAGTGCAGGTATTATGAGAACATTTATTTTACTATTTCATGGCCTTAGCAGCATGATTTATATAATCTATAAGCATTATACCCTAAAAGATGATAGGGTAATTAAAGAAAGGTCTGGTGATATCTTAAGGGATGATAAGGTAATAAAAATCCCTGAAAACTAAATTATGGCATGGAGCTAGAGAATAACCAAAAGTGAAGGTTCACATTTATCTCGATCAAATGAATGCAAATTTCTTCTGGTGAGCTCTGCCTATTGGAATAGAGACCCCTCCTCCAGCACCACCACCACCCAAAAAAATGTTACATCGATAGCTACAGAGAAAGTCCGCTTCTAGGTATGTATTGATTTGCCTCGCTAAAGAGAACCATATGAGGGACACTTGGGGCTGCCTCCGGCTCAGGTCATGATCTCAGGGTTCTGGGATCAAGTCCCATATCAGGCTCTCTGCTCAGCAGGGAGCCAGCTTCCCTCTCTCTCTCTGCCTGTCTCTCTGCCTACTTGTGTTCTCTCTTCAAATAAATAAATAAAAATCTTCTAAAAATTTTTAAAAAGAGAACCATATGAAATAGCCACTGAATGGAGTCATGAGATGCTCATAAATACTATCATTCATTTTCATTCCTAAGATCTACCTACCTGTCTTCCTCACAGACCAAACAGGGAGGTTAATGAAGATGACTTAGAAATCATCTTGCATGGCTAGGTTCTTGACGGTGGCTCTCTTTTCTGAAAGTCCTCCGGTGATGTGGCATTTCTTTTGCCTTAGCATTTTGTTAGGCGACAGCCTCTACAGTCTCCACTATGCCACTGCCACTATAGCAGTCTTAACCATGCATATCAGGGAAAGATTAGAGAATCTGCCACTTTCTGAATATATCTCATTAAATTATCCACACAGGAACTAAGGAATGAATCATAGTATAGGTTTGGGGTCTTATTGAACCTGAAATGATCTTTGAACAACATTTTATTCATCCTCTGACATCTACCTGACCATGAAGTGACTCAAGGCTGAAGGCCATGCTTTGACTCAGCAAACCTAGGGACTTATATGGTTTTAACAGAGATAAAGTAAGATTTCAGTGCCCTGACCATCTATTTTGATCTCAGGATTACACGATCACTTACCCAACACCAAAGATCACTGTAGGCCTGACCAGCTAATAGAGTAATTGCATTCACCTTGCTTCTATCATATAAGTAATTCTGTTTGGCCTCCATTCTGATGGAATCTCAACATCTACACTAAAACCAGGGAAGCCCATGCCATCGATAATGTCAAATGTGTTTGGCCCCAGCCATAGATCACCAGAGAATAGCATCCACGGTGCTCTTCAAAGACTCTTATTCTCTTCTCTCTAATTTATATCTACAGTTGAATGAAGGTAATGTCTCCTGGCTCTCTGGGGACAAGTGAACATAAATTACTCCCACATTCTTACCTCTGTACGATTTTGGATTCCTCCTCCATTATGCAGACAAATTTCTGTCATCTCCACTTTATTTAGCATAGACTAGCACTAAGTCCATTTCCTAAAAAGAATTTTTTTTCTTATTAAAATTCTTATCCTGCAAAACTAGGAACTAGTGTAGGGGTGGAATACAAAATTTATTAGCTAGGTAAGTGCCAACAGTATACCTCCATGAACCTGTGCTTCGAAAATTACCCGAAAATGTGCTCTACCAAAAGAAAATACAAAGACATGTGGTGCAGAAAACAGAAGATCAACAAAAGAAGGGGGCAGTGAAAATATGCAGGATGATGTTGGAGGCAGAGGTCAGAGGAGAAGAGCTGTGCACCAAGACAGAGGGCAGCCTGCCTGGATTTCAGCAAGTCAGCGAGCACCAGCAGCAATTTCTTCAAAAATACAAACATGTCACCTAGACAGCTGATGCGTATTTGGGACTTGAATTTGGAATAAGTATACATAAAACCAAATAAAAAAAAGTTAGTAAGACATTTAACAACTCCGTCTGAGAAATAAAAACAGTTAATGGTATATCTTAAGCTTCATCACCAGTGATTCGTGTTTCCCTAGTCATTATAATCTAAACCCTGGATATTGATCTCACTAAACTGTGTTGTAACTATAACAACAGAAATGCAAAACAGGGAAGGAGAGAGAGAGAACTGAGGATAATGAGGGACTAGAAAGGCAAGCTTCATTCTTTCCCATACCAATAGGTAACACTGAAAAATCACAAGGTCAGTAGGTAGCAAAATAAGAATTTTCGAGGGACTGGGAAGGAACAGGGGGATAAGCAAGAGCCTAGAGGACCAGTGCATGCTGCAAGCAAACCTTGCAGAATAATTTGGATATTTCAGTCATGGGCTTGAGTAAACTTGATACAAGTAAATTCTCCTTTGCTTAAGGGGAAAATGATCATGAATAGGTATGGTACAGGTATCCAAAATAATTTATTGAGTGTCAGGCAAATTTCATCACACCCAATCTTGACAAAAACTACATGAGATAGAAATTACTTCCGTGTTACAGATGAGAAAATGGGGACTCAAAAAAGATGAAGTAACCTGCCCAAAGGCTCGTGGTTAGCCAGTAGCGGACCCAGGAATCACATAGGGAACCATCGGGGGCCAAAGTCCTTGTTCTTTCTATTCTAAATGCACTACCGTCATAAAATAACTTTTTTTTTTTTAAGATTTATTTATTTATTTATTTATTTATTTGACAGACAGAAGTCACAAGTAGGCAGAGAGAGAGGGGGTAGCAGGTTCCCTGCTGAGCAGAGAGCCTGATGCGGGGCTTCATCCCAGGACCCTGGGATCATGACCTGAGCCAAAGGCAGAGGCTTTAACCCACTGAGCCACTCAGGCGCCCCCAGTCAAATATCTTGATAGAATGGTTAAAGAAGCCTTGGGCTGGGCCCGTCATGAATGGACTCTAAATGTATTGTGAGGAACAGAAGAACGGTCCGGGCTGAAGGAACAATGCCGGGTGTGCTGAGAAAGGCTGAGAACAATCAGCCTAATTGTAACAAGGTCAGGTTACACAGGGGGAGGACTGATGTTTGTTAGCTTTAATGTGGAGAGGGCATTCATTCCGAAGGATTTCTTCTCATTAAAATCGGGGGAATCAAGAACACTTTAGCCATTATGCTACTTCTTTTATTTATAAAAGAAGATTTTTCTGACAGAAGGACAAACACTCATCCATCTGGTAAACCCTCATGTCACAAGAACAGATGTTTAAATGACCCACAACAAGAAGAAAAGTAAATACAGAATAAGATCTCTTGCCAAAGCAAATTATCGTAACAGGAGCATCCGTCTCTCTTGCACAGCCAAGAGACTGTCTGCCTAACTAGGTTAGAGGCATGGACAGAGGCCTCTTGTTGCCAAAGGGAGCCCATTTCCATGTAGCATATCTGTCTTCAAAACAAAACCACCAATAAAAACAAGCACTTCTGTCTTCTTCTATGGAAGTTCTAATCTAACAGTAACCTAAAATTGTTCAGAAAAGCAATTGGTTGACTCTTGATCAAAACATTCTTGCCAGGTTTATCTTGAGGTTTATGAAATAATACGACTATTTGAGTTCCTTCCAATAAACACTTATAGTCTAAGAACTTTTTAAAAGGCTATTTCTCAAGTCTCTGTGACCTTCTCTGGACTCCCTGACGTCATCTCCGTGAACAGGAATGTTATATAATTGCGGGCTTGGGCTGAATTGTTTTGGATAATGTTCTCTATGGACATACATTATGAAAACAGTACTTAGATTTGTTCGTATAATTATCACATAAAGCATTCGACTGTTAACTTAGTGGGTGTCAAAGCAAATTGCAGGCATGGGAAAAAGCTGCAGATGTCCCGCCAATTATTCTAAGTACTATTATAATAAAAATCGAATGACTTGGATGGTTAGGTTAATAACATACTAAGAGAAAAAACACTTGCCTTTTAAAAGTAGTTTGGAGTTATAATGCACTTTCGTGCAGTACTGTGCTAATCTAACAAAGACTGTCTTTTGGTCTCAGATCCTGACTTGGCATGCTGAATGAGAACATATTATTCAAAGTTTTTGCCTATGGCCAAGCTTTAAAGAAGGTAATTATGATTCCAGGTATTTGAGCAGAAAAGAGGTTCAGCTGTTTACACATTAGGCACAATAGGTGAGCTGTTACCGAGGTTTGAAATAGAAATCTCAAATGGAAAAGAAAATTATATAGGCTACCTTGAAAAAAATCATAATTCGATCAAGGTACATGTCAAATCGCAACTTACCCTAAAATACCTACACAATAGAAGCATATTTGTAAATTGTCTCTTTCTAATAAAGCCTCGTCGGGTATGAACTCCTGCTCTTCTGCAATCCTGTTCATCCCACATTTGCCATATATGCTGTGGAGACGAGATTCTGGATGCCAGGGTCACTTAAAGCTGCAGCAGAAATAGAAACTAAATGTGCCCCAAGAGACCTTTTGCAGCCCTGTAGTAGAACTGGGTCAGGAACTCACACGCTCCCTTTCACTACTTCAGGGATCAAAACAAAGAACTTGAGGATGGTGGGCGGAATCTTGTATTCCTGTCTCCAGGCTGATAAAATCGCCTCTGACTCATATAGAGGTTCAGAGCTCAATTTTTAATTTTCCACACCCTTCCATGCATAAGTCTCATTGGATTCCCCCGAGAATCTATGAGTCAGGCTCTTTGAGATGACAAGGAGCAGAGATATGGCAAGTTTACTCTGACTGATGAGAGTTTTTGTAAGAAAACACCCAGAAGTAGGTAAGCAAACCATCTTGGTGGCAGTCAGATGGACTTCTGCCTCTCTGGGTCTCTTCAAGTTTCTAAGAATCTATTATCTGATTAATGTATTTTGAAGTTCTTTGAAAGAAATGATCCGGTTGGGGTCAGTCAAGCAGAGCTCACTGAAGAACAGCCCTAAAAGACAGAGTTCTCAATCCAGGCCACCTTCTAGATCACCAAGTTCCCAAGTGCCCAGCCTGTGGCTAGCTGCCACTTGGCGATTAATAAGGAAGGAACAAGCTTGTAGTATCCACATTCCAGAAAGGGGCTGTGGATATTCAAGAATGATGTGGCATCCAAAGCAGTTTAAAGCCAGGCTTCTGTTTTCAGATTGTCTGCATTAAATCATGAATTTACTAGACCAAGCCCACACAGCCCATGGAAGGGATTTGATCTTCCTACGCCTCAGTTTCCTTATCTGTGAAATAAGTAGATTAGTATTAAGTATCTCATAGCAATCCCACGATTAAATGACATAATCCATGTAAAGAATCACACAGAGAGCTCAGATAATATAATTGTTTAGAAAAAGCCATTAAATCATGCTTAACTATTAGTCATTTGAATATCCCTTTGCATACCACTAAAAATCTCAAGGGCCACAGTAAATACATGTATATTTGGAAAAGCCCTGCACGTGAGAACCTTGAAACTCTGGCTTGAATCCTTTCATAATGTGAAAATACTGTCCTGTTTGGTTCTATTTTTCAATTCTATACAGAATTTGTGTATATTGGACTTGCCAAAAATAGGGGCATACTACGGTTAAATCTGGATGGTCCCTGAATTTATGAACAAATGTATTTTTTAAAGTAATATAAAACAAACATCGTAAAGGTACATTCACACCTTGTTCTTGTTGTTTTTTTTTTTTTCACACCTTGTTCTTGACATGCAGAATCACATCTACATGTATCATTATTGTTCAAGGACTCTTTCTTTTAAGGAAACAGAAATAAATAATAGGAGGCCTTTTATCATGAGCCCCAGTGCCCATCAGAAAGGCTGTTCAACTTCTGCCCTCACGCAGCTTGACAGATACATGCAACAAAATAGACACCCATGGTCTCGGTTTTAGCCTGATCTAGGCCTTAATTCCCACCTATTAGTTCTACAACTTTAGGGAAACTAAGTAGTCTCTCAGAATCTCAGTTCCTTCAGACAAATTAAATCATATTCTTGGGGGTGGGGCTCGGGTACCATATTTTTTAACTCTCTGGTGCCTCTGCTATGAAGTCAAGTTTAAAAGCCCACACTCTAGGGGTGCCTGGGTGGTTCAGTGGGTTAAAGCCTCTGCTTTTGGCTCGGGTCATGATCCCAGGGTCCTGGGATCGAGCCCCACATTGGGCTCTCTGCTCAGCAGGGAGCCTGCTTCCTCCTCTCTCTCTCTGCCTGCCTCTCTGCATACTTGTGATCTCTGTCTGTCTGTCAAATAAATAAATAAAATCTTTAAAAAATAAAAAAAATATAAAAGCCCACACTCTAAAACTAGTGGTTCTCAGACGATAGCATACACCACAGTCAGACTGCTAACACCCACCTCCAGAGTGTCTGACTCAGTAGATCCGAGGTGGACCATGGGTTTGTACTTCGGACAAGTTCCAGGTAACGGTGATGTGGCTGGTCCAGGGACCGTGCCTTGCAAACCACGCCTCTGAACGCATCTGCTGGTCCCCCTGGAGAGGCCCCTCTGAACTACAGCTATGAAGGCCCAACAACATCTTGCTTCAAGTCAGACTCCCTCATCTCCTAATTTTTCTTTTCCACTCCCAGTGCTTCCCTCAACCACCAACAGTATTAATGCTCTTTGTCTGTGTCCATTAGACATTCCTTATAATTATTTATAATCAAAGCTTCAAAACCAGAATGTTATTTGTTTGTAACTCCACCGTTTTTCCCAGTCTTCCAGTCGCCCTAAGGGCAAAACCTTGTGCTCTATGCATTTGGGTACTGCTGGCTTTGAGCAAAATGCCTGCTGGCACATAGCAGGAGCCTAATAAAGAGTTTGTTGAATGTAAATAGTCCATAAGCCAAAAATACTTATCCAATACCTAGCATCAGACCTAGTTCTCTGAAAAAGATTAGCCTGAGTCGAGGAGGATGTAAACCTTATCATCATTTATCAAGACTTTTCAGTTATTTCAGGGAACGTGAACGGTGTTTTGCTTGGTAAGAAGAGGCACATGTTTTTCTAGCCTTGTTCTTGCTAACATTGTTTCACACCTCTGTTCCTCAGTCTGACCATGCTCCTCTCTGTCGGCCTACTCATGCTGAGCTTGCTACCCACACACCCCCGCAAGCACTTACCACACTGTGACAAAAACATACCAAATTTTCCAGACAGGGGTTTCTTACTTTTTAAACAATACTAAAATAGAACACATCAACGCGAAAGTTGACCCTCTTCAGATCTATGGTCTAGGTAAGTAAATAGGTTGGAAACTACAACAGAAACGTTCGATTGAGCCCCGGTGATTCCCACTGAGGTACTTGGCCCGAAGTCTGAGGAGTGTGTCTCCTTAATAAAAGGTGGAGACCAAGACTGTGCCTGTTATCCTTTAACCTCGGGGTCTGTTTATAATTTGTTATTCATTAAATAGCTAATTCTTTACCAGGAGGCCCAAAGCTAGCTATCTTTGCCATGATGGAGTATCCGAAGTCCTGTTGCTGCTTGTTCTGCCCTTTCTTTGGCAGATATAACTGCAAGTGAGCTCAAGGAACAAAAGCACTCAAAATGCAGATACAGAAACAGAAGCAGAGGAAGAAGAAAAAGAAGATGATGAAGAAGAAGAGGAGGAGGAGGAGGAGGAGGAACACTGTGACAGGAAATGTGCCAAGGTCTAGCTCTGGAAACAATCTTGAGTAAAACAGGGTCTTGGTCATTGGATCTCAGCGGGCTATGGGGGAAACATGGCTTTGTTTGTTTGCTTGTAGGTTGTTTGGTTTGGGGGATATTGATACTGATATTAATATCCATAGTGTCGTGGTAGGCAGGAAAGATGAAAGGCCAGAACCGGCTAGAGGAAAATGCTGGGTTATTTTACTCCAGACGGCAAGAGACTCGGAAAAAATGTCAGAAAGGGGAAAGTGCCTGAAATGAAATGTCTGGAAAACAAACCAACAAACAACCCAGTTAGCATAGTAGTCTAGGCTTAAGAACAAAACTTAGGGAAGACTCCTCCTTCTTTTTAAACGTAAGGAGAGAATATGAGTTGGCCTACTTAATGGAACTGTTTGAAACCCTGCCTATTAAAATTTCCTGGAAGAGTTATAAACCCATAATTCTCTTACTATTTTACCATCTTCTTAACAAATCATATGTCGAAATCTCCAGGCATGTTCCGCTAATCCTAACGATCTCCCACCCCCGTAGCTTCAGTCACCTGACAAATATTGTCTGCAGGCCTACTGTACTTAAAACTCTCTACTGCCTGAAGAAACGGACACTTGGGCGCACACGCGCGCGCACGCACACACACACACACACACACACACACACACACGATGGATTCAGTCTCTGTCCTCACACAACTTTTAAGTTCCAGAAAACCTGATTTTAGAAATGCATTTAAGAATACATTTTTTACAAATTTTAAAGATTAGACCTTCTTTATCATGAAGATTTTCAGAATTGATTATAAGCAGACAAAAGAGGCTAAGCAAGTCTCTAAATGGTGGCCTCTGGATACTGAGAGAATAACAGAGATGCAGAAAGACAGTTTCTGTGTGGTAAGTAAATTCTGCTTCACAAGGAATCACCCCCGAGCCATCATCCTCACACCCCAGAATCTCCTTTGAAAGGAAGTTACAAACATCAGTGAAGCCAGTGGGAGCAAACACTTGAATTATTACTTTAGAGTCATAAAGAAACTCATGGGGGCAGAGATCCACCTGTGTTTCTTTGTTTTTATAATATGGATCAGGATACAAAATTGCAGAATTTTTGCTAAGAAATTTTTAAGAATATGATATTCATACTTTATTGTATTGCAGAAAAGAGGAATAATGTTCCCCCTCACTTAAAAAAATCACTATCCCCCTGTTACGTATAAGTTTGAACAACACAAAGTATACTGATTATGAATCTGTATCACACACACAAAAAATTGCTATAAATGCAATTTTCTGCTCACCAGAAATTGTCTGCCATGTGACTCTTTGTAGAGTTGTGTTCCTCTCTTAAAGCATTAGATTCACTTCCGTTCACCTCTAATGGGTTCTGCAAATTTTTGTATTATTTTCAGGGAATACATTCCCGCCTTTGGTTATCATGCTCCAGACCTTGGGCCCAGAAAAAAATTTTAATGTAGCCAAAGCTTAGTATGTTGCAGCCTAGCACACCACATACTGGAGTAGACTGTACTATACATAGCATATAGTCAAGGGTGGTTTCATTGAAACAGAGCAAAAATTTTCCCCTTGTTATTTTGGGATATTTCAAAAACGTGCCTCTGAGCTTTAGCATGGGGCTTGATTAATGCATGATTTCCTCTTTAAAATTAGAAACAGGAATCGAGAATGAAGCTTAATAATTTTCATTTGCTCTTCTTTTCCAAGCATGCTAATTAAGGCCTGATTCCCAGACCCGATTAAGCAGCTCCTACATCTGACTGCAGTTTTTAGTTATCCCTGCAAGGCAGGAAGCTTATTTGGAGTGAATGGGAACAATCTGGGAAGGAACAATGAGACTGTGGAAGGCGAAGGGGTGGGGGGCAGTGGTTGTTTGGTTTTGGTTTTGCTCTTAGAATCTGTTTGCCGTGTCCCTTGCAAAGTGCAACAACACAGTTCAACAGAGAATGTCAAAAATGTCATTCTAAGTAAAGCACCATTACTTTAGGACTCTCAGAGCATTCTGTGAAGAATATTCTAGTTTCCTTTGAATTCCTTGAGTGCAATGGTACAAGAGAAATATGTACTTTGTTTAATACTTTAAGAAAATGTAAAAGATACATGTGCTATCACTATCCAATGCTCTTTTTCTCTTGGATTCATTGCAATCAGAAAATGAATTGAATGTGTATCTTTTATGGCCTTCATGGAGCAAAAAGCTGAATAAAGAAACAGTAATTATCGGGGGCACCTGGCTGGCTCAGTCGGTGAACCTGCAGCTCTTCACCTCAGGACGGTAAGCTCAAGCCCCGTGTGGTAGAGATTACTTAAAAAATAAAATCGTTTTAAAAACACAAACAAACTAGTAATAGTCAAACACGAGCTCCCTCAAAACCCTTTTTCTCTTTGAAGACAATGGCCTTGAATTATTTCAGAACATTAATTTTTGAAATATTATAAAGTTGCACTCTAACATAGCCAGTGGCCATTAAATGTTTCTGGCTAATATTTAGAAAATCGATAACTAAGTTGCCCTTGTATCAAAGGAGTACAAGCTGGAACTTGTCTTATGCAAATTATATAATCATGTATGAGTAAACTCAATTTCTCAGAAGCTATATAGATGTCCTCCCCCACCCTCATTTCTTTTTTTTTTTTTTTTAAAGATTTTATTTATTTATCAGAGAGAGAGAGGGGGAGAGAGCGAGCACAGGCAGACAGAATGGCAGGCAGAGGCAGAGGGAGAAGCAGGCTCCCTGCCGAGCAAGGAACCTGATGTGGGACTCGATCCCAGGACGCTGGGATCATGACCTGAGCCGAAGGCAGCTGCTTAACCAACTGAGCCCACCCAGGCGTCCCCGCCCTCATTTCTTAAATGAATTTTTAGTTACCGTAGCAGAGTCAGGCCATGACTGGGGTCCAAAGCTGAGACATAGAAAGCCAGACTTCGCTGATACATTTCTCTATAGCTCATCTCAGCATTTCTATCCCTTCCATTCTACTTTGCTACCTCCTAATTCAAAGAATACCTGCTTGGCTTCAGCTTCCCGGGGTAACATGAACTTATCCCAACTACTGAAATTACGAAGTCAGAGTGTTTTAGAGAGTCCCTTCCTTGCCATCCCCATTGCCAAGAGCCCATATCAAACCAATATCCCTTTGTTTCAGGGTTGGGTTGTAGTGCCCTAATTGTTGTCAGTGTTTCCTTTCTCCCACTATCTCCCTTTCTTTCCCATTCTCTCTCTCTCTCTCTCACGTCTACCTGCAAATTGGAGTCACATTGATTTTCCTTAAACACCACTTCATTTACCTTATTTTCCAGTTTAAAAATCTCAGCTACATACAGATTGATCATCAGGGACCTTTAAATCCTACACGCCTGGCTGCCTCTGAACCTCCCTCCCAAAACAGCCTTTACCATTAATCCTTGCTTTTCCAAACCCTAGAAACACTTCAGGTCGCTGGTGGCTCTTACCAGTTCCAAATACAATAGGTCTGAAGTGGAGCCTGGGATTCAGCTGTGCCATCGTTGCTAGTGGTACAGACTACATTTTGAAAAACAAAGATTTAGACAACTCTTCTCTTTGGTCATGGAAACACTGGCCTCTGTCAAGAGCTTATTTGAAGGATGAGAAGAGAGAACTACATGCAATAAAATATCTCATATCTGATTGAATCAAGTTAAGGGCAGGGCAAACTCTAAGTTCTTTTCAAAAATTATATAGTAGTGCATGTTTGATTGATAACTGTGTACACATAAGCTGTGAAATTACCTATATCCTATGGAAGTAAGGAAGGAAAGAAGGAAAGATAGAAAGCCCAATATGAACAATTGAAACTTCTGAAACAATTGTCCAACATTTTATAAGCTACATAAAACCTAAATACTACCACAAATAACATGACCAAACTTTGTCTGAATACTGTATTTCTGTCCTGGGCATCAAGCATTTATTTGCTTTTGCTCAGTCACTGCCCTCCTACTTGCAATGATCCATGAGCTGGATTCTCTCCATTTGTTCCACTAACCAGAGTCCAACACCCTTTAGCAAATGGGATCTCTTGCCTCTTTAAGTCTCTGCATCACTGGAAAACTAAAATTATGCTCTTCAAAAAAATCCTCTAAGGCCAATGCTATAGAGTTATATACTTTTATTTAAAGCATTCTTTTGTTTTAAGAGGTCCATGATTTCTACTTTGTTTCCTAAATGGAGTATTGACAGAGATCAATAATCCAATAGAACAATCTGACATAGCATAGGAACAGCTCTTAATTACACTGGCTAGAAAAGTGGTAGAGAGTAAAACTCATCAAATCTGCATGTTGTTTCAAATACAAAATTATTAAATATATAGTTTCATGTTTTTACTGAGTATTCATGATAGAAGTTTGAGTTCTCTGCTCTTCCACCTGGGCTGCCAACATGCCATCCAGACCAAGGAAGACCCGGAAATTTTGGACCCACAGGAGCCATGGCCATAGCCCCATCTACAGGCACCGGAAGCTCCCAAAGAGGACTGGGTGATTCGGGAGGCACGGGTCACCACAGGGTCCACCTGGACAGATATCACCCAGCTTATTTTGGAAAAGCTGACAGGAGACATTACCACTTAAAAAGGAACCAGAGCTTTCTGCCCAGCTGATAAACTGTGGGCCTTAGTTGGTGAGCAGACACAGGGGAATGCCACCAAAACCAAGGCTGGAACTGTTCCTATCACTGATGTGGTGCGATCAGGCTACTACACAGGTTTGGGAAAGGGAAAGCTCCCGGAACAGCCTGTCATCGTGAAGGTCAAATTCTTCAGTAGAATTGCTGAGGAGAAGATTAAGAGATTGGTGGGGAGGCCTGCATCCTCATAGCTTGAAGCCATGTGGAGAGAGCGTCATTTAATGCTAACAGGTGCTTTTCAAAAAAATAAATAAATAAAATAAATAATAATAATAATAATAATAACAGTAATAATAATAGAATTATCTGAACTCTGGAGCACCAAAGAAAGCTTTTATCTTATGGAAGATGGATTGGCATCTCAGTAGGTCTTCCGTAACTATAGCTCAGTTTTTATATAGTGGAAAATTATATAAATTTGATAAAGTAAGCATTTCCAAATAATGGGAACTAATTTTTTCCATGTGTACTATTGCATCTTTTAATTGACCATAAAGTTATAAGCACCACCTGTTTGTCTTGTAATAGACCCTCCTCAACCCCCAGCTAGTTTGAATTTCATGTTACTTGATCCATGAGTGGACATGTCATGAAGCAAGCTAATCAAAGACCTTACCTGGAATTGACATACGAACTTGAGAAGAGAAGTTCTAGTTCTACCAGGTTTGCTAATCTGAGAGAATGTGAATCTGGGCTTTCCAGTAGCCCAGTAAGAAAGAGTGTATGAACTCAACTGTATGTGATCATATGAGGTAGAGGAGAGGAAGAGAGAATGGGAAGGAGAATAACAGTAAAATAGGTTGGGAAGTGAGCGGAGAGAAGGCGAGAGCTTTGCCAGTTCTGAACTTTCGTCCCAACCAGTAAGGTTCTAATCCCTGAACTCATCTTTTGATCATGTGTACTACCCCAGCATGCTTTCCAAACTCAAAATACAATGAACTCCCTTATTTTGGTTAATCTAGTTCAAATTAACATGATATGATTAATATATCACATCCTTCTAGGACACATTCAGTTCATTATTTGGGAAGTGGGTTTGTTTGTTCATTAAATTTCTATTTTTTTACCTGGTGCATTCCATTAAGATACACTGTGTGTTTATATGGCCATCCTCTCTAGTTATTCTCGATAGGGTAGTAAGTACCCAATTTTATGGGTATATTGTCTTCCAGTTGAGACTAATAAAACTGGAATATCTTCAAAATATATAACAAAGAAATAATATTTTTTCTGATTCTTTCTTTCATATCTGGTCCCAAAGCCAAGAGAAGAAAAGCTGTCCTGCGTTTCCTCTTCCAGTTACCCTTGGTGCAAGGTTTTGCCTGTATGGGACCCACAGCAGTTGACAAGTCAATCTATTTATGTGCCAGAAAATGTGCAAGGGTAGAGTCCTACCTAAATTTACATAGAAGCCAACAAATTTATCCTGAAGACAATCCAGAAAATATACTTGTCCATTTTTCTGAGTGTTCCTGATGAAAGCCATAAACTCAGAGTAAACATGGATTCCCCAAATTGCTACACTTGAAGTGGCTGCAAAATTTAAGACTATTTCCTTTTTGAACAAGGTCATCTAACAGAGTCTGGGAGCAAAATCAGACTCCCTGAATAAATAGAAGAGAAGCAGTGGAGAGCCGGGGGGTCCTCAGCCCAAGAAATTGACTCCAACGTTCAGCTACGTCTAAGTTTGGAAGCCCTTGTTGGAAAAGAAAGCCAATCTAAGAAGAAAAGTGTGTTGGGTTTTAAAAAAAAAAATCATAGCAGTTGTCCTGAACACATGTCTCCAAAATATGAATCATTTTATCTCTATCTCAGCTTTCCCTGAGAAGCATGGGTTAATGGGTTGAAAGTACCTTCCTGTGGCACCTCTCTTCCTAGCAACTCCACAAACCTGAGCCTGTCTCAATAGATAAGGTCATGTCTGCACTTCTTAATCCTCATTCTCCCTAAAAAAGAGAAGCTCTTCATCAAATCAGTCAAGGAGAGAAAAGAGTTGAGGCAGTGGAATTTTTCTGGCACAGACTTCATGGTGTTTCTCATCAATAGCAGTGTCCCTGATCAGTCGGGTACAGCCTCTTGCCTGCATCTCCCTCCCCCAACAAGCCGGTTCTCTCTTCCCTCTCTCCTCCACTCTCCCCTGCACCACACAGCAACCTTCTCAGGTTGGCCATACTCTTGCCTTCTGGAATTGTCTCCCTTGCTGTGATGAGAGGAGCTTTCTAAAAAGCTTTGGGATTTTTTTTTTCCCCTAAGGGAAGACAGCAAAAGACCGTTCTCTGAAAAACAATCTGAGGGTTTTGGAGGGGCAGGGGGTGAGAGGTCGGGGAACCAGGTGGTGGATATTAGAGAGGGCACGAATTGCATGGAGCACTGGGTGTGGTGCAAAAATAATGAATACTGTTATTCTGAAAATAAAAAATAAATTTAAAAAAAAAGACCATTCTAATGTTTCACAAAAGACTCTCTCCTCCATTGTGCTGCAAATTTATACGTTGGTGTCATCTGAGAGAAAACAGCGTATAGTGTGACCCTTTCATGTGTGGACTCTTACCTCTGCCTATTAGCAGCTGTGTGTCCTTAATTTTTCCATGCCTCTGTTTTCTCGTGTGTTAGTTGGAAAAAAGCAGTAATACCTCCATCATGTCGTTATGGTGACAATTAAATGAATCCATATATGTCAAGTTTCAACACTGCTTGTCACAAAGAAGTGGTCTCTCAGAGCGTCCTCTCACCATGGCTTCCTGCACTCTCCTGGTCCCCCCTCTTGCGACTCTGCACTCGGCATTGACGCCTTCTCCACACACCAACAGAAATTAGAATCCTTGGCTCGTCAATGGAAATTGACTACTGAACGGTTTAACGCCATTTTGAGAATTCCTGTTTGTTACAGAAACAAAATAAAATAAAAGTTGACACAGTCAAGAACTTCATCTTATCACAGATTTCAGTCCAGAATTGAGAAGCAAACTCAGTGTGGTTATTTTCAACTCGATATGATTAATATAATGTCAAAACGAGCTTAATTTTTCTGAGGAAAATGAAGGAAGAAGAGAAAGAAGGAAGAGGGAGGGGGAGGGTTGGGCAAGGGGAGGGAGTAAAACCACTCTCAAGAAAATCATGAAACTACATCAAAATTCACTGTAAAACAATCCCACTTCGTATCCTATTAAACTCCATAGGAAATGACATTTGCTACAGTAAGAAAAACAGATGGTGGAAGGAGAGAGGAAAATAAAATTCTTTGAAAACCGAGAATGAAAATGCCACTGCTAACACTTTGGGTCCCTCTGACGTGTTAATATATCAAGTTATAGCCTCCAAGACAGTCACTTTCTTCATCACACGCATGCCTTCCAGCCTAAAATAGTCCCACGGGGCTTCTAAAGTAAGACGTGTGTGGTGTCGGGGACGTGTGTTTGTGTGAGGTTGCATATGAGTTTGTGCGTGGGGCCAGGACAGGGAACAGTGGGGGTCATTCACGCCCACGAGGCAGGCAACCCTGAACGGGACACTTTGCCAGCAGCCCAGTGATTCATCTTCCTCTCAGGCACAAGTACATCAAGGCCTCTGTTTTGCTCTTAGTTCACATTTGTCTTCCTTAAACCAATGAGTCATGAGTTGGAAATATGTATGAAATAAGCAAGATGAATATGTCACTGAGTTATTTCTGGTCATTCCAATATACACATCCTAGGACATCGTGCATTTGAAAGTCAAATTTTTTAATATGAGAGGTTTATACAAAGGCAACAGAATTGGTTCTGTAAGAAAAAGAAAGTCAGGTGCAAGAAGAAATGGAGCCTGGTAGAACAACGAAGTCTAGGTGCAGAGAATCAAAATTTCTTCCAAGGAAACTGCACGAATTCTTGGTCACTCGAATTAGCAGAGAAATAGTCTCGCCAAAGTTGAGGGCTGGGAAACAAATGAGATGTGGTCTGTTGTAAAGCTGTCACACCTCTCCACGGCAAAAAAAAAAAAAAAAAAAAAAATGAGGCTGATATGGTAACAAAATCCTTCTTTTAATGCCTTCCCATCCAAAGCTAACTACCTGAGAAATCGGGGGATTAAATAATTGAGTTTGAGCATGAGAAAACAGAACCTGGGAAGCAGCCATATATAAATAACGCCTTGCCTAGTAATTACCAATGCAGGACACTCTTCATTTACCCATTTGGTCAGCAGTCACCTGTGGGGCCCTGACCACGGGCCCGGTTGGAAGTCTCCCAGGCACTGAGGACCTAACGGTGCACCGGCTGATGCAGCCCCTTTCCTCACAGACCTTAGGTTTCCCAGGTCAAGGTATTTAGCAGATCATAACAGGAATAATTTTTGTGACAGTAAGTGGTATGAGGGAATATGGGATAGAGACATGAAGATTTGAAATGGAGGGAAAATCCCAGGAGCTGGGAAGGATGAGAAGCTGTTGGCAAGGACATTCCAAGCAAAGAGAGAACATCATTGTCAGTCCCTGTGGCTGGAAGGAACGAGGTTTCTGAGAAACTGAGAGAGGAGCGTTAATGAGAAATGAGGGAGACACCGGGGCACAAGGCGGGAGAACAGAGGTTGCCCGCGGGAAAACCTGCCAGGCCCCGCTGAAGGCTGTGGACTCTTTCCAAAGAATCATTACAAGTTACTGGAAGCAGGGGAGTGACACAATCGGATGCGCTGTTTTAGAGATAACTAGCTCTCATGGAAACAATGTGGTAGGGAGATAAGGAGGGACAAGAGAAGAATGTTTACAGAGCCTATTGGACGCCAACGTCTTGATCCAAGATGATGGTTGTGGAGATAGGAAATGGAGAAATTGTTGTGAGGGTTGAGAAGCTTTTATCAATAAGACAGTGACTGTCTTCTGCCATACAGAGCGGGATGAGAGAGAAAAAAGAAAGGAGTGGGGGGGGTCTGGGAGCTCTCTTCTTTGAATTAGAAAGAAGACTTCCAGGGTGCCTGGCTGCCTCAGTCTGAAGACCACGTGACTCTTGATCTCAGGATCACGAGTTCAAGCCCCATGCTGGGTGCAGAGATTACTTAAAGTGAAATGAATAAAAAAAAATTTAAAAAGGACTTCCTCTCTGTGTCACATACATACTTTTATACTTCTACTAGTTTCCCCACTCTTTTTGTTCCCTTTCCCCCACTATTTTATGTGAAGTGGTGGTATCTCTGGTTGGGGTCATGGAAAAGCAAAGGGAGGAATGGATATTACCCAGCAACTGTGGCCTGACCTAGATGTAGTAACTGATAAGATTTGTGTGGTTTCTGTCTGGGAAAGCAGTAGGTACAGCCTTGGTTTTATATAGAATAATTTATTATGTTACATGCAAGCAATTATTTCTTCTCGAAGTATAAGTTTAGAAGGAAGGATGTGCTGATTTTAAGCAGCCAAGGGGTATATACTAATATAGACAAATGTCACTTTTTTGGCTGCCCAGCATCTGACCTTCTTCTGTACATTTAGGAGATTTTTTATCTTATAAATCTTGATGGGAGGTATATCCTACTGTAGAAGCAAAAGATGCCAGATACACAACCAACCCAGCTGTTTTTGCAGCTAGTGATGGACCCATCTCCTATGCTAGGCCAATCAGATGTACCCACCATGTGTTATAAACCAGAAATTAACAATGAAAAGAAGGAACAGCTGAAACTATGCCAGCGCTGGCAACATCAGTGTCTGTTTCTTGGGGATGGCAGAACCAGGGGATCCCCAGGAACAATGTAGGTGGGATGCAGATCAAGGTATTGCCCTTAGCAGTAGATACAATTGTATTTTCTCCTAATGTGTCTTAAGTTGTGGATCTCGCATCAAACGCAAACCTCTTTGTTCTGCCTTCCCAGTGATTCTGAGATTCTCAATACCCTTTCAATTAATTCCTTTGCTCCATTTCTATATGGCCTTTAAACTAAAACCCTTAAGGAATACAATAATGCTTCACAGTCCACTCACTGGATGGTTTAACAAACTGAAGAACATTTCCCACATGTGGATGGTCAATTTAGTGGTCCATTATGTATTTCAGAAGATCTCTTTATGTGACCTATGTCTTCATTCAAGAGCCTCAGTTTTTACTGTTTGCTGTGTTTGTCACTTCTTTAAATTTATAAAAACAGATCCTTTCCCCCAAATACACATGGGCCATTATAGGAATTTCAGAAGATGATGGGTAGAGATTTGACTTCAAACTCTGAGGCAATAAATGTGAATTTTTTAGCTGGTATCTCCTTGATATTCAGGCCAACAGACATGCTTGCACCCACACTGCTGACACAGAAACTTGCCCCTTGCACCACCTGCCAGAACCCAGAAGGCACATGAATTCAGGAGTGTTAGCCAAGGGCAACACAGGAGCAACAGTGAAGGGAAAAGATTTAATGTTACCGCAAGCCAAAATGGAGACGACCAAAAGTACATAATTCCAGGCTCCAATTCCCACACATTCCTCAAGTGATTCTCTTTTGGTGTAATGAAAAATCCACCAGGCAACTGGACATGCTCCTCCACCAGAAGTCTAGCTGAGACTGACAATCCTGCAAGCATTATCACAAAAGGGGTTGGTGGACCAGCGACTCCTTCAACATGACCTTGCAGTGTCGATAATATTCATCCTCCTCTCCCTGCTTAGCAAGGCAGCCTCTGAATGGTTTGGCAAAGATCCATGACCAAGTTCAGCTCTTGATTTTAAAAGGCAACCTCTTATTCTTTGCAGCCAAATTTATTTCATTTCCTTCTGAACTACGGAAAGCTCCTAATACTCCATTAGTTTTAGCTCAATGTCTACTCAGTGTCAGAGCCATTTGAAGGCTCCACTCTGATTTTACAGTTAATGGTCTTGGCATTGCTGAGGCTCAAGACAGCGACAGGAATGAAATGGCAGTAAAGATTGCTGGCTAATTGGGGCCACCCCGCTGGAAGAAATCTTTACAAGAATAGGGGCTCTGACTTTTTAATTCTATATCTAACCCTCTCATCCTAGGTGATCTCTGACTCTCTAGTTCCATGAGTTTAATTATGGTCTGACAACACTAAATGTATTTTTCAAGCGAGGATTTAACCCTTAAACTCCAGAATCATATACCCACCTGCTTACTTGACATATACACTTCATTTCCAACAGGTAGGTCAAGCTTACAATGAAACCAAAATAAAATAATATTTTTATTTAAAAATAAAACCAAAGCTTGATTACCCCAGCACCTTCCCCCATTGTGTTTCTCCCCTAGTAGTCTCTACCTCGTTTAATGGCGGCTCCATTCTACCAGTTGCTCAGCCCAAAAACTTAGTTATCCTTGACTTCTTTCTTATTCTTAAGCTTCACATCCAAAACTTCAAGAAATCCTGTCAATTCTGTCATTGAACTAGATCCAAAATTTTACCAGGGCTCATCATCTCTCCCACCACGACCCTAGTACAAACTGTCATCACTTCTCAGAGGAGTCATTTCAATAACTTCTTAATTGATCTTTATGATTCAATTTGCAACCCTCCCCCCTCAACCTTCACTAAAGTCATTCGGTCTTCCCTTAGCAAAGTTAAACCTCAAGATGTAGATTCTTGTTGCTTGAAATTCTCTTGTGGTTTTTTCATCTCACTCAGAATAAAATCTGAAGTTTTTCTCATGGTTGGCAAAGCTTTCCTTGCTATGGTCCTTACTTTCCTCACTGACTGCATACCCTCCCATTGTCTTCTCACCATCTTCCCACTCCAGACACACTGGACTTCTTGTTTTTCTTGTACATATGGGGCATCCTCCTACTTGACATTCTTTGTGTATTGCTGTTTCATCTTCCTGAAATGTCCACCTCCAAATTATAACCTGTAACTTCCTTACTTCTTTAAGGACCCTTCCTGACCCGTACATTTTTTAGTACATGTGCTGCTGAAGCAAGCACTCCTGACCCCTACATAAATATTGCCTCTCCACTGACTAACTAACTTTGCATAGCCTCATTATGCTCTATTTTCTTTCATCTCACTTATCTCCATGTTTTTACTTACGTGCTTATTTTCTGCTCTCTCCCAGCAGGTCTTACTTCACGTAAGCAAATTCTGCTTATTTGGTTCACTGCTACATCCTAACACCTATGAGAACGTCTATCCATAATAAACCTGTACTCTATATTTATTGAATAAATAAAGAATGGAGATCTAAGAAGGGATCCCTGAAGGAACATTCATTTTGGAGGAATTGGGGGATAATAATAAGAGTAGCTTATAAAGAAAACTGAGTAGTCTCCAAAGAGGGGAAAAATAAACCGGAAGAGTTCAGTGGCCTCGCTGAAGCCACAGGAAGTGACTGTGTCCAGCTGCAGGAAGTGGTTAACACTTGAAAATGTTACAGAGTGAGATACAATTGCAATGTGAGAAGAGAAAAGAGAGACTATTAAGGAATCCAGGTGAAGCAAAAAAAGGGTTTCATAAAGGAGACAATGATCAACCCTGTCAAACATTGTTTATGAATTAAGTTACATCAAATGCTCATTGTGTTTAGAAAACAGAAATTTTTGTAACTTTAAAAGAGCAGTTGTGGTAAAGCAGTAAAAATAAGAATCTGACTGCAGTGGTCATAATAAGCTTCAAGGAAAGATAGAAAGGAAGTAGTAAGTACAGAAAATTTTCTGTAAAATGAAACAGAATTGAAGTTGGAGTAGGATGTATGGTCATATGGGGTCATTTTTATTTTTTTCATGAAAATTTTATTACATCTATGTCTGCAGGTGATAATAGTCTTGTAAACAAAGAAAATTAATTATGCAGTAATGGTAGATATAATATTTTGAGTATTGGATTCCATTTTCCCTTCCCTACTCAAAGACATCATTCTTATCCTTGTCCTTTCTGAAGCCATACATTTTTAATTCACTAAAAAATACAAAATAATCCCACCCAATCTTGCCATCTTGTTTTTAGTCTGCCTTTTCTCATCTTGCAGTATGTAAACAATTGTAAATCTTGTAATACAATTAGGTTAGATCATTGTATAACCAAGTTCAGACACTAAGCATATACTAAGTGTGCCGATATTTTTAATTTAGAAAAAATTTTAAAAGAAATTTCAACTTAAAAGAAATACTCCTTATGGGTGCCTGAGTGGCTTAGTCCATTAAGCATCTGCCTTCAGCTCAGGTCATGATCCTGGAGTCCTAAGATTGTGCCCCTTGTCGGGCTCTCTGCTCAGTGGGGAGTCTGCTTCTCCCTCTCCCTCTGCCCCTCTACCTGCTTGTGTTTTCTCTCTCTCTCTTTCTCTCAAATAAATAAATAAAATCTTAAACAAAAATTCTCCCTATGATAATTTCATTAATTTTATAATCTGCTACAAGGTCATAATTGAAAAACACCAACCCAGGGTCTGAAAATAAAAAGTCAATGGCTGATGGAGGATGAAAGCAAAAGTCTTTGAAAATGAGGAGGTTGAGGATTTGAGAAACCAGGGTAATGGAAATACACTCAGTAGAGGCATATTGAAATCACCAAGAGTTTGGCAGGATTAATGTTAACAAAAGAAAAGCAATGAGCCGAGTGCTAAATCTGGAAGAACTGAGGTGATATGGCTCAAAAGTCTTGGGGTGGCTGCCACAAAAAGGCATGCTGGGCAGCAGAACCTATCTGTGTCAGCTTCCATGGAATTGGGCATTCCCACTCTGTATACTACACGTGGGTGACAACATAGCTCCTACCACCTTATTAATAATCAATTTTATGTTAATGGCTCAAAAAAAAAAAAAACATCACATCTCCAATGTTGCTCTGTCCTCTGAACCCCAAACTCAGAATCATCCCCTTAAATGACATCTTTGTTCATTCTCCCACAGGCCCTCAAATTAAATATACCTCAAATTAAAGGAATCACTTGTTCCTGCCTAACTGCTTGAGAAAGAAATCTCAATGCCAACCTTAATTTTTCTCTCACATCCCACAGGTCTGTAAATCACAAATCCTATATGACCCTCAGATCTATCCATTTCTCCACACTTCGTTGTCACAACTTTACTTCAGGAGCCCATCATTTCCTGCCTGGGTCTCTGCAGTAACATCCTTGTAGGCACCTGTCTCCTCTCTTCCCCTGGTTTTCAGGGGGAAGATTGATTAGGGAGATCCACTTATTGGATGTTTCTTTTTGTTATTATTATTCTTGCCACCCAATTTTTCAGTATTTCCAGCTTAAAAGAATTGCCCTATTGAGTGAAGCTTGAGGACAGCAGGACTCACTTCTAGCATAGCAATGGAATGAAAACAGATTTTTTTTCTTCTCTCCATCTTCCAGTACCTAAAGCATGTTTAGGATTGGCCAGTCTGACACTTGCACTCAGGACATTGAATATGGAGCGAATAATATGAAAGGACAGTTAGCTGTGGCATTCAAAAACAGTGTTTAGGACCCAGAGGTGAAAATGGTACTTTTTAAAGCAAGGCCAGTTCTAGCAGTAACATCCTAAACAGATTGTTATAACACGTCACATTGGCTGTGGCCCCAACTGACAAGACTCCATTGGTTTCCACACATTTTCTGAATCTGGTTTTCCAACAATCCTGTTGATTCTCTAAATATTCCCAAACCTGTGTGAAATATTCTCTTCTGCTTGAGCTAGCCAAAGTCATTTTCTATTGCTTACAATGAAAATTATGACCATCAGAGACCAATTAAGAAGTTGCTCCAATAATTTAGGATAAAAGAGGATAGTGGCCTGAATTAAAGCAAGGTTAATGGATGATGGAAAGTAGGGGAGAGGGTAGAAAAATTAAAATTAAAGTTAAAATTCATGGGAATTTATCGGATATTGGGACAAGGAGAAGAAAGTGTCACTGAGGATGATTTTTAGCTTGGGTAAATGAGGTGTTGTCAGTACCTCCAAAGACATGAAAGAATGGAAAAATAATAATAATAAAGGAGTTAGGCAGATGGGAGAAGAGCAGATTTGTGGTGGTGGGAGTAATTACCGTTTTAAAAAAGTTGAGTTTGAGACTTTAAGACGACATTATGGGAGACATTGAGTAGACAGATGGATAGAAGTATGAATCTGTGAGAAAATGTCAAGGATAAAGATAGAGGACTGAAGTCACCAGGAACTGAAATCATGAGAGGAAATGAGATCACTCTGGAAGAGTTCATAGCATAAGAACAGTGGGTCGAGGATGGACATCTGGAGAATGCCATAATTTAAGAGATGAGTTTAGAAAGAAAAGACTAGAAAATAAATCACTAGAAATAAACCACAGTTTCCTTTCCTGATGAGATGGTATGACTAAAATTACTCTTTCTAGTTTCTTTAGATACACAGAGCCCCTTGAAAACAATTTTCTTGTCTTTGGCATCTCTTTCTCAATGAACAATGAATTCAAATAATTATTACCTGTCTAGAGTTTCTACCCCAAGATCCAAGCCCTACATTCTTCATCAGCAACATCTACCTGCAAAGTCTGAAGAATAACAAACCCCTTTACATTTTAGAAAACATTTTCAGAAGGAAAATTTCAAAAAGTAACACAATGAAGGAACCAGCTGTCTATCATTAACACTCCCACATAGACCCCTTATTTATGCTGGAGTTCTCCATTTTCCCCCAGGCCCACCCTAAGTGTACCGGTTCTAAAGAACCAGAGTCCTATTCCATCTATCTAATTAGGTTCTACTTGACCAACAAGGGTTTCTACCACCTCTTCCCTCAGTTTTTAACTTTATTTTTTATCTTTGTTACCTCTTATCAAACCAATATCACTGGTTGAAGATGCAGACTCTGATGACATAAAAAAATTGCCTGCAATTACGTAGCCTCCTTTCTATCCTTCTCTTGGTGTCCAGTAGCCTTCTAGTATTTAATTGATGATGCAACACAGCTTTCACTGATGTACAGGAGGTGGTAAGAAGGAAATTCAATCTATGTACAATTCCTCCCTTTTTCCCTTGTCTTCGAGTGGAGGGAGGAAGAAGTAGGTGTTATGTTCTACAGACCTGTGATGATTAGTTTTATGTGTCCAACTGACTGGACTTAGAGATACTCAGATAGCAAATAAAATATTATTTCTGGGTGTATCTGTGAGGGTGTTCCCAGAAGAGATTAGCAATTGAATCAGTGGACTGAGTAAAGAAGATCACCCTCACTGGTATAGATTGACATCATTCAATCTGTTAAGGGCTTGAATAAAACAAAAAAGCAGAGGTAGGACAAATTTGTTTTCTGCTTGAGCTGGGATATATATTTTCACTCCTGGTTGTCAGGTATTTGGTCTCAGACTGTGGCTCTCACTACTGACCCTCTGGTTCTGAAGCCTTCAGGTTTGGACTGAGACTATATAACTGGCTTTCCTGGACCTGCAGCTTGCAGATGGCAGACTATAGGACTTCTTAGCCTCCATAATTGGCTCACTGGCTCATGCAAGCCAATCCCTCATAACAAATCTTTTTCTATGTATTTGTATATACCCTTATGGTTCTGTTTCTCTGGACCCTGACTAATACAAGGTCCTAGATAGGACAGAGAATTCCTAACAAGTGATAACCCAAGCATAAATTCATATTACTGTGCTGAAATTCAGATAAAGCAAACACATATAAGAATATTGAATTCATAGTACTCAGATATTAATATTGGTATTAAGTTTCAAGTCACAGAGGCAAGAGTTTAGGTCAGAAACAAGAATATTTGAGAAGAGAGGAATCCTTGGGATTTTCACAAAACTAGGAAAACATTTACAATTTATATAAAGATATACAGTAAGGTTTGACTTGCTTGAAAGTCAAGGGAATGGGAAATAGCACCAATGAAACTCTGGAAAATATAGGCGGAAGAAGAGGAAGCAAAAGGATTGAGCAAAAGCTATTTGAAAGTTACATTAAAAAAACATAAGCAATGAGAGAAGGACTCTAGAAAGAAGAAAGGAAGTTGGTATCAACTAATACCAATGAGAGAGACCAAATAAGCTAAGAACTGAAGTAGGTCCACTGATTTGACTGTGGCAAACAACTTATGTCCTTGAGAATAGCTGTATCTGTAAAATGATGAGGATGGAAAACAGAAACCAGGGGGTTGTCAAGTAAATGAGAGAAGAGGAATTGCAGAGACCAAGGAAATAATCCATTTTCGGCTATTGTAGTGATAAAAAGAAAAATAATGAAATGATAGCTAGAAGAAGATAGACACAAAGGGAGGTTTGTTTCTTTTCTTTTCTTTTCTTTTCTTTTCTTTCCAGAAAGGGATTTAAACTTTGAACATGTTTTTTTTTTTCTGATATCCATCTTGAATTTCTTGAACAACAAAGAGAATTTACTGACCTTTTAAGCAAAATGATCCAGAAGTAGAGTTAGCTTCAGAAATGATTTGATTTTCTGTTTCTCTGATAAGAAGAAGTTACTAGAGTCAGTAGTGGGGTCAATTTCCCTAGATCCTCTTGAATTGCCTAATTAGAGGTTGTTAGTGAGGTGAGGAAAAAGTTGGCATTGGACCCAGGGAGAAAACCGAAAGATGATTCCACTCTAGTATACAGTTTTGCTTACAATATCCAACATCCAAACATACCTTTCATCCCAGATACACACTTCCAAAAATGCCTGTACCTAAGTGAAATATATTCCCTCCCTACCTCAATGGAGTGAATTCAAAATCCTTTCAGGTACTGTATCTAGGACAAACCCAGGTGTAGTCTTCTCCAAGAACACCACTAGTAGCTAAAATTGAGAAGGTATCTATCACACAATATCTAACATTTATTGGTGAAGGGAAAACGTGGTAATTACAATAAAACCTCCCACTTGAGAAAAAGAGGAATTGAAATGAAAGTGCTCTCTAGCCATTTCTAAATGGAACAGTTCCTAGGACAACTTTCTGGGACAATTTCCTTGTTCATTCCCCATCCCACTGCAACATCAGACAATTGTATGGCTGCTGTATCTGACCTGATTACTTTCTGATAGTGTGAGTTTGTGGTCTAGAGTTGAGCAGATAATGACCTATTTTTAGCTAGGTTTGGTTGGTTTTATGGGGAAACACTGCTGTTTTGGAAATTAAGAAATATTCTTATCTGTTTGTTTCTAGCACATATCAGGGGCTAATAGTTAAAGCCATAGATGTTATCTAGTAAGAACTGCTAAACCCAGACATGGGCCGAGAAATTCCTGTTTCTTACTAGGCCAGCATTTGTTTCTACTGTACTCCTAATCCTCAGTCCAATAGTTCCCACCCCAAATCACATGACTGACAGGAAAATATAATGTATTCCTTGACCCCCATGGCTGCATCCCAGGTATTTCACCAAAACAGGACCTTTACATTTTGACAGACAGTGAAACCTCAACAGAGGAACCAGAAAGAAGACTGGAAAATCAGTCCTCTTCTGTACCCTAAATTTATCTCTTGCTAAATCCTCTCCTTATTTTTGTTTATATTAACCTCAGCTTGGGGCCAGAAATTAGATATTCCAACTCTATGAGAAACCAGATAACTGGATTCTAAGTCATTTTTGGTAACAATCTACAGGCTGAAGATCCTCCTTAACAAAACCTATTTTCCCACCTCTCAACCTTCCGAGGCCTACTTTCAGAAGCAGATCTCAGTCATAGGACATTACTGAACATCAAAAGCCTTCTACACACTTCAGCATTCTGACCTTTCTTACTGATCCATATCCCAAAGCCCAGCAGGCCATGGTTTGGGAAAGTCCTTTGTAACTACAGATAGAAAGCCAACTCTCCAGCACAAGGCAGAGCAATTCTCTCTTTACACCTTCCTTGGTTCAGCCAGTTCCACATTTTTACTCACAACACCCAATTTTCTACTGCTGAGGTCAGGATCAGTCAAGTTCAGTAAGACTCATTATGTTGCAACAAAAAAGGGTTAGAGTTTTTGCTTGGTTGGTTGATTGGTTGCTTTTTGTACGGTGTCTCGTGCATTTGAAAAAATTCAGAGACAGTAGGGTCTTTAGGTAATCTTTAATCAGGTCTCCATTCCTTTACCTCTCTTGAGTCTGCTCATCTCTGTGCAGGAAGTCTATCCCAGACTGGCTGATTATACTAATGAAAGATATGTAGGTTTCACATTTGCATATCACAGAAACCTTGAATTTCCAAAACATTCTCTGGAATTTGACTGGATCTGTGACTATCACGAATCTACTACTGAACTAAGCTCTAGGTCCAGGAGGACAACATAAGCTGAGTAATCAAACCTTGGCAACATTCTCCAGAACTGAGTTCTTCCACTCAAAGGTGCATAGACTCTCAAAATCAGAAATTAGAAGCTGGAAGTTGTAGTAAAATTACAAATTTCAGGAACAATGAAGTAATGTCACCATAATATTCAAAAAGGAAAAAGTGAACACATAGTAAAACAGAATTTACTCAAAAAAGGAAGATCCTGTCACCAAAGAGGAGGTAAATCAAAAGTTAAGTGGAAAGGATTATCTTTACATAGGAAAAAGGCACTTCATATTGGAACATGTTAGCTAATTAATAATCCTGATTGTATTTTACGTGAAGCATCCCCATTGTCTGCATTTCCAAAGCCAATCTGTCTTGCCTGGAAGCATTTATCTTGGATTTTATTTCAACTGAAATTTTCAAGATAGCTGTAGATTCACATGAAGCTGTAAAAGAGATAAACTAATCGATTGATCGATTGCAAAGAGATGTGGTATATACTTTACCCTGTTTCCCTAACAGTGACATTTTTATAAAAGCTATAGTAAAAGTAGTAGACAAGATATTTACATCGATATAACCTGCCACCTCTCTTGGATTTTGAAACCAATTTGACAATGTAACTGATTCCTACTTCAAAAACAGTGAGCATAAAGTTCACTTGAAGAAGTTTTTGTCTGACAGCCTTTATCGCTTTTGAGGAAAAATGGTCTTTGGATAATCAAGTGTATTAGGAAAAATGGGAAAGAAGGGGACTGTGGTAAATCATATTGAAAAAAATCAGTATTTGTCAAGAAAATACTTGTATACATAGTAGTCCATATTAAGACACACACATATAGATATGTGTGTGTCTTTATCATATATATATATACATATATATGTATATGTATATATATCTTTCCTAGTAATAAGCCTGAGAAAATGTGATAAAAGCAATTAGAATAGCATTTCAGAATGGACTGGCTCTAAATCAAGGTGATTAAAACAGATTATTTCCAAGTTTTAGCTAATTGTAATTACTTATAATTACTTTCCCTTGCTTAAAATTTCTTTCACAATGTAGTCCAAATTCATTAAAAAATACCATTGTATTTTAGCACCAAAATAAATGCGAAGAGTGAAATGAAAACTCTACCGCAAATGAGGTTTGGCCAAACAATCTTTAAAAAAAGAAAAAAAAAGTGACAAATGACATTTTTCATCCAATTTGGCAATAGGATTCTGCAGAAAGTTTTATGTTGCTTCCTCAAAGGATCTGAATGCATCTATAGAAATGTTCAGTATAGGGCTTAAATAGAATTATTTTTAAATAAAATATTATCTTTTAACAGTCTCTGGAACAAAAGAAGTCCTAACTTCTTATTAATTTTATACTTTCCCAATTTTGTATCTTTAAAATCTATTTCTAAATTAAGTATTTATCCAGACTTATTATATGAGTTGATATGACTTATTGAGACCTGTTCTAGACATAGTTCTTCTGATCATTAGCTTCCATGTTGGAAAAAAAGCAAAAAGTTTTAAGGAAAAATAAAAATTCTCTCCCCCAAATTTCTCAAATATGAAAGAATATTTAAGCAAAACTTCATACCTATTAGGAGAGACCCTTCTGTTACTATCATTTAACCGTTTTCCTGAATGGTTAACTCCCCGCCACCAGCGTTCACAAGGCTCTTTAAAGCACATATAGGAGCACGTGGATGGCTTGATCCATTGACCATCTGCCTTCTCTCAAGTCATGATCCCAAGGTCCTGGGATCGAGTCCCCCTTCATGTTCCTTTCTCAGGGCAGCTCTCTCCCTCTGCCTGCTGTTCCTTCTGCTTGTGCTCGATCTCTCTCTCTCTCTCAGACTCTATGACAACTAACTAAATGAAAACCTTAAAAAAAATTTTTAAATAAAGCTCATATCATTGCCTCGAAGTTCACTCCATGAGATTCTGGTGATTTTTCGGGAAGCCCTAGAACAGTGACTTTTCTAAGAAGCAGTTTCAGTTGAATCCTGGAGACCCTCTGCTTGTCCAACATCTGTTTGGCTTGTTGTTGAACCAAAGGTGACAGTTAGGCCTTTTCTATAGTTTCTCTGCTAAAACCATTTAGGAAAATAACAGATTTCACTGACATATAAAGACAGGAAGACCTATAAATGGTTTTCCATTCAAGCAAAGCATCCATTCAAACTAAATACTGGATTCAGATTTTTAAAGCCCTTTAAGCTAACCTAATGGCTGTAATTTTTTTTTTCCCCTCACAGATCATTTTATTTAATATAGGACTCCAGCCTAAGCCATTTCTCTGGCCTTACCTTCCTCAGCTGGCCCTTTCTTTTCTCTATCCATCCCTCTGTGTAACTCCTGATGTTTCTCACTCTCTTTAGCCTCCTGTCCAAACAGTTACAGGCCTGCCTTTGCATCATGCAAATTTATCAAATCCCACATCATCCTGCTCTTCTAAAATACAATCAAGGCACTAAACAGCAAATTCACCCCTCTGTTATTACATCACGAGTATTTTTAGAGAGAAAGAGAGATCTGTAGTTAACATGGAACAGTTGATCCACTTCTAGGTGAAACAAGTGAAAATATGCCTCATATTTCTAGGGAGAGGCATCAGCTGAGGCACAGGCAGTGGAGAGTGAACATTTCTCTCCAGTGAAGAGACTTCAAAAGAAACAAATGAAAGACATCACAGGACAGTAAAATACGTTGAAATTTGCCTTCACCGGGGCACCTGGGTGGCTCAGTGGGTTAAGCCTCTGCCTTTGGCTCAGGTCATGATCTCAGGGTCCTGGGATGGAGCCCTGCATGGGGCAGTCTGCTCAACAGGGAGCCTGCTTCCCCCTCCCCCTCTGCCTGCCTCTCTGCTACTTGTGATCTCTCTCTCTCTCTCTCTGTCAAATAAATAATAAATAAAATCTTTTAAAAAATAAAAATAAATAAATAAAAGAGAAATTTGCTTTCACCATGATCCCTGCCACTCCACTGTTTTTTTGGACACTGTGTACCTCAAGTGGGAAGTAGGATTAGAAAAGCATCAGTCATTCTAGCTGGCAGCACCTCAGAGTGTGGGAGGTGAGGAGATGAGAGCCCACACCACGTCAGAAGAGAACGAATGTAGTACAGAGGAGGGGTGCTAGCAAGACTCATGCCTAAGTTAGCACCAGACTTGGCTGCAAATAACAGACAACCCAAAAAACAATGCCTAAAAGGAGAGGTGAGTGTCTCTCAGATAATAAGAATCCCACAGCCCTAGGAATCCGGATGTCGCTCTTTTTGTCTTCCGTCATTTTTTTAGCATACAACTTTCATCCTAACGGTCACAAGACAGCTGCTAAGTCTCTCAGCATCGCAGACAAAGAGAAAGATGGGTGCAAGTGGAAGAGTAAAGTTTCCTTCCTTACATGGCTTTACCTTCTTCTCTGACAAGAAAAGGAGGGAGGGCCTCCCTCAGAGTTTCCCTCACCACCTCCTTGCCCACAGTCGTGTTACATCATCAACACTCTGGCTTATAGGAGGTGGGATTGTGAGCGTTCTTTGTTTCGTAGATTTTGTAGAAGAAGAAGTCAGTTGAAAAGGAGTTTGGAATGGGCTTTGAGGGGGTCAGCTTATCTGTACAACTAGAATAGAGGTGAGTAAGAACTTTTCACCATATTGAAGAACCAAGGAAAGAAGAGCACAGTGTAATATGCTCGTGAGAATGGCAAATTCACGTCAAGGATTCACATGCTTACTCAGGAACAATAATTTTAACACATCAATGATATCAAGTGAGATGAAAAGTTTTTACTATCGAAGTTACTTGAGAAGTTTCCAGTGTTAATATGGTATCTACCCAAATATAATATATTTATTACATACCCAAATATTTATCCAATATATTATATACCCAAATATATATTTATTATATACTGATATTATATATATATAATATATATACCAAGCATGTACATGTATGTATATAGGTGTACAAAGGAAAGAGGGGGAAGAGGAGAAGGAGAAGAAAGAAAGACAGTCAACTCTTTGAATTTGCTCAGTGACAAGAAAACCTGGAACTGTATTTCGAATACTTCCACAAGTATTAGGAAATAAGAATATGAAATTGGGCTAGAGTCGATACAAGTTAATCTGAGAACATAAGAGAATCAATGGATTAGGGTTTTACATAAATAACCACATTACCTCCAACCTACAGCAGGGTTGGTCACATATTTGTTGATTAAGTAATTCCTTTAAAAAAATTTTTTTGAAAAGTCAGGCTCTAATTCCGATCAAAATTCCAGTAGTATTTTTCAAAGAGCTGGAGCAAATAATCCAAAAATTTGTATGGAATCAGAAGAGACCCCAAATCGCTAAGGAAATGTTGAAAAACAAAAATAAAACTGGGGGCATCACGTTACCTGATTTCAAGCTTTACTACAAAGCTGTGAACACCAAGGCAGCATGGTACTGGCATAAAAATAGACACATAGTCCAGTGGAACAGAGTAGAGAGCCCAGATATGAACCCTCAACTCTATGGTCAAATAATCTTTGACAAAACAGGAAAAAATATACAGTGGAAAAAAGACAGTCTCTTCAATAAATGGTGCTGGGAAAACTGGACAGCTATATGTAGAAGAATGAAACTCGACCATTCTCTTACACCCTACACGAAGATAAACTCAAAATGGATAAAAGACCTCAATGTGAGACAGGAATCCATCAGAATCCTAAAGGAGAACATAGGCAGTAACCTCTTTGATATCAGCTACAGCAACTTCTTTCAAGATATGTCTCCAAAGGCAAAGGAAACAAAAACGAAAACGAACTTTTGGGACTTCATCAAAATCAAAAGCTTCTGCACAGCAAAGGAAACAGTCAACAAAACAAAGAGGCAACCCATGGAATGGGAGAAGATATTTGCAAATGACAGTACAGACAAAAGGTTGATATCCAGGATCTATAAAGAACTCCTCAAACTCAACACACACAAAACAGATAATCATATAAAAAAAATGGGCAGAAGATATGAACAGACACTTCTCCAATGAAGACATACAAATGGCTATCAGACACTTGAAAAAATGCTCATCATCACTAGCCATCAGGGAGATTAAAATTAAAACCACATTGAGATATCACCTTTTGGCCAGTTAGAATGGCCAAAATTAGCAAGTCAGGAAACAACATGTGTTGGAGGGGATGTGCAGAAAGGGGAACCCTCTTACATTGTTGGTGGGAATGCAAGTTGGTGCAGCCACTTTGGAGAACAGTGTGGAGATTCCTCAAAAAATTAAAAATAGAGCTTCCCTATTACCCTGCAATTGCACTCCTGGGTATTTATCCCAAAGATACAGATGTAGTGAAAAGAAGGGCCATCTGTACCCCAATGTTTATAGCAGCAATGGCCATGGTCGCCAAACTATGAAAAGAACCAAGATACACTATGGAGTATTATGCCTCCATCAGAAAGGATGAATACCCAACTTTTGTAGCAACATGGACAGGACTGGAAGAGATTATGCTGAGTGAAATAAGTCAAGCAGAGAGAGTCAATTATCATATGGTTTCACTTTTTTGTAGATCATAGCAAATAGCATGGAGGACAAGGGGAGTTAGAGAGGAAAAGGGAGTTGAGGGAAATTGTATCATGAGAGACTATGGACTCTGAAAAACAATCTGAGGGTTTTGAAGGGGCGGGGGGTGGGAGGTTGGGGGAACCAGGTGGTGGGTATTAGAGAGGGCACAGATTGCATGGAGCACTGGGTGTGGTGCAAAAAGAATGAATACTGTTACACTGAAAATAAATAAATAAATAAGTCAGGCTCTAAGAATTTTTCCAGAAAATTTCAGATCGATACAAAAGAATATATTATTTAAATGCTAACACACATTTTAATAATGTACTATCAAATAGTTTGAAACTTGTCCTTGTTTCAAGTATTTTTTATTTAGATTATATGAATCAAAGCACCAAGACAAAATTAACCAAAGTAGGGATAAATAATGTTGTTTTAAAATACATGAGATCTGATATTATTTTCTGCTTTTGAAAGAACACCAATAATATTTTCATCACTCTAAAAATATATTTTTACAAGAGAAGTTGTTCCAGTTTCTCTTACATTCCAACATTTCAAAAGCTCTAAATTTGATCTTGAATACTGGTACTGCCATAATGCTAACACCACTTTTTTAAAAATATTTTATTTATTTATATGAGAGAGAGTGTAAATGAGAAAGAGAGAGAAGAAACTGAAGGAAAGGCAGAAGGAGAGGGAGAAGCAGGTTCCCCACTGAGCAAGGGGCCCGACGTGGGATTCAATCCCAGGACTCTGAATCATGACTGGAGCCAAAAGCAGATGCTTAACCAACTGAGCCACCCATCTGTCCCCACCCTTTTCAAAGCCACCCATGTGCCCCCACCCTTTTCAATAAAAACATGCATAAAACAGTGGATCAGGACACATTAACAATAATGAATGAATGAATATTCTAGAGAATTATTACTCGTGGTAAGAGAATTGGAGAAGAAAATATATAGATAGTTTTGTAAACTTGCTTTATTAGGTCAAGGGATGAATTGATTTTGTTACCTGAATTATCTAGGTCCTCCGAAAGCAAAATAAATAAATACATAAATAAATAAGAGGCTCAATTAATGTTCCTTGAGCCAGTTGAAAAATCAAAGAAAGCATTGGGACAGGGCGCCTGGGTGGCTCAGTGGGTTAAAGCCTCTGCCTTCGGCTCAGGTCATGATCCCAGGATCCTGGGATCGGGCCCCACATCGGGCTCTCTGCTCAGTAGGGAGCCTGCTTCCTCCTCTCTCTCTGCCTGCCTCTCAGCCTACTTGTGATCTCTGTCTGTCAAATAAATAAATAAAATATTTTAAAAATAAATTAATTAATTTTTAAAAAAATAAAATAAAAGCATTGGGGCACCCGGCTGCTTCACTCAGTGGAACATGCAATTCTCGATCTGGGGGTTGTGGGTTAAGGTCCCATGCCAGGTGTAGAGATTACTTAAATAAATCTTTTTTAAAAAGAAAGAAAAAGAGAATAACTAAATGGGAATATCTCAACTTTGAGTATTTTTCAAAAGTATTCTCAATTGTTTAATAATTATGAACAATAATTCTTAAATCTAATAATTCTACTCCTAAAAGTCTATCTTAAGGAAGTATCCTATAAGGCTGGTAGATCGATTTATAAGCACATTGACTTCAGTGGGTTTTTTTTTTTTCATTTATTCATTTAAACATATTATTCAAAGACTAAACACCTGGGACTGTTGTTCTACGCATCACGGATACAGCGGTAAACAAAAAAATTGTCCTTGTGGAATTCCATTCTCATTGAGGGTGGGAGACACAGATATAAAGAAACATAGAAAATGTAAAAGTCTGTTAGATGGTGACAAACACTACGGGGAGGAATAGAAGGAAATGAATAAATAAAGCTGGGAGGCTGTAGGGAGAATCTCTGAGTTGACCAAAGCTTTGTGTTGATTGAAAAAAAAAGTAAAGGGGGCGCCTGGGTGGCTCAGTCAGTTAAGCATCTGCCTTCAGCTCAAGTCATGATCCCAGGGTTCTGGGATCTGCCATGTGGGGCTTCCTGCTCACCAGGGGGTCTGCTTCTCCCTCTTTAGCTGCCCCTACCCCCGACCCATGCTCTCTCCCTCTGTCTCACTCAAATAAATAAATAAAATCTTTAAAAAAAAAAAAAAAAGTGAGAAGGCAAAGTTCAAGTAAAGGCCTGAGGAGGTGGGGGAACCAGCCATTAAGCTTTCCAGGAAGACCATTCCTGGCAGAGGACATGCTGGAAATGCTGGAGGTACAGTGAGATTGTCAGATTCAACAAACAGAAAAGAGGCCAGTAGAGCTCAAGTAAAATGAAGAGAGGCAGAATAGAAGATGAACTCAGAGACATATCTGGACACCATATCATAAAGAGCCTCATGAGCTATCAGTAGGACTTGGAATCATAATTACAAATTTGGTTATAAGAAACTCTCCAAATGAAATGCATAGTACATTAAGGAAGAGTTAATATTTCTTCAGGATTTGGGGCTATAACATAGATATTAAAAACACATGTATAAATGATTTCTTAAGAACATTGGAAAACCTTGTGGTAGTATGTTAAGGTAAACAGAGCCCCATATACACTGTAAAAGTATTCTGCTTTCAAGAATCTTTAAAAAAGCTAGAGAAAATCATGGAAGGAAATGTATTTACATGTGAAATAGCCAGCAGTAAAATTAGGGATGTTTTGTTTTCATTAGTTTATTTTTCCCCCAGCCTCCTTTCAATAGGCACATAGAACTTTCATAACCAGAGAATAATTACAGCTAACTTCTTTTAATTAAATGAATATTTTAAAAAGGATAAGACCCGACGTAACCAGCTCTACACAGCCTTGTCTCAAGGAGAGCTGTGACTGTGTATCCCTGGTTTAGCAGCTCTGGCCTCATTCCTCTTGTATCATAGGAGTTGCCACACTATTTCTAGTGACTGTCTGTGCTACTGTTTTGAGTATGTAGCGAAATATCTGAGAAAAAAATTTGGATTCGGGTTCTTGGCAGAGACTAGTTGCTTAGCACTGGAGGCAAGCAAAGGCTCAATTCTGAGACTTGATCTGAGGTTACTTTCCTCACCTTTTGGAGAATGCAAGAATTCTGGCATAGAGCTGCTTAGTTTTCTCGATCTAATAGATTTGCTATGAGAGACAGGTTAGAATTTATCAGAGACCCTAGGAGGAGGCTTCAAATGAGATCTTTACCTACTGATTTATTAGATGAACTTGTGCAATCTGACCTCTTTCTGTTTTAGGGCTTCTTGAACTCTGAAATGAGATGGCTGACGACAGGGACAGGAGAGGGGAAAGCATTAAGCAACCCACATGCAGACATTGCTCAAATCCAGGCTACGTTCATATCACCTCAGGTTCTGTTTGGTAATAGATCCTGTCAGCAACCCTTCTCAAAGGGTAAGAAGGAGTAGAATTAAAGAAAAGTGTAAGCATATTTTTTAAAAAATAAAGCTTGATGAGGAAAAAACATTGTAAGTCCAGTCTATGGAGATGCAGGTTTATATGATATCATGTCAATAACATGTACATTAGGAAGGACATGGGTGGACTCGGACTAAGGAAGAGTGGAAACAGACCAAGGAAGGACAAAACATGATACAGTTCCCCAATACTTAGTGTCTTTCCAGGGTACACAATCCACACAATAAATCTATAATAAATTATCTGTTTCCTCTCTATAAATTGATGTAACTTTCAAGTGTGTTATCTCCCTCCATTTTCCTGGTAGCTACATATTTGGAGCTATAGTATAAGAAGAATCCCCGGACATGAAGAATCCAAGCAGACAGAGGGCATACTGCTACTAAAATAGGCAATACTAGTGCTCACTTATAGGACTTCAGAAAATAAATGAGTTCCTAACATAGTATCAGTAAGTCTAACCATCCAACTTGCAAGGTAATGAGTAAACTTCTACCAACCCAAGAAGCAATGTCTTCATAGGTCTCTGTAGAGACCTGTTCACTGTTGTAGAACAGTGAATTAATTCAAACAGCTGATAGTCATATACACACTCACACAAACACACACATGTATTCTTTTCCAAGCCATAAGCAGAGCCAAAATGTCAATAATTCCTGTGAAAATTGAATGATGCCCAATTATAAATTGACTGTCATAAAAATTCAGGAAGAACAAACAAATCGCTTTCTTTTCAGCTTTGGAAATAGCTAGAAAGATAGGTGGATGGATGGATGGATAGATGGAAGGATGGATGCACAGCTGATTGGATGGATAGACAGATCAATTCATTCATTCATACACACACACATACATACATTACATTACATTAACTATTTCAACTGTAGCAAACTAATGACCTTGAAACTTTCATGGCCAAAGCTAAGTGCTGATAAAGGCTCAAATGAGAAAGGATTTACTTCCAAGCTCCCTCAGGTTGTTGGCAGGTTGTGGCTGTAAAAGTCAGGGAAGCTTCCTTCCCTCAGAGCCAGTAACAGGGAGAGAGAGAAACTCCAGTAAAACAGGTGATACACTCTATGGCATTATGTTCAAATAGCCCTATCCACCCCATCACTTTTGCTGCTTTCCCCTGGTTAGAAGCAAATTTCCAGTCTTGTCCACATGCAAGCAGAGGGGGCTTGGTCAAAAATATAAATACCAGGTGTGGGGGGTACCTTAAATCCTGTCACTGTGATGCCTAATGTTTCAAATCTGTCCCATATAAAAAACATATCCACTCCCTTCCAAGGTTTATAGGAATCTCATCACATGATAAACTCAGTTATGTGTCCAAAATCTTATCATTTAAAATAGATCAAGGTATAGATAAAGCTCCTGGGTACAATCCTCTAAGTACAGCTTTTGGAGCAAAATTTCTTTCCATTTTTGGACCTGTGAAACTAAAAAGACAAGTCAGCTGCCCTCAACATACCCAAAATGCAACAGTGTGATAGACATAGGATAACAGCTATAGATAGTCATATTCAAAGGGGGGAAAATGGAAGAAAAAAGAGGTCACTGATCCATAGCAGTTCTGAAATCCAGCTGGGCAAATGTTGGGAGTTCATTTATCATGTTTCAAAGCCTAGTCATGACTTCAGTATGCAGTACCTCTCTCTCTCTTTCTCTCCCAGGGTTGCTATTTAGTGACTAGTATAATGTGACTCCATCCTCTGGGCTTTGGGTTCCTCTTCAGAAAAGTAACTTGTATCTACATCTGAGTAATCGTATCAGCCTGCTTCCTGCTGCAGCATTTTGAGCATCTGACAGTCTGCTTTCATTTTGCATTCTTTGGGTCCAGTGTAATCCAAATTGGCAGTGGTCTGCTGCAATAATTTTCTCAAGAACTTTGCAGGTCTCCTGTGGATTTTTAAGGAGGTTCACTCCATTAGAAAAAAGCTACACCCATGGATCTTTATGAGATAAACTCTTCTCTCTCTTAGTCTCCTGCTGATACAGTTGAAGGACAACACCCTAAAACTTCCTACAGGCTCCCTGGTTTGAAGGAGAGAATCTGGGAAGCACAGCCTTAATCTCTTGAAAGGGCCCTTTGTGTGACGGAACACTCCACGCTTTTGAACTTTCTGAGTTTTAGCAAAAGGTTGTAATATCACACCCTCAGCCTTTTCTCTAAAGCATGCTTTTTTGACACGGCTTAGACACCGTATCTTAATTCAGTAATTTGCCACGGGGGAAGCTAAGAATTTTCAAGATGATCAAGTCCTGTTTCCTTTGTTTCACAGCCCTTCCCTCAATTTATCTCTCCCCCTCTCACCTTTTACTGTAAACAGGAAGAAGAGAACAGGTGGCTCCTTCAATACTTTATTTAAAAATGTCCTCACTTACAAGTTCTACCTTACACATAATTGCAAGAAACAACTTTGTAAAGCTCTCTAGCACAAAATATCAAGGATCCCCTTCTTCCAGTTTCCAGTAACACGTTCCTCACTTCCTTCAAGCCTTACTGAGCAGTGTCATCAAATCCAGATTGTTAACTAACAGTCGATTGAAAGAAATACAGTCTTTCTCTATCGTGCTCCTCAAAATTCTGCCAGCCTCCACCTACTTTCTGGTCCATTTCGGTTCCTTGTACAGCAAAACTCCATTTCTAGGTGCCAATTACATCAAATCTACTGATCTACGTACAATATATAATTCATTTACAATGCAGAAAGTTAAAGCTTGTTTTCAGAGTTGCCAAAGCAGAAGCAAATTCTTTAATTTACTAAAGTAGTGTGACTTCAAGAGAGGTTGGATGTTACATCCTAAAAGTAAAATGAGAATTCAATCCCAAGAAGAGAATTATTTGGACCAAGAAAAAAGATATTACTAATCACTGCAAGAACCGTGTTGCTGGCCAACATCTTGCTCATCAGGACACTATAGGTAGGAAAAGTTACACTGAAATAGTAACAAAACACATTAATGTGAGTGATTTAGTGAAAGAGATATAAACACTTGCTATCATGGATTCTGGTAAAATGGCATCTCCCAAAAGCTTGCCAAAACTTACAGATGATGGCATAAATTCTGAAGCATATGGTAATCAGAGAATAGAAGCCAAAAATTATAAATTAGATGTTGGAATGTTTCTTTCAGTACGTGACCACATTTCATATGGTAGCCAAGCATCACTAAGGAAACTACTGCTAATGTTGATAATGTGTGATTGGCAATCAAATCAAACTGGCAAATCAAAGTGTTGCTTTGACCAAACTTTAACCTCTCCTCTCAAATGATTATTTATTACATATTTCAAGGCAAAAATGTCAAACGGATTTGACCCAGATTGCCATGTGACTGATGGTGTTCAACTGCACTGAACTGTATATTTAAATCCTTCTCAAAACTCAGCTACTTTTGAAGAATATTTCTTTATTAACTATAGGTTTGGTTTCTAGCAGACTTAATACTTCCAGCCCAAGTACTCCAATCCCAAAATGCACATCTGATTCAACTAAGTAGTAAATTCTGACAAGAAGTAATTTCTAAAATATATCCTCTGAACACAAGTAAGACAGTAGCCCTCAACTATAAAATCATCAATGTTGTCACATCTGCCATTCAACCTTCTCAATAATCCATCATTAATTGGGTTTTGAATTATTCTTCCTGCCACTGAAGTGGTATTTATTATAAAATACTTTAAAAATATCAAAAACATAAAGAAAACATGAAGATGATGTTGAAACTGAGGATGCTAATGGTAATCATGACCTAGACATGATCCTTGTAAAATGCATATTTGGTTTTGAATTTAATGTGCTAAAATTAAGGATCCGTACTGGATCTTTTCAAGTTGTGTTTTGAAAAACTTCATGAGAGTTCAATGAGTAAATGGATGATGTTATCAGGCTTTTTCAGTGAACAGTTGGATTTTCTTTAATATGAACAGTAAAGCATTTTTTAGTATTACCTCAAATATAAGAAATAAAGTTGTCATCATTTGTTAATTTAAATATACTTAATACTTTATATCATTGCATCAAATACATAATTGATTATAAGAAGCACCATTATATACCACTAAGGGGGAAAAAAAGGCACTTCCAATTAGTCTATGACACAATGCTTTTTTATGCTATAGAACTTATACACTTATTAGAAGAGTTCTTTTAGACTCAGATACAGATTTTTACTGTATATTACTCTTGTGCATATATAAAAAGGAATGTATCACCAAAATGTATCAGTAAGGGTATTTCAAATTACTTTAGATGCTCTTCTAAATCACATTTTGATTATGTTTCATTGATAATAGGAGTCTTTCCACAAAAGACCCCCTTGTGATGGGCCGATGGGTGTCATGCACATTCCTTAAAAGAGCACTCGACCATTGCCTCAAAAATTTTCTTCCAGGACACTGACCTTCATACTGTAAATTTTCTTCCTTTCTGTATCTTACCATCAGTTTCCAAGAAAGGAGTTTGGGATCAGTTTCATGCAGGTAATTACAACTGTTTCATAAGTATAGCAATTTCTAAGATGTTTTCCATCATTAGAAGAACATTGACTTCAGAGATTTTTAAATGTTTTTAAAAAGAATTTGTTGTCCTGGAATTGATGAAATATAGAAAATACATGTTCTTATTTGGTATAATGGGCACATTTAGGAAACATATTAAGATTGGTCCCAAAGTGATATTTTTATAGCTACCTAATAAATGCTTAAAAATAAAGGGATATAATGGAGATACTGAAAAGTTATATCATAAATATAATCCTTTGCCTGAAGCATTTCCAAGTTTTTCAGTCCATAAAAGGCTTCATGTTTCAATTGAAACATATTTCAAATATCAAGTCATAATGGCATGCTCATAGGACTGCAAATGTTACAAATAAAGGAACAAATTCTCTCACAACATATATTGCCAGTAACCATTTTGTCCCAGAAGTAAAACAGATTTTCAAAAGTAGGTATTTTAGGGCAGGGCACCTGGGTGGCTCAGTTGTGTAGGCATCTGAGTGTTGATTTCATCTCAGGTCGTGATCATGGGGTGGTGGGATCCAGCCCAGCATCAGACTCTTCAGTCAGTGGAGAGTCTGCTGGAGATTCCCTCTCCCCTTCTACCACTCCCCCACTGCAGTCTCTCTCTAAAATAAATAAATAAATCTTAAAACAAAAGGTACTGAAACATGGCCATGCTCATTCATTTACATATCACCTTTGGCTGCTTTTCCTCCTCAATGTTAACAGAGTTGCCCAGTTAAAGTAGAAACTATGCCCTGCAAAGCCAGAAGTTTTTATTAGATAGCTGTTTGCAGAAAAAGTTTGCTGATCCCCTCTCTAGAGCAAGGCAACAGCTTCACCCTCTCCTTTGTACCCTACACCCTACAACCCCCTTTCAGGCCAACTTGTTTTCTACTTTCATAATGAGGAAACTCAGGTTTTTGTTTAATAGTAATGTACTATTTTATAATACTTAGAAAAAAATCCTCAAATGTTTCTTAGAGTAGATGGGGAGTTGGGGCACCTGGGTGGCTCAGTGGGTTAAAGCCTCTGCCTTCGGCGCAGGTCATGATCTCAGGGTTCTGGGATTGAGCCCTGCATCGGGCTCTCTGTTCGTCGGGGAGCCTGCTTCCCCCTCTCTCTCGGCCTGCCTTTGCCTACTTGTGATCTCTCTTTGTGTCAAATAAATAAATAAAATCTTAAAAAAAAAAAAAAAAGAATAGATGGGGAGTTTGAATTCAAAGCGATTATAAAATTTCCTTGTGCTCCTACATCATACCAAGGACTACAAACACCATTTCCTTTGCAATCTAGTTGATTGTCCTCTCCCCATTCCCTAATGTTACAACTAAGATATACTTGGTGTATTTTGCCTAGAATAGTACCCTCTAGATCCATCCACATCATTGCAAATGGCAAGATTTCATTCTTTTTGATGGTTGAGTAACTATAAAGAACCAAGTGAAGGTTGGTGGAGGAGAGGTGGCAGGTGCTAAACGAGTCATGGGCATTAAGGAGGGCACTTGTGATGAACACTGGGTGTTATATACATGTGATGAATCACTAACTTCTGCTCCTGAAACCAGTACTACACTACATGTTAACGAACTCAAATAAAAAATATATATATACATATACAATATACATATTATACATATAACATATGTATATGTATTTTTTTAATCTGAGTTAGTGTGTGTGTATATATACACACATATACATATATATATTTATATATACCAAATATATATATATTTGGTAAATTCACTTCTGTATTTTCTTTTTTTTTTTTTTTTAAGATTTTATGTATTTATTTGACAGAGAGAAATCATAAGTAGATGGAGAGGCAGGCAGAGAGAGAGAGAGAGAAGCAGGCTCCCTGCTGAGCAGAGAGCCCGATGCGGGACTCGATCCCAGGACCCTGAGATCATGACCTGAGCCGAAGGCAGAGGCTTAACCCACTGAGCCACCCAGGCGCTCCCACTTCTGTATTTTCAAGGAGAAATCGCAACCCATGGCATTCACAAGGAATCAGATCAAGATAAACCTTATGCCAAGGAGACGTCTTTTGGATGTCATATTCTGCTGTCGCTGAAGGCCATGAGACTGAGGAGGTACTAATGCTACAGCAGCCTATACAAGCAAACAATAATCTAAATCTGTAAACGCCTCAAGGTACTAACCAACACTTGAGGAAAACCAGTCACAAAAAGCCAGTTCGGCTTTAAGCTATCATTGATCCATGACTTCCCTACTTTGCTTCCACCTTCTCCCTGTAAGTCTCTGTACCAAGTCCTGTTGGAGGAACCCTTCTCACCACTTCTAGTTTGGCACTGTTCAATGTGAATCAAATTTTGCTCAAATAAACTCTCAATTTTTATGATGCCTCAGTTTACTTGTAACCCTTAACTAGGGTTCTAGGAGGTCCAGGGGAGAAAAAAAAAAAAAAAAGAAAAGAAAAGAAAAGATTAAGTCAAAAGAGCAGCAGAGAGGAGAGGGGGCAGGAAAAAGACAGGCCCTAGGTCCCTGATTCCAGTCACCATAAAGACACCCACTCCTGTTCTGCCCATAGTTTATATAGAGCAGCCAAAAAATGTGCCTCTTTTTCTTAAAGCAGCTCAAGTGGTATTTCTTGCAACCAAGCCTCATGAGTGCCAAGGCCAGAAGACCTCCCGGGAAGGCAGCCGAGTTCACTTACTGTATGGAACTGTATGGATGTCACACACCAGTGTTACACCTTCGAGGCAGCAATGGCAACAGAACCTGATGTGCCTTTCTCACTTTGTTGTTGTATTAAGCTTTCCCTCCCTTCCCTTTTAGTGGCTTGGGAAATTTAAAAAGAATTTTTTTTTTTTTTAAGAAGGAAAGGTATTCACATAGCAATTAGCCCAAGGTGCCTCACTGAAATTGAATTTGTTATTCACTCCTCAAAGTACACAAACTAATCAATCACACAGCCCTGCGGTCCTTTTATTTTTCCTATCTGTCTATCTCTGCTTCACATCTCCAACTATTTAATGTCTGAAAGTTTAAAAAGTAATTTATGCAAGATCTGCTATAAGCGTTGAGCTCAAGTATCAAATTCCTTCCCATGCCATTAGAGGTAAGAAAGGATCAAGTCTTCTTCAGTCTTGAGGAAGGCAAAACTGTAAAGTGAGGCAAAAGGTAACACACGTAAGAACCAAGTTTTTTTTTTTAACTTGGCTGAACCTCACTGCTTGTGCATCTCATGTTTTGCCTCTGAGAATAGAACTTATTAGCAACCCCAAAGTAAAAAAGACAGGATATTTTCAACAAGGGCCTCGCTCTGCCAAACATCCCCGAGTTTGTCTCCAAGGACTTGAAAAGAAAGGAAAGAATGAAGAACGGAAACCATAAAGCAGGCAGTCCGGCTCTCATCTAATTACTGAATGAATGGCACAGTTGTTTGGTCTGATTGCACTAAGCTAGTTATCCACTGCTAGCTTCATTGACAAAAAGGGAATCTACACAAATTATAGGGAAATTCAAGCACTAAAGGAATGTTTTGGTTCAGAGGTTTGCAATGACTATTGGCTTTGGTTTTTGGCAAAGTCTGTCTTTGCCTTATGAACTCGGCTGTGCTGGGTCAGCTTGAAGCGTTCCCAAAAGCCTACAAGAGGACAGACTTCCTTGTCATCTGTATCCCATCAATAAATTAAAGTGATGTTTTCCAGCTCATGTTTGTTTCTTGGCAGGCTAATCTACAATCAGAAAAAGAAAAGCCTTTCATTTGTGGACTCCAGCTAAAGGAAGGAAGCTTTTGTATGTGGATTCACCGGAGACCAAAATATTAAAAAGTGGAAGAGGAAAACCATATGTTGCAGTTCTCCAAAGTGAGCAGTGCAAAGTTCTGGTGAAAGCAATGCTTGAGTTCATTACACACAAAAGCAAGTCTTGTACTGTGAGAAGAGGGTGTACGAATAACAACACTGAATCCTCCCAATGCTATAAACATTGACATTTTAAGTCATATTCTGTTTTCTTCTATTTTTTTGTATCAGAAAAAAAATAAGAATTAGATATTTCCAGAAAACCTGAACTAACGATACATTTTAGCATAATGCTTTAAGATTTGCACTCCAGTTAATAAGGAAGTAAGGAATCCAGAGGAATGGAAATCAAAGATAATATTCAGAAGCTCATAGAGATAGTTGTAGCAAAGCTACTTCCTTTGAGATAGAGTGAAGCTACGCCCTCCCTTACAGATAATCATAGCAAAGTTAGTTGACAACTGGTAGTTGCAGCAATTGAATCCAGATTAAAGTAGACATGGCAAAAATCACCGTGCTGATCTCTGATCATAGCCTATTCAAACATGTGCTGTTAAGAACTTTTCTTAAACTCTCTTGCTTCTCCAGGGGTTACACTTGACTTCAGATCATTTGTGAACAAGTGCACTGATGAGAATAGAGTTGGTGTGATCCTTCAGTTGCTTGTAGTGGAAAGCCTGGGGATCTTCTGATCCCTTCTAGCTTGAGTACATTTGTGTTTGGTATCTTTTTTTATCCATTTGAAGCAGCCAAGCAAGAAATCCTACTTTAACACCTGTATCCTTCAAACAGTATGACTTCCAGCAAAAATTTTTAGTACGTTCAGTGGTTCAGCTCCTTATACAAGGGAAGTGATTTTGTTGCCTTTTTGTTGTAGAGTCATTTAGAAAGACTAGCAGCAGATCAAGTGCATAGAACATGATTAGCAAGAATGTTTAATAAAAATTTCATCGAAGAGGTTCATCGGACAGAAATGTGGATCTGGTTGGAATACACATTTAACTAGTTTACTGTAAAGAGAACTAAATTACAAGTCAGGAGATTTGTTCCTAATTCTGGCCTTACCTAGTGGTGGATAATATAATCTCCAAAACAAGACTGTCTGTCCTTGAATCCTGGCTCTGACACTTACCCAGCTGTATGACTGGGGCTAGCTACTTAACCTCTCTGAGCCTCAGTTTCCCCATCTTAAAATCAGAATTACAAAGAATACTCACCTCATAGGGTTGTAAAATATCCAGTACACAATAAGTACTCTATTATAAGTGTTTGCTCAGTAAACTATTCTTCTCTTGACAGCAAAGATTAGATCTTAGCCTTACAAGCCAGGGATTTTTCTTTATGAATAGAGATAACTGATACTTCCCATATCATAGAGTTCTCCAATGGGTAAATTTTCTCATCTTTGTGCTATCTGCTTCCAGATACAGGAAACACAGACATGAAGGAATAGCACGAAACACGGAATTTAAAGTGGTTGTAACAAATTTCTATCAGGAACTACTTCAGATTATGGACAATTGAGTACCATTTGCCACTGAAGAGAGGTTTGTATCTGACTAAAAGAAAGAATTCATTAGAGGACCAAAGAAATTTTCTTTCTAAATGCCCAGAAGATACATCATTAACCTCTTCTCTGTGGCAAATCAAGCAGTAGGGGATAATGATGAGCATTTCAAAGAGAGTCTTTGAGAAAGACTAACATCAAATCAACTGTAAAAAGTCTGATTTGTGACTGTAGGTAAATAAATTCTCTCTGAAAGATAATTGCTTTCAAATAAAAGAAATCATTAGCTTAGTGTTGGTTTGTTGTTGCTGTTTTTTTTCAAATTACCTACCATCACAATTCTCTGCTGTTACTCATTTGAACAGTAAGGGAAAATTTATTCTTCTTAGGAAATCTCCCTTAAACAAGTAGACACAATTTAATTTCCCTTCTAAACTCATCTTTTTCCTGAACTTGAAATTTTAAAGAGTTCTGTTAAGATCTTTTTTAAAAATTGTTTTGTTTCTTTTTTTTTTTTTAAGTAATCTGTCTGCCTAAGGAGGGGCTCAAACTCATGACCTTGAGGTCAAGAGTCACATGCTTTACCACCTAGATCTGGCTGGGTACCCCAAAAGAGTTCTTAAGACATCTTCCAAATTCAACTCTTTTGAAACTTGACATCTATAATAGGGCCAGTATTCAGAATATGGGCCCTGCTCTAGAAGTAGCAAAACACCCCATTTCTAGACACTTTTGATTATTATTAAAAAACCTTTCATAGCAATAATGGTTAAAAAATTTGCAAAAATAAAATGTGGAGGGGGAGAAGCAAGATGGTGGAGGAGTACGAGACCTAAATATCATCAGGTCCCACAAGTTCAGCTAGACAGTTATCAAACCATTCTGAACACCTACAAACTCAACAGAAGTTCAAAGAGAAGAAGAGCAGCAATTCTAGGAACAGAAAATCAACCACTTTCTGGAAGGTAAGACATGGATAAGGGAATCCAAGGTGATAAAAGGAAAGAGAGACCGTGGCAGGGAGGGGCCAGCTCCCGGAGAGCGGTAGAGCAGCAGAGCACAAAATCGGAACTTTTAAAAGTCGGTTCCAATGAGGGACAACATTCCAGTGGCTAAACAGGGGTGGAACCCTCTTGGGGAGGGTGTGGTCTCAGGACCCACAGGGTCACAAAAAGACCAGGGGTGTCTGAATGTGGCAGAGCTCCCAGGTATCAGAGCAGGTAAGCCGACTGTAGAGACGGAGCCCAGGTGGGGCCTCTCAGCTCAGGACTACCTTAAACTGTGATCCAAGGCACAGGCAGGCCACTGTTCTTTAGGTAGGGACCCAAAAAGCAGCAGATCCCGGGAGACTCACCGCCCTCCTCTGGGAGGAGCAGTGCGGGAGCATGCTGCAGGAATCTGCTGGGTTTGAGACTCCAAATGGGGTTGTGCAGCAGAGACAGAAATGCTCAGTCACAGACTGGGTAAGCTCAGAGTGCAGCCAGAGATCAGGGAGATGGGAGGGATTGACTGCTTTTCTCTGAGGGTGCACTGAGGAGTGGGGCCCTGAGCTTTTGGCTACTCTGGGGCTGGAGACTGGGAGGCTAGCATTTTCATTCCCATCCTCCAAAGCTCTACGGAAAGCATTCAGGAAACAAAAGCTACCAAGAGCCAAACTGAACAGTTTACTTAGCCTGGCCCCTGGCAAGGGTGGTGCAATTCCGCCTCAGACAAAGACATTTGACAATGACAGAAACGGGATCCTCCCTCAGAATATTAGCAAGAATATCCAGACAAGTCCAAGTTCACTGATCAATGAGAACTGTGGAACTCCAGAGCTAGGAAAAAGCAACACATAAAATTCAGGATTTTTTCTGTTGGTTCTTTAGTCTTTCAAAGGTTAATTTTTTTTTTAATTTTTTTTTCTTATTCTATTTTTTAAAAATTTTCCTCTTTCCTATTTTAACATTTTTTAACTATTTTACCTTATCAATATCTTTTTAAAAATCTTTCCTAATTTTTACCATTACAGTCATATTCTATCCCTTCATTGTATTTAATGGTATTTTTTGTATACATACAGGTTTTTCTTTCTTTAAAATTTTGGGATACTTCTAATAGATCAAAATATACCCTAAGTCTAGCAGATGGCTTTGTTCCAGTCTCCAGCTTGATCACATTCTTTCTTCTTTTTTTCTTAACCAAATTCTTATGAATTCCTTTTTTAAAGTCTTTTTTTAATTTTCATTTTTACAGTCATATTCCATCCATTCATTGTGTTTACCTTATTTTTGTGTATGTATGTGTATATATATATATATATATATATGTATATATATATATCTAAAAATATATAGGATTTTCTTTCTTTAAAATTTTGGGGAGTAGTTTCTTCTAATAGACCAAAATACACTCAAAATCAAGTGTGTGGCTCTGTTCTATTAACCAGTCTAATATATAATATATATATATATATCTCCAAAGAGGCAAAGAATGTATATTCAGAAAACTATAAAGTACTCATGAAAGAAATTGAGGAAGACACAAAGAAATGGAAAAATGTTGCATGCTCATGGATTGGAAGAACAAATACTGTGAAAATGTTTGTGCTACCTAAAAGAATCTACACATTTAATGCAATCCCTATCAAAATACCATCAATTTTTTTTCAAAGAAATGGAAAAAATAATCCTAAAATTTAGATGGAACCAGAAAAAACCCTGAGTAGGCAGAAGAATTTTGAAAAAGAAAGCCAAAGTTGGTGGCATCACAATTCTAGGCCTCAAGCTCTATTACAAAGCTGTCATCATCAAGATAGTATGATACTGACACAAAAACAGACACATAGATCAATGTAAAGAGCCCAGAAATGGACCTTCAACTCTATCATCAACTAATCTTTGACAAAGCAGGAAAGAATGTCCAATGGAAAAAAGACAGCCTCTTCAATAAATGGTGTTGGGAATATTGGAAAGCCACATGCAGAAGAATGAAACAAGACCATTTCCTTACACTACACACAAAAATAGACTCAAAATGAATGAAAGGTCTCAATCTGAGAAAGGAATCCATCAAAATCCTTGAGAAGAACACGGGCAGCAACCTCTTCAACCTCAGCCACAGCAACTTCTTCCTAAAAATGTCACCAAAGGCAAGGGAAGCAAGGGCAAACGTGAACTATTGGGACTTCATCACCATCAAAAGCTTTTGTACAGCAAAGGAAACAGTCAACAAAACCGAAAGACAACTGAAAGAATGAGAGAAGATATTTGCAAATGACATATCAGATAAAGGGCTAGTATCCAAAATCTATAAAGAACTTATCAAAATCAACACGCAAAGAACAAATAATCCAATCAAGAAATGGTCAGAAGACACCAACAGACATTTCTGCAAAGAAGACATCCAAATGGCCAACAGACACATGAAAAAGTGCTTCATATCATTTGGCATCAGGGAAATACAAATCAAAACCACAATGAGATACCACCTCACACCAGTCAGAATGGCTAAAATTAACAAGTCAGGAAAGGACAGATGTTGGAGAGGATGTGGAGAATGGGAAACCATAGGTGGGAATGCAAGCTAGTGCAGCCACTCTTGAAAACAGCATGGAAGTTCCTCAAAAAGTTGAAAATAGAGCTACCTTGCAGCCCAGAAATCACAGTACTGGGTCTTTACCCTAAAGATACAAATGTAGTGATCTGAAGAGGCACGTGCAACTGAATGTCTACAACAGCAATGTCCACAATAGCCAAAGTATGGAAAGAACCTAGATGTCCATCAACAGATGAATGGATAAAGATGTGGTATGTGTGTCACACACACACACACACACACACACACACACACACACACAGGAATACTATGCAGTCAGAAAAAAAAAAAAAGGAAAGAAATACTGCCATTTCCAAACACTAGAGGATATTAAGCAAAGGGAAAGAAGTCAATCAGAGAAAGACAATTATTATATGATCTCTCTGATATGAGGGCAAGGGGTTGTGGGGGGTAGGGAGGGAAAATGGAACAAGATGGGATCAGGAAGGAGACAAACCATAAGAGACTCTTTTTTTTTTTTTTTTTTTGTTAAGAGACTCTTAATCTCAGGAAACAATAGGATGATAGGGAGGGATAGGGTGGCTGGATTATGGACATTGGGGAGGGTATGTGCTATGGTGAGCACTGTGAATTGTTTAAGACTGATGATTCACAGACCTGTACTTCTGAAGCAAATAATATATTATATGTTGTTAAAAAATAATAATAAATAAAAATGTGGAGATATCCTTCAAATTATGCAGGAAAATATTTTTTGTTGGATCAATGAGTACATTGCCTTCTATAAATCCACTAAAATCATAGAACACTAAAAGAGATACTCATATTTATCAGTTTTTCAAAAAGTTGTTGACCTCTTATGGTTAAAATATAATAGAAACAACAAGACAAAATAAATAATATATTTAACTACACAAAAACTTGTGATAAGGCAGAGACTTAACTGACCAAAAATATGGATGAGCAATTAACATAAAAGTTAATACAAGGAGGACATAAATGAAATATTCAAGTCCATGCACCTGGGTGGCTCAGTAGGTAAAGCCTCTGCCTTCAGCTCAGGTCATGATCTCAGGGTCCTGGGATCGAGCCTTGCATCAAGCACTCTGCTCAGTAGGGATCCTGCTTACCCCTCTCTGCCTTCCTCTCTGCCTATTTGTGATCTCTCTCTTTCTGTCAAATAAATAAATAAATAAATCTTTAAAAAATTTTTCATTTTTCTGCATATGGCTGTCCAATTTTCCCAGCACCATTTATTGAAGAGGCTGTCTTTTTTCCATTGGACATTCTTTCCTGCTTTGTCGAAGATTAGTTGACCATAGAGTTGAGGGTCTATTTCTGGGCTCTCTATTCTGTTCCATTGATCTATGTGTCTGTTTTTGTGCCAGTACCTTGCTGTCTTGATGATGACAGCTTTGTAATAGAGCTTGAAGTCCGGAATTGTGATGCCACCAACGTTGGCTTTCTTTTTCAATATCCCTTTGGCTATTCGAGGTCTTTTCTGGTTCCATATAAATTTTAGAATTATTTGTTCCATTTCTTTGAAAAAGATGGATGGTACTTTGATAGGAATTGCATTAAATGTGTAGATTGCTTTAGGTAGCATAGACATTTTCACAATATTTATTCTTCCAATCCAGGAACATGGAACATTTTTCCATTTCTTTGTGTCTTCCTCAATTTCTTTCATGAGTACTTTATAGTTTTCTGAGTATAGATTCTGTGTCTCTTTGGTTAGGTTTATTCCTAGGTATCTTATGGTTTTGGATGCAATTGTAAATGGGATTGACTCCTTAATTTCCCTTTCTTCTGTCTTGCTGTTGGTGTAGAGAAATGCAACTGATTTCTGTGCATTGATTTTATATCCTGACACTTTACTGAATTCCTGTATAAGTTCTAGCAGTTTTGGAGTGGAGTCTTTTGGGTTTTCCACATATAGTATCATATCATCTGCGAAGAGTGATAATTTGACTTCTTCTTTGCCGATTTGGATGCCTTTAATTTCCTTTTGTTGTCTGATTGCTGAGGCTAGGACCTCTAGTACTATGTTGAATAGCAGTGGTGATAATGGACATCCCTGCCGTGTTCCTGACCTTAGCGGAAAAGCTTTCAGTTTTTCTCCATTGAGAATGATATTTGTGGTGGGTTTTTCATAGATGGCTTTGATGATATTGAGGTATGTGCCCTCTATCCCTACACTTTGAAGAGTTTTGATCAGGAAGGGATGCTGTACTTTGTCAAATGCTTTTTCAGCATCTATTGAGAGTATCATATGGTTCTTGTTCTTTCTTTTATTGATGTGTTGTATCACATTGACTGATTTGCGGATGTTGAACCAACCTTGCAGCCCTGGAATAAATCCCATTTCCTTACACCACACACAAAAATAGACTCAAAATGGATGAAGGACCTCAATGTGCGAAAGGAATCCATCAAAATCCTTGAGGAGAACACAGGCAGCAACCTCTTCGACCTCAGCCACAGCAACATCTTCCTAGGAACAACGCCAAAGGCAAGGGAAGCAAGGGCAAAAATGAACTATTGGGATTTCATCAAGATCAAAAGCTTTTGCACAGCAAAGGAAACAGTTAACAAAATCAAAAGACAACTGACAGAATGGGAGAAGATATTTGCAAACGACATATCAGATAAAGGACTAGTGTCCAGAATCTATAAAGAACTTAGCAAACTCAACACCCAAAGAACAAATAATCCAATCAAGAAATGGGCAGAGGACATGAACAGACATTTCTGCAAAGAAGACATCCAGATGGCCAACAGACACATGAAAAAGTTCTCCATATCACTCGGCATCAGGGAAATACAAATCAAAACCACAATGAGATATCACCTCACACCAGTCAGAATGGCTAAAATCAACAAGTCAGGAAATGACAGATGCTGGCGAGGATGCGGAGAAAGGGGAACCCTCCTACACTGTTGGTGGGAATGCAAGCTGGTGCAACCTCTCTGGAAAACAGCATGGAGGTTCCTCAAAATGTTGAAAATAGAACTGCCCTATGACCCAGCAATTGCACTATTGGGTATTTACCCTAAAGATACAAACGTAGTGATCCAAAGGGGCACGTGCACCCGAATGTTTATAGCAGCAATGTCCACAATAGCCAAACTATGGAAAGAACCTAGATGTTCATCAACAGATGAATGGATCAAGAAGATGTGGTATATATACACAATGGAATACTATGCAGCCATCAAAAGAAATGAAATCTTGCCATTTGCGACAACATGGATGGAACTAGAGCGTATCATGCTTAGTGAAATAAATCAAGCAGAGAAAGACAACTATCATATGATCTCCCTGATATGAGGAAGTGGTGATGCAACATGGGGGCTTAAGTGGGTAGGAGAAGAATCAATGAAACAAGATGGGATTGGGAGGGAGACAAACCATAAGTGACTCTTAATCTCACAAAACAAACTGAGGGTTGCTGGGGGGAGGGGGTTTGGGAGAAGAGGATGGGATTATGGACATTGGGGAGGGTATGAGCTTTGGTGAGTGCTGTGAAGTGTGTAAACCTGGTGATTCACAGACCTGTACCCCTGGGGATAAAAATATATGTTTATAAAAAATAAAAAATTATATAAAAATAAATTTTTTTTTCAAGTCCTTACCAGTAACAAACAACATGCAATATTTTAAAACAATGAGGTATAATTTTATGCCTGATAATAATTATTGCCTTTAAAATTATATAATAGTTTCTGACTAGTAGTAATTATTAGTTATTGCCTTTAAAATTAAGCAATGCAATGCAGACAAAATATACATACACAGTGTTGCTGGCAACATACACTATATAATCCTTTGGAGAGCAGTTTGCCAATATATAGCAAAAAAAAATTAGATTCATTTTTCTACCAATTAGCTTCTCATGGGAATTTAAAAGTCCAAGGGAAATAGGACCTATCTATATTTATATACTCAAAACAGTATTTTTTTAAATGGCTAAATATTAAAAACCACTTAGTGGCCAGCAACTTATCCTTTCAAAAGAATATCTAAAAGCCATTTAAATTTATTTATTTATTTATCTATCTATTTATTTATTTATTTGACACAGAGAGAGAGAGAGCACAAGTAGGGGAAACAGCAGGGAGACGGAAGGAGAAGCAAGGAGCCTAACGTGGGCCTCAATCCCAGGACCCAGGATCCTGACCTGAACTGAAGGAAACCACTGAACAACTGAGCCACCCAGGTGCCCCCTAAAAGCCATTTTAAAAAGCTAAGTGTGGGAACAATGTCGCAATATTAAAAACAAAACAAAACAAAAAAACAAAACAAAACAAAAACACAAAATTCCTGTGTTGTTGATGAAGTGGAAAACAACCAATTTAAAATTATAGCCACAAAAAAATACAAATCTACAAACAATGGTAAGGAAATGAATAAAAAATTCCAGGGGCACCTGGGTGACTCAGTTGTTAATCATCTGCCTTTGGCTCATGGCATGATCCCAGGGTTCCAGGTTCGAGCCCTAAATTGGGCTCCCTGCTCAGCGGGAAACCTGCTTCTCCCTCTCCTTCTCTCCCTGCTTGTGTTCCCTCTCTCGCTGTCGCTCTCTGTCAAATAAATAAATAAAATCTCTTTTTAAAAAAAGTTCCAATAACTGCACTAAGATTATAGGATTATTGATGATTGTTTTCTTTTCCTTTTCCTCTTTCAATAATATTGTTACATGATTTTTTATAATACGGAATAAAAAGCCTCCCCTCACTGGGGGTGGCCAGGTTCTCTAGCCCGTAGAAATGGACTCAGTCCAGGACATGGAAGTGAGAGACAGTGAATTGCCCCTGGCTCTAACTATTCCTAGGCACATACTCGCTACCACTGTCCCCACGGTTTGGGGAGGCATACCCGTAAAGTGTCGACTTTTTTTCTTTCAGCACCTTCCTGTGATTTGCCCCAAGCCATTGATTTCCATAAGCGTTGCTACCCTAAATGCCAGGTTCATGATTCTTTATTTATAATGCCTCTTGTCTTCATCCTTTCTCCCATACTTTTTCTAAACCCTGTCTCATTCCCTCTGAAGGGTTCCAGTGGCCTCTACACCCCTCTCCACATCTTCCATCATTCCCCAACGTTAGTCTGCTCTGCACACGACTCTACCACCAGTTCCATCATTCAAAAACAATTCTGCATTACAACTCTCCTGCTAGAACACACCAAAATGTCCCCATTTGCCCGCTACATTAATCTGAACCCCTGCCAAGTCTCTCCATAGAAGACTAACATTCGGTAAGTCTTATTATCATTGTTTTCCTAGCCTGCCCATGAAGACTTTTCTCGAGTTAGTCTTGTCTTCTTACTGTATTCCGCTTCCACTCCTGGTGGTCTCTCTTGCTCTCGCTCTCATTCTCTCGCTCTACATACATACACATGCACCCAGACAGACGCACACACATTCACCATCAATTTTTAGTCTGTCCTTTTTACCCTGGGAATACCCTCCTCCCTCCTCTCGGGTTGCCTTCATCTTATTTTTCCTTCTTACCTTGATGTGACCTTTTTCTGAATTCCTCTATCATCCTTGCATTCAGTTTAACTAGCGCTTTCTTATCCATCGTCTTCTTTTTGGAAATGGCAACTTATTTTCCCTATTTTATAAATAGCTCCTAGAATCTACTATTAGCCCACTAGTCTAACCGGTGAGTAAGTTATAGTATTTTAGACAGTACCGGATTCTGGGAGCTTGGAGTCATCCTATATACAAATTAGAAAGCATAAGGAGAAAAAGGGATTCCTTTTTACTGAAATTCAGGAGTCTAAAAACTGAGGTAAATTTCTGAAACTTTTTAAATTTGTCTTTGTCACTGTTCCAGTTATTTTTTTTTATTGTGTTATGTTAGTCACCATAAAATACATCATTAGTTTTTGATTCAGTGTTCCAAGATTCATTGTTTATATACTCAGTTTTTAATACTACTTCCTCTCATTCTGGAAACTATCCCTTTAGAAACTCAGGGCTTACATGTCCCTTAAGTCCCCCTCCCTCCCACTAAGGTTACCCAGTCAGGTCTGCCTTGTGAAAATTCCTAATTCTTCAGGACTGAGGTGTTACTAGGGAAAATAATCAGGTCCAAAGTGCAAAAGAAATTTTTTCTGGAGTTAATATTTTCCTTCTGCTGAAATCTCTATATCAATGAACAGCACCACCCAATTATTCAAGCCAGACATCTAGGAATTAACTTTACTCTTTTATCTATTTCCCTGATCTCCCCTATTCAATTGTTCAAGATCTACAGAAATTAACTAATCTCTCTTCCGTATCTCAGAAGTATATATATATATATATATATATATATAGAGAGAGAGAGAGAGAGAGAGAGAGATACTGAGAATACATATCTATACTCAAATATCAACAAAGCAACATAAAAGAGGAGTCTGCAGAAAAATTAATTTAGTGTTAAAATAACATGATTATAGAACTAAAAAAAATTAAAAACAGAAAGAGAAGTGTATGTGAAAATATCATTTCCAACATTAAGGAAAATCCTAAAAAAACAATCATTAATAAAAAGAATAAAATAAACAGTTCAAAGCAATTAGAGAAAAGAACATAAATACTGATGATGACATTCCGACATGAGGTTAACTGGAATTTCTGAAATAGAAAACTCAACTGTTGAATTCTCTGGGAAAAACCTGCATAATCATTCCCATCTGAAAAATATTGAGAAATAAAGTAAGTCAGTGATAAAGAATCAAAATATCACCACCATCCATTATAAAAGCTAAGCATGTAGCTTAGCTGAGCAGCCAAATATACCTGCTCTCTGAATCATGGTATTCGACATGCTTACCTTATCCACTTGGCAATGTTGAATCAGAACAGACCATTTCTCCTGAGAGCTAGGAGGATCATGGGCAAACACAGGTGAATGGCTGCTCCCCAACAGGTGTCCACTCTTAGGAGGAAGAGAGGCAGAACTGACGTAAGCATCCCCAATTTATTTCCCAAAATTGTCAACGATAAGCCATTCTATCTGAGGATAGAGCACATAAAGAGATGGACAGAGGCTTACGCTAATGGAACACACATTATAAGAGGGCCATTATAAGTTCGCTCTCTGTGAATGGGCTCTTAAAATGTCTGGCTAATGGGATTTTAGAATTGTTTCACTGTGTGTCTCCCAATGGTCATCTTTCTCAGTGGGGAAGTTTGCTGCAGTTACTCTACCCAATACCGTCATTGTATGTTAGATATGTAAAGGAGAGAAAACTTACCACATTAGTCCTAAAGTCTCTGGACCAAAAAACACCATTTATAGACCTGCTATAGAGACTACAGCACATCCCTTGATACCCTCAACACTGTATTTGGTGTCATTGCTCTACGGGACTTTTTGGTGGTTCCCCCCCCCCCCAACCTTGGGGTGGGAGCAAGTATATTTTGCACATAAAAATGAGCCTGAAATCACACAAACGTGGTGATCCGAAGGGGCACGTGCACCCGAATGTTTATAGCAGCAATGTCTACAATAGCCAAACTATGGAAAGAACCTAGATGTCCATCAACAGATGAATGGATCAAGAAGATGTGGTATATATACACAATGGAATACTATGCAGCCATCAAAAGAAATGAAATCTTGCCATTTGCGACAACGTGGATGGAACTAGAGGGTATCATGCTTAGCGAAATAAGTCAAGCAGAGAAAGACAACTATCATATGATCTCTCTGATATGAGGAAGTGGAGATGCAACATGGGGGGTTACGGGGGTAGGAGAAGAATAAATGAAACAAGATGGGATTGGGAAGGAGACAAACCATAAGTGACTCTTAATCTCACAAAACAAACTGAGGGTTGCTGGGGGGAGGAGGGTTGAGAGAAGGGGGGTGGGGTTATGGACATTGGGGAGGGTATGTGCTATGGTGAGTGCTGTGAAGTGTGTAAACCTGGCGATTCACAGACCTGTACCCCGGGGATTAAAAATATATTATATGTTTATTAAAAATAAAAAATTAAAAAAATTTTTAAAAAATGAGCCTGAAATCAAATATTTTGTTGCACAGAAAGACTGTAGGAGATATTAGGGTATGTTCTGCTTCTTTCTCCTTCCAGGCAAACAGATGGATTTTATTTTCCTCTCCTGTGTGACTTGCTTAGACCAATAAAATGTAAATGGAAGTGCCACATGTTTCTTCTATGCAGTAGCATTAAGAGCCAGAATACAAGTCACCACATTCCTCCTCTCATTTTTTTGCCTTGGTGATTATGGAAGCCTGTGTTGAGAGGAAGCATCCATCAGCCTGTGTCCCTGAAAGACTGCAATGAGCAGAGGCCCTCCAAAGGATGTAGGACATGTGGCAAGTGTAAACTATGAAGTTACGTTGTGGCTTTCTGCTGTAGGCTTGAGTGGCTGATGTCAAGATGGACAAGCTCAAAAAACCCAGGAGGGTGGTGCCGGTCCTGGCAGGATGTTACTCCAGGCACGAAGTGCTCTCATGAAGAACATTGATGCTGGCACTTAAGACCCTCCCAACTGCCATGCTCTAGAGGCCGAAATTGACCACAATCCCTGCAAAGTGATAGTTGCCATGAGCAAGAAGAAAATTGCCAACAGGTCAAAGATCAAGTCTTTTGTGAATGTTTATAACTGTAATCACTTCATGCCCACATGGTACTTGGCAGATATCCCCTTGGACAAAACTGACGTCAACAAGGATATCTTCAGAGACCCTGCTCTTAAAGACAAGGCCTGAAGAGAGGCCAAGGTCCTTATTTGAGGAGAGGTACAGGACCCGGCAAGAACAAATGGTTCTTCCAGAAACTGTGGTCTTAGACCTAGTTTGTTTCAGTCATTAAAAATATCCCAAAAGTAATAAATAAACTAAAAAATAAGGTGCTGTTGCATTGTGCTCAAAGCCACTGAGATCTAGGGGTTGTTTGCTGCTGCGGCATTGTCTAGTACACTATGAAGTGTATGCTGCTTTCTTGCAAAGATTAGAAATTTGCAATAGAGGCAGCTCTAGCCACCTGGTTTTATACAAGGGACCCTCTCTTTTTGCCTTCAAGTGGACTAAAAATCTCTTTTTTATTCACCCCACTGTTGAAACTAATATGGATTTTACCTGGTAATACAGCATCCAAAAATTCTTATGACTCAGCGTTTACAACGGTATACCTCAATGGATATTGTCTCTCAGTGTAGACTGGCTTAGGCATTTTTTTTTTTTTTAAAGCCTCCAAGGGGCCCCTGGGTGGCTCAGTCCTTAAATGTCTACCCTCAGCTCAGGTCATGATCCTGAGGTCCTGAGATAGAGCCCCGCATCCCCACTGAGCAGGGAGCCTGCTTCTCCCTCTCCTACTTCCCTTGCTCATGTTCCCTCTCTCACTGTGTCTCTGTCAAATAAATAAATAAAATCTTTTTAAAAAATAAAAATAAAAAGCCTCCTAATTAAGTTCTCATCTTGACTCCACATTTAACTGCCAGAATCATCCCTAACACACTCCTAATCTAAAGCAGCTTTTGATATTTCTTAAGACGGAACTCAGCAAAAGGCACTATCCACGAGATGTTCCAGATTCTGCAAGGCATTTTTCTACAATGTCTTTTTCTCAGTTATGTGGGTTTTTTCCCCCACTCTACTCCTGGCAGGCAAATTCAGCTGGATTTGTGTCAGTCTACCTGGTACTGACTACTTGAGCCTAAGAGTAAGAGTATAAAACCAAAATCTCAGCTCCCTTGCAGTTCAAGTGAAGAAAATGCAGGGTAGAGAGATGGCCAAAAATGCTTAAAAGTCTTCTAAAGAATCTCTTTTCTCTCTTTTTGGAACTTCGATTCCAGAATCAGTTAGTTATTGCTGTTTAACCAATCATCTTAAAATTTAAAGCTTGAGTTTTCTTGTACCGTACACAAAAATAAACTCAAAATGTGAGACCTGAAACCATAAAAATCCTAAAAGAGAACATAAGCAGTAATTCCTTGACAACACTGTAGCAACATTTTTCTAGATATGTCTCCTGTGGCAGGGGAAACAAGAACAAAAATCAACAGCAATAATCAACTACTGGGACATCAAAATAAAAACCTTCTGCACAATAACAATCAACAAAACAAAAAGAAGACCTAGAGAATGGGAGAAGATGTTTGCAAAGGATATACCTGATAAGGAGTTTGTATCCAAAATATGTAAAGAACTTACACAACTCAACACCAAAACAAAACAAAACAAAAATCCAAATAATCCAATTAAAAAATGGGCAGAAGACATGAACAGACATTTCTCCAAAGAAGACATCCAGTTGGCCAACAGACACATGAAAAGATGCTCAACATCACTCATCATCAGAGATATAAATGCAAATCAAAACCATTATGAGATATTACCTCATACCTGTCAGAAGGGCTAAAATCAAAAACACAATGAACAAGTGTTGGCAAGGATGTAGAGATAAAGGTACCCTCACGCACTATTGTTCTAATGCAAACTGGTGCAGTCACTGTGGAAAACAGTATGGAGTTTCCTCAAATAATTGCAAATACAACTGCCATATGATCCAGTAATTTCACTACCAGATATTTACCTTAAATGAAAACAAAAACAATAATCTGAAAAGATATATATGGATAAATATGTATATATATATGTATGTGTGTGTGTGTGTGTGTGTGTGTGTGTGTATGGCAGCATTATTTACAATAGCCAAAACTTGGAAGCAACCCAATTGTCCATCAATAGATGAAGGGATAAAGATGTGGTATATATGTATATGCAGTGGAATATTAGCCATAAAAATGAACAAAATCTTGTCATTTACTACATGGATGGACCCAGACAGTATAAGGCTGTGAAGTAAGTCCATCAGGGATAGACAAATACCATATGATTTCACTCATGTGTGGAATTTAAGAAACAAAACAGATGAACAAAGAGAAAAAGAGACAAAACAAAAAACAGACTCTTAACTATAGAGAGCAAACTGGTGGTTACCAGAGCAGGGGATGGCGTAAGAGATGAATGAAATAGGTGAAGGGGATTAAGAGTATGCCTATCATGATGAGCACTGAGTAATGTACAGAATTTTCGAATCACTATATTGTACTCCTGAAACTAATGTAACACTATACAGTAATTATACTAGAATTTAAAAATTTTTTTTCTTTAAATTTTTGAGGCTTACAACACCAACTATTTATTATTTATTATGGATATAAATATCAGCTTGACTGTTTTGTTGACCTGGGCTAGGTTTAACTGTTCTCATTTGGGGTTTTCCATATGTTTGTGGTCATCTAAAGGAGTAGGTCAGAGACTCATGACTCATTTTTGTTTCATGTGGTCTCTTATCCTTCAACAAACTCTACAGGCTTGTTTTCATAACAATGGCAGGATTCCAGGAGAAGAGTAGAATACCCAAGTACTTTTTCAAACCTCTGCTTATAACATGTCTGCTACTATTCTATTGGCCAAAGAATATCATATAGGCAAGGCCAGAATTAGTATGGGAGAGCACTATCAAAGGGCATGGCTACAGAGGACATCAGAGATAGGGACCTTTAGTGCACTTCACGCATTAATTGATTATTACTAATTATTACTAATCATTCATCCCAATGTATTAATCAGTGCAATTAATGTATCAGATAATGTGCCTAGGAAAATTTAAGTTTGCATAACAAGCTGTGTCAGTTTATACTTTAAAACCTTTGTCCTGGTGGTTGCTAGAAGGGCAGGGGATAAAATAGGTGAAGGGGATTAAGATGTACAAACTTCCAGTCGTAAAATAAACAAGTCATGGAGATGAAAAATAAGCTTAGGGAATCTAGTCAATATTATAATAACATTGTATGGTGACAGATGTGATGACACCTACAGTGAGGATCATTAAGTCATATACAGAATTGTCCAATCACTGTGTCATACACCCGAAACTAATAAACCCTTGTATGTCAAAGAGACTCAATAATAAAAATTTTAAATATTTTCATTTATTTGAGAGAGAGAGAGCACATGTGCATGCAGGTGGGAGGAGGGGGAGAGGGAGAGAGAGAATCCCAAGAAGATGCCCTACTGAGCGCAGAGCCCAACGTGGGGCTTGATCCCACGACCCATGAGATCATGACCTGAGCAGAAATTACAAGTCAGACACTTAACCAACTGAGCCACCCAAGCACCCCCATAATAAAAAATTTTAAAATTAAAAAAAAAAAAAAAAACTTTCCTAAAACCTGCTTATAGACGTGGCTGGCTCTGGCCACCTACATGGTTACAATTTGATGATGACAGTTCATAGCCTACCCACTAGAATCTGTGCACCTTTGGCCCTAATTGACTCTCTGTGTTCCTAGCAAGAAATCCCGGCTCCCACAAACTCTTTTTAATGGCTTCACAGTCATCTACACACTTGGCACCTAAGGTGTCTATATCCTCTTGATAAGGAAGGGAACAATCAATGGGATCCATGGGCAGGGTTTTGTTATTTGTTGTTGGTGGTTTTTTTTAATCCTGAAATGTTCCCTGAATTCATAGAAACTGTCATCCTGTGCATCATGCCCCCATACACTATAGTTATAGGCTTCCATGGACTGAGTGTTTGTGTGTCTCCCACAAAATTCAGATATTGAAGTCCTAACCTGCAATGTGATGGTATTAGGAAGTGGGGTCTTGGGGAGGTAATTGGGTTTAGATGAGTTCATGAAGGTGGAGTGTTCATGATGGGATTAGTGCCCTTATAAGAAAAGGAAGACACCAGGGCTTCCTCTCTCTGCCAGTGGGAAGGCAGCCATCTGCAAGCCAGAACAGGGCCCTCACCAAGAATTAAATCTGCCAACACCTTGTCCTTGGACTTCCCACCCACCAGAATTGTGAAAAATAAATGTCTGTTGTTTAACCCCCCTAGTCTGTGGTATTTTCTTGTAATAGCTCAAGCTTATTAAGACACAGACCACAGTCAAATACCATGCGCCTAAAAACAGTAGCATTAGAAAGATAGTATAAATAAACTATGAAGTGTCAAGGTCAAAACAATCTATACACACACTAAAATCAAATGTCCAGGGGTGTGTGGCTGACACAGTTGGTGAAGCATGCATTGATCTTGGGGTTGTGAGTTTGAGCCCCACGGTGAGTGCAGAGTTTACTTAAAAATAAAAACTTAAAAAAAAAAAAAAAAGTTGGAACACCTGCATGGCTCAGTTGAGCATCTAACTAGTGATTTCAGCTCTGGTCTTGATCTCATGGGTCATGGGACTGAGCCTTTTTCAGGCTCCCCACTCAGAGGGGCGTCTGCTTAAGATTCTCTCCCTCTGCCCCTGTTCCTATTTGCACTTTCTCACTCTCTCACTCTCTCTCTCAAAAATGAATAAATAAATCTTTAAGAAAAAAAAAAAGCAGATGTTCAAAGCTATATCTAAAGCTTCTTCCTGTGTAATTTTCACCTCCAAATTCTATTGTTTGTCATGTCATGCAATATTTCTGACTTATACACTAAATGCTAAAGATTTCAAAGGGCTCATAAACAGCACCCCACCTTCCTGCTGAGATTATTTAGAAATTGAAAAAGAAGACATTTCAGCTTCTGGACAACCAAAATAATCACCTTTATGGTTGATAAAGGCCAAGCCAGAAGACACAATTTAGAGTGACAGCCAAATGCACCTGCTAACTGAAAACTAAAATTAGTCAGACTTCTTTATTCAGGCATAGGCCATACTGATGAGAGTTGTAGTCTTCCTGATTTGGGGGGGGGGGGGGGCTCTGATCCAGTAAGAATTAGTGCACAGAAAGTTAAAGTTACCTGCTTCTTGGTTCTTGCTTCCCTAGGATTTATATTCTCCACAAGAACAAGAGTCAAAATCAAGCCAAGCAGATTTAAGTTATTCATGGAAAACACAGAGCTCAGATGCATTATTGATTGCTCTCTGGGACAGATTTAGTAAAGGAGTGAAAGGATACTAACCAGGCAACCTCCACATTGAAGGATCTAACTCCCTAAAATCAACAAATAGAGTATGAAAAACACTCAAAGGCATAATAGGAAAAAATTCCTGCATTGAAGGAAAAAAAGAAAATATGCACATTAAAGTGGAACACTGAGTTCCACTTCTACTCATGAAGAAACTCAGTGAAGGCCATGTATGTAGCCTTTTCAACAAATGGTACTGGAACAATTGGACACAAATTATTAAAAAATGAAATTTGAGGCAAATTTCACAACTTATATAAAAATTTACTCCAAGGGGCACCTAGGTGGCTCAGTGGGTTAAAGCCTCTGCCTTCCGCTCAGGTCATGATCTGAGATTCCTGGGATCGAGCCCCATATCGGGCTCTCTGCTCAGCAGGGAACCTGCTACCCCACTCTCTCTGCCTGCCTCTCTGCCCACCTGTGATCTCTGTCTGTCAAATAAATAAATAAAATTTTTTTTAAAAACTTACTCCAAATAAATCACAAACTTAGATGGAGCAGTAGTTATTGAAGAATTTTAATGGCCAAAAAAAAAAAAAAAAAGTCCTTAACTAGTAACTGGTTTGAAAGTATCTTTTCCTGCCAGATGTATCAATGTTGTCTGGCATTGGTCTTTATTCATTTATTCATTCATTCATTCGTTCGTTCATGTATGTCATTCTTTTTGAAGGAGCTCAATACAAGGGAAAAAGAAGTATTTGTTCTTCTCCAGTCATTATAACTGATGATCTGCACCACGTTAATCTTCCAGAAGAGGTAACAAAGAGCCTCGCTTGGGGTCCTCCACTGCTGGGCGCCTTGCATATGCACCTAGCACTATGCATTGGCTGGATTGATGACTAGTTCCCCAGATATCTCATGTCTTCTACACTGAGCTACAGGGACAGAACTTCCTTGCATCTTTCAGGTTCTTGGTAATTCTGCTCTCACTTTAGTGATTTTTCTCCAAAGCAGCACAGAGAGAGAAAAAGGAAAAAAAGGCAACAGCAATAATATTTTCATAACCATAAAAGGCTATCTGGTTGCAGGTCTTCTGACTCTTTGCCTGCTTTCTATTGCCAAACAGCACATTTATTAAAACATACCAAAAGCCAAATAGGCTGGTTGCTGGCAGCAAAGTTCATTTAAAGAACTGAAGTAGGAAGATTATAGAACTGGAGAGCTATGGGAACTACTTTCTGTAGAAAACTAAACAGCCAGGAAAGCACTGGAGCTTTTGTAACTGTAAGAAATTGGTGCAAACGTTCCAATGCATCTGACACACCTTCTCTTTGAATGTGGCCCTATCAGAAGCAATATTATCAATGATGTACTAATACCAAAAATCAATATGAGATATTAGCAATGGCATCCTGATAATTAGATTTAGAAATGATCAAAACTGCATATTCTATTGCCTGTAAGTTACTGTTATTTGAGCTCTTAAACTTTGTTTTAGCTAAAAAAAAAAAAAAGAAAAAAGGAAGAAAGGAAAGAAGGAAGGAAGAGGAAAACAGAAAGAAAGAAAGTAAGAAAGAAAGAGAGGGCAGGCAGGGAAGGAAGGAAGAAAGGGAGAAAGAAGAAAGGAAGAAATGTCCATGTGTATGTTCTTGTTTTCTAAATCATCTCTTAATGAGCTGGATTTGACACTTTCATAAAAAGAAATCTTAGATCTTTCTGCCCAGCTTTCAACAGAAAAGGATTTATTTCAACAATCCTTTTCAACAGAGGATCCCAGGAGCAGAACCAAAGCGAGTTGGTGAGCTCCCAGTTAGGAGGGCTTTGTGTCCTGTCCCTTGTTAAGGACTATGGACATCGGCTCATTCTCAGGTGCAGTCAGTGTTGTTTCAAACCCAATCTCATTGCTAGTTCATCCTATAGAAAAATGTAGGCACTGGCAGCAAGTGGACTTAAGATTTGCAAGAAGCTTTAACAGTTTACTGTTTTTACTGTTTAAAAAATTCTAGCAACTTGTGCATCTCCTCTGACACAAATCCTTTCTCGCTTTATCTAATCATATTTGTGACGACGTTTCTGACAATCTTCTAAACAGGAAGAAAACTGGATTACTTTGGATTTTACACAGACTTTATTACATTATAGATGAGAAGTAGATATTTTTACCCCTTTTTCGGAGGCATAGGAAAGACCCACTAATACCCTCAAGCCCTCCTCTCTAGTAAGTGGAAGAAACTTGGATTTAGATTTCCTAAACAAGTCCGCCAAGTTTTAACTCTGTTCAAAATGTAATAACAACCCCTCATATAGTTATAGGAGGCGATGTGGAATTATCTAAAGCATTTCACATGCACCATCTCTATCTAATCCTAGAAGTACCTACGCTATAAAGCAAACAGAACAAAGTATTGCATCTCCATTTTATAGATGTAAAAACCAAGGCGGGGGGGAAAAGGGGTAGACAGTGGCCAGGTGAGATGGAGGAGCCCGGCTTCCGGACTCCTCACTCACACGATTCCAGTTCCTTCTGCCACTCATACTTCGCTTCTCACGCGACTGCTTTCTCAGTTTATCTAATTAAATCTGTCATATGCAGTTCTGCCTCCGTACTTGAAGAAAACTGGACTACTTGGACTTTAAGAGGATTGGAGGATGTTTTTATAGGCTGAAAGCTTCTGTTGAAGAGTTCTGCTCAGCAGGACTTGTAACAATAAATGAAGAGGGTGATGACGAGGAGGGGGAAGAGAAAACAACCAGTGATTATTTACCACGGTGTCCAGAATTGTCCTTAGAGTCCCAATCCTGAAGCTCTGTGCCTGGTCTGTTTAAAATACCATTAGCGTGGAGCACTTGGCCGGCTCAATCCCTAGAGCATGGGACTTTGGATCTGGGGGGCTTTAGCTCAAGCCTCTCGTTGGGCCTAGAGTTTACTCAAAAAAATTTTTTTTTAGTTAAAAAATAAATAAAATGCATTAAAATACTGTTAGTGTGGGCTTAAAATATTTTTGATTGCATCGTTGCAGTAGGGATCAATACTTGAAAAGTGTCTTTAAATAATCTGTGAAGTTTTTATTCAAAAAATTAATTCTTAAAAAATTTGTAACAAAAAGTTTTGTAGGCACAGAGAAATTCCAACAACTGGTTCGTGTGAGCTAGAATCATTTGATGTATACCCTTAGGTCTTTTTGACATGGAGAAGGTGAAATCATGGTTATTTGAAAATAGAACTGTTAAAGATTGTGTCAAGACAGTTTCTTTCCTCCACCTGATTCTTTACCATAACAAAAAAAGAAAAAAAAATGGGTACTCCAGCCCTGTGTGGTATCACATGGAAATCTAAATGTCCTTAAAATTTTCTTGACTCAGTCCAAAGAGTGCAGAGAGCTGGACTTCACTGAATAAGGATACAGCTGTGACTCAGAAGGTTTAAAAACTTGTCTCCAAACACTAATATCAGTGAATATGAGGACCTTTGTAGAAAGATGAGAGAATCACGTTTCCCTCTTTTTGCAAGAAGGCAAGCTTTATTCTTGCTAAAATAAATTCCTATTACTATCAAAAAGGAAAGGGGTGTGTGTGTGTGTGTGTGTGTGTGTGGTGTGCAAATAATTTGCCAACTACAGGGCACTATTCACATGTATTTTTTTTTATCTTATTTATTTATCTGACAGACAGAGATCCCAAGTAGGCAGAGAGGCAGGCAGAGAGGGAGGGGGAAGCAGGCTCCCCACTGAGCAGAGAGCCCGATGCGGGGCTCGATCCCAGGATCCTGGGATCATGACCTGAGCCAAAGGCAGAGGCTTTAACCCACTGAGCCACCCAGGTGCCCCCACATGTATTTTTTTATCATCACCCAATTAGGGAATTAAAAATGTCCGTTTGTTTGGTCCCCTTTAGCCTTTCATGTCTGATTACTGGGCAACAGAGCTTCATGGATAATAAAGGTGAAATCGCCAATAAATATTTTTTAAGAAAAAAAAAATCTAGCTATGTCAAGGTTCTCAGAGTTCCACGTTGTGCAATAAAGCTACCGGCTTTGAATCAGTGCCATGACTCTAGCACCTTGTGCCAGAGACTACATTTACTCAGGGTCATTTGGGCAAAAGTAATGAAAAATATTAAAGCAATGTTTATGTAGCAGATACGCAATATCAATCATGTTATGTACATTGGTGATAAGAGTAAGGATCGGGTTGTTTGGGAGAAAAGTGACATTTTCTCTTAAGTAGTGGAAAATTACCAGTTGATAGTGTGTTGGAGTTCTGTATTTAACTTTATTCCTTTATTCTTTCTTCATGCAGCTCCACTATAAATAATTACGATAGCAAAAAAAAAAACTTAAAAATTTAAAAGGGTCATCAGAAATGTTTTTTAGAAGTGATCTGGGAATCAAAGTAACGTGGTGATAAACTATAAATTATACATTATCCAGTCTGTCATTTCTACGATGAGATAAATGGGCAAAGTGTCAGAAAAATAACTATCCTCAGAAAATGCTGCCTAATTGTCTTCTAATGGCAGACCACTGTCCAGAACCTACCTTTCCAGGCCATACTCAGTTAAAAAATTCTAGAGACCTGGGATTACCGCAAACACCCTGCTTAGCAATGTATCACAAGCTCCAAAGCCACCAATCGGTTCAAGTTGAGAGTCGTTTTGTGGGCTCGAATGTGGTTTTCTCTGAAATCCACTAAGCTGTAGTTATTCCTCAAACCCCTGTTCTGCTGGGTCCATCCCAGCAATGGTTTTTCTGTATTGGTTTATTCAGTAAACTTTTAGTGAGGTCCTTAATTCCCTATCCAACTTTTATATCTCCTGCCCAAAACAGTAGCTCTTGGTACTGTATTTTTTTATTTCCAAACTGAATGCTATTTCCCTAAAACACAGGGTTCCCAAAATAATTATGAATCCTAAGTACCCACAAAAGCCTAAGTAATCCATGGTATACCTAAAAATTGTATTTCAGTGTTTCCAACTACTTCCTTTTTCATGTTATTTCCTTTGGAGAAATGTATTGAATTCTCACTAGTAAAGCCAAGGGAGAATATCTCCTCTTCAAAGTCACAGAAACATTTACCTATCCTTTAAGAGACAGATGTGAAATCAAACTTACTGCCTATACTGTTGTCCCAGGCCCTTTACAAAAGTTATCTAATCCCCATGTAAATAGTACACAGGTTTTACAAATGGGAAAACTGAGGTCCAGAGAGCCCAAAGCGAAAATAAGGAGTAAGTGATCCAATCAAGATTCACACCATTGACCGTAGAATTTCATAATTCATTCACCTTCCAAGAACACCACCCTGCCTTTCAAAAGAAGAGGCTGGAGCCAAAGTCAACTACTGCCTGGGTGTTCTAAAGGAGGAACAAAGGGAAAATATTCCTGTAATGGGCTGAATTGTGTCCACAAATTCATATAGTGAAGCTCTAAACCCCAGTGCTTGAGAATGTGACCAAATTAGGAAAGAGAGCTTTTAAAGAGATAATTAAATTAAAGTGAGACCATCAGGGTTGGCCCTAATCCAATCTGATGGGTATCCTTTTGAGAAGAAAATATTAGGACACACAGAGAGCCCCAGAAATGCACATGCACATGCTCAGAAGAAAGATTGCATGAGGACAGAGCGAGAAGGCAATCATCTGCAAGCCAAGGAGAGAGGCCTCAGAGGTAACCAAACTTGCCAACACCTTGATCTTGACTTTCAGCTTCCAGAACTGTAAGAAATAAATGGCTGTTGTTTAAGCCCCCTGTCTATCATATTTTGCTATGGCAGCCCCAGCAAAATAAGTCAATCTGCATAGTAAGCAGTGCTGGGTCTCCTAGCCACTCAAGTGGAATGAGTTATTTGGAGGCCATTGTTGAATGATGCAATTCATTTATTTTTCTAGACTTGAGGTTCAATTTCCATGGAACTTCCTAGAGGAACCAAATCAGTCCTATTCCTATTAGATCTTCAGGTATTTTCTTTTCTTTTCTTTTAAGATTTTATATACTGAGTGAGAAAGGGAGAAAGAGAATGAGTGAGGATGAATCAGGGGAGAGGCAGGGGGAGAAACAGGCTCTCTACTGAGTAGGGAGCCCAATGTGGGGCTCTATCCCAGACCCGGGGATCATGACCTGAGCCAAAGTCAGATACTTAACTGACTGAGCCACCCAGGCACTCCCAAATATTTTCTTTAGGCACAGAAACCACATCAATGAATGGGACTGGAGATGGAGATCTAGAATGAATGTGACAAAGATGTCTACAACATACCCGATGTGAGTCACTCGTCTTCCTATTCTGTGGAAGAACTCAACTTTACACTGCAAGGTGGAGGTGAGGTAGGGGGAGATTTAGCTCTATCAAAACTCTTGAACAACAGGATTTGATAAACTTCAGGTTTGGTGAATATGGAGGAACTGGAAGGGTAGCCACCCTCAAAGGGCATGGAAAGCCCATGGACTTTCCCCCATCTACACCTTGCCCTGTGCATCTCTTCCATATGGTTGTTTCTGAGTTGGATCATTTGCTACTAAATCAGTAAATGTGAATAAATATATCCCCGGGTACTATGAGCCATTCTAACAAATTATCAAAGACAGTGGCAAATGCCATTTGGACAGAAGGACAGGTAGCAATTTAGACTTGCAATTGGCATCTGAAGTGAGGACAGTCTTGCGGGACTGAGCCCATGACCTGTGGGACCTGAGGCTATCGCCTGGTCATCTGAGAATTGAGTTAAATTTATAGGACACTCAACCAGTGTCCACTGAGAATTGGAGAATTGCTTGGTGTGGGAAAAATTCACACAGCTGGTATTGGAAGTATTGAGAATAGAGGAGAAAAACAAAGTTTCCTTTTACAGTACTCTAAAAAGTTCCTAGACTTTGGGTTGCCTCAGAACATCATTGGTCTCCCACTGCCTGCTAGAAAGGGAATAACCTACAGCTGGGCAAACTTCCTGGCGTTCTTCCAGGATACACTCACACTATCCAGGAACAGGAGAAAGCACCAGGATCCTGTCTTGCTACAGGCAGCACTTGCCACAGTGTAGATCCTCATCACATCGAGCCTCAGAAGCTCACAGTCCTCTGCTTCCTCTGAGAACTTTAACAGTTAAGATACAGAATGAAGTATTTAATCAGTACTAAAGACACATTACCTTCTTCTATATCATATGCCTTGATACATATGCCTGGTGATTTTGAATTAGCACATCAGCTTTTGATTTCCCCTAATGTACACAGAGGTTGACCTGGAAAACTTTTTCCCCTCATCTACCCATCCCAGTCCTCTGGGGTGGTAAGAGAATGGTGCCAGAATTGTTACTGCATTTTGAAAACTTGTTTCCAAGAGATGGCATGGACAACTCATTTTTTGGATATTGAAGAAAGTATAAGCTCCTCTGAGGCTTCCTGGGTGAAATCTGAAACCAGTTCCTGAATGCAGAGGACAGGAAGAGACCCAAGAAAGGGACAGGCCTCTCAGGTTGGTAGGTGGCAGTTTTAATAAGCAAAGGAAACTTCCATTTAAATCATGTCTTGGTGAGCAGCAAGATAAGGTGATTCCTGCACCTGCCCACCAAATTTCCCAAAGCTTATACAGAGACCGCAACTAGGTCACGTATACTGTGCTGGTGTTCTCAACACCAAGTCATTATCTCAAGGTCATGTCCTTGGAGCAGACTTTGGGAGCAGGAAAGGCAAGTAGAACCTATATTCCAAGGATGGGGCGGGGTGGGGGGAAGCCTCTAAGAGCCCAGGTCCTACTCTTGGATCAACCAGTGGCCATGTCTTTTTGATGACCTTACCAAACAGAAGCCCCAATTTCCTCCCTAGCTGGCTGTTATGGGAGCTAGTTGCCTTGCAAGAACGCATGCCAGGATTCATGGGGCTTCACCCTGTTGCACTCAGTGTGTTGCTCCCTGTCTGCCCATGGCCCAGGGCACTCACCTTAAGGGTGACCAAAGACTGGAGACTGTGGGAAAGCAGAAAGGACAGAAAGGGGATCAGGAGGGAGGTCAGAGATGAAAATCAGTCCTCCAATACAATTATCAGCTCATTCTCTCTTGTCAATGAAAGAGTTTAATAATGCACCATTTTCCTGGTCCCCTGGACAAGCTAAATGTTAATGCCAGGACAGCCAAGAAATGCCTCAATTCTGAATCAGGACTGAGAAAATGACAGTCTCTGAAGGTAATGCTAGCACATTCCCAGACTTGAGGGAAACTGCCAACCTAACACCCACTTATCTGACATCACCAGTACATGGGCATCAACTTTATTTCACTAGAACTCAACCCTTTATCACAAATTACTAGTATCATATTTTTCAGAAAAGCATGTTCCTTTACTAAAGATTAGCTCCCACTTGCCCATCTTTATTTTTCATCCATAATGCTCTAAGATGAGCTAGGTTCTCTTTAGGCCCTCAGGGCAGGAAGGTATCTCTGAGGTGGTGCAGGAGATGCCCCCCTCCTTTCTCTCCATTGGCCCCTGGCCCAGGCTGCTGGCAGAAGTGCACACGTTATACCACTTGAGAAGCCATTTATGAATATGCCCTTTGGGGGAGCTGAACGGGGTCCAGAACTGGAGGGGAGAGCAGCTGCACCAAACAGCTTCCCCTGAGCAGTCTCAGACACACCATCTTTCTGGGAAGAGCAGCCAAGAACGTGTGGGGAGCCAGGTAAGGCAACAAGGTGATGCAGAGAGCAAACCAAGTCCACAGCTCTTCTCTGAGGAAGTGTGAGGAGGGAGGTGCACTTTGCTGGCTACCTATCCTCCAATAATAGAAGGTAATGTGCTTCTACTGGAATTCTTCAACAACAACAGCAGCCGTAAAAGAGTTCCTTAAGAAATCTCATTTGCCAACAAACACTCCTTCTTCCTCTCACACAGCAGAGAACAGAGAAGAAGTTGTGAAATGATATGCCCCGGTCATGCAACAACATCTCAAACTAAGGATTCACAAAGGAAGAAAAGAGGGATGGTTTTCTACTCTCATTTCTAAAAGCTCCCATTGTTAATCCACTAACAAGAGCCAATTATCTGGAAAAATAAGACTCATAAAACTACTATAAATTAATAACATATTAATTAATTAATTTATTTATTAATATTAGTCAATGTTATTAATAAAATGGAATATAATGAGGCATTACCCATGGCTACTTGCAGGAAAAAATTTCACTTAAAAATAGATTTAGGGGCACCAGGGTGGCTCAGTGGATTAAGCCACTGCCTTTGGCTCAGGTCATGATCTCGGGGTCCTGGGATGGAGTCCCGCATTGGGCTCTCTGCTCAGCAGGGAGCCTTCTTCCCTCTATCTCTCTCTCTGCCTGCCTCTCCATCTACTTGTGATCTCTCTCTGTCAAATAAATAAATAAAATCTTTTTTTAAAAAAGGTAAATAAATAAATAAATAAAAACAGATTTAGCTTAAGGGTGACTGGATAGCTCAGTAAGTAGAACATGTAACTTTTGATCTTGGGGTTGTGAGTCTAAACCCCACGTTGGGTGTAGAGATTCTTTAAAAATAAAATCTTTTAAAAAATAGATTTAGCTTAAATATATCTCATCATACACTTCTCATAAGTTAGATTCTAGAGCAAAGATAATAAACAGAAAATAATTTTAATAAACACATAACTTAGAATTTAGAGTAATGTATTACCTTTGGTGCAGCATAACACCCTTTTATCAGACATATAAGAAAATTTAACTAGACATAGGAAAAATTATTAATTTCCCCATTTCTGAAAAATAATGAAAGACATTTGTTAATGTTTTAATAGTCTAATATTAAATATTTCTTCCATAAAACTGAACAGAAATTTAAAATCGATTATACTCCTACTGCTGCCATATTTATGATTGGCAATCCCTTATGCATTTGATGGTAAAAGGAACTCCCTGATAAGCCTACACATGGATTGACAGCCTCCTTCACACGTGTACAAAATCAAAACATTTTTGAGGAGGAGAGGCAAGATGGTGGAGGAGTAGCATACTGAAATGATATCAGATCCCAGGAGTTTAGCTAGATAGGTATCAAACCATACCGAACACTGACAAACTCAACAGGAGATAGAAGAGAAAAACAGCAACTCTAGGAACAGAAAATAGACCACTTTCTGGAAGGTAGGGCGTGCAGAGAAGTGAATCCGAAGCAATGGGAAGAGAGACCACAGGGGGAGGGACCAGATCCCGGCAAGCGGCGGAGCAGCAGAGCACAAAATCAGAACTTTTAGAAGTTTGCTCCACTGAGGGACGTCACTCCAGAGACTAAGCAGGGATGGAGCCCTTGCAGGGACAGTGTGGTCTCAGGCCCTGCAGGGTCACAGAAGGATAGGGGGTGTCTGAGTGTGGCAGAGCTGCCAGGTATTGGAGCGGGGAAGCTGACTACAGAGACAGAACTGAAGAGTGAGCTTTCAGATGGGGGTTACTCTAAACCATGATCCAAGGAACAGTCGGGCCACTGCTCTTCAAGAAGGGACCTCACAAACAGCAGATCTGGGGAGACTCACCTTCCTGCTCTGGGAGGAGCTGTGTGGCAGGTATAAGGTGGGTTTGGAGACTCCAAACAGGGCCGTGTGCCAGAGATAGAAATGCTTGGTCACAGGCCAGGTGAGCCTGGAGTGTGGCTGGAGACTAGGGAGAGAGGAGGGATTAACTGCTTTTCTCTGAGGGTGCACTGAGGAGTGGGGCCCTGAGCTCTCTGCTTTTATGGGGCGGGAGATTGGGAGGCCGCCATTTTCATTCCCATTCTCCAAAGCTCTACAAAAAGCATTCAGGGAACAAAAGCTCTGAGAGTGAAACCGAGCAGATTACTTAGCCTGGCCTCTGGCAAAGGCAGTGCAATTCCACCTCGGACAAAGTGATTTGAGAATCACTGCAAAGGCCCCTCCTGCAGAAGATCAGCAAGAATATCCAGCCAAGACCAATTTGTCAATCAAGGAGAACACTGGAACTCCAGAGCTAGGGGAAAGCAATGCATTGAATTCATGGCTTTTTCCCCATGATCCTTTAGTCTTGCAAAATCTTTTATTTTTTAACTTTATTTTTTTTATTCTATTTTTTTTAACTTTTCCTCTTTCCTCTTTTAACATTTTTTAACTAGTTTATCTTAACATTACCATTCTTAAAAAAATCTTTTTGAACCTTCATTATTATAGTCATATTGTATCCCTTCATTGTATTTAACCTTATTTTTTGTATACATACAGGTTTTTTTTTTTTCTTAAAAATTTTGGGATATAGTTTCTTCTGATAGATCGAAATATACCCTAATCTAGTACATGACTTTGTTCTAGTCTCCAGCCTGAGCACATTCTCACTTTTTTTTTTCTTTCTCCAACCAACTTATCTTATCAATTCCTTTTTTAGAATTTTTTTTTAAATTTTCATCTTTACAGTCATATGCCATCCCTTCATTATGTTTATCCTTATTTTTATATACATATAATTTTTTTCTTTCCTTAAAATTTTGGAAGGTAGTTTCTTCTAAGAGGCCAAAATACACCCAAAATCAAGTGGATGGCTCTGTTCTATTCACCAGTCTAATATATTATTTTTTATTTTTTTATTTCTATTTCTTTTTCCCCCTTTTTTCTCCAGTGGGTTTTGGATATCTTCTGATTTGGTTAGCATACAATTTTCTGGGTCTTTTCACTCTTTTAGTACTTTATTCTCTTGTTCATATAGTCTTACCTGGATAAAATGAGAAGGCACAAAAGCTCACCACAAAAATAAAAAGAACAAGAGGCAATACTGATGGCTAGGGACATAATCAAGATGGACATTGGTAATATGTCAGAACTAGAGTTCAGAATGATGATTCTCAAGGTGCTAGTTGGGCTCAAAAAAGGCATGGATGATATTAGAGATACAATTTCTGGAGAAATAAAAGAACTAAAATCTAACCAAGTTGAAATCAAAAGAGCTATTAATGAGGTGCAATAAAAAATGGAGGCTCTTACCCCTAGGATAAATGAGGCAGAAGAGAGAATTAGTGATATAGAAGACCAAATGATGGAGAATAAAGAAGCTGAGCAAAAGAGAAACAAATAACTACTGGACCACGAAGGGAGAATTCAAGAGATCTGTGATAGCATAATATGAAACAATATTAGAATAATTGAGATTCCAGAAGAAGAAGAAAGAGAGAGGGGGGCAGAAGGTATATTGGAATGAATTATGGTAGAGAATTTCCCTAATATGGTAAAGGGAACAAGCATTAAAATCCAGGAGGCACAGAGAACACCCCTCAAAATCAGTAAAAATAGATCCACACCCCGTCATCTAATAGTAAAATTTACAAGTCTTAGTGACAAAGAGAAAATCCTGAAAGCAGCTCGGGACAAGAAGTCTGTAACATACAATGGTAGAAATATTAGATTGGCAGCAAACTTATCCACAGAGGCCTGGAAGACCAGAAAGAACTGGCATGATATATTCAGAGTACTAAATGAGAAAAACATACAGCCAAAAATACTATATCCAGCTAGGTTATCATTGAAAATAGAAGGAGAGAGAAAAAGCTTCCAGGACCAAAAAAAAAAAAAAAAAAAAAATTAAAAGAATTTGCAAACACCAAACCAGCCCTACAGGAAATATAGAAAGAGGTCCTCTAAGCAAAGAGAGGTCTTAAAAGTAGTAGACCAGAAGGGAACAGAGACAATAAACAGTAAAAGTCACCTTATAGGCAATACACTGGCACTAAATTCATATCTTTCAATAGCTACCCTGAATATAAATGGGCTAAATGCCCCAATCAAAAGACACTGGATATCAGAATGGATAAAAAACCAAAACCCATCAATATGCTGTCTATGAGAAACTCATCTTTAGACCCAAAGATACCTCCAGATTTAAAGTGAGGAGGGTGGAAAACAATTTACCATGCTAAAGGGCATCAAAAGAAAGCCAGGGTGGCAATCCTTATATCACATCAATTAGATTTCAAGCCAAAGACTATAATAAGAGATGAGGAAGGACACTATATCATAATCAAAGGGTCTGTCCAACAAGAAGATCTAACAATTTTAAATATCTATGCCTCTAACATGGGAGCAGCCAACTATATAAACCAATTAATAACAAAATCAAAGAAATACATTGACAATAATACAATAATAGTAGGATACTTTAACGCCCCCCTCACTGAAATGGACAGATCATTCAAGCAAAAGATCAACAAGGAAATAAAGGCCTTCAATGAAACACTGGACCAGATGGACATCACAGATATATTCAGAACATTCCATCCTAAAGCAACAGAATACACATTCTTTCTAGTGAACATGGAACATTCTTCAGAATAGATCACATCCTGGGCCACAAATCATGTCTCAACTGGTACCAAAAGATTGGGGTCATTCCCTGCATAATTTCAGAAGACTATACTCTGAAGCTAGAACTCAATCACAAGAAGAAAGTTGGAAAGAACTCAAATACATGGAGGCTAAAGAGCATCCTACTAAGGAATGAATGGGTCAACCAGGAAATTAAAAAAGAATCGAAAAAATTCATGGAAACAAATGAAAATGAAAACACAACTGTTCAAAATCTGGGGACACAACAAAGGCATTCTTAAGAGGAAAATATATAGCGATACAAGCCTTTATTAGAAACAAGAAGGGTCTCAAGTAAACAACCTAACCCTACACCTAAAGGAGCTGGAGAAAGAACAACAAAGAAAGCCTAAACCCAGAAGGAGAGGAAAAATCATAAAGATGATAGTAGAATCAATGAAATAGAAACCAAAGAATAGTATAACAGATCAATGAAACTAGGAACAGTTTCTTTGAAAGAATCAATAACCCCTGGCCTGACTTACCAAAAAGAAAAGAGAAAGGACCTAAATAAATAAAATGATGAATGAAATCAAACACCAAAGAAATACAAACAATTATAAGAACATATTATGAGCAACTCTCTGCCAGCAAATTTGACAATCTGGAAGAATTGGATACATTCCTAGAGACATATAACTGTCTACCACAACCGAACCAGGAAGACATAGAAAACCTGAACAGACCCATAACCAGTAAGGAGATTGAAGCAGTCATCAAAAATCTCCCAATAAACAATAGCCCAGGGCCAGATGGCTTCCCAGGAGAATTCTACCAACCACTTAAAAAAGAATTAATACCTATTCTTCTGAAACTGTTTCAAAAAAATAGAAATGGAAGGAAAACCTCCAAACTCATGTTATGAGACCAGCATTACCTTGATCCCAAAACCAGACAAAGACCCCAGCAAAAAAGAGAATTACACACCAATATTCTTGATGAACACAGATGCGAAAATTCTCACCAAAATACTAGCCAATAGGATCCAACAGTACATTAAAAAGATTATTCACCATGACCAAGTGGGATTTATTCCAGGGCTGCAAGGTTGGTTCAACAACCACAAATCAACCAATATGATACAACATATCAGTAAAAGAAAGAACAAGAACCATATGATACTCTCAGTAGATGCTGTAAAAGCATTTGACAAAATACAGCATCCTTTTGTGATCAAAATTCTTCAGAGTATAGGGATAGAGGGTACATATCTCAATATCATCAAAGCCATCTATGAAAAACCCACAGCGATTATTATTCTCAGTGGGGAAAACTGAGAGCCTTTCCCATAAGGTCAGGAACACAGCAGGGATATATCCATTATCACCACTGCTATACAACATAGTACTAGAAGTCCTAGCCTCAGCACTCAGACAACAAAAAGAAATTAAAGGCATCCAAGTCGGCAAAGAAGTCAAACTATCACTCTTTGCAGAAGATATAATACTTTAAGTGGAAAACCCAAAAGACTCCACTCCAAATCTGCTAGAACTTGCACAGGAATTCAGTAAAGTGTCAGGATATAAAATTAATGCACAGAAATCAGTTGCATTTTTATACACCAACAGCAAGACAGAAGAAAGAGAAATTAAGGAGTCAATCCCATTTACAGTTGCACTCAAAACCATAAGATACCTAGGAACAAACCTAACCAAAGAGGCAAGAATTTGTACTCAGAAAACTAAAAAGTACTCATGAAAGAAATTGAGGAAGACACAAAGAAATGGAAAAACGTTCCATGCTCATGGATTGGAAGAATAAATATTGTGAAAATGTCTATGCTACCTAAAGTAATCTACACATTTAATGCAATCCCTATCAAAATACCATTAATTTTTTCAAAGAAATTGAACAAATAATCCTAAAATTTATACGGAACCAGAAAAGACCCCGAATAGCCAGAGGAATGTTGAAAAAGAAAACCAAAGTTTGGTGGCATCACAATTTCAGACTTTAAGCTTTATTACAAAGCCATAATCATCAAGACAGTATGGTACTGGCACAAAAACAGACACATGGATCAATATAACAGAATAGAGAGCCCAGAAATGGACCCCTCAACTCTATAGTCAACTAATCTTCGACAAAGCAGGAAAGAATGTCTTGTGGAAAAAAGAGTCTCTTCAACAAACGGTGTTTGTAAACTGTACAGCCACATGCAGAAAAATGAAACAGGACCATTTCCTTACACCACACACAAAAATAGACTCAAAATGGATGAAAGACCTCAATGTGAGACAGGAAGCCATCAAAATCCTTGAAGAGAACATAGGCAACAACCTCTTCCACCTCAGCTACAGCAACTTCTTCCTAGAAACATTGCCAAAGGCAAGGGAAGCAAGGGCCAACGTGAACTATTGGGACTTCATCAAGATCAAAAGTTTTTGCACAAGGGCACCTGGGTGGCTCAGTTGGTTAAGTAACTGCCTTCAGTTCAGGTCATGATCCTGGAGTCCTGGGATCGAGTCCCGCATTGGGCTCCCTGCTCAGCAGGGAGTCTAATTCTCCCACTGACCTTTCTCCATTCATGCACTCTCTCTCTTTCTCTCATTCTCTCTCTCTCTCAAATAACTAAATAAAATCCTAAAAAAAAAAAAAAAAAAAAAAAAAGCTTTTGAAGGAAACAATCAACAAAACCAAAAGATAACTGACAGAATGGGAGAAGATATTCGCAAACAACATATCAGATAAAGGGCTAGTATCCAAAATCTATAAAGAACTTAACAAACTGAACACCCAAAGAACAAATAATCTAATCAAGAAATGGGCAGAGGACATGAATAGACATTTCTCCAAAGAAGACATCCAAATGGCCAACAGACACATGAAAAAGTGTTCAATATCACTTGGCATCAGGGAAATACAAATCAAAACCACAAATAAGATATCACCTCACATCAGTCAGAATGGCTAAAATTAACAAGTCAGGAAACAACAGATGTTGGAGAGGATGCAGAGAAAGGGGAACCCTCCCACACTGTTGGTGGGAAGGTAAGCTGGTGCAGCCGCTCTGGAAAACAACATGGAGATTCCTCAAAAAGTTGGAAAAAGAGCTACCCTATGACCCAGCAATAGCACGACTGGGTATTTACCCTAAAGATACAAATGTAGGGATCCAAAGGTGCCCGTGCACCCGAATGTTTATGGCAGCAATGTCTACAATAGCCAGACTATGGAAAGAACTGAGATGTCTATCAACAAATGAATGGATAAAGAAGATGTGGTATATATATACACAATGGAATACTATGCAGCCATAAAAAGAATGAAATCTTGCCATTTGTAACTATGTGGATGGAACTAGAGGGTATTATGCTGAGAGAAACAAGTCAATCAGAGAAAGACAATTATCATATGATCTCCCTGATATGAGGAATTTGCAAGGCAGAGTGGGGGGTTTGAGGGAAACAAGATGGGATTGAGAGGGAGACAAACCATAAGAGACTCTTAATCTCAAAAACAAACTGAGGGTTGTTGGGGGCGGGTGTGGAGAAGGTGGTTGGGTTATGGACATTGGGGAGGGTATGTGATATGGTGAGTGTTGTGAAGTATGTAAGCCTGACGATTCACAAACCTATACCCATAGGGCAAATAACACATTATATGTTAATAAATATAGTTTTTAAAAAACATTTTCAAGTCATACTATCCAAATACATGTATTATACAACACTGAAGATAGGATTTAGAAATTGATTTTCACTTCTTAAAATCATTTTTACTGTATCTGGTTTTTTGTAGCCTTTCTCTTTTAAATCTTTTGTGTATGTATTTTTTCTCCTACTTTAAGAAAATATATAAGTAGGAGCACCTGGGTGGCTCAGTTGGTTGAGTGTCCCAGTCTTGATCTCAGATCTGGTCTTGCTCTCAGGATCAAGAGTTCAAGCCCAGTGTTGGGCTCCATGTTTTGTACTTAAATAAATAAATAATAGAATTTAACTACACAACTTTAAATAGTACCAGAATACACAATAGACAATGAAAGGTCCCAGCAATACCACTCACAGGGCCAAAGAGTCTGGTGTTTTCCATGCAAACCTTGGTTTTAGACCGCCTGTGTTCAAGTACCAACTTAGCTACTTGTTACCAGTGGGATGTTGGCAGAGTTACTTTCAACCATAAAAAGAGATGATAACAAACCCACCTCAAAATGTTGTGAGTAATCAATAAAACAATCCACATAAAACACATAGTATGGTACCCAGCATATACTAAGAGCCCCATAGATAATAGCTCATCATTATGTTTAACAGGTGGCCACCTTCAATGGCTTGGTTTAGTTTTAAGTCACTTTACTCTTCTCAGTGACTTAAAGATCCTTTCAGTCACTTCCCTTATACAGACACTGAGGTTTCTTTCTGTGAATTCACAGGAACCAGATTCTACGAATTACAATTAAATCCTTGAATCAGTAGAAGCAGAAAACTGAAACAGCATCTGCTCTGTTTCTCCACTACCTGTTGGAATTTCCTTACCAATTATTCATGTATTACCACTGGAAAAAAATGTGATAGTCCCCCTCACAAATTGTCTTTCTGGACAATTTTGACATAGATTAAAAAAGGCTTGTGCAGGTAAGTCATTCTTGGCTGATACCTAAAGGGAATAGACCTTCTCTGCCTTTTACATCCAACATACCTCCTGGGCCTTCATGGATCCAGCCCAGAACACATTCATTCCCCGTGATCCTCTCGGGGCTCCACAAATCGCCCATCAGGCTCTCCATCGCACAATCCCTTTCGACTGAAACACCATGAAAGAACCTGATGCTGGCATTTCAGCGATGATTCCTAACGCTTGACCTGCTCTGCCAGTCCTCCAGTCTGGAGGCTGCCAACACGGGCTGTGCGTGACAGTCTACCGTGGTGTGTGTACCCACAGTCAGTTCTGCTATAATGCTTGTTTTGGAAATGATAATGTATTCCAATGTAACTAATAAATGAGGAGAAATTTTAGCATAATGCTAATTTTGCCTTGGCTCCTGCCAGTTTCATCACCAGGCCCGCACAGAAAGTGTACCCGACTGAACAGAGCCCTGCCCAGACCAACGGAACGCAAACACGCACATTCCCCTCGTAGACCATGAGCGCTCCCTTGCTGTTCCATTGTTGCATTTCGTGGACTGCTGTTTCGTGGACTGCTGTTCCGTGGACTGCTGCTGCTTTCTACACCTGCCGCTTTCTACACCTGCTCTTCCAGCTTTCCATCCCGTCACAGGGAAACTCCTTGCCATAAGAGCTCACAAGCTGCCACCCCAGCCCACTGGCCACATGACCCTACTCCTCTCCTTCCATTTTTCCCCCCTTCCCTCTCAGCCTATTTTGTACTTTTCTTTTGTTCTCCACTCTTTTTCTCTCTTTATTTCCCTTTCTTTCACTCTTTTTTCCACCACCATCCCCCCCCACCATGGTTTTCCTCTGGCACAGAGGGCGGCAGCCATGAGAACCAGGTGGGCATGCTTCCGGAGCAAGTAGGAATGCCCACGGTCACAAAGGAGACATTTTTCAAAGTAAAGTGACAGATTTATCGCAGTTGATGTAGTTCTTCGCCACTTACCATGGATAAAACTGTGCTTTTTATTATGTTCCTATCTGTTTTATGGAGCACTGATGACATTTTGGGGTGTTTGCCCCAATCACAGCCCTGTAGCTTCTATCGTACGATTTTTGCATGGCAGGCAGGTGTGGCAGAACGGACAGTATCTATCATCTCTACAATTGATTGAGCTTTTATCAGATTTTCAAAGAAATCCACTTGCTTTCAAAAAAAGTCAAAGAATTTTTGGTCCAGGGAGTTCTCTCCAATAGAAATGTGAGTCATTTTATCTAAAACTTTTTGAATAATGAAAAGGTTCAAAGAAACAGGTTAAATGAATTTTAACAATGCTTTTTTTTTAACCCAGCTATCATCGTTTAAACATATAGTCAATATAAAAAATATAAATGAGATATTTCACCTGTTTTGTACTATGTCTTTGAAATCTGGTTGTACATTATAGCACATTTCAAGGGCTCGAAAGCCACATATGACTAATGGCTATTGTTGACAGTGTATTCCTAAAGGATTCCTGTCCTTCTAATGAGAAGGAGATGGAAACAGAGAAGAAGATCCCTGATCCAATTTTTTTTTCATAGATAAGGTAGTTAAAGCTAAAAGGTAGCTTTGAAAATTAAAGAGGACCTGAAACAAATCCACCAGCCCTTATGTGCTTTCTAACCTGATTTAGATTAATGTCTTGCTTAGTGTCAGACTTGTCCTCCAAAGGTGGGGAAAACATGCATCCATCTAAATACATAATCTATTCCATGTGGAACTCCTGGGGAATACAGGGGAAGTCTTCCCTTGACAAACTACATCTCTTAGACTGTGAGGTTTATGAGCAAACTTTTGACTAATAGTCTTTCTAACAATAAGAAACACTGTTTTAAAAATAGCTCTAGTGGGGGCACCTGGCTGGCTCAGTTAGAAGAGCATGCAACTCTTAATCTCAGGGTCATGAGTTCGAGCCCCGCACTGGGGGTAGAGATTACTTAAACAAATAAATAAACTTTTAAAAAAAATAGCTTTTGTGAACAAAACAAGAAAAAGAAACATATTGAAGTTGATTTATATAGGACCAAAAGTTCATAATGAATTTATTCATAAAAAAATCAGTGCATAAAGAACCCATCTTAGACATGTAAGCTTTCAATGAGAAGTTTCCTACATTCAGTTGCTTCTAAGTATCAATTTGATGATCAGCAGAACACCTTCATAGTTTTCTGAAAAACTTTAAGGCAATTCTTTGTTCATGAGAAATACTGTACAAAAGCCAAACAGAGGGGTGCCTGGGTGGCTCAGTCGTTAAGTGTCTGCTTTCAGCTCAGGTCGTGATCCCAGGTTCCTGGGATCAAGGCCACATCGGGGTCCCTGCTCAGTGGGAAGCCTCCTTCTCCCTCTCCCACTCCCCCTGCTTATGTTCCCTCTCCTGCTGTATCTCTCTATCAAATAAGTAAATATTTAAAAAATTTTTAAAAAGCCAAATTGGGGGGGTGCCTGGATGGCTCAGTGGGTTAAGCCTCTGCCTTCAGCTCAGGTCATGATCCTAGGGTCTTGGGATGGAGCCCCACATCTTGCTCTCTGCTCAGTGGGGGGCCTGCTCCCCTCCTCTCTCTCTGCCTGCCTCTCTGCCTACTTGTAATTTCTGTCTGTCAAATAAATAAATAGAATCTTTAAAAAAAAAAATAAATAAAAATAAAAAGCCAAATGGGTAAAATCTAAGCTTCCTTCCCTCCCCCCACCATTATGTGGATTGTTGAGCTCTATAGAGCAACACTGGGAAAAAACAAAACAAAACAAACAAACAAACAAACAAACAAAATAACCATCCCCTAACAGCTCTGTCATTTAGAATAACCTGGGAAGAAAATTAAGTTAAGCACTTAGGGAAATGCAAAATATGTGAAAAGCAGTCCTGCATTTAAGAAACTTAAAATATATCATCTGTAAAGATAGAACTAAACATGAACACATAAAAAAAAATGAGAAAACAATGATATGAGAACAATGGTAAATTGTTCCTGTGGTAAATGTAAAAGTTGAAGAAGAGGTGTTCTGGTCTTTTTACTCCCTAAGCTCTAATGCAGAGTGACTTTATAAGTAGGCTAAGTAAGCGTAAGTCCACATATCATGGTCTGAGAGGCAAAGTGCATGACCCCCTTTCCAATAATATCTCCTAAAATTCCCACTTTGGGGCAGTTAGCTGTGTGACTTGTAGGCCCTAACTGAACACATACTCCTATATACAAACCCTCTCCAAACTCAAGATGAAGGAACATAGCAGTACATTGGGGTCAGTGTCAACCCTGACAGCTCATATCCCATGACCCTGCCATGAGTTCTCCTGACCCCAGAGCCCAGCTGCAGGAATTGTGTCTCTTCCTGACTTCGGTTCATGGCCTTGTACTCCAGGTCTTCCACAACACAGTTCTGGAATTCGTGCACCCTGGATATAGCCTCATTTTCAACAATCATTGCTCTCCCCATTCTTTCCAGAGTCTAGAAACCTCCTAAACTCCCATAACTGAGGCTGGATCTCTGCCTCTCCCCAGCTCTGTCACTTGCCTAAATCTCTACTGGCGTTTCCTAGGATGTTAGGATGATCAGACTCTCCAGCTTATCAAGGATGGGTAAAGTTGGTTTATGAGCTCTGGCTTTCTACCCTGTTATTTCTCCTCCACCATTCCCAGATAACCCCAGACAAAGATGATTTTTTGAGAGGAAAGCATTGTGTTTCTATCAAAGAAATATAGCTCTTAATCTCCCCTGACGATTAGCACCTCCCCATTTTTTATTGCCTATTGCTTGGAGCTTGCTTAATTCTCTGCTCCATTCCCACGGGCCTGTCCATTTTCTAGAGGCAACCTTTCCCCAGTCTTACTAGCAGCACTCTCCCTGAAACCTACCATTACAAACACTTCCTGTAAAAGCTTATAGATACTCCAGACTCCCTATTAAATGCATATATCCCTAGGGGAGTTGGTTTCATGTATTCCATCAGCTAACAGAAAAAGTTGAACATGTGTAGACAGAATCTGCATATTCAACACATTTATGACACAGAATATAGTATTATAATAAAGAATATAGTAAAGATTTAGAAATGATTTGATACTTTGATAAGTATTTGATAAGTGAATAATATATATGCCTCAACATACTCTGATCTATGAAAGTCAGGATTCCCAGAAAACCAACTGATGAATTCCAGGAATTCTAAGAATCTATAGTTGTAGTTCAGATAGCAATATTGATTAAATTAATGGATCTCCAACTGTCTTTTATATAGGAAGATATAGGTTACAGTAATGATGTAACAAGGTATTTAATAAAAAAAGAATAATTGTCCAGTGATAATGTCACTCCCCCATCAGTATTACTTACTAGTGTAAAGACATTCAGATAGCCTACTGACTATTTGATTCAGTTACTGAGTTAGTTATATGACTAATACTCTTCCCAGTAAATTAAGAATAGTTTGTTTTATGTCCTACTGTATGATATGAGAAAGGAAAAGTTCATTTTTAAAAAGGACTATAGGGGTTCCTGCTGGCTCAGTAGGAAGAGCAGAAGACTCTAGATCTCAGGGTTGTAAGTTTGAGTCCCACATTGGGTGTAGAAATTACTAAATAAATAAATAAACTCATAAAAGTAAATTTAAAAAGGGTTATAATTATCTGGCCCAGCTACAGTATCACTATTAGATGTTAGGAAAGACTCTATTTTTCACAAACTATATTGACACTTGCTTTCAATCAGGGATAAAACTTGTAGGGATAAAGCGTGTTTAAAGATCAAAGAATCTTAATTTCCTTTGCAGTCTTTTCACACTCTGAAGTTGGCGAACTAATTGTTGCAGGAAACCAGCAGAGGGAGCACCAACCATTGTTTTTTTGTTTTGTTTTGTTTTTTTTGATGTGTTTTCTAAAAACAAAGGGACTGTATTTTCTTCATAGATTTTTAGACGTGTTATCAAGATTGGCAAAACCCTTCTAAAAATACAAATATGATTTGCGACTGCTAAATATTCTCTCTGTTTTTATTAAATCAGTATTGAAACATTTTCTTAATGTTTTACTTCAGAAAGTAATACATTTTATATGAAGTGAAACAAATTTTTTTTTTTAAAGTTTAAAAAGTGAATAAGCCCTTCAAATCCTGTTTATAAAGAGACTGGTATGTGTCTTTTCATATCCTAATTCAAACAAATAAAAAAAAAAATGTAGGAGTTCTTCACTTGCTTGTTTCTGTTGTTGTTGTTGTTGTTGTTATTAATGGGGTCCTACTAAAAAAAAGGCCTTTCTGTAGGTAGCAAAATAGCATGAAACATCCGTGGATATGCAGTGGATTCAAGAGGAAATATCAAATAAACACAGTGTCAAGCCATATAGAAACCATGTGTGTACAGGGGGTCAAAGCATACAACACCAAAATGATATCACTGCCTTCCAAATGAAATAAACCTAAACATGTCTGAATGAACATGCGGATCTGGAAAAACAAATAAACACAAGTCAGAATGTGCAATGCCCTGCTTAAAACACCCGGAGGAATACGAGGTGAATTAATTTCTGGTATACAATTTATATTACCAACCTTTTCACAAAAGGAAAATAAAACAAAAGCAATACTTAAAAAAAAAAAAAAAGTGGAATGTACTAAAATGCATTTTTTTTTTTTTCAAATTCACACTGTTTCCCATTTCCAACTGATTTAGGGCACCAAATCCCTTTCCATTCAAAGTGATATTCCATTCAGTTGCATCATTTAACTGAGTAAGAAAAAGGATGTAGCCATAGATGTGGCCAGAAGAGGCCCTCCATCCATCCCATTCCATTGAGAGAATCCCCAGATTTCACTGTAGTTTGCTATCCTTATCCAATTCCAATCTCACCTCTTTGCAAAGAGAACCTTCAGAATAAGGGGTCCCAGATCCCAGAGACCCATCTAGATGCCTGGTAACTGTCTCTGAAGGTTTATCTTTGTAAGCCCAGGAAATGTGCAGAAGCTTCCTTAAACCTGGCTGTTACCCTCCATCCAGTTAACCCAAAGTGCCCTCCTTGTTTTCCTCTGGGTCTCTGAACATCCACGGTGGACATAGCCTACTAGAGGTATCCCTTTGCCATTTCCTAGGCACCTTCACAGCAGGTTGCTGTGAAGAAAGCATTGCAGGGGTGCAGGGAAAGGGAAAGAGAGGGATAAAGAGAAAGAGGGGAAGGGAAAGATAAAAAGAGCGAAAGAGGGGTGCCTGGGTGGCTCAGCCAGCAGTGTCTGCCTTCGGCTCAGGTCATGATCTCGGGGTCTTGGGATCAAGTCCCTCATGAGGCTCCCTGCTCAGTCATATGCTCTCTTTTTCAAATAAATAAGTAAAAATCTTAAAAAAAAAAAAAAAAGAAAAGAAAAAAAAAGAAAGAGAGAGAAAGCAAAAGAGCAAAAGGAGAGGCTGAGGGCAGGCTGACAAAGATAGGAAGGGAAATTGCCCACATGGAGGATTATAGAGAGAATTCCTTCCGGGAGTGGGGAGTAATTAATCAGCTGTGGTTTCCTTTCCATCTCCCCAAAGCAGAAAAAGGTCATTTTATCGGATTTATTTTTTCCCCTTTTGCTAAGGGATTTAGGGAGATCAAAAAATTTTCAATAGCCACACCTTTGTGAGAAAAATAGAAGCACCCAGCCTACTGCTCCTCACTTGAGAGATGAGAACGGAGGCATGGAGAGGTCAGAAGCCTGGCTCAAGGTCACAGGAAAGGCAGTTACCAAGTTAGGATAAGACCCTGGGTTCTTGACTCCAGCCCTTTACTTTATCCACAAAGTCAACACAAGCAGTCTAGATTTGTTATCTCGCCCCCTTCTTTCTCAAAGGCTGAGTGACAAAGAGTGCTTAGTGTGATACTGAGTGTAAATGACAGCACAGGAAGTCCATTCTCAGGGCAAGCTGTGAGACTGGCAGCTGAACGGGAGGCTAGAGAGCAAGTCTGTACAGAGCACTTTCAGTCCACACTCGCTATCTCGCCCCTACTGTGGCCAGAGTCCGCTGGGGCCAGGGGGAGGGGTGGTGAGGCTCGGAGGGGGGGGGGGGGACACCGGCAGGTTCAAAGTCCACTTAACTCATCAACTCCTGAGCATCTCTTAGCGAAGTGAAAGGCTATGACTTAACAAGGGGGAAACGAGTCATCTACAGGACTGGGTATTTTGTGTCATTTTAAATGTCATTTATACGATAATTCATGTTTTTTATGGATTGTACTATATAATCATTTATACAATCGTGTATATAACCATTGTGCAGATATTCAAGGAACATTGTTTTCTGACATGGTACTAACCTTAGAATTCAGCTCTTGGAAACATGTTAACACAGTTCTCGAGAAGTCTATCCAGTCACGTAGCACATGTTTGAAGCTTAAAATGCTGAAAGTAAAGAAATGTTACATCAAAACAGGTTCAGTGTGAATATCAACCATATATGGAAGAAACATTTATATGGAAACCACACCCACTGCTGCATTCACAGTTCTTTCAGCTGAGAACTGGTGTAAAGTGTGTTGGTCTAGTTTATAGCACAGAAACGGATTTATTTGTGCTGTTACGGCACTGTCATTTACTTGAAATACAAAAAAAAAAAAAGAAGTAGATGAAGAAAAGAAGAGAAATGGGAAAGAAGCCTATAGTGACTTAATTCTACTGTAAATTGAATTTCATTATTATCTTCCTATAAACATACCTTTTATTACAAGTGTTTTATGACAAATGAATAATCTCTTTAACAAAATGAAGGAGAAAAATAAACTTATTAAGGGACAACATCCAAAGATAATTTATAATCTCTCACTTAATGCTAAATTGTGACCACAAATTCTTTTTTAAATTTTTAGGTAGCAGTCAAAATATTGCATGACTGGGAGGTTTGACATAATCTTTATATCTAATCTTGACTGTTCAATTGTGTTTAAAATAATTGAAAGAGAGGTAGTGCATCACAATCTGACAGACCCTCAAAATACATTTCTTTCTTAATTCTAAATGTCCACAAATTGTGAAAAGCTAATCTCTGACATGCACACTCTGAGTGACCATAAAACATCTCCATATAGAATGGATCTGTTCAAAATATCAGTCATCTATAAAATAAAGATAAATAGTAATCATCACAGATGGGAATTGTTTTACGTTACCTACTTATATCCAAATTTCTAATTATTCTTAATGTCAATCAGAAGTTGAAAGATTTTTCCAAAATCTAGAGAGCAAACATAGTCAATGAGGGAGACGCACACAGAGACACAAAGAGACAGAAAAAGTCCAAAATGTACTTTCTTAAAATACCAGACTACTTCAGTTACGACATATGTACTAGCTTGGGGTTTCTAAATCAACAGTCTGAAGAAAAACTGCCTTGTCACCATTACTTCAAAATATATGGATCTCACGAGAAACAAATATGTGAAGCTATAGATCTAAATCCAAACTCTCTCTGTGAAAGAAAACAAATTTTAGCTGTACAAGTGCAGCGACTTGACCAATCCACTAGAAATTACACTGAAACTCTTCCGGCAGGATAGTAAACTCATTTTCCTTGCCAAAGGGAGGAGAGAGAACAGATAAGGGACACTCATGGAAGCAAACAGAATGCAAAACTGAAAAGCCTGAATAAAAAAAGGCCGATGAAAGCATAACATTAAAAAGAGAAGTGTTTAGCTGTTAAATCATCCAAATTGCTTTGCCAAATTCTGACATGCTTGATTTCCTGTAGAAAAAAAAAAAAAAAAAAAAAAAAAAAAAAAAAAAAAAAACCTCTTTTTTTTTTTTTGTCTTTGAAAAAAAAAGTGAGGAAAAATAACCAGCTGTTCCTTGTATAGTTCAGGAAACAAGTTTGATTTATTACTTTAAGGTTATTTTTGAATGAGCTGCTTGTGGCGGCCAGAGTGCAAGAAAAGTCACTGAGGCCTGTCCACTTGAAGGGCTCAAACTGTTTCCTGAACAGTCCTTCTTCACTCGGCACCTCCGACGGCTATTATTGACAACGTGTGACCGGGGCCTTCCAGGATTTTAAAACAGCAGCCAAACAATCGGGCTGTCAATTACCTTTTCCCCTGTTGTGAAAAAGGGACCCAAGACAATGCAACTTCTCAGCAGGGAGGTGTGCAGCTCCGAGTCTGTAACCCACTCTGGCACCTCTCGCCATTCAAAACCGAGTAAATGGTTGGTGCCTTCACTTTTGTCTGCGTGTGTCAGCTCAAACCAGAATGACTGCAAGGTAGATGTCTCCATGGAACGATTTTTACGTTCTTGCTAGGGCAAAGTTGACTCTGTCTGTTGTTGTCTCTGCATCTTGTGGACATTTTTTTCCTAAGATCCAAACAGACACAAAGGGGAACCCCCCCCCCCCAACCGCCCGCCGCTCCCAGCCCCCTTCTGCAGGCTTGTCCTCTGGGAACGCCCAACTCTCTCTACCTATATTGTGGCTTAAAAAACTTCCTGTGGGCATTGATGACTTGCTGTGAGGACTGTCCATCACCCCGCCCCTTTGTCTGGCAGTCACTTCCATTCGAATTTGACTGACTGAGGAAGCCTGAGTTATTTGTAAAGAACAACAAGGCTTTTCATTCATAATTTTAGTAGGGGGACAGGGTGCTAATGACTGAGCTTGAATAACTAGGGAATGTGGTATTCAAGGCAGGAAGAAGCCCAACTGGCTGCCAAATGAGAAAAGGAGTGGGATGTAGGTGAAAAGCGCCTGCGTAAAAGCCCAACAATGACCGGAGGATTGCACGTATATACAAATACAAATCAAGTTTTTAAAAGGTGAGACAATCGAAAAGGTGGAATCAGGAAGGAGGACAGGGAAAATCTAACAGGATTTCATTAGCTTTGGGGTGGCAGAGTTTACAGAATCCGAAACCCATAGACTGTCTATGGAGGAAGTGATCTTTTCTTCCACTGTGGGTTCTCCTACAAAAACAAAAAGTTAAAAAAAAAATAAAAAAAAGTAAAACTGGTTTTCACTCTCTTTTGGTACCTTTCAGATGTTCAGACAAAGAGAGTTTGTTTTCCAAGGGTATTCAGCCTGGCAATCAAGTCTGGGTTCCAAAGAGCTTACTTTCAGGGGTTTCTCTTCAACTTAATGTGCATGCAGCATAAACACAATATGTAATAATTTTACATACCTGCTGCTTCCCAGGAGGAGAAATTGTGAAAATGTAAATTTCTATTTGAATTTAACTGTATAACTATCATGAGATTTATTTTTCTTACTACAATAATAAAATTGCGGTTTAGGTTTTTTTAGCAAGAAATTAAAAGTATCACATTGACATTTTTATATGCATGATTTTCTTCATAGATTCATAGGAAATAATCCAAAATAACAATGTTGCACATTTTAAATCTATTACGAAGTAGCAGAATGATGCAAGCTGCTTTTTGCAAAACAGGTATAATTTCCTAAGTAAAGAATGTTTCGGTCATTATTAGAAAATATTTACTATGTCTCTTTTGTTAAAGCAAGTCAAATAAAGGTAAAATTGAACACTAACAAATGATGATTTATCTGGAAATCAGCACAAACAGAATTTCAGGCAGGGAGACTCTTTAGGTCTATCTAGCTTTACAGAGTCTCTTAGGACGAGTCTTAAGGAGTACTAAGGCTGGCAGACAAAGTTCAGACTCTGGGCTGGATGCCTAACTTACCCTAGGTTCATAGGTCACAAACTGACGCAACAAATATTCTTGAAAACTGAGGAGCTAACTACAACCACCATATGGTTATAATCCATTATCTCATTTCATTCTGACCATCATCCTATTCGGATAAATAAGGAAACTGAGGCACATTGCCATTTCAGTATTTTCCAACTATTTCCACGTGAGTAACCAAGGCAAAGGACTATAAACATGCTCCTGGAGCATTCCAAAAGTAACCTCAAGTAGGGCTCAAGTGGGATTTCATCATCATGGTTGCCCTCGCCATCATCATCATCGTCATCAGCATTTTTAGCTGCTTGTGTCTTAAGAATATAAGTGAGTTGAAAAGGGTGCGCCATGTTTATCTTGTGGCTTCCTATGCCCCCTGGTATATCCCGGAAATCCTTAGTGTTCTTTCCCCTAGCTTTATAGAGGTATAATTGAAAAAACTGTAATATATTTAAAGTATACAATGTGATGATTTGATACATGTATACATCGTGAAATGATTCCCACAACCAAGTGAATTAACATGTCCGTTACCTCACATGGTTTCTGTTGTTCTTTCTTTTTCTTCTTTTTCTTTTTGGTGAAGTGTACCATACACTTTTATTAACTATAGTCATCGTGCTGTATTGTAGATTCTGAGAACTTATTCATCCTATAACTGAAAGTCTGTACCCTTGCACCAATCTCGTCCCATTTGCTCCCCCCTCCTGCCCAGCCTGTGGCAACCACCATGTTACTCCTTGTTTCTGTGAGTTCAAATGCTTCGGTTTTTGAGAACAGGTTTAAATAATTTACCTCAAAACTTAGAAGCAATGATTAATTAAGAGTTCAATCGCATTCTAATGATTCTAGGTTCAAAACCAGGCAAAGACAACCATGGTCTTTGATTTATCACCCCTTGGGACTCAAAGCTTAGCCCATAGGACCATGAATGACAGACAGATGCCATGATTGACCAGGACCACATCCGGGCCAAATCATGAAGTTTGTATATTTTGTTTTTCACTCCAGACTTCCTTGTCAACTGTGTTGGCCCCCTCGTGTAGATATAAATATTAATAACTAAAACTCTGGGGTACCAAAAAGAAGAAGAAGAAGAAGAAGAAGAAAGAAAGAAAGAAAGAAAGAAAGGAAGGAAGGAAGGAAGGAAGGAAGGAAGGAAGATAGAAAGAAAGAAAGAAAGAAAGAGAAAAGAAACGAAACGAAAAGAAAACCTTTATTTTAGGATTTGGTGATTTCTGTGTTGTAAGTGTACCCACCTTGGCTGATTTTCAAACCTAATGTCACTAAGTGCAGAGATGAGAAGAGATATCCAGGATCAGCCCTTGCAAGCAGGTACGAGCCTGTTCTAGCATCTCCGTCTATCTATGCTTTGTTTGATGTCTATTCCATTTTCTGTTCTTGTTCTCAGTGAGCTATGAATCTCCATTATGGTTTCATTATAATAATATAATGACTTTCATTTATTGAAGAGTTATTATAAGTCAGACTTCTTCTAACATTCTACATGCATTATTCATTTAATCCTCACAATGATGCTTGGACATAGGAATATTTTTATTCCCAGTTTTTACTACCACTATGGGGAAGGGAACTAAAGCAGTAGAAGATTGGAAAATTTATAAAACTTTCCTCCTTGAAATCAACCTGAATCAGGCTCTATATAAAAGATCTTACTATCTGATTTGTTTTTCAATCTCCCAGTAGAATTCTAATATGCAGACAGAGCTGAGAACCACTGATTTTGAAAACAAAACAAGGACCTGTACTACTTGAAAAACTATATATCACAACTTTCTAACTGAATGTGGATAACTATATGCTAGGTCTTAGATAAAGCTTAATTCACACTTCTATAAAGGATTTTTAAAATAGTCATCAATTATTAACCATAAGGGGGATCTGATGAAAAGTGGTCACCAAAATACACTAGATATTTTGAGTAAAATCCACACTGTTACTGAAGTATACTCAGTCATTCCCAATCCCAGCTGATTTGATTTATAATACTTGCTGAGCTATAATGCTAGTGACCACCACATGGAAGATATCTTTTGCCCTTTAAGTACCATGGGCTCAGGATATTTGTATTATCTTAAATTTCAGGAGTATCATGATCCACTCATAACTGGAAAAGTGATCAAGAAGGTAGGGCATAAAAACAACTTATTTTAACAATTCTATAAAGTTCTTGAGAAAAGCATGTCAAATACATGAACAAAATCTTTTTTTTTTTTTTTTTTTTTTTGGCCAAAATCCTGGTCATGCCTGAGTTTGAAATGCCCCTATGATGTCTTGAATATACTTATAAATTTCTTTAGTGCCATTAAAATATTTTACCTTCTATCTAGAAGTATCTTAGCTGAACTCAGCTGAACTTAGCTGAACTATAAAGTTACAGTACTACAAACACAAGGGCCTTTTTTACCCACACTCTCAGTATATATTCAGAGAAATGTTACTTTTTTTTTTTTTTTTTTTTTTATTCATTTGAAAAAGAGAGAGAGAAAGAGCACGAGGTGGAGGGTGGGGAGGCCGAGAAAAAAGCAGACTCCCTGCTGAGCAGGGAGCCCAATGCCGGGCTCCATGTCAGCACTCTGAGATCATGACCTGAGCCGAAGTCACACACTTAACTGACTGAGCCACCCAGGTGCCCTGAAAAATGTTACTTTTAATAGAGCACATAAAAGTTGTATTGTCAAGGGGGCACCTGGGTGGCTCAGTGGGTTAAAGCCTCTGCCTTCAGCTCAGGTCATGATCCCAGGGTCCTGGGATTGAGCCCCGCATCGGGCTCTGCTCAGCAGGGAACCTGTTTCCCTTCTTCTCTCTCTGCCTACTTGTGATCTCTGTCAAATAGATAAATAAAATTTTTAAGAAAAATAAAAAAGGTTGTATTGTCAAAATAAGAAAATGACACACCTGTAACCTGTGGCCCAAAGAGATCAACTAGCGCACAGCCTTGCTCGGGAGCTGCCTCCTTCATGATCCTCGTCAGCATTACCTCCACTGGGTCCATCCACCCTCAAGCCTCAGGAGCACCCAGCTGAGGAAAACTGGCTGAGCAGATTCCCTTGAAAGGCTTTCTGGTATCTTCATGGCTACCTGCCTCATCTCTTCATTTAGACTGTCAGCTCCTTGCTATCAGAAACTAGCTGGTTCACATCTCAGACCCATTGAGCGAAGCCATAGAGCCAGCAGCTCCCAGCCCCAGGCCACGAAGACAGGAACTCTGCTCCCAGAAGGCCACACCATGTTGATATTAAATAAGACTGCTTGATACGTACTTGCTGTTATTAAATAAGAGAGAATACTTAATATCTACTTGATTTCCCAGAATGCTGTAGACTAGGCCTTGTTGCATAGTGCAAGACTCTAACCCTAAGAATTGTGTTTGATTGTTATTATTCTGAGTCATGCGCAAATTCACCTTTACACATTCACAATAACCTAAAGAATTGAGGACAGGGAAATATCACAGCGCTCTGGTGTACAACAAATACCTCTGCACATATCGTTTAATGTAAGTGAACATACATCTTCCTCCAAACAAGATGGAGCTTCAATACCATTTCAGACACAAGGGTCCATCCACAAAATACACAGTTACATTCAGTGTGGGACAAGCCCCCCAATGTTGAAGCCAATCTCAAATAAGAAGGAACTCACATTTCTCAAGCCTGCAGATTTCTTGAGCAAGGAATTCAACGAATACACATTCCAGTCAGAAACAACCACAACAGCTAAATAGGTCCCTTCTTCCCTAAAGTGTTTTACCTACTTTGAGGAGGTTATACATAAAAACAAATCAATGTAAGATTAAGACTTCTATTGAAGTACTATTAATAGCTGAATATAGCTAAATACAGTCATTAAAACTTGTTCCAAACCCAGATTCTTATTTCCACATGAGTACAAACAAATAAGATACACAAAAGAAAGCAAATTGTGCTTACTGATTTTAAAACTTTGAAAATATGGAGGCAAAAGAGTGATTTTATCAAATAAACTATCAAACCCAAGTTAGTTTAAATGATCACGCTGACTTACTGAGAGTACCCCATAGGGTAGGCTTTCTAGAGATACTCTACATCATCCAATCCTCCCAGCAACCCCTTTACAAATGGGAACTAAAGTTAATTATCCCATTCATTCTTCATTCATTGACTCATTTCATCTGAAAATTATGTCTGAGTTCCTTAATTGCACCAGGCCCTTTAGTGCTGTAGGTAAAACAGTAGGCAAAATCTACTTGGATTCCAGACCTCATGGCGCTTAGAACACAGTGAAGAGGACAGTTATTAATCAATCACAAAATCACATGTATGTTTGTAACAAAGAAGGTCAGGAGAGAAAAAAGGAGACTTGACCTACTCAGGTCAATAAAGCTTCCGTGAGAACAAAACAACTGATATATGAAAGAGTAGTAGGAATTAATATGGGAAAGGCCAGAAAAGTGAAGGGGGGGGTGCGGATAGCATGTACAAATGCCCTGTGACAGAGTAGATGTACTTTGGAGCAATTAAAAGGTAGTACTTACAGCTGTGGGGTGGATAGCAGATGAATGTGGTATACCAGAAGGCTGAGATGGGAAAGAGGCTGGACCGTAGGACCTTGAAGCAGGGTTGAGGACTTGGATCTTTATCCTAGGAGTAACAAGAAGCCAGAGTGGAATTTAAGCATTAGAAGATAGTGATCAGAGTTGCCCAAAGTGGCTAGACCAAATCCAAATTCAGATGTCTTAAACTCCCAAAGCCTCCAGAACCTATTAGGATATTTGTGATTTCAACCTGCAGTATCATTTTATTTTAGAAATTACAGTTAAAAAAACAAAGATTAATAATTTTGAAGATTTAATTTCTAATTTTTCAAATGCATGATTTTAGGACCTTTTAGGGTATAATGCAAGTACGTCTCTGCCTAGTGTCAAACCAGGGTGAGAAGGCTATTTCTCAAAAGGGCAAGGAGATTTTCACTTAAAATGTGAAGGTCAAAATTGTTCATTAATCAGTGCCTTTCTTGCAACTGTGTTTAAAATGTGTCCTTGCTCTTTTTTTTTTTTAAGTTTATGTGTTTATTTATTTTTAAGTCATCTCTACACCCAACGTGGGACTCGAACTCACAACCCGAAGATTAAGAGTCACATGCTGCTGACTGAGCCAGCCTAGCACCCCCGTGCTAACTTTCCTTTTCTTTTTTTAAGATTTTATTTATTTATTGGTCAGAGAAAGACAGCACAAGCACCAGCAGGGGAAGCAGCAGGCAGAGGGAGAAGCTGACTTCCCACTGAGCAAAAAAAAAAAAAACCTGATACGGAATTCAACTGTGGGATCATGACCTGAGCTGAAGGTAGATGCTAACTGACGGAGCCATTCAGGTATAGCCCCCGCCCGACCCCCGGTGCTAACTTGTTAACTTGAAGCTATGGATTAGTACTTAATTTTAATTATTAATATAATCATATTTTTGCCAAATGCACTTTTCAAAGTAAAAAAATTCATATGTTTACTTTCACCTATATTTTCTAGCTACCCTTTATCAGCCTATTTATTAATTGCTTTATTAAATAGTTTAAGAATAGCTTTTCCCTACAAGCTTCCTTCCTATTGCATAATACTCCCATTAACATTTACTCTAACTTTATAATATTTACTATTTCAGCGATTAAAAGTCATGGCCTTAACAAACTTGATTCAGTCACTTCCTGATAATTATGCAAAACACAATGATAATTTCCAGGCTAGTGCAATGACTCTTAAATTCTGTCATTAAGAAAATTTCAAAAACTCTTAATTTGCTGTTACAAAATTAAGACAAAAAGTATTGACTTACTTTAATTGCATTCATTCAATTCATTCATTCATTGAAATGTGCTATTGAGCGCCTAAGGTTTACAAAGATTAAAGTGTGTGTTTTCTTTTTTTTAAGACTGGGAAGGTGAAGAATCTTTCTATTTTAGTTTCAGGCCCATAACAAAGAAAGTACATGGCAGCTGTGATATACATTCCCCAGATCCCTGGAACAGTCACACTCAACACAGAGTGTGTATAGATAGAAAAGTTGTTTCGTATAACACCACAATATTCTCAAATGATTCACAATTCCCTATAACTTCAAAACACTTCCTTTCCAAAGAAACAAATTAAATTTGCATGCACTCTTATTCCATTTACCGAATTAAACATTTTTAGATTTGACCTGTTAACTGAAATTAAATCAGGGCTTGCTAGTATCCTCTACATTGCGATGTCTGGGTCATCAGAATGACTTTAGTGGAATCTTTTCAACTACATCTTCCTTAGAAAACAAGTTGAACTTCCTATGTTCTTTTGATCAAGTGTCCACATATTGAAAAATGTATAACCCAAACCTCCTATTTGTTCAGAGTTTAAAATCTTCCTACTGCTATTAGGCTTCGCCAGTAATATCCAAATACTCATTTTAATTTCTGATTTTCACTTATAAGCTTATAATCCAAGCTTTAGCATTGGGTTTAAAGATTCTTGAACAAAGTAGATCAAAAGTTAAAAACAAACAGAAAAACAAATAAACCTGGGGCTACTCAAGTAAAGGCAAAGCAACAAGGCAGTGTTTTCACTGATCAGAATTTCTTTGCACACATCAGTCCTACAAAGGAAAAAGCTTAATCTAGAGTTCAAGGGACAAATAAATTAGAAATACGGAAGGATAACTGGAAGGCAAGCCTGCAGGGGACAAGGGGCCCCGCCCTAAGAGGAAACCATTCTTTACACCACCCAGGAAGGAGCCCTCCACCCTTTCCCCATGATAGGTGACAAAATCTGATTGGATGACAGGCAGAGGGAGGGTTAATCAATTGAAACAGCCTGCCAACAACCCCATTAAAACCCTTAGACTTAGGAACTCTGGTGGTCAACCCTTCAGGTCCCCTCTGTTGTTGGGAACCTTGTACTATCACTTTGCTATTGCTCAGTAAACCCTGCTTTGCTACCCACCACTCTGTCTGGTCTACTTCTTCATTCTTCCAAGCATTGAGACCAAGAACTATGGGCACCAATGGAGAAAAAAAAATCCTGCAAAAATATAATGAGGAAAATCTTATTGGCCAGCAAAGAAATTGTGTTTTGCCTTGTTTGAGAACTTCAATCCACATTTGATTTTGCATAAATTGCAGTAGGAATGTGCACGGATGTAACAGGAAGATTGATTAACCAGTTGAAACCACCAGGTGGATTCAGGTTGAACATAAGATCTCTGAGAAAGACAAGACTCACAGGAGCCTCCAGTTCAAAGTCATCTCATCAAGACCACTCCTTCCCTGGGATAACGCCCTATCTTTCTCTGAGTTTAGTTAGGGATAAGGGACGTCTTTGAAGAAGGTCAGATGCAGAGATAAACTGTTTCCGGTTCTTCAGGCTGTATAGATAAGAACCCTAGTAGTCTATTTTGAATTACTTTGCAACTTTCAGTGTAGTTACTCCCAAACCCTCCTAGAGACAGTATCAATAGAATTTGGAAAATCAAAGCCAAATCAAATTGAATGACCACAACCATGGCCACCAAATCAAAAGGTCCATTATTGCAAAGCTCTTTAATTTAGGAAGGTTCTTCCCAGAAAAGACCACGCATAAATTAAGTTTTCTATTGCATTTGGGATGTGAGGAGAAATGATGGTTGAAAGACCTAGATTGTTACTCTCAGAAGCAGTACACACTATCGTGTTCTGGGGCCAGTTTTAAGTGTGAATACATAAATAAATTGCCTTGGTTATAAAGCAAACACAACAAAATAATAACTATTAATTCTTCTTTGTCTCAAAAACACGTCATATCCCTGCAAAATTTCTCTTTGGTTATCAAAACTGAGTCAGAACCTAGTAAGGCCAAGTGATTTGGTCACTTTAACAAAGAAACTGGAACTAGAGTTGTTTAAAGCTATGTTCTCCCTTGCCTACGACATGAATCAAAAGCTTAGATGAGGAAATGTAACCTTGAAATTCTGAGTTAACTCAGCCAACATACCTACTGGTAAAGAAGCATGTCTACACTGCCTCTGTGGATGCCCTCTACCAAAAAATAGAGGTTGCAAATTTCACAAAGGTTTATACACAGCCCCATTAAAGAAAGAAATTGAGGATAATTATATTCATAAAATGAAGTAAACCCAAATAAACGAATGCAGAAAATAAAATGAGTGCAGGGATGAGATCCTAAATATATGACACGCTGTCTTGTTCAAGAGCTGGGATTCAGAAAGCATATTACTTGGTGCAACCTGAGAACTCAGGAATGGTAAGGGTGCAGCAAGAATTTCCATGGATTCTGTATTTTCAACATTAGGCAAATGGTAATGCCTGTTCGAGCAGTGCTGCCTTCCTAGAACCTTGCACAGCACCTTTGAAAATGGGGCTTCACTCTGAAGTTTTACATAACATTCTTTAATAATCCTGAAGTATCTTCCAGAATGAACCCCAGTTATAATTTTGGAATGCAATGTGAAAATTAATTTGGGTACACGTTGCAAGAGCTGCACCAAACACTTCATTATGTCTGTATACCCACGTGCAGACACACAAACAGCATTCCTCTCCAGGATTATAATTCATTATAATTTGGGGTAAATTTGGGGGCACAATATATTGATGTATAGTCTACATCTGAAAAAAAAATTTCACTAAATAAATAATAAAGAGCAAGTTAGAAAGAATGCAACAGGTTCTTGTTTTTACCTTGTGCATAAGTGATAGGTTAAATGTTTTTCCAGTCAATTAAACTGGAGGCTGTGGGGGAAGGAGAGGAGAGCTAGCTTACATGGGATTCTTTCTAGCTCATGAGAGATAAATATAAATTCCTAGATTCTTTCCTATTGACTCATTAAAAATATAAGGTGCTCTGACCAGCCAGAAGCTCCTAATTTAAATCCAGCTTTGATCCAGAACAGTGTGTTTTCGCAAAGCTCCTGCAGCGGGGTGGGAGAGTACCATGGGTACTAGTGTCTCCTAAGAAGCAGCCATTGGGTGCAGGGGTTTGAGAAGACGAAGAGAAGGCTTTTCTTCCACCTGCTCTGCCAGAGACTTGCTGCCCCCAAAGGGGCATCGAGTTGCCCACCAGCCTTGCACACCTTGGCTTTGGCACCCAACTCCTTTGCATTGGTAAAAGCTGGAGTTCTTTCGAACCTAGGTATCTCATCTCATATTCCACACGGAAGGTGTCCCAAGAGACGGTAGGAAAAGCTATCCGGCTTTTGTTCATTTTGAACCAGCCGGTCTAATACACATTTTAGAGAGCAACCTCCCTCCCCTGCCCTCATCCAGTACCAGGTAAAGCCGACTGCACCAGCCCCAGCCCCGCGCCAGTCGGGCGCCCCCTGGTGGCCGATTAGGCCATAAACGCAGAGGCGCCTGTGTTCACCCCGAGGCTCAAAGGACTTGGGCGTGGGGCGGGCTGCCCGGGCCGTGGAGGCCCGGTCGTCCCTTAACCTCAGCCCCAGGGACACGGCAGAGCCGGACGATAGATATAGCCTCGTCCACCCTTCCCGAGGTGTGGGGGACGTAGGCCAGCACCCGGAAATAACACATGCCACTTCCCCTGCCATCCCTTGTTCCGAACCCAGGGCGAGTGGGGATCGCCCTAGAGAAACATGGAGAAGGCAGGGCGAGAGCGCAGCGCGGCGGGGAGCGCGCCTGGGGCAGTCTAGAGCTCGAGCCCGAGAGGAGGCAGCGAGTGCCAGGTTAGCTGCAAACGGACCTGAACTGGAGCCCGAAGCTGGGAGTCAAGCAACACGTTTTCCTAGCACTATTTCAAGAACTCTAACCCCGCACGAGGGCAGGTGCTATTCGGGAGATTTGACCGTACTGCCCTGTAAAGTAAGCACATTCTGTAAATTATTAGAATTCAGTGTCAGGGGCGTGGGGCGGGGGGTTAGTTTCCCACCGGTGTTCCCACGTACGGGCACGTTTCTTCGTAAACGAAAGGCAGTTAGAGCAGTGCATACCTATGCATTTTCTATCTTAATAATATTTCTACATCTTCAAGCGGGAAAATGCATACTGCCTTCAAAATGTACAATAGGATCTTCATGGGAAATATTCTAGGTGACAAGGGAGAGTCAGGAATGGAGGAGGATGACCCCTGGTTAAGTGAAGGACGTCTGCCGTGGAACAGTAAGCCCCCTCCCATTTCAGAAGCCCGTCCTGTCGACCTTGAGCTATATCGTGTCTGTGTTATTAACTAATTTTTAAAAGGCTGAGACTGTAGAATGTCCTTCAGTTATTGCGTCAACCAAAACAGATCTTCAAAAAACCTCCATCTATAGGAGCTAACTCTCCTTGAAAAATAAAACAAAATCTCCTACTAAACTAAAAACTCCAGAGCGACACCATCAAAAGCAAATCTCGGTCAGAGCATACATAAAGTACTTGAAACCCGAATCTGCATTCCGCTCCTCTCGTACACGGCTCCGAGGTGGGGGAGGCGGTTTGTGCCGGTGCCTGGTGTATAATCGGGTTAATCCAGTAGACAAAGAATAAACCAATAGCCCTCCCACCTCACTTCCCGCTCCCCTTCCCCTCCGCCCCCCTCTCCGCGTCGCCCCCTCGAGGGGGAACAGAAAAGAAGAGAGGTGGGCTTGAAATGGATTCCGAACAAACTCTTAAAACCTGCAACTTGTTGTTTTAATGCGAACACTGAGTGGCCGGGATTCGTTTTCAATGCTCATTCCCTTTTCCCAATGGCCAGGAGAAAGTTCCCTAAGTCAGGGCGAGCCTAAGGCTCGTCCTCATGGCCTCTGGGGAAACCTTAAGGTCAGTGTTTCCTTGAAACTGGATAAACTGACCCCGCCGTGCCCAGCCCGGCCCCGCGGGCGCCCCGCGTGACGGCGTCCGGGCGGCAGGACCGGCCCGGGGACGCGCGGGGCGGCGCGGTTGCCCTTTTGAATGCCTCCTGCGGCTCGGAGCGCTGGCGGGCGCTGAAGTGTGAGTGAATGTAGCCCCGCGGAGCCAATGAGCTGGGACCGGATGCGATATATCCTCTGGGACAACAACTGCTCTGTTCCGCCTCGGATCCACATGACGCCATTTACTGCTGCCGCGGCCGCCGCAGAGCTCCCTGCCTCCGGAAAGGCGAGGGCGCAGGCCAACGGCGAGCCCCCCCGGCCGGGCCCCAGACCCTCCTCCTCCTCCTCCTCCTTCACCTCCTCCTCCGCACCCACCGCCCCCGCCTCGGCCTCGCCGCCGCGCCTCCACAACGCCCAGTCTGCACCGCTGAGAGCCGCGCGGCGCAGCGCGAGCGGAGGACAGGGGCCGGCGGAGCGCGCAGCGCCCAGGCCCCCGCGCCCGCCCGGCCCGGCCCGCGCCCCCGCGCCGCCTCCGCGGCGACGCGGCCGCGGCCGCACGGCTTGGCCATCTGGCTTTAGGTTTTCTCTAAGGCGGTTTTCTTTTTCTCCTTCGCTCATCTGCCAGGAAAAGAGACTAGCCGTTGGCGCTTCGGCCTCCAGTTCATTGAGAAAAAGGAAATACTCCGCGTGCGTTTCTGGAAGGGGGGTCGCCCCCAGCCCCGAACCCCGGAGTGTTCATCGGCTGGGGACTTGGCTCCGGATTTTCCTCCTTTTTTTTTTTCCCTCCCGCCGATTGCTCGGAACTTGGACTGAAGCAGAGTTTGGAAAGAAGGGGCGAAAAGTTTGCATCGGGGCTGGATTTTATTTGCACATCGCAGGAAGACGAGAATCCAAGGGAGAGGGGTTGGTGCAAAGCCGCGATCACGGTGAGGCACGTTTGGCTCTTCCCCTCCTGGCGCCTTTGCCGGCGCGTTGTGGGCAACATGGAGTAGGTGCAGCCGGACCAGGAGTGGGCTCTGTCTCTCCTCAGGCCTCCCTTTCTCTAACCCCGCAGGTTCCCCGCGGGGATCCAGGGAGCTGCCTGCGGAGCTGCCCTTGATCCGAGCTCGGCCTGCCTCGGCGGGGGCTGCAGTGCGCGCCGGGCGCGGTGTCGTCCCCAGCCCCAGGACCCCACGCGCCCGCGCTCTGGGGGGTTGGGGTGGCGGACTGCTCGTCGCGGGTCGGCTGCTGGCCCTGCCTTGGCCGCGAAGTCGGCGCAGAGAGCGGGAGAGGGAGGGGGAAACACTTTGTGTTTTCCAGGTCCCCGTCGTAGGCGCCCGCATTTCTAACCTGTTCTTCTCCAGGGAAGGCAAGTCCCGGGTGAGACCGTCCCGAGGCAGGGGCGCCGGCGGGACTGAGGGCGCGCGGGTCGCTCGCCTCACGGGGGCTGCGAAACCCCGCGGGTGAAAAATGGGCAGGGTGCCGGCTACAGAGGGGAGCCGGTGCGGGTGGAAGCGTCGCCCTGCCGGGCGCCGGGTCTGCGGTTCGGAAGTGCAGCTCTCTCTTTTTTCCGTTCTCTGTGGTCGGCTTGGGTCACGCTTTTTTTATTTTTGGAGGATTGGGCTGACCTACCACAGGAAGAAAGTCCTCAAGCGGTCGCGATCGTTTTCCATTACCTGAAAATAGGTGGCAAAAGAGGCTAGGTGTTGTTGTTTTGTTTTTTTTTTTTTTTTTAATATCCTTTGATGGCCTGATCTACTTATCTACTTTTTCCTGCTTCTGCTGCTGCCTTGAATTCGGAATCTTGTGCGTTTTTACAAAGCGGTTTCTGTGTTTGCCCCACCCTTGTGCTGAAGTCCTTTTCCCTTAATCCTTAGTCTGATCACACACTGTTATTAATGGAGGTTTCTAACCACTTTCCGGGTGGGGAATGGGGGAGCGTGGGGGGGTGGGCGGCGGGAGCTGCAAAGGAGGCTAGGAACGGGCAATAATCATTTTTGTTTAAAAAAAAAAAAAAATCTCCTACCTCCCAAAGATGCTACTTTCCAAGGCAAGCAAATCTTCGCGGAAAGTTTCCAGCGCAGGGATCTGCGTGCTGCACGCCTGGCTTGTGCAGTGGGGCTCTGGGAATTGCTCTTTCTTTTAAAAAAGCAATTTTTCTTTCACTTTTTCTCTCCACTCAGATGGGGTGTGCAGATTGCAGGCAGTGCGCCTTCGGACAGTGCATGGTGGAGTCGCACAGTGTGCGTGGGTTCGACCTCTGTCCCGGCAGTGTATCTGAGACATGGCTTTTGGCGTCAGGGCTTGAAACCTGTGCCCGACATTCGAGGGCCTTTGCCAGAACGCCCTGCGGTGGGCTGCGTGACCTCTGCCTGGGGGTGGAGTGGTTCCCTTCGGGAGCTGGCAAGCAGTTCTCTGGGATGGGATATATTTTAGCCGGGAGGTAGAGAGGGGGAAGTGTGCTCTAGCGTTTCAAGGCACGTCCCCTACTGAGGCGTCCCCCCCACCCCCACCCCCGCTCCGCGCCTTCCAGTCAGTCTTAGGATTGTGTGCGGGGTGAGGGCAGCTTGGCCCCTGGGCTGGGTCAGTTTCCCGGGAAAAAAGGCCCCCTGGGGATCCGACTGTGTCCCACCTGCTGGGGACGGTGTTGGGATGCAGATAGAGCCGCTAAACGGAGTGAAAGCAAAGATCTACGTGGTCTTGTCTTCCTTGCTGTTGGAAGTGAGATCCGGTTTCCAGCTCTGCCTTGGTCCGAATTGGGAGGCGTGTGTCACCTGCCTGTGTCTCTCATAAAAATCGGGGGCCCGTTTTTGTTCATTGTAGACTTAGCAAAGGGGGGTGATAGTTTGGACATTTATAGAGAGATTGCAGCTTAAGCGATTACATGTCAGAATGAGAGATTGGAGACGTGACACGAATCTTTGAAACACTTCCTGTTATCCCCAGTCAGTTTAGGTTGTAAACTATTAAGTTTTGGGAAACAGGCAAAGCAGTTAAGATTTTTGGACATAACTGATTTCTAAAACAGGGAGAACAGTCTTAGGTACAGAATTAAAGATGCTTTCTCAGGCTATCGATTGTAAAATGTTTGATCCACAAGTTGTTGAGAAGTTGAAAATAAGTTCCTGTCTTCTTTTTGCTGGTTCTCATTTTCCTGGCACCTTAACAGGGTTGGAATGGATTTGTTTTTAGTTTATAACTTTTGCTACTATATAGTTAATAATGCATGACTGTTGTGAAACTTATAACTTCGGGGGGGTCATGTATTTGCTTTTTTGCAAGTCACATTCATTCTACGGTATTCTAAAAAGTTGCAGGATACTTGCTAAATTATAATTAGAGGTGTATGATGTAAAAAAGCAGAGTAAGAACCAAGAATTTCTAGGCTGCATTTTTTGATGTTTAAGGCAAAAGTGACCACGACAAAGTTAAACCCATCTCAGATTTTGAAAAAGTATTCAACTTTTGCATCTGGTGGCAGCAGTGTTGTGTTCTAAGGTTATTTTCTTGCAGTCTTTACCGTGAACCTGAACCTTGCAGTTTTATGTTTATTTGAATAGAGAACCAATTCTTACGTGATTGAAACAAAGATCAGCTTTGCGTTAACTACACATCGCAAGGTTAAAGAACTGTCAGTACCCGGTCATAATTTTTACTTTCTGGTATGGCAGTGATGATCATGTATGGCTATTGTAATTCCCTCCGTGGCCACTCCCTTTCAAATCCTGTTCCTCTGGGAGAGTGGAAAGCCAAGAGTTGATTCAGGTGGGCGGAGAGTGGGAAGTATCCTGGAGTGTAAACCAGCTCTTTCCTCTTGGTTTCTGCAGGAATTCAGATGTGTTCTAAGCCCGCTGGAGTGACCACACTTCCCAGACCTGATGGAGGCCAGAGCTCAGAGCGGCAGCGGGTCCCAGTCCTTGCTGCGGGCGTCGCGTGACATTGGCCGGCAGCGTGGGGAGCCCGACCCCAGAGATGCCCTCACCCAGCAGGTACACGTGTTGTCTCTGGATCAGATCAGAGCCATCCGAAACACCAATGAGTACACAGAGGGGCCTACTGTGGTCCCACGACCTGGGCTCAAGCCTGCTCCTCGCCCCTCTGCTCAGCACAAACAGGAGAGGCTCCACGGTCTGCCCGAGCACCGCCAGCCTCCCAGGCTCCAGCAACCACAGGTCCATGCTTCTGCACGAGCCCCTCTGTCCAGGTCCATCAGCACAGTCAGCTCGGGGTCTCGGAGCAGTACAAGGACAAGTAACAGCAGCAGTTCCTCTGAACAGAGACTGTTAGGACCATCTTTCTCCTCGGGGCCTGTTGCTGATGGGATAATCCGTGTGCAGCCCAAATCCGAGCTCAAGCCAGGTGAGCTTAAGCCCCTGAGCAAGGAAGATTTGGGCCTGCATGCCTACAGGTGTGAGGACTGTGGCAAGTGCAAGTGCAAGGAGTGCACCTACCCTAGGCCGCTGCCATCAGACTGGATCTGCGACAAGCAGTGCCTTTGCTCAGCCCAAAACGTGATTGACTATGGGACTTGTGTGTGCTGTGTGAAAGGTCTCTTCTATCACTGTTCTAATGATGACGAGGACAACTGTGCCGACAACCCGTGTTCTTGCAGCCAGTCTCACTGTTGTACACGTTGGTCTGCCATGGGCGTCATGTCCCTCTTTTTGCCTTGTTTATGGTGTTATCTTCCAGCCAAGGGTTGCCTTAAATTGTGCCAGGGGTGTTATGACCGGGTTAACAGGCCTGGATGCCGCTGTAAAAACTCAAACACAGTGTGCTGCAAAGTTCCCACTGTCCCACCCAGGAACTTTGAAAAACCAACATAGCACCATGAATCAGGAATATGACAGTAATGAGGATTGTTCCTTTTTTTTTTTTTTTTTTTTTAACACATATGCAACCAACTAAATAGTTATAATCTTGGCACTGTTAATAGAGGGTTGGGATATCCTTCGCTGTTTGCAGTGAAATGCTTTTTGTCCATGTGCCATTTTAACTGATACGCTTGTTAGAACTTAGCTAATGGAGCTCAAGAGTTTGGGATAAGGAACTTGGGGACCCATGTGTTGCATAAGCTAAAAGCAACAGACACTCCTAGGTAAAGTTTTTGTTTGTGAATAGTACTTGCAAAATTTGTAAATTAGCCAATGACTTTTTTTCCATTGTTTTCTCCAGAGATAATGTGCTATATTTTTGTATATACAGTAATATTTGCAACTGTGAAAAACAAGTTGTGCTATACTATATGGCACAGTCACAAAATATTATACTAATATGTTGTACATTCGGAAGAATGTGAATCAATCAGTATGTTTTTAGATTGTATTTTGCCTTACAGAAAGCCTTTATTGTAAGACTCTGATTTCCCTTTGGACTTCATGTATATTGTACAGTTACAGTAAAATTCAACCTTTATTTTCTAATTTTTTCAACATATTGTTTAGTGTAAAGAATATTTATTTGAAGTTTTATTATTTTATAAAAAAGAATATTTATTTTAAGAGGCATCTTACAAATTTTGCCCCTTTTATGAGGATGTGCTAGTTGCTGCAAAAGAGGGGTTACAGATGCATATGTTCAATATAAAATAGAAAATATATTAACGTTTGAAATTAAACTGAACTGTTTTGTCTTATTTTACCTTTTCTTTGTTTTTGGTTTTTTTTTGTTTTGTTTTTGAAGTGAAAAAACCCAAATTTCATGTCAAGACTAGCATTTCAATGAAATAGTTTCACTTACCTACAAGGCTCTTTAAAGGGGAGATTCAGGGATTTTTTTCCCCCCTAGAGATAATTCTGGTAATTGGGAGGAAAATAACTGAGCACTTGACTCGGGTGTATTAATCCTGAGATCATTGTTCCTGTTCTTTCCTTTTACAGACTGTTGGCTTTCCTCTGTTTTGCATGTTTTAAAAAAAAAAAAAAATGTTTAACTAATTCATTCTGGAGACTTCCCTAAAAGATTAACAATTAAGGTTTTTTTCTTTATATACGGAATTAAGTATTATGAATAGCCATGAGGCTAATTCAGGACCAGAAAAACGAGTTTAGTACAACATTTATTGACTGTCCTCTGCCTGGTATGAGTATACACAGATCAATGAGGCAAAAATGTTTTCTTGACTTAGCTGATTGTGGCTATGTTTTTTCCAGCCGGTATGGTTTTAGACTTAAGTTTATCACCATGATACCAAAAGTTTCTTAGATTAGAAATGACATGAAAATTTTAACTTGTTTTGATTCAGGTGTTGGCTGTCATAAAATCTCATCCATTATTGGCCTAATAATTGAAGCCCAGAGAAGCCAATGGAGAGGCCTTGTCTTATTAAATCAAATGTTCCAGAAAATTGTTAAATTCCACTTTGGGAAAAAGACGCAATACAGCAAAAAGCCACTGTGTTTGCATTTGTCTTCTGGGAGCAAATACTCAGCAAGCTGCTGCAGCCCGTCTCAACAAATCCTAGGTTTACTTACTTGTAACAAGTCATTTCATTAATTAGTCACTTTGTGGATGATGATTTTTTTTTTCTTCTGAAGCACAAGCTCTTGATGCCAAGAATCACCGGAAGTCTAGAAAATGATTTACCTATCACTGTTTAATCTTGTTTCCTGTTCTGGGGCTCCTGCTCTGGTCTTACCCTAGTACAGGTTGTCTTCTGTTTTGTTTTTTAAAATTAGCTTTCAAGGAAATACACAGCCTCTTAAACCAAGACATTGCTCTGAATATTCTCCAAAAAACACAAGGTTAAATTAATTGAGAAATTATTTACTCTAGTTTCAACTTGGGATAAGTGAGCATTGCAATTCTAATACTCTTAGATTGAAAATCCCTGATGATCTATGAGAAATTAATGTTGGAAAATAAGGCAGGGTTTCTTATTCATTGTATGGTTGTAAGGATTTATAAAGCATAAAAATTTTGACTAATTAGGTTTATTCCTCAATAGCTGCCCTATGCACTGATTGGACGTACTCAGTATAGAAATTGCAAGTCATTTTTTTTCAGCAGACAAGGAGCTTCCCAAGTCTTCTATAGACATACTGCATCAAATGAAGAAGTAGGTTAAGAACTCTCTGCTGTGGTTATTCAGAGTTGTATGGTGTGACCTAGCTATTTCTATATTTAAAAAATCACTAGTCATGTCTGGTTTGAGAACTACTGACTGACCTAGGAATTGACTTCTAATTCAGTGCCCCCCCCCCTTTTAAAATGGGATAGATGTAAAGCATAATTCCCTCCTTTGAACGTAGAACATAGTAATAACCAACTGAAATTAGAAGATCTGTGTAAGTATATATTAAGTCCTGATGAAAATTATTTAAAGATTAATAGGAAAATTGGATTCCTCAAGAAGCTTCCAATGAAACTATTAAACATTTAGTATATATACCGTATAAAATTCATTTTCAGAATATGGAAAGTTAACTGTTTATACCTAAATAGCTGGTACTCACAACGTAAGTGTGTGAAAGAGCTTTTAAATGTAGCATCTCATTGAGATGGAGGAATAACCAGGTTTTTAATCTCTGGTTCTTGAAGATTCCTATATATATACATTGAGTTTATAATCCAGCTGCCTTTATTTTGATACCGTGATAGGTTAAAGGTAAGAATGATACAGCAAACAGTTGATTGCTAAGCATTTAGGGAGATCTTAGCTGTATTTTCTGGTTTCTTGCCCTTTTTATTTTATTTTTTTTAGAAACCTGTACATTCTCTGTGTTGACACTCATTTAAGAATGACAACATGATCACTGTTAGTTAAAACATTCATTTATGTGTGTTGAGATTTTTTTTTTAAGGCCCTGTCCAATTTCTACCATGTTGGGGCAAGCTCTGGGACTTGTCAGTGAAAGAAAGCCAAAACCAAGTGCATGTACTCGCAACCAAACTTCTGGCATAACTTCTTTCTCCAGAACACTTTGTCTCAAAAAGAGACCACTTGTGTCCCGGTTGTGTAAGTTAAGACACTGATGATGCCAGATAAACGAATTTAATCTTTGCTCAGTGTTGTGAGGTGACTGATGGGCAGTTGATGCGTTTGATGTCATTTATTAACTCTGAGCAGATAGGTCAAACTTTTCAAAGGTTTAATGGGCTTAGAGTTTCACTTGCATTTATATCTACAATTGGGCATTTGCGAATTCCTCTCTTAAATGTGCACAAGGACCAGAGGCAGGTGCAAAAGTCCCAACTTTAGAAACTGGTTAAACTGTAGGTCAGAAATAATTCGTCACCTTGGGCAGTGTATTTCTTGCTATTCAGTAAAGAAAAATAAGAGGGTGTTAATTTATTAACTGATACATCAGTATTGTATCAATCTTGGTTTTCAATACTCACTATGGCAAAAGTTCCGTTAATTTCCATTTTAGTTAAGACAATTGCCATACTTCTCTGGGACATATCAGGGGTGGGTGTTCATCAATTGAAGACCAAAGCAGAATTTTAAAGATTTTATTTATTTATTTGACAGAGAGAGATTACAAGTAGGCAGAGAGGCAGGCAGAGAGAGAGAGGAGGAAGCAGGCTCCCCGCTGAGCAGAGAGCCCGATGCGGGACTCGATCCCAGGACCCTGAAATCATGACCTGAGCCTAAGGCAGCGGCTTAACCCACTGAGCCACCCAGGCGCCCCAGAATTTTAAAACAACTGCTAACTAAACAAAGCAATGTTATACATCTGGAATATTTAATCACTGGTATGGTCATTCCTGGAAGGATAAAGCTGTCAGACTGTATTCACCCTATACTTGGATTATATTTGGGTGCCCCCACCCCATACATCATGAGACAACCATGCGAATAATGAGAGACAAAATGTGAATACCGCTAGTGTTAGTGCACCTCTGGTTAAAATTAAACTTGAGATGTTCACTAAGGGTCAAAAAAGAAAAAAAGGGAAGAAAAGTACAGCAAATAAAAGATTAGCTTTGAAATTATCCATGGCTAGTCGATGTTTCATACTGTTAAAGATTTTTTTTTCTTTTTTTTTTTTTTGAGAGAGAGAACACAGGAAGAGGGAGAGGCAGAAGCAGACTCCCACTGAGCAGAGAGCCTGACATGGGACTTGATTGCACCACCCCAGGATCATGACCTGCGCCAAAGACTCTTTTTTTTTTTTTTTAAGATTTTATTTATTTATCAGAGAGAGAGAGGGGGAGAGAGCGAGCACAGGCAGACAGAATGGCAGGCAGAGGCAGAGGGAGAAGCAGGCTCCCCGCTGAGCAAGGAGCCCGATGTGGGACCCGATCCCAGGACACTGGGATCACGACCCGAGCAAAGGCAGCTGTTTAACCAACTGAGCCACCCAGGCACCCCCAGCGTTTCACATTGTTATCTAAGACTGCATTTTGACTAACCTGAAGAATTTTTAATGAGCCAAGCTCAGGTGGCAACTAACTTTTTTTTTTCTCTCTTCTTCTTTTTTTTTTTTTAATGAACTGTTAAAGGAAATTAGAAAGAAGCCTGTCACCTAGGCCTCTGGTTTGGCTAGAGGAGGCAAGTAAGACTTTGGCAGAACTTTTTTTTTTTAATAAAGATTTTATTTATTTGTTTGACATAGAGAGACACAGTGAGAGAGGGAACACAAGCAGGGAGAAATGGGAGAGGGAGAAGCAGGTTTCCCACAGAGCAGAGAGCCCAATGCAGGGCTCAATCCCAGGACTCTGGGATCATAACCTGAGCCAAAGGCAGACACTTAACGACTGAGCCACCCAGGTGCCCTGACTTCAGCATACCTTAAAGGAGTTTATTTCTCAAAACAATTCTAATGTGCAGAGAAGAATAAATAATTTGGCTTAATACAAGGACCAACATGGAATAGAATTTGGGCTCCAAAATCATTTGGCATTTTGATTTTATTTGAATGTCTACTCTCCACAAATCACAAGGCTAGTCAATGCGGTACAAAAAGAAAGTTAGCACCTTTAATGCAAGACAGGACTTTCGTAGCAAAGGCGCGAGCAAGGCACTATGGGAATAAAGAAATCGGAAAAGCACTGATGTGTTTTCAGTAGTGGGTTTGGTCTCCAGGTCTTTGCAATGGCTTTAGCTACTCAAATGCCAGAGTTTTGCTAAGAGAGATGCAACAGAGTTGGTGTTAACTCATTAAACAAATCTATGTTCACTATGCTCATATCCTAAATCCTAAATGAAACTTAACAATATTTGATTAATATTGAAACAGCTTTATCCCACTATGTTTATTCTTAATTTTAAGATTCATGATTCACTAAAACCCCTCCCTTAAAAAAAAAAAATACAGGGCGCTTGGGTGGCTCAGTGGGTTAAGACTGCTTTCAGCTCAGGTCATGATCTCAGGATCCTGGGATCGAGCCCCACAACGGGCTCTCTGCTCAGCAGGGAGCCTCTTCCCCCTCTCTCTGCCTGCCTCTCTGCCTACTTGTGATCTCTCTGTCAAATAAATAAAATATTTTTTAAAAATACGGATAAAACTAACATTTTTAAGATACACAACTACGAAATGGGTTGAAATTACTTGGTCTGCCAGTGTTTGCTGAAATTTACCTCTGGTCATTAACCCATAGTTTTTGCTTGCTTCATTACCTAGAGAAGGATAAATACTTCTGAAGAACAGATTGGGGATAATCAAGCAGAGTTTAAAAAAAAAAAAAAAAAAAAGCAACTGTGATAGTGTGAAGAGAAATGGTTGAGCTTTGGAGCAAAGCTGCCTTTGCTGAAACACAGTCTCTGAGACCTGGCTGCTCAGGTTCATGTGACTCAAGGTCCAGATGACCATCTCTTCTCAAGGTAATATTTACATATTTTGAAATGGTGGCTTTGTGCTCCAAATGACATCTGGTTTACTGATTTGCATCAATAGGACTTACAGTCAAGAGGGCTCTGATGAATTCCACACTTGCACCGACTCTCATTACTCCAAGTTCTTCATGGGCTCAGGGCACTCTTTATAGCCCAAACCTGGTTTTCCTGCTCAAAAGTAGGCACAAAGTAGTCCTATTATGGAGCCGCTCATACCAGAAAACTGGTCCTGAGACTTATGTTGGAAAGTCGTCTTTGTCTGTTCAGAACAGCATTTAAGGATGCATATCTGTTGGTTGCTGTGAACATAAAGCCTAATGACCAAGAGGCCTAGCACGTATCAAGCAGTAACACCTACACAGCCCTGAGATACATCTAGTACCCACCGTGTCAGCAAGCCAGTGGTTAGGATGTTCCAAGGGATGTTTGTCTCTGACCCATCACTCTGCTAGTGAGGAACTGTCCAGGGGCAGCAGTGACTAGACAGTACATCTGCATTCAGGTCTAGATGTCACCTGGATTCTGACCTACACAATTAGAATATGGCCTCACTGATTTAGTTCCAAACATTCATCAACACTCTACCTTTAAGCCTAAACTTGGGAAATGGATTCTTTTACAGGCTATTGGTCTGATAGTAGTCATCTGTGAAAGTCACAAGAAAACCCAGTCGTGTGTCTTCTGGGCCTCTGCCCTGCCACATGAACAATCAGAACTATATATAGGCCCAGTGTGCAATTACTTGTTCCTGAGTTCAGTAAGTGGGGGAGAAATGCATTTCCTGGGTCTGTGATTGTGAACTAGTGAATTAAGAATGATGTTCATAAGCCCTTTGGAAGTTAATAGTGTAGGACTTCAATTCTAAGTCATAGCAAATCATGGTAGCATTACCATGCTTGCTGTTCTGAGCAATTTAATCCCTCAAGGGACACTTGGCAAGGTCTGAGACATTTTTGGTTTTCACTACTGGGTATGGAAGAGGGGGGCTGTCGGCATCTTGCAGGTAGAAGCCAAGGATGCCGCTAAATTAGAACAGTGCCCAAGACAGTACCCCATCACGAAGAGTTATTTAGCCCAAATGTCAGTAATGCTGAGTTTGAGAAATCCTGCTATAGCAGAAGCTGGGGGAGTCGTGGAAGAATGTAACAGATCCTCTGACACGTGCTAAGGAAAGCTGTCCGCTGTGTGAGGGAGGGTGAGGTCGAAGGACATGGGGACATTGCTGGGGCCAAAACTTTGGAATTTCCTTTCTAAGTGCTAAGCCTCTGAAATTTTTCTTATGGAAAAATGCCCTACCTTTGTAAATATCTATATGTCCAGTGTCCCACTTTTCTGTAATACTTGAATTTCCTGAGGTTTGGAAAGAAGCTGCTATGCAAATCGCCTCCTCTGCTACCTGTTAGCCTTGCCGCCACTGGCAAGTTATTTAACTTCCGTAAGCCTAAGGTCTTCTCTGACAGACAGTAACTCTTGACCCAAAGGTGGTTGTGAAGGTAGAAGCGATATGGGTAAAATGTTAACCCTTGAGATTGGTATGAAGTAAGTACTAAAGAAGTATTTACTATTATTTTGTATTTCAGTTGATTTGTTTTTTCTTAACCTCAGACACCGTGTTAAATCCCAGAGATAGAAGACAGTATCTTCTGCCCTCATAGAACTGGTCTGTAGGACAACTAAACAAATGTTTACTATAGAGTCTAATACATGCAATAACAGACTGAAAATACATCTGTGGAGGAAGTGATTAATTCTCTCTTGGGTGTGGTATGTGGGGTCAGGAGAGTTTCTCAGAGGCAGGAATGTCTGCAAAGGAACTTGAATGAGTTTCTAAAACTGAGGAGGTGGGTAAGGAGTCCGCAGACAACCAGGTGCGAAAGAGGAAGTGACTCTTTCTTAAATATGAAAGAAGAATTGACGTGCAGCCAGATGGATTGGTAAATTTCAGATGTTTCTTTATAAGAGATTTTAGTCCTGAAAATTCGTTTCTAATAAATATGTATGTATATACACGTATGTGTATATACACATGAACTCAAGAGATGCAGATCTTTAGAATTTTTGATGTTGTGATTGTTTCTGACATTTCTTAATGGACATAAATTTGTTTCAAGTAGCAAACTTAGTTAACTGTCCCACAAAATGTTCAAGATCCCTTTGTTGCAAAAAAAAAAACATCCCAAATGAAAACCCTACTTTAGGATGATTCTGTAAATGAAATAATTAGTTATCCTATTCCAGTTTTAATTAAGTTGTGGTATGAATACTATCTTTTATCGTAAGCTATTTGAAAGTTCTTGGCAAAAAGGTCTATTATCAATCATTTTAAATAATACTCTAGTTTTAAAAACTTGTTGCATTGTTAAGACTAAATATCTTTTCAGAAGCCCTTTCTTTCTAGATGTATCTTTGATTGTTACTAGGTACCACCATGTTATTTTCTTCCCACCTATCTATGTAGTTGACAAATTGAAGCATACATTTAAAGTAAACTTCTACTGAAAAAAGACACAAGTAAAGGCCTTTGTAAAGCAATGAAAATTTTCATATAACAAATTACTCTAATAATTAAGCTAGAAGTCTGAAAATGAAAGTGTATGAAACTGTTATTGTAAATTTTAGCCACCTCTAAGATATTAAAAGTGTAAATTTCATATGGCTAACGAGGAGAGACATTGGCCATGTCTTGAGCAAGCTACTTAACCTCTCAGTGGCTCAGTTTCTTCCTGCAAATAGTAGGTGATGATACATACTTCAGGAGGGATCTAACAGTGAAATCAGAAATACCCTTTAAATAAAGTAACTTGTTAACAGGCAACTATTAAATAGATATTGTTAATAATGTAGTTATATGTTCAATATACTATACTTCTCCAAAGAGAATATATACATGTGTATATGTGTGTATATATGTGTCCACGTGTTTGTGTGAGCATACAGACTTTTGCACTATTTCTACTGAAACAAAAGGCTGTGTCGTCAGATTTATATACTTTAGTTTTATCCAATGTTAATTTGAGAGCTCTATCAGAAAGAAAAACTTCAGGAATTCATTTATAGTCCCAAGTACTATATGTTTACATTAACAATCTCACAGTTGGATTTATAGCAATGCTACCAATTTAGGTGTTGTTTTGGGGAGAGGGGGATAAAGGAGGGGAAACTAGCAGTAGTGGTCCATTTGGGGAGAGTCAGCACTGGCATATAGGAGATACTCAATGAAGATTGTTGATGAGTGAATGACTAAATGAATGAACTCGATGGAAAATGAAGGTATAATAAAGCTAAGAAAGAGAAGGTATGAATACACGGCAAAATGTAAATACCAACAGAATGGTCTAGATATAATATAGGTTTTCAATTCTATGATGAACATTTGCATGCTCATTCATGCATCTCTGAAACCAGGATGCATCTTAAAATGAATGATGTTCTACTGTTGTCATTGGCTAGGCAACAGTCCTGCCATACTTAACCATTCATTGTTTGCACTGCCTTGGTCTTTGGTATTCATATTTGTCTACTCCAGTTGACGAATTGTTGCATTGTTGATACTACACCTGTTAAGTTTGTTTACAATATCTTCATGAAACAGCATAGAAACAAGAAGTTATCATGTACCCCAAAAGCAAGGGTATTAAGTATTGTGTAATTGGTCTTAAACTTAATAGGAAGTAAAAGTACTTGTTACTGGAGAAATTATTGTGGATCAAACTTTTCTTCAAAAAACATGTAAGTACTTTATAGGACCTTAGAAATGGAGAGACCCATAAGTACATGGATAGATGAGAGAAATTTCAAAGCAATGCTAAACTAATATGACCAATTTATGTACCTCGGAAGACTAACGGTAAGATTCAGCACTACATTCACTTTTTTCATGGTTCAAAAATATTGGTGTTTGCTACAATTCATGGTGTCTTAAATTTTCAATCTGGTAGCAATTTGAGATATTTACAGAGATGAGCCATGTTCAACCAGGGAACCGAGGACAGATGAAGTTTTGCCTGGCTCTTGAAACAAATACATAGTCAAGAGATGTTCCGGAAAGCCAAAAATCAGGATTGAGCAAATCCCGTTCAGGGGAGAGAGAATGGATGGGTCTGGCTGACATGCACATTCGTGCAAGGGAGAAGCGATAATGAAGACTGGAAACAGATTTGGCCTCAACTCTGAGGAATCTGAATGTCAAACTAAAGAACCTGGATTTTATCCTAACATGTCTTCCAAAATCTATTTTTGGCCATTCCATAACATTTTCCAATTGACAGTAAAAATGATCCTTCAAAAGCGTGTTGTAAACATTTTGATCCCTCTTTAAACAGATGTGATGACTTCCTTTTGCTCTTTGAACAAAGTTCCTGTTCTTTCAAGACCCTGAACGATCTGGTTCTTCCCACTCTGATACCTATCGCTCTGCCTCTTTATAACCTAGCCACCAGGCTCCATCATTCTCTTTGTTTCCGATGCCAGTTTCTTTTCTTCCTTCCACACACCTTTCACAAATAGCGTTTCCTTTACATGGAAACTTCTCCGTCCTTAACCTCATCCTACATCCGTTCACCTGGGAAACTCTTACCCTTCCTTTAAGATTTAGTGAAAATGATACCTCGGAAGGAAGCTCCTTCTAACCCCAATTTAGATAACATTCCCTTATAATTTGCTGTCATATTAGTCAGTCTTTTTCTTTCATAGAACATAATGTCAGTGTAGCTATATAATTACCTGTGTGATTATTTGTTGACTTTCTCTCATTAGACCTTTTTTTTTCGTTTACAGCGAGGTTTCCAGGGCTGAGCCCAGCACCTGGTACACAGGAAGTGCTCAGTAAGTATTTGTTGAGAAATGAATGAATGGATTCAATAGAGAGTAAAGATATACTAATGGTTTCTAAGAAAGGAAAGATATGAAGAAGTAGTCATTTTGGAAAACACAACTGATTATTTTAGGTGAAATAAATTACAAGAGTAAGAATTTAGTTGGAGAAAACTTAGGACTTCCTCCTTTCATGGCTGTTTATGGAGGCAGCTGTGCAAAGTTACTGCTCTTCCTTATTTACACAACTATCCTTCTGAACTCATTGTCAAGTTTTTAAAGACAGAAATGAGGGGAGCAGTGGCTAGAGCATGTGCCTTTTTGATCTCAGGGTCATGAGTTCAAGCCCCATGTTGGGCAAGAAGCACCCATGTTGGGCGTGGAGTCTACTTTAAAAAAAAAAAAAAAGGACAAATGAAAACTACTCTCTTTCTCCTGTGCTTAATCTGTGATAAGCACAAAATAAGTGTATTTTAAATATCATTCAAATGAATTTTTTTAAGTTTTGTTTGTTTGTTTGTTTGTTTGTGTTTTTTTCAGTAATCTCTATACCCAAGATGGGGCTCAAACCCATGACCTGAGATCAAGAGTTGGCCAGGCACCCCCCGCAGGGGATTTTATTAACACAATCCAACTATTATAGAGATGAATCTATTGTGATTTTATATATACATTTCTTATCTTAGATGCTCATGACTCTTCAAAATATCTTTTTTCCCCTCAGCTGAGCAGCTTCTGTATCTATTTCATGAACCCAAACAGAAATATGGACTAGGCTTTCCTAGTGACAGTGAGTTAGATTACAGAATTGGAAAGAGACTTATCAATTTTTTTGAACCTTCAGTAGTAGTCAAATTGAACCAGGAACAACTTCCCTCATTAACCCCTTCCCTGCCCCAGAGCATTCGGCTAGCCTGAAGTGAAAGTACCTTCAAACGCCGTAAAGACACACACTGAGTCTAACAGAGATATACTTATAACAAGAAAAGGAAAAAAGAAAAAAAAAAGCATTTTGAATTCTGATCATCCTGGGTAGGACTTATCTAATCTGTGTTTATTAACCGTATGGAGATGTTGTTAAAATGCAGATTCCAAACAATAGATCAAGGGAGGGATCAGAGATTTGCATTCTGATGAACTCCCAGTGATGCTAGTTATACAGATCCTACAGGTCTGCTCATCACCTTCTGGACACTGTATTAGTCAGGGTTGTCCAGAAAAACAGAATCAATAGGATACACACACGGACACATGCAGACATGCACAGATTGAGATTTATTTTAAGGAACTCACTAGTAAATATGGAGGCTGACAAGTCCAAAATCTGTAAGATGGGCCAACAGGCTGGACACCCAGGAAGAACCAACATTACAGTCCAAAGTCAAAGTCATCTGCTACTAGAATTCCTTTTTCCTTATTTGGAGGAGTTCAGCCTATTGAGGCCATTCACTGATTAGATGAGGCTCACCCACACTATGGAGGGCAAACTACTTCACTCAAAATCTGATCACTTAAATATTAATCCCATCCAAATAACACCCTCTTGAAACACCCAAAATAATGTTTGACCAAATATCTGGGTGCTATGGATCAGACAAGATGATGCATAAAATTAATGATCACAAGCAACAAGGATCTAGGGAAACACATTAATTAAAAATAGTTATGTCTAATCGGCTTTGCCTTTAGATCTTTAGCAGTACGTCATATATTCACTGCCTGATGACAAAAAAGTGGGGCTTTTAAAAATGGGACCCTAAACCTGTATTAGGCAGAAAGCTATATTTAAAAATGTAAAATATATTTCTCTTCCAAAAACTGACATTTCAGATATCCTGATATACATAAATAATTTTACAAAAGAAGAATTTTTTAAAAGATTTATTTATTTGAGAGAGAGAGAGAGAGAGCACACAGGGGGAGGGGCAGAGGAAGAGGGAGAGAAAGAATCCTCAAGCAGACTCTGCACTGAGTGTGAAGCCCAAGGCAGGGGCTCAATCCCAGGACCTCAAGATCATGAGCTGAGTCAAAACCAAGAGCAGGCAGCTTACCTGACTAAACCACTCAGGTGCCCCACAAAAGAACAATTTAATGACTTAACCATCTATGAGACCTTTAGGGGGTCTCTAGGGAAGCACCAACAAAACTATTTCGATGCAATATAACTGTGACAGTCAAGATCACTGACTTTGGAACCTGGTAGATGACATCTCATGTTGGTGCTTCCACCTGCTGGCTGGATGGCGGCCAGGGGGTGATTACATTTCTGAAAATCAATTTACTCATATATAGAGAAGGATTAAGACTATTCTTTCTGTGGATTGTTTCATTATTAAAACTATGCTCTATCACCCTGTCTTTGTTAAGTTTCTGGAAGCTGAACAGGGCAAGGGGTATTGTATCCCCATATCTAGCGTGTGCCTTAGATACGCAGTGTTTGCAGCATGAACACATGCCAGTAAACAAAGTATTTACTAAATGATAGCTTTGGTGGTTAGAGAGCCATTTCACTTCCTTTGCAAGGTTAAGAAGAATACAAATAAAACCATTTACGTACCAATGCACCCTACCTTTGTTTGTTCCCCTTGAGTTCTAAACCCAAAACTTAATATGGAAATTGGGGCCACATCTGTGCAAAACATTACATTTTACTGAGCAGAGCCCTACTGTTGACTTGTTGCTCTCCCACGGAATGTCTCATTTTGGTCTTTGATCCTCACAGCAAACCCTGAGATGCTTGTAGGACAGGTACTCTTAGTCCTATTCTACGTGAGAAGAAAGTGGAGTTTCTGCAGATGAGCAAGTTGAGCAAGTGAAAGCATCGGCAAGCCCAGATTTTGATTCCAACTCTCATGTTTTGATCATATCATAGTTGTTTATTCTATCAATGCCAGCAGAGAGACATCTCTTAGATGCATTCTGAGGTGCCTGGGTGGCTTAGTCATCTGACTTGATTGAAGCTCAGGTCATGATCTCAGGGTCTTGGGATCCAGCCTGGGGCTGGGCTCAGTGCTCAGCATGGAGTCTGCTTAGCATTCTCTCTTCCTTTCCCTCTCCCTATCCCCTCCTCTCTTTCTCTCTTAGGGGAAAAAACATGGATTCGGCACTCGTGATATTCTTGTTCCGGTGTCTTCATACACAGGTAACAAGTTCTCTTTTAAAATTTGGCTATCACAAACTATATTCGTAGATGGTATCTAATACTATTTCTATTGTAATTGCCACACCACTGCTACTCGTCCTTCAGTGATTATTGATAGGTTTGGAAATCTATCTAAAGAGAAAGCCATGAGAAAATATTTTCTGTCTTCTCTATGTGTTGCATTTTAATGAACCAGAATTGAGAAAGTTGTTGAAAAATATAAAAGAATTTTCTCTTGGCTGTTGAATTTAAGAATAACTTATATAATAGTTGACTCAAAATTTTCCACTCAATTCCCTAGTTAGTTACCATTTGGAAACATACCATTTTATTTTAATTGATTTTCTTAGTCCTAATAACTATAATACAATTGTGACTGTTCTAATCAGACTCATCTAAACATGGAGAAAGTGCTATGAATTCAAAAACGAAAACACTGAATTTCATACTCTATTTGAATTTGGGAGAAATACTAAATCAAGTTTGCCCAAGGAATGTACTGGAGTTAAAATTGGAGGCTTCCAAAATTCTAGGATGGTTACTACAGTAGGATTTTTTTTCTTTTTCTCCCCTGTAGGAAATGAAAAGATGTGGACTTACTGAGCGTGGCAGATCCATTTTTATTGTTTTAATTTGTTGTTAGTCTCATACATTATTTAACTCTAAGATTCAGATCTGCAAATGTGCTTATTCAAAAGAATAGAAGAATCTAAACTTTTCCCAAGTGCAACAGATTTGCAGGTACATTTAGATACATATAATTATCTGCTCCTCTTGTCACCCCCCCCACCATCCGCCCCAAAAAACATTTTTCCTAGGACTTCAAGTTTATTTTTTTATAAGAAAAGTCCTTATACATACCTTGAAGGCAGAGATGAGGCAGTTACCTGACAAAAATCTTTGCTACCAAGCCTAAACTTTAAGCAGCAATTTAAACAGTAAATAAATTCTGCTAATGGTTATTAGATTGCTAGCTGGAGAGGTTCATAGAGGGAGTAATTCTAATCAAACAGAGAACACTGAAGAAAGTTGAAACATTTCAAGAGCAGATTTTGTCTCCCATGCCTCATTAGAATTATAAAATCAACTTCTAAAGTGAAGACAACCTTTCAAAAGAGTGCTCTTTGTTGTAAAGTGGTTGTATAACCTTCATTTTCAAATTTTGCAAACCTTTTTCAGCAGCAAAGGGTATTTTTATTGCCCAAATCCAATTAAAACCATGCTAAATCACCCTGTCCTATTTTAAGTTAACAGTAACTTATCTCCCACTTAGATACATAAAAAGGCTGACTTCCGCCATTGTAGCAGAAAGTAAGAATTCCCAGTGGTTCTTCTATAGGGCCTGAAGGAGTGGGCATCTGGCTAATTTACCTTCCTCTTCACCTTGCCTCCTATATGTAGAGGTCACCCATCTTGTAGCCCACTAAGTATAATTGGTAAACAAACATAGATGAAAATCTTGGTAGAGGCACTAAGTAATTGATTTGGTCTGCCTGATGGTCAGTCCTATCAACTGGAAGTTTAACTGCATGATACATGAAGTTAAAACAAATGGGTAAGGTGCCAGGCTGGCTTAGTGGATTGAGTGTCAGATGCTTGGTTTGGGCTCAGGTCAAAATCTCAAGGTTCTGGAATCAAGCCCTGCATTGGGCTCTATGCTCAGCATAGAGTCTGCTTGTCTTTCTCCCTCTCCTCTTCCCCTTGCTCACCCATGCTCTCTCTCTTGAAAATAAATAAATAAAATCGTTTTTTAAAAAAATGGGTGACTGGGCTCCTGGGTGGCTCAGTGGGTTGAGCCTCTGCCTTCAGCTCAGGTCATGATCTCAGGGTCCTGGGATTGAGCCCCACATCGGGCTCTCTGCTTGGCAGGAAGTCTGCTTCCCCCCCCCCCTCACCTGCTGCTCTGCCTACCTGTGATTTCTCTCTCTGTCAAATAAATAAATAAAATCTTAAAAAAAAAATGGGTGACTGAGTTTTGTGGTCATAATAAACTATGAAAGTTTACAGATAAAAATTGTGTAGTTGCATTTGTTATGTCCCTTCCTCCACTAATGTAAGTGAGCTAGCACTAGCTTGATAGCCCTGCCTGGATTCTTTGATCCGTGTTCATCCTTCAGGTATTAAAAACATGAGAGCATTTAATACAGGAGAGGCTGTAGTATCTCCATTCTTTAATGTGGTATAATCATGATCATTGGAAAGAAAAGCTTAGACATTGAGGACAAAACCACTTTCAAATTTTTAAACTAGCTTGCTAGGGGATCTCTCTGAGTGTGGAAGATACAGGAAAAACCCCTGTGTTATTCTCTGCTTTGAGTGTCAGGTAATGAACCTACCAGATATCACAGCCAGAAAGAGGACCAAGTGCTTAGTTCTATCTCCCTCACACTTCCACTCAGTTACTCCCCACTCTGGTTGCTCCATGCGGAACCAGAACAAATTATACTACACTTTTGTCGTAGATTTTGTCAACATCATCAAGGTAGTCTGGTCCACTGCAGAGAATATACGTGCTGGTAGGGAGCACACCTATAGCTAAGATTCCTGTGAGTCACTTTATTTATTTTTTTATTTGCTTACTTTACTAAGGGAGTAATTGCCTCCAAAAATAAATAGTCCAATTTCTTTATTTATTTTACTTACTCATGGGTAAGGTGTCCCAGAAAGAGCATGAGCTTCTGAGTCTGCAGTACCCTAACTTGATCCCTGCTCTACCACTCACTTGGGTGAGTATCTTAACCTCTCTGAGTTTCTTCATCCTGATTAAGGAAAAAGTAATACTTACCTCTCACGTTTTATGAGAATTCATGGTCCTTTTTTTATCTCCAGTTCTCTTTATATCTCCCAATCATATCAGTCTCTGAGATGACAGCCCGTGTCTCTCCTGTTAACCACGGTTTTGGGGTTTCAGCCTCAGATTTGTTGTGAAGCAAGACCCACAGCCTGAATCGTGTGAATAGTTCTCTTCCTCCAGCAGGGCCCTTGTCATCCTGCTCATGAGGATGCCTGCAATGAAAGTCCATTCCTTTTTGAGGAGCATGTTGTGTCTCTCTTTGCCAGGGTGACCAGCATTCCCGGGGGTTGCTCATGTGTCAGGATGTATCCTGACTCTGGATGTATCCCTGGATGCTGCTTTGGAGACACTAGGATGTAGACATTATCTGAAGCATAATCACATGGTAAAGACTCTCCAAGTTCAGTCGACGCTAAGGTTTAGTGTAGTCTCTGCCAAATATAATTGATGGGAACCCTTCCTTTTTGTAGTTACACGATTTTGTATCCTTAAGGACAAACACCTACACCAAGGGTCAGCACCTTAATCTTGGACCATGAAAAGGAGTTCTGGGATCTAGCACAATCAGATCAACTTGCCATACATGCAGAGCAAAGGCAGTATGGGGTCCTGAACCACTAGGTGGACATAATTCATCCTACAGCCCACCAAAAATGAAGCTGCAGTAACCACACTAGCTTTCTCTATTTCCTTACGTGCTCCCATACCCTTTGCTTCCACTGCCATGAATTCAGTCTCCCAAAATAACAGGAGCAAAGGGAGTAACTACGTAACACATCCCAGAGTGTGTCCTATCCCGAGATCATCCTATCGCTGGTATTACCCCAGATCTGCTTCCCTGCACCCTCACTCTTTTTATCACCCGTTAAGACTTTGACACTTGTGAGCATAAATTGCTCATTGAAAGACAATGATAAGGATGCTGTATGCCATGGAAACTCACGAAGTAGTTCAGCAGAGACAACTTACAGACAAAATTCCAGGACAACAAAAGCCACATCAAGGAAGAGTGCCTTATAAAACAGAACTATTTTGTAATTGCTTGATTGCCCAGAGAAAGGCTTTGTTCGTTTGTATGATACAGTAAATTACAGGCAGTAAATATTCTGTGCGAGTGCTTTGCACCTTGGTTGTGAAGCTGTCAGCCTACAAAAGGCACTTGTAGTATATTCTTCATAAATCAGAGAATGTGGAGTGAATGGAGCTACAGTGAGGAGAACTGGATTCTCATCCTGGTCCTGTCACTAACTGTAACAGCAGGTAAGTCATTGGAGGACTGGATTTCGATCATCAAAATCCTTTACCAAAATAATCGGCTCTGATTTTAGCAAAGGGAAACATAGAAATTGGGAATAGCTAAACTCTTGCCTTGTTTTCCTATCTAGTCACCAAGACGCGATTTGCCTTCAGTTTCTTCAACCACTCATAGCATCCCCAAAGTGCATGCTCAACGCTCCACGTTATCCAGAAACACTGTAGGCTGTATTTTCAACACAGGATACATGGGTGTCCTATAGAGCGCACTGCACTGGATTTATATATGCCATAAATAATACAAATAAAGGCAGGCTGGTTGTCATTTTAAAGGACATATGCTCAAATGAATAGCTTTTGCTTAGAGAATATAGTTCTGAGTAAAATGCTACTCTACTGCTTAAACAAACAAAATTGTTTCTCTCATCAGTAAGTGGTTTCTTGCTTTTGTTCTGTTTTTGTTTTTATTGAAACTAATATTTCTGGCCAGATTTCTTCTTTTAGCCTGAAAGGTCTAGAATAGTCTCTAAAGTGGGGTCAGAGTTCTTAGGTGTGTACAGCGAACCACTGGTGCGTTTTTTTTTTTTTTTTACTTTAAAAATACTAAAAGTTAATCTTTCTTAATATTTGACATAGGGATACACACTAGTGACTTGAAAAGTCTCTTCCAAGTGTCAGACAGTCACTCCATGCACGGTGAGCAGGCTTCCAAGGGAGAGTGGGACTGCTGACACTTTGCTTTTAGTCTGCACTGGCGTAGGACAGTCGTGTGCTCTGGGTTAAGTGCACTTGCCCATTATATGATCCAGTTTGAACTAACATAGCTGAACACTCAACACCTAAACAAAAGCTTAAAAATTTAATTTAAATAATGCAAGCACAAATAAGCAATAAGGAAATGACATAGTTGATTTTTTTACAGCAAGTCCATATTTTTCATTGGTAAAGATACACAGGAAAAAAAAAAAACCAAAACAGCAATAACCTGCAAGGAAATTGGGGGAAAAGAAGAGTGTGTGGAATTTGGACTTAGATTCACTAGTATTAGCAGTGAAACACACCTGAAGTGTTTATTTTATGTAATAGTACTTTATGACATGTCTCTCTCCCAACATGTCCAACTGTCAAACCAATTACCAATATTAACTGAACTTGACTCAGAAATAAAATTTTAAACAGCTGTATCACAAAACATTAAATTAATTTTAAAATTAAGGGACACCTGGGTGCTCAGTGGGGTAAGCCTCTGCTTTCGGCTCAGGTCAAGATCTCGGGGTCCTGGGATGGAGCCCCCCATCCGGCTCTCTGCTCAGCAGGGAGCCTGCTTCCACCTCTCTCTGCCTGTCTCTCTGCCTACTTGTAATCTCTCTCTCTGTCAAATAAATAAATAAAATCTAAAAAATAATTTTAATTAAATATATATTCAATGATGGTAGCATTATTATTTGTAGTAAGAACAAATTTATTTTTGCACCATCAGTAATACAACAAAGAATTATTTTAAAACAGGCCTTCTCCTGTTTTTATTATATCCTTTTTCATTTTGACTTTTGCTATATTTTATTATAGACACAATACATTAATATAAAAAATATTCCCCCAGAATATTTATAAGTTATGACATAGTACAATCTAAACATTTACTGGTGGGTTCATGAACAAATATATTTGGTTACCACTGAGTTAGAAAATTACCTACAAGACTTTGAGCAAGTGTCTCAGGTATCTTATCTGTACATTGAGGATAATAATTGTACCTGATACATACAGTTTTTGTATTAAATGTGTGTGTATTTATGTTTGTGTGAGTGTCCTTTAAAAGGTGCTTGGTAAACAGTATGCACAATGTTAATGTGTTAGACATTCATTCATTCATTCATTCATGTTGTTGTTTTGTTCCAATATACTCTTCTGGAAAAGTGTCTTGATAAGTTTGAGCAAGGCTGCATACTCATCTTTTCTTAGATATTTGCAAAACAAATTACTATGTTAATAGTGTTGAGACTTCCTGAAGTAAAGGAATCGGTTTGATTTTATTTAATTCTTCATTTTTCAGATGCCCCAGAGGCCTGTTTTTTAAGGAGCATATGACTATATCTCAAAATACAGTTTGGAAAAACTGCCTTTCTGATGATTTATGTCTTGACTTAATACTGTTCTGCTACCTATGTGTCATGAATATTAAAAGTTCAAACTCGTTGATACCAATCCTCAGTGTCTAAGATCCATGCGCAGAGGAAACTCGTACGTGAGTTCTGATTCTGATCATAGTGTCTCTCCTTATGGTAGTGGTTCACAGAAATCAGAAAGATATCGGGACAACTCACTCAAATAATAGCACAGTGGATACCCTAAGAGGGAAGGAAGGAAGAAAGGAAGGAGATAAAGAGAGGGAATGAGGGAGAGAGGAAGGAAGGATGGAAGGAATCAACCCAAATAATAATAATAATAATGATGATAATAGTAGTAGTAATAGCAGTAGCAGCACAGTGGCTTCATTTGGGAGGTGAGGGGAAATTCTAATCTCATTGGACTCAAATTCTTAGGCTGTTAAAATAAACGAACTTAAACATCCCTTGACCTCTCTTTTATAGGGCATGAATCAGGTATGAATGTTGCTGAGAACAAATTTAGCAAGAGTCTCTCCAGGGAGCGTTTGCAAAGTACAGTGCACAGCAGTTAACTCCTTCAGAAGAATGGATTTCCCTTTCTGTCTCTGGTGCTTAAAGCTAAGTCAGCCCAGTAGAATCCTTGTTCCCCTTCCCTCATGGGAAAGTCACATTTCCTTCCAATGTCCTGTAAAAGCTTTTAAAAACAACTGTCGATATTAGCTAGTGAAATTTCTAAACCTTCCGGCAAATAGCAGAGGACCTGGGGAAGCTTTCGAACACCCTTATTTAAAATGTCACTGGAGGGGCGCCTGGGTGGCTCAGTTGGTTAAAATGTCACTGGAATCTTCCCAGTACTTTCTATTCTTTTTTTGTGTGTGTTTTAATAACACTCCCCTAGAAATTCACAATGAAAAGCATTTTAATATTAGTGTTTCTGAAAAAAAAATGTATAATATTTGATGTGAAAAACAAAATATAATGGAAGAACCTCTTTAAACTGCTTTAAGAAAATTTAATAGCCTTAAATGAATAGAATTATTTCCAGGAAAAACAACAATTCATAAAGGGCTTTCCCCCCCTCCTTTTTAAAAAATAAAATTGAGCATAAAAATGTGTTTCATAAATCAGCAAGATGTGTAAATAAAAGAAGCTATGTAACTTCCTGGATTAGGAAAAAAAAAGTCTTTTTAAAAACTCAATTTATCTATTTGTAAGAATAAATATAGCATATCTGAAGTATACATAATTGTAAAGTCACAAATAATTTATTCTTCAGAGTGGCGATTTCCAAAATTTGAACAATTTCCAAATTTTCAACACTGTAAGTAATATATAATTGAAGACTCTTTTCTTTAAGTTACAGGGATGGTGAAAAGTATTTTTCTTCTGAAATGCTGTCATAACTAGTTTATAAATTTGCTCAAGTTAAAAGCCAGATATTTCAAAATCAGATGATTAATGAGTTTGTTTCTTTAGTTCATGGGTCAGATAGGGGTCCGAGTTAAAGATTTCCTAGAGTTTATGAAAAAGAAAATGCATCCTTCCACCTCCCTTTCTGCCTAAGAAAAACCAAGACACCCCTCTTGGTTTCCCAAACACAGCAGTCATTTGGGGATCTGGCTTGGAAAAGGTCAGAGCCTCTTATTTTCCCAAAGAGAGCTTTCTACAAGCTTCCTTCCTGAAACTAGAACTGATCACGTAAATCTCTGGCTCAAATTCAGCCACAGCGTTACGACCTCTACGACCGCTACAAGTTGACCCTTTCTGAATCCAGCTACTGCACAACATCGCTCCTTCCTCCTGCCACCCCCACCTCCCCACCCCCATCCTGCCCCACTGTCCTGACTTTACCCTTCCCAAGTACATTCCAAGTTCCTAAACTGATATTCATCAACTACTATTAAAAACCGTTTTCTAAGCCTGGAATTCCCATCTTCCCTTACTCTCCTTAGCTGTACCTTAACTTCCACTGTGAATCCCACCCCCTCTAAGACGACTTTCGTGATGCCCTTAGCTTTCCTTCAATGACCACAGCACCTGTTTGGCCACTGGTATACCTTGGATTTTCCCAGGATTCTAGGCTGTTTCATTACCTCCTCTTACCATAGATTCTTTCCATGGAGTGAAGATTACCCATGGGGACTCCATCCCTAGTACCATGGGGATGGAGTCAAGTCATCCATCCCCATGGTACTGGCTACTATGGAAATAAAACTGATTACAAAATCTATATTTTCAGCTCCAAATGCTCCTTTGAGCATTTCAGTTAAAAGCTACTCCCTGGGGCACCTGGCTGGCTCAGTGGTAGAATATGCTCCTCTTGATCTCAGAGTGGAGGGCTCAAGCCCCTTGATGGGTGCACAGATTACTTAAAAAAATAAAATCTTTAAAAAAACAATAGCAACAAACCCTGGCCCTTGGTATGCATGCCCTGTATTGAATGCTATTTTCTGCCTAGTCACTGGAGCTATACTCCAAAATCACCTTGACTTATGTCCCTTCCTTATCCTTCACATCCAATCTGTGTCCGAGTCTGGTCAACTTAATCTCACAAATGGGTCCAGTATCTGTTCTCTTTACTCCATTCCCATGGTCACACATCAGATTTTGTTCATTTCCTGCCTGGAATATTGCACTGAGCTCCTTGGTGGTTTTCTCTTTCCAGTTAGCCCTGTCTGTTTTGCCTTTCACTTATTGTCAGTTATCTTTCTGAAACAACAGTATCATTGAGAAGGTCATTTCAAAGTCAGGTAGAATTGAAAAACTGGATATGCAAGTAAGGATTTTCAACTAAGTGTTTATCCTTGGAAAAGATACATATCTCTTTAAGCTTCAATTTCTTCAAGGGCCAATGGAATAAAAATGGTACCCATCTCATAGCACTTTTGTAATAACAGAACAGTATAATGCACATTAAGCTTTAAAAACAAAATTCATTCTACAAAAATACTCTGCCAAAATGCTTCAAATATGAGCTCCTATTACATTATTATCATCATTATCCTTACTATCATACTGGCTAAATTCCTCAGTGTTGAAAGGGTGAATTATTAACTATCATTAGATTAAAAAAAGATCTTTATTAAATAGGGAAACTAATAAGAAGCAGGTTGATTGCAAATCAATGCCTGCAATTTGGGACATTTGCTCTTAGAACTCATAGTTGAAACTACTATTTCTTCCTTTGTCCACAGTATTTTAATTTGTCGTTAGTCCTCTCCCAATGGGCTGCACACAAGCCTCTAGCTGTACTGATGGTGCTCCTAGGACCTCCAAAGTAAATTCAACTTTTTGTTTTAAGGCCCAGCAATCCAAATACAGATTCCAAATTTGATTAAATAAATTCAACTTTTCTGCTGTGGTGATATAAGGGGCACCCAGAATTCAATGTACATTACTCTGCAGCCTTAAAAATCCAAGTTCTTGGGACGCCTGGGTGGCTCAGTTGGTTAAGCCGCTGCCTTCGGCTCAGGTCATGATCCCAGGGTCTTGGGATCGAGTCCCACATCGGGCTCCTTGCTCAGTGGGGAGCCTGCTTCTCTCTCTGCCTGCCTCTCTGCCTGTTTGTGTTCTCCCACTCTCTCTCTCTCTAACAAATAAATAAATAAAACCTTTAAAAAAAAATCCACGTTCTTTATTACCATATTCAAAAAGTTAAGACACTTCATGATCCGCCTTCATTGTACATGTCTAGAGTCATGTCTCCCCATCATGCCAGTTCCCTCCCCCAATGCAAACAGACTTTAACATGTCAGCTATACTTGTAAAATCATGTTTTGTTACCTTAATGTCTTGCCTTAAGAGTCCTCTTCTTCCCTTATTTTGCCTAGTAACACATTGTCTTATTCTCCTAGATCCATCTTGAATGTTATTTCTACAATAAAGGCATTCCCATGACTGATTTCCCTACCTATCCACAACTTTCTTTTCAACTCCCATGCACTATTTTATTCATCACATACATGAATAAATTACATCACAGTGTAGTTAATTTTATGTATCTGATGTCCCCTGTGTAGATTATTAGCTTTGTGAGGATCACTAATCTCTGTGCAAATAATGTCTAGGATAGCACCTGGTATATAGATACTAACAGGATGTTTACTGAATGGCATGAATACTGTAGTGATGTTTGGTATCTCTTCTGTAAATTGACTTGAAGCTACCTCCAACCAAGTTTTCCACACCAGATTGTCAGTTCCTAGATGGCAAAGACCATTTCTTATTCTTCTTTGTATTTCTCAGAGGGCCTATCACATTTTCACCATAGTAGGTGTTCAACTTATTTGGATTAGTGGCTTAATAGCAATTGTTTGACAATTTGGGGATGTTTAATTATCAACGATTTGAACAGATAAATGGGTATACCCAAGGTGGGTGGTACAGGAAAGGTAAAGAAGATAAACAAAATACCTGGTTTCACAATCCACTAATCTATACAGAAAATGACGAAACCCTAGGCCCCATTTGGAAGAGTCAGGATGTTCCCTTTTTGAACATTCAAAACATCTAACTCGGGGAGTCTGAGTGGCTCAGTGGGTTAAAGCCTCTGCTTTTGGGCTCAGGTCATGAACCCAGGGTCTTGGGATCAAGCCCCTCATCGGGCTCTCTGCTCCACGGGGAGCCTGTTTCCTTCTCCCTCTCTGCCTACTGTGATCTCTGTCAAATAAATAAATAAAATCTTTTAAAAAACAAAAAACAAAACAAAACAAAAAAACATCTAACTCATGTGCTAGGTCCAGTGGAGGAAATAGGCATAATCTTTCCTTCCTACCCCCTTTCCCCAGCAATATACCTTCAAAGACCTCAGCATTTCTATTTCTTCATCATATATACAAGTTAGCAATTCAATTTTATGATATATGGGGTATTTCAAAGTAGTTTAATTCAATTTAATATAGATAGAGGGAAACCAATAACGCTGCAAGCAAATAATGTAATTTTTACTGAGATGGGGTAATTTATTAAATAATCTGAAGGTTTAGATAAAATTAATGCTCTTCTAAGAAAATGTGAATTAACAAGATCTATTCAGGGAGAGTGAAATATGAATAAATGGGCAACCATAGAGACAATTGGAAAAGGTTGCTAAAGATTTATACTTGAAAGAATGTGAGGTACCAATAGATTTATAGGCTATTCTATCTATACCATAATGATAAAGAAACTGTCATTCCTGTTATTGAAACTATTCCAGGACACATGAAGTGTTCTGGGGAGTAAAGAAATGAAATTTCTCAATTAATTTTACAAAGATAGCAAAATAATAATATTCAACTAGGCAAGGATGTCTCACAAAAGAAAAACATAGATCAAACCCGTTTATAGAGATAAAGACAAAAATTTTCAGAATAGTATTAGAGAATTAAATGAGGTGATTGATTAAACCAAATGAATCATCACCACACAAGGTTTCTGCCCAGAATTCAAGATTAGGTCAATATATTTTAAAAGACTAAAGCATGTGACTATTTTGATATTTATGAAAAAGGAACTTAGTAAAATTTAATATCCATTTATAATAACAAATTTAAATTAATTGAGAGTTAAAAGAAATGTCCTTAATAAAGAGTATATGCCTAAGCAAATGATAAAGTATCAGAATAAAAAAATGAAACTGAAAATCTCCACAGAATCAGAGACATACCAAGGATGCCTTCTATGCCCATTGTTCTTTCAGTGATTCTTTGTTGAGTGACTACAATGTGGCTAGCTCTGGAGATTCAGGGCTGAACTGAAAACCTCTTTCTTTAAGGAGCTTACATTCTAGAGAACAAGACACAATTAAGATAATTAAATAAAATGTATATTAGAAAACATATATACATATATAGTATATATTAGTGTATAGTGTATATATAATGTATATTAAAAAACTGGAAATTAGAAAATTAGAAATTAGAAATTTCTAATGTATATTAGAAAACATATGTATATATATAGTGGTAAGTACTCAAAAGAAAAAAAGCCATGAAGGGTTGCAGAAGTGCTGGAGGGTATAATGATTATAGTTTTAGAGAGGTAAGACAAAGAAGGCCTTACAGAAATGAGAGTATTGAAGTAAAGACCTATAGGAAGTGAGGAAAAAGATCACAGATCTTTGAGGAAGAAGCCCTAAGTAGAGTGAAGAAATGAAAGGCCATGAAGAGGAACAGAGATGCTGAAGCAGGGTGAACCACAGGAGGAGCTGAAAGAGGCGGGGCTTGGAAGACAGTGAAGACAGATCATATAGTGACTGCCTTGTAATTCGTGGAGTGGACTTTGAGGGGAGCTTTTGCAGGGTTTTGAGTAAAGAAGTGACAAGAAAGGAAGAGAAGCATTCCTGTGTTGTACACAGATGACACAGGGTCAAGGGCAGAAGAAAGTAGACCAGCTGGAAGGCTACTATAATAATGCAGTGGAGAGATGGAAGTGGTTTGAACTTGGGGTGGTCAGAGTGGAAGTAAGTGATCCAATTCTATTCTAGAGATTGAACTGACAGGATTTCCTGATGGACTGGATGCGTGGTATGAAAGAAAGAGAAGAGTGAAGAACTCCTGATGTCTGGCCATAGCAACCAAAATAATAGAGGCATGCTAAATAAATAAATAAATAAATGTAAAAATAAATTTAAAAAATACAGGTGTGCTGATATAGAAAAGAATGAAAGAGAACCAGAATTGAGAGGAAATACTCAAAAGTTTAGTTTTGGACATATTAAGATTGAGGTATCTATGAGATTCCATGGCAGAGATAGTGAGAAAGCAGTTGGGTGTGGAATTAGGTGGCTTAGAAGAAAGGTCTCTGTTAGACATATACTGGGGGTCATTGGCATGGAGACAGAATTTAGTCATGAGACTGAATGAGTGACTGAAACTAAATAGTCCTGAGAAGCATTCTTTTGTTTATGGGTTGGGATGAGGAGAAGGAACAAGCAAAAAAGACTGAGAAGGAGCAGTCAGAGATAGAGGAGGAAAACTAAGACAATGTGGTGTTTTGTAAACCTAGGAAAGAAATTATTTCAAGAAGCTAAGGAATAATCTGTAAGGTCAAATGTTGCAGGTAGGACAAAGAAGATGGAGTCCGGGAACTGACCATTGGATTCAACCATGTGCTGGTTACAAATGATGACTGGAGCCGTTTGTCGTTAAATGTTGAGTTTAAAGAGAAAAATGGGAATAAAGACATTGGAAGCTGTGGGGCATAAGTAAAAGAATTTTGCTTTAAAGAGATGGAAAGAAATGAGTTGGTAACTAGAGGAAGAATTGGGGTCCAAAAAGGTTTTGTTTTAATATATGAAATGATAGTTTAATATGAGAGAAATTTTACTGACAATTGAGAGAAGAAGTTGTTGAGGCATGGCAAAGGAGTTCTAGATCATTGCTCAGAAGCAGTGAAAGGGATTTAGAAACTAAGAAAAGATGCTGACCCTAGTTGGGAATAGGGACAGATTGTACAAAGAACTGGTACAAAAGGTAAAGAAAGATGGTGCCAGACACAGTTGCGTAGTTTGTGGAAATTTATGGAAGCTCTCCTCTGATTACTTCTCTTTTTTCAATGAAATATGAAGCAAATTACCAGCGGAGAGTGAGGATGGGGATGTAGTTTTTGTTGAAGTTTGAAGAGAAGGAGAAGTTATGAAAGAATCATCTGGTAGTACACTGCTGGGTAACACTAAGGGTCTGCTACATGCTGGTGATCATGCATTTTGTAAAACTAGTCAACAAGGATATATGTTTTTCTCCAGCTCTTTCCAGATGTGCTGGTACAGAAGAAAGAGTAGGTGGAAGGCTGTATTTAACCATGTTAATGGTTTAGTTGGATAAGCACAAAAATTGAGAAGGGGGCAAAGTAACTGAAGTTGTATGCAATTGTAACAATTGACCCAGAATTTAAGCTGAGTAAGAAGGACAGTGAATACTAGAGGGGCATTGATGTGCTGAGTTAAAGTTGGCTACCAATTCTTTGCTATTCTGTCTTTTGAGCAGTGGAATTAAATCCCTCCCTCTACCATACTGAACCTGAGCTGGCGTGAGTGTTAGAAGTGGACTCCTAGGACACATGACAGTCCCAGGGAAACTTCCAACCTGTAGTCAGCAACAACTGACTTGGATGTCCCACCCAGTCGAGTGTAAGATGATCTTGGCGCTAGTCTTCCTACATTTGCAACTGCATCCAAGACAAGTGAGGACCACCCAGCTGAGCCAAATCCAACCAAAGAATTATGAGAGGAAAATTAGTTTTAGGCCAAAAAATTAGGTATAGTGAGAAGGTGGTGGGATCAGTGGGTCGTTTATCCTTGTGAAAGTGGAAGGATTGCTGAGGTTGGAGTACCAGAGGAAAAGAATAGGAAAGGTTGTGGCTGGGTAGTTGAATTTATGAAACTGACATTATAGAGGGTTTCAGTTATTGGAAATAACCAGGTCTAGAGAGCACCAACCATAGAAATGTAATACTAATCCCAAGTGAAATTTAAAATGTTCTAGGAGTCATGTCACAAAAAGAAAAAAAAAAAAAAAAAAAAAATACATATATATTTATCCTTATAACACATTTTAATCTGGACTAGCCACATTTCAAGTGTTTAATAGCCACATGTGGCTAGTGACTACTATGTTGCTGTGTAGGTCTAGAATAAGAACTTGGTGAACAGGTGACTAAGTAGGGTAGAAGCAATAGACAGGGTAAGTCAACTATTATGAAAAAAACAAAAACAAAAACAAAAACCTTGGAGAGAATGGGAGGTAAATATCCTATTAGCAGCAGCAAGAAAAATTGGTCACTAACTTAAATATATAAAATTTACATGAAGAAAATTATAAAAGCATAATAAAATAGTCTGAAAGATTTTTTTAGGAAATGAAAAAAGCTACTATATTTGAGAAACCGAAATATTTTTAAATATCTTTTCTTCATGAAATATTTGTCAATTTCTTTCCATTCTGATAAAAATGTCATTTTGTTAGAGTTTTCTGCATTAATCCTAATAAGTATACAAAATGAGCAAAAAAGTTTTGAAACAGCATATAATGAGAGGAATTTGTTTTGCCTATATAAATTTTTTTAAAGATTTATTTATTTATTTATTTATTTGACACACAGAGAGAGAAATCACAAGTAGGTAGAGAGGCAGGCAGAGAGAGAGGGGGAAGCAGGCTTTCCACTGAGCAGAGAGACCCATGGGGGACTCGATCCCAGAACCCTGAGATCATGTTGCCGATATTAATTTTGCCATATAAGTAAGGTAATTAATTCTGATGATACTAGAGCAGTAATAAAGACAAGGGCAACGCAGCAGGATAGAATACACAAATAGACCATGCATCTATGACTATTTACACTATATGTAGGGGAGAAAAATGAACAACAACAACAACAAAAATACCCCCTTCCTCTATCCTCTTATGTTCAGTTACTATGGCCTCCAAGCTAAACTGACAAAAGACAGATGAAGAGGAGAAAAAGGATACAGACTTTATTTGATGGTAATATTTTAATTATTACATTTATGGAGGCCTTCGTAGGAAAGAAGTGAAGACCCGAAGAGGCCGATATACCATTTCAATAAAGAGTGATAAATTGGGGCGCCTGAGTTGTTTAGTGGATTAAAGCCTCTGCCTTCAACTCAGGTCATGATCCCACTTTCACAAGGGTTAAAGTTAGGTTTGCTGTCTTACATAGTGTGGTTCATGGCATCCTAAAACAATTACAATAGTAGCATTAAAGATCCCTGATCACAGGACACCATAACAAATATAATAATAATAAAAATGTTGAAATATTCTGAGAATTACCAAATGTGATACGTAGTTACAAAGTGTACAAACACTGTTGAAAATGGCAGCAAGAGGGGCGCCTGGGTGGCTCAGTGGGTTAAGCCTCTGCTTTCGGCTCAGGTCATGATCCTGGGATTAAGCCCCGAATCGGACTCTCTGCTCTGTGGAAAGCCTGCTTCCCCCTCCTCCTTCCCACCAGCCTCTCTGCCTACTTGAGATCTCTATCTGTCAAATAAATAAAATCTTTGTAAATTAAAAAAAAAATTTTAAAAGGGTGATAAATTTGTGAAGAAGATAAAGGAAAGGGGGTTTGGGCTTCTAGGGGAGGTAAATTATGGGAAGGTAAACTCACAGGGGGAGCTAATAGTAGATAAGGGTTATTTCAGTAAAGTTTATCTGTGCAGACCCATCTCAGTGCTTACTTCTGTCTCCAGTGATAATGGTTGTGTTTCCTCCTCCTGGTATGGGAAAGTGGAGGGCGTAAACCTTTACAAAAAGAAATCTATGACCTACTTTTAGGCAGATACAGTCAAAGTTCATCTTTATTGTACTTCACATATATGTTGGGTTTTTATTTATTTATTTTTTTAATTCATTGATGGTTTGTGGCCATTATGCCTTAAGCAAAGTCTATTGGTGCCATTTTCTTTTCTTTCTTTCTTTCTTTTTTTTTTTTTTTTTAAGATTTTATTCATTTATTTGACAGAGGGAGAGATCACAAGTAGGCAGAGAGGCAGGCAGAGAGAGAGGAGGAAGCAGGCTCCCTGCTGAGCAGAGGGACCCTGGGATCATGACCTGAGCCAAAAGCAGAGGCTTAACCCACTGAGCCACCCAGGTGCCCCTCTTGGTGCCATTTTCAACAGTGTTTGTATACTTTGTAACTACGTATCACATTTGGTAATTCTCAGAATATTTCAACATTTTTATTATTATTATATTTGTTATGGTGTCCTGTGATCAGGGATCTTTAATGCTACTATTGTAATTGTTTTAGGATGCCATGAACCACACTATGTAAGACAGCAAACCTAATTGATAAAGGTTGTGTATATTCTGACTGGTTCACAGACTGGCCATCCCCCAATATCTCTCCCTATCTGCAATCCGCCCCATTCCCTGAGACAGAATAATATTGAAATTAGGCCAGTTAAGAACAATATAATGGCTTTTATGTGTTCAAGTGAAAGGAAGAATCACACATATCTCTCTTTAAATCCAAAGCTAGAAATAACTAAATTTAGTGAAGAAAATATGTTGAAAGCTGAAATAGGCCTAAAGCTAGGCCTCAAAAAGATAGCCGAGTTGTAAACACAGAGGACACATTCTTAAAGGAAATTAAAAGTGCTACTCCAGTGAATATACAAGGATAAGAGAGCAAAACAATCTTATTGCTGATATGAAGGAAGCTTTAGTGGTCTGAAGAGATCAAACCAGCCACATTTCCTTAAACCAAAGCAAAAGACTTTATCTCACAAAACAAGACTAACAAACATGCACACCTTAACATACCAGTGGCAACCACGAAATGTTACTGTGGCCTAGTGAGAGAAGGCCATATGAATGTCCAGCAAGACCCAGAATCCAGTAAATGGGGACAGCATACTGGAACTGGGAAAGGGATTCCAAACATCTAGGGATTTCAGACTGAACCAAAGTGAGGTACTCAAGTTCCAGATGGAACCATTTACTTTCTCAAGCAGACCTACCCAGCCCTGGGCTGGAAAGCCGATTAGATCAGGAGCTCAACCCAAAAGGAACAGAGCTCAGAACTGAAAGAGAATTTACCCACAGCCCTTGATGAACTCAAAGGGTTTACAGGGTACCACACGTGTGTTCTCATGTACCAGAAGCCATAAGAAGTCTGCATCAGTCTCGCTGTTGCCACCAAATCTATTAAACAACAAACATTCAACTGAGTACATTTAGAGGTCAGATTGGGTTTATTCAACAATTCATAAATTGGACAGCATCCCATCTAGTAACAGAAAAGAGCTCGGCCAAGCTGTAGAAAAGGAAAGGTTTTTAAAGGAAAGGGGGTGAAAAGAATGCATTGTTTCAGACAAAGTCACCTTCGTAAGGGGCATGGAAGGGCTCTATCAGGCAGATTAGCTCACTAGCGCTAATCAGGTAATTCTGTCTACTAGTTAAAGGTTATGTTCCTGTGGGTTTAAAACTACAGTTAAGGTAGGTGTTTATGTCTTCATTTGCTGACGTGGGGTTTAGCACAAGTGACTCCATTTTGGATCTGCTATCTCCTTTTTAACATGTGGTATTCTTAACTGCTAAATATTTTTTTAAACATGAATATTATAAACTGTACTATTCAAGACGCTGAGAAAAGGGAAGACCATTTCTGTCCTCAAAAATTGCATCTGTCTTGAGAAATAAGAGGAAAGAGGACCAAGGTCAGGAATTGGGTTTACATAGGAGTGTCATAAAGCAAAACAAACGGTCAAAATGTTCTGTGGCCTCACTTCCCCTCCGATGCAATGGAAACATTGTGGATGTACTCCCACAATACATGTAATGACTCATTTCAGGCATGCCCACCATACCCTACAAATGCGTCCATCTCCTAGGCACCCCCACTCAATACCATCATATAAATGCCCACTTTGGATATAAATGGCCATTCTGGATTTACAAACCCTCTCTCTGCTTTAAGGACATATTCTGCAATTACAACTTGTTTGTCTAAACTAGTCTTACCCAAAACTGAAGAGATGAGCACGTGTCTGGTTGCAGGGCACACAACACAAATTAAAGGCATTTAATAAATAATTATAGTACACGATTTATGATCTTTATCAGCATTAAAGCAAAGATCGTTCTCTCCAAATTAGGAAATGCACTCTTAAATAAAACAAACAAAAATTAGCTCTAAGTGATAATGTGCTGTTGGGGAGTCAGGAGTTTTAGTTGTTAAGCTGTACATGATTGTTTTCTAAGACTGTAAGACAGCTTCCAACTCTCTAGTTCTGCTTTTAACCACTGAGGTAGCATCATGCTTAAAAACATAGATTTTAGTTTGAGAATGTGTATGTACATTGCTGATTGCTTCATTTACAGTATTGATTTTGGGATATACACATTTTGGGGTATCCAATGCTTCTGCAAACTAGGATAAGGTTTGCTCTGCCATCGATCTCATAATTATTATAAAAAAACTGTGGCAAGTCTCTGCCTTCTCTGCTGTTGATGGCTAGATAAGGTAGAGCTAATTAGAAAATAAGATTCAATCTTCCAGCCGAACTCACCTCCCAAGTCAAAACCCAGCCAAGTGTAAATGCAGTAAAACATGATTTGCATTGAGCTGAAAGTAGTGACCAAAGGGGTTGGGGGGGGTAGGAAATGCACTAGTCAGCTAATGTGAACCTCTTTTTTTTTTTCCTTAATAGAAAGTCGGCTACTAAATTATTCAACGTCACAGTCTCTCTACTGGTTTTTTGTGTGTGTGTCTTTGCTTTTGTTTTTGTCAATCATAGGCCCTGGTGAAACCAATATCTAATTTTATCGTTATACCCTATAAAAGGAAATGCGATACCTTTTTTTTTTTAACCCGGGGAACTCTTGATTGCAAAGCTCTATTATTTGGTGAGGGGTAGTTTCTAGAAGGCAAAGAGTTAAAGACGTCACTTTAAATGACAAAAGCGAAACACTTTACCCCACTTTCAGTCTCTCATTTATTCATCCTTTTCTTTGTGAACGATTTCAGCTTTCTAAGCTCTTCAACTACCTGCTCCTAATTTGTATTCCTAGGAGAGGCCTGGCTGGTTATTTTGCATTTGTGTGCTAATGTGGATGAGCTTCCTTCTCTGGGGGAAGGGAGGGGAGGAAACCACAGAGCTGGAGGGCGGTGGGAGTGAAGGTGGAGGCTTTGCCCAGAGTCCTGCCGAATTTTAACCTTGAATACCTCTTACAGAGCTTCCAGCCAAGTCTTCCCGATTTTGAGAAATAACACACCCTATTCAACTCCTGTGTACACACACATTTGAATGAAATGTTAGCCAAAAGTGAAATATGGATTTAGAAAAATTATTTGGTTACTATAATAATAACTAAAGGATAATAATGTGCAAGACCTTTCAAGCATATCAGTGCTTCAGGAGAGCTGGCATGAAAGAGATAGACTTCACTGTTTTTAGTGGGGAAAAAAGGAAAGAGGAAAAATGGTAAATATTTTCTTAAAATAAAAGCAGAGCATTTTTCTCTGCATTGTTAATAGAATATGAAAAACAAAATGTTCACAGAAAATCATTTTAATTAAAATGATCATATCAGACATCTTTGGAGTTTACAAATACTAATGCCCTAATTTATTTCATTCTGTTTCTGAGGGCACATCCATCAGACTAAATGAATTAAATACTTCTGATTTGCTATTTGTAAAGCAAAGGAACAGTGTACCCTCATATTTATAATGAAGTAAATAGCAGTGCAAACAAGACAGCTCCATAATGAATAATTAGTACATATATTCTAGCTTTTAATTAACTAAAGGGGGGTGCTGAAACACCCACCGGAGGAGTGACTGTGACCCACGATGGGGGTGTACTTATTATAAACCAGCAAGTTAGGAGGAAATTTCATATTTCTACTTGCCTTATCCAAAATCAGAGTTCTAATGAAGGCACAAAGTATCACTGCCTTTGTCCAGTCAGTATTGTTAGAGGTCATTTTGTGTGCCCTTTTTGAAAGAGAGAAAATCATATCAGTTGACATAAAAAAAGATTTAAGATGCAATCCTGACAGTGTTATCTCAGGGAAATTGCAAAAGAATATTGGGGGCGAAAGCCATTAGCTATATAGGATATCACAAATTAGTGAACAGTATTCTGGAGTACAGATCAGAAACCAGAGATCAATGTTCAAACTTTGCATCTAATAGAGGATCCTCAAATGATCATTTGACTCTGTGACTTGGCATGTCTTTGAACTCTGTCTCAGTGCTTTTGCTTCTTAAATTAGGCTAACTGTAAAAGACAAAGTGACAAAAATGTTTTAAAAAGATATAAATAGCTTTAAAAAGGGGATTATTGTCTTTCTTCTACTAATGCAAATAGTTACTGGTTGATTTACTCCCCTCTCCTCTGTAGGTTTACTAATTTAACATAGTAATAGTTGCCCTTCATGCTGTGTTAATTTTCATCCTGGGAACTTGCTTCATGGACGCATCTTGCAATTCCAGCGATCTATACATGACAAATACAGGAATTCACAATAAATGAAAACAAATAATGCTTAGGACTCAAGTCTCTGTCAGATCAAGTATCTGGCATGTGGTCCTTTCCTCCACTAAATGAACTAAAAACTGATCATTCTCTTCATTCATTATTTATTCCATTATTTACTCTAATAATTGTTAACACATTTTTGCCAGATAGTATGTCAGGAAGACCAGTATTTTCATGGTGTTGCAAACAAGTGGAAGACGTACATATGTCATACTATTACAGACTAAGTAATGAGCAAACCAGCAGGTGTGTGCCTGAGAAACTATGGAAGTTTACAGGATAGATAAGGAAAGAGCAAAAACAAAACAAAGCAAGACTCTGGAATTGACAGAAAAAGAAAACATTCTGAAGCCGGCGGCCCAGACATTCCCATATGAAAATTCTGATTCCTGGGGACATACAAACTCCTAGGAATAAGATTATTAAAGAAGCGAGCAAGGATAAAGAATAACTGTTTTCATTGGAGGAACTGTTACATTTGTAAGTGACTGTCTTAGAAACAGTTTGCTTCATTTGAAGTGCTTTCATGAAAATGAGCTATTTCCTAATACTTCTCTTGTCAGCATTGAACCAACACAACAAAGTTTGTTCCCACGTAGCTCTAAAGCCTCAACCTCAAGAGAATACGACTATCAGAGAGTGTTTATGATAAATGCTGTGGGTCCTTAAACCATGTGTCCTTTAACGAGGAGAATATTTTATGTGAATTTTTTAAATTTACATAATTATATTAAAAATTAAATTATAATATAATTATGATTTTATTATAATATATAATATTATACTCGACTTGATCTGACAGAGACTTGAGTCCTAAGCATTATTTGTTTTCATTTATTGTGAATTCCTGTATTTGTCATGTATAGATCATTGGAATTGCAAGATGCATAATATATATATTATATATTATATATATTTTATTAATTAAATTATAAATTATATTATATTTTATGTGAATATTTTAAATTATAATTCGAGGTATATTAATAAACAGAGCAACCATGTCCAGTGATTTTTTGCCCACTTTTCTATCCCTGTAGGTTCCATCTCACATTAACTTGGCCACACAAATTATAGTGCTCTTTCAAATATATTACTTCCTTTTGCTTTCCCCCTGTAGTCTATCTTTCTCACTGCTACCTGCACTATCTTTTTAAAAATAACAAATGCAGGGCGCCTGGGTGGCTCAGTGGGTTAAAGCCTCTGCCTTTGGCTCAGGTCATGATCCCAGGGTTCTGGGATCAAGCCCCACATCCGGCCTCTCTGCTCAGCAGGGAGCCTGCTTCCTTTCCTCTCTCTCTGCCTGCCTCTCCGCCTACTTATGATCTTTGTCTGTCAAATAAATAAATAAAATCTTTAAAAAAAATTTAAAAAATAACAAATGTAAAACTCCCCTCTTTCCAGACTTCAGCAGGATCCCTGCTTTCTGCAAAATCAATCCCTAATCCCTTTGCACTGATGAGCCTTCCTGGCCTTAACCCACCTGTCCCCCAGCCTCCTCTCCTGACCCTCACCACCTCCTCGGAGGTGATGTCTTGTAATGATTTACAATCCCTTTTCTTTCAGGACCGGCGACTTTGAACAAGTGCTTTTCTTCACTAAAAATGCAGCTCCCTACATTTCCCCTCTATCACGTCACTTCCAAGGCTTTCCCTGACTCCCTTGCCATAGTTAGCTGTGCTTTCCTCATACTTCAAACATGATGCTATCAAAAACTTAATTTACAGGATAGCCAATACTTGCTAATATGTGTGAGATTAAAAACAACCACCATTAAACCAATAAAAACCATTACCCAGTCTTTTTCCAGGTTCCAGGCACTGAGATTTAAAAACTCTCAGAATTTTATGAGTATAGGAATGACTTTCCTTATCCATAAGGAGACCCCTTCACTATATCTGAGTTGATGCTCATGAAGTGACTCAAGGTGTGTATTTTGTTTTAAGGGAGGGGCTCTCCACAGCAGAAAGACCAAGTAAGTGATTCAAAGACTAGAATTTGCAGCCTTATCTCAAGACTCTCAGGAGAGAGGAAGGAATGGAGATTGAATTCAATCACAGTGACTTGATTAATCATACCTAATGAAACCTCAGTAGAAACCCTGCACCTCCAAACTTAGTAGAGTTTCCTGCTTGGTGAACACATGGACGTGCTATGAGAGGGCCATGATCCCGTCACACTGCTTGCCACAACAGCTGCACTATTTCCACTATCAACATGCATGGCTCCAATTGTTCCACATCCTTCCCAAGATTTGTTGTTGTTGTTATTTTAATGTAGCCATTCTAGTAGGTGTGAGAAGGTATCTCCTTGTAGTTTTGATTTGCATTTCCCTAATGATTAATGATGTTGATCATCCTTCGCTGGGCTCTTTGGCCTTTTGTATATCCTCTTTGTTAATTGCCTATTCAAATTATTTGCCCATTTTTAAATTGGGTTGTCTTTTGTTATTAAATTGTGGCAATTCTTTATAGAGTCTAGATATGAAACCTTTATCAGATGTGTGGTTGACAAAATTTTTCTACATTTCCATGGATATTCTTTTCACTCTCTTGTCATGTGAACATTTGGTGTTATGATTAAGAAACTGTTATCAAATCAAAAGCCATAAAAATTTGTATCAGTGTGTTCTGAGAGTTTTAGTCGTTAAATTTGTGATTTATTTTGAGTTCATTTTTTATGTGGTATGAAGATCCAATTTCTTTTTAAATTTTTTTTTTTTCAGGTGGATATCCAGTTTTCCCAGCACCATTTGTTGAAAAGATTGTTCTTTCCCCCATTAAGTTGTCATCATTGTTGAAAATAAATTGATAATTGAAATGAGGGTTAATTTCTGGGCTCTCAATTCTATTCTATTGGTCCGTTTATTCTTATGCCATTACCGTACTATTTTGATCAGTATAGTTTGTAGTAAATTAAGAAAAAATTGAGAAGTGTGAGCTCTCCAATTTTGTCCTTTTGTTTTCCAGATTGTTTTGATTATTCTGTGTTGAAATTCCACATGAATTTTAGGACGGATTTTTCTATTTCTGCAAAAACAGTTTGGGGATTTTGATAAGTATTTTACTGAATTTGTGTATCTTCTTGGATAATATTCTCATCTTAACAATACTCAGCCTTCTGATCCATTAAACACGAGATGTTTTTCCACTTATGTATATTCACTTTCATTTCTTTTAGTAATGTTTTATAGTTTTCAGTGTACTAATCTTGATCCTTCTTGGTTAAATTTATTCTTGAGTATTTTATTCTTTTTTGATGCTATTGTATATAGAATGCTTTAAAATTTTTCTTTTTGGATTGTTCACTTCTGATGTATAAAAATGCAAATGATTTTGTATTTGATTTTTTATCTTTTAACTTTGCTGAATTTATTAGCTTTCACTTTTTTTCATTTGTGGATTTTTTGGGTTTACCACATTTCAGACTTAGTCATTGATGCTCAAAAATAGTTTTACTCCCTTTCTAATTTGTGGGACTTTCATTATAATTTTAAGAATAATGGTTATATCTCCTTGATGGCTTGTATCTTGTATCAATATACAATGTAATTCTCTGTCTCTTAAGTTTTTTCTTTTTTTTAAAGTAATCTCTACATACAATATGGGGCTCCAGTTTACACCCCTGATATCAAGAATTGCATGCTCTACCAGCTGATGCAGCCAGGTGCCCCAATTGTCTCCTAATCTTTTTTATTTAAAATCTGTTTTGCTTAATAATATTATTGCCACCTCTACTCTGCTTTGGTTACTATATGCATGAAATTTTTTTCCATCCTTTTCTTTTCTTTTTTTTTTTTTTTAAGATTTTATTTATTATTTGACAGACAGAGATCACAAGTAGACAGAGAGGCAGGCAGAGAGAGAGGAGGAAGCAGTCTCCCTGCTGAGCAGAGAGCCTGATGCGGGGCTCTATCCCAGGACCCTGGGACCATGACCTGAGTCTAAGGCAGAGGCTTTAACCCACTGAGCCACCCAGGCACCCCATCCTTTTCTTTTTTTAAAATTTACTTTTGTATTTTAAAAATTTTTAAGTAAGCTTTATGCCCAAAGTGGGGCTTGAACTCATGACCCGGAGATCAAGGCTCCACTGAGTGAGTCAGTCAGGTGCCCCTCCATTGTTTTAGTTTCAACCTCTATGTGTCTTTGTATCTAAAGTGAGTCTATTAGAAATAGAGAAATCTTTTTAAAATAAAATATCTATTCTGCCAGTTTCTGTCTTTTAGTTGGAAAGTTTAATATGTATGTCTAAAGTAATTTGCTGATAAAGAAGGACTTACTTCAACCAGTTATTCATCTTCTGTATGTCGTATATTTATTCAATTCCTATATTAATGACTTCTTTTGTGGTTAGTTTTTTGTAATGTACCATTTTGATTCCTTTCCTTTGTCTTCTGTTTTGTTGTTGTTTTCTTAGTGATTACCTTGGGAATTAAAATTAACATCTTAAATTTATAACAATCTATTTTAACTAACACCAACTTAGTGTAAATAGTATGAAACATTCTAACCTTACATGTCTCTGCCCACTCCTGTTATATTATTAATGTAACAGATTACATGTTACCATGTTGTGTGGCTATTAACATACATTTATAATCTTTGTTCTACACATTTGCCTTTTAAGTCATAAAAGAAAAAAGAGCAGTCACAAAAGTAAATGATATACTTTTATATTTTTATAGAAATATATAAAATGTTTTTTATTTTTATATTTATCTTCTATATTTCTGCATTCAGCTATCTTTATCACTGTTCTATATTTTGTCACATGGCTTCTAATTATTGTCTGCTATCCTTTCATTTCAGTCTGAAGGACTCCCTGTACTCCTTTAATTTGTTTATCTGAGAATGTCTTAATTTCTCCTTTATCGTTTTTGTAAAAAGATTTTATTTACTTATTTCAGAGAAAGAGAGAGAGAGAGAGAGCATGAGGAGGGGGAGGGTCAGAGAGAGAAGCAGACTCCCTGCCAAGCAGGGAGCCTGATGTGGGACTCAACCCAGGACTCCAGGATGATAACCTGAGCCAAAAGCAGTTGCTTAATGGAGCCACTCAGGCGCCCATTTTCTCCTTTATTCTTGAAGGATATATTGCCGGATATAGAATTCTTGGTTAACAGTTTATTTTCTTTCAGTAGTTTAGATAATGTTATTCCATTGTCTTATGGCCTCCATGATTTCTGATGGAAAATAGCTGCTAATTTTATCTATGATCTTTTGTACAAGACAAGTTGCTTCTCTCTTGTCACTTTCAAGATTCTCTTTTTGGTTTTGTCTTTAAACAATTTGGCTATAACTGATGTCTTGATGTTGATCTCTTTGACTTTAATCCTGTTTGGAGTTTGTTCGGGTTTTTGAATGCATAGATTAATGTCTTGGGTCACATTTGAGAAGTTTTACCTTCTGTTTCTTCGAATATTTTTTCTTCCCCCCTTCCTTCCTTTTCTCATGCTGAGTCTTCCATGATGCATATGTTGGCATATTTGATTGTGTCCTACAGGTTTTGTTAATTTTTCGTTGTTCTTTTTTCTTTCTGACTCCTCAGACTGGGTAATTTCAATTTCCTTATTTTCAAGTTTACTAATTCTTCTGCTTGTTCACATCTACTGTCAAACCCCTCTAGTGGATTTTTATTTGAGCTATTGTTCTTTTCTGCTCCAGAAGATCTATTTGGTTTCATCTTATGATTTCCATCTCTTCATTGACATTCTCCATTTGTTTAATTATTGTTTTCCTGATTTTGTGTAGTTCGTTTTCCATGATTTCCTTTAAATTAAATGTATTTAAGACAGTTGACTAGTCTTTGACTAGTAATTCCAATGTCTGAGCTTTCTCAGGGGTAGTTTCTCTCAAATTATGTTATTATTATTCTTGTGAATGAGCCATGTTTTCTTGTTTTTTTGTACACACTAATTTTTTTGTTGAGGATTGGATAGATTGAGTATTAAAATGCAGTAACTCTGGAAATCAGATTCTCTCCCTCCTCAGAGATTACTTTTGTTCCTTGTTGAGGGCTATGGTTACCCATTTGTACAATGACTTCAATTTTTACAAGGTTTGTATTCTGTATATGTGACCACACAACATTTTGTTTCATTATCTCTGTAGTCAGCCTGTGACCTATTTCCTTAAATACCTGAAATATATATATTACATGTGGCTAGATCTTCCAGTAGAATTGGTTGCCAGGGACTTCCCTGCAGTCTGAGGGGGATGAAAACAAATATAAGTATCTGGATTTGTTCCCCAGAGAACTGTCAAATCTTCCAAAACATACTGTCCTAAATATGGGAAAGATAATGTTCTTACTGCCCACCTTAGAACTGGTCAGTTGCTCTATCTAGTATGGGCTGCTATATCCTTGTCTGAGTGGGGCTGAGGAATGAGGTAGATAGCTGGTTCATACAAGTCACTCTCTACCAGAGTTCAACAGCCTCTCCCCTTATCAAGTCCTCCCTTGGTTACTGTAGTATCTGATCATGTTCCCAAGTTCTAAAATAAGTGATCCTGAGGGTTTTTTTTTTCCCAAGTCCAATGTATTATTCTTTTGGTAAAAGGATTAACTTTGGGGGCTTTCTGGTATGCTATTTTTCATGACATTGCTCAATCTATAGCATCATAAATGTGCATTTTACTATAATCTTAGGATGAGTAGATCAATTTAATTGGTATACACAGTGTGCATTTTTGTGTATGTATTTCTGCGTGTGTATTTCCCTAAATACCTTGCCTTTTAAAATTCTAACACATTTTAAAAAATTATTTTTAAGTAACCTCTACAGCCATCTTGGGGATTGAACTCACAACCCCAAGATCAAGAGTCACATGCTGTACTGACTAAGCCAGGCAGGCACCACTCTAACACTTTTTATAGACCAATTCATCTCAGAATCTTCAAATCTGTAAGTTTTAGTAAAATTTACAATAAATTCTTCTTATAAATCCTAAGTGTTATTAATTTGCCTAACCATTATTGAAAGAGATCATTTAATTGGATAGTATAGATATATTTCCTTTTATAAATCTTTCTTCATAAATAGAAACAATAAGCTTGGTCATCTTTTTAATTTGGTTATACTGTGGTTTGAATTAGTCAAAATGTTAATGTAGTTAAAATACATTTCAATCTTCATACTGATGTAGGCTAAAAGATTTTCATTTAGCACTCATTAGCTATGCAGACCTTATCAGCTATCTGTGGGAATTTTATAGTGAGTACTAGATTTATTAATTTCTAGATAACTATAAACAGATTCATTTGATTTAGAACTGTATGTGTGTATTGAAAGCATATAAGACATTTTGACAGCTTGGGAGTTAGAGTTAGCAAATCTTTATTCAATACTGTTTGTGTGTTAAAGCAAAAATATGCCAATGTTTGGCCTATGGTGCACTTAAACCTTGGGAAGATGATCTTATATGCTTTAATGTGTGATGTGGAAGATGCAGAGGCAGATATGAAGGAAAACTCTGTTTTATAATCATAAACAGGATTGGGCTCAGGTGTTTTAGCAAATGAGAAAGAAGTGGCTTTGAAATTATAATGACTCACATGTCACCCTGATTCTTTCATAAAGAATCTGAGAATACTTATCCCTCATAGCAGCATATGTTGGAGGACAAAATAGGATATATAAATTTACATGTAAACCAAGAGTTTGGTTATAAAGCCCTTATTTTTTGTTTGCACTATGATAAAGATTGAAAGAAGTTTCATTTTATAGCTCCTGCTGTTCACTCATTTACTCAATTATTCAATCATTCATTAAAAATTTATTAAGAGCCTATTGTATTTCAGGCATTAGGGATACAAAGATGAATACAATATGGTCCTTGAAATTTCTAAATTAGTTGGGAGCACGAAGTGGCACAAATGAAACAATTAGCTAATATGATAGTATTGAAGGCTGACTTAGAAGTGGTGCCATTTTATGTACAAGCAGAACTTAACACCAAAGGACTCTATTCATTATGTAGGCAGAGTCTGAGTTATTTACAAGAGACTAAAAGAGATGAATGCTTCAGTATTTTCTGAAAAAAATAAAAATAAAAATGAAATCTGTCCTGTTCATTAAGCCTAAGTTTGCCTGATGTCTTATTGAAGTTACTCAAAGAGAAAAGTCTTATATCCTGAAAAAGAGAGGTGATTGAACAGAGTAGAATCACTGGGAACAGAATTCTTTAACTTGGTTATTTTCATTAGGGTTTCTCTGAAATCAGGTAAGGAAGTGATTTTTTAAAAAATGTTAATATGTCAAATAAATGGATACAGAAGCCAGATTTCATGGTCTCCCACTGGCCAAAATAAAGATAAAAATATGTAATGATAGTAACGGATTATAAATCATTGAATAAAGTAGACATTTGTGAGATGATACTGATATAATAAATGAATAAACTGAAAATTTAATGAGGAATAGGGTCTTTCCTACCTTCCAATAATGTCTCCCACAAAATGCTTTCAAATGTAAAGGAACAAAAATAACTCTATAGTAAGAAAATCTGTCAGATACCATCTTGATCAAGAGACTAAAGTGAATATCATTATATGCCACTAGAGAAGGTGCAACAAGTACTCAGAATCACTTTGTGATATGCCCGCCTAAGATGCATAACTTGAATATAATGAAGAAGAAACAACAGCAAAACAGAAATTGAGGGCTACTCTGCAAAATAAGTGGCCTAGAATTTTCAAAAGTCTTGATAATTAAGCATAGACTGAGGAACTCTTCCAGGATGAAGATTAAGGAGACATGACATGTAAGTGAGATGTGTAATTCCGAACTGGATCGATTCTTGTACAGGAGATTATGGGGTCAACTGACAAATATTAAATGGTGTCTGAGGATTAGATGGTGCTAATGTACCAAGGTGAATGTCTTAATTTTGATGACTGTATTGTGCTTAGGGTGAGAAAATGTCCGATTTGTAGGAAACATACACCCAGAATTTGTAGTAATAGGATATCAGATCATCTACTAGTTCTCAACTGGTTCCGGAAAAAAAATTCTTTGTTCTGTACCTACAACTCTTAAATATGTTTGAATGTCTAAATAAAATCATATTTTACTTTAATAAAAGTAAGATCTGGGACTTTGTTGTCAAATTGCCTTGTTTCGTATCTCAGCTTCTGCTGTATGAGCTTAGTTAAATCCTACAAACTCTCTGAACTGTTGCTGCTTCCTCGGGGAAAAGGGTATCGTAATAGTAACTTTTTAAAAAGGTCATCTTAAAATTTTAGTGAAAAAGGACTTCACATAGTTTCTGGTTCTTAGAAATTATTTTTCTTCACTAGAGGTTATTTTCCTTAGTTTTATGTAATAAAATAAAGGACTTAAGTTCATGTATAATTCACTACAAATTAGAACACATGTAGAATTCAGTTTTTCATATTAAAGGGTGAAGCATTATACATTTTTTAGTCACTTAATAAAGAATCTTATCTCCCATCTTCAATTTTGAATCCAAGATATGTTTTGGTTAGAATCCATCAGATGAATAATATAATTTAGTTAACCATATTTAGTTTCATGTACTTTAAATGTCTCTATAACAATGTTGGATGCCACCAACTTCCAGTTTTGGAAATACCCATGTATAAATACACACACACTTTTACTGCCAGAAATATTAAAGCATTATGGATGTCACAGTGGCAGAAACTGTGTTCAAATCAACACTAGATGACAGAATAAATTTTCATATTTTTAAGTTTGTACTTACAATTGGGAAATTCAATGTACTGAAGAAGAGGAAAGATGTCTTTGGGTTTTGTTTTTGTTTTTGTTTTGCTGCTGTGACAAATTACTACAAACCTGGCCTAAAATAAAATCCATTTATTATCTCACAGGATTGTAGATACAGATTTGGGTTTGTTTCAATGCGGTTGGCTCAATTCTTTGCTCAGGGATTCACAAGGCTGAAATCACAGTTTTCTCCTGGGCTGGATACTTAAAATTAGAAACTCTGGGGGAAAAGTCCCTTCTAAGCTTGTTTAGATTGTTGGCAAAATCTAGTTCTAGCGCACACAGGTAGGACTAAGGTTCCTGTTTTCTTGATGGCTATTGTCTGGAAGTCATCCTGAGATTCTCCAGACCACCCACATCCCTTCTTATGTAGCTCCATCAACCTTCGTGGGTCATGTCCTTTATACTTTGAATCTCTCTTATTTTCTCTTATGCAACATCTAGAGAAAATCCTTTCCTCTTAAAAGTTTTGTATGGTTAGATCAGGCCCACCTGCGTAATCCATTTTTTAGGTCAATGGTGCCATACAACATAACACAATCATGGGAGTGATTCACCTTCACAGGCTCCAGTGACTAGGGTATGGAATCTCGAGGACCATCCCTAGAAATTCAGCTTACTAACAGAATTTATTCTGATTAAGGTTTACATACTGGGCGGGGACAAGGGGGAATATAATGCATTATTCTGTAAGATAATATTAAATTTTTTATGGTCAATTAACAGGCATAGTTTCTTGAAATGTTGGCAGCATAGGTATATATACATAAATGATAAGAGCAAAAAATTGAATTCATAGGAAGAGAATCTTCCTCAGCATTACTTCTTTTGGATATAAGTACAACATATGTAATTTTGAGGACATTTGAAATTACGCATTCTGCATAAATATAAAGTTATTTCAATTTTAACTTAGAAATTTAGGTTTAGTTAAAACAGAACTCTTTCTTTCACATCTTCTCTGATTCTTATTCTTAACTGCCATAATTATTATCTACATAGATATAAAAGTCAGGAGGCAGAGAAAGATGGTTTACTGGAGGAGGCTTTAAGATGATTCTAGAGTTACTGTTGTCCAATTGTGTCTTTGTCGCCACAATGACTAATGTTTCAAAATATTTTTGAGGATTGTATATTAGAAAGTAGAAAATGATAACACTCATCTGAGCAATTACAGATGCATGAAGCAGTGTAAACAGCGGCCCTTAATATAAACAATAACCTGCAAGTCTAGGGGCTTTCATGAGCACATCCCCCAGGAGTGCCTGAACCTGGCCAGCCCCTCCCCCATGGTACTATAGCTCAGAGGCTTGGCTTAGGTGGGGTTGGAAATGCCCTAGAATGGCTCTTTGTTGATTTTCCCTCGTGCTAGAGCCTAGTGTTGCTGTGAAGCAAAGTGCTATTGAATTTGCTCACTCAGGCAGAACACTCAACAGGAAGGAAGGAAGCAGCCATTCTTTCTGGTCCTATTGTCTGACCACCCGGCTTAAGCAATCAAACAGCTCTGTGGCCATAGCTGGATGCTTACAAGCCTGTCATGGTTTTTTTTTCTTCTTTTACCCCTGGTGGGCACTGGGGAAGGGGGGCAGGGATGGATAGAACCTGACTCTTTATGGTTTTCCCTTATTTTTGGTGATTTGATGACATCTTTTCATGACTCACTTTCAGGTACCCATTTTTCTAGCAGCAAAAAAAGAAAAGAGAGTGGATGAGTGTATGTTTTGGAAGTGGAGTAAAGATAGCATCCTTTCTTTGCGGATGTATTCTGAAAATAGGAAGAAGTAAACATTTGATATCACTAATACATTTTGAGATTAGTCATCTTTTTCTTTTGAGATTAGTCATCATTTTTGAGTAAGTTTTCAATATGCTGCCAACTTCATGTCTTCAGACAAGTCATTTGTCCTCTGTACTTCAGTTTTGTTTTCCTTTTTACTTAATAGAAAAAGGATAACAACCTAACCTTGCTTAATTTACAAGGTTCGTATAATAATCAAATCTGTAAAGATAGAAAAATACTGCATTATCCTAAAATATAACTGTAGAAGTCTCCTGAGGAAAAGAATGCCTCAATTAAAATTTAAAAACCAAGATGAGGAAGAAAACTTTATAACAAGAGTTACTGAATAAAAAGAATAAGTTTTGTCATTGATATAATCTGTTTATAAATTATTGACAGCTGCCTTTAAAGTTTGAAAAGTTTCTCCCAAAACCGATAGCCTGGGGATGGCCATAAGGAAGAGAGTGGTTAGTAGAAATCTACACTTGGCAGCATACTTCTATGCATAATTCTCAATTTCTAAGTACAGTTTTAAAATGCATTAAAAGGCCAAAACTTCATACGATTATTCTTCTTTTACATATGAATTTTAGGGGAAATGAAAATTTAAAAATCAAATACAATTTGAAGAGTAATTATAGTTAAATTTTCTGAGGGAAATGGTGTCTTCATTAACATGAGCTTTAAATTTAATTTCTTTTTTTTATGAGTCCTAAGTAACTATAATGATTATAGTTATTCAGAAGTCATGAGGAGTTTAAATTACTCTGGGTTATTTGGGGACTTTCTGATAGTTTCTGAGGAAACCATGCCATAATGTCTCAGAAGTAATCACTTTTAACATTAAGTGGGGGAGAATGGCAGTGGCTTTTGAGCAGTGAGGTCGTCATCAAGACTGGATGATATCCTCTAAGGAACACAGCTGAAGAAATACACTCATTTGATTTGCATGGATTTTTCCCTTTTAGGGGCCAAATGTCAGGGGAAATCTATGGCTACCTTGTTAGTCTAGAATTGGAGCGTCTAGAGCGGAGTTCAGAAGGGCACAGTGAGATAGCACCTGCTGATTTTGGCACCTCCTCTCTTTGATTTGCCACTTTTATAAGATGGGCAAGGATTGCTGGCTCTCTTGGCTGTGCCCACTATTCTTCACATTATCAATTCAGTATTTGGCACTATCCGTGTAACTTTCCCAAGTAGAAGTCAAAGGAAGGTGTTTAGGAAAAAATGGAGGACCCTTGAGTAGAAAACCTGTTTTACCTGCTCCTTAAGGCTATCTGGACTATCAGAACAGTAAAGGGAGCTCATTGAAACTGAGAGTCTTCAAAAAACCCTGAAATCTTGCCATTTGCAATGACGTGGAAGAAACTAGAGGGTATTATGCGAAGTGAAATAAGTCAATCAGAGAAAGACAGTTATCATATGATCTCACTGATATGAGGAATTTGAGAAATAAGGCAGAGGATCATAGGAGAAGGGAGGGAAAAATGAAACAAGACAAAACCAGAGAGGGAGACGAACCGTAAGAGACTCAACCTCAGGAAACAAACTGAAGGTTCCTGGAATGGAGGGGGAGTGGGAAGGATGGTGTGCTGGGTGATGGGGAAGGTATGGACATTGGGGAAGGTATGTTCTATGCTGAGCACTGTGTATTGTGTAAGACTGATGAATCACAGACCTGTATCCCTGAAACAAGTAATACATTTTATGTTAATAATAGTAATGGAATTTAAAAGTTAAAAAATCAAATAAATAAAAGGGTGGAAAAAAAGAAACTGACGGTCTTATAGAGATTAAAAGAAACTAGTAATTCTTTAAATGTAGGTTAAGTGTAGATATTCCCTTGTGCTATAAGGCGATTTGGAGAGCATCCAACTCTGAAAACCTATTTAGCAAGTTAACCCATTATCAAAACTTGATCATTTTGATGTTTTTACCTTGGGTTATCATTCTTCTGGGTTAGGGTCACTTCTTTTTTAGAATGAATTTGTTTTCCAGGTTCTCTTTCTTAGGGGTGAGTTGATACTAAAACACCAGAGCCTGCAGGGTAATGGAAGAAAGTTGCACTAACAAAGGAGAAAGTTTACCAGAGAGAATGGAGAAACACTGAAAAAGAGATTTTTTATTAAAACTAGGTTCCATGCCCAATGGGGCTCAACTCACCACCCCGAAATCAAGAGTCACATGCTCTACTGACTAAAGCCACCATGCACTGCAAGAAGTTTCTTTAAGAAGCATTACAATGAAAACCACCATGAGATACCACCTCACAACAGTCAGAATGACTAAAATTAACAAGTCAGGAAACAACAGATGTTGGCAAGGGTGCAGAGAAAGGGGAACCTCCTCCACTGTTGGTGGGAATGCAAGCTGGTGCAGACACTCTGGAAAACAGCATGGAGGTTCCTCAAAAAGTTGAAAATAGAGCTACCCTATGACCCAGCAATTGCACTACTGGGTATTTTCCCTAAAGATACTCTTATAGGGATCTGAAGGGACACGTGCACCCAAATGTTTATAGCAGCAATGTCCGCAATAGCCAAACTATGATAAGAGCCCAGATGTCCATTGACAGATGGATAAAGAAGACGTGTTACTACACACACACACACACACACACACACACACACACACACATGAATATTATGCAGCCATCAAAAATGAAATATTGCCATTTGTAACAACATGGATGGAACTAGAGGGTATTATGCTAAGTGAAATAAGTCAATCAGAGAAAGACAATTATCATATGATCTCACTGCTATGTGGAATTTGAGAAACAAGGCAGAGGATTATAGAAGAAGAGGGGAAAAAATTAAATAAGACAAAACCAAAGAGGGAGACAAACCATAAGAGACTCTAAATCTCAGGAAACAAACTGAGGGCTGCTGGAGGGGAGAGTGATGGGAGGGATGGGGATGGACATTGGGGAGGGTATGCATTGTGGTGAGCACTGTGTATTGTGTAAGGCTAATGAATCACAGAACTGTACCCCTCAAACAAAGAATATATGTTAATAAAGGAGGGCACATGAGAACACACACACACAAACAAAAAAACAAACAAAAAATGATGCATTATAATGTACTTGGAGAGGAGCAAACTGATTTTATGTAACTTGCCCATCAGAACAAAGTATAATATGTTTTAAAGGAAATAAAAAAGCTACCATGTAAAATTCACAATGTCCAGAATTCAATATCAACCACAAAAATTACTATGCATACAAAGAAGTACACAAATGTGATCTACAGCCAGGAAAAAAAAAATGGGCAAGAGAAAGAGACCCCAAATGGCAGACATAGTAGAATTAACAAATAATACTAAAGTGGCTCAAGGATTAGAAAGGAAAGCACAAGAATCATGAAGACAACAATGAAAGATATAATGAGAAGCAAATGGAAATTTAGCTTAAAATGTACTATCTTACACAAAAATTCACATTATATGCACATTATATGATAAAAAAAATTATCATTAAACTTGAAACATACTATTAGAACTACAGAAAATAAAACAGGGCTCCTGGTTTCCAGTTTCTCATGTAAGGAGCTTAGATAATCATCACTCCATCTTAACAAGTGAAAAACCTGGACAAACTGAAAAATCAGCAGCTCTTCTTAAATCTTTCAGAGAAGTGATTTTCCAGGATAGGCTACCACCCCAAAACTGGAGGCACAGGCATTTTCAGAGAATTACAAATAATCAGAGCAGAAATGCACAAGCAGAAATCTAATCAGGCTCAGATAAAGGGGGGAGATTGATTTTATTAGATACTACTTTACACTGTTTGCATTTTTAGCACATATTATTTTAATGAATGAATGAATGAATGAATGAATCAGTATTTTAATTCCAGTATAGTTAACATATAGTGATACTAGTTTCAGGCGTAAAATATACTGATTGAACAATTCTATTTATTACTTAGTGCTCATCATTGTAAGTTTACTCTTAAGCGCCTTCACTTGTTTCACCCATTTCTCCACCCACCTCCCTTCTGGTAACCATCAGTTTGCTCTCTATAGTTAAGAAGCTGTATTTGGTTTGCTTTTATTTTGTTTTTGTTTTCTGGTTTGCCTCATTTTTTCTTTGTTCATCTGTTTCTTAAACTTCACTTATAAATGAAATTATATATAAAGGCATTTGTCTTTCTCTTACTTCACTTACCATTATACCTTCTAGATTCATCCATGTTGTTGCAAATGGCAATATTTCATTATTATGGCTAAGTAATATTGCATTCTATCTATCTATCTATCTATCTATCTATCCATCCATCTATCTTTATCCATTCATCTATCCATAGACTCTTGGGCGCTTCCACAGTTTGGCTATTGTAAATAATGTTGCAAAAAACATAGTTGTGCATGTATCCCTTTAAGTTAGTGTTTTTGTATTTTGGGGGTAAATACACAGTAGTGTGATCACTGATAGTAGCATAGTCCTATTTTTAGTGTTTGAGGATCCTCTATACTGTTTTCCACAGCAGGTGCACCAGTTTGCATTCCTACCAATAGTACATAAGCATTCCTTCTTCTCCATATCCTTATCAACACTTGTTGTTTCTTGTGTTTTTAATTTTAGCCATTCTGAGAGATGTGAGGTGATATCTCATTGTGGTTTTGACTTGCATTTCCCTGACAGTTGTGATTTGAGCATCTTTTCATGTGTCTGTTGGCCATCTGTATGTCTTCTTTAGAGAAATATCTACTCATGTCTTCTGCCCATTTTTAATTAGATTATCTGTTTGTTTATTTTCCAGTATTGACTTGTATAAGTTCTTTATATATTTTGGATACTAACCCTTTATTGAATAGGTCATTTGCAAATATATTCTCCCATTCAATAGGCTGTATTTTAGTTTTGTTGACTGTTTTCCTTTGCTATGTAGGAACTTTTTTTTTTTTTTTTTAATGTAATCTCAATAGTTTATTTTTGCTCTTGTTTCCCTTGCATCAGGAATCTAGCATAATTAGAAAAATGTTACTATGGGCAATGTCTGTGCTCTCTTCGAGGATTTTTATAGTTCCAGGTCTCATATCGAAGTCCTTCATCCATTTTCAGTTCATTTTTGTGTATGGTGAAGAAGGTGGTCCAATTTCATTCTTTGGCATGCAGCTGTCCAGTTGCCCCAACACCATTTGCTAACGAAACTTTTTTCCCATTGCATATTCTTGCCTTCTTTGTTGAAAATTAATTCACCATATAATTGTTTATTCCGGGCTTTCTATTCTGTTCTATTGATCTATGTGTTTATTTGTGTGCCAGTACCATACTGTTTTCATTACTACAGTTTTGTAGTATAACTTAAAATTTGGGATTGGGGTACCTCCAGTTTCATTCTTCTTTTTCAAGATTGCTTTGGCTATTTAGGGTCTTTTGTGTTTCCATATAAATTTTAGGATGCTTTTTCTACTTCTGTCAAAGATGCTATTTACATTTGTAGATTGCTTTGGGTACAATGGACATTTTAACAATATTTGTTTTTCCAATCCATGAGAATGAAATATCTTTCCGTTTCTGTCATTTTCGATTCCTTTTATCAGTGTTTTATAGTTTTCAGAGTATGGGTCTTTCACCTCTTTGGTTAAGTCTATTCCAAGGGTTTTTTTTTTGCTTTATTCCTAGGTATTTTATTATTTTTGATGCAATTGTAAATGGGATTGTTTTCTTCATTTTTTCTTCTGCTACTTCATTATTAATGTACAGAAAAGCAACAGATTTATGTATATTGATTTTGTATCCTGCAACCTTACTGAATTCACTTATCAGGTTTTGTAATTTTTTGGTGGGGTCTTTAGAGTTTTCTATATACAGTATTATGTCTTCTGTAAATAGTAAAAGCTTTACTTCTTCTTTAGATGTCTGGATGCCTTTTCTTTCTTTCTTTTGTCTGAATGCTGTGGCTAGGACTTCCAGTATTATGTTGAATAAAAGTGGTGAAAGTGGACATCCTTGTCTTGTTCCTGATCTTAGGGGAAAGTGTCTCAGTTTTTCACCAATGAGTATGATGTTAGCTGTGGGTTTTTCATATATGGTCTTGATTATGCTAAAGTATGTTCCCTCTAAACCTACTTTGTTGAGGGTTTTTTTTTTTTATCATGAATAGACATTATATTTTGTCAGATGATTTCTCTGTATCCATTGAAATGATCATGTGTTTTTTATCTTTTCTCTTGATGTGATATATATTGTTGATTTGTGAATATTGAGCCACACTTGCATCTGAGGAAAAATCCCACTTGATCATGGTGAATTATCTCTTTAATGTATTATTGGATTCAGTTTGCTAATATTTTGCTGAGGAATTTGCATCTATGTTCGTCGGAGATATTGGCCTGTAGTTCTCTTATTCTGGAATGTCTTTATCTTGTTTTGATATCAGAGTCATAATGGCCTCAAAGAATGAATTTGGAAGCTTTCCTTCTTCTATTTTTTCTTAATAGTTTGAGAATAATAGGTATTAGCTCCTTTTTAAATGTTTTATAGAATTCATCTGTGAAGCCATCTTCCGGACTTTTGATTGTTGGAAGTTTTTGATTACTGATTCAATTTTATTGCTGGTAATCAGTCTGTTCCAATTTTCTGTTTCTTCTTGACTCGATTTTGGGAGTTTACATATTTCTAGGAATTTATCCATCTCTTCTAGGTTGTCCAATTTGTTAGCATATAATTTTTCATAATAATCTCATAATCCTTTGTATTACTGTGATGTCAGTTGTTATTTCTCTGCTTTCATTTCTGATTTTGTTTGAGTCCTCTCTCTCTCTCTCTCTTTGGGTAAGTCTGGCTGAAGGTTATCAATTTTGTTCATTTTTTCAAAGAACCTGCTCCTGGATTCATCAATCTGTTCTCTTGCTTTTTAGTTCTATTGCATATTTATGCTCTTATCTTTATTACATTCATCTTTCTAGTTTTTGGATTTGTTTGTTGTTCTTTTTCTAGCTCCTTCTGGTTTAAGATTATGTTGATTATTTGAGATTTTTCTTGCTTCTTGAGATAGGCCTCTATTGCTATAACCTTCCCTCTTAGAACTGCTTTTGCTGCATCCCCAAAATTTTGGACCACTGTTGTTTCATTTTCATTTCTTTCCATGTTTTTTTTTTAAATTTCCTTTTTGATTTCTTTGTTGATCCATTCATTGTTTAGTAGCACATTAATTAATATCTATGTATTTGTGTCCTTTCCAGATTTTTTCTTGCAGTTGATTTCTAGTTTTATAGCATTGTGGTCAGAAAAGGTGTATGTTATGAATTTGTTGAGACTTGTTTTGTGGCCTAATATGTGATCTGTTCTGGAAAATGTTCCATGTGCACTCAAAAAGAATGTTTATTTTGCTGTTTTAGAATAGAATGTTCTGAATATATCTGTTAGATCCATCTGGTCCAATATGTTATTCAAATCCACTGTTTCCTTGTTGATTTTCTGTTTGCATGATGTATCCATTGATGTAAGTGAGGTGTTAAAGTTCCCTACCATATTGTTTGACTCTCAATTATTATTTTTTTTAAAGATTTTATTTATTTAGAATGTGCACCAGCGGGGGAGGGGCAGAGGGAGAGGGAGAGAGAGCATCTCAGACAGATTCTGCAATGAGCATGGAGCCTGATGTAGGGCTCAATCTCACAACCCTGAGAACATGATCTGAGCTGAAATCAAGAGTATGATGCCTAACTGACTGAGCCACCCAGGCACCCCTTGATTACTTCCTTTATGTTTGTTATTAGCTGCTTGATGTATTTGGGTGCTCCCATGTTGGGCCCATAAATATTTACAATTGTTATATCTTCTTATTGAATTGTTCCCTTTAGGATTATATAAAGTCCTTCTTTGTCTCTTGTTATAATTTTTGTTTTAAAGTCTATTTTTCCCTTTATAAATATTGTTACCTGGCTTTCTCTTCACTTCCATTCGCATGATAAATGTTTTGCCATCCTTTCAGTTTCAGTCTGCATGTGTCTTTAGATCTGAAATGAGTTTCTTGTAAGCAGCATATAGATAGATGTTGCTTTTTTTATCTATCTTGTCACCTTATGTCTTTTGATTGGAGCATTTTAATTCAAAGTAGTTATTGATAGATATGTTACTTGTTTTATGGTTGTTCTGCATTTCTTTTTTGTTCCTTTCTTCTCTTGCTCTCTTCTGTCATGGTTTGCTAGTTTTCTTTAGTGAAATATTTGGATTCCTTTCTCTTTATTTCTTCTTATTACTCTTTGATTTGTGGTTACCATTATGTTTTTATACAACATGTTTTGTGTATAATAGTTTATATTAGGTTAATGGTTGCTGAAGTTTGAACCCATACTTTACTCTTCTCCCCCTGCTCCCTGCCTCACCATGTTTTAGGTGTATGGTGTTCTACTATACACCCATTTATTGTGAATCCTGATTCACTGATTTTTATAGATATATCTATTTTTACTACTTTTGTGCTTCCTACTTTTCTTACTCCTCCTATATGGTCTTTCCTTTCCACTAAAAGACCTCCCCTTTAACATTTCTTTTAGGACTGGTTTAGTGATGATGAATTCTTTTAACTTTGGTTTGTCTGGAAAACTCATCCTTCCTTCTATTCTAATTGATAGTCTTGCTGGATAGAGAAGTCTTGGCTGTATGGTTTTTCTTTCAGCATTTTAAATATATGATGCCACTCCCTTCTGGTCTTCAAAGTTCCTGCTGAAAAGTCAGCTTATGATCTTATAATGTTTCCTTTGTATGTAACTGTTTTCTTTTCTCTTGCTGATTTTAAAATTCTCTCTTTATCACTACTTTTTCCATTTTAGTTACTGTGTGTCTTGGTGGGAACTGACTTGGGTTGATTTTGTTGGCGGTTGTCTATACCTCCTGGATCTGGATTTCTGTCTCCTTCCCCAGATTTGGGAAGTTTTCATGCAGTATTTCTTCAAAGAAATTTTCTGCCCCCCCCCTCTTCTCCTTCTAGGATCCCTGTAATGTGAATGTTATTATACTTGATGGTGTTACTGTGTTCCCTAAATCTATTTTCATTTATTATTATTATTTTTTCTCTTTTATGTTCAAGTTGGTTGCTTTCTATTACTCTGTCTTCCAGGTCACTGATTCATTCTTCTGCTTTCTCTAGTCTACTATTTATTCTATCTAGTGTGTTTTTAATTTCAGTTATTTTGGTCTTCATGTCTGGTTGGTTCCTTTTTAATGTTTTCTATCTAATTGTTAAGGGACTCACTAATGTTTTCCACTCTTTTCTCAAGTTTGGTCAGTGTGTTTATGATCATTACTTTAACTTCCCTATTAGACATATTTATCTCCATTTCGTTAAGGTCTCTTGCCATGATTTTGTCCTGTTCTTTCATTTGGAGCATAGTCTCTTTGTTTTGTCTAACTTTCTGTGTTCTGTTCCTATGTGTTTAGAAAGTCACCTTTGTCTCCTGTTTTTGAAGGTAGTGCCCTGCAGTGAATTGTTCCATGTTCTTCATAACCTGGTGCTTCAGGTGTATCTCCAATGTGTGTTTTGTGCACCCTTCTGTTGTGACTGAGCTGCTTTTACCTTCACTCCAGTTGACTGCAACGGTCTTTCTTTGCCTGTTGTGGGCACAGTTATGTCTCTGTGTTGTTAATGGGCTAAGCTGGGCTTCAGTTGAGTCAGATCAGGTATTGGCCAGAGATGCATAACACCAAACTGCAGGTGCATTTCCTGTGTTGTGCTCTGAGAAGGTTTCATTGGTTAGTGTGACCTGCAGTGAGACCATCTGTCTGCTCTGCACCCACTACTGGGACTACAATCAAAGTAGTATGTGTAGTGTAGTATCTTCTCCTCTCCCGGGGGCAGGAGTCACTTTAGAGTGGTGTTGTTCTCTGTCAGGGCCGCTTACACACTGCCAGGCTTGTGACATCACTTTGGGTGGGCTCTGAACATATTGGAAGGGGTTGTACCATAGAAGAATGTGTGGGTGGAGTACACAGTTAGCAAATTAGGCATAGCACTAGTTCCGGCAGGTATCCTTGTGCCTAGGCTGGGAAAGAGGGAGAGAAATGGTCCCTGTCAACTCCTTTGTACTTGGAGAAGTCTCCCAATGATCCCTGGTCACCTACCACTGGCTCTGAGATTAGTTAAATCATCCTGTATATAACAAAACATCCTGTTACAAATCAAACTGCTGCTTCTGTGCTGTATCTCTGTGGGGCCGTTTGTTTTACTGTCTCTTTAAACATGGGGACTTCACTCTCTTGGCTGTCCCGGAGCCAATCTCACTGATTTTTAAAGTTCCAGGTGTTAAGCCCAGCTAATCATAATAATTCCAGAAGTGAGGGGTCCCTGGGAGGCTCAGTCAGTTAAGCAACTGACTCTTGATTTCAGCTCAGGTCATGATCTCAGAGTCCTGGGATCAAGCACTGCATTGGGCTCCACACTCAGCAGGGAGTCTGAGTTTGAGGATTCTCTGTGTCCTTGTCCCTCTGTGCCTGCTTGTACTTGCTCACTCTTTCTAAAATAAATAAATCTAAAAAAAAAAAGAATTCAAGAAATTAGGACCCTCTTCTTTTTAAAGCCAAATGTTATGGTGATTTTTCCTCCTGTGGAGGTTCCTTGTGCCCGGGTTCTTGATGCAAGGGTCTTTTTCTTTCCCCATTCTGTGCCCCCAGTGTCCCTCTCTTCCACAGATAGTAATGCTAGTCTTTTTTTTAGTTCCCAGCTGTCTCTGCCTTTCCTGTGCTCTTCTTTACATTTAGCTGTAGAGAGTCTATTCTGCCAGTCTTCTTTTCATTATCTGGATTATTTACACATCCCTAGTTGCATCCCTGGGTCAAGTTGAGTTTAGGGTCCTCCTACTCCACCAACTTCCCCTGAAGTTCTGAATGGTCTTTTAGTGTGTGTGTGTGTGTGTGTGTGTGTGTGTGTGTGTATTTTTTTTCATAGCTACCTAATATGATTTGGGGGGGTTGCTGAGTACAGTGTACTTTATTGATGGTACATGACAAGGTGGGGCTTCTCAAGCTCCTCCCTTTCTTTAGGGGAACTGAGATGGAAACTGTGGAGGTCAGGAGATTCTCAATGTGTTGGCAGATGAGTTGGGGGAAGGACAGTCCAGCAACTGAGGCCTCTCTCTTACTCTTGCTCTTACTCCTTGGAGGCCATGTGGATCATAATGTCCACCACCTGGTTGCTATAGCGAAATTTATCATGCTACCAGGAAATACATCTGACAATGCTCATTGAGAGCAATGCCAGACATAGCATCGAAGGTAGAAGAGTGGGTGTCACTGTTAAAGTCATGGGAGACAACCTGGTCCTCAGTGTAGCCCAAGATGCCCTTGAGGGGGCCCTCCAATGCCTGCTTCACCACTTTCTTGATATCATCATATTTGATGGCTTTCTCCAGGCAGCAGGTCAGATCTACAACTGACACATTGGGGGTAGGGACATGGAAGGCCATGCCAGTGAACCTCCCATTCAGCTCAGGATGACCTCGCCTACAGCCTTGGCAGTGCCAGTATAGAAACAAGGATGATGTTCTGGACATCCCCTCAACCATCATGCCACAGCCTCACAGAGGGGCCAGCCATGGTCTCTTGGGTAGCAGCGATGGCATGGACTGTGGTCATGAGTCCCTCCACAATGCTGAAGTTGTCATGGATGCCTTAGTCAGAGGTGCCAATCAGTTCATGGTGCAGGATGCATTGCAGACAATTTTGAGGGAGTTGTCATATTTCTCATGCTTCATGCCCATTACAAACATAGGGGCATCAGCAGAAGGAGCAGAAATGATGATCCTCTTGATCCTATACTTCAAGTGAGCCCCAGCCTTCTCCACAGTAGTGAAGACCCCAGTGGACTCCACAACATACTCAGCACCAGCATCACCCCATTTGATGTTGGTGGGATCTCACTTCTGGAAGATGGAGTTGGGCTTTCCATTGATGACAAGTTTCCTGTCCTCAGCCTTGACTGTGCCATGGAATTTGCCATGGGTAGAATCATACTGGAACATGTAGACCATGTAGTTGAGGTAAATGAAAGGGTCATTGATGGCAACAATATCAACTTTGCCAGATAAGACAGCCCTGGTAACTAAGCGCCTGATACGGTCAAATCCATTTATTCCAGCCTTCACCATCCTGTCTCAGGGATGTAGCTGGCACTGCACTAAAAGATGCAGCTGTCTGTAAAATGGGGAGGAATGAAGAGCCCTAACATGATTTTTAAAGTTAAATGAAATATGTAGACCCCTCAGCTACAGCACTGAGTCAAATCTCTTTCTCTCTAAGGACAGTTGAAATATTTCAGGAGTTGTTTTGTTGAAGCTGCAAGACTCTAGTTTTCTCATCTATACCCTCCCATTATTGCCCTCCACATGCACAGACTGTCAATGTTCCTTAAAAGAATGCATTGAGAATTTGATATAGTGATTTAGATAGGATTGTCCTGTTGTGCCAAGGGCAGGAAACATCCTTCTCTGTGGATGTGGAGACTACAGATCAATTCAGCAGCCCAACTGAGAGCAATTTGTGAATCTCTTATGACTTGGCAATTCCATTTCTATTGAATTGTTCTTTACAGTCACTTTGCACATGATTCACAGGAAGCCTGTTTTCAACTTATAAAACTCTTAATATGAATGCGTTCATCTTCCATTTCTGTTTCAAAATAGAAAAACTTTCAAAAATAGAAAAAAATGAAATACTTTTATCTATTTCTCCTTGTTAGTTAGCTTCACGCCATCTCCCCTAAGCAAAATTCTTGCCTGGGGGCAGAAATAAATTAAAATAAAATGAATTAGATTAAAACTTTGGAATGGCTGCTTTAACAGAGTTAAAAAAGAAAGGGCCCATCTGCCCCCAATATCCAGTTGCCCTCCTCATGTAAAACCCCAAGATGGCAGGTCGTTTGGGGGAATAGAGTGTTCTGATCCATGAAAGTCATATAAACATCCTCTTACCTCCACTAGTAACTTCAATAACGTCTTCCCTGGCACTCTAACATCTCTCATCTACTTGACTTTTTGTTATGCTCCCTTCCTCTATCCACATTATTAACGACTTTCTACAACCAATTTCTATGTTCTGGCCCCCATGTTATAGATCAATGCTGGAAGGTTATGAGAAAGTGTTGGCTGATCTGTCAAAATTCCCTTCCCCTCCTAAAAATGTTTTGTTAATAGTTTTACTTCTATGACTGTAATGTTCCTGTTTTATACCTCTCCTATAACCTTTTTAATTTATACATTTGTTTATTTTTTAATTTACATTCAATTAATTAACATATAATGTATTATTAGTTTCAGAGGTAAAAGTCAGTGATTCATCAGTCTTATATAATACCCAGTGTTCCTTCCATCACATGCCTTCCTTAATATTCATCACCCAGTTACCCCATTACCTGCACCCTCTCCTCTAGCAATCCTTATTTTGTTTCCTATGATTAAGAGTCTCTTATGGGTCGTCTTCTCTGATTTCCTCTTCTTTTGTTTTTTCCTCTCTTCCTCTATGATCCTATGTTTTGTTTCTTAAGTTCCACATATCTGTCCTAAAATCTTTTAGTCTACGATCCTGTTCTCTACCCTGTTGGCTGTCACTGAGCATGTATAATTTGTACCTATTTCTGAAATTCCAATGATTTTCAAGTATTGTTCCTCCTTAGGTTTTCCCTTTCCGACTTCCAATCTGCCAATCCACTGAATGTTGTTACTAATTAAGGAGATAGCATAATTTTTCTACTTTTCCTCCCCCACACTTGCACATACATACAGAAATTACAACACTCAACAGGATTTCCCACTAATGGAGGATGGTTGGAAAAAAGGCAGGCATGGGCAAGGGGCCCCCATCCTAAGAGGAAAATACTTTTAAAAGGAAGAAGACTCCAACCTGTTATTCTATCCTGCCCTGGAAGAAGCCCTCTGTCCTTTCCCATGTAAACAACTACCTGATAGATGTGCATGTCAACAAAACCTGATTGGGTGACAAGTATATGGAGGGTTAATTAGATTAAAACAGACCACAAACAATCTTATAAGAACCCCTAGATTTAAACCCCTGACTCCCTTGCCTTGTTTTGGGACACTAAAGGGCTGCCCAACTCCAAAACTCCAGGTATGATTGGCTGAGGCCTCTGTCACAATTCTCTCCTAGTTGCATTTCTCCTTTTGCTGGGTCCTGATTTCTTCACTCTCACAAGTGTTTTTCTCTCATGTACTTTCCAACAAACCTCCTACATGTAAATATATACCTTAAAATCTGTTTTCTTGAGAATGTAGCCTAAAACAAATATTGAGTTACAATCCTAACCAGGTGAGAAATACACATTCCTTTGCTGATATAATCATTTGAGAAAGGACAATTTTGCCATAATTCAATTTTGACAGCTGGAAAAACTAGATTAGATTTTATTTTTAAGAATTACCACTGTTAATTTACTCACTTATTCATTTATTGTCTTACCCATTTGCTCCTCTAATACTTGACTGTCTACTATGTGTCAAATTCTGTGCCAGGAAAATACCCAAATAAGAAAGTCTAATGCTGCTTATTAAATAATAGGGTATCAGTACTCTTCCAGAAGAAACTATATATAGTAGTTTCCTCCAAGTTTAATACTGCCAAAGTAGTTATAGTTATTTGTTTCTCCTAATTCCACAGGGGATAGAATTTTCCATTAAAATGATCTGCTGTTAGAAAATGTTATCAAGGATATATAATCTAGACAAGCCTAGGGAGAGACAAAATCAAAATAAAAGGCCAATAATTATTAGGGTATTGCTTTAGTATATTTTTTCATTGCTATTACCAGAGCTAAACTTGGAAATCATATAATTTTATTCTGGTATCAGGAAAAAGAAGAAAATAATTTTAACAAATGATTTTGTATTTTTGTCTAATGTCTAATGTATATAATGTATAATTTTTGTATAATGTATTTGGTTATGACAAATTTCAAACATACACAAAAATTGATAGGGAGACATAAGAAATCTTTCTATAACCGTCAACCATCTTCCTTTGTGGTCAGTCTTGTTTCATCTATACCCATATCTGCTTCTTCTGCTCTCATATTATGTTGATGCAAATCTCAGCCATTGTATATTTACATCTGTGTTTCAGTATATCTCTGTAAAAGCTAAGGACTCTTAAACCTCACATTCAGAATAAAGTTACCTGTCTGTAGAAGTAAGATATAGTAAGAGGATTGCTAAGGAATTGCCCAGAAGAGTTAGAAGTTTTCCACATCCAGTCAACACATTCTTAATGAATGAGAGTTGGAGGCACTGAGAACGAAGAGGTTCCAGGTTCCAGGAATGCTGGGGCTTATGTCAGCCCCTATGAGAACTTTGGCTACTACTTGCAGTGAGAAAGGAAGATATGAAGGGTTTTAAGCAAAGCAGGGATAGAACATCACTCTCATAATTTTAAAAGGATTACTCTGGTTGCTGCTGTAGAGAAAATGGACTGTAGAGGTTCTGGAGGAGGAACAGAGAGACCAGTTAGGATAATGTTTCTCACAATTTATTATGCATATAAATCTCAGGGAATCTTGTTAAAATGCAGATTATGTTTTACCAGATCGAGGACGAGGACTGAGATTCTGCATTTCTAACAATCTTCCCAGTGATGCCCATCCCTGTGATATATACACCAAACGTTGTTTAGCAGGAAGTTAAGAGATCATTACAGACATCTAAGTGTTAGATAATATGGCTTAAAGTGGTCAAGGTGGAAAGTAGTAGGGTTGTAAGAAATGATGGGCTGGTTGGTTTATTTTTAAAATGTAACTAAGAGGATTCCCTGGTGTTTGGGTATGAGGGATGAGAAAAGACAAGTCAGAGCTCATTCCAAAGTTTTTAGCTTGAAACAATGGGAGGGGTAGGGAAACATGGAGGAGGAGCATTTTGGCAGGAAATCAGAAATAAGATTTTTGACATTTTAATTTTGAGATACGTGTTAAACCTATAAATGATGAAGATGAATAGGTAATTGAATACATGAGTCTAAGGTTCCTTGAAGTGGTTAAGATTGCAGCTGACATTTATGGGTTTATGCATATTATTTAATATCATGAGAATGCACACCAGTTAGAGAATGAGTGCAGATATAAATAAAAAGAGATTCTAGGAATGAGCCTCGAGACCATCTGACATTTAGGGGTTAGAAAGATGAAGGTAAACTAGCAAAAGAAACTAAGAAAATGCAGCCCCAATTCAGGAGAATGAAGATAGTGTGTGTCCTTGAAAATAGCGATGAAAGTGAAATCAGCAAGACTACAGTGAGACTAACAAATATAACATCATTAGGTACAGATAAAGGATGCCCCATAAATTTACATTTAATTTTGAGCATTTTAAATTGAAATTGAAATTTCAGGTCATGAAGCTGTCTCAGGAACAGTTTAGGAAGGAGGGACTATGTACTTTATAAAGCTGACATAGTTTCTATATAACATATCATTTGTTCTGAATTAGTCAATTCACTGAAACAACTAGACTTCAGTAAATAATTGGCTTACATTTTCTTCTTATCTTAAATAGACTGTTTACATTAAATAGTTATTTTGACATTATGCATAACTTAAAATATATTTGTCCCATCAGGAAACATGGTAAACTTTTATTTTTGGATATTACATGATGTGTTAGTACAAATCACCTGAGACCTCTCTTGAATTCTACTGTGTGATCTTTGTCTCATCATCTGCCTCGGTTTCCTCATAAATAGGAGAAATTAATCCCTGTCTTACCTCAGTCACAGAGTTTTTATAACAGTGACATAAGGTAAAAGGCTTCTATGAAGATATCAATATTATAGGAATAATAGTTGGGGTAAATTGGAAGGGGAGGTGAATCACGAGAGACTATGGACTCTGAAAAACAATCTGAGGAGTTTGAAGTGGCGGGGGGTGGGAGGTTGGCGTACCAGGTGGTGGGAATTATAGAGGGCACGGAATGCATGGAGCACTGGGTGTGGTGAAAAAATAATGAATAGTTTTTCTGAAAATAAATAAATTGAAAAAAAAAATACATGTTTATGGAAATAATAGTAATAAAAGAATCTCCTTTACTCAGCTTCTCAGTTGAGGTGATTTGTAAGTATATCTTGTGAGTTTAGTACTTTTTTCAATGTTATATGAAGGACTCACAGGTCACTAAAGTTATTTCATCATTACTTAATCATCTTGACCCATACGAATGCAATTGCATATGGTGTGAGCAAATTTTTCAGAGTTTTTGATAGCAGGAAGGAGAAGATATTTTGTATTCTAGAGTCAGCTGTTTTTTCCCATCATATTTCTAACATAGCAAATAAGAATATTTATATTGAGTCCTAAATGGGAAGCCTCCATGTTTCTTTTCCATATCTGGAAATAAACTCTCTTCGCTCCTGCCCCTGAGTCAATAAAATGCCATTTTAGGGCTCAAGATTTATCATAGGAAGATGGAAAATGAAAGAAGCAAAGGTTAAAAGCAGTAGCAGCATAAAGGCATTTCTCCCTCTCTTTTTCTTCCTTTCTTCTTCATCACCTCTCTTCCAACCTTTTTTTAAAACAAACAAAATTAGCTTTATGTGCTTCAGACTAACAGTGGGAAGTTACAAGAAATAACTGTATCAGTCAGGAAGAGCTAGGTTATGTACAACAACAAACAAGCCTCCAAATCCCTGTAACTCCAGAAAAAACATCCCCCCCGCCATAATTATTCTACATGTTTAAGCTGTTCTTCAGGGGGCCTTTACTCATGGTCATCACTCTGGAATTCAGGTGAGTGAAAATACCATCCTGATAAGAGCTTCCATGATTATTAAGGCAGTGAAAGGGACACTGAGAAACATACATGAACACTTCAATTTTTTTCATGGAAATATAGAGACTACTTGTGCACACATTTCTTTGACTAAAGAAGTGATTCATTTGTTCCTAACTTACTTTGTGCCAAGAAGGATGAGCATTAGATGGCCCAATTGTGGCCACCACTACTATTTGCTGAAGGAGTGGGGTGATAATAATAGTTCTTACTCATAGGTAATTGTGAGGATTTATATTAACATGTAAGCAAACAGTAAGCTCTATTACATGAATTAAAATTTAAAAAATGATTCATACAATTTTTTTTTTTTTTTTTTTTTTTTTTTTTTACAAAACTAACAATTTACATGAAGACTATGATTGGCTAATATATTCTCTGGGAGACTTATTGTAAAAAAGAAAACGGGGTGGGGGCAGATTTTTCTCAGGGCATTTCTTTTGCACTAAATTATCTCAATAATTGTCTTAACTCTCCACTTTACTTAAGGAGTTCTTTCTAAAGCAAGGTTGTGGTTTGGCAAGTAGCCAATCGTTTGGATAGTGAAATAGACAATTCAAGCCATTGCATTAAGTAGGCTGGCTGGAAATCTGTAGGCCTGGCTGGAATGATGGGAGTGAAGAAACTACAAAACCTTTATGCATCTGCACTTGATGGGTTAGATTGCTCTGTCTGGACTCTCGTGTCTTGCAATTTCCTTCTAATTAGATCCCTTTTCCAGGTTATGCTAACCTGATGCACATGAGAAATAATGTGATCACAAAATATTCAAATCCTAGAAAAGCTTGTTGTTTTTCTAAACTATCTGGAATATGGAAGGGGATTCAGGAATATTATAAACATGGTGATTTATAAAAACAAACTAGAAAATAATAATTTTAATACATATAAAATCAAGGATGAATACAACCAGATGTAGAAAACCAGTAAGAGTCTGAGGGTAATAGAGTTTTGTTACATCAAAAGGGGAAAAACCATATTCTCAGGAAGTAAATATTATTATTAGGTATTTTTTTCCCAGAACCTAAAGAAGATTATAGTAATGTATTTTATTCCCAGAAATTAATAAAAATAAAACACATGATGTCCAGAAGATTCAGTTTAAAAGTTGCCTTTATAGAAAGGAAATACTCAATTAACAATTATTACCAAAAGAAGAACTTATTTCCTTGAGTGAAAAATAAAACTAGAAAGTCAAAAAACTGATTTTCTTTTTTAGATAAGCAGTATTTCTAACATTTCTTTGATAGCCTTGAAGAGCTTATGAAATTAAAAATTTAACTTTTTTAAACAGAAGAGTTCATTCTTTTTACTGAGCAAATTTCTTAAATGATGGTAAGATTGGAAAAGGAGGTCAAATAGAGAACAAATATCATTTCACAGATATAATTTTTTATTAACCAAAATGAATGGATTGTCTGACATAAATTCTTAAAGAAGAATGCCCTTGGAGAAATGTACATACAGCTGCTACTGTTCTGTAAGAAGCTCCCCTTTTGAATCAGAGAAAACTTTATTGTCCTCAAGATGGTGTGTTTTTTTTTCCCCAATAGTCCTTTTATTTCTTCCTTGCGATTGAAGATGCTAATTATTATAAACTAATACACTCAGATTTTTATAAAAGCAGATGTTCTGAGTTTTAAATTCAAATCATATTATTAAGAAGCATCCTTTTACTCATTTTTCTCCTCCTTGTCCTCTTCCTGTCCTTTATTCTATTTTCAATTCCTTTATTATTCACAGATCTTTTCATAGATTTCCGTCCTTCAGAAGATTATGGTCTTCTAATGTTAAACCACTTAAATCTGTCCTTCTAATGGAAATGCTTTTTTTCAGTGGTTAAGAAGTACATTGCTCCTGATGTGACTGAGTCTAAATTTCCTCCCTAGTTCTTTTATGTAGCTTTTAATTTTTTCACTGTTCCTGCTCTCCCTAAATGCCATTTTGCGGTTTGCTTTCATAATAACTTTGCCAATATTACAATCCCAGTTATTTATATGATATTTTACAGCTTTATAAAGCACTTTCATTTTTTGGGTTTATTTATTAAATTTGCATCTTCTAAATGTATTTGTTAAAACTTTTTTTCACGTAGAAAATGAGTCATAAATGAAGCATAATATTGTTGGAGACCATCTATTGCCAGAAAGTTTTCTTTAAACTACTTTCAGAATTTTATTAATCCTGGAGTTAAAGTCATTTCTGAAATACATTAATCCTGGAGTTTAAAGCCATAAAGCATTAACTGTTATCATAATTTTTCACCCTAAAGTTACTTTAGATAATGGTATGTTTGTTTCTCTTTTCTTTTCTTCCTACAGGCTCTTGGGGGTATCAACAGTTTCGGTCTGGAAGAACACTGCCAAGATGATAGCTTCTTTAAAAGATAGGCATTTCTTGGGTGATATCTCTGGCTGTAACTGTGTGATGGTCACACACTGGACTGATTTTACAGTGAAAGCTAAAATTATGAATGGAATGTTAGTATATTTTTTATTCCATCAGGACTCTCTTCTTGAGACACCTGGGCGGCTCAGTAGGTTAAAGCCTCTGCCTTTAGCTCGGGTCATGGTCTCAGGATCCTGGGAATGCCCCCCCCCCCCCCCCCCCCCCCCCCCCCCCCCCCCCCCCCCCCCCCCCCCCCGCATTGGGCTCTCTGCTCAGTGGGGAGCCTGCTTCCCCCTCTCTCTCTGCCTGCCTCTGCCTACTTGTGATCTCTCTCTTTCTATCAAATAAATAAATAAGTAAAATTTAAAAAAAAAAGAAAAGGATTCTCTTCTTATGCTAAAGAGTACTATTTAGTATGATTTAGTACTTTATTGAGAAAGAGTAAACATAAGAAAAAATATCTTATAAAAACAAGTTACTACAGTTTAATTTTTGTTGTGAAAGCAGAACAAAGTAAATTTTAGTTTGTTCATAATAATGAACACCGCTTGGGATATTTCTTTTATTTTAGGAGATTTGAGGAGAACATATTCATAGCTGAATTTGTTACACTGAAATCTCTCTTCAGATACCAACACTGTGTCTACTATTAGAGTTAGTGGGAGGTGGAATTAGCCATGATGATGTGTTGGCTGTCAGATAGCACTTTTATTATCATTTTTCTAAGCACTTGCTCTTACTCTACCCTCCTAAGGGGTTTGATGTAGGTACTGTGTAAGAAATTATGCTTAACCTTAGCAGCTTAAACCATTTATTATCTCACAATTTCTGAGGGTCTGGAATCCGGAAGCAGCTTTTCTAAGAAAGAGAAGAGGCATCATCATCCAATAATCTAATCTCAGAGGGAACATACCATTACTTCTATTGTATGCTGTTGGTCACAGACCTGCCCTAGTATGATGTGCTAGGGGGCTCAATATGGGTGTGAACTCCAACAAGTGAAGATCACTGGAGGTCATCTGGGAGACTGGCTACCACAACAGGCTATCAGACATTATACAGATAAACCACCTGTGAGGCCCAACTGCCTTGTTGTAGATCATACACCTAATTTTGTGGCTTTTCACTGTGGCCATAAATTTTCTACATGAGAAGCTCATGTTCTTCACAATTTTTTTTTCCCTCTATAATCATTGGTTTTTATATCATGATAAAAAGGTACCAGTTAAAAAATTAAGTTACTCAATTCTAGGAGATGTTTTTCAATTTCTGACTGGCTGGTTTTTGAAACAAAGTGAGGCAAGCTGTACTTGGGCCTTTCTTCCCAGCCAGACATTGAACTAGGACACTGTTTAGATAGAAAATATAATGCCTCCTGTTTAATTTTGGATCACAGTCTCTTCTCTAGTTTCAATTTATACATGAGCCAAACCAGAAATTGCAACGATGGAAGGTTGTGACTGCAAAGGCCCTTTATGTCACGAGCACAGAGATATTTAAGTTATACGAGAGAGCAATGCGAATGGTGTCTTCGAGGAAGCTTAAATATGGTTAATGTTTGTATCCACAGAGCAGTAAGTGAACAAATATGTGGTAATTATCAGGAGAATTTTCAGAATCGTGACGTCAAGCCATTAAAGAACAAGCTCATATATCTAGGAACTTATTGTAATCAAATTGCTCATTTACTATTTCCATCGTAAGATTGCTATCGGCAACACACAGTACTTCCTGCTAATTATTATACCTAGCTTGGCACCCGTGGTCCTCTGACATTGAGTATTTACCTTTCTCAACAGTTCCCATTCCTCAGTTGTTGTGATCCATGCTTGATGATTCCTAACATTGAAAGGATTTTCTTGAATCTCTATTCCTCACCATTTTTGTGCACACATTCACTCATCTGATAGAAGCAAAGCAAATGTACTATGCCAGGCACAGGGCTAGATGATAGGTGACAAAGAGAAGAAGGCAGACCAGTTCCCTCCTCTCTGCAGGAGATATACATGAAGAAATAATTGTAGGAAAATTTACTAGATTATAGTTTTTAAAAATTGTATGTTGGAAGAAGACCAAGGGTTGCAACATTGTACGAGGAGGGGGGGGGGTCTGACCTAATGTGTAGGGGGAGAGCAGTTGACCCGGTCTTCCCTGAGGAGGTATATAATGGCCAGAAGCTTACTTGAGGATGGACGAAGGTAGACATTCAGGTATGTTTAAGGTTGGTTTTATGGACATGCAATTAATTTAAGTGGGAATTCCGAAGTGGGAAGTCCGAAGTTACAGATACTATGTTGCTATCCTTCAAACATTACTGTCAGTGTTTAAGCACTGGCCAACTGTTTCACACAAATGCCTAAAAATAACTTAGTATACTTTGTGATTCAAATTAATGTACTTATTCATACATTTCATAACTTTTGTTAAAAATTGTCTCATGGTAGGGCACCTTGGTGGCTCAGTGGGTTAAGCCTCTGCCTTCAGCTCATGTCATGATCCTGGGGTCCTGGGATCGAGCCCCACATCGGGCTCTCTGCTCGGCAGAGAGCCTGCTTCCCCTTTTCTCTCTGCCTGCCTCTCTGTCTACTTGTGATCTCTGTCAAATAAATAAATAAAATCTTAAAAAAAAAAATTGTCTCAAGGTAACAAGAGAATAAATCTTGGAACCGGAGATCTGGGGTTGAATCTTCACTCTGACATTACTGTTTGGGGGAAGAACCTGAGGCTCTTTGAGACTTAGTTTATTCATTTGTAAAATGGAGACAAGGATACATACTCTGAGAGCTGTTGAGATAATGTAGGAAAAGTATAGTTGGTCCTTAGGCAACATGGGTTAAATTGCATGGATCCATTTACACGTAGATTTTTTTTGGATAAATATAATAGAGCACTGTAAATGCATTTTTTTCTTCTTTCTGATTTCTTTCTTTTTTAAAGATTTTTATCTATTTATTTGAGAGAGTGTGAGAGAGAGAGAGAGCATGAGAGGAGGGAGGGTCAGAGGAGAAGCAGACTCCCCGCTGAGCAGAGAGCCCATTGTGGGTTTGGATCCTGGGATTCTAGGATCAAGACCCAAACCAAACGCAGACACTTAACTGACTCAGCCACCCAAGTGGACCGTTTCTGATTTTCTTAATAACATTTCCTTTCCACTCCAGCTTACTTTAATAAAAGGTATGTAACACATATAATATACAAAATATGTGTCAGTCAACTCGTTATGTTATTGATAAGTCTTCCAGTCAACTATAAGCTACTAGCAGTTGAATTTTTAGGAAGTCAAAAGTTAAACAGAGATTTTCAACTGCACAGGGCTTGATGCCCGAACCCCTGTGCTGTTTGAGTCAACTGTTTTTACTGAGAGCTGGGGCATTGCTGGTCCTCAAGACATGGTGGGTATCATCATCATCATTATTATTGCTATTATTATACGCCAGGGTGAAAAATAAGCCAGATAAACTTGATCCATAGTACTTGTTCCATAATTCAACTGTGGAAATACCATTTAAGTTTCAGGATCTTAATACAGAATTCTAGACCTACATTCGTAATTATCATTATCCCAGAATACTGGACTACTGTGTGCTCTGTAGAGAATGTGGTAATATATTCTAATTCAATAATTAGAGGTATTGAAGAACCACAGGTTGTGCATAAAAGAACAGGAAATGACTAAATAGCCTTGATTTTGGAAACTTGTATTTATGGTTATGCTAATGTATGTAATTAGAAACTACTTAGTGAAACCAGGAGCAGTGGGACTTGGTGGGGAGAAGGAGGCGGAGGCTTCAAGAGCACTCTCAGGCCTGCCACAGATCCTGGCCTAGTGTTGGTGACAAGATAGTGAAAGATGGTAAGCAGAGGTATGGTGTGGGCAGATTGTGTTTGAGAAGGCCTGCTGGAGGCAGGGGAGGGGCTGGGGGTAGGTAGGGTGGTGGAAGATGACCTGAATGAGAAGCAGAGGAGATGGTGATAGATGACCTAGCATGCTGGGTGAAATTTGCTGAGGAACTGAACTGGTGAGGAGATTTCAAGGCATTATTCTAATTATTATTTTATTATTTTAATGAAAGTGAGCAATGGTGATGGCCTGAACAAAGGTGGAATTAAAATGAATTTTAGGAGGCAAAACTGGAAGGAGGTTTGGCCAAATTGGATGGAATAAAGGAAGGAGCATGTTTAGGGAAATGGATGACTCGGAGATAGCAATGGTGTTGACAAAAAAGCAAGGGCAGATTTGGAAAAATGTGTTTCAAGGGTAAATGTCAGCCAGATCTGGTGATTAAGTGGAAGGGTGGAGGCAAATGAAAGACTCTTGGAGAATCGTTTTGAACAACAGAGTGTGTTTAGAAAGGAAGTTTATAATCTCTGCCTTAATCCAATCTGTTGACTTTGAAATGCTTATGGGGCAGCCGGCTGATTATAACGGGTAGATGCGGGATGACAGGCGTCAATCCTGAAGACAGAACTCGGGAGGCTATAAATGGATATGTGACAGCTGACCATAGGTGAAGGACAGCTCCTGGGAAGCACTGATTGAGTGGGAATTAACTTCTGTGTACCCTTATTCATCAAGTGAGTATGCTCACCAAGAAACATCTTTCAAATGGGTCTCCTTTATGATGTTTCCTCAGCCCAGGATCCTGATGCAAGCCCTTTGCTATCTCCATCTCAGAGAGCCTCCTGAAAATATTATCTGTCCCCAGTTTCCTCCCTTCGTGCCATTAGAATTTTCTTTCTGTAACAAAAATCTGTGATCATCGAATTTGTTGAGTAAAGCCTGGTAATGCCTCTTCATTGGGCACAGAGGTTACAACCCAGCTTTTGTAACATGACAATACAGGCTCATCTCGTTCTATACCTTCTCATGGGCTCCAGTCCTCACCAAGCTTCACAGCGTCTCCTGCACACATCTTATATGTCGACTATGCAGTAGTATCATGAGCTACGACTCAGCCTTCAAGTTCCACTCAGACGCCATTCTGTGTTCTGACCTTTTCCCTGACTCTGGAACACTCATCTCATTCCCAATTCAGCCATGTATGTGTATGTGCACATCTACATCTGCTTTCACATTTGTTTACATTTGTGTGACTCCTTTAAAGATAATTGCATTATCTTTTTCATCTTGCTGTCCCATTGCTAGCCCATAAAAATCATCCAGCACTTCTGTGAACTTTAAACATAATTGAAGCTTAAGTTGCAACTGGTGATTTTAAATAATATTAACCATTTCCAGAAAAAAAAAATCTCTTAGAAAAACATTAGGCACTTATTATTCCTTATTAACTAAATAGAAAAACAGCTTTTCCTAATTACCTCAGGGCCATCTATCTTTGAAAGGATCAAATATAGAAGCACCGGGATGGCTCAGTCAGTTAAGCGTCTGACTCTTGATTTTAGCTCGGGTCATTATCTCCGGGTCCTGGGATCAGGCCAGTGTCAGGCTGCGTGCTCAGCAGGGAATCTGATTCAGGATTCTCTCTCTCTCGCCCTCTCCCTGTTCCCCTCTCCCTGCTCAGACTCTCTCTCTCAAATAAATAAATTAATCTTAAAAATAAATAAATAGAAAGGTCAAATACAGTACAGAATACATTGGTGTTTATGTACACACACACATAAATTTCATAGAAAATTAACACAATGATTCAACAAATGAAAATAGCCTTTACAAAATAACTGTTATCACCTTCGCTGGTTATAAAAAATGTACATATTCACTGTAGAAAAAATAGATATGATGTAGTTCTAGCACTACTTCTCTCTCTCTTCCTTCAGGCTTAGGGATGGGAATAGCTCCTGTCTGTTGCTAACTAAAAGAAACACCCTGCTCTCCACTTTATAATTAGAACTTGATTACATTACACAGTATAGTGTAAGATTTCTGTCCTTCTGGAACGTGGACTGATAGACCCCTCATTCCTCTCAGTTTTCCCAATAGAACTCCAACTCAGTTTATGTATCCACCTTTCTGCGTCTAACTCATGTGACTCAGGGAAAGACGACTTCCATCTTCAGCTCTAGGGTGAGATCCCTCTTGGTATAGGTTATCATGAAAGTCTCTTCCCACTTACTAGAAATGAGCCTGAAAGACCAGCCTTAAAATAATCAGGGTGCCGGTGATGGCCATCATGCCACACTGGATAGGTATAGAGCCCAAGGTGTCCCCAGTCACACGGCAGAGAGTTTTATTTCTTGGCTGAGGAAACACTTTTAACTCCTATCTCTGCTGCTGAGTCTGAACAAAGAAAGTGATCCTCCTTGTTGCTGGGGGCTATCTCGAAGCCCCAGAGGGGAGCCAGCCCGAGTATGAAGTTAACCTAAAAAAGAAGACCAAGAGCATGGCCAAGACAAAACCAAAGACTTGATCACACCGAACCTGGAGCCTGGCTTACTTCCAGATTCCTGTCCCATTAGATAAGGTGGTTTCGTATTTTTAAAGCCCACTTGAGAAAATTCCTGATTCTTGCAGCATAGAATTTCCAAACTGCTATGATTTTGCAATAGCTAATATTTATTGAGTGCTACCTATTCGACATGCACAGTACTGAGCACAATAAACCACAGGGCAGGGGCTATTATTAGCCCTAATGTACACATGAGGAAGCTGAGGTTCTGAAAGTTTCATGAATTAGTCTTGGCCACAGAACTATTAAGTACCTCAGCTGTAATCCAAACCTGGGTATGTTGAACTATAGCCTTGATCCTTTAGTGCGTGTCCCAGGGTGTGACGTGGGCTCACTTTTAGACATCCGCAACACAACCATACCTCAGTAACTCACTTTCAAGCAACTAACTGGGGCATTGCTGGAAGATTCCCCTCCAGATTACCTCATATTCTGATAAAAGAGATAAGGCAAGTGAGATAATAGAGTTCCGCGTCAGGCACAGGGTAACAGTAAAGAAATGCATGGTGAAATGCAAGCCAGGGAGATGATCTGAAGATGAGAGTACTGTTCACAGGGGTGATGACAATAGTAATTTACAGAGATCATGCAAATACATGGGGAAAACGATCAGATACAGGCTTACATGAGGTTCTAGGGTCCTTGCCAAGGGAAATGATTTGTAGATGATCTTACTTGATAAGAATATGCCAATATCATATTTTCAATACAAGTTTGAAATGAAGTTTGAGATTATAAAATACCATCAAGACACGTTTTAAAACATGACTACATCAAATCAAAGCCCTGTATTTACTTGACCTTTGTTTTAGCGTCAATACATACGTGAGCCGAATTGAATTTCCAGTCGTGTCTGAATTATACCTTCAAAAGTTCAGTCTAGGACTTTGTTTCATCAGTCTTGCCACCTCCAACAATAATTTGCATTTGTTCATAGACGCAGATCTCTTGGTTCTGATTGAAAAATTTTTTTTTTTTTTTTTTTTAAGGTTTAAAAGGAGAGAAGTATTGGCCTGAATCAAGCATTTGTCTTTATGGGGCTGCTGTTCAAGTGGTGTGACTGAATCAGACCAAGCAGCCTCATGTAGGCACTTTGACACAAAGAATTTCAGAGCCAAGTCTAATGACAGCATTTACTCTTAATATGGATGATGTGAGAACAGAAACATAATGTTTATTAGCCGCCCTTACAAAAACAGTAGCTAAAAGAAAGAGCAAAGAAGATGAAAACGGGAAGTACTCAGCAGAGAGCTCCCATTTTTCTTGTGAAATTAATTCACATTATAGGGTGTGCTGCCTTGAATGAATTTCCTTCCTTTTACACTCCCACTTAGCTTTCCTTTAAGTGTCAAATGAAGCGGGTGGTGGAAAATGCGGTGCACCAGTCATTTTGACATTCCTTTGCAAATTAGTCAGGCTTTGATAGTACAGGTCGGCTCTACCAGGCAGGGGGGCTTTCAGCTTTGGGAATCTGGCAGGAGTTCAAGAGCAACGTGTTGCTTTGAACTCACTTGTTAGCTGTGCAAAATAAACACCATCCACCTTGCAATAAAAAAGCATCAGCGGGAGAAAAAAAGAGAACATTCTAAACCCCTCCCTGGAGACTTCAAAACCCTCGCTGGAGCTGCTAAATTAGGACAGGAAAAATAAGGCCTGCTTGTGAAAAGAAAGGAGGGGGAAAGAACTATCCTTCAACAAACACACACAAAAATTACAATCACCAAGAACTAATTATGTTTTCATGATCACAAATGCATTGAGAGTCTGAAAGCTCACGGACGCATCCTGATGCTGCTATAAAATGTTTCCTGGCTAATTATTTGCCAGTACAACTGTTCACTTCCTGTGGTGGATTTATGCTAAATCCTGTTATTAGTCTTGCTCTGCAATTGCCATTGTCTATGACTAGAAGCAAGGCTGAAAGGCTACAGTCAGCCTTTTATTACACAACATTGAATGGAGATTTGACCCAATGTCCGACCACTTCCCCCCTTTGGTTTTTATGTGAGCTCGCTGAGCCTTTTCCTATAAATCACAGGGTTCCAATGAACTTTTACTCTTTTTTCTCTCCTTTCAACTCTACTACTTTGTGTGTGTGTGAGTGCACACTTTAAAAATAAACCACGCCATTTCTTTTCCTCTTTAGCAGTAGTTAAAACCTTTCATCATACACAATTTCTACAGTTCTTGCTCCAAAAAGATGTATGAAACCTATTTTTGATGACTTGATATAGGTTGGTGCTTGAAATGGGGAGCGGTAAAAATAAATAAGATAAAGCAATCATTAAAATAATTTACATTTTAGCAAGGATATACTCATAAATAAGTGTAATGTGCAAACTGTCACAGCTATAGTAAAATGAAAAATTATAGTAGTTAGAATAAAAATGAAATCCTTTCAGCAGAAATCCAACTAAACATTTTCTAGAATGTTTGATATGATGGGGATTATAAGGAAATTCGATTATACCTTAAATACAAATTCTCCTTCAGATAAAATTAATACAAGTATTGTGAACGACCTAAAAGAAGTTTTTGCAAATATAGCTTGTCCTTTTTTTTTTTTCTTTCTTGTAGTTTGTACTATTCTAAATCTGCAACATACCAATGTAGTATTCTTGATTTGTGGTGCTACAAATTTAACCACTTTATTTATTTATTTGTTTACTTATTTATTAAAGATTTTATTTACTTACTCGACAGACAGACAGATCACAAGTAGGCAGAGAGGCAGGCGGGGGGGGGGGGAAGCAGGCTCCCCGCTGAGCAGAGACCCCCCCCCCCAATGCGAGGCTCCATCCCAGGACCCTGGGATCATGACCTGAGCCAAAGGCAGAGGCTTTAACCCACTGAGCCACCAGGCATCCCTAACCACTATATTTAAAAGCTAGTCTCAGATTTAGAAATCAAATACTAAAGGTTTATGGAGACTGTAGATTATTAAGAGTAAAGTGGGTTATGAGAAAGAAAACTTAGAATGATTACAAAGGCTTGATTTCCAGGTTATTTACTGCATTTACCCCTCAGTTTTCTATGGTTGGTGCGCATCTCTGTTAGTCACTCTCTTTAAAAATGGTTATCAAAATCATATCTGCAAGAATTACAGGAGGACTCCTTGCCAGGTTTTAAAATTTTCTCACGGATCTTTTTCTAACATTCATTTAGATGATGATAAACACTTTGAGAATCTATCTTCATTGCAAATACCCTTTGTCCCTGAATTATGTTAGAAAAGTTCATCCAGAGGGACATGTGTTCTGTCCAGATATTTTTCTATTTAATTATAAAGTACGACAGGCGAACAAAAACAGGCACAGGTTAAAGAATTTATACCATAGCCAAACTATGGGATACTACATAGCCATGAAGAAGAAGAAGAAGAAGAGGAGTAGTTGGGGGGGGGAAGAGGAGAAGAAAGAGAGGGGGGAGGAAGAGTGGGAGGGGGGGAGGAGGGAGGAAAGACAATGGAAGAGAAAGAAAAGAAAAGAAAAGAGAAAGATGGGGGGAGATAGGTCTACAGTGTGTAAAAAGATGTCCATGATCACTTTTGAATGAAAAGAGTTAAGTTGCAAATAATATGCATAGAAAATGTCATTAAATAAAAAAAAAAAAACAACAACAACACAAAACCCTGTATAAGTGTTTGTAGACACAGAAGAAATCTGGAGAGTTAGGTACCAGCTCATGAACAGGCCATTCCTAAGGACACAAAAAAGAAGGACATAAGAAGGCCATTGTCACTATTTGCCTAATATTACCTGGTAGTGTTTGCTTTTTTTCAAAAGGCACTGTCCATTTCCTATTAAAAAATAATAATTAAAGGCAGAGCAGCCCAACAAAAAGAAAATGTGATCTAGACCCACACATCTTTGATTTGCGTTGGTAGTGGGTGGCAACAGATCTTTCATTCCTTCAATAAAATATATGAATTCTGTTTTATTAGAAACCCATAAAGGGATGTTTTCTAAGGACACATCTCCTCTCTGAAATGGTCTGTGAAAAATGGTCTACTATGGCCCAAGTGTCTCCTTCACACCTTATTTCCCTCTAATAAAAAGTGGAGATGGGTATTGAGAATCCTGGCTACATTCCACAGCAGCAAATAGCTCTCTGACCTTCTGAGGGCATGTGAGTGCCTCCTTCACGCTCAGAATAGGGGTCAGAAGGAGGTTTGGATAAACAGAGGTAAAACTCTATCCCCTCAGTGCCCCATCACACGTCCTTACTTCCGGAGCTCTTTTCTTGTGCATGCATCCCTCTACCTCTCCACACACCCTCCCACGCTCACACTCGCTGCCCCACCCCCACTTTGTTCCTATTCCTCTTCTAGTCCTGCAAAGGCCCTGATCTGACGCTTGTGTTGAGCATGTTTTGAGTTGGATGGTGCATTATTTTCCAAGAAGTCTAGGACCCTAGATCATGGAATGGTGGAAAGAACTTGGGGCTTGACTTTGAACCTTGACATTTTCTTATTTATATCACCCTATATGAGAGTCATTCTTAGCTAAATTTTAGACATTTTAACACGCAAACCTGCCTATATCAGTGTTAAGGTAATTTGTGTAATAGTACCTCCCTTACAGGTTTGTGTCAAAAATAAATGCCTGTCACCTTACGTAGCACATAGTCCTCAGTAAACGAAGAATGAAAAATAGGTATTAATATTACAAATGGCAGCTATCGATAGTTTTTTAAAAATATATATTTATGTAAGTTTCCCTGGGATTTTAGTAAACAAGTCTGAGGATCCGGTAATTTCTTTATTCTGTCTCTGGGGCCAGCTGTGTGGATTATACACTACACCTGAGTGTTGTATATTGTATTTATTACTTTTTATAAGTAACAGTGCCAATATATGATTTTAGTGTTAATTTTCATGTAAAGTCACATATCTGAATTCCACTAATTGAACCAGGCAACTTCTTCCCTGATACCTTGAAACTTGAGATCATGAGCCCCCAGATATCTCCCCAGTTAAGCTGAAAATAGCATCTGTAGAATATTTCCTTGAGGTTAAAATATTTTCTCTGGGAAGTGAAAATGAGTGCCAGCATATGAAGTCATTAACATCATGGTAGGAGTTAGTTCATGAGATTAGCTAGATTTAGCAAATTAGAAACCAAGGGGAAAGTAACGTATTTGTCAAAGTCTATTGCCCAGTAGGTGGATTTGTAGAGCAAAGAAGTGTAATTGACAGACCTGGCTTGGAACCTGGCTAAAACCCCTCTTTGCTATATGACTTTGAGTCCATAATTTAATCTCAGTTCCTTCATTTGTGAGAAGGGAGATACCCACCTAAGGGTATTGCTGTGAGGATAAAACACAAAAGTTTTTTTTTTTTTTAAATTATAAAAGGCACTTGGTAAATATTAGTTACTTTTTTTTTTTGCTCCATTAAGCCTGGACCTTCCTTCCTACAATGGCTTGGCTTCAATTCAGTAGATCCATACTTGAGAGCAGATTATATTCCAGACATTATCATAGGTATGAGAACACAACACGTAAATGGATGAATGAAGGGATGACTGGAGCATCCAAGGAGCTCAAGCTGGGTAGGTGAGCCAGATGAATGAACACATATTTATGGATTAGCATGATAGGAGCTATGGGCAAGCATATAACTTGGGTGCAAGGAGCATGGATTGAGGGAAATATATTCAGAGGACAAGACCTTTGAAAATAAAGAACTATGAAGAAAATGAATGAGAAAAGAGCAGGCCAGAATGTCAGTAGAGTGAACCACATGAGCAAAAGCATTTTTGCTTTTGCATTTTAAAGGAAAAATGAAATCCTGATGCTCTGGGAATACTGAGAACAGGTACAAGGGAAATCAATACAGGAAGTGGTTGTAATTTCATTACACGACATGGGTCATGTTATGAAAGGTCTTACATATCACATTAAGGATTCGGGGTTTTAAACTGAAAGAAAGATCACTGTGCCAGGGAGTGACAAGATCTGTTTTGAATTTGAGAGAGATCATTTTGAGAACAGTAGATGGATAGGAAAGAGTTGAGTGAGTGGGACCAACCTGATAACTGTGCTTCCAGCAGGGACCAGTTCAGGTTTGGTCATTGGACATGTAATAAATATTTATCGAGTACATTCAAGTGATTCAGAGATCAAGTCAGGAGAAAAATGAGAAAAATAAAAGGCAATGGAAGTAGGGGTGGATAAAGAATCGGTTATGAATAGACTGATAAGTTTAAGATAGAGGGAAAAAGGGGACAATTTGCAAATATCCTCAGTGTGCATGCTCAATTATGTAAATTTAATGTATGAGAATAGCATTATTCTTAGCACTGTGATTTGGTTACTTGATTTTTAAAATAGAATTTTCCTCTCGAAATATAAACATATACCATAAAATTAGCTCCTTTAAAATGCAACAAGATGGGATTGGGAGGGAGCCAAACCATGAGTGACTCTTAATCTCACAAAACAAACTGAGGGTTGCTGGGGGGAGGGGGGTTGAGGGAAGGGGGGTGGGGTTATGGACATTGGGGAGGGTATGTGCTATGGTGAGTGCTGTGAAGTGTGTAAACCTGGCGATTCACAGACCTGCACCCAGGGGGATAAAAATATATTATATGTTTATAAAAAATAAAAAATTTAAAAAAATAAAATAAAATGCAACATTTAAGTTATGTTTGATGGAAATCATTTCCCTTTGTATACAACAAACTAAGTCAGATTCTGCTTATCATCCATATATCCCTTGTATCCACTAATTCTTTGTGGAGAAGTGGACAGAATTAATTTCTTAGAAACTGCTTTCAATTGCTTGGATTAACGATTCATCTACCTTGAATTTATCTGCCCAAAAACATATTAAAGAGAGCAATTCCTACCCAATATTACATCAAAATCATAATAATTATCATCATTGTAACAATCAAAAGAGTCCTTTTTCAACACATTGCAAAGCCCTGTCTAGTTACAGATATCATTATCACCCATTAAAAGTGGCAACAATTGTTTTGGTCACTGAGGAAGAAGCAGCAAAACGTGTAGGACCCAGTCCTTTTCCCCAAAGAGATTATATTCAGTGAGGATTCAGAGAAGAAAAAGAAAAATTTCGGTAAAGGGCCAGATAGTAAATATTTTAGGCGTTATGGGCAAAGAGACAAAAATCAAGAATATTATGTAAGAGAGTTAAATTTTCTATAAAATGTTACATTGATAAAATTTTAAATAATAATAACAACAAAGTATAATTTTTATAATAATATAGATCTGCTAATAAAGAGGCATATAATTTTGGGGGGGAGGTGATAACATTTCACATAGGGTTCAAAATTAGTTCTCTATCATCAAAATTGATTGCAAATGTTTATTTGCTAAAGCCGATTTGTAAAATGTATATGAGACTTTCTATATTTCTCCTTTAAAAATGTCCTTTCAGAGAGAAGGTAACCATTAGTGTCTGAATTTAATTGAGGATATTTATCATTTGGAGGGCGTTTGGAGCATTCCATTAGATTCTTCTCTTGATATTTTCATTTTAGCATGTGATTACATTGCTGATTATTAACTTCCACTTGAATGTTGGGAGCTCCTCTATTACACATTTCAATGGGTTTTTGAAATATGGAAATTTCCTCATACTTAAATCACATTTCAAACATGTCACTGGAGCTCAGAAGATGTATCTACTACACATTTGTGTAGGAAGGGGGATCTTGCTCCTTACTTTAACCTTTGCTGGAAAGGGAAGTGACTAGAGCAGCTTGACATTATTTGTGATTCATTTTTATCAAAATGACTTTATTGCAGTCCAAGTTTCTCAGATAGTATTGTTTGACCTTGTAATTGTAGGTTGAATTCATAAAGAAACAACATCCAGTCCACAGCAAAAATGAACTTCCAAGGCCATTCAGTGTTTGAAAATAGTGGTTGAAGGTAATTCTCATTCATAAAAATTAAAAAATCTTGACCCTGAGCTTAAAAAAAAAATCACAATAAAACTTTCTCACTGCTCTACCATCAGATTTCTGTGTGACAGGCCAAGTCAGAATATTCCTCTCTTATTTATGACAAAAATTCATGGAACTGATGATGATGGTTAGCCCACAAGAGTGAAGAAAGTTTGCTGTTGACACTACTGGTTTAGAAGCTTATGGTAGATTAATTTTCTGCAAAGCTCTGCTGATGAAATAATACAATGAATAAACATAGGCTTTAAACATTTTACATTTTCACAGACTTCCCACATTTTTAAACTAAATCATTTTCTGCTCCCTGCACATTTTTACCGCTATGACTTTTAACACATCTTAGCAGATTCCAATTGAGATTGTACTGAAGTTGTGTTTTTTCAACATCTTTGAAAATATTCTTGCCTATAGAGGTTAATTCTTTAGCCACTTCAAACTAAGCATTGCCTCCTCAAATAAAAAACAGTTGAGCAACATTTTAAACATCTGTTAATTCATCAAAAGCCAAGTAAAATTATTCAAAAATCACTTGCTTTGTGTATTATTCGGTTATTGATGCTGCCCTCAATATTCTCAATTTTTTGACTGAGCATTCTCACCAATAGGTTACTATTCTTTTTTTTTTTTTTTTAAGATTTTTTTTTATTTATTTGACAGACAGAGATCACAAGTAGGCAGAGAGGCAGGCAAAGAGAGAGGGGAAAGCAGGCTCCCTGCTAAGCAGAGAGCCGGATGTGGGGCTCAATCCCAGGACCCTGGGACCATGACCCGAGCCAAAGGCAGAGGCTTAACCCACTGAGCCACCTAGGCGCCCCATAGGTTACTATTTTTTTTTAAGTATTATCTTTTATGAAAATTTCCATATTTTTTTTAAAGATTTTTATTTATTTATTTGACAGACAGAGATCACAAGTAGGCAAGAGAGCCAGGCAGAGAGAGAGGAGGAAGCAGGCTCCCTGCCAATCAGAGAGCCCGACTCGACTCGGGGCTCTATCCCAGGATCCTGGGATCATGACCTGAGCCGAAGGCAGAGGCTTTAACCCACTGCGCCACCCAGGCGCCCCTATAGGTTACTATTCTTAAACAAGCTGGTTTTCTCCAGACATGTTATATCAAAGTCAGTTTAATTACATCACCCTCAATAAATATGTTTTCTTGTATGGCTAACAGATAAAATGTTTTTGGTTGCAACTCACTGTAACACTTCATTTTGTGAAAAACTTCTGCTAAGATGGGGTATTTTGTTTTAGCTTTTCTAATTTTCCTGCCTTCTACTCTCCTGCAAGCTGAAAATATTATAATTAGTACTTTGCCTAGTAATGTTGAAGCATACTATCTTTTAGTATAGCTATATTGTCTTTGAATAACAAAACAGAGCTTTGCCATTTAATTTCATAACAAAATAGTCCACACTCAACTGTGCCTTAAATGTACGATATTCAACGTCCACTTTTCTTTTGTTTTCTTGTTTTGACATGATGGATTTAATCGAATAAAATGCCTCAGTGCTGCAATGCTTTTGAGTTATCACCATGTCCCTGCTATTTGTACCATGCTTAGCAGCAGTGTGAAGTAAAAGAATATGTCCTAGATTGTCCCAACTACCCACCTTGCCTTTGTAGTATGAACACACCCAGGCAATACTGACTTTTTTTATCCTTTTTTAAAAAGATTTCTTTTCCCTTAGGTTATCTCTATGTCCAATGTGGGGCTTGACTGACCAACCTGAGATAAAGTCACACACTCTACAGTCTGAGCAAGGCAGGTGCCCCCTTCCCCACAGTATAGAAATTAATGAGCCTCTCTGTGTGCCAAAAAATCTTCATTTGTAGACCCTAAATTACACTTTCATGTAATTTTTATGTCTGAAATTTTTTGATTTTTAAAACCACTTTAAAAAGATAAAACCTGGGCATCTGGGTGGCTCAGTGGGTTAAGTGGCTGCCTTTGGCTCAGGTCATGATCCCAGGGTCCTGGGATGGAGCCCCGCATCGGGCTCCCTGCTCAGGAGAGAGCCTGCTTCTTTCTCTTCTTCTGCCTGTGGCTCTGCTCACTTGTGTTCTCTCTCTGTCAAATAAATAAATAAAATCTTAAAAATAAATAAATAAGTAAATAAATAAAAAGATAAACTCTATTACTGGTTCATAAACCATATAAAATAGGTGGCAGGATGGATTTGGTCTTCAGATGGTTGTTTGCTAATCCCATCTAGGATATTGCCTGGTACATAGTAGGGACTTGACAAATATTCGTGGTTGAATGAATAATTTGCAAACTATAGTGCACTTGTGAATCATACTCACTAAAGCAGCTGTTCCTGATATCCAGCCCCTAATCTGACTTAGCAAGTATGGCAGGTACTTTTCTTTCTTTCTTTCTTTCTTTTTTTTTTTTTTTTCAAGATTTTACTTACTTATTTGACAGAGAAAGAGAGATCACAAGTATGTAGAGAGAAAGGAGGAAGCAGCTCCCTGCGAAGCAGACAGCCTGATGCGGGGCTCGATCCCAGGACTCTGAGTTCATGACCTGAGCCGAAGGCAGCCACGTAACCCACTAAGCCACCCAGGTGCCCCTGGCAGGTACATTTTTAACAAGCACTCTTGGCCACCTGGACCCTGACAGTGCTCAGACCATTCTTTGGAAAAACTGCTGTGTTTCTTAATTCCTTTAAAAGTTCTCAGATTATTTTCCTCCTTAAATACATTTTAATTAATCCTTGATAAAAAAAATTGCAGTGTCTTAATTATTTTTTCAATATTGAAAAATATGGGGCATCTGACTAGCTCAGTCAGTAAAGCAAGTGACTCTTGATCTCAGGATTGTGGGTTCAAGCCCCACATTGGGTGTAGAGATTATTTAAAAATAAAATCTTTAAAACAAATACTGAAAAATCCACCTTAATATTTAAATTAATTGTCTTCTGAGCAGAAGGTATATTAATGTCATTGGACTAAAAGAATGTGATTATCAATAGATAACAAAAAATTAAATATATATTTTATTTATATTTATATATTAATATATAATATCCAAACAAAAATTATCTATATCTGTATTTCAAGATGCAATGGTAAAAAAATCCTTCAGACTTGATAATTTGTCAGTCTTCCTTGGGTCTGGGCAAGCAATTTTCTAATTAAGGATGATTTACTAAAGTTCATGGCTGCTTTCCAGGACTCAGGTTTATGAAATGGGGAACCATTCCAGATTTCATGAGAGGTCTGCAAACCTTATTTGCGAATCTGTTTTTTCATTATTTCAAATTACAATCAGCTTTGAAGTATGTATGTAGGTAGTATGCCATATGTTGGGTATGACTTGAGAAGTTCTAAAATACCACACGGCTTTCTATGTGTTAGATGACAACGTCAGAAGGTTTTGTCTTCAGTAAGACTTAATTATCACACGTTTCATTAAAAAAGGGATATTTGTACCATCAGCCCATGGAAAATCTAAACATTGTCAAGAGGTTGTACTAAATGACTGCCAAGGGGTCTTATAATGTTGAGATTCTATCGTTTCATGTGGCTATATTTTTCCTGAATATCTGGTTCAGATCCAACGGTAGACGGAAAGCAATTTTCAATTATAGAATGTAGGAAAGATAATGCTTATATGCCTGCAAAATTTTAAGAGATAAAAACATAAAGATTGTGTACTTCATACATTAGACAGAGTATGCATCATATTATATTGAAGTATTAATGTGAGTTAGAGAATTGGAGGGAGTCCTAGAAATGATGGTGGACAGTATTTCACCAGAGAAAACATCATGTCATTCAGCTACTTAAAATCACTAAGCCCTAAATTTTGATGCAACCAGTACAAAACAGAAATATAATAAAGTTATATATGTGTCTGAATCAGACAGGAGGCTTTTGCATTAATTTTGGATGACTGGTTAGAATTAATCTCACAAATGTCTGCTGAGACTCAATGAAACCATAAAAAATAATAGATGGCTATCCAGCTAAAAGCGACTCCTAAATGAGAGTAGTCTGATGTAGTTTATCTGAAGACAGATAATTTATATGATATAAACTTAGATTTTTATATAATATTTTGGGGATTAATGTATTGGTAGAGACTGAGAAGATAATAACTCACTGTTCATCCTGAGATTGAGAGGACTATATTAGACCCTTAATCCTATCTACCTGACAGATATTACTGCCCCATTTTATAGAAGTGGATACAAAGCTTAGAGAGGTTAGGATATTTGTTCAAGGTCATGTATAAGAGACAAGTCTTAGATCCAAAGTTCTTCTTCCTACCGTATGTCATTAAAAATCTAATTTCTTGATCTTTACTTTGGATAGCATTGAGTAATTATTGTAGTGGATAATACATTTTCCACTTTATAACTTTCATGAGTCATTTAGATATAAAATGATAAATGAGTCATGCATACTCCCTCCCTCCCTAACTTCCCATCCTCTTCTTACCACCCACATATTTATTAATACACTGCATCCATGAAGGTAAAGTAGTTTTTAAAAACATGAACTCCTGAGTCACCATGCCAATCAAATATAAGTTATACGTCAAGTAATGTTTTCTGTTCTTGATGTTAGTCATAGAACAGGGTTGGTTCTAATGTGTATCATTTATTTATTCATTTTGACGACATTTGTTGGTTTCTTTCAAGACAATTGCTGCCTTTAGATTACTATTACTGAGATTAATTTCATACTTCAGTGCGCTAGACGGAATAACAGTCTCCCAAGGATACCCATATCCTAATCCCTGGAAGCTGCCAATGAAAGGGATTTTGCAAATGTGATTAAATTCAGAATCTTGAGATGGGGGTGGATTCCTGGATTACTGCTTGGGCCCAATGTTGTCAAAAAAAAGTCCTTAAAAGAGGGAGATGGGAGGATGGGAGTCAAAAAACAGATGTGATGGACTTCGCAGATAGAGAGAGGGGTCACATGGCAAGGAATGTATATGGCCTCTTCAAGCTGGAAAAATAAGGAAACAGACCCCTTTCTCCCACGCTCTTTAGAGGAATGCAGCCCTGCGAACACTTTGGTTTTGGTCTAGCAAAATGTGCTGCAGATTTCTGACCTCCAGAACTATGAGATAATAAGTTCGTGTTGTTTTAAAACACTAAGTGTTGTTTAAAACACTTTAAAACATTAAGTTTGTGGCAATTTGTTATAGCAGCAATAGAAAACTAATACATTCAGCAAATCCTCATACAAACAAACTTGATGAGCAATATTTCGCTGAGATATTGTAGCTTGTATGTGGTCACTTCTGAAAAACGATATATTTTTAGTAAAATTTTGATTATTTTTTAGAATTACATTTCAAACGGAAACTTCAGTTTGCCAGTAGTTTAATGAAGACTAATGGTTTGTAACTCTTTCAGGTCCTGAACATCTTCTGCCTTATTATTTAAATCATCATCCTTGGAGCAGTGATACTGTGGACAAAAATTAAATGTTTCTCATGATGACACTTTCTTGCAAGGTTGATAAGTACCAATGAACACATTTTAAAAACCACAGTCTGCCAACCCTTATGCATGAAAGTCATATCCTATAGGACAAACTTTAGGAAAATTATAAAGCAAACATGGTAAGATTCAAAATTTTGAGACTCAAAAAATGTTTAATGACTACATTCTATTAATATAAAATATATGAAATCTCAGTGTTAGTATGGCTATAAATTTTTAAATAGGATAAAACCAAATTTTGAATTAAATGGCATTAATTTGTTTAAATTAGAGGCAGGTAATGTTTAACATTTAAAAATCTTGTTTCTCTTTTTTGGTTTAGAACCCCACTGTATAACTAAAAAGAATCTTTCTAAATCCAGTTTTGAAGCAATGGGCCAATGTAAAATTTCTGTAAAACCATAAAAAACAGAGTCAGTTTGGTACATAGGAAATTTAGATGGTATTAATCATTGTTAAAATTTACTGAATGGTGAAAGCATTCTAAGTGCACGTATAAGTACACTGGCCACTGCTTTTTTCCAATTTTATAAAAGGCACAACTGAGGTAGAGAAAAATTAAATAATTCACTCAAGTTCATACAGCAAATATGTGATAGACCTAGGGTTTGTAAATGGTACCTTAGTTTATAGCATGGGTTGCCAACAGGTAATGGCTCTCTATAGTAAGAATTGACTAGATGATTTTCATACAATTTTCAATTTTAATAAAGTCTATAAAATAAATAGTTGAAAATGATTTAAAAAAATTAGAGTACAAAATGGCATGCAATAAAATTGTCTCTTGACTCATGTATCCCCATACTCACCTCTGAGAATGTACACTTTCAACTACTGATATTTTTAGTTTCTCTGGTGGTTACATACATAGATACAAATAATATGCTTATACCACTATATCTTATTTCATCAGTTTTAGTGTGAAAATATCTTCCTTTTGCCCCTATCCCTGATATAGAGTTGATACTGCATTCTGATCTCAAGAAAATTTCCCCCGAACACCTGAACGGGTTTGCTCCAAAGACGTATTAGTACCCAGTATAGGTGATGAAAAATCTCTTAGTCTGTAGTGTGATGGTCCTTCTTCTGTTATAAACAAATGTTTTTCCCTTCTGTCCAGAACTTTTCTACAATCCTCTTTAACTTGATGTGCTGAAAATTTCACAAAAATGTATTTTAGATAAGAGTCTTTTTTTTTTTTCCTTTAATCTTCCTGGAAACACAATGGGCTTTTTCAACCTAATGTTGAAATAGTTAATACCTGGAAACTTGTTCTCATGTACCTTATGTAATTTTGTGCCATCAATTTTCTATTTTTTATCTTTTTGGAATGACTATTAACTAAGTTTTAAATTTTCTGGAATGGTTCTCTATGTTGCTCATGTTTACTTTTAATGTTTTATTTCATTTATTTCAGTGTTGCTTTATATTATACAAGATTTTCTTGATTGTAGCTTTCATTCATTGATTTTTGTTGTTGTTGTTGTTTAAAGTTTGGCAATCATATTTTTTAGTTTCTAAGAACTCTCTTTAACTCTTCCCCCCCCTCCCCCCGGTTATTTCTGTGTTCATGAAATAAGCACTCAAATCTTTGAGCATAATATTCAAGACAAGCCTTTTTTCTATTCTCTGAAGGTTTATATTTCCTTATAAAATATAAGGAAATATATAAATTATATTTCTCTTTTAAAACAAACTTAGGAAGCTAGATAGTACATTACAACTTTTAAGAATGTGGCCTCTGGGAGTTAGACTTCTGGCTTTCAATCTCAGCTCCATTGTTTATTAACTATGTGGCTTTGGACAAGTGATTATGCTTCTAATGTGACTTAGTTTCCTCAACTGTAAAATAGTAATTATAGTACCTATCTAACAGAGATTTTAATTCTAAAAGAATTAAATTAGTAAAAAATGTAAAGACATGGGCAGGTATCTATCATATAATAAATACTAATACATCATAGTTTTAATTATTTGTTCTCTATGTTGGCCTAGTGATCCATGTTTTTGTGTTTTTACTGAAAAAATGAAGGCCTGGATTATTCTAGGTGACCAGTGGAGATCTAGGTAGCTGTGCTATAGATAGGTGAGTTTCCACAATTCTCCCCCAAATAGGAAAGCTACTCAGAATGAAAATGAGCTTCTCCAACTCTGGTGACAGACTTCATCTCACTACAGTGTGGTGCTATGTACAGGAAGAAATCCAGAGGTCAGCTGGGCCTTCAAAGGCTAGAGTGAGGGGTGTTTGATCTTCCTTATCCATAAGGGAAGCCTTAGCTTTAAATGGGAAGTTTGTGAACTCCACCCAAACTCCCCCTGTTCTCCTAAAATCTTTCATTGTTCTGCCTGGAGGTAAATGCTGGGCTGCAAATTCCAGTCTTTCTGCCTGCAGGAGGGCTGAGGACTAGGGTTGGTAAGGTGGAGCAAACTGTAGACAGAAGTTCTTCTAATCCCCCTGTTTTAGTTCCATTCCAACCTCCTGCTCTCCATGCTATCAACTCTGAACTCACAGTGCCCTGCCCAGAAGACAGGCTCCCACCAAGCTTCCTCACAGGTCACTCTGGAATGCGGATTCCTCCCCTTTTTTGATTTGGTCAGCAGCTGTCCATTGCTCCTATCTTTCCAAGATTTGTTGAAATCTCTTGTTTGCTCTTGACTACACCCTCTTTCCATCCTCCCTTTACTGTTATCAGTTTATTCCCTGTTCTACGTACTGGGAGTCATTTCATTGTGAAGAGGGAACAAAGGTTGTGCCTCCTGATGGACTACTCGTGCTTAGAACAAAACGTTGAGATGAACCATGAGAGACTATGGACTCTGGGAAACAAACAGAGGGTTTTAGAGGGGAGGAGGTGGGGGGATGGGTGAGCCCGGTGATGAGTATTAAGGAGGGCAGGGATTGCATGGAACACTGGGTATTATACACAAACAATGAATCATGGAACACTACATCAAAAACTAATGATGCACTGTATGGTGACTAACATAACATAATTTAAAAAAAAGAAAAAAATAGAATAAGAAATTTACCCCACCCCTGTCTCATTTAACTTTCATGAACTTCTACAATTATATAATAAAGTACATGTTATTATTCCAACTTCATATATGAAAATTTTAAAAAGTTTCAGAGGTACCTCAAGAACACATGACTAGTGAGTGATAAATACCATTTAGATTCAAATTCAGGTCTTCCTAATAAAAAGAATTGCCAACTCTTGCCCTGAAATACAAGATTGCGGACCCAATATGAGGATGAACATTATGATTACTTAATATTAAGCATTTTGAAGAAAATAAAAATAGCAATCATATAGATTTTGACACTATGTAGATAAATTACTAGGATTATTACATGAATTTTTAAAAATTTAAGCTATGGTCTTCTATGCAGTGCTGGTTGGTGATGGCATTTGGATTCTCTAATAGTGGAATCCAATACTCAGGGAGGAATTTGAGTCCTGTGATTTGAAAGGTGTACACTGCGTATTCTTCATTGTCCAATTCCAGCCAGTGTTTGTTACTAGCTCAGGCAGTAGAACCTAAGCCACAAGAAGACTTTCCCATCCCTCTCCAGTGCCCTTTAGGTAGCAAAAGCCCTCAGTTATGTTTCTCCAGAAGCAAATGCAGTATGACGTGGAACCCAAGTTAATTAATCCAGTACTCAGGCAGAGGTCTGAATTATTATCCTAGATCCACATTTTCTCTTAAAGACATGATGAGAAAAATGCTTGAAGTCTATCATCATTTTTGTGAATTTATAGCAAAAACGTTACTACTAAACATAACAAGCCAAGATCTTCTTGGATTTCAATTTAAGAAAAGGAATATGCTGTTATTATTATTTCAAAAATTACCTGTTGTGTTACCTGACAACAATCTCAGTAAATGCAATCTGAGAGGAAAAGGAGATTATCTCTGTGTTTCCACAAAATGCAACATTCAATTGTTGGGTCTAGTTCTATGTTTGAAAGAAATCATCAAAACATAGATCACTGATTCCTTTGTTATTTTTTGGATGAAATTTGTGATTTTAGTATTATAAGGAAAAGACTGTGGAGGATAAAGCATGCATGCTTCTACTGATGATTAGTAGCTATAACTAGATTGTTTCTTTATGACCACATGAGCAATAAGATCAAATCTTGTCTGTGATTAGTTCTTTCTGTTGATACACTTTTGACAATTTGAAAATCTTAACTAGTTTGTGCATGAACCAGTCTTTAAAAGCAAAGTAGAAGTACTCAGAAAAATAAATGGTCGAAGAAAAAGAGAATTTCCTAACCAAGTCTGAAAATACCATTATCGATCTAGATTTCTAAGACAAATGTATCGATACAATCTTAAGTTCTTACAGGTGCAAATCATTACTAGTGTCCTGGGCAATGTCATTAAGATTTTTTAATACATATACAAAGGTCTGATTTTATTACTCATCTGGTTGGTATGCTCAGCTAAATGAAGTTTTAGTGAATGAATGTGTGACTTTTTCTTAGCTGAACTCTTTTATTGGCCATCTTTTCTAATTATTAGCATCACTATTAATTTTCATATTTAAATATAGAAATCTGTCTGTGCATGAGAAATAATAAATGGGGTCCAATTTTTACAGTTAAGGACTATAGCTGAATTGAGAAATAATCACCTATGTATTTCAACCACTAGTGCTATAGCCACAATATGTCTGCCTGCACTCTTTATTTCTTTTAAGTAGCTCTCCTTGTGAAAGATTTTATTTGTATTGCTGCAGTCAAAGATAAGTGCACTCAATGGCAAATTGGACATGGAAAGTTCTCTGGAAGAATAAAAAACACATGTTCCGACCATCACCACCACCACCACCATGTTCAGATTTGAACCCTAAATTTAAAACACTTAAGAAGCATCTAAAATGTAATGTTGCTATTTATGATACAGCAGCTTCTGATTCTAAGATTCCCAAGTTGCCAGGATTTGCTAGAAAACAGTTCAGTTATAGAATACAGAGGAAGCTAGGTATCTTCACCTCCAACTCACATTGCAGGAGAATCAGTCTCTTTTAAGTTCTGTAATGACTATAATTTTGTACCTATTTCAGGAAGGCTATTTATTATAGGATAAATTGGTGTCAATCAAAATGTGTTCAAATAGTTCATATCTGTTCCTATGGTAATACAATCAGGTCCCAAATAAATTCCCACTGTAATCTGCCCACATTCAAGTTGGGGGGGAAAAAAGTATATTTGACTGATTTACCTCTAAGGCCATTCTTGAGAATAGGCAAGACCCCTTCCCCAAACTTAAAGTGCAAATGTGTTTCAGATTACCCTCTCAAACACATACCACCCAGCTGACTTGTTTAAAACATATTGATTCCCCACTAGGCAGCTCCACCTGGGAGGAACTGATTTCTACCTAACGATGTCAATTTTTGCCTTTCTCCTGGCCAAACACACACAAAGACACACACACATACACACATACACTCGAGTGAATGTTTTCACATTGAAACTGAAGATGTAAATGAAGGCCTGCCGTCTCTGTCTGGTTCTAGTTACAAGGTCTGTTTGTTGACATCACAGATGAAGGCCTGCTGGGTCTCTGGCACTGTCTACTTCATTTCCCCTCTAATTAGGCTTTGCCCTCAATTAAGTTAATGATGCAACTTTTCCTATAGATCATTTGCCCTTTCAATCAATTAGCAGAATATGAGGGTGCATCCCTCCTTGGCTTGGGATACATTTGCCTGAGGGCAAACTGCTCAGCTCCCAGAAGTACCACATAAGCAAAAGCAAGATGTTTACTACCATATAATATGTTATCCTAAGAAAACCAGGCTTCCTAATGGAAGTCTTAACAAGACCTCATTTCACTCAATATTGATGTCTGTCTGGGTAGAGAATTTATCTGAAATACAAGCAGGTCAAAAATATTGATGGATGTGTTATGAATGTAAGGCAGTTCAAAATAAATTTAGAGTAAATATTTTAAGAGAGCAAATAAAGACTCCTATAAGATCAAGCAGAATTAGGAAACACACACACACACTTAAGTAACCTAGACAAATCACTGAAGTTTTCAGTATTAGTGGAAGAAATAAAAATGATCCCTCTCAGACGAGATCACTTTTCTTAGCCTGTATTTAAAGATTACAGAATGGACTTTAAAATAACTTGGTTTTAAATAATAAAAATAACCGTAATGAGATTATTGTAGAACTCAAAAGTCATCTGTATCATTTGAATGATGTAAAGATCAAGATTTGAAGATAAAGTTGACTAATGCTTTCTTGAAAGGTGTGAAAATTAGGTTAAGAAAAGACAAATATGGAAGTGTTGCATTTCACTGAAAGGCAGGACTGTAAGAGAGAACCCTCACAGGGTTCTAAGCAGAAGAGAAATACTGACTCCGTAGGGATGACAAATCTTTCCCAGAATATTGTTTGTTTGACAGAGTGTGGTCATTCCGTGACTTCTACAGAGGTGTGTTTACCTGTAATATGTGATATCCACTTTTAATGAAACAGTACTTGGCTTTCGATAGAGACTTCTGATAAAGAGAAACACTTCCACTGACAAGTTTTAGAAATATTATATTACTAAGAGCAGCTAAAGGAATGGGGTTTGCAGATTTTTCAGAAGAGAAGATTTAAAAGGACTATTTCAAATAATGTAAACATGTATGGAGAAATGCTGTTAAGGGCTTCTCATTACACGGAGTAAAGCAGGAAGGAGGTCTCTACTAGAGCGGAGATTTAAAATTAGACACCAGAAAAGCATTCTACCTGGAAGCATTATCAACAATGCATGCATAGCACGTTGAGGATTCTTCTCCAAAGATACTGAGCACAAAGGAGATATGCTTCATTGTTTGAAGGGAATTATATGAGAAACTTTTCTCCTTTGCAAAAGGAAGAATCGGGTCACCCCTCAGGTTGCTTTCTTGATGCCTATGGACCTTTAATCTCCGGTCTGCGCGTCGGTACCCAGGTGAATGCTGTTTGCTTTACACTGTGATCTCCAGCAAGGCAGAGTCATTCCAAACCCTGTATACACAGCATCATACCTGGAGAGAGGAGGTGGGTTGCACAGACAGCATTAAACTCCATACCATATTTGGGCTTGGGCCTGATGAAAGCTAGCAGCCGCGGAAGGTTTTACAGCTATCTGTACTGAACAAGTTCAGATAATGTACCTAACTCCCCAGGGCTATTTGGCTTTAGATTTTCAACTAAGCCTCAGGTAAGACTGAAAACAATAATGGGCTCACCTGGTCCTTACTTTCCTATCTAGTCAAGTCCAGCGTGTTCAAACATTAACTCATTGTTTCCCCTCAGAGACAATGTCCATCTTCTTTCTACTTTGCCCCATTGGTACCCACACAGAAAAGCAACAATCACAACAGAGCACACCAACAGAGAAATAGAGCCTGTCTGAACCCTAGAGAGGGGAAACAGCTCGAGCCACATAGCCAGTCGAGGAGCAATGGTGTCCCAGCACAGTTAGAAATCACCTGATAGCTCAGGTCCTTTCCCCATAATCAAAGGTAAATGATAATTTTAAAAAATGAGAAGAACAGTGATTTTCAAGTTACTTTGGGATATAGGGTCCAGGTATAAGTATGAATCAGGGCACTGAATACTACCACAGAAAGAGATGTATACTGTCTGTGTCCTTTGTTTCACTCCAGAGGAAAGGGATTCAGGGAATGAAGAAGAAAATGAGGCTTCAGAAACCATTCTCGGAGAAGGCATGCAAGTTTATATGGAATAGGATGAAGGCATTTTAAGCTGCCATGGCCTTGGGTGTATCAAAGTTGCAGCTTTTGGTACCAAAGGCATAACTCATAGTTCACACACTTAGACTGCTACCCTGTGGTCATTTAATACAATTTATTTGATCTTGGGCCAATGAATGAAGAATCAATCTTATTACTTCCATTACTTCTTTTATAAGAGTTTGGAAGTAGCTGGAAAGGAGGCACTTGATTCCCAATTTGAATATATATGCATCGTGAATTCACCAATAATAAGAAGCACAAACCAACATAGCTTGGGCTATAGTCTGCTTCATCCTCCTTCCTTTGTGATCACTGTTTCACTAGGAACCTCATCTGGCCTTTCTCAGATGACTGAACTCTCTCTGAGACAGGACTGGTTCTGCTTTTTTAGTGCATTTGGAGTGCCGGTGTGCTAAAATTTTAAGTAGACACAACGCTCTTTCCACCTTTAGCTCTGAAGTTAGCTAACGGCGCGATGCTACACAACAGAGCAATGGACCAATAAAAATTCCGAGTGCCAAAAAATGTGATGCCCTCTGCGAACACTTTCTTTATTTTTCTTTGTGTGAATAAATACTTTCCTCACTCCTCTTTGGGTAGTCTTCCAAAGAGAAGACTTCTAAGGTAGGTTCTTGCTTGTTTGGCTCATTCTTTGATTCACGGCAATGACTCCTCCACAAGTCTTTTTTTTTTTTTTCTTTTTAAGTATTATTTATTTATTTGACAGAGATCACAAGCAGGCAGAGAGGCAGACACAGAGAGAGAGAGGAAGAAGCAGGCTCCCTGCCGAGCAGAGAGCCCGATGCGGGACTCGATTCCAGGACCCTGAGATCATGACCTGAGCTGAAGGCAGAGGCTTAACCCATTGAGCCACCCAGGTGCACCTCCTCCACAAGTCTTTAATTTGTACCATTTTCCTATTTATTTTTCTTGAAGTACCTTTGGCCCATTATATATAATAATATATTATATATTGTTATAGGCTACACAATTAGCTGGTGAAAAATTCACAGCTTAGAAAAAATCTCCAGGGACATATCAGGGATACTTGAGGTAAGTGTAAAGCTCCATCTCAACTTCCTCAAACAGAGGGATGATGTCCAAAGTATTAATCTAGAGAAGTCCACATTTTGTCACTCTTCAAGTTAACCATTCATGTTATTTTTTTCTTTCTTTCTTTTTTGACTAGCTTACTTTTTCATATCCATACACAAACCAGACCAAGGCTAAGCTGATTTTGTGGACAGACATTCTTTGAATTCTAAGCAGACAACCTTCCTCCGGTCTTCTATGGTTGTATTGGATCCCTTTGCAACACCCTGCATCTTTAGTGTCCCGTTCACTAGAGAGCAGCCACCCTCAGCAGGGAATTTTAAAGTTTTCCTCTCTTTTTTCAAAGTCTGTACTGTCCCCTCTTCCGAAGGATTCATATCTTTCTTCCCATCTTTTCCTGTGGGGGGGGGGTGGAGAGGCTTTTAAATCTCCTTTTGTGATCCAACACCTTCTCCTGGGTCATTCCCCATAGTTTTTATTTTAACCAATTCTCCTAAAACCGATGTCAGTGGACTCAGATTCTCTGAGAACTTACAAAAGGGAGAAAATCCACTTCTGGGTTTTATGTTGATAACTGACAAAAATGGGTTTTATGTTAACTGACCAAAACCAATCAAGATCTATTTCGAATCGTTTTGCCATCTCCCTATGAGGTAATTGACATTATGAAAATTTTACAGATGAAAATAAAATTAAGATTCGGAGAAAAGGGGGGGGGCTGGGTAGCTCAAGCAGTTGGGAGTCTGCCTTCTGCTCAGGTCATGAACTCAGGGTCCTGGGATCAAGCCCCGCATCCGGCCTCCTGTTCAGCAGGAAGCCTGCATCTCCCTCTCCCTCTGCTGTTCTCCCTGCTTGTGCTCTCTCACCCTCTCTCTGTCAAATAGTTAGATAAAATCTTAAAAAAAAAAAAAGATTCAGAGAAATTATATGAATTTTATAAAGTCACACATTCCTAAGGGGTAGAGCCAGATTCAAACCCAAGTATTTTGTTTCAAAGCCCAAATATTACATGGTCTCCCAGAGAGATAAAGCAGCTGTGGAGATTGTAATTGCCACTCTCCAGTGATGGCCCCAGGGACAGGTAAGTCACATAGCTTTATTTGTTTCTATATCCAAGTATTCTCCACGCTGGTGCTTCGTAGCTTTTTGTGCATTTTTATGTTGTCAGTTTCCCTAGCATGGAAACAACTGTGCTTCATGGTTACCGACATAGAAGTAAAACTGAGGGTCCTAGACCAAATCCGATAACTTAGTTTAATCACTAAACTTAATTTTATTCTCAACTTTAAGTCAGTGGGTATAAGGTCTTCACATAATTACCATAGCATCCTTAGTTAAAGCAGTGATGTGTTTCTTCCTTTCTTCCACCTGTACCTGTTTATCTGTCTTAAACACTCACACACACATATTTAGGTCATGTCTTACATATGTATATATATATGTTTATGCATACACACACACAAACATATGTAGGTATAAGTATATGTAAGATTTGAATGCAAAGAATCTTTTAAAAAATACTCCAGAACTTACATATCTAAAGGAGTGCAGTTTCCTACAGAGTGGTTTCATACTGAGGGAAGCCATATAAATCATGATGACTATATTGCCATAATTTCAGTTTTTTCAATTCCTTTTTTGGAATCGTCTTTCAGAACCCTTGAGTTTGGGGGACAAAGTGAAGAAAAGGTAAATCTGTTTTTGTTGTGCTTATTGATCAGGCGACAGCACAGTAGAGAGAGCATGTAGTCTTTAAAGAAAGCAGTGAGCTTGTATGGTTTATAAAATGGCTCTAATTATAAGTCAGCAATATAACTAACTTCCTAAAAATTAAGAAATCATCAGTCCTGTCCAAGGAGAGGTAGGATAACCACCAGAGTTATATTTTCAGCTCTGACATTTTAGTCTAATGCTAGACTCCTATAACCAACTATTTGATACTTCAACATGGATAATGGCCAAAATCAAACCCCTAATTTTGCCACTGCAAACATGCTCCTCTCAGTCTTTCTCATTTCATGAAATAGTAACACTATCTACCAAAAACCTACAGGCCATCCTACATCTGTCTCTTACCCTCACTTTCCTGGTATGAACCAGCAAATCCTATGAACTGTAACTGCAAAATATACCTTGCATCTCTATTTTTTTTCTCCCTTCTAAAGCTACCTGTTTTCCCATCTGTCTCTTACCTAATTATTTACTTAACCATTTTTCCAACTTGTCTCCTTGCTTTTACTCCTGGCTCCTTAGACTCTGTTCTCCACACAGGAACTACTACAATTCTTGACATACCATTGTTCTGCATAGAATTCTTCAGTGGCTTCTTTTTCACTAAGACATAAAAGTTGTACTCCCAATAGGGGCAGAAGTTAGGGGAACTTTATTTATTTATTTATTTATTTATTTATTTATGTGCAGAGCTATATTTTTTAAATTAAATGATTTTTAAATTTAAATGTTGTTATTAACATATAGTGCAATATTGGTTTCTGGAGTAGAATTCAGTGATTCATTACTTATATACAACACCCAGTACTCATCACAACAAAACCCATCACCCATCTAGCCCATTCCCCACCCACCACCCTCCACCCTCCATCCCCCCTCAGTTTGTTCTCTGTCATTAAGAGTCATTTATGGGGGTGCCTGGGTGGCTCAGTGGGTTAAGGCCTCTGCCTTCGGCTCGGGTCATGATCCCAGCGTTCTGGGATCAAGCCCTGCATCGGGTCCTCTGCTCAGCAGGGGGCCTTCTTCCTCCTCTCTCTCTACCTGCCTGTCTGCCTACTTGTGATCTCTGTCTGTCAAATAAATAAAAATAAAATCTTTAAAAAAAAAAAGAGTCATTTATGGTTTGTTTCCTTCTCTCCTTTTTATCTTTTCCCCCTTCCCATATTTCATCTGCTTTCTTTCTTAAATTCCACATATGTGTGTGAGGGAAACAAATCACAAGTGACTCTTTCTCTGACTAACTTATTAGTCTTTCTCTGACTAACTTATTTCACTTAGAATAATACACTCCAGCTCTACCCACATCGTTGCAAATGGCAAGGTTTCATTCTTTTTGAAGGCTCAATAATATTCCATTAAATATGTATGTGTGTGTATATACATTATATGTATGTGTGTGTGTGTGTGTGTGTATCCATTCATCAATCCATGGACATTTGGACTCTCTCCATAGTTTGGCTACTTTGGCTAGTGTTGATAATGCTGCTATAAATATCAGGATATATGCACCCCTTTGAATCTGTATTTTTGTATCCATTGGGTAAAAACATCATAATGTAATTGCTGGCTCATAGGGTAGTTCTATTTTTATTTCTTTTTTTAATGTCTTTTTAAAAAAGATTTTATTTATTTATTTGACAGAGAGAGAGCACAAGTAGGCAAAGAGACAGGCGGTGGGGAAGGGGAGGGAAGCAGGTTCCCTGCTGAGCAGAGAGCCCGATGTGGGGCTTGATCCCAAGACCCTGAGATCATGACCTGGGCCGAAGGCAGAGGCTTAACCCACTGAGCCACCCAGGTGCCCCTCTATTTATAATTTTTTGAGGAACCTCCAAACTGCTCTCCTGAGTAGCTGCACCAGTTTGGATTCCCACCAACAATACAAGAGGGGCACTCTTTAAATATCTATCATGATATCCATGATCAGCTTAGAACTCTGAACTCATTTTGTATGCCTTTTTCTCGCCACCATGAAGCTTCAACCATGCTGATTTGCTTTTGTTTCCTCAAATACATCAAACTTGGTTCTGCTTGGATTCCCTATATTGACTCTTCTCTCTTCCTGGGATCTCTTTTCCTAAGCCTCCCATAGCTTCTTGATTTATATTTCAACTGAAATATTACTTCTTTAGAGAAATCCTCTATAGTGACTGAATGGTGGTCCATGTCATAATCTTGGAGACTATGTATTTGAATTAATTTGAAGAAGGGTCTTGGCAGAGGTATATAAGGATTTTGAGATAAGATGAACTATATTACCCAGGTGGACCTAAAACAAATGACAAGTGTTTTCAAAGAGACATGCAGAGGAAAGACATGGAGAGATGAGAAGGCTATGTGAAAACTGAGGGAGTGATTGAAGTTATGCAATCAAAAGTCAAGGAATGTCTTATTTTTGGAACCTGATAGAGGCAAGGAAGAATTCCTTGCTAGAACCCTCGGAGAGGGCACAAACCTGATGACATCTTGATTTTGGGTATCTGGACTCAAGAACCATAGGAAAATAAATTTATGTTGCTTTAAGCCACCACATATATGCCATTTATTATGACAGCCCTAGGAAACTAATGCATCTTCACTGAACATCTAAAGTAGCCATGCAGGGACACCCAGGTGGTTCTGTCAGTTGAGCATCCAACTCTTGATTTACACGCAGGTTCTGATACCAGGATCATGAGATGGAGCTGTGCATCAGGCTCCACACTCAGTGGAGAGTCTGGCTGAGGATTCTCTCTCTCTTTCTCCCTCTGCCCCTCCCCGCAAGTCTCTCTCTAAAATAAATAAATAAATCTTAAAAAAAAAAAAGTAGCCCTGCATTTGCCATCATTATTTCATTTTCTTCAAGGCATTTATTACTGCTTGGTTATTTTTTCTGTTTCCTTGATTTTTTTCTCTCTCTCTCAAATGTAAAGTCCAAAGAAGCAACTATAGTCTGTTCTGTTCATCTCTATATCTTTAGGCCTACACTCAAGTCTAAAACATAGTAAATACCCCATAAGTATTTATGGAATGGATAAAGAAAGCATATGCTAGGATAAATAAAGCAGATACTTTATAAATAAAGGGGGATTACATCCATCTAAGGTGTTCATGATTTCATAATTTTAGTATTTCAAGATTATTTTTTGGATATAAAATTAGATGCCATTGGTAAAGGAGTTCCATTTTACGATCAGGGTTTTAAGAAAACCGGTGTGGCAGAATACACTATGTGGATTATGGAGGGTTGAAACTATAGAGAACTTTAGTATTTTGGAGGGAAATAGTCTAGTTGAAAGTGATGAAGGCCTCTCTAGGGTAGTTGTGCAAAGGACAAATGAAAAACATATATTGATTACAAAGCAAACCAATTTTTACCTGAATAAAATTGACACATGGCAAAGTCGATGTAACCAGTAGGAGACTTTCGTTTACTAGTTCAGGAAAATTTTGAAGCTGTCCATGAATTGTGGTCTTGAGCTTACAAAACTGCATCAGGGACTTACAGATGAATGTTTATATTCACCCAATAAATGAATAGTTCTTATTTATTTATATCTTTTGAGTGATTGATGATGTGTATGTCTGAAGGTTGAATGTACCTGGCTGATTATAAAATAAGTATTTCAGAGGGCATTTTCTGTAAATCAATGAGTCACCTCAGTTCTTTCAGTTTAATAAATTCTAACTGGATGCCAGAGTGTAAGTCATACATTTTATTAAGGCTATTATTGATGGCTATTTTAGAATAGCAGTAGAAATCCAGTAAATTATCACTTATGCCTAATGCATGCCTTATTCTTAAAAGGAGATTTTCTTGACAAATGGAAATTGAAAATGCATCTGAAACATTTCTTGGGAAGACAGATGTTATTGGTTTTGATAATTATAAAGGATAAAATACATCAGTTATAATTACAGCTTTCCTTTTTCTGGCTATTTTCCTATATGTAATAGAAATAAATCTCTATTGAAATAGTATTTCCTAAAATTTGATTCTACTATATTAATCTAAATAATAGTCAAAGCAAATTAAAGCTCTGAGATGAGAAGCAGAAATGGATCAGTAATCACATTATGCAAAGAAAGAGCAAAAGAAAGGGTTTTCTGGCAGGAATAGAACTTGTTGTTTGTTTTATTGTAGAGCTCAAATACAGTAAAAGCTACCAAATCAGAAGTTTCAGTTATGATTATTTTTCTTACACCAATGCATAGAAATTTGTTATGAATCATATATTTTTTCTAAGTAATTATAGGTAATTTGAGGAATGTAAGATTTTAAGCTTAACTGTTGAAACCCATGTTACACTTTTTTTTTTCCAAACAGTACTTTTTTTCAAAGTATTTGAGAAAAAGGCTTTGTACTTTATAAAATTGGAATGCTATGAACAAGTCACCTTATTGATGAAGGAATAAGCCTTGTGAATGAAGTAGGAAACCTGGAGAATTGTGATATGTGTGTGATATGCCTTTCCTTGAAAATGGCAGTTGGAAGCCTCTAAGATCAGATCATGAAGTTTGGAACCAGATGGCTGGATGTTCAAGGAAGGCTTCAAAATGAAGTACTAGAAGAATAGGCTGTGCTATAAAATGTTGAGATCATTTGAAGGCATTTGGCTACAGAGCAAAAAGTGCTATGCTTGTATTTCACACTTGTACATGAACTTGCATCAGAGAATAAACTTGAACGAATAGAGGCAATAGTGAGTAGTAATGAAAATGGTATACTAAATATGAATTAAAGCACTCCCTACTCATGTTTCCATCTAAGGACTAGTCCAAACACACTGGCTCTGCGCTCCAAAATCCCAGCATTCAGTCACACGTGACCTAACTTCTTTGTCCACCTCTGGCCATGGCCCATTTGAATCTAAAAACAGCCTCTTTATAGCTCATTTGAAATTAAAAATCTATGTCCTAGCTCTACAGAAAGGATGTAATCACAAAGTCTACATCTTCATAAAGATTAAAGTTGTGCAGGAACAGAAACAAATATTAAACAAACGAAGTTAGTGGACAGAGGGGCATGGGGTTGAAATATGGAAAAAGGAGACACCCTGACAGAAAGACAAAGAGAAGATCAGGAGCTGGGCTATAGAACTAAGTGATGATGGTTGCTTTGAGGTTTTATTAAGCTTTCCTACATTCTATCCAGCATGTTCTCCCAATAAACTCCTTTTTTCTGGCACAATCTGGACAGAGTAGAGTGATTAACCATTCCAATTTTTATGTGACCATCCTGGTTTTATTAGGAATCCTCTTTATCTCCAGCAAACTGGGGTAGTTTGTCACTGTTAGAGTCTCTATTTCTTGCAGCCTAAAGAATCCTGACTAGAGTTAATCCACTTACAGAAGAAAGACAACCAACAAATAGGTTGATAAAAGTTTAAATTGCTAAGATGAACTTCAGCTAATTTTGCTTCACCTAATTTCAGCTTCACCTAATTTTGCATTGTATCTTTTCCTAACACAGAAATGAGACCCAGAAGAGTTGACTACTTAACCTACAGCAAGGCTATAAACCAGGTCTTATAAAACTGAATTCTCTGATATTTTACTACTTCATACTGTCTTTAAAGCTTGTTGTTGCTACTTTTCAGACTTTTTTTTTTTTTAATTTACTTATTTATTTGAGAGAGAGGGAGGAAAAGGTGGGGAGAGAGGAAGAGAGAGAGTGTTCTTGAGCAGGCAGAGGGAAAGAGGGAGAGGGAGAAAAATCTTCGAGCACACTCCCCACTGAAAAAGAAGCCTCACATGCAGCTTGATCCCAGCACCTTGAGGTAATGACCTGAGTCAAGATCAAAGATCAGATGCTCAATCCCAGGACCCTGGGATCATGACCTGAGCCGAAAGCAGAGGCTTTAACCCACTGAGCCACCCAGGTGCCCCCACAGATTGTTTCTAAAATTGTTTATGCTACTAAGGTGCTGTATACAGGGAAGATGTGCTAAAGAAGTAGAATAACTAATTCTTTTTCAAAGTTTTGGTGTTTTGGTCCTATCTCAGTAATGCTGCAAACAACCCATGATCTTTTTGCCCAAGGAAAATGACTCTGTTGGGCAAAGTATAATGGTTATAAAATTAATATATTTCCATTAAAAAGTATAAATTGAAAAAGATTCTAATGGCTAACACAGTTATCTAACAAGTTAGAAAAAGACGAAGAAGAATTTTATTTTTTGTCGGAATGACAAAAATGCATGGGTAGCAATAATGGGATTGATTGAAACGAAACCTTGGAAAGAAATTCAGTCTGGAAAAGGAAAAGCATGTTATTTGATCTTTATTATCTTCATCAAAGGCTTCTGTAATTCACAGTTTGAGAGCATTTTGTGAGTATCACTGACCATTTCACAAAGAAGAAAACAACAATTAACAAGGTGCATCTTATAAAGATAACTGTGAACTAATAGAAATGAAACAGAACAATGAAATCCTAAAAGACTGATTTTTGAAAAATCAAAATGTCAGTTTACAAATAGAAACTGCTTAATACTGGCTGTTTTGCTCCTTTGGAAAAAAACATAGTAGTTAAGTATATGGACACATGTACACACAGCAGATCAAGTATGAACAACATACATTCTACAATGAAACCCCTGTAGATCATTTTGCACAGTTTTGCATAATGATGGTTAGTTTGGGAGTATAATTCCTGGTATAGCTTTTTATCATGCTTTTTACAGACTAAGCTAATCATACCAACAAGGAGTCTTGTTATGGTTAAGAGAATCAAACCTACAAAATGTGGATTAGCACAGATTTTCAGATTTTTTTAAAAAAATTGAAAACCTAGAGATTTCTTGACCTGGAATGAGATATGGCTTTATAGTATCAAAGCAATTATTGTTTACAGATCATTCATTCAGCTTGTGGTTACTCTAATCATCTTTTCCTTCTTCCTCTACTAAGCAGCCTCATTACAAGTGCAACATTCCTTTGAAATGTTGTTTTATTCATAAACTAATTTAAAATTTGAAGCTATGCCATTATACAATGTGTTTATTTGGAAATTAAAAAGTAATGTTGGAATTACTTGATTCTTCTTCTTTAACAGTAAAATGAGTGGATACTCTTGACCCATTTTCCCCCTTTGGCAGTTCAGCAAAGCCCAGAGTCCTCTTCTCAGACGACGCATGTAAAGCACTTAGCATAGGGTTGGAGACATTATTCAATAAATGCTAGCATTTCACTAATTTAATAAAGTAGGTAATTTTAATAAATGTGATTAGTGGTTCATTTCAAATGACAGTATAATCATACTAATTTCTTTTTTTTCCTGTTTCTATGCTTCATCTCTATGAATATTTAGCAAGGATTCTACTCACATTTACAGTGTAAAAAAGATGCAATCAATTTTAATAAAGAGACATCTACATTATGTACCATTTGTTACAACACTTCTAGTATAATTATCTGAAATAAATTTCAATTACACTTGAAAGCTACGCATAATCCAGTTCAGAAAGACACTTGCAAATGACCTTTGATCTTTATTTCAATCAGTTACAGTTAAAATAATTCTTCTATTTCCTCCTGCTGACAACCATCCCGATGGCAGGTTAGAACTACCAGTTGTGCAAGAGGTGAGTTATAGTTTAAATGAACCATTTATGCAGTAATTCAAAGAAATCCAATACTTAACAATTTTCTACTACTTTGACTTTCATATGTTTTTAATACCTGCGTATCTATTAATCTGTTTTATCTATCACCTATCTACCTCCTTCCTGGGATTGAGTTGGCGATACCATATTTATCCAACAGTGTATGGAAAGATTTGTAAAACAGTACCTTTAATTCTGGGCCACTTTACAGGGGAAACTTCAATGAACTAGAGGAAGGGTCTGCTTAAAGAAACACAATGATGTCTCACAAGCCACAGTGGCAATATTTAGTAGGGGAAGTGACGAATTTATTTTTCAGCTGAAAGTCTGAGAAAAATTTTTAGGTAGAAAGTACAAGGTATAATTATGTGGCTTAGAATTCCGCCAGGGCCCTGGAATTCATACCTCTTCACTTTCAAGATGTGTCACAGACCCTTTAATTACCTGAAGTGGATCAGGACCTCTGTTTGCTGTCTATCCCATCAAAAAGACGACACATCTTGTTACACATTTACCTGACGCCCCTTTGAACAGTAAATTTTGCTGAGCAACATGTAGAAATCATCTTAATCTCTCCTACTGAAATATGTACATATTTAAATCCTGATTTATATGAAGGCAAAATGGGAGGCATTTTTTGGTGGGAGAATGCCCACAGATGCCCATGGGGTTCACAGACAAAGGCTTGAGACCACTATCTACCAGGAATTGGATGACCTGCACTTAATGTTGACTTAGTTGTCTACTTACTAGCTATCAGCTCCTGGATGTGTTAGTTACCCTTAATTTGAGCTTTTGGTTCCTCATCTACAAAAAAAAAATCAACCTCCATATTTTTTAATATTATGTAAGTGACATAGTGTTCAAAATGCTCTTAGCCTCATACATGGAATAGAGCAAACAATCGTGTGATGTATGCATTATGGTTGCTATTTCCAGGGCCTTCTCTAAGTCTTAAATCTGATACCTAGGCTCTATCCTGTGGAGAAGTAGTAGAAGCCCAGTTAAGAAATATAAATTACAGTCGGACTGAAGAGCTCTGTACATCAGGCTGAAAAGTTTAGATTACTATCCTGTAGGCAAAAGGGAGGTAACCACTGGAAAGTTCTAATCAGGGCAATGACGGGATGACATTCGTATCTTAGAAACAGAGCTCTGGTTGCAGGGTGGAGGAGGGTTTTGGAGAAGAGAGGCTGGAGACAGTCCCCAATAGATTGCAAACTTGTCTATCTCCTCAAAGAGAGCATGAACCTAATTGAATCTCAGTTACTGAATTATCCTACAAGGCTGTAATGCCCTCGTCATCCTTTGAGAGACATAATCAGTTTTTTTTTTTTTTTTGTCTTTATATAAAATAACCCCAATTTGTTTTTTTGTTTTGTTTTGTTTGCCTGCATCCCTTCCCCCCAGGCCAGGGTGTGATAGCTGTCTGGTGCCACATTTCAACATGCTTATTGTTATACTATTCTACTTCTTCTTTCTTTTTTTAAATTTCTAAGCTGTGAGCAGAGTGTTCAGAGAGCCAAATATCTAAGGATGATGTCTAAAAGAACGGTTGTTTGGTTAATAGAAATAGGGTTTCGATACAGAAGTATTTCTACTTAACCAACATTCAATTTGTAAATATTTACAGATAGAAAACAAAAGAAGCTACAGATGAGAGCAAAAGTGTGGCAACTCCAACCATCACCAATAGTGTGTATATCCTCACTTGAACGCTCTCAGTGGGATGTGGGAAAAATGGAAGAAAGTCACTTACATTTCCCTAAGCTGATGCCCTACTCTGAAGCAGAGCAACTAGACATACATCTTTGTCCTGCTTCTGAGCCACAAATTTTTCCACTTTAAACCACTCTCTTTCTATCAATGGCTTAATCAAAGTAGAAACAGATTTTTTTAAAAAATGTTTTTCACACCCACCACTTCTTTATGGGGCCTCACCATTGATTTCCAGGAAAGATGCATGATATGATATTAGCATTGATGCCGGATCACATAAAACTTTGGGAAAATCAGATCACCGATTCAGCTGGCCTAATGTGAACCATGTGAATTATAGGGAAAGGAATCCATGCTAATAAGTTTAGTAACAGGGAATCTAGACTAGAAATGGAAGTCATCTGGCCCAACACAAAGTTCAGACACTGAGAGTCAAGGTACAACTTCAGGGTTGAGATGTAAAGTCCAGATGTTTGCTGAAGGGCTTGGGACAAGATCAGAAAGATGAGCACAGAAGGGACAAAGAGAAATCTCTAGTATGGTCAGAGACAAGGGCAGCAGACTGTCAAGAAACAGAAGACACAAAGGCTGGTGGCCTGAAATCCAACAGAACAGTAGGAACCTAGAGAAAATACATCACTGAAGCAGGAAGAAAACACACTTCAGAGAACAAATGTGGGGTGCTAGAACCTAGATCCTAGGACATCCTGCCAGTTTCTGTCCCATTCCCACAGTCTCACTATGCTTTCCTGCTGTGGCAGGATCAGTAAGAGTGGGGCCCTCCTGGACTCTGTTTGTGTGGCTGCTCCGTTTTCTGTGGAAATTGACAATGGGAGGTAGGAGTGGCAGCTCTGTCTGGCACCAGCCTTGATGCCGAGGGGATGGGCTATGGGGGAAGTCCATTAGAATGACCAGGGGGAGATGGCTCCAGAGGGGAGCTGGAGGTCCCCAGAACTTGGGAAAGATGCTAAAAGTCTTCAAAGAAGGATGCAAGAGCACCAAAGGCAAATTACACTTCTTTACAATTTTGCCAGAGACCTATCCCTAGCTCTAGAACTATTAACTGGCTTATTAAGTCTTTCATTTTTAAATTTCTAATAAAGGAGTACACTTACAGACCCCACAGATATTCTCAAAAGATACCTTTTTAAAAGTCTCAGTGATGAATATGTGTCATCAGTAATAAAGGCAGGGCTGTGTTCAGTGTGAAAGCCGAGGCTTGGAAGTGGCTATTTGACATTTCCAACAATCTTGTATAGTTTCTTACAAGTCAAGCATCAATAATGCAATAATAGTGCTTTAGAATAACTCCAAAATCTGTTACCATTAAAAGTAGTTGTCTGTCTTGAATAGATGTCTAATTTTGAAAGGAAATGGCTTTACTTTCAAATATGAGACAGCTGTAAAAAATTATATGTATGTACACATTTATGTACAGTACCGACTCTTCAAAAGAATTCTTAATGGAGAAAAAACATCTATCTGTTCTTCAAAGACATTATATAATAATCTTATATATATATATACATATATATGTATATATTTATTTGTATGTTGGGAGCCTATTAAATTCAATGTCACTGCCATATCTAGCTATAGAAATATGCTTCTAAGTATGAGAAACAAAGATGAATAACTGCTTGATTCTTCCACTGAAACAATTTCAGTACATTTTAATGGAATTCATGCCTAATATTCCAAAAGAAAATCATCCTGCTAGCGGAACAATCCCATACATCACCAACCTTCCTTTCTTTTTCTCTTCTTTCCTTTTCCTTTTCCTCTCCTGTCCTTTCCTTTCCCCTCTGTCTCTCTCTCTCTCCTTTCTTTCTCCATCATAAATGCTATTATGCAGCACAGAACCAATGAAGAACACATAGCTAAAAATCACACATCCAACAACTACTTCTTGGATATCCAATATGCTGTAAGGTACTGTGACTGATGTAGATACAACGATGGCCTAGACACAAACCCCACTGTCATTATTTACTAGTGTGGAATCAGACAGGAGAGAGGACCTTTCACTAAGACATGCGGAGGACTGAGAGCCATGCTGCGCCATGGGAAAACACAGGAGAGTCACAGGATCCCTGCTTGGTGGTGAGGAAGACTTTCAGCAGAAGTGGCATCTAAGTGGAGACCTGTGAATGAATACAAGTCACTATCCGTTGTTGGTCTAGCAGAGGGAAAGAAAGACAAAAGTGTTCTAGGCAGAAGAAGTATGTATTCAAAACTCAGAAGCAAGAAAGACTTTGAAAGGATTGCAGAGTTGAGGCTTTGAGTGTGCATGGGGGTGGGGGGGTGGGGAGCTGCCTGTGGTGCAATGGGTAGGGACAAGGTGGAGAGGTTTTGTAATATATGCCATAGACTTTCAAATGGAGTTTTGACTTTAGGAAAGGTGAACAATATAAATGCTCATGAATATGTATATATTAATTATGTCCAGATTATCTAAATATCCTGGATGCCTCATAACATGTTTTTAAGCCCATTTGTGAAAATCAAGACTAATTTAGCAGCATAAGGAAGCTTGTCCAGTTCATAGGCAAAGAGCTGTATAAGCCACAGATTTGTATTTGTTTTTTTCTACCAATGACTAAAATAATGTTACAATGCTTAAATGCAGACTCAACAGACTTGAGAATTTGGAGTCGTAATGTAATATACTACATGCCAAGCACTCAGCTGAGCACTTTGTATGCCTTATCTCATTCAGTTCTCACAGTAACTGTATGATAAGCTTCCTATTATCCCTTTTTTAAAGATGTACAATCTGAGGCTGAGAGGGGTTAAGTAACATGCACCAGGTCACACAGATAGAATGGAGCCCAGGCAGGCCGCCCCCAGGGCCCAAGTTCTTACCCACTTCCTAGATCCCCCAGTCACATTTTCAGCTAAATGACACGAATGTTATGGAAATAAGACCACATTCAGAGCCAAGAGACAGAGTCTCATTCTGGTCATGTTCTTCGAAGTCAAAACAAGATAAAATTAAAGTTTTAAATCATTTTAAGGAGCCAGAAAATGGGGGCTCAGTGAGTTAAAGCCTCTGCCTTCAGCTCAGGTCATGATCTCAGGGTCCTGGGATTGAGGGACCTGCATAGGGCTCTCTGCTCGGTGGGGAGTCTGCTCCCCCCCCCCCCACGACCTGCCTCTGCCTACTTGTGATCTCTCTGTCAAATAAATAAATAAAATCTTTAAAACAATTAAAAAAAAAAAAGGAACCAGAAAATGCATAGAAGAGAAACAATATCAAACCCGTTCATAGCCAGTGAACCAGAGAGTTTGTGTTAACATTATAGAGTTTATTGAATGCTGCTATGTGTGCACAACTAGACTTGGTTTTATGGGAACCACCTTATTGAATCCTCACAGAAGGTTACTATTATCCTTACTTTATATAGAGTAGGACACAGACTAAGGGTGAACAGATAATTGAATCAAAATTATACAGTCAACGATTATGTGATTATATCCAGATATCATAATTGGATCTATTTCATTGCAAACTCATTCTTGTGACCAGTTTGCTGTATTGATTCATTTCCCAAGGTATCTTTTCAAATATTTATTTCTAGACATAAATATCTATACATCAATGCACATTTTAAAAATAGAGAATACTGGACAAATAATTTTATGATAACATAATGAAACTTTCCATGTCAATGTATATGCATTAGTCACAAATATTTTTCTATGAACCATTTTTAAAGCCTATATAGTGTTCCAATAAATGAACCATCATGATTGGTAAAATACCTTAAGTTTAAATATTCATGTTGAATAAAAAAACAAACAATCTGATTAAGAAATGAACAGAAGACCTGAATAAGGATTTTTCTACAGAAGACATACAGATAGCCAACAGACATAAGAGAAGATGCTCAATATCACTAATCATCAAGGAAATGCAAATCAAAACCACAGTGCAGTATTACCCTCTACCCTTTTAGAACAGCTAAAATGAAAAAGAGAAGAAATAACAAGTATTGGTAAGAATGTGGAGAAAAAGAAACCCTTGTGCACTATTTTTTTCTTAAGATTTTATTTATTTATTTGTCAGAGAGAGAAAGAGGAGAATACAGGCAGAAGCAGTGACAGACAGAGGGAGAGGCAGGCTCTCCTCTGAGCAAGGAGCCCATTGAGGGACTTGACCCCAGGACCCTGGGATCATGACCTGAGCTGAAGGCAGATGCTTAACTGCCTGAGTCATCCAGGCATCCTCTCTTGTGCACTACTGGTGGGAATGTAAATTGGTGCAGCCACTGTGAAAAACAATGTGGATTTTCCTCAAAAAAAAAAATTTAAAAATAGAAATACCCTATAATCCAGTAATTCCACCCCTGGATGTCTACCCAAAGAAAATAAAAACACTAATTGGAAAAGATATATGCACCTCTATATTTGTTACAACATTAGTTAATATATCCGAGAAATGGAAGCAACCTAAGTGCCTATCAATAGAAAATAGATAAGGAACTTCTGGTACACACACACACATATTATATAACCATAAAAAAGGATGCAATCTTGCCATTTGGAAGAATATGGATGGACCCAGAGGATTTTATGCTTAGTGAAATAAGTCATACTGAGGAAGACAAACACCATATGATTTCACTCATATGTGGAGCTTAAAATAGAAAATAAACAAATAAACAAACAAAAAGCAGAATCAGCCATAAATACAGAGAACTGATCGTTGCCACAGTCAAGAGGGGTAAAGGAGAGCTGGAGAAACAGGCTTCCAGTTATGGAATGAATAAGACACAGGAATAAAATGTACGGCATAGAGAATATAATCAGTGATGTTATAATACCATTGTATAGTGACAGATATAACTACTTGTGGTGAGCATAGCATACTATATAGACAAGTTTAATCACTATGTTGTACATCTGAAACTATTATAACATTGTGTGTTGACTATACTCAAATTTTTTAAAAATTACCAAAAAAGGAAACAAAAAATACTTATGTTTATCCCAAATTTTTGCCATTTACATATATATAAAATTTTTATTCTAGTCCCTCTTAAGTTGAATAGGTATAATAATATTATTCTATCCATCATAGGGTTAGTATGAGGACAGAATCAAATAATAGGGGCGTATGGGTGGCTCAGTCTGCTAAGTGTCTGCCTTCCACTCGGGTCATGCTCCTGGGGTCCTGGGATCAAGTCCCTGCTCAGGCTCTCTGCTGGGCAGGGAGTCTGCTTCTCTCTCTGCCCCCAACCCTGCTTGTGCTCTCGCTCTCTCTCTCTCTTTCTCTCTCTCTCTCAAATGGATAAATAAAATCTTAAAGAGAATCAAGTAATACTTAAGAGTAAGTCCAATCATGGAAAGCAACATACTACTAAAATTTCTCCTCTCAGGAAGGAGATATGCCTAGGCAGTAGGAAAATGAAATGGTCACTTTGTGCACACAAATGAAATAATGACACTGTGAAAAGTCTCTACTGTTCTTCATTAACTGTGAGTTCTATGCTTTACTATCCAAAACAAAACAAAACAAAAAGTAAGAAACTTTCATTTTGTTTAACAGTGAAACAGATTGCCAAAAACGTTGGCTAATTACATAGTTGGTTTACGAAAAAGAATAATAATAAAACAAAGGGATAACCACAGATTGTGAAATTGTAACTATGCAGTCCCAGGGCTGCTTGGCAGGCAGACTGACAATAAAAGAGAAGAGTTAAACCTTTTTCCTACAAATAACAATGTGTCAATAAATGGTTCTATAAATATTTAGACTTACACCTTAGCATCAACATAGATTATATAAGCAAAGCTAAACACATACTTCTTTCTTCTTGAAAAATCCGACTCAAGTGTACAAATTACTGATCAACACAGGTGTGTGATTAGGGATTTCTCATTAGTAGATTCAGAGGGACGTGATCACGTTTGTCTACAGACTGGTAGAGAGCCCCATCCCCATATGAACTGGTACATTAGTGGTACAGTAGTGCTTGATCTTGAAGCACAGCGAAACCTCCAGCACCTCTCTCCCCTCAACTTTCCATATCTTGTGGGTCAAATGGACAAGCTCTCTTAGATGCTCTATAACTCTCAGTGGAGCTCCCTCTTCACTGCCTTGCAAAGTAAAATGTGCATAGAAGCGCCCTCCCCCCCCCATACTGATTCAAGCTTAGAATCATAGATCTTACATCTGGAAAGGGCATCAGGATTGACTGTTTCTCTGTGCATGTCAAATGTTATATAGATCATTTCCATTTTACCACTAGGCACAGGGAGACTTGAAGAATTAAATGACTTGTCCAGAGTCTCCCAGGTAGGAGACCCAAAACTGAGTTTTCTGACTCCTTGGGTAATAAAATATCAAAACTGACGAAGGTTTTAAAAAATATATTTTAAAGAAAAGGATAAAAAAGTATTTGTCTTTTCACATAACTCTGCTTTTATTTTAAGTGAGCACAGCACTGTTACCGCTACTTGACTCATAGGGAAATATGTTCTGCCACCAAATTAACACTGTTTTCCAGATTTGTAAATTAACAAACCTGATGAGATGCATCTGTTTTCAGATATAGACAGCCTAAGAAAAAAGAATCACAAAGTACTTCCTAGATGCACGCAAGTGTCCCTACAAAAATGCAAATAAGCTATGGGAAGACCCAAAGCCAGGTGTCAGAGAACCGAAGACAGGAAGCTAAGTCATTCACAGGAAAGGGAATCAACCTTCAGCCTGGGGCTGCTGGGTCATGAGAAATGAAAAAGACAGAAGATAATCAGAGAAGTAAGGAAGAAAAAAGAATGAAATGTGAGAAAGGCCACGGGGGGTGGGTGGTGGAATATATATATATATATATATATATTAGAAAGGAAGAAGACTAGAGCTCACCACAACAAACAAAAGGCAGAAGAGGAAATGGTATCAGTTTTAAAAGTTCACGGAAGAAAATATACCTACTTTTAATCAGATCCTCTCCATTTTCCCTCACAGCAATGTTCCGTTTGGCTAGGCAGCTCACTAACCGATTGCACATGCCCCCTCCTCTGTAACTTTCCTTAAATTATCCTGGTTTGAATATCTTTTGGAAAACTTTCAGTAAATGAAAACATTGTTTTTCCTCCTTTTGAGTAACTTCTTCCATAACTTTACAATTTAAGGATTTTTGAAACTCTTTTTAATTGCTAATAAATAGCTTCTATGATGCATAAATATTTTATAACCATTATATTTATTCAACAGGGATTGTCAGCTGCTCTCTGTGCGCCAGGACCTGTTTTAGGCACTGTATTCTTGCTGGCTTTCCGTCAAGTGGCTCTAAACACCTTTATGTAAACTCAAGTAGCATTCAGTTTTGAAAAAAACACATAATAGTTTTAGGTCTGCAGGAAAGTTGAAATGATAGAGCAGGGGCGCCTGGGTGGCTCAGTGGGTTAAGCCTCTGCCTTCGGCTCAGGTCACGATCCCAGGGTCCTGGGATCGAGCCCGGCATCAGGCTCTCTGCTCAGTGAGGAGCCTGCTTTCTCCTCTCTCTCTCTGCCTCTCTGCCTACTTGTGATCTCTCTCTGTCAAATAAATAAATAAAATCTTTAAAAAAAAAAAAAAAGAAAGAAATGATAGAGCAGCATTCCCACACAGCTTTCACTCAGTTTCCCCACTGTTAATATCTGACAGCGCTGTGGTCCATTTGGTACAACCAAGAGCCTGATATTTGGACATTACCCTTAACTAGATTCCACACTTTGTTTGATTTCAATTGTTTTCCCTAAGGTCCTTCTTACTGTTTCAGGATCTAACTCAGGACACATTCCATGTAGTCATCATGTCTCCTTGGGCTCCTTTGGTCTGTGACAGTTGCTCAGACTTTCCTTGTTTTTAATGACCTTGACATTTTTGATGAGTCCTGGTAAGGTGTTTTGTAGAATGTTCTTCAGTGTTGGTTTATCTGAAGTTTCTGCCGTATAGTAGGGTTATGGGTTTTGAACAGAAACCACTTATCAGAGGGTAGATGACATCAAAGTGCTCTACCACACTGATGTTTCCCTTGATCACTTGGTTAAGATAATGAGTGCCAGGTTTCTCCCCTGCAAGGCTACTATTTTTCCCTTTTCATATTCTATTCACTAAGAGAGCCACTAAGTCCAGCCAGCACACAGGCCCTTCATCCTGCTGTCATTTCTTCAATTCTCACCAAATCAAAGACTATATTTTCTAAAGAAACTCTATAAAGACAGCAAGTAGATACCAGGGTATTGTCTAACAGCTGTGGTAGAGAGGTATGGTATAAAAAGGTAGACCATTTTACATAATACTAGCCCTTATTATGGTAATATAATGACTTCAAGAAACAATAAACAAATAACAAACACATTTGAATCCCCTTTCAAGTCAAAGGCAACCAAGAGTGAAGTCTAAATTCCATAACTGAGGGTTCATTCATTGGTTCACTCAACAAAAGCAGTAGCAGGGGCACTAGGGTTGCATTAGGGTGTTAGATGGAGCCCCTGACTCATAGGCTTAATGATCACTTTTACTATTGAGAGAGAGGAGTGTCAGTGACTTTGTAGGAAGTCAGTCAGTCTGGTTGAATTTAATTAGTCAATTTTACTTGGGCCCACCAGATGCTAATGAGTTAGAACCACATAAGGATTAAATTCATTGAAAGATCAGGTTTTAACTTGTCCTATACTAATCACCTAAGGGCTTTCCTCTTGCAAAGTTCCCTGAAGGCAGCAATAGCTAAGTGGTTCAGGCCCTGGATCCTGATAGAGGGCTGATGCAGTGAAAAATGTTGCACGTCTCCCATATCATGCAAGCTGGGACTTCAACCCCCCTGATTATAGGGCTGGTGTTACCCCAACCATGAATCCTACAAGCCATGGCACCACCCAGCCATGTCATATAGCTGCAACCAGATAGCTGGGACCCCCAAGTGTTTGCTTCTCTAACCATGAGTGTTTGGCTGATGAACCAGGGCTGGAAATTTTCACCCAGGAAATTTCTATTGGATTTCAGTCCCTGACTGTGCCAGGGAGGAGCTGTTATTTTCCAGTCACTCAGTTCAAAGATCTGAGGTTTCTCTTCTGGAGACTGACCTTCTAGAGCCCCGTGTACTGCTCCAGGATGCTCTAGGCAGTGGAAAAATCATACATGTGCTATTACTCCTATCTCTGAATATTTCTCTTTTACAAAGCCTGTTCTGGCAGTCTTAGTAGTGTGCTGCTTGACTGTTGGTTGGGTTTCTATGTCATTTCCCAACAAAATGAGTCATAGAGATGTCACAAGTAAAGGTTAAACTTTGCCAAGACCTTGGGAGATACCCATCCAAGGTACACTAAGGTAGTCTAAATGGAATCCTCCTATATGGTAGTAGAAGAGACCAGGAAAACATTGCACAGTTAAAGACAGACAAATCTACCTTGAGTCTAGCAGAATCAGCAGATGTCACCCAATTCCATAGGTATATATTTTATAGAAGGCTACCACATGGCCTTCCAGGGCTCATTCACTAGGGCCTTTGTGGCAGAGTTTGCTGCAAACTTGGTTACCTGGAAGACACAGCAGAAGCCACCTAGAAGGAAGATGTTGGTGTCTGGCCTCATGTTACACGACCCAGTGAGTCATCATGGGCCAAAATGGATTCCTGTCGGCTGGAAAGAATTAATGCGTGTATCATTTACTGAATATACTCACTGTGTTCTTGGCATAGTGCTAACAGCATCACAAATACATTATCAGCATATACTTGTCACCAAAACCCTGTGTTAGGCACTATTATGTCCCTATTTCTGAGATGAGGAAACTGAGCTTGGAGAAGTTAACCAATAAACTGAAGGTCATACAAACTGGAAGGTGATAGAATTGGGGGGTTAAGCTAAGCTGTCTATCACCTAAACTCTGCTCTCAGCTTTTTGATCCTCCTTCTTCCCCAGTTAAAGATAGAGAAGTGTTAGTGGAGTTGGTGCAAAGAGGGGAAAAGGCCAATACTCTTGGGGAATTGTGATTGGCTTGGGGTCTTCCGCCAAGGCCCTCGCCATACTTACTTCCTGAGCAGCTCAGAAATTAAGGCTCTCACATCAAGCATTGTCAGAAGTCTAGTTTTTCTCTGTCACAGGTTGATGTGGCCCATGGCAAGAATTATACATGTCAGGGCTGAATATATGTTACTAGAAATAGGTTACTTCAGGAAGTCAGATCTGCACAGCTAAAATAGAAGTGAAGGAACCTGGAAGTAAGATACAGCATTCTAATCTGTGGCTGAATCACGCACCATAATTGAGACTTCTCATTGCCCACTCTTTCCTCCTTCATTTTGCAAATGTCTCCAACTGTGACTCATCATTTTGCAGGAACACTACTGCTTCATATTTCTTTTTCTTGTCTTGCTATATTCTTCATCAACTCTGTCCTTTAACTTTTCTAGGAATATTCTATCGATTATTGAAATTATCAGAGAGGAAGGTAGAGGAAACAGTTCTTGGAGAAACAAAAGAAATCACATTAAATAAATGATGGTCTTCAGTAAAACCAGAGGTTATAATTCTGTTACTGGTACTAATGAGGACATTATGTACATGAATTTGTTCAACATGGTTTTTGTTTGTTTGTTTGTTTGTTTTTTAAAGATTTTATTTATTTATTTGACAGAGAGAGATCACAAGTAGGCAGAGAGGCAGGCAGAGAGAGAGAGGAGGAAGCAGGCTCCCTGCTGAGCAGAGAGCCCGATGTGGGACTCAATCCCAGGACCCTGAGATCATGACCTGAGCCGAAGGCAGCGGCTCAACCCACTGAGCCACCCAGGCACCCCAACATGTTTTTTAAGAACCTAATTTTGGGCTGAAACTATTCTAGGGGTTGGGGATATCAAAAGAAATAGGACACAAACCTTTTCAGGTATTAAGGACTGAATGTTTTTATCATCTTCAAATTCATATGTTAGAGTTGGTCCTTTGAGTAATAATAAGAACATGAAGTGGAGCCCTTGTGAATGGGATTGGTGTCCTTATAAGAAGGGCCATGACAGAGATGACTTATCTTCTCCTGCTGTAAGAGGATACAATGAGAAGACAGACTACTATGATCCAGGAAGAGGGACTTCACCAGGAACTGAACTGCCTGGTGTCTTGATTTTGGACTTCCCAGTCTCCACAATTGTGAGAAATAATTTTCTCTATGTCTATGGCATATGTCTATGTCTATTTCTCTATGTCAGTCTATGGCAATTTGTCAAAGCAGCCTGAGTTGACAGGACAATGGGTAGGCTGAGACGTAAAAAGACAATGTCAATAAAATGTGATATCAAGACAGATATCTTTAGCTGTATCTCTCAACAGTTGCTACAGGAGCTCTTTGTGCAACCCAGGAGTTACGGGAAAGTTTCTGAAGGGAAAGATGATATCTGAGCTCATTCACTAACGGTGACTTGAAATTAAGAGAAGGCAGAGAAGCAAGGGATAGGGGAAAGGGTGTTTCAGGCTTAGAGAATTCAGTAGATGAGCAAAGGTACAGAAGCACGGAAACAACCAGTATGTTTGAAGAACTGTAAGTAGTGCAATGTTGCCAGAAGACAAAGTCAAGGGGAGTGAGAGTTGGGAGTAAGGCTAGGGAGATCGTCAGGACCACGTTAGGGTTTTATGTCTGTTAAGGAGCACATACGTCATCATTTCGGTGATGTATGATGGAATGGCCTAGAAGGATTTTAAGAACGAGAATTCCCATAATCCCATAGCATTTAAGAGCCATCACCTGGTTGCCCAAGACAAGGAGAGATCTGACCAGTGGAACACAAAAACTTGGGAGAGGTCTAGGGGGCTTGCCTTGGCCCATCCTGGTGTGAATGGAACAGACATAAAGCTGTCAGCCTTTGGATATAGGAATTGTGTGAAGTGCTGAGAGGAATACAAATCTTTACTGAGGCTTTTCTTGAGTTGCTGTTTATGAATAGCAAAGGCGACTCTAATAGGAATGTCAAAACCCTATAGAGGTCTTTTTACTCCTCGATTTTCACAGACTCCTGTGGACTCCAGGGCAGCATTTTCTTCCTTTGCTGTGGTCCTGGGATTCAGCAGCCTTCCCTCTCCACTAAGCCTAGCATTTTGTTGGTTCTTGGGGGAAACGTTTTCTCCAGTCTAGATGTGATAGGGGTCTCTCACCCTTCCTAAATATCTTCTTTGCTTTCTACCCCAAAGAACAAATGATAGCTTTTCTTCACAGTAGCCATGATTGTAATCAATGGATAATGCCAGCCCTAGTTGATTCATGTCTTCCCTTTAGCCAGTCGCTGTTTGTGGCAAACATCTGGCATGAGCTCCGTTCAGCTGGAGCACTAAAAGGTATAGGAGACAGATCAATGAGATCAGAGAAAAACCAGGGAGAGGAAATTGGTAGGAAGCCTGAGGCCATGCAGCTAAATGCTGAGCCAAATCATACCAGGGTTAGTGTGTGCTCAGAACCTCACCACTGAGACTGCTGCTACACTACTGGATTCAGAACACTATTGTGAGAGCATTCTTGATGAATTTCTAATCGTTTATGAGCCATTGTCCTGTGCCTTCAATGCTCACATTCCTAGTTGAGAGCATGTGTGGTCCTGGCCGCTGGGAAGCCACAGTGGGAAGGTGGGAAGCAAGGTCCTCTCTTCCCCCTCCAACTCTGGGCCTTCTTGCCAAAAAAAAATTTTAAAGGGTATTTGAATTATTAAGATATTTCTTTATCTCTATATTTTTATCTACACACACATGCACACACACACACACGTGCACATGCTCATACATATATTATACACCCGGCAGACAGGAAGTTCCATGAGGATAGAGAGTGTTTCTTTTCATTCACTGTCACATCCTTAGTACCAGGCAGAATTCCCACCAGACAAAAGTAGAGTAAGTGCTCAGCAAATATTTCTTGGATGAATGGGAAAATAAATGAATGGATGTAACTTCTTAAAAAAAAAGGTATTTTATGTCTAATCACTATAGGATTTTAATAAATCCAAATCACTTGGTCCTAATCTACAGTTTCTAAGACATGAATAGACATTTTTTTTTCCAAAGAAGACATCCAGATGGCTAACAGACACATGAAAAGATGCTCAACATATCTCACCATCAGGGAAATACAAATCAAAACCACAATGAGATACCACCTTACCCCCGTCAGAATGGCTAAAATTAACAGTGCAGGAAACAACAGATGTAAGCGAGGATGTGGAGAAAGGGGAACCCTCTTACACTGTTGGTGGGAATGAAAACTGGTACAGCCACTCTGGAGAACAGTTTGGATGTTCCTCAGAAAGTTAAAAATAGAACTACCCCATGACACAATAATTATAATTACTAGGTATATACCCAAAGACATAAAAATAATGATTTGAAGAAACACATATACCCCAATGTCTATAGCAGCACTACCAATAATAGCGAAATTATGGACAGAGCCTGAAAGCCCATCAACTGATGAATGGGTAAGGAAGTATAATGGAATATTACTCAGCCATCAAAAGAATGAACTCTTGCTATTGCAACAAAGTGGATGAAGCTAGAGTGTATTATGCAATAAGAAATAAGTCAGTCAAAGAAGGACAAATACCATATGATTTCACTCATACCTAGAATTTAATTTAACAGAGGAACACAGGGGAAAGGAGAAAAAAAGAGACAGGCAAACCATAAAACAGACTCTTAATTATAGAGAACAAACTGAGGGTTGCTAGAGAGGAAGTGGTGGGAGAAGGGTAAATGGCTGATGGGGATTCAGGAGGGCACTTGTGAGGAGCCTTGGGTGTTGTATGTAAGTGATGAATCACTGAATCCTACTCCAGAACCTAATATTACACTATACATTAACTAGAATTCAAGTAAGAGTTTGAAACATTAAAAAAAAAAAAATGTGAACCTTGAGAAACAAAACAAAAACAAACAAACAAAAAATCCAGTTAATAAAATCACAACTTTTGTCCAAATCCTTGAGAAAAAGAAAAAAATCCAAGGAATATTTATTTTAAAGAAAAATAAATGTTCTAAAAATTAAAAAATAAACAAACTACTGGGTCCTCATCTACATTCCTAACTCCCTTCTGAGACAGTACTTGGAACTGCTCCCATCCTCTTGCTTATTTCATGGAGTTTCCCAAGCCTGCCCCCCCCAACCCCTCCTTTGAAACCTCAGACTCTAGCAGAGGTACTGTAGACTACTTAGTCTGTGCTTTTCTCCCCACCCCCCAAACCGATCATAGCAATATCATCAGCATTCTTAAAGACAACTGAATTGTTTACCTTTTCCTGCTCTCCAGACTTGGTCAGACCCATCTCCAGAGAGGGAGAGAGCCTCTGGTGGAGGGCGAGACCTGTTGCCCTTTTCCTTCCAGAAGGCAGGGAAGATGAACAGCAGCACCCTGGGGCCTGTTTCAATGTGAGTTGGCAGTGGATCTGGTACACATTTTGAGCTGCTTGGGATTTGAAGCCGTTGTTTTCTCTGAACAACAGCAATATTAAAATGCTGGGGAAATACAACAATGCTTGGAGACAGATGATCTATTCTTTGACCTTCTGATTGCTTTAAAGTGTGTGCTAGTGAGGCAAAGCCAAATACCAATAGTATAAAATAGGGCACTCTCAGGACATTGAAAACTGAAAAGTTATAATAAAACTGTATCTAAGACTCAAACACGAGTATCTAGCAGATGATATTGCAAGTTAGAAGATTTAATGACCATAAAGTGTGCAGTTTAATGTTATTAATCTGTCTTTAGAAATAACTCTCTTTCTGGAGGATTTCTTAATCTAAAGGATTTTGAAAACATGCATGCACTTCAAAGAATCCACCAGTGCCCTTGGTTTCTCGATGCATATTACCTCTGAACGTGTGCTTGCTAAGTTTTATGACATGGGCTATATTTTAAAATTCCTCTAACTTCGGTTATTGGTAGTTGCTTGCTTTAACCAGGACTCATAACTCTCCCTGTTGAGAATAAAACTTGTTGTCAGAATAAAGCACATTTGACTCTTTCTGAGCTGCCAACATGTGAAGTCTTGTGGTTAGGTATTTTGGAAAACTGGCAGGTTTTGTTTACATATTGTGGTCTTTCTCCAAATTTATCCCACATCCCACACCCCGCAAGTCTAGGAGCCCTTCCAATGTAATTGCTGTGGCACAAGTGCGAGGCGAAAAGGCTTTCGCAGTTACCAGGTCCTTCCATCTCTGAGTCAGACGTGGCCAACCCCAGGAGAGCATCCCTTGCCTTAAAAAAAAAAAAAAAAAAAGAAAAGAAATGCTGATCTACAGAAATATCTGAAGCTAATTTGCTGTACAAATGGAAACCTTTTCTTCTCTAGATTGGATGCAGAGAATTTTTTTTCAATGTTTATAATTTAACAATTGCTTAGAGCCTTTCATCTGAAAGCAATTTACGTATGTTGGGCCCAATTATCCTAACATGCTTAAAGCTTACCAGTATTTTTCCTCTTTAACCTTGCTGCATTCATCTCATTGGATGGGGCCCTTATACCCACGGCAAACCTTAAACCTAATCATGGAAGTGCTTTATGGATTAAGATGCTAGAAGATCCCTCTTGCCAAGGAAAGAATAACATCTTGGAAAATGACCGGGTTTCTACTGTGTTCTTCCTACAGAGATTTGGTTTTCAACTAAATTTAACCATTTCATATGATATTCATCCAGAAGAGATGTTGAGTCATGAACTCACACTCACTTTCTGTTACCCTAATTTTGGAAGGAAGCAATGTGTCTCATCTGCAGCCAATATATTATCTTAATGCGGTGCAATCCAGCAGCCCAGGGATACGCGCTCTAGCCTTTCGTTAAGATGTCTTATTCAGTCAATTCATTCAAGGAATATTTCTTGAGTCCTTACTCTGTGCCAGGCACTATGCTAACTATGGAAAAGCAAGATACTTTTGTGTCCAAGAGTTAATGATGCTGAGATAATATACATACAACCAGTTCATTGTAATACTGTGATAACCACCCTGATGGGGAAAACTCAGTTCTAGAAAGGGTGTCTGGCCAACATGGAGGACATGAAGGAAGGCTCCCCAAACAGGTGGGAGATAACACGAGGCATGAACTTGCATTAGATGGAAATGAGGGAGGAAGGGTGTTCTGGGAGAGTAAGTGGTAACATGCTCTGGTGTTTGAGAAACTGGAAAACTTTCATTTAGCGGAAGGGTAGAGATTAGGGTTTCATGCGGTAGAAGATGTTGCTGAAAGATAAGTAAAATCCAGTTCATTAGGACCTTGTAAACCAAAAGAAGGAGTTTGGACATTTTCTTAAAGGAAATGAGGAGCCACGAGAGGACCAGATACAGAGGAATGGTGGAGATTGATTGCACTTTTGTAATGTTTCTGTGGCACTGTGTGGAGTAGATTGGATGGGGATTGAAGCTGGATCTTTGCTATCATAAAGGAGAAGGATGTTGATTGTTCTGGAATTATAGTGGTGACCACAGAGGTAAAGAGATGTTACTCAGTGGACAATCAGTTGGGCAAATCTGTGGCAGTGACTGAGAGGTGTGAGAGAGATCAGAGTCAAGGGTAAGGCTCAGGTTTTGCTTAGTCATTTCCCTACTGTCACAAATATAACACCACTGGCCCAAAGTTCACGAATTCTCCTAGGTAGTTAATTTTGTGGAACGTTATTGCATGGGATCTTCTTCATCCTCTGCAGTCTTGAGAGGATTCAAAATATCGGGCACCTGGATACTCTTGCATGTTTAATAAGCAAATTAACAGAAACCTAAAATACAACAGAGAAACTATCTGAAACGCTAAGGGGCATAAGACCTGAAAAATTCTATGTAACTAATTCTGGGACTAGAGTCACCATCCTGTGCAAACAAAAACTTTCAGCTCGTAAATGACAGAGCAGACTGAGGTCTGGAGCAAAATGTTGTGTGGGGAATCCATGTCTTCTAGTAGTCAGGCTGTATCAGAGCCCTAGGGTCCCGTAGGGGTGTCTTTGCGCTGTGTCACCATCCCCCCTTCTGGCCCACACTCAGACCCAATCCCAGCATCCCAGCATTTACTGTTTCCTACCAGGGAGATCCGCAGAATATTGCATTTGACCAAAAAAAAAAAAAAAAAAAAAAAAATTACAGGAAAAGTTCGAAAGTCACCACTCTTTATAACTGTCTTTCTTAAGCTTGGAGAGTTCCTGGCTCTGGGAAGGTCACTGTATCTCTCGAGCTCCATCTTCCTCAGCAGCAAAATGAGATCACAATGTTCTCTGCTATGTCACAGGCTCCTTGAGATGATCTAATGAGATTATTTGTGTTACAGTGCATGTTAAGAATCAATTTTACTGAAGTATAATTTTATGTTCAATAAACTGAATCCATTTAACGTGTACAATCTTACAAGTTTTAACAGGGCATGCACCTGTGAAGCTGTCGCTACAAAATTACAGAATTACAGAATATTTTCATCACTCTAGAAGAATCTTTGTACTCTTTTGCAATCCATCCCTCCTGGTCCTCCTCCTCTTGGACCCCTCCCCCTCAAACCACCCTCATTCTGCAGCCTCTCATTGCTTTCTGCAGTATAGATTAAGTTTGTATTTTCTAGTATTTTATGTAAATGAAATCATACAGCCTACACTATTTGCCTCCGCCTTCTTTCAAGTAGTGGGACAATTTTGAGATTCCTTCATTTGTTTTAATAGTGTACCATTTCTTTTAATCGCTGAGCAGTATTCCATTGCATGGATGTCAATTTTCTCTCTTCACTTATTGACGGACATTCAAGTTACTTCCTGGTTTGGGTTATTGTGAAATATACCTGCCATGAATATTTGTGTGCAAGTTTTCATATAAACTTAAAGTACTATTACTGTAAAATGGCATTTAATGTAAACTTTCATGATCCAGAGTTTAAAATAGTTCTGGCTTTTACAGGAAATTTCCATCTCAAGTGAGAGCAATTTTTGTTTCTCGACTTCTTAGGACCGAAGGTGGGGTGGACACGTAGAGCATTTCCCTGAATGCTGTCAATGTTCAGCTTCGTTTCAAAAAATATTGCAACATTTCTTATGATAGACTTGTGAGAATAAAATTTATTTGAAATATAAAATTGAAAAGTGCTATAAATTTTTAGAACATCCTAGAGCCCCTTGTGAAAAGTAGGTTTTGATCAATATCAAAATGATATTTGGATGCCAGGCTGGTATTCCTTTGTCACACGCACTGAAGTCCCTTTGGCTCCATGAGATCTGTGCCCATAAATTGAGAAAGGAATATATGCAGCATTTGTGTTAATGACAACAGAGTTATTGCTCCGATCAAAGGCATCTCACTGGGGCCTTGCCTGGGGAGTCAGAATTGACATCTTACTTGCTCTTTGACTATTGAACTTAAAGGAATATCTATTTGACTCCGGTCTCATTTTCTGGCCTCAAGATTCTGGAATCTTCTCAAGTTCTGTTGTTCCTGAGAAAGTAGATATAAACTAAAACATCTAGTTATTGATGCTTTAAGGGTGAAATGAATCCAGTCCTTGCCTCCTCCTTGAAGCTCTCCCGGATTGCCAAGAAATGTCATTTTATCCTCACTCCTTCCCTTATGTGAAAAGAATGCTTTCCTTGTTCAACAATGTTATGTGAAATTGTCTAACATAAATTTTTATTTTCTATTCCAAGCTTTCTGACTCTCATCTTTTTTGTTGTTGTTGTTGTTGTTAAAAAAGCAGAAGTCATTCCATATATTTCTGACAACCATTAACTCATGTAAGGCAGCATTTCTTTCTTTCTTTCTTTCTTTCTTTCTTTCTTTCTTTTTTTTAAGATTTTATTTATTTATTGGACAGAGAGAGATCACAAGTAGGAAGAGAGGCAGAGCAGAGAGCCTGATGTGGGACTCGATTCCTGGACCCTGAGCTCATGACCTGAGCCGAAGGCAGAGGTTTAACCCACTGAGCCACCCAGGCGCCCAAGGCAGCACTTCTTAAACTGTTTTCAAGCCCTTGTATGTGCTTAAAAATTACTGAGCGCCCCAAAGCATTTTTTATTATATGACATATCTTCCAGTATTTAACCTATTAGGCCTTAAAGCTGAGAAAAGCCTTAAAATATTTGTTTATTAGTTCATTTAAAAATACATCCATTACCTGTTCAAGTCAATAATGCATTTCCAGGAAAATTTTTTCTCGAGCAAATATCCAGTGAGAAAATGTAGTGGTATTGCTTAATATTTTTAAAAAATCTCTTTAATGTATCGCTAATAGACAGCTTCTCATACCTGCTTCTGCATTCGACCTGTAATATCATGATCTCATGTGACCTCTGAGAAAATCCTCAATGCCAAAGAGAGAAAGAGAGTGAAAACATCAGAAAATGTCTTAGTAGAGCTACAAAAATTGTTTTAACGCTGCAGAGCCCCTGAAATAGTTGGGAGACACCCTTTCCCTCCCCAGAGTCTCTAGGATGAATTCTGAAAATTGCTGTTCTTGGCACTGCCATAATATGTGAATGTTTTACCAGCAAACGTGTTTGTTCAATATAAATGAAGTTAATGGAAAGCAACATGCTTGGATTTTTTTTTTATTTATCAAGTCTTCACAATCAGTTATAACTAAATAGCTCATTTGTTGATGATTTTGTAATTGGTTCTGCTGTTAGCTATCTGGGCGAGTGAGGCTCTCTAGGTATATAGATACACAAATATGCAGCAAGGTGAGCACCCTTGCTGTGCAAACTCTCACAGAACTTAATACAGTACATTGCATATATATATATTTTTTTTATTTTCTCAACTAGAAATACTGACTTAACTTTGTGGACAGCTGCTAGTGTCTTTTTATCAATGGGATCTCATTGTCCAACACCATTCCTGGATCCTTAGCATAAAATTTGTTGAATAAGATAGACTGAAGATACCCAGACTTACTGGTGATGCATATAACTATATGATATGATAGTAATACTTTATTGACAAAATTAAGTCCAAACTTAGAGGTGACAAATACTAAAAGTTGATATAGGCACCTGAGTACACATTGCTACCTGACTTCCAACTTAGCTGGTGCTGAAGTGGGCCTTACTATGATGGGATGCCCTCGAGAGCAGTATTTGTTTGTTTGTTTGTTTGTTTGTTTCTTTATTTCTTTTTTTTTTTAAGATTTATTTATTTATTTGGAGAGAATGACAGCATGGAGAAGAGAGGCAGAGGGAGAGGGGGAGAGAGTTTTAAGTGGACTTCCGGCTGAGCTTGATCCCATGAACCCAAGATCATGACCTGATCCAAAACCAAGAGTTGATGCCCAACCAACTGAGCCACCCGGGGGCCCCAGGAGCAGTTTTTAAGGAAAGAGTTTCAGAGCAGAACCAGAAGTCAGTTTCAGCAAGATCTTCCAAATGCAGCAAACCAGACAAGAAGGGAATGGGATGACAGAAACAGGACTCCAGCAGTAAGAGCAAATTGGAAATGCCAAGTAGGAAAGATATAGGGAAAAAGGAGAGGTCAGAAAATTAGATGAGGGAGTGTATGTGAAAAGGGGCCTGGCCTAGACCAAGATATGGTATATGAAGACACAGGAATAAAGAGAGAGTTTGATTTAGGACAAACCTTCTCTGACGTCAGTCATCCATGAAAGCATACTTCTATGTATAAGTCCCGTTCCCTGCCTTGATTAAGTCTCAAGTGGCCATCATCTCATGACATCTCATGATTTGTGAATCTTTAATTCAATGATATTTGATGCCATATTGTTACAAAACTGTCCACTGGGTTCCTGGAGACTCAGCTGGGTCTTTAGATTTAACATTCTTGGATCCTCTCTCCTTCCTCCCTGCCACCCCTCCCCCTCTCTTCCTCCCTCCTACATTTCCTCCCTTTCTCTTTTTTTCTTTTCTTTTTTTTAAAAACTGTCTGCCACTTTATCCTGTCCAGCTTGGTGCAAGTTTCAATTCTGTCTTTACATCTGCATCACTCATGGAACCCAGCCTCACATACAGTGCTTCCTAGACCAAGTCTCTAGAGGGCTCCAGGCTTCTGTAGGTCTATTGTTAGTATAATATAGTCCCAACTCTACAAAGTGTATCATAACTCGTTGGGTCTTTTCCTGGGTGTGCACTTTCAAAGTAGAGTCATACGTGCATGGAATTTCCTGAATGACTCTCAAGGGCTTATCATGACTACAGCCAAATGTTGAATTGGGAGAGTTTCCCAGAAAAATATGAGAATATCCATAGTACAAACTGTGGCAAAGCACAAAATGCTTATTTTTATTAGTCACATATCACAGTTACTGCATGTCCCTCCGCCTCCCGGAATGAGATCGCAAACTGAAGTCTGAAACTAAGCTCACTATGTTTTCCCCACATGTGTTCTTGCTGTGTTTCTACCTTCCCGCTAATTTTCACACCAGACCCTGAGTCCTACAGATTAACCGGTCTGAGGCACTCCATCCTTTCTCTTGTTTCCCCCAATACAGCGAGTTGCCACATCTGCTTCTCCTGCATTTGCTCTCTTCCTCCCAGGTGACATTCCTCATCAACTCCCATGTGGACTATCGCAATGCTATGAATCCCTGCTCAATTTCATTTCCACTGAGCAGCAAATACTTGTGCCGCAGCCAGGGTAATCTTCCAAAAACACATTCAGATAATGCTGTGCTCTTACTTACAACACTGTCCTAGCTTTGCACTGTTGAAAGAAATACACTCCAGTTCTACAGCGTGGCCTCTGGTTTCCATGTACCTCTGACCTTTTCTCGTGTTGCTGTCCTGTGTGAGAAGAGCCCGTCAAATCCGTCTTATTCTCCTCTGAGCATACTTGACCTTTTTCATGCTCTCCTGTACTGTTTCTGCTCATCTTTTTGCACTGTTCCTCCTTCTGAATCTTAGCTCCAACTAGGGATTTGATGCTCAGTATTTGTTCAAAAGGAGTGAATGAACCAATCCTTTCTTCGTTACTTATATATTTATGTAAGATGGAGAACCACAAGCTAGGTGTCGATATAAGTAGTAGGCACTGGATGGCCGAACAAGTTTGTCCGGAGGTAGCTGACTGAAGGATCCCTGTGAATCTGAAGGGAAAAGAGATGTTTTTGATGAACTTCTTTTTGCACTTCTCCCCACCCTGTTGGATCTTTATTTTCTTCTTCTTCCAGAGGAATAGTTCCAGCTAGACATATGGATGCTCAGCTAGCCACTGTTTTTTCCAGCCTTGCTTGCAGCTAGACATGGCCATATGACTAAGTTTTGGCCACTGATCTGGGGATAGAATTAATGGGTGTCATTTTGGGGTAGACCCTTAAAATAACTGGATGTGTGCTCCTTTAGGCTCTTCTCCCTTTGCAGATGCCTGGGAAATGGTGCAACTGGAGTGCAATCTTAGGTCTACAAGTGGGGCTTCATAGAAGATGACAGAGATACCTACTAGCCTTAGAATATCCACTGGACCCTGACCTGTGAAACCTCTATAGTTGGGAAGTTTCATATGATAGCACACTAGCCCATACCCTAATTAGTACACTCTCTTCTTTTCTTAAATATAACCAATTTTGTTCAGGATGATTATGTGCTCATTTAAAGTCCATTACCTCCCCCAGAACCCCTTGCAACAGTAGGTGGGCATAAGATCCATTTCAGACTGAGATATGACTGGAATATTCCTGGGAGGGGCTTCCAGAAATATTATTTTCCTGATTAAAAAAAGGATAGACTAGACTAGCATATGTCATTTTCTCCCCCTTGTCTTTCATCATTATTTTCCTGCCTGGAAACCATTTATGATGCTATTGTTGTAGCCGACTCCTTATTTGAGAATTCATAGTCTCAACACCTCAGAGTTTCATCTCACAACATCTAAAATACTGTTAGGTTTTGTGCTTCCTACCTGTGACATTCCAGGTTACCAATGTAATAAATGGCCATACATTTAACTAAAACACTGAGTCATAAACTTGAATTAGGCAAGGCTTTGCTCCCGAGAACAACCCAGACTCATTACCTCATTAGTCAAGGAAAAGTAAAAACCAACCAACAATCTTGTAGTTTGATTTTTCTCACTTATGGATAAACTTATTCCCAATTAGTTTAATGGGGGGAAAATTTTTTTTGGGAAATTGTATTAACCATTGGCTCAAGATGAGGCAGTAATATGTGGTTACTGAGGAAAAGAATTGTAAATTTAGTCTCCCCAAATAGAAATGCATTTTCCAAACCAAAGACTGTACTTTTATGATACTTTCTTCAGGTCAAGGCATAAACCATCATTGAAAAATTAGGTTATGTTAACAGGTTTCAAATAAATTTTAATTTCAGTAACTCGTCCAAGATGATTAAATATGAATAAAACCGGTAAGAAATTTATAAGAACTTTCCAGGGCAAAGTTGTTCCCTGTCACACCAGTGAAGAGAGGAAAATGAAAACTGTTCAGATATAAATCCTCTTGTGAGAAATCATAAGGCAATGATAAACCAATGATAAACATTCCTCACTTTCCTCCTGTCCCATCAGTAGCTCATCAGTTCAAAAACGTGTCCTGAAGTAGCCCGCAGCCTTCTCCATCTTCATGTCTGCTTCCTCAACCAAGTGAGTGCCATTGCTCATCCAGACATCCGCAACCTCAATGACCTCCCTGCTTCTACATTTGAGCCCTATGTTCTCTACGACCACTGTGCCAGAGTCATCATTTGTAAATGCAATCCATGTTATATCTGTATTAGCTGCATTATATAATTTGTCATAACAAACCAAACCATTTCAATGGTTTAAGACAATAGAAGTTTATTTCTTGCCTGGGTTCCTGGTTGATGAGAGGCTTTCCCCCAGGCTAATTTCATCCAGTAGCTCTGACATACTTGGGGGCATCAAGTCCTCTATTTCCAGCAAGAGAAGGACTAGGGCGGGTGGGGGAGGCACAGTCTTCTTTGACACTGGCCTGGGAAATGACGCGGAGCATTTCTGTTCACATTCCACTGGTGAGAACTGGTCACTGGGGCCCACCCAGATGCTCCTGAACGTGGCACTCGAATCTTCTATAGACAAGCATATGGTTGATGTTACAACTAGAAACCCTAATCTAATTATGGCTTATAAAAGCTCACATGAATTCAATTCTACTTCTGTCTCCAACATCATTTTCCATTATACTTCCCCAAGCACAATAACTTCAGTCCTCATTGATTTCTTTCCGTATTTTGAGCACAGGCTGTTTGCACCTCAGATCCTTTGTGCTTGCTAATCCCTCTGCATAGAATGTTCCCCACCCTTGTTTGTAAGTCTCTCTCCACATGCAGCTCTCAGCTCAAATAGCACCTCCTCAATTCCCAATCATTTTATCTAAGTAGCCACTCACCTGATCACTTACAATGATTTTTTTCACACCATTTATCATCAATATGTATTTTATTTCTATACTTGCTTATTCTCCCCACCCTTTAAGCACGATGAATGCTAAAATCTTTTATTTATTTACTTATTTATCAGACAGAGATCACAAGTAGGAAGAGAGGCAGGTGGAGAGAGAGACAAGGAGGAAGCAGACTCCCCGCTGAGCAGAGAGCCGGACATGGGGATTGATCCCAGGCGCTGGGATCAGGACCTGAGCCAAAGGCAGAGGCTTTAACCCACTGAGCCACCCAGGCGCCCCAAAACTTTTATTTATTGTAGTCCACTGTATTTCCATGGCCTGGCACATAATAAATAGGTAATAAAATCTGCTGAATGAATAAACAATATAATTAGTTATAGAATACTTATTTATTTATTTGTGTTATAGGATGTTTTAATTTTTCAATTCCTTTAGAGGAAATTATGTTTTTAAAGATTTTATTTATTTATTTATTTGAGAGGGATAGAAAGCCAGAAAGAGAGCAGGGGGAACATCAGAGGGAGAGGGAGCCTGATGTGGGGCTTGATTTCAGGAGCTGGAATCATGACCTGAGCCAAAGGCAGGCATCTAACTGACTGAGACACCAAGGCTCCCCAAAAAGAAATAATTATGAGTTAACATAATTGGGAATTGTTTTCTAATTGATGGATCAAAACCTTTAAGGTTTATTCTATGGTATACTTAAAATATATTCAGAGTTCTCATATAAAAAAGCATTCTGAATACCATATGAGGCACGCAGATAAGTAAATACATCAGCCAACGTACTCTTTTTTAGGTAAGAATTGCGATGAGTGTAAGAGACATAAATGTTTGAGTAAGTTACTATATGCCCATTGAAACTAAACTCAGTGCAGAATAAAAGGAAGAAGGACCATAAATGACTGAAGGAACATGGCAAAGTTCTGTGGAGGAGGTACTTTGAGATGGTTTTCCAGGAGAGTTAGAATTTTTTTTTTTTTTTTTTTTTTTACATTAATAGGATTCTATTCTCATCACCTTTCTTTTCTGTCACTGGTGACAGAAAGTTCCGAGAATTACTCCAGTCATCTGCAATGCTGTGTGTGATTAGGTTCATCCTGAGTTTGGGGGGATTTTTTTTTGTTTGTTTTTCTTTTGTTTTTTTTGAGAGCACTCCAATGTGAGCACGGAAGGCAGGGGACAGGGAGGAACAGAGGGACAGGGAGAGAAGAAAGAATCTTAAGCAGATCCCATGCCCAGCAGGAAGCCCATGGGAGGGCTCTATCTCAGGACCATGAGATCCTGACCTGAGACAAACCAAGAGTCTGAGGCTTAAGTGTCTGAGTCCCCCAGGTGGCCCAAGACTCAACCTATTTCTATGAAAATGTCAGCACACAGCTTGAAGAGAAAGCTTTGATGTATTTGAGAAAACCTCTCAAACCGCCCAGTCACAAGGAAAGTAGACACAACCCCACCTGATAGCTCCTGGAGACCCGGGGCTCCTCCCTCTGCTTTTTTACTTGATATTTCCACGGCTGTAAAATGGGCATGACTATAAATCGTGCTCTTTCCCACAGAGGGCTTTTATGAAATGCCATGAGAAAATATTTACAAAGCACTTTGAATTTGTGGTTAAAATATTCCTGGAATATCTAAGTGAATACAGAATTGGGGGTTTAAAGATCAAAGAACAAAGTCTGATAGATGATATAGTTCAGTTTTGGCCCCTTTCATTCAGCTTTCACATTTCCTGGAATTATTATCACCTTCAGTTTTTCCTGTAACAACGATTTTTATGATTTTTTTTTTTCTTGAGAAACTGTATTACCAGTCTCTTAAATGTTCTGTAAACTGCAATTTGTCTTCTGGTAAAAGTCTTCAGAGGTGATTGGATTAGGTCCACAGGAGGATTTGACCGGCAGCTGTACTCTTTATCAGTGGTAGAGGAACACAAGACCGAGAGAAGACTCCTTAATCACTGACTTAGCAGCCAGGCCTCCTGCCTGGGGCCAAAGGCATTGCTTTCCTGAGTCTTAATGCTGGTCAGAGCACCCCTCCTCTGGTCTCAGTCTACCTTCAACTCAGAGCCCTGAAATCTCTTTCCATTTCTTCTCACCTTCTTGTCTTGTCATCCCATATTCTAGGCCTGGATATGCCATCACTTTACTCAGCTCCTTTGCCCAGTAAAAGCAACTTATGTCAATTTATGGTTTTTAATAGTTGACATGGACAAAGATGAAATTAGAAAATGAATAGAAATGGTTAACAAATGCTTGGGAATCTTGGTCTCAGTATAATATTAACTAATAGATCTTAAAGTTTAGAGGCTCCGTGTATGGTTTCTTCCACCTCAATAACCATGAGGAAACTATATGTGCTCTAATGATCCAGGCAAAGTCCTGTGTCTCTTCTGCCATTACCAAATGCCCAATAGGTTTTTAATCACTATGCTAGCCTGGCTGTTCAATGAAGACTCAGATTTGACTTCAAAGGAGAACATACGCTAGTGAGGGGTAAAAGAGACATTACAATACATCAGGTTAGAGAATCAAAGGTAGCCAAGTGGCAGCCCAACCATTTCATTTCCGGATGGGTTACGAGAAGATTCCCAGGGGAAGTGACAGTTGAAGCCGGTTTCATTAGGTGAATATGCCTGAGAGAGACCAGGAGGTTTGGGTCATAGAGCTACCCAGGCAGAGAATCATCGAAGGGATGGACTTTGAATGGACTTTGAATTTGCTGACTTTTGGGGAATAGTTTTGAGCTGAAAGGCTCTTTGTCTCCAAGAAGACAGAAAGAGGAAAAATTTAATCGCATTCTGATTAGCTGTACCTGCTCTGACCTACAGATCTGTTTCTCTAGAGTGAGGCCTACTATGTAGTAGCTGTATTACATAATAACACATATTTGTATCACATTTTATAGTTACTTAAGTGTTATGGAAAAATTGTTCTTGTCTGATCCTTAAGGCAAGCCTGTGAGACAGAGATGATATCATGTATCACAATCATTCAAAGTGTGGCCACTGGGGTCCAACAGGACTGGCCTCAGATTCTCCTAAATTGGGGGCATTACTTAACTTCTCTGATATTCAGATTTTTTTTTTTTTAATTTGCCTTTCACAGGTCTGTGATGTCACACTTTGCTGGACTGATCAGATTCCCCCCAGTATACCTCACATTCCACTTGACTATAGGAAAACCAAAATAAAATTAAAAAATAAAATCTCTAGTTTAATTTTATTTTGTCATTTTAATAATTTCTACATCTTGTAAGATCACTGTAATTTTGACATGTCTATTCTCCCTTTCAATCTGTCCAGTGTCATCTTTATTTTTAGACATTTTTTCCTGTCCTTTCCCTAAACAATCCTTACTCATTTTTCCTTTCCTCCTAATATCTCACCATTATATCCTTTAATTCTTTTATTTTTATTAGGTGATCTTGCCTCCCAGTGGTAATTATGCATTAAATTATTATTTTTATTTATTTATTATTTTTTAAAAATGATTTTATTTGTTCGTGTGTGTGTGTGAGAGAGAGAGAGGTGAGAGAGAGAGAGAGAGATGACATGACCGGGGAGAGGGCTAAGGGATTGTGACAAGCAGCGTCCCCTCTGAGCAGGGACCCCTGTGGGGGGGCTGGATCCCAGCACTGAGATTATAACTTGAACGAAAGTCAGACGCTTAACTGAACCACCCAGTCATCCCCAAATTATTATTATTTTTTAAATCAAAGGAAGTATATGTGTGTTTCATAGTGTTTAAAAAAAAGAACATTTATATACAATTTACTGTTGTGGGCTATTCTATTATTCTATATACAATTGACTGTTGTGGGCTATTACTATTCTAAGCATTTTATAAATACTATTCATTCAGCCATTGTGATAACCCTTGTAGCAGGTGTTACCTCGAGCTCTATTTTACAAACCGGGGGAGATGAGACGCCATGATGTGAATTAGCGGACTCTAGAGATTCGTAATTAGGCAGTCTGCTTCCAGACTCCATCATATTAATGCCTTAGCTATGCTGCCTTTCAGGTGAGTACTCTGTTATTTATTGTTTACGGTGGTTCTTTTCTTTCTTTCTTTCTTTCTTTCTTTCTTTCTTTCTTTCTTTCTTCCTTTGTTCTTGTAGTATCCCATTTTTGTTTTTCTTGTTGCAGTCATCATTGAAAAGATGCATTTTTTTTCAAACCCAAGGACTGCAGGAGTTTCAGACCGGAGGAGTGGCCGGAGCCCAGACGGGCTGGGGCAGCTCTGCGCACCGGGGCGTAGCGCGGCGCGTCCGTGTCCGCAGTCAGTGATAGAGGCAGGTGCGGGACAGTGCGAAGACCATCTTGAACCCCGTGGTGGTCACAAGATAAACTGCTTCCCTGTACATGTGGCTCTTCTAGGAGTGATTTTTTATTTAGCTCTTCCCCCTTCAGTGTCTCAAAATCAGTTCGGGTCTAGGGTCGCTCCTTCTGCCCGCAGACGCACCCAAATCCCGCGTGGCAAGCGAGGATCTAGATTTAACCACTGCAGCTCACCGCTCATGCCTAAGAGTTGTCATTTTGCTCTTAATGCTATGTGCAGAGCCTGGCCCCCTGCCCGATGCTGGAGAATTCACTCCGAGGCACTTTCTCTCGGCTTCCTCCCACACAGCCCCGGCACTGCCCTGCTCCGTCTCCACGGCTTTTGGCAGCCCTTACGCCTATTTTGGGCTCTGGAGATTGGAGCTGTCTCTTACTTTTGCTGAAAATGGAGTTTGCATTTTTGTTTCCCATTCTCTTGTTGCTTTTGGATGTTCTCCAGCAGGAAAGGGGGGATATGCTAACTGCATGGACCACATTCAGACCACAAGTGCCCTCTTTACATTTTTATACTTCCATTTCTGCCTCAAAGAGCCTTAAATTAAAGTTACTAGACCTCTGACAAGGATGGCTAATAAAATGATTATAAAGTTTTTCATGAATGAACGGTTATTACTGAGAGAATGGAAGAGAGCATTAACACTGCTGGCCTCATTTGATTGGGCTCACGCAGCCAGACTCTATTGAAATCACTTTTTACCCTATTCGCATTGATGAATGTTACTAGTATGCTGTTTACTTCCTCTACCGGATTACAAATGAATGCAATTAAAATTCTAAAGCAAAAAACCAAACCCTCTTGCCCTCATTTAATGCACACCTAAAGCATCTAGACTTTGTACACAGTATCTATTCATAATATGCCATGATATAAAATTAAAAATGCTCGTTTGGGCGAAAGCTTCTTTTGTGATTATTACTGAATTATTGAAAGCAAAGTATGGTTCTCCTATGTCATTTTAATATAGTATGTAACAAAATGGAAAATACAAAAACAAAATAAGCTCCTGATTAATAATTGGCTAAACATTTATTTTAGTCATTCTACCCATTCTCAAGATACGCCGATAAATTGAGTTTCTATGCTTAGATTGAAAATCAGAAATCGGTGTCACTTTCTCCTCCAAATTTTAAAACTATCAAGAGAGAAACACTGTTTAGAGCCATGCTATTTTCAGAAACTCATGAAACACTCAAATTGCAAAGAGGGGAGAAAGAAAAATGAACACAATTCATCATTCTCTTGACTTTTGGACTTGAGGACTCTTTTCTGATTTCTAGGTAAGAATACTACTATCCATGTTTGTGTATGTATTATTTAAATCTTTATATAAATTCCTCTCCATGCTTCATCCCATTTGACTTATTATATAGGTAGGTTCTAAGAGTCCATTTCCCTTTTCATTAAAGGGACTTCAGAAACTTGTAGCAGGAAAGAGCTAATTTTAACGATGCTAAATGAAATTGATATTTAAGTTGAAACATGGTCTCCTTCAGCTCTCAATCTCCCATAATTCCTCTTATGCCTTAATTATGGTCTGTCAGGCCTATAATTTGGCTGTAATTTGCTTCTCTGAAAAAAGTTTAAGAAATGAATCATTTGTTTTTAATCCTTATTAGTGAGATTTTTTTTTCCCCTCTCAATTTTCTCACCTTCTAATTTTCGATACAAATGATGAATCATGAAGTCACTGGGATTTTCCTAAGCACGTTTGGCAGCCTCTTCAAATTTTTTGCCTATAAAAAAGTCTAATTTGGGATTTTTATTACAGGAAGACATCATTTATGGCTTGAATAAAATATGTGTTAGTCAAACAGATTAAGTGAAGAACTTCTATATGATGTAAATTGAAGAAGTTTATATTGTTACATTATGATTTTTTTCTCTTCATATCCTTTTATCTTACTTCATGTTGATAATTACTGCCATATGTTCATTCTAAAGCTGTCTAAATTTAAATAATGAATAAAGTCAAAGGAACACCTTTTACAAATTAGCTTCAGAATTACATGTTATATGACCCAACCAGATAATGCAGAATATTGCAATGCTCTGGTTTAATTTGAAACTTTGAGTGTTGATTTAATGTTAGTAGGTACTCACTATTCAGTGAATGAATAAATGAATGATGTTAGGATCTAGGATAAGTCGGGTGACCAACTCGTTCTGGGTTTGCTGAGATTGTCTCTTGTCCTGGGAAACTCTCAGTACCTGGCAACCTGAATGATTGGTCACTCTTGAAAATATAAGTTTCTCCTGCATACCTTTTGCTTTGTTTTAGAACAGAGGTCAGCAAACTATGGCCCTTGAGCCAAATCAACCATAGCCTGTTTTTGTAAAGAAAGTTCTACTGAATGGGCACGTGGGTAGCTCAGTGGGTTAAAGCCTCTGCCTTCGGCTCAGGTTCATGATCTCAAGGTCCTGGGATGGAGCCCTGCATCAGTCTCTCTGCTCAGCAAGGAGCCTGCTTCCTTCCTCTCTCTCTGCCTGCCTCTCTGCCTACTTGTGATCTCTTTCTCTTTCAAATAAATAAATAAAATATTAAAAAAAAAAGAAAAGAAAGTTCTACTGGAATACAGCAATACTCATTCACTTATGTATTGTTTATCACTGCTTTCCACTACAAGAATAAGTTACAACAGATCCTATGTCCTGCAAAGTCAAAAACCTTACTACCGTTTTCCCCCTTGCAGAAAAAAAAGTCTGTATTTTTACATTCCATATTTTCATTTATACATTTTACGCAATTAAGGGAGCATTGTTTTAGGAAATTATCTTTGAAAATGTGTAATTAAACTTGATCAAGTATATTACTTTTGATATGGGGGTAAAATAAAACATATTCACATTTTCATGACCTCCCATTATATGCCCAGCACTGCGCTAAGTTTTAGAAATAATGTAAAAATAAAGAAGACACTCTGTTCCCTTGGGGAACTCATTCCGTAGTCAGGAAAGCAAGCAGGTAATGCTGGAAAAATATAAATAAGATGTAAATATCTGCAAATGTATTCGAGTGAAATATTTTAGATCGAGTAGGGTAATGTTTTGAGATCGTGATCTATCTTCTGTTCATTACTTCAGTGTAGAAATGAGGGAAGAGCAGGAATTGTGGCTCTTTCCTCTTTTCTTGATTGAAGATTGAGACTTGCACCTGCCACGTAACACTGTAGCAACTATGCCGTCAGGTAAAGCTTCTCTTCAGTATTCTCAAGCACTTGGACGTTAGTGCTAGCTTGACGGAAATGGAACAAGCAGTACCATTCAGGATAAGGTTTAGATATAAACCAAACTTGAAAAAGATGGCACTTAGGATTAAGAGTTACTAGATCTTATGAGATTTCTTAGTGAAAACATTGACTCAGAAGAAAAAAGGAGAGAAAGACAGACAGAAGGAAAATAAGTTGATCCAGATCAGAGAAATGATGAATGAAAACAATCTTGAATAACAAAGGCTTATTAAAATCTTACTTTATGGTATTCTTTGAATCTGGAATTCAGCTATGTCTGAATTCTATGCTTGTATATTTTAGCGAAGGGAATGACTAAATCCCATTTTCTACTTATGCCCATTTTAGTTGATGTTTCTGTCATTTGCAATACATAAATCTCAACCCATAAATAGTGCTTCTCAAACATTTCCCCTGAAATGACAGAAGAAAATAAAAATGAGTAATATGTGGAAGCTTCAAAGTATATCTCAGAGAAGCACAAAGTATGTGTAAAAATTCATTCAAGGGGCGCCTGGATGGCTTAGTGGGTTAAAGCCTCTGCCTTTGGCTCAGGTCATGATTTCAGGGTCCTGGGATCGAGCCCCACATCGGGCTCTCTGCTCAGCGGGGAGCCTGCTTCCTCCTCTCTCTCTGCCTGCTTGTGATCTCTGTCTGTCAAATAAATAAATAAAAATCTTTTTAAAAAATTTCACTCAAATCTCCCATTATTTTAAACTTAGTGAGAATTTTGCATCATTCTCCATAATATCTGTGGGTTTTTTTTTTAATAAAAAGAAGAATGCATGTTGCAGAAAGAAAGCAAATAATAAGCATGTTCTACAGGCCTCTTTACATAAAATTTAATAAAAACATTTGCAATTGGTAGTATTATTGTCATTTTACATGTGAGGAACCTGAGGCTTAGTGAGATTGAGTAATTTATTCAAGGTCACAGAGCTATACATTAAAGCAACAGTCTTTAAATCCAGATTAAAATTTAATGCTGTATCTTAACCATTGTTCTGAATCTCTACACTGTCATGGACCAGAAAGGACAGAGTGGAGTGTGGCATCAGAATGAAGATGCGCTAATCCACGTGTCAAGTTCATGTCCAGGATAGGGAAAAGAGAGTTAAGTGCAAGAAGAACAAGAAAAACAACGTCTTCGATGTGAGTATCTAATATGCATCAGACACTGTAAACTAAAAGGAGTGAGGGAAATACTGGAAATGCTCAGAAGGAACTAACAATAACAAAGCTATAGGACCTCATGCAAGAAATCATCTTCAGGTACGAGTCTCGGCATTCCAGTCAGCATTGTTGTACCACTGAACTGACTTGGTGTGTTGAGCTCTAGAAACAATCTGGGAGGAGAGCCTGGGTGGCTCAGTAGGTTACACATCTGCCTTTGGCTCACGATCCTGGGTTCCTGGGATAGACCCCCACCTCGGGTTCCCTGCTTAGGGCAGAGTCTTCTTCTCCATCACCCCACACTGCACTTGTGCTCTCTCATTCTTATTTACTCTCTCTCAAATAAATAAATAAATAAATAAAATCTTTTTCTTTTCTTTCTTTCTTTCTTTCATTCTTTCTTTCTTTCTTTCTTAATAGAGAAAATGATGCGATGGAATGGGTAGTGTAAGAGAACTACAGAAAATAAAGGGTGAAATAAAGGGCACCATCTTGGGAGACCAAATCACCCTCTACCCCTTGTTGGGTACTATTTCTACCCCTCCTTGTTGGAGACCCCAACTGGGAGGACTTCTGGCTCCATTTCATAGCTATTTCAACTTTGATTATTAGTTCTTTATCCACGAACCTGTGACTCACTGGCTGAACATAAGTAATAGCAATTATCAGGTATGTTTTTAACATAGAAATATATTTTTAAAATCACTTTGCCTGAAAAAAAATATTACATTAAGGATAGCACACATTTTTGGAAAGGTACATCCAAGAAAACTTAATATATTAACATATTATGTAAATATCCACATATACTTTGTGGTCCATTTTTTTTTTTTAGCATAAAATATTTGCGGTGTGCCCGAGTAACTCAGTCGTGAAGTGTCTGACTCTTGATTTTGGCTGGGGTCTCAAGGTTGTGGGATTGAATCTGACTGGGGCTCCACACCCAGCAGGAGTCTGCTAGCCCCTCTCCTTCTGTCCCTCCCCCTGCTCATACACATACTCTTTCTAATAAATAAATAAATATTTAAGAATTTTATAAAAAGTAAAATATTTATTTACATGGCAAAAGAGACATGAAAAGTTAGTTACTATCCAGTTAATAATCCAGAATTTATGAACACTAGGAAACTAAAATTCTATAGTGGATTTTTTCCTATTTTTGTGAAGGTGGAAGGGATAAGCAGAATATTGTTTTGTTCATTCACATTACAATAATGAACATTTGGGTGGTACTCTACAGTGCATACAACTCCTACTCAAGTTACCCCATTTAATTCTCAGAACAGCCCTTTAAGGTAGAGGGTATCATACTCCTCTGAGAGAAAAGGAAATCAAGATCCGGGCAATTTAAGTGACCTACAGGAGGTCATATTGATGGTAGAGTAACAACTGAAGCCTATGTGCCTGGACTGAGCTCCTTCCTTTTCCATCCCATCATCACTTCCCTTCAATTGATACAATGTAAAATCTGCATGAGTAGAATTTCTAAATAAACAAACCAACCAGCAAAAGCCCAAGATGCTGCAATGAATGGGGCGGTGTGTGTGTGTGTGTGTGTGTGTGTGCAGATATTTGTTTGAGGTCCTGATTTCAATTCTTTCTGGATAAATACCCAGGAGTGGGATTGCCGGATTATATGGTAGTTCTATTTTTAACTTTTTAAACTATTCTCTATAGTGGTTGCACTATTTTACATTCCAGCTGCAGGTGTCTAAACATTCTAGTTTCTCCGTATCTTCACCAACACTTGTTATTATCTTTTATTTTTAATTTTTCAAATTTTTACTTCTTTATTATAAAAAATTTTTAAAGATTTTATTTATTTGACAGAGAGAGATAGATCACAAGTAGGCAGAGAAGCAGGCAGAGAGAGAGGGGGAAGCAGGCTCCCTGCTGAGCAGAGAGCCCGATGTGGGGCTCGATCCCAACCCTAAGACCATGACCTGAGCCAAAGGCAGAGGCTTTACCCACTGAGCCACCTAGGTGCCCTTTAATAAAGATATTTAAAATTTATTTGAAAGACAGTGAGAGAGACAGAGAGAGCACAGAGAGGGAGAAGGAGAAGCAGACTCCCTGTTGAGCAAGGAGCCCAATGTGGGGCTCCATCCCAGAACCCTGGGATCATGACCTGAACCAAAGGCAGATGCTTAACTTACTGGGTGGCCCAGGTGCCCATGTTTGTTTTTAGGTAGGGCTCCACACTGGGTGTGGAGCCGACTGTAGGGCTTGAATTCATGACCCTGAGTTCAAGACCTGGGCTATAATCAAGAGTGGGACAGTTAACTGAGCTACTCAGGCACCCAATATTACATTTACTTTGTATCGAAGACCATCCCAACAGGTATAAGGTGATTTCTTATTGTGGTTTTGATGTGCATTTCTCTAATAATTAGTGATATTTAATCTTTTGTATACCTGTTGGCAATTTGTATGCTCTCCATGGAGAAACATCTACTGATGTCCTTTGCCCATTTTTTAATCAGGTTATTTGTTTTTTTGCTACTGAGTTGCAGGAGTTCCTTGTATAGTTTGGATATTTATTCTTTACCTGATGTGTGATATTTGCACTGTCATGTCCAGTGCATAATTATTTATAATAGCTAAGAGGAGGAAACAAACTAAATATCCATCAGTAGATGAATGGATAAAAAAAAATGTATGTATGTGTCTCACACACAAGTATTATTCAGCCATAAAAAGGGAAATCCTATCCTGTGCTACAACATGGATGAAACTAACCCACATTATGCTAAGTGAAGTGAACCAGTCATAGAAGGACAAATGACACACTCTTCCATTTGTAGGAGGCATCTAATGTCAAACTCACTGAAGCAGAAAGGAAAATGGTGGTTGCCAGAGACTGGGGGGAGAGTTGCTGTTCGATGAGTATAAAGTTTCAGTCACATAAGATGAAAAAGTTCTAGAGATCTGCTTATAGTTAACATTGGGCTTATAGTTAACAATACCTTCCTATACCTTTAAAAATGTATTAAGAGGGCAGATCTCATGTTAGGTGTTTTTTACCACAACAAACAAACAAACAAACAAACAGGAAGGGATGAAAGCTCTAAAATATAAATTTGAGAGACACCTGGGTGGCTCAGTCGGTCGTGTCTGCCTTCGCTCAGGTCATGTTCTCAGGGTCCTGGGGTCAAGCCCTTCATAGGGCTTCTTGCTCAGCCAGGAGTCTGCATTTGCCTCTCCCCCAGCTCATGCTCTCTCTTTCTCTCTCAAATAAATAAATAAAATCTTTTAAAAAAGTAAAATAAAATCTAGTCAACACGTAAGTAGACTATTTCTGAACACAAATCCGCTGCGGATAACAATTCCGACTATTACTCTGGTCCTGTCTTTGTTCTGCGGACAGGCGGTTGGGGTGGCGATGCCGGAGACCCTGTGGGGAGAGTTGGGCCTAAAAGGGACCAGAGGTAAGATCCATGCCATTAACGCTCACCTTCCTTCCATTTGCCATCCCGGTGTGGCAGATGTGGCTGGCTCCTTTGCTGTTCATCTGTCTATGCCCTCAGAGCGTAGCTGCCCTAAATTCACCTCTTTTTCTTGGGTGGGTGGGGGGATGGGGAGTGGTGAGTCTGTATGACTTTCCTCTCCGAAAGTCACATTATGACTTTCTAAAAAGGAGTTAGGAGGTAAGCTCTTTCTGTCTTTTCTTTCTTCTTCTTCTTCTTTTTTTTTTTTAATCGACAGTCAAGGAGATCTCTGGTTTTTGAGAATAAACTCTGTTACATTTTCAGCTACGAATGACTGGCTCTCTTAGGAAATACAGATGGACAGAACTTGGGAGTCTGGAAAAGTGTGGAAAATCTGATGAAGGTGTGGACCTAGCCAATGGAAAGCGTTTTGGTGGGTCTAATGATTTTGGGAAAATCTCTGCAAGGCTGGAACATTTTGCCACACATAAGTGGTTATTTCCTTAGCCTCTTCTGCATTCACTGAGAGTTCTGTGTAGCTGGTCAGAGAGCAAGAGAACTGAAAAATAGTCCCAATATGGGTTTGTCAGGAAAGATATTTCAATTCAGCTTTTTCAAATGTATTGCGTGTAACAAAGCCTGTATTTCTTTTTCATCTCAAATGAAATCTGCCTCATTCTGGTTCACTTAACTCTTGGAAACCTAGTTTAATATGTTCAGAAAGCCCTTTGAGGGAGCACTGTGAAGGCTTTCACCACCGCCCCCCCCTCTGTAGAAGCAGGAAATCTAGTTCTGCCAAATGCAAATGAGCTCAGACTCCAAAAGGCAACGTTTCAAAATGTAGAATGCTACAGTTTTTAAGACAGCATGCCCTGCACAAATGATATTTGGGGGTCTAAGAAACTATAGAAAGCTATTGCAACATATTTAAAATTTGCCATTTCAGAAATACTAATGTTTGCAGCACATCTCAGATTTCCGTCAGCGAATGACAACAGTACATTCCCTTCATCTTTATGGTGGCTTCAGAACCTCCCGGCGGTCTACAGAGCCCCCTTTCTCTAGAGTTGTCTATGTTCTGTTTTGGAAGAGAAAGGCCTCCACCGGATTCACACGTCCTAGGTGAGCGAAAGAAATGCAGTTGCCTACAAGATGGCATTGGGGTTCCTGGAAGAAAATAGAAGCTGGTTTCTTAAGAGTTACAGCTCTCCCTGCAAGGGTTAATGGAGCCAGGTCCAAAGACGTTGGGCAACCACAGAAATAGGATAATAAATGTGACACTCTCAGACTATCAGTAGCAAATATTTGAGCTTATCAAATAACGGAGGAAGTAGTTTCGTTACAAATAAACCAATCTCTCATAAAACAAGTTTTCACACAGGGTCATTTCATTGAGCTGGAGACAGCTAGAGGCCACTCGTAGGCAGAACTCCCACTCTGTGTACACTGGGTAACAGCCCCTCATGATTAATGGACAGCCAGGGGGAGGCTGTGTCCCGCGGCTCCGCTGAGAAATGGAGCTGGGCCCAGCCATAAACAGCATCTCAGGATTATTGCTAGGAAGTGACTCATCCTCTGGGAACATAGCTGGATTTGTGCTCTCTGTCCCTCACCACCGCCTTCTTTCTCTCGCTCGCGCTCCTTTTTTTTCCCTGTATAGCAGAGACCATCGTGTCCTAGAAACTATAGTAGATGTCACTGCTTGGCACTCGCTGTGCAAAGAGAGGACAAGTATGTGGGTGTGAGGGGGAGGTGGAATGCTACTCTTAAAGTAACAGGGACTGTGCCGGCTGGGGCTCTGTTGAGATTAGTTTGTTGAAGGCATCTCATTTGGATTCCAGAAAAAGCACAAACACTGTGTGAGGGTAGACCAAAAGGAAAAAAAAAAAATTAGAAGTCCTTTTCTCAAAGTAAAATTCTCATTGAGATTCAGAAGAAATAAAATATATCCTGGCACGATTTGATTAATTTAGCTTGTAAAAAGAAAAAGATAGAGAGCTGCCAACTCCAGGGTATGTAAATGCCATCTCTACTGAAACAGAAAAATACATATGATATTTCTATATTATGATATCATGGAAAGTTTGTTTTAGTCCCCCAAAGATTGTAAAAATAAAACATCTAGATTCTATGAAATACAGAAATAGAAATATAAAACTGAACAAATTCGACCATGATACCACCATTCGAAGGCAACCATTATGAACGCTTTATTTTCTTCCAGTCCTCTTCCAACATATTTAAAAATAGACTTTTGAGACCTTAACCATATGTAGAATTTCAGTTTACTATTTTCAGCCAACATTTATCGTGTTATTCAATCTTTCCTCATACATAAGTTTAAAGCTGCAACACACTAATTTTGCAATTTTAATTAACACGGTACTTTTGGAATAGGTGCATGTTCACGCTAAAAGCCATAGTTGGCTGCTCTGTTTTTGAGATGTATTTATTTGCTAAAAATTATACTTAATCTGTTTCTAATAAAAACTGAAAGGAAAATTCTATGCTATTATTCTTATGGTTAACTCATTAACTTTACTATTGAAAATAAATATTCTGGCAATTGAATTTTCCACAGAACTAGAAAAGAATTAGTCCCGATCCCTTAGCCTTATAATGTACTTAACCCTACTAATGCTCTTTCCGAGTGCATAAGCCCTTATTGAGTAACTACCTTTAGATGTCAAGATGAATTTAAAAGTGAAGGCATGACATTCACATTTGCCCACACCCCCTCCCACTCCCTACAGTACCTGCGTTTAGATGCATTTTGTTTATGTGGGACATCTGGAACTACTTTTGATGACCATTATCTTTTCTGGGTTCCTGGACAAATGTCCTCCCAACCAGCCCCGGAGCCATTATATGTTCTGAACAGTAACTCCACTGTGTCTCTCCAACAATGCCTCTGCCTTTCTCTTATTTAACCCAGAATAAAAGTTATGTTGTGAGTGTCTGCATAGAAATATGGCACTGAATTCACTTAAAATATTAAACTTGCCTTCACTACAAGGTAGGTCCTTTTCCTGGTCCCAAAACAATGTCCACTCGGGGTAAAAACACTGTGGTAGCCTGGTCCATGCGGGTACAAGCCCACGGAGGCTACTGCCTGCTTCCAAAGCATGACACGCCGCTTGTTTCCAAGCAGAGTTCCTCTAGATTGTACTTAAGTTTGATACCTATGAGGTTTCTATTAAAGGATGGAAAATAGCTGCCGTTTAGAATAAAATCCAGGCTTGCCTAGATTGTTTTCTTGATCCAGAATAGATATAGCTTAGAAACTGTTTGTAGTTTTGAAAGCTGTTTCTCTTTGCAGAAACCACACCAAGTGTAAATAGATTTACATACATTTGGTCAGAACTTACTGAGAAAGCAAATCCCAAATGGTGAGGTATATTGTACGTGCAAAGCACTAAGTTTTAGCTTTGTGTCTCAAAGATTTTCTTTTAAGTTAATGGTAGCTCTAAGTTATAGGGAGGTCTGCAAGGTCAAGAAACCAACACTTTAGACTGTGGATTTGAAGAGATATTAATACATCTCTACCCACCCCCCAAATCATATGCAGCTAGGAAAAAACACTTAAACTGAGTAACCCACTGTATAAGGATAGAAGCAAATAACCATTTATTGAGCACAGACTATGTGCCAAACTTTACTTACACTTAAATATTTTAAAATGTTATGATAATTCTTTTGGTTAGGTGTTGCTATCCTAATTTTATCAATTAACAAACCAAAGGTGTAATTAGTCAAGTCAGAAAGGTCAGTCATCTCAAATGTGATCAATCACATCAATCACAAAGGAGATTTATTCACTTTTTAACACATTAAAGGTGCTTTTCGTGGCATATATTACAATATTAAAACATAAAATTAGGAAGTGAAATCCAGTCAGAGAAAGAATTCTCCCAAGAAATTCTAAAGGTGTGTTTATCTAAAGATACAATATTGATTTCTTCTGAAACTTCAAAACTGGAATTTCTTCATAGTTCCCAGGGACTATGAAACTGTCCTATCATAGAATAAGGACTTCGTGAGGATAGAATGTTAGGACCATAATTTGAGGTTCCCATTCCTCTTTTGTTCCTTATCCTAATGAATGAAGTTCATGTCCAGTGTCCCCGTAACTGTTCTCACTCTCTCTGGGTCATTCGACCCAATTCTATTTCTGTATGTTCAAACCCCATTTCTGTCAGTAAAGCAGAAGATTTGACAAGTCTTGGAAGGTAAAAGAAGTAAAACTTGGGGCAAGTATGCAGAGTGGATCACAACAGCAGCCTCTATTTCTCTAAGGCTTACTCTCTGGTCAAGTTCATGCCAAGTGCCTTGCCTATAATTCTCACAGCAATGCCGGTGGCAGGTATCCAGTCCTTCTTAGTTTGAGTTTGGTGTTCAGAGAGGCTTTAAAAAATGCCAAAAATAATAGCTAGGAAGTGCCAGAATTGTTATTAAATTCAGATCTGACTCCCAAAATTTTTTAAATAATGGATCATATTATCCTCTAATAGTTTTACTGATTTTCTAGTACTCTCATTTATCATACTTTAGAGGCAGGTATTGGCAAATAAAAAAACTAAAAGGACCCAAAGGCACCATACCTAAAAGTTTATCAAAAGACTGAATTATTGGAGGAGTACTTAAGTGCCTTATTCTCCAGATCTTGAGAATGAGCTGAGACCATCATTACTCTCTTTTGGATATATAAGAGTTAAGTCAGAGGTATAGACTAGTATTTTCTGAAATCCCTTTGGTCACTGAAAATGTGTGCTCTGCACTGACCACCTCTTTCAGCTGAATTTTCCATAAAGCATAACTAGCACAGTCATTTGAAGGAATAAAAGTGCTTGGTGAGGGGTACCTGGGTAGCTCAATGGGTTAAAGCCTCTGCCTTTGGCTCAGGTCATGATGCCAGGTGTCCTGGGATCAAGCCCCACATCGGGCTTTCTGCTTGGCAGAGAGCCTGCTTCCCTTCCTCTCCCTCTGCCTGCCTCTCTGCCTACTTGTGATCTCTGTCTTGCTGTCAAATAAATAAATAAAATCTTAAAAAACAAAAAAGTGCTTGGTGACAATATAGAATTCTTTACACAATCCCATTTATCCTAAGGTTACTGATGAGAGTTGCCTTCAAACTAGGAGAGGAGATAGTAGGAAGAATGTCCGCTGGCCACTAAAGAACAGCTTACTCTCATTGGTTTGGTTCTAGAGGCTTCCTCAACTCTCGGTATTTCCTGAGATGATCTGAAAGTCTTGAGAGGGCATGCTAAATGAAAAACCACTCTCTGGGGTTGTCAAGAGCCAGGAATATTTCTTTTTTCATATCAGATTTGCATATGTTATACTTTGCACTTGATATAAATCATCCTGCAAATAAGAGAGCTGTTATCAAATACTCTGGTACTTTCCAGATTGATATTGAACAATAATGTTTGTCTCCATCTCCTGAATTTGACTGACTCAACTTCAGGACTTTTATTATAGAAACAATACTTTTGCAAATGCGAATTCATTTAAATTGTTTCCCTTAAGGAACATTCCTTTGGCACGGTTTCAAGGCTGGACTGGAACCTATCACTTCATGATGGGGTGGAACAGGGACCTGATCCTGTAACAAAGCAATGCACTTGAGAAGCATATTTGGTGTGGAGAAATGCTAAGAATTGCCAAATCTTTTGACCAGACCCTGCTTGACCTCATTCCTTCTCCTCTCTGCACACATGCACACAGTAGTCTTCAACCTTCCACAATAACAGGAAGACCTCCATCACTGGGTGCTCCAGATTTACAGAGAAAATATCTACATTTACTGTTAAGGATTGGCCTAGAGGAGGGAGGCATTTGGAAGGAGGCAAAGTACAAAAGGGAAAAGCCATCCTTTTCATTCGAGGGGATTATAGGAAGAGAAGAAGAACCATTAGCCTTTGGAAATATATTTGTATGCCCTAATATTTTCATTTTTATTAGCATCTGATCCTCACTGTTGAAAATGCATCATTTGCAGGGTGCCTGGCTAGCTCAGTCTGTTACACATCTGTCTCTTGGTTTCGGCTCAGGTCATGATCTCAGGGTTATGAGATGGAACCCCAGGTGTGGCTTGCACAGGGTGTGGAGTCTGCTTAAGATTCTCCCTCTCCCTTTCTCCCTGTCCCTCTCCCCTCAAAAATGAAGAAAATATATTATTTGAGATAGCAGTCGATAAGCAAGGGCTGTGATGGTTTCTTCTCCTTGCATTGGAGACCTTCAGATGGTTATTAGCAGGTACTGATGGACTTTAGGAACATCTTGGGGTTCATTCTAATCCCTAGCCCTCCAGAGAAAACTGATGAGATGATTAGAACAAACGAATTTCTGAAACTGTTTAATTTATGCAGCTCGTTGCCAAAATGAGTCCCAGCCTGACGTCTCCAGTGAATTTTCTGAATCTGCTGGCACAGCAGTGGGCTGGAAGCAACCGTTCCCAACCCTGCCTATGCATTAAAACCCCCTGGTGAGCTTGGTCAGCCACCAGAATCCAGACCCTAACTGAGACAGTTAAACCAGCACCTCCAGCGGGTGGGGTGGGGGGAGGGGGAAGGGGGACCCTGACACCAATATGTCTGAAAAGTCTCCCAGGTGATTGTAATTGTACAGCCAGGACTAAGGATGACTTAGTTTGGTCCAGTTACTATTACTCAACAGTGGCAAGCAACTTTCGTTCATTGACCTCATACCTGAGTCAGCTACACTAAACTGTATTTCTTATGGCTCGAGAAGATAATATTTTAAGCACAGGATATTTCTTTTTACAGAGGATACAGTGTCCACTGATTTCATGTTAAAGGAGATCAACAATGAAAAAAAGCACACATTGAGGCAAAATGAGTACTGTTCTGAACAGGCACACATGCTCTGATATTTGTAAGGTAGGACTAAAACTGAGCTTCTCAACCTTGGCACTATTGACATGTGGGGCCAGACAGTTGTTTTTGAGTGGGGAGGCTGACCTGCACATTGTAAGATGCTTACGATCTTCCTTGACTTTTGCTCACCAGATGCCAACAGCACCCCCCTCCGAACCGTGACAAACAAAAATGTCTCCAGACAATAGAACAACATCACAGGGATCCAGACATTTGCTTATAAGAGGGGGAGGTAGGACAAGGCGAAAGTAGGCAAATGCTAATCCTGGGGGTTAATCCATTACAGTCAAAACCGCTGTCAAGATAAGTACAATTTCCAGTCTAGCCATCCTTGACAGCTACTTCCTTTTGAGAGCCTTTTCTCTTTCATTGTGACAGTCACTGGTTTTAAGGAATGCAACTGTCTGTAACTCAAGAAAGTGAGGTGTCAAACTGGGGTCTGTTTAGAACTCCAGGTATGGTCTGGAAGGAAGACTTTAAGATGTGACAGAATTAACCACAGCCTTGGGTTTTCATTATTTCCCTCTAACTTGCTCTTTTTAGAAGACAAGCATGTGCAAAATTAAAACCAATCTGGCTCTAGCCCTTTCTGTGATGCTACAAAACATATTTCATCATTACTGATTTAACCCATTTAAGAAAGCAAGCTGGTTAAGCTCAATGTATGGGAAATGCATCAGCAAGAAGACAGGAATCTTGTGGTATTATATAAGAAGGCAAACAATCCCTTTTCAGTATAGGTAACTTCTGTTTGGGGATATTAAAATTCCACATTGAATCTATACTGGGATAATCTCTTATAAAACATTCTGTGGAGTAGCTGTAATGTAATATCACATGGAAACAGACAGTTGGGGGAGACTTAAGAGGTCAGCTGGTACAAAACACAGTTCAAGCAAGATCTATATATACCCACGGTTATAGGATCCGTGATTCTCATTGCTAGTTTCAAAACTGCTCTCTACTTTTGGGGACATAAGGGATGCTCTCCTCTAAACTGACTAAAAATACTCAAGTAAGCTTTGTAGCTGTGTAGCCATTAGTGCACCGCATATCCCACAGCTTTAGAGATAAACAAAGAAACAAATAAGAAATTGCTCTTTTCCAGGAGCCTGAAGAAAACTGCAAGCGTTTTCTAATGGAGAAGCCCAACAGAGGACTATCCTACTCTGACAAAAAATTTAAATGTACTTCCTTGGTTCTGAGCCTGCCTTTATTCTTTTCTTCTCTCTTCAAATAATATTAAGACACTTGCATTTTCTCTGAATGCCAGCCTCCTTCCAGCTCTATAAAGAAGATGGAAATCTATCCAGACTCTTACTGAACTATGAGACTCACGAGTTCGTCTACTTGACATTTTTGCAGTGTTAGGCAAAGAATGGTCTAAGGTTTTTTAATTTTTTTTTTTTTTAGGGAAGAGGGTGAGAGATCCTTCTTCTTCTTCTTCTTTTTTTTTTTTTTTTTTTTTTTTTTTTTTTTTTTTTGTCCTGACATATAAAGACTTACTTTAGGCGGGTGTATCCTTCAAACATGTTGGGTTTTTGTTTTTTATTTTTTACTTAAAATTCAGTGTGCTGATAATTGTAAAATAATTGTACATGTTTGAGGTTACCATTTTTCATGGTCAGACATGTCTTAGTTTACAGATTTGTTACTTGCTGCTATTAAAAGCAATGTGTGTCCTTTGTCACATTACTCTAGTGCCTCAATATAAAGCCATAAAATTACTGAGTACAATAAAATGTCTAAACAAAGAAATCTAATATAATTTTATCATGTCTCTGAAATTAAACTCTACATACTTAATCTTAGAAGGTACTTGGATCTGGTTTTTCTGTCATTTTTTTCTTTCTTAGTAAAACACTTCAAATGTGAAATGAGTTTAAAAATGAGTGAAAGATGAGTACATCTTAAGACACATAGGGTTTCCCATATATAAGGTTTGCCGAACTCTCAGTTAAAAGACGGGTCTCATAGGGGAGAAAGGAACTCCAAATACCAAACACTCAAAGCTAATTTGATTAATCAGATAAACCTTAGGAAGACTCTGGACATTCCAGAAATATTGTCTGGAAACGATCTCAATTTACTTAATTCCCAATCGCTAAAATGTTTGGGCATCCTCCGTCCAGGATTTCAGCTGACTTGCATTTTCATTCACAGTGACCTGTTTCTTACATCTGTCGTCACATTGAAAAAGTATCCTCCTTTCCAGAATTCACACAATTGTGTCTCCGAGTTGATGCTGGTTGCGCCAAGGAAAAGGTTTTACAGTAATGAGATCTAGGGGACCAAGAAGCTGCTCTGAGGTAGACATGCAGGGTCCTGGGTGGGGGGAGGGGCTGCCATGGCACTCAGGGGCTGTAGTGTGCCACCATGGCCACCTTCCATGATTCCCTTGGACCCCGGTCAGGACTTAGGACTGAAAATGCTGGGGAAGTTTCTTCTTTCCCTCCTCATGGCCTCCCTTTCCCCCTTCCTTCCCTTTTTAAAGGGAGAGGCTGTACAGAAGGTGGGGTAGGAACTTGGACTTTGGAGCTAGGCTGCCTTAGTTGAAACTCACTCTACCACTTGCCAGCTGTTTCGTCTTTGGCAAATTATTTAACTTCTCTGTGACTGCATTTGTTTATCTGTAAAACCAATGTCCCAGAAGGTTATTGTGAGGATTAAATGAGTTAATATGTATAAAACTCTCGTGGCCACTATCTAGCATCTAGAAAGTACTTGCTGGGAAGAAAGAAGGAAGGAAGGAAAATAAAATGGTGAGGGTGGTGGTTCCTGTTGTAGAGATCTCTGATGCTTGGGACAGTCTGTGTACATGGCCAACTCAACCTCCACTTTATTTCACCCAAGTCCAAGCCCTAAGGAGGTTGATGAACACATCTGATGTCCATTTCCAATTTCCCAGGAGGGCAAATATGATTAGCCCCAACTTGTGCTGGGGATCCCCCACAGAACTGAGCCTCTGTAACCCAGAGGCTGAGGTCTTTGGCTAGGTAGGCAGTTTGAGGGATCCACTCTGTTTGTGGATCGTTCTTAGCCAAGGGGGGCATGACTGAGCAGATCCCTGTAAAGTGCCCACTGACATTATTGTCTTAGTCTGCTACGGCTGCCATAATAAAATGTCACAGACTAGGTGGCTTAAACAACAGAAACCTATTTTCTCACAGTTCTAGAGTCTCAAAGTCTAAGATCAAAGTGCTGGCAAGCCTTTTCTGAGGCTTCTCTCTGGCTTGCAGATGACTGCCTTCTTGCTGTGACCTCACATGTTTTTTTTTTTTTTTTTTTCCCTGTGCCTGAGCATTCATTCCTAGTGTCTCTTCCTCTTCTTGTAAGGACACCAATCCAATTGGATTAGGGCTCCCGCCTCGTGACCTCTTTTAACCCAAATTACTTCTTAAAGGCCCTATCTCTAAATACAGTTACAGATAGAGACGCCTGGGTGGCTCAGCTGGTTAAGCATCTACCTTCTTCTGCTCAGGTCATGATTGCAGGATCCTGGGATGGAGTCCTGCATCGGTCTCCCTGCTCAGTGGGGAGCCTGCCTCTCCCTCTGCCTGCTTCTCCCCCTGCGTGTACACTCTCTGTCTGTCAAATAAATAAATAAAATCTTAAATAAATACACATTTTCATATGGATTAGGGTTTCACCTTAAGAGCTTTGGAAGGTGGGGGAAGGACACAATTTAGTCCTTAACATTTATCTTAGAAAAATAACTTTTGTGGGGTTCCTTTCTTGGAAAATGGTAGAAAACAGAATTTTCTGGCCCTTAACTTAAATTTTAATCTTAAATCCTTAGATGATTATCATATGAGAAAGTGATGGGACAGGGATAAAAATTCTCTTCAAGCTATTTATTAAAGTGACTTATGAAAAAAAAATTTAAAAAAAAGAAAAAAAGTGCCGCTAGGGTCACGTGGCTGGCTGTCAGTAAAGGGTGAGACTCTTGATCTCAGTGTCCTGACTTCTAACCCCACCTTGTGTGTAGAGATGTTGGGAATGTTGTCTACTCCTCAGGTCATTATATTAAAATTAGGAGGGGTTTTTTCCCCCCTAAGTGGAATAAAATCCCAGCTAAGCAACAAATAAGAAAAAACAAATGTTATTAATTTAAATAGAAAGTTATGCAAAAAAAAGGCCAAATGACTAAATTCTAAATTCCTATAAAAGTTATTTCTTTTTTGGAAATACTTTTTTCTTCAAACCATAATTGATACTGTCTCCTTGGAAACAATCCTGAGACTAGCTGGGTTACTGGAAACCGTGTAGCTTAAACTTAAATTACAGTAATGTGTTGCCTCTTCCTATTAATGCCACTTGTACCAGCAGAGACAACCTGAGTATCTTTCTATCATGCTATAGGCTAATGCTGGTGGAAAGATGCTCTAAGTCAGAAATGGGAGCTGAGAAGGATATGTGCACATTTCTCTGTGCAAAGTGATGCATGGACATTTTGATTTCCCTCATTGGGTTCTTGGGCTAGGTTAAGGTAGCTCGGTGCCCATGAGACAAAGTTGGCTTCCTGGGAGATTCAGTAAAGTTCATACCATGAGGCTCGACTGGAAAGAGACAGTTTTTCCTCACATGACATTCCAGCACTACTGTTGGCAGCTACTTGAAACAGTGCTTCTAGAATTTATTCGATTTTAATAAATCCCCTCTCTTTCATTATAGTACGGAAGGCGCTGTCCTAGGAATTGCAGAGATGAGAAGGTAAAATAAAGTTGGCCCTCAAGAGAGTCACAGCTTTCAGTAAAAGAAATCCAAATTGACTTCTCTACTTAATGCAATGTAATATGTTGGAGATGAAACAACCATCTGGAAGTGCAAAATGAGACAAGTTTGTAGATGAGAGAGATGTGTAGACACAGCAAACCCAGTGCCTGGAGTCCACTGCTGGGTGTCCATGGATCTGTCCCAGCACGCAAACCTCAGCAGTGGGGAGTGATGCTGGTGGCTTTTCACCAAAGCACAGGAGTGGCTCTGGGATGATCAAGTAGGAGGAAGAGAAAAAGGCATTTGACACAGGAAGTCAGTATTAACTTTGCTATGAATAAAAAGCTTTATTTTTTCTTTATTTTTTCTTTTTGCTACCTAGAGGCCAATATTCTAGGAAACAAAGAGATTTGGCTTTCTGGTTGTGTTTTAGGGTGGGAGCTTAAATGTAAGGAATGTGACAACAACAGAATGGTTAACAAAGAAATCCTTGATGTTACATTTATTAAATTTATCCTCCACTTCTCAGATAATTAAGGCATTACTATGGCATGTATGTTTATTAGCCTGTGTTTACTTTATGATATTGTATTTTGCATATATTATAATTGAATTTGCATAGCTGAACTTTTTTTTTTTTTGGCATAGCCACTAGAAACTTGAAGTTTAAATACTCCTTTTTCTACTAGCAAAGCATCTGCTGGAAATTATTGTTTTCTGAGGGCCATGCTTTATTTAATGTCAGAATTTAGATATAAATTTAGATCATTGATCTAATATTGATTTTTTTTTAAAGATTTTATTTATTTATTTGACAGACAGAGATCACAAGTAGGCAGAGAGAGAGGCAGGCAGAGAGAGAGGAGGAAGCAGGCTCCCTGCTGAGCAGAGAACCTGATGCGGGGCTCCATCCCAGGACCCTGAGATCATGACCTGAGCCGAAAGCAGAGGCTTTAACCCACTGAGCCATCCAGGCACCCCTGATTCTTTTATGCAAGTGCCACTGACTTAGCAAATTCACTGGTCACCATGATTTGATTTGGAAGTTCTGGACATGGGGGAGCTATCTCTGCAAAGTCCTGGGAAGGGGATAGCAGTCGGCAAGCCTGACTCCTGTACTCCGATCATTCACAATTTCTTGAAATATGCTGATGAGTTTGAAATTGAAATGGCATGTGTGATGACAAATATGTATGACAGAAATATTTGGTGGCAGGACTATCTGAAATATATTTATCCAGAAATTAAGTGAAGATAGACACCAAGTTGCAGTTTCTTCAAGTGACTATGTCTGCCCAAGCAACAGGAACCAGACAGGGTGTGAAGAAGCTCTAAGACCGCACCCCGCTCCCCTCATTCTGACCCTTCAACTGGAGGCTTGATGTTTCCTCTCTTTACTTGGTCTTCCAGTCTCAAGGGCCAGTTCTCTAACCATTGTCTTGATTCCTTTGGATATAATTCTGTTTCTTCATCCCTATTCCGTACCACTTCAGGAAACATCTCAATTTGCCGTAATACACAGAAATTAACAAACACACCTTCAGTATTTTTCATTCATATTAATGTAAAAGCTAGGGAGCTTCTTGGAATATCAGGTTTTGAGCTTTTGTTTTTGAGGCAATTTAGAAGAGTAAATTTGAAAACATACATGAAGCTTATCCATTAAGAGCCAAATACCATTAATAATCAAGTGTGTTGACACTATGTCTCTCAGGTTGAGACCAATAGCAAACACAGATTTTTTAAAAATAGTTTTTATTAGAGTTTTTGATATATAAAAATAGGATTTGATTTTTTAATTTTTTGGGTGGGGGGGGTGACCAGGGAAGGAGACAAACCATAAGAGACTTAATCTCAGGAAACAAACTGAGAGTTGCTGGGGGCGGAGGGGGGCGGGGGGAAGGGATAGGGTGGCTGGGTGATGGACATGGGGGGAGGGTATGTGCTATGGTGAGTGCTGTGAATTGTGTAAGACTGATGATTCACAGACCTGTACCCCTGAAGCAAATAATACATTATGTGTTAATAAAATAAAATAAAAGGATTTGATATGCATACAACCTCAATTAAAAAATAAAAAAAATAATAAAGTACATGTCATCTTGTAATCACTTTCTAGTTTTAGCCTAGGTGTTGTCAATAAGCTGGGATGGTGGTGATGATTTAGTTTCATGTGGAAATATAAAATCTCATGCTATTTCAGCACATTTGATATGCTGGCTTTAACTTACACATTTTGACAGGGTCAAAGGATTTTTCTGAATTCTCTGAAAAGAAAAATCTGCCCAATATCTCTGGCTACTAAACATCTATCACCACCTATTGCTTTCCTGAATCCCAAAATACCTTCCTTTGTACCTTTATTAAAATACCAATTCATACCTTGGTTTATACCTCTTTGTATTTTAGCTTTCCCAACAGCCTGTAAACACTTTGAAGTCATGAAATATACCTAATCTTTCTTTGAATGCCCCGTAACACCTATCCCATGAGTCAGTAAGTGTTTATGGGATGGGTGAAAAACAAATAAGAATAATGGACACTGATATTTTTCTACCACCATTCCAAAACTGAATTTGGCAAATTCGTATTGGCACGTAACTGATTTTAGAAGCAAAGTTTTATGCACAGGGGGGTCAAGAAGAGTAATGCACATTCCTGAATGAAGGATAGTGATGACTTCAAAGCCACCAGGAGACCATTTACTTTATCTGGGATCAAGGACTCTGCATGGATAAAAGGCAGAGGAAGTCCTACTCCTTGAAAACAAATGTTTTCTTAACATAGAAGTTTGCTATCTAAAGCTTCTTTAATTCCTTGGGTTCAGCCCTATGAAATCACTTTCCTTGAAGTTTAATCATCCCCAAACCCATAATAATAATTTGGAGAAAGATAAATTGCCATAGAAAACATAGAATATGGTAGAATGTAAGTCTAGCATTAGGGAGATTTGACTTGTTATAAAACTCATCCGTGGAAACACTGTGCTTAGAGCTGATGTGAATTCGCTCCCTTCTCCGCTTGCTTCATGGTACCAAGAGCATGTAGAGAGGCCTTTGCACAGAACAATGGACAACCATAATTCTTAAGTTAGTTAAATTAAAACAAGCATTTTCATACATATAATGTTTGGTGTTGTAATTGTTTTTTGTTTGTTTTTATGTTTGCATTTAGAAAAGTGACAGCAGAAAATAGACAAATACATGATTTGCTTAGGAAAAGAAATTTGAAAACTGGTGAAGAGTCGAAATACTTAATCCCTGATCAGTGAAATTCTTCCAGACTCTCATTACACCGACCTTATCTCTCTTTTTTGCCTCGGATTTGGCAGCTGTGGCAGGGATGGTGGTTTTTACGAAAAGTAGATTTTTTTTTCCTTTTAAATGTCCATGTATCTACAAATGTGGAACTTAGAATTTCAAAATATGATAAAAAATTTTTGTCACCTTATAGGTTTTGATTTAATTTATTTTAGAAGCTTCACCATTCTTTTGCTAGTAGCTGACAGATCCAATCCTGTTCCCATATGCTTTCTGCTATTTAAAAAGAAACAGTACACAATTGCCTCCGAGAAGCACCATGTGTTTCCAAAGTGTGAATCTGAAAAGTATCCATCTGGTCTTGCTGGCATCTTTCTAAATTGTATGTGATTGAAAGAAACGTATTCAACATTTTGCAACTCTTTGGCCAAATGAGGACGATAATAAGGTAAAGATCTTTTTTTCATTTCCACTTCTCGAAAATCAAGTCTGTTCCTTCAGCCTGGAATACCTCGCCCACCCTTCCACCTGGATGGCCCCAGTCACCCATTAAGACCCAAGTCGCGTGTTGTTTCCTTAGTGAATTCTCTGTAACCCCAGCTCTGCGCTGTTTGTACAACTCTACTCATACTGGTATAAAAATGCTTATTTACTTTGATTAAAATGATTTCTTTAAATATTGCCTCTCCTATAATCTGTGAACTCCTACAATGGAAGCCAGATGGTCTCCAATACAATTTAGAACAACAAAATACTATTACCATATTCCAAACACTAGTCTAGAGCCGGCAGAGACAGTCTTGAATAAACAGAGATCATTTTTTTGCCCTAAAAAGATGACAATCCTAACTGGGAAGAAAAAATTGGGCAACGAATTGCAGTTAAAGTGGATGCTCAGTGGGGAGAGAACTACATCTGGAAGCTTCAGGTAGACAAAAATAAATTTGGAAGTCTTTTCATGTTGTTGCTATTATTAATACTTTTGTCTTATATGACATAAATATTTAGATTAACTTTGTAGATTTGTAGAATCATTGGAGGGATCAATACTATTTCACATTTCTTGTGAAGACGATGAACAGTCACTGAATTACGGGCTAAGCCTAGTGCTAGGTTTTATACCTGTATTACTTTATGATGATATGTAAACCCTCCATGCAGTTACTTTATCGTTTTCAAACTTAAATTAATCCTAAAAATAAGACTTCATTTCAGATTTTATTTTTTACATTCATTTCAGATTTCTTAAGAGGGAGATACATTATATTGAATCATTATAGTTTTAAGTACATAATATTAAAATATGTCTACATGTTAACTAAGTAGAAATAATAATTTTATGGTAAACTAAGAAATCGGCACATCTTGCCACAAAACATTAAGGGCAAGGTGACTTCCAATTTATTGATCATGTTGAAAAACATAACAGGATCAATTGTTAGGAAGAACAATTCAGTAAAAAAAAGTTAGTCCTTCAGATTTTGGTAAGATCCATTATTACAGAATTCAGTTCATTAAAGAAATAATCTGTCTCTGCCTTAAGTGGGGACACCTTGATTATGGCTTCTACTAGAGACTAAATTCCTCTAGGATAACCATCATCTCTACTTCTTCTGAACTTCATCACAGCCTTAGGACTAGAACATTACACCAAGTGAAATTTGGTAGAAGCTAAAGAAATCAACTTTGACCCTCTCTTCATACTATTCAAATGCAATAATTTAATTAACATGCATTCTTTTCTCCCTGATGCAGGCATCACTGCTACCGAACTCTGTAACAGGGCACTTTTGCTCTACAAATGTAGGAATTGTCTCAAAGTACAAACACTTCAAACTAGAAGAGTACTAAAAAATATGAATTTCCGGCCCTCTTTGGAAAGCTAGTTTCTGTGCACGGTTGGTAGGAAGAAACTGCCTACTCTTCAGGAGAGATGGGGGACAGGGGGTGTTGTTACAAGATTAATATGGGAGAAGCTTACAAGATGTGCTGGAAGGGAGAGAAATGAGATTGGGATGACAGCTAGAAAGCAGTGATACTGAAAAAGTTAAGCTTTAATTTCTTGTGAAAAGAAAATTTACTTCTTCAATTTTTGAAAAGCAGTATGTTAGGCATCAGTTGGAAATCCAAATTATTGTCCAGCAATATTGAGTATATTTTGCTGCTATACCTGTTTCGGGAAAGCTCTGCTGAAAGTTGTGTGATCTTCAAGTTAGTGTAATGAAGAAGAAAACCTCTTGAAAATCTCTCACTTTGTCAGGACTGGGCTGAGGGCAGATGACTCACAGTATGGATTCAAGTTAAATCATTTAACCTTTTTTTCTTATTCAACCCATCTGGGAAGCTGAATACAACACTTCACTAGGAAACAGATGGTGCTCCAAAGCTAAATTTTCCCAGATTAAAAAAGAAGAAGAAAACCGTGTTATAAGCACCAAAGAAACCAAACGTGGAAAAAGACCAGGGATTAAAAGGAAAAGAGCTATAAACTGGATCAAGCCTTTTCCTCTGTAAAAAATAATGGAATACTTAAAAAAAATCAGTCCTGTGAGATGACTTGGGGACAGAACTAGGAAAATGTTTCCCAAGCACCATATGCGTAAAAAGTAGTCATGGTTATTAGTACATCTGAAAAGTAAAATGCTCTTTGCTGGCACAGAATTTTGTGTTCATTTACCTATCTCAGAAAATGAATGTGATTACTTTATAGAACTTTTGGGTTATCTATTTGACATTTGTAAAGTTAAACACTAATAAAAACATTTCTTGAGAAAATTTGTGGGATTCATCTGAGTATAGCTCAGATGAAATTTAACACTAATTGACAAATGAAAAAAATTCCAACTTGTTGCAGAATAATTGTTTTCTAATCTATGTTATACACACACACACACACGTGTGTATATATATATATATATATATATATATACACACATATAATTTTATTTATTTTTGGCCTATATATGTATATATATGTGTATATAATATACTAAAATATAATATATTAAATATATTAAAAATATATATTCAATAAACTTGCATATTAATTGCTTCAAAGAAAGGCAAGACATTGCCCTTTGCTAACTTTGGGTGATTATGTTACTGTATCTAAAAGTATATTAAGTTCAAATGTGCTTATATGCCAGTATTTATATCTGTCATATTTTAGGGAAGAAGAAATGTCCTGTTGTAGCTAAAGCTACAATGATGAATAAAGTAGAACATAACAAAGTATCTATACCTTCTTTCTAGACTGGTTATGATAAACTTGGGGGTCATTAGCTCACTATTTAAAAGATGTTGTTCATAGAGGAGGCTGTGTATGAAACCCGCAAAATTCACATTGTGGGTGTCCAGATGCAACCATATAAAAACCCAGACTGGACTTTGAGTCTGGGACTGCCTCCAAAAAGAGGTTCCACTGTGGTTGAGGCAAATAGTACTTTCTTAACCAAATACAATCTTTTTTTGATTAATTCTCAACATCCTGTATGTATTTTTCTTCAAAGAATCACTTTTTTATTGGACTTGGGTCCTATTCCTATTACGGAGAAATATAGATGAGGCATGGCTAAATGGCTAAGAAGCAATGAAAATTGAAGGGCAAACACTTCTACTTTTAAGAAAAGAGAGTTCCATATGTCTCTTACTCTAATTTCCTATTGGGAAAAGAAAAAAGCACTGACTATATTATGGCTCTCATTTTTTTTTTTTAAAGATTATATTTACTTATTTGTGATAGAGCAACAGAGAGCCCAAGCAGGGTGAGTAGCAGGCGGAGGGAAAGGGACAAGCAGGCTTCCCACTGAGCAGGAAGCCCGATGCAGGGCTCCATCCCGGGACTCAGAGATTATGACCTAAACTGAAGGCAGATGCTTAACCACTGAGCCACCCAAGCACCCCTCATTATGGCTTTTAATGTCCACAATAATGAATGTCCAGATAAACATAAATTCTCCAGTTTAATACAGCCCCTGTTCAAGGCAGCAAATGTATCCTTGGGAATGTTTGCATAAGTAAAGCCAGTATAAACCCATTCAATTTCTTGAGACTTGTAAACCAATCTGTGGGTCCCTCCATTACTCTTTTTTGATGATATATGTTCAGTTATATTTATAAAATATGTATTTAAAAATATATATTCAATACATTTGCATATTAATCATTGTGTATATTCATATATACACTTACACACATCTGACTACATTTGCCTAATTCTTTTCCCTTAATAGTAAAAATATTTTTCCAAAGAAGTACAAATGGCCAACAGGCCCCTGAAAATATGCTCAGCATCACTAGTCATCAGAAAATGCAAATCAAAGCCACAATGAGATATTATGTCACACTGTCAGGTTGGCTAGAATCAAAAAGGCAAAAAAAAAAAAAAGTGTAGATTAGGATGTGTAGAGCACGCTTCCTACATGGCTAGTGGGAATGAGAATTGGTGCAGCTATGATGGAAAACAGTGTGGAGGTTCCTTAAAAATTAAAAATAGAAGTACCGTATGATCTAGCAATTCCACTTCTGGGTGTTTGTTGGAAGAAAATAAAAACATCAGTTTGAGAAGACATTATGTATTCCAAAGTTCACTGTAGGATTATCTACAATAGCCAAGACATGGAAGCCCCTAAGTGTCTGTCAATAGACAAATGAGTAAATAAGATGTGGTATCAATACACACACACACACACACACACACACACAATAGAATATTAGCCATAGAAAGGAATGAAATCTGCCATTTGAGACAACATGGATGGACCAGAGGGTATTATACAAGTGAAAGAAATCAGACAGAGAAGACAGATACTATATAATTTCACTTACATGTCAAATCTAAAAAAAAAAAAAAAAATACAAGCAAATGAATAAACAAAACAAAACAGAAACAGACTCATAGATACAGAAAACTAACTGTTGGTTACCAGAGTGGGGAGAGGTTGAAGAATGGGTGAAAGAGAAGGAGATTAAGAGGTACAAACTTCCAGTTGTAAAATAAGTAAGTCATGGGTGTGTAATGTACAGCATAGGGAATACAGTCAATAACATTGTGATAATTTTGTGTGGCGACAGATGGTAACAAGACCTACCGTAGACATCATTTTGTAATGTATAAACACTGAATTAACTATGATGAACACCTAAAACTGACAGGAAATATTGCATGTCAATTATACTTCATAAAATTAGTAAAATGAGTGAGAAGGAAATCAAAAATTAAAAACAAAGGATAGGGGCACCTGGGTGGCTCAGTGGGTTAAGCCGCTGCCTTCGGCTCAGGTCATGATCTCAGGGTCCCGGGGTCGAGTCCCGCGCCTGCTTCCTCCTCTCTCTCTCTCTGCCTGCCTCTCTGCCTGCCTCTCTGCCTACTTGTGATTTCTCTCTGTCAGGTAAATAGGTAAAATCTTAAAAAAAAAAAAAAAAGATAAACCATTTATATGAAGAATTCAAATTCCCAAATAATATTGAACTTATGATTCAGTTATGTTTGGAGAAAAGGGGGCTTACACGCCAATCTCGAAAGCATTCTTTGTGAAGATGTGCCTGTCACTGGACACAGACCTCCGAAGATCAGTATTGGTTCCTTAGCCTGTAAGAGTCTTTCGTAGAAGAGATTCAGCTGTACTTTCAGGTGGTTTATAAAGGAAAATGTCTGGAATGTGTAGAACCAGCATCCTGGCTTCCTGTATATCACATCCAGCAAGTTCTCAAGACTCTGGTTAGTACAAGCCAAAGTTGCCTTTCATGGAGAGCCTTGGCCGTTTTAGGTGACACATACTGACTTTTCCATCATTATCTCTAGGGTATCTACCTTCATATAACTTCTCTTCTAATCAGAATAGCACTTCCTTAGTAGCTAGTAATGAAGTTTCTCCCCTTTTCCCCCTACACTGATCCCAACACATGACATACTATTCGGGATCCGTGTGGGTTAAGAATCATTTATAATCCATCACTATAACCAGAAGCAAGTCAAAGTTCAAAACTGCCATTGGGTAAGTAGCGAGGCTCCCTTAAGAGCAGTATATTTACATTTATATATTGATGGTCCATAACGGAAAATATGCCGAGTATAAGCTCATATAAACATTTTCAAATCATTTCTACTCTCTTCATAAATCTACCATGAAATCTAGCATAAAAGCATCTTTGTTGCTGTGTCTGTGATTAATGTTAAAAATGACTAATGTTGTCTGTTGTTATCATTTCTCCCTGAGCATCAGTTCTCTCCATATACAAATCACACATTGCATTTCCCTTCCTCATTGTACAACAAGAAATGCAACCACAGTGGATGTAATATGAACTCACCGCCATTGGTGGCTTCAAGTCTGATGCACTCCACAGCTACGCTAAGCTTACAACTCCCAGTGGTTGGAAACGGACTTCAAATTTGGAAACAGATTTAGAAGGAAGATGGCAACAGCTGTTTAAATGAGAATCCTCTAGATTATTGTCACAGCTCAAATTTTATTTCAACTCTGCTATAGTATAATGTCATTTAAGTTAGACCATTAAAAAAATATTTTATTTATTTATTTGCGAGAGAGAAAACAAGACAGAGAAAGAGAGAGTAGAGACAGTGGGGGAAGCAGCATAGGAAGAGGGAGAAAGAGACTCCCTGCTGAGCTGGGAGCTCTGATGGGGGTGCTCCATCGCAAGACCCCAGGATCATGACCTGGGCTGAAGGCAGCCACTTAACCACCTGAGCACCCCTAAATTACATCACTTTAATATAGATAACCAAACTTATAGCCACTCATGTGGCTGATGGTTGTATAAAATATGCATTGTCAGGGTTATTCAGAAAACTGCTGACAGCATATTTTCAGCATACCATCAAGAAAAAGAAAAGAAACAAACATTTTTGTATACCTTCTACTTTCTAGGTACGATTAAAAAAAAAAAAAACTTCATTTGTTTATTTGAGATAAGCAGACTCCCCACTGACCAAAAAGCCCCACCTGGGGCTTGATCCCAAGACCCTGAGATCAGCACCCAAGCTGAAGGCAGACATTCAAACCAACTGAATCATCCAGGCACCCCTAGACACTGTGTTAATAGCTTTTGTTTCATCATCTCATTTAATCTTCTAAACACCCTCTCACATAGACATCATTATACCTATTACACAGATGAGTAAACCAAGGCACAATAAGTTTAAATGACCCAGTCTTTGGTCTGTATAGATCCAAAGCCCTTACTCTCTCCACTATAGTGTATCATCTTCCCCAAGAAAGAGAAAACTTACCTTTATATACTCCTTAACGCTTTTAGACCTCTTAAAGTCAAGTATTTTTATCTTGACTTACAAAAGCTCCTACCACTATATCGACTTCAAAAGTCCTTTTCAATTCCATATGGTTTGTTAAGGGGCATTAGGATTCCCCAGGATTAGTGCTTGCAAGTTCTGAATTTCCACTCAGAGCTTAGAGGAAGAAATAGCACAGATTTCCTTGTCTGGTTTTCTTTTCTTTTTTCTTTTCTTCCTTCCTTCCTTCCTTTCTTTTTTTTTAAAGCTCCTCAAATAAAATGAAACCTCTATTTTTCAGTATGTTGATTATTTTTAACTGTGTGCTGATAATAATTTTAAATTTCTAATATTATTCTTAAATCACTATCTTGCTTGAGGTTTTGAGTGCAACTTTGTGATTAAATTTATTCTCTTAATCATTATGTGTCAAAAGAAAAGGCATCCAGGCTTCCATCAACCTGGCTCGTTTGACTTCTGCTTTTTTCCCTTTTCTCTCCTTAAAATTTTCTTTTCCCAAAGGCAGAACATTAAGAAAACCTTGACTTGGTTTGAAATTTTCAACAAAATGGCTAAAAGTCATATAGCATTATTTCTTTTCTTTTTTTTTTTTAAGATTTTATTTATTTATTTGACAGACATCACAAGTAAGCAGAGAGGCAGGCAGAGAGAGAAGAAGGGAAGCAGGCTCCCTGCTGAGCAGAGAGCCCCATGGGGGGCTTGATCCTAGGACCCTGGAATCATGACCTGAGCTGAAGGAAGAGGCTTTAACCCACTGAGCCACCCAGGTGCCCCTTTATTTTCTTATTATAGCTTTTATAAACAATATTTCTCAACATCTAATGCAATCAAATGAATAATTATTGAATCATAAAAGATGGGAACAGTCTAATCTGAACTAGACATGTTTAGAAATTAACCACATCAAAAACAAACAAACAAACCACATCTAAGAATTAAAGCAGGGGTGCCTAAGTGGCGCAGTTGGTTAAGCGACCAACTCTTCATTTTTGGCTCAGTTCATGATCTCAGGGTCCTGGGATCAAGCCCCTCACCAGGCTCTGTGCTTAGCATGAAGTCGGCTTAGACTGTCTCTCCCTCTGCACTCTCCTCTGCCCATGCTCTCTCTCTCTCTCAAATAAATAAATCTTTAAAAAAGAAGAATTGAAGCATCCCTGATGATCCTCCTCTCCTACAACAATTTAAGTGATATGTAAATAATTTGTGTATTAATCACATTTTCAATCAATATCAATCTATCCCAGCCAGGGTTTCCTAATCTAGCCCTAATCTAGCCCAGTGTCATTAAGGGTTCTGTGGAAATAAGTTTTAGGGATGTTCTCAATACTCCATTGATCTCTCGAGGTTTCATATTATACATCTATTCAAGTATTTAATAGCAACTTTGAGAAAATCTGCTGTAAAGTTAACTTTAATTTGTTTTGGTCGTGAAATTCTTCTTTGACTTTTTAACTTTGCCTGTAACTACTGATTCTTAGACCAGGCATTAGGAAATTTTGGTGTAATCATTTGCAAGTGGAAAGATTTTTATACTCTGTAATGTTTTAAGTGCTCATTAATTAATTTTGTAGCTAAACAAAAGAATAGGATATATGTGATTAAAAGAAACAGAATATCTAAAATTTCTAAATGTTAAACAGAAATTTCTAAAATTTCTAAATTTTAAACAGAAAATCTAAAATATCTAAAATTCATAATTGATTTTCATTACTCTAATTGATTTTCCCTTAATAAAGAAAACCAGTAGTATTCAATTGCATTTTCCAATAGTTATTTTTTTTTAATTTGGGAAATAAGTAACACTGAGTTTTCAGACCAAGAAAATCCCCTAGACCTTAACCATTCTCTAGTGCAACCAGGTTAAACTCATTGGAGAGTTCTCTTAGGGCTCCTTATCCTTTGAATATCAAGAATTAAGTCCTTGAAAGGTACCTGGATGGCTCAGTCAGTTAAGCGTTAGGCTCCTGATTTCAGCTCAGGTTATGATCTCAGGCTTATGAGATTGAGATTGAGCCCTGAGAGTGACCCCACTGCATGTAGAGTCTGCTTAAGGTTCTCTTTCCCTCTCCCTCTGTCCCCTTCGCCTGCCCCCTCCCCACTGCTCACAAGCACACACACATACACACTTTCTCCCTCTCTCTCCTTTTCTCCCCCCCCCCCCCCCCCACTCAGATCAAGCTAGGTAGCAAGCTACACAAGGATTCCAAAAGGGAATCTGTTACAAACAAACAAGTCTTTGTGGCTGGCCAGGGTCTTAAGTTTCTACATTGTTGTGTTCACTTTCAGCTGCAAATATGAAAAGCAAAGATCCAACTTCCTGTCCTTTTACCTCCTATCTAAAGCACTATACTCATATATAGGAATGAGAAATTGTGTGCTCTTGAGGGAGATCATTCAAGCATCTAGACAGAGTTCCAAAAATACCATTCATGGGGGTGCCTGGGTGGCTCCATCCGTTAAGCTTCTGACTCTTGATGTCAGCTCAGGTCGTCATCCCAGGGTCATGATCTCAAGGTCATGGGATGGAGCCCTGTGTCTAGCAGGGAGTCTGCTTCTCTCCCTCTCCCTCTGCCATCCCCAGCTCGTGCTCTGTCTCTCTCAAACAGCACACCTTAAAAAAACCAATACCATTAGTAGTTTTTTAACTACATGTTTTTTCACTACATGTGTATTAGAATGACTAAAACAAAAAACAAAACAAAACAAAAAACACTGACAGTACTTTTTACTTACTGACAGCACTAACATTACTTGAAGAAAGGACCAGAAACTGGACCTCTCCTAAATTGCTGGTGGGCCTATGAGATGGTACCACCACTCTAGAAGTCTGGCAGTTTCTTACAAAACTAAACACACATTTATTATGCAACTCAACAATCATACTCCTTGAGTTTTATTGTAGAGAAAATGAAAATTTATGTTCATGCAAAAGTCTATACAAAATACTCGTAGCGATTTTAATGATCCTAGCTCCAGAGTAGAAACAACCCAAATGTCCTTCAACGGGCGAAGGATAAACAAATTGTGGGTAAGGCATACCACGGAATATGATTCAGCAATAAAATGGAACAAACTGTTATTATCTGCAGAAACATGAATGAATCTCAAGGTAATTATGTTAAATTTTTTAAAAAGCCAACATCAAAATGTCATATACTATATGAGCCCATTTATATCATTCTTGAAATGAAAAAGCCATAGGAATGGAGAACAGATCAGTGTTTGCCAGGTGTTGGGGAAGGTGAAGGGAAACTGTAAAGAGTACCACAAGGGAGCTCCATTGTGGGGAGTTCTGGATTTGATGTGGTGGAGTTCATATGAACCTATACATGTAATAAAATTTCACAGAACTATAACACATACACCCCAAAAAAGCACCTACAAGAACCTCTGGAATCTGAGTAAAACCCATAGTCCAGTTAATTGCATGAGTCTCAGTGTCGAATCCTGGTTTTGAAAAATGTATTATCGTTTTTCAAGATGTTACCATTAGGGAGACCTGGGGGATGGGTCCAGGGAAACTCTCTGTACTATTTTTCAACCTCCTGGAGTTCATAATGTTTTTTTTCAAAATAAAAAGTTTTAAGAAACTGGAAAAATTTCATCTGCTTTTTTTAGGAGGTAGGGTGTGGGAGAAATGGGTGAGGAGGGTCAAAAGGAATAAGATTATAAAATAATGAAGTCACGGAGACTAACACATAGCATGGTGACTGCAGTTAACCATCTGGTAGCATGCACAGGAAAGTTGCTAGAGGGAGGAAGTCTGAAAAGTCCTTGTCACAGGAAAAAAAAATTGCAACAATGTATGGGGACAAATGTTAACTAAACTTATTGTGGTGATCATTCTGCAATATATACAAATATTGAATTGTTATGTTGCACACCTGAAACTAATATGTTATGAATCAATTCTATGTCATATCATGTTATATGTCAAATAGAAAAAAAAATGTTCATCTGATTTTAAGAAGGCTTATGTCTTGGGTCACTTTTGCAGACTCAGCTATGTAAAAGAAATACCCCTGCCAATCTTAAGTGTTGTGTCTGCCTCAGAACTCCCCATGATTTTGCTCTTGATAAAATTCCATACAACAAAACTCAGAGGTAAGACTTATGTTGATGTTTTTGGTTATATGAAGCTAAGTCAGGCCTCACAGAGAGCAAATAAAGATAATTTTCAAATTTAAATTTAGAAAAGAGATGTTATCTAAACATACTGTCTAACAATAATGGGATTTAACAGGGAAGGTGAGGATTGCATTGCAGTTTTGGGGACAATAGCCTTTAAGTGAAGAGGGAATTAATTACTTATTAACATTTTCCTTGATATGAATGCATTAGAGAAAAACCAAAATAAGACAATCATGCAATGTGGACAATGATCTGATTAAACACTTACGGGATTCACAATGTCAGATGTGTGATTCTGGGAGTGGCGCATGGTAGGATTATCAGGGGAATTCAGTAAGAAGTTTTAAATTTCTTACGGATGATCTGAAGATCTAAAAAACACAAAGCTGATAAAAATAAAAATGCCAGGCCATGTTTAGCATATGGCATGAAACGGAACAGGCTTCTTGAGTGACCTCTAGAGAGTCATTTATATATTTATCCAAACTTGCCTTGGCCATATTTCCTTTATGCAGAGTTCTAGATGATCGGTTTAGTAGTGAAAAAATACATAAATTGTTTAAAATAATTTTTTCATGGTCCAGATCATGACTAGATCTCCAGCTACAAATGTTTCTCACTTTGCATCATCTTAATGACCCCTGAGGCATTCACTGTCTCTACTCTCTTTTAAGCACTCATTCCCAACAACTTGTCCATTTGAATGTCCTACGAGACTTACATAGTCATCTTAATGGATCAATACTGAGTCCATGGTTTGTTCTTACAAACTTGCTTTTTGTTTCTGGAGTCTCAGTCTTGGTGAATGGTGTGGACGTCCATCCAATCCCCAAGCTGAAATACCCGTTCCCTTTCGCCCAGCCCTGCCTCCCAGTGCCACACGCTGCCCATCCTTTCTTAGAAATGTTTCCAAACTCAGACTCCACTGGCTATCGGAATTGCCATGCTCACCTCAGCACGCCATCACTTTTGTGTTAAAACCTTCACTGGCTCCGTAAGACTAGATTTTAACTGTTCACAACACAAACAAGAAATGACAATTACGTGATGTGATAAAAGTGTTATCTATTACTATGTATAATGAACACTACTGTAGTAATAACATTCCAATATATAAAAGTATTAAGCCAACATATTGCACACCTCAAACCTAAACAATGTCATATGCCAATTATATCTCAATTTAACAACAACAGCAACACGCCACCACTAACAACAAAAAAACCCCATTGGCTCTGTGTGAGGTTTATCAGTTTTCTAAGGAGACCACGACAAACTACCACAAACGGAGTGAATTGAAACAACTACAGAAACAGTTACCTTACAGTTTTGTAGGTCAGAAGTCCTGACACAGGTCACACTGGGTGAAAATCAAGGTGTAAGCCAGGCTATGTTCCTTCCTTTAGACTTTAGGGGAGAATAAATTTCCTGCTCATCTGACTTGCTGGCAGAATTCAGTTCCTTCTGGTGGTAGGACCAATGTCCTCACTTCCTCTCTGGCTGTGGCCCTGGAGTTTGTTCTCAGTCTCTAGAAGCTGCCCACATTCTTTGGTTTGTGGCTCTCTTCCTCCATCTTCCAAGCCAGCAACATGTGGCCAAAACCTTCCCATGATGCCTCTCTCTGACCATTCTCCTGCCTTTCTTTGACCTGACAGACGTTCAGCTTTTACTGACTCATGTGATTAGATTGGAGGAATCTAGGATACTCTGGGACAATCTCTCCATCTCAAGATCCTTAATTGTAATCATTTGTGCCACGTCCCCTTTGCCGTGTAAGATCACCTACTCCTAGGTTTGGGAGATTACAACAAAAATGTCGTTGGAAACCGCTATTCCAACTTCACAGGCGTGTTGAAGTTTCAGAAAAGCTTATACATAAACTCTTCTTTTAGAACAGAAAACAATTGCGAGCGAAAAGAACAGGACTCAAGACAGTTTGCAGGTCGTAGAAATGTCAGCTTCACTGGGGATACTGCCGATTGACAGATGTGACCTTAGATCCATGGCAAATGGCTTTTTGAATACTTCACCCCTGAATTAGACAGGTTTTCCTACCCAGACACTGGCCAGTAGCCTTAGACAGAAGATGCTCCTGTGAACGGACCTGTGGAAGAGTGGCACTGTGCATATTCAGTTCCATCCCCAAATTCATCCTCCCCGATGAACACAGTTCCTCCCAGGAGTGTGAAAGGGATAGGGGGACAGGACAGGACAAGTTCTTCTCCATGAAAACATGACAGAAGTAGACAAAAGGAGACAGAAGGTCCCTCATCACAGTCTACTGACTGAATCCACACTTCAAATACCATCTCTTTCACAGTCAACTCCCACCCACTCTTTTATCTCCTGTCACTGCCCCTCTTGAACCCCGCATTCCTGCACCTGGGTCTTCTCACTGTTCCCAAACATAGCAATTCCCTGCTTTCCTGTTTTCCATCTTCTCTACCTAGACAATCTCTCCAGTCTTTGTGGTAAACTTTTACTCATTTTTAAAGGCAACAGCGCATGTCTCCTCTGAACACAGCTCTGTAGCTCCCTCCGAACTCCCTTCTCTTGAGGTCTTACCTCCTCATGGGTTTTCAGCGTCTCACAGTAGTTGGATTTGGGACATAATGGAATCTCATTAAATGTTTTTGAATGATCTTCATGTTTTGAGTGATATTTATTCAAGAATTTCTCTTTGCCTTTCTGCCTTCCTCTTGAGGGAAAGGATTATATCTTATTCATCATTTTAGCCCCAGCACTATAGCCATGCCCAATAATAAAATGTTCTGCATAAACTTCTCTTAAAAGAATATGTAAATTAATGATTTAATTGGTTCCCTTCAAAGCAATGTATATTATTAGAGATGTCTGCATAATTATATCTGGATTCTCTGGTGTATTAGTTGCTATTTTTGAAGGGAACTTCTAATATATAAATCAAGAGCCCTTCTTGTGGCCAACAAAGTCCTAAAGGGGCCTGAGGGCATTCCTTGCCCTGAATTCCAAACATACTTTCCTGGCTTTTGCTTTATTTTGTTTTGATTTTATAGCTAGTATAATTACATATGTAATGCTATACTAATGTTATGCTATATTATGTTAGGTTATGTATATTATGTCATGTGATATATTGGTTTATTTTCTTTCTGTGCATCTGTACCATAAGCCCCATAAGAACAATGATTTTGTTTTATTTAATATCTCAAACAGTAGCTGCTATATAATAGGCATTAATTCATCTTGTTCAATGAATGAAAGAATGAATGAGATACAGTGGAATGAGAGGAAAAAGTAAGACTTTGAAATCAGAGAAGACTGGGTTAAAATCATAGTTCTCTGCTTTTCCTAGCTGTTTGGCCTCAAGCAAATCATTTAACATTTAATAATGTTAAATTCTTGCATGGTTGGTGGGATATTGGCAACAATATATATAAAATATCTGGCACACACTAAGCGTTCAAGAAATGGTGGCTATAATTATGTCACTTGCTTTCACAGTTAAGGACATTATGTTAAAATTATTAATGAAGATGAGTTTCCTTCATGCTGACCAAGTACACCTTTGTGCAGCCTTAACCGGGAATGAAATGAAATTCTAGGGTGTATACCTGATTGCAATCAGCAAAATCAAGAATCTTTAATGAAGTGTCATGATAACCACCAAACTTATTAAGAATACTATGAAAGGATTTTAAATATTCCCAAGAAAGAAATATTTCAACGTCATCCAAAAATCTCTCCAAGTTTCCTGTTCAAACCTTGCAACATTTGGCCAAGATGGCAGTTATAAGGCACCTTGGCCTCCGTAAAACCAAAATGACTTTTTGGGCATATACAGTCTGATTCATTTAAACCAAAAAAGAGAAAGAAAAGAAAACCCAACCTTTCAATTTCCAGAATGTTCTGTTGCATCTGCATTTACTCTAGTTTCTACAGTAAATTCAATGACAGCTTTAAGTTAGATAATAATATAGATTTTTTAATGTTCCCTTATCTTGATTATTTTTAAATTACCCATATTTTATATGTGGTAGCTTATGGATTTCAATGAAATTTTTTACCCATTGTGTCTGTAGGTTAGGCAAACATGGACACAGCAGATCCCTCATCTTGATTAAACTTGTACCATCCTATAAAACAAGGCTAGTTTTCACTCCGTTGTTGAAGGAGTTGTGGCCCAATGCAATCTGACCCTCCTACAGCTCAAGAATTAAAATCTGGTTGGTATATGACATCATGGAAAGTACACAGCTTTTAGAAAAGTCTGATTGAGCTCAGATCTGCAATGGGCTGTGTGTCCTTGTCTATTCTCTAAGCCCTACTCTTCCTCACCTGTAAAATGGGGTTATTAGTCTTACACAAGGCTATGGCCAACACTCAAATGAAAAACCTGAAAAACCTGTATGTGTGGGGATCTTTAAATGTACTTTATACATTTTTAATATCATGGGATTAGAGCACAAGTCTCTGACAGAGTTTAGCAGTCTTTTAATACATTTCCATATATCCCATGTGAAACGAATAACAAACAAAACCCCCCAAACATGTGATATGTCATTTCTCTTTGTTTTCTACTCCTCTGGTTGAGTGTTATCGTGTTCCTGAACCACCTCTAAAAGGCATGTTCTACCTGCATTATTGAATCATAATCAACTCATTTATTCATTCAATGGATATTTATTAAGCACCTATAGTAGGCCAGACAGTGTATTAGGCATTAGACTTGCATTATTGAATGAAACAAGTAAGGCTTTTATTCTCTTGGGAAAGCCAAAACCCCACAAAACTGAATAATAAAGCAACACAAAATAGTAGGTATTTGGATTAAAATTTGAGCTATAATGAAAATAAAACAGGGTGATGTGTTACCGAATTACTTGGGGCGTTGATAGAGGGGTGTCTTAAGGACACTACTCTTAGAAAAGACTTAGAGAAGACCTCTCTGAGAAATCAACACTAAAACCAGGATTAGGAGTCACCTCAGTAAAAACCGCAGCGAGTGTTGTGGATTTTGTTCTGTATTTAGTGGAGGATCCCTGTGGAAGCTAAGAATACAACATTTTGTAAGGGGGTAAAAGTGGAAACAACGAGATGAATCAGAAAGCTGTTTATCATCAAGGAAAAGCAATAAAGGTAAGAGCATAGAAAAAGATAAAGTGTGGGCCCTTCTTCAGAGAGACAACCAAGGAAGCTGTATCTAAGGAAGACTGTTGGAGATGGACTGGAGCGCAGAGAGGAAGGAAAAGTATTTCAGGTTGCTGGAAGAGGCTAGTGAGAAGGGGGTGGGTGTAGGAGGCAGAGACGACAGTCTCTGCAGATGGAGTGGATGTGGGGTGTTCGGGGAAGAGAGACGGTCAGGGTTGAGTAGTTCTACTGACTCAGAGAAATCTAGGTGAGGAGATTTTTGAAAGGATGGGCAAATCAAGAATTTATTTTGTGTATGAATGTTCATTTTAATTATCTTTTGAATATACTAAAGGACATCTGCAAGCCTTTTATTAGAAAACCAATGACAGCCTCCTTCTCTGTAACGGCAGAGAAGGTGCCTTTTCCAAAGGCTGTCAAACTTCGGCTGCCACCCCCACTCCCCTGCCCCCCTCGCATGACAGAGAAGGCTACAGGCTGAGGGCTCTTGCTGAGAAAGTGCCCATCCAGGAGACACCTGCCCCAGATTATGACCGTGGAAGGCAAAATCACAGCATAAAGGCATGCTCCTGAAGAATCAAATTTACTCAAAGTTTGAGGGAAAACCAGTATTTTCACAAAATAAAAAGAAACACAAATAAAAAGATTAAGATATGGAACAGAGTGAAACATTTGCATGGATTTTAAAGATGAAAAACGGACAAAAAGTTGCAATAGAAATACACAGCTTTCGTGTATAACACTTTAGGAAGACAACTTCTACATAAATCAAAGGAGAGATGTTATCCTTTTGAAATAAAGAAAATGAGAATTATTGGTTCTTACCTCTAGTTTAACTGTTTAAAAAGAGAAACATTGTAGGAGGCATGAAATATTTTGTAAACTAGAAACCGAAGACTTGTATGGCAAACTTGATTGATACTGACACATCCTTAGGACTCAGGTTAAGAAATTGATTGCTTGGGGCACCTGGGTGGCTCAGTGGGTTAAATCCTCTGTCTTCCCGGCCCAGGTCTTGATTCGAAGGTCCTGGGATAGAGCCCCGCATCGGGCTCTCTGCTCAGCGGGGATCCTGCTTCCTCCTCTCTCTCTCTGCCTGCCTTTCTGCTACTTGTGATCTCTCTCTGTCAAATAAATAAATAAAATCTTAAAAAAAAAAAAAAAGAAAAGAAATCGATTGCTTTTCCATCACCGTTTTAAAACACATAATTACCCTGTTTAATTAGTTTATTTTCTATTTACTCTTTTTATCTCTATAATCATAATTCTGAAATCAACGGTATTCTGTTTCTACAGTTTGGCAAGCAATCTGCTAATTAATTAATTAGTTTTATAGAAGTAAAAGCAATCCAGGCATTTCTTTGGCATCATATACAAATGAAATTGGTCACTTTTCATTGTTTGATTTTACGTAATCCAATGATCTGCAACTGAAATGCTATAATACTTGGGAGCCTGGTTTTAACCTGGTAAAATCTGAGCAAATGTCACTGTCTGTCCCTGGGTCTGATTCTGCCGTGCCAGGCTTCCCGGGGCAGTTTAGGTAATCTGTTATTCAGATATATCTGCAGTGCCAAGTTTCTATTTATACAGGAAAGGAAGTGATTTTCTATTTGTCCCCCTTAAAAGAAAACCCTGAGGGACAGATTATGGTCAGAGTACTAATGCTTAAGTTATTGAGGCAGAAATAACTTGGGCAAAAAAAAAAAATATACATATATATATGTATATATTACATATATTTCATTTATATAATATATATTTAATATACTACATGTATTTCATATAATATATATATATCATATATATGAATGAAGTGGTCCCAAGAGGATTAACATATAAAACTCCTCCACATCAACCTCATTAGAACTGAATGATGATTTTTCTATTGTAAGTACACTGCATTTTTATTCACAATGGTACTAAGAAAAAAAAAGAATAATTATCTTTTCTCGCATTTTAACAAAAGATTTTACAATGACAAAATAGTTTACTGAAAATAGCACTTGAGAGGTCTGTTATAATTCTATTGTTACTTTTAGAGCAGATGCCATGTCACATGCAAAATGCCAAGACCACAGAAAAATATTTTTAGCTGGGTAAAAATATGTGACATTTAAGGAAGAAATGGTAGTGCTTTGATTCATTTGTTAATTGAGCACTTCAACATTTTCTATACACAATTGTTTGAGGTTAAAGAATGTAAAAAAGATGCAGTCCTTGCCCTCATGCAATTTATATTTTTAGGCAATTGAGATAAACTGTTCTTTATAGCTTCTGTGGGAGGTAAAAAGAATGGCAGCTAGATCAAATGTATTCTCAGTACGTATTCCTAGTATTGGTTTTAATATGACAAAAGATGATAGCTCAGGCTGGGCATAAAGGGGAAAAAAAATACCTTAAATGACCAAAATGAGCTGGCCTGCGTGAGGATAAGCTGGAAGTGGGAGAGAAACCTCGTAGGGCGTAGAAGAAGCTTATGCAACTTTGAGGAGCGACTAGATAGATGGGGTTTTACAGGAGGACAGAGATGATGTCAACTTGCTGGCAAGTTCTATTTAGCAATACTTAAGGTAAAGAAACGTAAGATAGGCTAGAAAAATGTTCAGACATGTTCAGAGCATAAGGTCTGGATGTAGACAGAGAATGAAAGCAAATACTTTAAAATTTTGGAAGTCTTAGAAGTCTATCATATATGGACAGCAAAGCTACAGATAGCAAGACAACTACACGTGTGTACTGTAAATAGCACCTCAATAATTTTTAAACACAGACACACATACAAAAACACTGCCATTTAAAAGTAAGTTGTCTTCTGTCTCCTAAAATGAAGACTTAAATTTCATTTGGGGAGAGATTTTTTCATTATTCTGTAAACATTGTTTCATTTTTTCATAACATTGGAAGTGGAGGGTTTAGCGGGAGAGGGAGAAAGAGCAAGGAAACGCTCATAGCCTCGGGGAAGAGCTAAGTGCAAAGAATTAAATCAAATATATATCCTACAAACATGATGGCTGGGTTGTTCAGTTTAGATTTCTAGATCGGGTGTGTTGTTAGGAATTGCAGGTCCCTGATAATCTTATATGTGATCATCTTTCCTTGCCTAAAAGTGGGTCTAGATTGTTTCTACATGTATACCATGTCTTACTGTCAGGAGGTATGTCTATCTTCCCTTGCCGAAGCAGCTACCTACTGATGATGGATGAAGAGACCCTGAAGTCTGAAAGACATAATGACCTAAAGTTCCCTTCATCTTAGAGCCATGTGTTATAGAGAGTAGACGGACATTTACTCAGCCCATCCTGGACAGCCCTAGGGATCTCTCACATGTAAAGATAGTTAAGACAAATAACATACAACTTGGTAAAGGTACTGAGATTAAATCATAATATTCTCATGACTTTTTATAGTTATTATAATCCTAGGCATAGAACAGGGTATGTCTCTGTGGTGGGTGAAATAATGGCTCCCAAAGAGGTCCAGGCCTGACTCTCCAGAGCCCATGGATATGTTTTGTTACGTGATGAGGGAGAAATTAAGGTTGCTAATCAGCTGACCTGAAAATAAGGAAACTGTGCTAGATGGTCAGGGTGGATCCGATGAAATTACAGGGCTCCGGGAGAACCAGAGGAGATGTGACAATGGAAGCAGTGATGGGCAGTGTGACATGAGACAGACCCCACCCACCGCCGCAGGCTTTGGACGTGGAAGAAGGGACGGCAAGCCGAGGACTGCGGGTAGCTTCTAGAAGCTGGAAAGGACATTGGAACCAATTTTCTGCTAGATACTCTAGAAGCAGGGCAGCCTGCCAATGCCTTGATCTTAGCTGATTGAGAATCATTTTGGACTTCGGACCCCAACACTGTAATGTAATACATTTGTGTTGTTTTAAGCCACTAACTTTGTGGTAGTTTGTTACAGCAGCAAATGGAAACTTATACAATTTCAAGTGCAGCAGGTTACTGAACACCATCATCCCAGAAGACAGTCAGCTTAGGAGCAGGAAGACAAAACTATGGGGACAAGCCTGGATTGCAATTTCTCCTCTTCCTAGGCATCAGAGCCCCTATTTTAAACTTCATGGGATGGAGATAAGCAGAACACCTGTATGGTGGAGAGTAAGGCAGCCCTCATTAGACCCAGAGTGAGGCAGAGAAGTGCCTGAAAAGTAATCATAATGGGGCACCTGGATGGCTCAGTCTGTTAAGCTTCTGACTTGATTTTGGCTCAGGTCATGATTTCAGGACTGTGAGACTGAGTCCCAAGTTAGGCTCTGCACTGCTTAAGTGCTGCTTAAGGCTCTCTGTCTCCCTCTGCCCTTCCCCTCCCCACCTTCTCTAAAAGGATAAAGAGAGAGAGAGAGAGAGAGAGAGATCCCAAGCCATGATCACAGACTTGCAAAGGTCTCTTTCTTTCTCTTGAAAACTTCTGCAGAGTATCATTAACCATGACTGATTGGTAACTCTTGGCTATGCAATGAGAAACTGAGCATGCTCAGTAGGGAAAGCATTTTGTCCCTTCCCCCAAAGGGTAGTGAGGACCATGGCAGTCATCAGCAGAGAACAGCACATCCAGCAAAATGCTGATGCCACAGGAGGAATGTGTAGGAGTAAGATCAGGGTGAGGCAGGGGTGGGGGCAAGTAGGGGGTAAAGGGTTGGCATGCCTGTGCATTTTTTAGATACTCTTACAGAAAAAGCTGGGTGTAATATATGGCAATGCTCACCTGGGATCAACCTCAAGTAATCATAATTTGGGTTTAAACAATAAATATAAGATTTCTGATTCACAGTAATGAACAAAACTGCAAAAGAAAAAATTAAGAAATTTAACTAAGCTCAGAAATGACATGGACAAAACTGACCTGAAACAGAGCACACTGGAATGGAAGATCACATGAGGACATCAACGCCAAGCAATAGAGCCACAAACCGGGGGCACCTGGGTGGCTCAGTGGGTTAAGCCTCTGCCTTCGGCTCAGGTCATGATCTCAGGGTCCTGGGATTGAGCCCCGCATCGGGCTCTCTGCTCAGCAGAGAGACTGCTTCGCCCCCCAATCCACCCCCATCTCTATCTGCCTGCCTCTCTGCCTACTTGTGATCTCTGTCAAATAAATAAATAATAAAATCTTTGGGGGCACCTGGGTGGCTCAGTGGGTTAAGCCGCTGCCTTCTGCTCAGGTCATGGTCTCAGGGTCCTGAAATTGAGTCCTGCGTTGGGCTCTCAGCTCAGTGGGGAGCCTGCTTCCCTCTCTCTCTCTGCCAGCCTCTCTGTCTACTTGTGATCTCTGTCAAATAAATAAATAAAACCTTTAAAAAAAAAAATAGAGCCACAAACCAAGATCTGAAAATTAAAAAAAAAAAAAAATAGTGGGAGAGTGAGAAGCAGGCTCCCCATTAAGCAGGGAACCCGAGGCAGAACTCTATTCCAGGGCCCTGGGATCATGACCTGAGCCAAAGGCAGATGCTTGACCAACTGAGTCACCCAGGTGCTCCAAAAGCAAATATTTTTAAATGTTAAGATTTGTTAAAGCCAAGTAGTGAGTTTACAAGTATTTGTTAAAGGTATTTTTAGAGTTAATTTTTCCTAGTATGTCATAATTTTGAAATTCGATAGAAAAAGCAAAATAAAGGTGACTTTACTTTGATGGATTAGTGTATTTTAGATGCACGAGATGGAAGAATACTGGAAAGGACTGTATCTTATAGATAAGACAGCCTTGTGTCAATTACTTATATGATTAAAAACACTAAGAGGTCATTTAAGTGAAATATCAATCATGTGACTAAGGAAATAGATTTTGAAAAGTCTTTGGGACAACTCAAGCTCACCAAAAATACAATTTTATAAACTGAACAAATGTAAGCTCCTATAAATCAGCACTGAGAGAGTGTTCAGTATAATTGAATTCTGTTATGGTTTCATGCTTCAAGGGCTTTGAAGAAAAGCTTTTATTTCAGTTTCCATGTTCCTATCCATTAAAAGCAAAACAATTTAAAGTCTTTGTTGCAAATCCTAATGCCAGACTATCAAGAGGACTGATTCAGGAAAAGTAAGATTTAACTACAGATGAGTCAATATTTTAAAACACAATAATAAAATTTGTATTATTACTTTCTTTTACTTTATGCTTTTTGAAAAGAACTGTTTAAAAGTGTGCATTTTCTTCACATTTGATCTTCTGATTTCCCAACAAAAAGAATAATTTATTCTAGAATTACCATCTGAATTAAAAACTTCCAGATAAATAAATTATACTACCTGATCACTCACTGACTTTTAATGCTTAACATTGCGTGTATATAACTTAAACTTACCCACTAACAAAACTCTAAATTCTATTTTTAGACCATGCCTTCTAATAGTACTTCTATCTCAATCTTACTTGAAATATTTAAAATTTTATTTTATTTTATTTTTAATTTTATTTATTGATCTGGCAGAGAGAGACACAGCCAGAGAGGGAACACAAGCAGGGGGGAGTGGGAGAGGGAGAAGCAGGCTTCCCGCTGAGCAGGGAGCCCGATGCAGGGCTTGATCCCAAGACCTTGGGATCATGACCTGAGTCGAAGGCAACCACTTAACAACTGAACCACCCAGGTGCCCCAGAAATATTTGAAATTTTAAAGTAAATTTTGTATGTTAAATATCCTAAGATGACATGTGTTTTCAATACAAAGTGAACAAAGCAAAGAAATATCGATGGTTATTTAATAAAGAACACTTAGACTTGTGACATTGAATCTATCAATAAACAAAAATTTCCAGGGACCTACTATCTACCCAGGATTTAAAATAATTATAAAAGATTTAGAATATAACTCTAAGAATGTCAGCCAATTAGAGTTCAGGGTGCTCAGCCCAAATGGTAAAGCCTCGAGCCCTTCTCCATTGCTAATAAAGAAAATGCCCGATTTATTTAAAAAATAAAAAGTCTATGCTTCTTATCTAATCATTGGCATCCACTTATAGAATTGTAGTTGTGTTGGGCATAAGTTAACAAAATACTGCAGCCTTTTATCAAGGAAAGAATACTCATTGTAATTAAGGGAGAAGAGAGGGCACAGATGGTTGTTCAGAGTGACACATCTAGAAGCAAAGACTACTAGGAAGGTTCCATTTAAGGCCAAAAAGGAAGGCCTTTTGTAGGTACTGGAGGGAGGAATGTTTGTTGTGGAAGGAACTTCATGCTAACAGTTTACATCTCAAATACTGTGTAACAAAGCGGGATTATTCTTCAGTCAATATTAGAAAACCTTCATGATTCACCCTGAGAACTGAAGATAACTATTGGTGACCAGTCCTGACTCGGGGAGACATAGTCACCTCATCTGCCTTCACCAGAGCCATCATGTCACACCTGGCAAACTTGTCTCTCTCTATTTAAAGACACAATGTTATCATTGGCAGAATTATTGATGACTGGGAAAAAAAAAATACAACTCCTAGAAAAGCCCAAATAGACTGGCCACGCATTCAGTCCAGCAGCAATGGAGAACGATGCTCCCATCAACGGCACGGAAGGACAGATTGTAGAGACAGCCCAAAGTCAAGAGAAAAGCATGAAGAATGCAATTCAACTCTCATGCTCTAAAGAACTCAAGTATAGAGAAAAGTATATAATATCATAGGCACATGAATTGAACAGATAACCATGTTTTGCCATATTTGAGTTAGAGCTATCTCATTCAAAACAAAATAAAACAAAACCCAAAACCCACAGAGTTCAAGGTCCATCCCAAACCCTTCCTTGTCATTAGTTTTCACTATTCCAATATGGTCTCTACACCAGCCATGCACATACTCATGCATATCCTACTCATAATTTTTCTTTTCATGGATTTTATTGACATATCAGAATCAGTAAATAAAATAACAATTGTCTGAAATAAGAAACATGGGTTCTTAGAAAAACAGAAATTTGTTTAAAAGAAGGATGAGGGGGCGCCTGGGTAGCTCAGTGGGTTAAAGCCTCTGCCTTTGGCTCGGGTCGTGATCCTGGGTTCCTGGGATGGAGCCTGCGTCAAGCTCTCTGCTTAGCGGGGAGCCTGCTCTCCCCTCTTTCTCTGCCTGCCTTTCCACCTACTTGTGATCTCTGTCTGTCAAATAAAAATATATATATACCTTAAAAGGAGGATGAGAAGGAAGAGGACAGGAAAGAGGAAAGAAGAAAGCATTTGACAATTGACACATTGATGCGTGGTTTCTGGGTATAATGGAAAACGTGTCCATCTTAGAGGCCTGCCCAAACATGTACATTTCAGAATTCTTCCCTCTACACACTATTCTAGGTCTCCAAACTGAGAAGAGAGATTCAAAGACAGAGAAGAAATGCAGATTTTTTTTTTTTTAATTTAAGAAAGGAGATAGAAGAAAGCTTTAAATCTCAAGGTTTAGGAAGTACCTAATTAGATAGAGGTTTGAAGTTTAGCTATACTATTCTTTAAAATGACCATAAACTTTGGGCTACAGGTAGGTTCCCTTCCAGGGATCAATGTAAACTTTATGGCAACACTTCTAGCAAGTTAAAAGTTGTTCAGAATGTTTTGAGTTTATAGGACTGTATTTAGTCCCAGGCATACCCAAGCCCCGGGGATTGAAGAGCAGCGAGGGGAAAAAAAAAGAAAAAAAAGAAAAGAAAAGTCATTCTCTGGGGTCAAATATCTACATTGCAAAGGGCTAATGCTGATGCGAGTTAGGTCCCACAGTCAAGCCTTATCCAGGAAATCCCTCTCCTCATCACCTTACAGGAACCTCACATGCCCATCTCATTAAAATATGTGATGATGAAGGATGACTGAAATTACTAAAGCAAAATATCTCACTGAAGCACGAAAGTTGCTTAGATACTTGAACATGATACCATACTGCGCCTGTTGATAGGCTCTCATTACATTACTAAGATACCGCTTATCAGAGAATCAATTACTTGAGCAAGGAGGACAAATACGAACAAAATGTATAAACTTGAATTAGTGAACAGAGATTTTTGCATTGCTCATTAAAGTCCAAGATACATTTTTTCTTTACTAGAAAGATTGTTGTCCCAAGGGGTAGAATTTGGGCGTTGTTTACTGGGTGCTCTTTCCTGGGCTTGACAAAAACCTGTGGATGAAGATTTTCTTGAACATTTTGGTTGGTATTAGGGGCTCAGTTGTGTGCCCCTCAAATTCATATGCTGAAGTCTTAACCCCCAGAATGCCAGAACGTGACTGTATTTGGAGAGAGGTCATTAAAGAGGTAGTTAAGATTAAGTGTCATTGGGTTGGGGGTCCAATTCCAATATGACCAGTGTCGTAAGAAGAGGAGAGTGGGACACACACGCAGATGAACGGCTATGTGAGGACACAGGGAATTGGCCAACTACATGGTAAGGAGAGAGGCCTTAGAAGAAACTGACCCTGCCACACCCTAATCTCAGATATCTAGCCTCCAGAACTGTAAGAAAATATATTTCTGGTCTTGAAACCACCTGGTCTGGGTTACTTCATTACTGTAGCCGTTGCAAACGAACACAGTTAATACCTAGTACCTTTGGGTTTTACGGTTTGTGGCCACGTAACCATCTCTACAAGTCAGCTACAGATCACATGCAACTTCTTTCTGTGTCTTAATACCAATGAATCTAGAAAAGTTGCAATCTCCGTTGTTATTAAGGACTAAAATAGTATTTTTATTAGAAAACTTTCCCAGATAGCTAGAAATACACATTAACACTAAATTCTAGTTCTTCCTTCAATCCTCAAAAAGGGATGATTGGAATAAATTCTTAAAAAATCCTGTACCTAATATGAGCCCTGTTCAACTTGGTCATTGCTAAGAAATAATATAGATTCATTCTAGGTAATGGCTCCTTCTTAATTAACTGCCTGCCTTCTTATCTAAGGTTGGTTGGTTGATTTGTTGTTCGTTTGTTTTAACCAGGAACAGAACTACCTGAAAAATAATTTTTAACTGACTGATAAAGGAGTAATTCATTATGAATCATATTATTTACAAAGACTTTTTTGTTAAGATTTTATTTATTTCTTTGGCAGAGACAGATCACAAGTAGGCAGAGAGGCAGGCAGAGAGAGGGGGGAAGCAGGCTCCCTGCCGAGCAGAGAGCCCAATGCAAGGCTTGATCCCAGGACCCTGGGATCATGACCTAAGCCGAAGGCAGAGGCTTAACCCACTAAGCCACCCAGGCGCCCCTACAAAGTCATTTTTAAAACATTCTTAGGTCGGGTTAATTTGACATCTCGTTATTGAGCACTTACTGTTCACTCTGGCATTCTCTTGCAGGTGCTGGAGATACACTGAGCAAAATACACTTGCCCCATGAAGCTTAAACTCTAGTGAAGATACACAGTTAACCATCGTGGTGCTATGAGCACTTAACGGCATCAGTTTACTTGATTGTGAAGTCTAGGGCAGGGGTCTGCCAATTTCCTTTTGGAAAGGGCCAGATGGTAAGTATTTTAGGCTTTGGTGCCACACAGAATATTGTAACTACTCGACTCTGTCATTACATAGCAAACGTGGCTATAGACAGTGTGTAAACAAAAGACTTTATTTATGAGCACTGAACTTAGAATTTCTTTTACTTTTCCTATATCATGAAGTGTTTATTTTTTGGTCCTTTTCCCAACTATTTAAAAAATGTAAAGCTCACTCTTGGCTGAAGGTCACAGCTAGGGCATTGCAGAAGACTTTTAAGGATGGGAACTTCATGGAGGCGGTGGGGAAACAAAACCAGACAAAGGCGGAGTGGGTGCGGCGAGGCGGGAGTGCCCCCCTGGGTACCACCGTGCCCTGCGAGCCCTAGAAAACCGCGGGAAGAGAGCTTGCCCTTTGTAGAAGCTGTCTAACCTCAACACAGGCAGCCTAGGGGATACATAAGAGGAGAAACTTCCTGTCTCTCTCAAATCACACAACATATGTGTGCACCTACTCTGCCTACCAGGAAGACTGGACTGACTCTTTATATAAGCTGTGTGTAATTATCACTTGACTCCCTCCGCCTGAAGGCCTGTGAAAGCAGCAAATGATTCCCTTATTCTCTTGCTACTTTGATGAAGCAATCACATGAGTGCCGAAGAAAAAAAGAAAACGAGATCTCAAGCATGTGTTTATTTAGCAATGCTTTGACAGTAAGTTCTAGATGCTCTTTAGCTCCAGTGGTATAACTTCGTGTGTGTGTGCATGTGTGTGTGTGTGTGTGTGTGACATTGGACAACTCCCTTCACTTCTTACACACACCCATTTGTACCTACTAAGTAAAATTACTACCTACCATCAAACCTAACCATACCGACCCTTAAAGAACACAAAATATTTTGTCATGCACATCACAATAAAATCTCCAATTTTAGAGCAATTAGATGAATATGTCACTAAGATCAGGTATTAATACTGTCCAAAGACTATGTCCCTAATCCAAATTATGACTCTTAGACAATTTACTGGCTTTATTATTACACATTTGAAAATAAGATACAGTTTTCACTATTTGGTGGCTGCCCAAACAAACGTGCTGTGATATTTTAGAAAGGAAGCTATGGTTGTTTTGTTTTGTTTCTTTAACTGCTGTGGAAAAGAAAGTAGATTTATTTACTTTCTAGCGGCACTCGATTTTACTCAGTATCAAATTTATCCTATGTGCTAAAATGTAATGATAACGTGGCAAAAAGAGAGCATATGTTTGGCCCTGGGTTCAATGCTTGAGTGGAGATGCAGCAAAAAGTTTTTCCTGGTAACCAGACCAACACTGTGTGTCTGCCACACTGTTATACCACAGTCACTAAGGTGTTACAGGGCTGTTGAGGGTTTGAATCCACATTGGTTAGTAAATAAATAAATAAAACAGTCCTTCTGCTCATTAGGAAACCATCCAAAGCTAGGAAGAGAGAATCCGGTTCCTAATTTCCTAATTTATGAGTCAACCACTTACAAAAAAAAAAAAAAAAAAAAAAAAAAAAAAAAAAAAAAAAAAAAAAAGAAAGAGGCAAAGCTAACACAGTCATTCATGTAGCCTTTCCCCATACTGATCTTTTTGGAAAAATAAATTCCTGCAGGAGTACTCAGAATCACTACTAGTAAGTTCTATTACACTGTCAGACTTAGGAGAAATGAAAGCCTCCCTGGGACTTCAAACATGAGACCGAAGAAATGATTATGGCAAATTGTTGTTCCTAATTCATTAAGATGATTTATATGACATGCTGTGTAATTGAAAAATGCAAAGCGAAAGAGAAAAGTCCCAGTAGTAAAGGAGCTTTATATTCAAGATAAATGGCATAAAACCGGAAGAATGGGCTCCATTAACGAGTTCTCCAAAGTCAGCCTTCAATTTAGTCTTCATTGTTGGCAAGATACTGACCAATGGATAGCGACTTTCCAGAAAATGATGGACCACAATAATGAAATTCTACAACAAAAATTCTCAGATTGGACGTCATGCTCTTGACCACAAGATAGTTGAGAAGACGCAATCTCTTTTGCTTTTAATTCTCAAAAGCAAGAGTTTGCTTTAAGGGTTTAAAATTCCCCATTAAAATAACCTTTTATTCTAATCTCATTGTCTCTTTTGCTCCTGGTTCCCTCCCTTCACCTCTCCTCCTGCCCCCTCCAATTTTGATCCATTCTGGTCTCTTGGCATTGTTCTGACATTTGCTTGGCAGAACATAAAACAACAAATATGTTCAATTTGAGTGGTTTCCTGCAATGTTATTCTATCAAACTGGCAATTTCCGAAAGGATTTAGAAAGGAGTGTACAATTCCTCAGACACCGGGGAGGTCCGTCAGTGATTGCCAAAGCAGTCCTTGCTTCTAGTGGGTCCTAATATCTGAGCATATAAAAACATCCCTTTTTCTTAGGTTTATATTTTAGCTTAACATCAAGCAGACTTCAGACACCGTCTAAGTGGTCTGAGAGTGCTATATTTAGCTCCTCGAAACTCAAAGGACTTTAGGGTATTTTGGTATGCATGGTGCATGGAGACACATTTTTCTTCCCAGCAGTCACATAAGGTAATAAAATGTTAATCAAGATGTTTAAATTATATCTAATGGATTGATGGCGTCACATAGGGACCAGATGCAAAATTCATTAAAACAGGCTCCATTGATTCCCTTTATAGTCATTTCCTGCTCCCCTACCCAGCATTTGCCATTTCCAAGATGGTGGCAGATTTGGAAATTTTATGATTCGATTGTGGTTTGGCTTGGATTCAAATTATAGGTTCTGAATTTGATCAAACTAGACATCTAATGCCCCAGGCAGAACAGTGCATGCCTACGTCAGTGGTGGCAAGATGTACTATAGCACAAGCTTGAGAAAGAATCTTGCCAATTCTTAGGGTTCACGATACGATACTTCATGCCCAAGAAGTACCTGGGCTCCAAAACCATAATAAGTTAGTATGACTCATCACATATTACTGTTTCAGGTCTTGGAAGGCGGAATCTTCTGATCTAGCAGCATGGACTTCCTGTGAGTTAATGCATTTGTGTTGACCAGTGTGTATAGCAAACAAATCACTTACCGGCCATCCTCTGCAGAAATAGCTTAAATGCTAAGTACCTGTGACCTGTGGGACTCCTCCTGCTCTGCCATAGTTGGCTACATTCACTGCCGTTCCACGTCAGCTTCTGGCACTGGGTTGAAAGATTCTGCAGGGTACTTCTTGCTTTAAAACCAGAGAAATGAGCTTATGGATTCCTGCTCAGAGGCTATTTCAGTACACAAACCCTTACGTTTTTATCTTTGATTTAAAAAAAAAACAAAAACCCATCTCATTTTATTCTCTTTACACAGACCATCTACTATTCTGAAATAAGCCTGGGGACTTCCAAAACAACCTTTAGGCTTCATGCTGTGCAACAACATGGCTTTTTGGCAAAACATCCTGGCACCAGGCATTGTCCTAACTCAAGCATTATCAACAGCAGTCAAACCCTTGGCTCTGGAAGGGCCCCTCTAAGTTTGTCCTCTCCTAAACTTCTGAAGCCTTGGTGCTCCTAGAGCAGAGAGAAAGACGCTGTGCATTATGGCCTTGGCCTCCAGCTGTCCTCTCGTGCATGACTCCCAAGTCCAGTGTTCCTTGGATTTAAAAAGTCTCCGAACAAAATGTATTTTGGGAGAAATGTGCAGAGAGGACTCAGTTCTCTGGGGTCAGCTTGAAACTACATGCACTTGAGAAAGTCATGCAACCTCTTGAGCCTGCCATTTATTCGATTACTCAAGTGAGAAGTTACATACAGTCCATGACTTAAAAACAGGAACAGTGACTGGATCCATATGCCAAAAACTGAAAAAAAATTGAGTTAATAGCATAAGTATTGTGGAAATGCAGAGGGTGGTCAACTCAAGTTGTTTAATCATTCCCTCAAAGAGGAATAATATTCTCCTTGCTGCTGCGATAACTTTCTAGCCATCACTTTATTGTATGTGTGTTAATCCAAAGATTATACTGGGCATTGGGAATTTCACCTCTACGTTTGGTATGAATGAGGCCTTAAAGACCCACGTGCTCTGGAGAACTCTCTTAACTGCTCTGGGACTCACTTGCTCTCTACCTTGAAAGACAGAAAGGGAAGATTGATTTCATGATCTCTAAGACCTCTTCCACTCCCTTATTCCATAAATAAGTTCTATCCCTGGGGTGCCAGGCTGGCTCAGTCAGTTAAGCATCTGCCTTCAGCTCAGGTCCTGATCCCAGGATCCTGGAGTCAAATCCCGCATCAGGCTCCCTGCTCAGTGGCGGCGGGCTCAGCTCCCTCTCTCCCCATTCATGCCCTCTGTCGCTATCTCTGACTCTCTCTCTCTCTCTCAAATAAATAAATAAAATATTTTTTTTTTTTAAAATGGGTCCTATCTCCATCCTGGTGTCTTTAGACAAGTTAAGGAAAGTAAACATAAGATAAGTAGGAGCTGGGTTTTCTCATTGGTGTGGCAAAGGTTTGCCTCAAACCTGGAAACAGGAAAATCTTAGGATTAGATAATAGGAAAACAAGTGATTGTATATATGATCTTTCCTTAAGGTGTACTTTTTCAGTAAGACATGTAAGTCTTCTATTAGAGAGTTTTTTTTAAAAAAAGATTTTATTTATATATTTGTCAGAGAGAGAGAGAGAGAGAGCGCGCGCGCGAGCTTTAGGACAGGTTGGGGAGTGGCAGGCAAGGAAGCAGGCTCCCTCTGAGCAAATTGCTGGACCTGAGCTAAAGGCAGACCCTTAACTGAGCCACCCAGACCCCCCTCTGCTGGAGGACTTTAGTTGTCAAATACATGGCTACTGACTTCTCAGTGTATCCTGAAGTCTCTGGCCTCTTACATACACCTCTCTCTGCTGTTTTTAGTATCTAACTGTCCAACTTCACTCAGCACCAGCTGAAGTGCCTCTGTTCCTGTCACAACCTCTGTCACAGATAGGGTTATTCCCTAGTCTAAGAACAAGATGAAATAACAAAACTATTTTGCGACATTTGACTACTCCATCTGGCATATTCCCTGCTGCCCACCCCCCCCCCCACAGTTGTCCCCACCCCCTCTTCAAGCCCCTACATCTATTTACTTCACTTCTCAGTGAGGTAAAGTTTGGTCTTTTCTTGGTCCAGTGCAGACAGCTGACAAGCCAGACTAATAGCTACACTTAGGAAAGCAGATAACATCATTGTAACAGGGGATGGAGGCTTCAAGTCTACAGTTTTATTAAATCCCCAAATTGCATCCCAGTTACAGTATCTCTGGTTTGTGTTTTATGCATCTTAAATCCATCCCAAAACTTTAATAAGAAAAGCATGCTTTTATTAAAACAATATTGAAATTGTCTATGCTTTAATGTGTTTACTTTCTTAGAATCTTTGAGTTTGATTTTTGTGAAGAAAAGTTCTTGTTTCATTTTTTTTATAAGAAACACGAGAAATCTATCATATATATGAATCCTGTAGTATGATTCACATTTTAAATAAATTCATTTTCGGAAAAGATTTAAAACAGAGCATTTGTAACTATAAATTTTCAGAGGAAAGAGTTTTCAAATATTGTAAGTATCATATATATTTGAAAACATATATAAAAATATATTTGTATATGTTTGTGTCCGTGTGTCTTGTTTTCAGTAGAAAAAAATGGCTGGATTGTTTTAATCAAGAATTTGACTCAATAAACTTGAGAAATCAAGATCACAATTATAACATTCTCACAAAATTGCCCTCTCATTTAGGGAAAAATAACTTTTCTTAAATGTCTTAATTTGTCAAGAGGCTTGTCTTAAAATTGAATGTGCATAGTTCAGTAATTAAAGTATAGCTCTTTCTATTATAAAACTTGTCATTATTATAAAAAGTTAGCAAAGAAATTAATAAAATAATATTTGCTGAATCCTATACATTTTCAAATGTCTATGATACATTGGCAAGTGATGTATATTCAGTGATAGTACTTATCATATAGGCATTTTGTCAACAATGTCCTCAATTAGATTGTATACCTAGGGGGTGCCTGGGTGGCTCAGCGGGTTAAGCCGCTGCCTTCGGCTCAGGTCATGAACTCGGAGTCCTGGGATCCAGCGCATCATCGGGCTCTCTGCTCAGCAGGGAGCCTGCTTCCTCCTCTCTCTCTGCCTGCCTCTCTGCCTGCTTGTGATCTCTCTCAATAAATCTCTCTCAAATAAATAAATAAAATCTTAAAAAAAATAGATTGTATACCTAGGAATTCATAGTTCACAGAAATGAATTCTGATGAACCTACCAGTATTTGAAAAAAAAAAAAAATCTCAAAGGGCTAAAAACTATTAATGCACAAGATGTCATTTCCTTTAAAAATCACACTATAAGAGCTATCTGATTCAGAAATAACAACTGACCTTCTGATTTGTGTATAATATTTAATGCTTACACAAATTTTGCCAATTAACCTTTGTCTTGGAATCAAATTTGAGTTGTAAGATTTACTGTATATCTTTCCCAAGAGCAATAAAATGTGACTGCTTAACCATGCAGAAGAAAGTAGAAATGGGATAAATATATAAATTCTTCCCAATGTGATTGAAGACGTAAAACATGTGTAAGACATCATAATTGTTAAATAATACAGTTCTTTAAATGACAGATCCGAAGGTCTGAGAATCACTTCTCCTCCTATTGTTAATCTAGTTTCATTCATTCAGGCAAATCCATTTCTGGAGTCCCTTCTATCTGTTAAACACAACACCAGACACTGTGGATATGTAGAAAAATAAAGTAGGGACTTGTACTTCTCCCTGGGAAGTTACAATAACGATAACAGTATGTATCAAAAGCAGAATTACATAGATGCTAAAATAGTGGCTATAAGAGGAAAACAGCAGCAGCCAAGCACAGTGTTTGACAACGTGAACGCGGAGCCCCACTGGTGGGCTCACCTCCCAGCTCTGCCATTCGTTCGTTACCTGTGTTACTAACTGCTCTACGCCTCATCTGCAAAACTGGGAACGATGGTAAGAGGAATGGTCTCCTAGGGCAGTAATGATGGAAAAATGAGTTATTATTTGTAAAGTACTTTGAATTCTACCTGGCACATATTAAGCAGGATGCAAGTGTTTGTTAAATAAAGCCCTGTGGTTTGGGAAAATGGTTAGAAGAAACTATTTCGAGCTGTGTTTCATTTTTTATGGTGAAAAAAGAAACATGTTATCCAGACCATGTACTTACTCCGAGGACCCAAGAATCTACCATAAAAGAGGAATTCTTCCATTTAGCCCAGAAATCCTACATGTGGCAATCCCAGGTGGAATTGTGTTGATGAAAATCAGATTGCTTTAAGTTTCGTAACTATATGAATGCTCCTTCTATAGTCAACTTTCTAAATTCTTGGGCCCTAATTTTTAAAATAGACACCGAAGGGAAGAAACTGTTAGTCAATGCTTATGGAAAATATGTTCAGAACATGGACTGTGTCTACACTCTTCACAGAACTCTGGGCTGAGGAATTCCTACAGAATCAGGTCAGCTCCTCTGAGTTAGTACTGCTGCTCTATCAAAAAATTGGCAGCCACCTTCCCTAGATTGGTTAACTCTCCAACACCAAAATGGTCTCTTTAATAAAACTAAGTGAGAAATTCTGAATGCTAGGTAAACTCCAAACTCACCTCTTCCCCAGAGTGCATCCTGGTCAGAGTCGCAACTGTCCCTTAGAGACCTTCTGTGGTCATGAGAGAATTTCTCTGCAGGGAAGCAGAACTGGAAGGAAAGAACAACTTTTCAGAATATTGAAGAGCAGTAGATCATTCTCTACTTTCCCTTACGGTTCTCATGTTTTCATTACCACTTTGCAATAAGGGAATCTGCTTTATGTTATCTTCAGTTGTAACATCTAGAGATTTGGTATTTCCACAGTTAAAACATAAAATGGTTCTAATATTACATACTAGATAGATTTCAAACATGACTGAATGTTATACAAGGCTCTCCGGAATACAGGCATCTCTCCCACCCCAAGCTCTAGAGCCCTGCCTCTCCTCACTCAGGCTGATTAAAAATGGCCACATGTGCTTTGGTCCTTCTCCAGTCAAAGCTAGAGCCCATGTCCCTTCCCCTATATCTGGCCGGGTCTGCAGCTCCTTCAGCCTGAGTGGGGTGGAATTCTCACTGGGGTGGTTTCCAAAGACAGGCCTTATGAAATTCACAGCTTTCACTTCCTGTCTCTGGGAACTCCAGCTAAATGGGAAACTGCCATAAAATGTATGACTGTCCCGAGACCACCATTCTATCAGAGAATCCCAGCTAGCCATGTTGGAATGACCATGTGGACAAGGAGATGTCTAACTAGGGTCTGTCCATTCTAGGCATTCCAGCCCAGGAACCAGACTGCAAGGTGAGAAGTCTTCAGATGAATCCAGCCCCAGTCACCATCTTGCTGCAACTGCATGAGAACCTCCAGCCAGCCAGTCAATCTCCATAATTGTGAGAGATAATAATGAGCCGTGGTTTTAAGCACTTAGTCTTGGGGTAGTTTTTCACAGAGCGATAGATAACCAAACTAGTCCCTGGAACATCCCTGTGCCCCTATCAAATCCAAATTACTTGAAGTTACCCTAGCACTCTGAGTTGCTTTTAAACATCTTTTCCGTCTACTCTCCCCCTCTTCTTAGAGAGTTCCTGATTCAAACGTCAAGATTCAGTATAACCATTATACCCATTATAAAATTTCCTTTCATTCATCGCCTGTAAATGTAACCCTTGGCCAACTTTATGGATGCATGAATGTAGTAGGCATGTATGTATTTAACAAACACAGATAGCATTTTGTTCAAGTAGTTAACCCACTTAGTCCCCGTGTTACCCTCATTTTACAGATGAGAAAACAGAGAAGGCTCAAAAGGAACTTGGCCAAGATCAGACGGATAGTCCTTGGCAGAACCATGACTCAAACCCAGAGAGTCAGACTCTGGATTTTGTGCCTGTAACTACCACAGGATGCCTCTACCTAGACTGTGTGTGTGTGTGTGTGTGTGTGTGTGTGTGTGTGTGTACTTGAGCAAAGATATCGTCCTCCTAATTTCCCACTATTTCCTCAGAATCCAGAGTATCCCCTGATGCATAGCAGGACTTAGTAAATATTTCTCCAAAGACGTGGGTAAATGTGCTTTCTTTTTTTCTGCATCTTTACTGTGGACACAAATGGAATCCACCCATTTTGACGATGACCAGTCGTTTGCTTCATGACCACTCCCTAGAGTTATAGCAACAGTGCAACCCAAGTCTATCAGTATCACCCCACCCTTTTGTTTATTTATTGGTGCCTGAGTATATCTGAGTTCCTAAAAGCATCCTGTAACTAATGAAGGGCACTGTTTCCTGCTAAATTGCTATTTCCTAATAATTTTCTAAAAAAAAAAAGTGGTCAAATTCTAAATTGTATTAAAATTGATATTATGATGCTTAAAGCCAGTATTAACTATGGTGGTGGTTATGTGGGGATTGCAGAGGTCCTTCACAGTTGCCCAAAAGCTAGAGAAAACTTTAATGAAATTGAGGATTCTTGGTCTTTCTTTTCTTTTCGCTTTCTTTCTTTCTTTCTAAATAACATCATGACTTTCTTTCTCTATCTCATCTATCAGCTTACCTTTCTTCCCACCTCATTTCTTCCTCGATACATCCCTATTGCATTCACTTCTCTCCCCTCCAGCTCTCTCTCTTTTCTTTGTCAGCACATTTCAGAAAATATTTGATACAGGTCATCATATACCCTTGTTCTCTTGCTAGTGATCTTACTTATTAATTTCATTGCATTTTCTTTATCCTTCCTAGCACTGCTGCAGGTGGGGTCCCTATTCTTTCTTACCTTGACCTCACAGTAACCTCACACCCCTGTATCCCACTCTCCCTGCTCTAGCTTCACACCTACCCTGTGACCAAAGCAATGTCTCCATGGCATTATGTTCTGTACTAGGGATTCAGTTTCCTTCATAGTGCTTGCTCAGGCCATATGTGACTCAGAAATAGATATTTTCCAGATAGAAGCCATATCTTTGAATTGTTTAACAATGGAAATAATTGTCTGGTAGTCACCATTAATGGGATCTATAAAGTATGAAGCATTCCATTTATAAAGTATCACATAAAGGAAGGAAGTACCTGACTTATTTATGTGAAAAGCTTAACTACATTCAGTTAAATATCTGCTTCAGACTAATGTCTTCTGTAGTTTATAAAGGAGGTCTTGGGTTAGAAGGGCTATTTTGTTTTGCCTGGTCAATAGCATTTCTTCAGCTCCTAGAATTTAGTATCATAATCATCTTTCCCACAGGGGAAAATGATGCCCACATTTTTGTGTGCACAGAAGATACTATCCCCATGAGTTCTTGGAGTCAGTTCTGGTGTCCCCAAATGTCTGGAGCAAGTGTTTTTGGAACTGATAAAAAAAATCTGCTGAAACCTCCTCTTATGACTGATGCAGATTGTTTCTCAGTTAAAAAAAAAAAAAAAGGCAAACTAAAAAAGAATTTTAGACTTAGAAAGAGGTAGCATAGTTCAAGAGTTCCCTTAGACCTCACTTCACTCCCCCTCAAGCAAAGATCTTACATGCTCACAGTAAAACTCTGAAGAACAGGGTATGAACATCAGTAGGATATTATTAAATAAGCAACAGTTCCTATTTGAATTTCACCAGGTTTCACTAATGTTCTCTTTTCTGTCCCAGGAACCTACCCAGAATGTTCCATTGCGTGTAGGGGCTGTGTCACCTACCCCTGTGTCTGTAATAGTTTCCCAGTCTTTCCTTATCTTTCATGACCTTCACACTTGAAAAACAGTGACCACTTATTTTATAGATTGTCCTTCCATTTTATTTGTCCGCTGTGTTCTCATGTTTGGACAGAGGTTATGTAATTTGAGTGAGAATGTTAAAGAAAATTCGTGCTTCTTCCTTCTTAGTGCATCATATCAAGTGGTTCATTATGCTGATATACTGTGGTATTAATTGGATCATTTGATAAAGTTAATGTCTTCCAGGTGTCTCCACTGGCTAGTTACTATCTTCCCCAATTTTTGATCAACCTGAAAGCCAGACAGTTTTGGTTAAAAGGGCACATGTGTATATCTGAAACTAATGTAACACTGTATGTTAACTGTACTGGAATTAAAACAAAATGAAATTTTGAAAAGGGCACATGCTTGAGGTTAAGCAGATCTGGATGCAAGTCCTGGCTCTGTCATCTTCTGTTTGTGAGATATTAGAATACACAATCTTGAATCTCATTCTGGTTCTCAGCTTCCTTGGCTGTGAAATGGGGGTTCTACCAGTACCCTTCTGTTGAGAAAAATATGAATCCCAGTTCACAATGTGGGATGTAGGAAAAAAATGCCAATTTCCTATTTTCCTTTAAATATACATGAATCTGCAACAGTCCCAGGGTGCCACAGAGCCCCCAAGCAATATGACAGCCACATTGGTCACTCGTCCACACTGGTTACCTTGGAGCTACATGCTCTCCCAGCTCAAGGAGACCTTTCAGGTTTGGTGGCCCAGCTGCATAAGCTTTACTTTATTTGTGGGCATTTCTGGTGAGGCAGAGAGCTGTTACATTTGGGAGAAGTTACTCACTCTTAGGACATTAACATTTCTGGGGTTTTTTGTAAAGGTGGTATGAGGATTTGCAATGCTCTGCGGATCCACCAATATGATTAGGGAGAAGTCCTACCTTCTTTTCTATTTTTCCCCATCAAAGGTATATGTGTGTCTCTCTCCCAGACACCTGAAACAATTGAAAAGGTTAGATTTTAACCAAAGTTTCTAGCTTCTACTCTGCAAGTATCCCAGCTGTAAAGAATGCAACCTCTGGAGAATCTGGACAAAACCCACCAACGAATAGCTCAAAATGTGACTATGACACAATATCCTGTTACATAGTTGTGCAAGTATCTTGGCTGAACCTAGACTCCCCACCCCCCAGATGTTGGAAGATATGCATGTATCCAGAAAAGCAAAAAAGCTAGTTTTAAAGGTAACACAGTGTTTCTCTTTTGTTTTGTTTCTATTGAGGTGGATTCTTACACTAACTTCTGGGAGTAAATTGCTCCTTTATTTTAGAAAAAAAAATTTTTTTTGCATGGGCCTTTTGGTTATGCAAAGATAACACACAACTTTATTCTGGAATGAATAAGCTTATGACAATGTGCTTCCAAAAGCCGAATAGCACTACTTCATATAAAAATGTCATCTTCCAGGTGGACAATGCTGAATTTTGGGAGGTAGCTTTATTTTAGGAAAATGTAACTTTTTCAAATATGGATTTACAATGAACTGACTCCAGAATATATTCCTTATTCCTTGAGAGTTCTGTGCCTTTGATCTTGTTTAAGTCCTGGAGTGGAGTAGATGATCGGACTCCTGAGAACAGTCTTAGACAACTACCAAATGACACAGAGACATGACCTCCCCCCACATACTGGGAGGGGGGCAGGAAGGTACATTCAACAGCACTGCTGAAGTTGAATAACATACAATATGCTCAAGATGTACACATGGCAGATAACTGTTTTATAAGCAGTTCAAAGGTAAGATGATACCCCCTATGGATGCCTTTCCCTTGAAATGATTGGATAGTTTTGCTGTAAGACATCCCAGAGAATATCTGTCCTGAGAGAACATAGTGATTTGATAGGCAGACTCTGGACTGGTAAAGGTAGAAATGTTCCTTTCTTCCTTCCGGTTTGAGGAATAGATGGTCCCTGGCAGAGAAATGGAGTAAGGGAGATACATTCGAGATCTCTATCATGGCAGATGATGGCAATGGGTGGCAACCCATCCTTACAACATGGTGGCAAGACCACATCTAGACAGGAGCATCCAGAAGGGGTCTTTGATGGACACACGTGGCCTGTAGACTCTGAGAAAAGCAATATCTGACCATCGGTTTCAAGATCCTTTTGTTCTCCTTAAGACTTTAAGCAAAGGTTAGGTCTCAGCTACCATTCAGAGGGGTGAGCTAAAGGTTGGTGCACAAAATCAAGACCAGCTGGAATGGGGGGGGAAGCAGCAGCAGACTGAGGGAAGCCAGGAAAGTCCTGACGCTACAGTGGAAGAAACAGTTGACTGAAGGGTGATTAACAATCAGGGCAAATATGGGGAACTTGTAGGCCTTCCCAAGCCAGAAATACTTGGCAGTTAGGAAAGAGGAAACATGGTAAGACACTGTACTTTCCAGTGTCCTATGTGATCAGGCTCAACCAACTGTGATATGAACATTAAAGAGTGACCTCAGAAACTAATAAAATGGGGCATACTTAGGTAAGATTAAAGTTACATAAACTTTTTGACATTAAATATTAGTTTATTTTTCCCGACTTCCTTTTTTTAAAATTTAAATTTAGTTAGCCAACATATAATATTACATCATTAGTTTTTGATGTAATGTTCAATGACTGATCAGTTGCATATAATGCCCAGGCCTCATCACACCACGTGCCCTCCTTAATGCCCATCACCTACTTATCCCATCCCTTCCTGACTTCCTAATAAGTAAGAGAATCTGGGAGAAATAGGGAAAAGACTTGAAATAGTCACAATGAAGTGGCTCATTTATGAGCTAACATTGAATTTTCATCTCATAGATCAGGTGCAACTTGGAAATGGTTGTGGAATATGGAGGGATATGATCTTCTCAGGCCACCGTAGACTGGAGGATTATAGCCAAGCCTATGGATGATGCTTAAAATGATCTCAAAGCCCTCTCATGTTAAACGTTAAATGGTAAAATAAGAAGTGAGCAATGTAATCTCAATGTGAGAGAGGACATCTAAAAGGCTTCTGTTTTAATTCTGCCCTTTGGCCAAAAAATAAATCAATCTTGGCACACTTGCAATTTATAGAAAGAGCTTCGTAGGTATTCACACAGTATTCATACAGCAAATAGTAAAAAAAAAAAAAAAAAAATCTCTTCCCTATTTGGTGATTTCTGAGTAGATAGGAAGAGAAGGTGGCCTAAAGGCACATCTTCTAATGCAAGGCTTCCTAACTGTGCCTCTGCCTCTTTAGAACTTTCTTCTAATTTATGATTTGCAGATAAAATCTTCCATAAACTGAAGCCAAAGTTTTTTTTTTTTTATCTTACTCTCCTAGTACTAACTGCTAATTTTTATTAAGTTCTTTCTCCAGAGCAAGCGATTCTAAGCAATTCACATTCATTTTTCTCATTTAATCCTCTAGGTTCTATTATTATCCCCATTTTATGAAAAGGCGAATGATGCTTAGAGATTAAATCTGTTCTCAAAGTCACATAATTTGCAGGTGTCAGAGTCATGTTTGGGACCCATGCCTTCTGAGCACAAGATAACACACTTCATCTTTCTTCTGAATGTTCTTCTTCTCCTTCTCTTCTTTCTCTGCTTTCCCAATTCAAGATAAATTTCTGAGCTCTAAGTCAAGGCCAAACTGACATAGTTTCAGTGAGAAGTGTTATTGTACCTCCAGAATCCCCCAGGAGGTGGTTAATCTAATTGACAATCCATTAATTCACTAAAAATTGAATATTTAGTAGGGATTTGCCAAGACGGAATGTGCTGGGACCCAGGGGAGATGGCACTGCTCTGTCTTAGGAAACTCATCGATGGGACAGGAGATGAGAGCTAAATAAATAACGTGCACAAGTGCGGGAGCCATCATAGAGGTCCACAATGTACAGATGTGGGGTAGACTCTACCTTTACAATGTCTCTGAGGAAGCTACAAGGGCCTGAACATATGTAACAAAGCCCAATTCATCCATCATATATTAGTGATTTCACAGGTAAAATAATTCCTGAACTAAATTTGCACGACGGACTACCCATCACACTCGCCTTCTCTCCTTTGGCAACTATGTGGACTAGTCACTCGGTATATAAAATATCAAAGTCAGCTCACTCTATGGACAACCCCAGTACCCCCCCCCCACATGCACACATACACACACACACACACACACACACACACACACAATCCCCACAACCACTGTGCCTATGGCCATGGTGCCTTTATGATATTGATATCACAGCTCCCTGAAAGGTTCTGCATCTGTATTTGAACAGCCTTTCGTAGTTAGGATTATTTGAAAAAGACTTTCCTTGTCAGAACAGTGCCCAGACTCCGAGGCCCAATGAGCAGGAAATTGATCTCTTGGCGTCTGTCACAGAAGTATGAAGCTCTGCACGGTCGAGTGTCGTGTTACGGGTCGCAGGTGCATTTCTGAGATGACGTGCTGATGGCCAGGGGGTGAGGAAGCCCTGTTCTTTTTTACAGCTGAAGACAGAAATGTCGCAAGGAGAGGGAGGACGACGGGCATGCCTCACATTCCTCAGTGTTCAAAACAATCAAAGGTGGGGGAATGAGAGAAAAATCAAATTTCTACGAAGAGATGTCAGCAGTAAATTTAATGCAGGTGCAATATTCTCCAAACAAAGGGCATTTTGTTTCTACCTTCTGTGGCTTCATGAAAACCTGCCCCTGCCTCCTCCCTGCTTTGTGTTTTTCTTTTTATCAGTGTAAGGTAGATTAAAATGCTGATATCTTTCCTTGGCAAAAGTATTTTTAATGTTCTTAGTACAACTGTTGAAGAAGTATTAACTTCCCCCCAAAGCTTAGCTTCGCTGGGTGTAAAGGAGCTTTCTCGACCCTAAGGTTCAATTAGTTTGTTAAACTTTGTATTTTCCTGATTACCTCCATATATTACAGTGACATGGTTTTTACCATTTGTTTTTCCATGTATCTCTACAAAGAAACATCTAAAAAAAATGAATACTAAACATTTACTTTACCTGGAATAGCAAATTTATAAATTAAAAAAATAATGAAATATCCACTGTTGGTTAATATATATATTATAAGAGACAGAAAATTGTAAGTTATTCATCTTCCTTTATTTAGGCTATCATAAGCAGAGAGATGGTAGAGCAATCAAGAAATCAAAAGGTATGACTTTCTGGTTGGTTTTACTTAATAATTGCTTAGAGATTTGGAGACTCTAGTCGGCTAACAGTTTACTATAGAAGGATCTCCTTCGCATTAATGGAGCTTATGTTCAGACCTTACACAACTTTATGAGGCCTTAACAAGGAATCAGAGAGCATTTTAAATTTTCTTGTGTAGGGATTCACTTAACTGGGGACATATAAGTGATATACCATGGATGTCATGATGTTCTTCTTCCAGGTGAACTGAGAAACTAGGCAGTAGGAAAAGTTCCTGTATAAGGACAGTTGTCAGTAACTGAACTATAAATGGAAGTGACTGAAAATTATGATGCTATATTTGCCAAGTTCCTAAAACTTGCAAAAATAAGACATTTCAATCCCAACTTGCTGCAACTTTTCATCCAACATCCCCTGGCAAGCTCACAGTATCTACCCTTCTCACCTGAGTGACAATGGCATTTCGGGGGCTGGATAAGTTCAAGATACAACATTATGGTTTGCAGTCACTTCTGTGTATAGTTAAGTCTTGTTAGCTGTCCTGGTGTAGATCACTCTTACTGACTGCTGTGCCAGCTCACCTAAAGGAATAGCATGACAACATCTATAGCCTATCAATTAACGAGTGCCCCTAATTAAATGAGTCACTGCATAAAAACATTTGAGATGCCCTCTAATCCTATAGTTCAAATATAACAAAAATTTGGTATTTTTTGGAAATTGACCCAAACCAAGACATTAAAATTATATTACCAATACCAGGTTGTATAACTGAAATCATCATTTCTCAACTGTAAATGATGAAAAAAATTTTTTCATCAACCCTGAAAGAAGACTGAATTATCTTCCAATGTTTCCATAGAAAATATTACAAAATATTATTCTATGAAAAGGCTATTAAAGAGCATGTAGCCCTAGAGTATTGGATAAAACATGCTACAGAAATGGATCAGGTAATTAATAATGAAGATACCATGTTGCTCTTCTGAATTTTTTGATAATTGATGTTGTCAATTTTTAAACATTTCTGATTGATGTATTTTTTCTCATTCTACATGAATATCCACTTTTATAATTGATTTCAATTTTATTGTTTTCTATTATTTTTATTTAAAAAGGTTCCCCCAGATTATTTAAGTTTCAGGTCCCATAAAATTGGAACTGCTTTGAGATTGCCAAGAGATACTTGGAAGAGGACTTTTTATTGACCAAAGATTGTAACATGGGCAATCAGCATTTAGTGTCTGGCACAATATTGACTGTATCTTACATGAGTAGTCAATAAATGTATTGATTGTTTGATGATTAGAAAAGTTCAGATTTTTAAAATGTAAAGACAAACTACTTCAAAATTTTAGGTATTTCTTTAAATGTTAAGGATAAATTAACACTTAAAATACTGAGGCTAAGGGAGAGACATCTGTACTTGGGAGGTCAAAACTAGGTTTTGAGTCTTGACTCCAATGCTAGGTTACATGAACTTAGAAGACATAGATACCTGCTTTGAATACCAGCTCTATATCTGCAATGCAGAAATATATTAGAACTGCTTTGAAAAATGGATGAAATTATATTTCAAAAGCATACAAGTTTCACCCATTTTTTTATCCAGCCACCAGTGTGGCCAGTGTGAGGAAGCTTTGAGAAAACTGGATAAGAAGACATTGAAAAGTAGGAGCAAGAAGTAAAGGTCTTTCCTGGCCCTTCCTTCTTCTGCCTTCCACCATTGTTCTTTTCTTTGTTGCCCTTTCCTTTCTTTTTTATTCACCTGAGGCCCTGTGCTAGGAATATTAAGAAAGAGATGGCCCCATAAATCTCACCACTTTCACATTTGAGACTACCAATTCAAATTGGAGTCAGAGGAGTGAATGAGAAGTCTTCTAACTTGAATAGGCTGTATTTTCTAAATCTGTTCAATGACAGGAGATGTGATGGTATCCCAAATTCCTTCAGGACCTGAAATCTTATGAATTAAATATTATGTAAGCTAAAAATGTGACATATCACATTGCATTCCATCTATTAAAGACATAAGCCCATCATCTCCAATCCCCAAATCATTTCTTTCTACTGGATTTTCTCTCAGCTAAAAAATTTTCAAAACTTGATTATCTTAAGGTGGAAAAATAATACATTTTCAAAAGTCTTAAGCTGAACTCCACTATTTTCTCCCTTCTAACTTATCACATCATATTTCTTCTTCCTTTAGCCCAACCTCTGAGCTGAACTGCCATTCAGGCAGCTAACTTTGTCAACCTCCAGACACCAAACTAGCATGTTATATTCTTTTTGGAGGGAGTGGTGGAAGGAATTAATTAATTTTTCCCAGTTATATCAAGAAGTAATTGGCATATGTTACTACATAAATTAAAGGTGTACGGTGTGATCACTTGATTTATATACATTGCGAAATTATTACCTCAACAGGTTTAGTTTATATCCATCATCTTATCTAGATACAACTAAAAAAAAAAAAAGGAAAGAAAGAAAAAAAGAATTTCTCACTGTGATGAGAATGCTTAGGATTTACTCTCTTTAAAACTTTCCCATATATCATGTAACAGTGTTAACTGTAGCCATCATGTTGTACACTACATTCCTAGCATTTATTTATCCTATAATGGAAAGTTTGTACCTTTTGCCACTTTACTTCTATTCCCCCTCTCCTCATCCCTCACCTCTGGTAGCCACAAATCTGATCTCTTTTTCTATGAGTTTCAGGTCCTTTGTTTTTTGTTGGATTGTTACTGAGATCATACAGTATTTGTCTTTGTCTGACTAACTTTGCTTAGCATAATACCATCAAGATCCATCCATGTTGTCAAATGACTGGATTTCCTTGTTTTTATGGCTAAGTAATATTCTATTATGTGTAATGTCTGTGTGTATACACATATATGCATGTGTATTTATATGTTGTGTGTGTGTATATATATATATATATATGTATGTAAATACACATATATCCCACTACTTCTTTATCCACTTATCTATTGATGAGCATATAGGTCATTTCCATGTCTTGGTTATTACAAATAATGCTTCTGTGAACAGAGAGGGGTGCAGATATCTTTTTGAGTTAGTATTTTCATTCCTTTGGATATATTCCCAGAAGTGAAATTGCTAGATCATATGGTTGTTCTATTTTTAATTTTTTCTGGCTCTTTTCATACTATTTTCCATAGTTGCAATACCAATTTACAGTCACACCAACAGTGCATAAGGGTTTCCTTTTCTTTACATCCTTGCTAGCATTTATTTTCCATCTTTTTGATGATGGTCCTTCTAACAGGTATGAGGTGAGATCTCATTGTGATTTTATTTTGCATTTCCTTAATGACTAGTGATACTTAGCATCTTTTCATGTACCTACTGGCTATCCATATATCGTCTTTGGAAAAACTATAAGGTCATTTGCTTATTTTTTAAATAGGATTATTTGGGCTTTTTTTTTTTTTTTTTTTTTTTTTTTTTTTTGCTATTGAGTTGTAGGAGTGCATGCTATATTCTTTTTTTTTTTAAGTTTATTTATTTATCTGACACAGATAGAGAGATCACAGGTAGGCAGAGTGGCAGGCAGGGGTGGGGCAGGGGGAAGCAGACTCCCCGCTGAGCAGAGAGCCCGATGCAGAACTCCATCCCAGAATCCTGAGATCATGACAGGAGCCAAAGGCAGAGGCTTAGCCACCCAGGTGCCCCGGCATGCTATATTCTTAAGGGTGATTTTGTTTTTTGGATTTTATTTGGAAAATATATGTATCAAACTTGTCTTTAGGGAGCAGCACATAGGGAAATTTTGTGTAGCATCTATTTCTGTAATATTGTATAATTATAACATTACAGGAATAGATTGAATTTGGTAAAATGAGCATGTTTTATTTGAATACTCAAGTAAATAATTAGGACAGATGAAGAAAGTTAATTCAATAGGGATATATGAATTGATCTGAAGAGTTTCACTTTACAAATGCTATTATAGTAGTATGTCTATTGTGTCATGCTGAAGAATATTTATGTTGAGAAATACATATATCCTGGGAATATATTTCCTTCTGTGCTGAACCTAAATGCTCATTTAATGTTTGTTGTACGTTACTGGAATCTTTGTATAAATTGCCATTAGACAATATCATGAAATCTTTAAAAGTCATATTAACCCCACAAATTTGAGAATATTATGTAAATAAACAAAGTTAATCAGAAACTAAGTAATTTAAACCATGAAGGAATAGATTCTTCCTCCACCCAACCCCCATCAATCATTTTACATTTAGGAAAAGAGCAAAATTCATTGGATGCGTATGTATATATATGTGTTACACATATTTAAATTAGAATCAAATAACAGAGGCATTTCAATTTTTCATTATTCACATATTTTTAATGCATTAATTCTTTCAATAAATATGTATTGAAAATCTATATATGTAATCTATGTAATAGTCATTGGTCCATAAACTGGTGCTGTCACTTTAAGAGAACGGGGCTTCTCCCCTTGGCACATGCGCCTTTAAAGGAGTTGCATGCAGAGAATTATGAGAGGGTAAAAGGATACACCCCAACTGTGCCTAAAGATAGTTCAAAAAAGATTTGATAAAAGAAAAAAGAGATTTTTACCAGAGTCTAGAAGGAAGAGTAAATATTTGTCAGGAAGATCCACTGGGAAAGAGACATATGTTCAGTCATAAACATTTGGTTCAACTGTAACCACATTGGGTATTGACCAGATGCAAACCAAGGGAAAATGGCAGGAACAATTCAAATGGTGGGGTCTGCTCTTTCTTCTTTCCTCCTTAAGCCAAGTTGTACGAGAGATAAATGAGCTCAGACTACAGTTATTAGACCATCTGCAAGCAGAGACCGGTTAGCAAAGTAACTTGGCCAAGAGACAAAGTTGAGCGAAACTCTCATGGTTTGGGCCTTAGAGGGTTGAACGAGCTAAGTTCTTTGTCTGAAATAGAGGACAGCTTAGAATAAGCAGTTTTAGATTGGTATCTTGGGGCTTTCCTACATACCTTCTACAAAGGTTCTCTGCCAAATACAGGGAGTGATCACTGGAAAAAATGTTACTTGAAATGTTTGTATCCCTATCCAAGGTTGTTCTAATTACCTTAAGGCACTGACCAGGAGAAGTTTAGGAAAATGGTCACAGGAGCCATTAAATAAAAGATTTTAATGCATAAAACTATACCCACACGGGATCTTTGGCTGTAGGTACTCAGAGAATTGGCTAAAGCAGGCAGACTGTAAACCTACTAAGTTTTAAGGAATCTGTATTGTCTAAACAAACAAACATCCCAAAACAGGACAACATCCCCCTCTTAACTATTCAAACCCAAAAGCAATTCTTGGACCCTGAACTACACTAAAAGCAAATACAACCCTAAAGGTATGCTCCTACCCCAAAGCTCAATGGTCAAACGTGCTCAAAGGCGGCAGTGAAGGATAGTAGACTAGAGAAATCTTCCAAGGCACCCCAAACTGAGACTACCAGCTAAGTCAATGACGAGCTGTCATTATTCTTATCAGGAAGATCTGCTATATGCCATGAACCACTGACTTCACTTTTTTTTCCAAATGTAAATTTTAATTCCAGCTAATGCAACATCACCGACATCACCATGGTATCTTGGATATTCTACAGGTGGATAACTAGATTACTGGTTGAGGAGATATTACATCTGGCTTAGATTACACAGTCCCAGAAATTCTTTATCTGACCTAGAAGAGAAATGGCTATAAATTTAGGATATAATTTCCTGTCAGGAAAGTGGTATTCCTGTGTTTGAGTGGGAGCCAACACTGGGATTCTAGCTGAGGTAATTCTTCGTTACTGGAGAGTATTTCACATGTTACAGGACAATTAACATCCCCAGCTCCCAGACACCAAATGCTACTAATACACAGTCCTCTCTAGTCATCCTGATAGGTGAAAAGTTCTCCACATATTTTATAATATTCTGTATGGGATGAAATACTGCAATAAATGTGTATACAGATGTTGGGGATCCATGCTCTAGACATCGGAAGATACAAATAGTTGTCCACCAGATGTATATTTTTATCTTCTTTTGCACTAGAAGAACCCCACTTTTATTTGGGTGAATCATTGTATCAAGATAAAATACTCACGCTCCCAGATGCTCCTCTGTTTAACTGAACCCCAAAGAAAGTATACAGAAATCACTAGATGGGGTTTCTAAGAAAATATTTAAAAGTAAGCCAAGCTCTGCTGACATAAGGCCTTTTGTCCACTCCCTTTCCCTTTCCCTTTCTTGCAACATAGATGGGGTTGTGTGTGGAGTTTCTAGAACTGTCCTGGATCCATGAGGCTGAAAGTCATCCATTAAGTTTGGCAGAAGAAGAAAAAAGGAAAACCTGAGTCCTCTGTGGGGTGCTTGACTACTGTATCCAACTAGTCCACTTCTCTCCAGACTTTTGATGGGAGCACAATAAGCCACTTAATTGTTTAAGCCTCTATAGGAGTTTCTGTTACTTGCAGTCAGACTCAGTTCTGATTGGATACAAAGTAAGAACAAGTGTTTTTGCCCTAATCTCAAAAAAGATTTCATGGCTAAGGGAAGGGAAAAAAGGAGGGGCAGAAAAGACCAATAAAGTAAGTTGTAACTGCGCTTTTGAGAAAGGGATTTGAACTCTGTGCCCATAACAGGCTGACTCCTAGGAGGGAACTCCAAAAACCCAAGAGTGGGTTTATTTAATATTTTCTTAAATTTAAATTCATTTTTCATTTTCAAAATGAAGAAGGAAACTCTTGCTAAATTTGCCTTGTACCCCAATGAATCTGAGATTATTTTGCCAATACCACATTCCTATAATTTATAGGAATGCTCAAGGTAAATATTATGGAGGAAAAAGCAGGGTTCATCACTGTTATGAATTTTTTACTCCTATTCAATTTGAAACATCCTATGTTGCTATCAGAGGACATTTCTTTTGGTAGCCGGTGTGCTTGACATTTATTCAAATGAATTGGTTGAGATGCCGAATATGAACAGTTCATTGTAGGCCCAGATACTCCTGAAGTACTAAATCCCAAGAAAAAGAGTAAGAATGGAATTAACTTTCCTTTCTTCAGATTAAGAAAATATGCAATTTCAAGAGGTAATTCGCCATGGTGCTACACTTGAAGTTTAAAGCGAGGTCAATTAGTAGTGTCTCATTCCTGCAGATTCTCACTCTGGAAATGCCCCTGCAAGAGTTAAATGAAGCTGGAACTACACACTAAAAAGCCCACTGCAACAGCTGCTCTCAGAGCTCCTTCTGCAGAAAGAAAAAAAAAATAAGTTTTAATTAAATTGTATTAATTGGTTTAGCTGATCTGGAAATAGAGTAAGGGCTCTGCTCTAATTTTGTTTGTTGGCTCAAATCCACTTATCCTTGACATGAGAATAAAGGAATGAAGCAATAAAATGCCTCGAAATGCCTTGGTAGAGACTTTTAAACTGTCCAAGGTTAAAGAGTGATGCTATCTCAGAGATGAACTTAAAATTCTGTTGCCAACTTAGAGAAGTCAGAAGTGCAAGCAAGAAAAGAGTGTGATTAAAAACCCTGCTTCCTTAAAGCTCTGCAAAGCTGCAAAGAAAAGGCAGGCATTCTTCCCATAATAGTGAGCACTTGTTATAAAGAAAAGGAGAAGGTTGTGAAAGCGTCAGGGTATAATGACCTTACTTCAGGCCACTCAGCGTAAGTTTTCGTATATAAGGTAATGAGGATTTGTAACTGAGTGTAGCTTCACCGTTTGATGTTGCTCTGCGCAAAATGCATTTTATGATACTTAACACCATACCTGAATCTATGACCCATGCCTGTGCCACAGCACTGATCACCGTTATTTTAAAAAGGTTATTATTTTATTTTTAATTTTTTAAATTTAAATTCAATTAATTAACATATAGTGTATTACTAGTTTCAGAGGTAGAGTTCAGTGATTCATTGATCTTCCGTAATACCCAATGCTCATTATATCACAGTCCTCTTTAATTTTAAAGGCATAATGCTAATACAACCTAGACATTTTTTTTCTTTTCTGCTTCCAAGTTCCAATAAGTTAAAAGCTTGAGTATAATCGCAATTACCAGAAATCATTCTTGCAGTTAGCAATATTCTGTGATACACAGAAGATACTCTACATAGAACAGTTTGAACTTTGCTCTCTAGAAAACATGCAGTTAAAACTTGGTGTGGATAAAATACATGCAGGACTACGAGGCTGCTACACAATGAATATTTGTGTCTCCCCAAATCCCTGTGTTGAAGCTCTAGCCCCCAGTGGGATGGTATTTGGAGATGGGGCCTTTGGGAGGTAATTAGGGTTAGAGGAGGTCATGAGGGTGGGGCACTCATAATGGGATTAGTGCCTTTAGAAAAGGAGATACCAGAGAGCTTGCCCCATCTACCTTCCCACTCCTCACGCAAGGACAAAGTGAGAAGCTGGCCAGGAAAAGAGTTCTCAAGAGAAACCAAGCATACTGGCACTCGGATCTCTAACATACAGACTATAAAGCTCTAAGAAAATACTTATCTGTCATTAGACTACCCAGTCTATGGTATTTCTTTGTGGTAGCCTAAACTAACACAAAGTCAGTAGAGAAAAAAACACAAATCAACAGATGTCATTTGTAAGCAAATGTTCATAGTAATGAGATTGTATCTCTGGCTTTTGCTTTCAGTCCGTTACTGGACTCTGAGAGTGTCTGATTATTAATCTGTGACTGCTCATCTTTCACACACTCCTGCATGGTGATACATTTTTTCCACAGCACGACAACTGCTGAAAGGAAACATCTAAGTGTTGTGACTCAGGCAGGTGCTTTTAATGTGCGTTTCCCATCTGTCCTGTGTATTAGAACAAACTGTGCCTCCAGAACTCAAATCGTGTCTCTAGAAAGAGCTATATTAGCTATTTCCCTTCTGGAAGGTCCATGTGGTTATGATTCATGAATTGTGGTCAAGTGGTGGTATCGTGAGACTGTGTTCTCTACTAGGAAGAGGAGAGGCAGGAGCAGATATTGAGGTGGACATGGCTTCAGGAAGGGGCCAATACTGAGCTGAATGCAGGAACTTACATGGGGGTGGGGCCAGGGGTAGAAGGCAGAAAGAGGAGAATTAATACACAAAAGAGCAAGACCCCCTTCACCCTTTCCTTATCTACGCAGCCATTTGTCTGAGTTTTTTTCCCTTCTTCTTGGGCCCCTGACTGACCCAAACACACACACACACACACACACACACACACAGAGTTTTAAAAACCCAAAATGCCTGGCTTTGGAAAATTCTGACATACAAAGCCATATAGATAAGCTCAGTTAGATTCTGACCTTTTCCCCAAATTATCATTGCTTCTCTCCTTCTGTTAAGGCTGGTTAAAAGATTTAGTGGTCAAGGGTGAACAATTTCTTGCCCCCTCCACTATAGTGGATAGTTCCTGAAGGCTGTCCTCAGGTAAGTACCTAAGGGTGAGCGCCCAGAGGTGAAGGGTAGAAAGACACATTTCTCTCTGATAAGCCTTCTCAGTTATATATCCTGGTCAGCATTAGAGCCTTTTAATGCTATCATCTCTCTTATGGGGTAGAGCAAAGAGATCTTCAGAGTCACAGTATCTTATTTTCCTACCTTCTTGGTAAGGGTGGGGAACCTTACAGGAAAGGGAAGATTTCTCCCAAATAGATTCAAGGCAACTTCCCATATAGGTAGGTTTCTAATTCCAGGATGAGTGCTCTACGTCCCAGGTTACTCAGTTTTCTGAGGGAGCAGAAAACAAAAACCCAAATGCTAAAGTATCCACGGTGACTCCTTACCACTGTGAGCTTGGGCAAATATTCTGCATTGTGCAGTTATGATGCCCTCACTCTTTCCCTCTTGTCCAAGGCAGAGGGTCAGCTTCTCAGGGCACTTGTACAGGAGGTGTTCACAAAATCCTTTAGCATCTCAAATAAACTTTTCATCTGAATATCCCTTCTAAAAGAAGCTTATAGCTATATTATCAAAATAATACTTTCAGGTACTAGTTATTTATTGCTATGTAACAGGTTACTCCAAAACTTAGCAGCTTAAGATAAAACACATTTATTACATTACAGTTTTGTGAGGTCAGAAATCTGGGCACAGCTTAGCTGGGTACTCTATTTTGTGTTCTCTAATCTCTCTCCAATCACAGTGTCAACACAGAGTCTGCTGTCTCATCTGAAGGTTCAACTGAGGAAGGATCTACTTTGAAGCTCAGTCAGTAGTGGTGGGCAACATTGGTTCCCCCATGGGTTGTTGGATGGCATCCCCCATTCTTCACCAGCTGTTGACTAGAATCTGCCCCAGTTTCTGGCCAGGTGGGCTTTTCCCACATGGCAACTTATTCATCAAAACATGAAAATCAAGAAGGTGAGATAGAAAGTTTGCTAGCAAGATGGAAATTATGATCTTTTGTAATCTAATTAGGAAAGTGACATCCTCTCATCGTGGCTATATTCTACTGGTTAGAAGCAAGTCCAGCCCATACTCAAGAAGAGGGAGTTATAGAAAGCTGCACATTCCAAGAAGTGGGGGTGATCAGGACTGCCGATCACACTGGTCATGAGAGAACACTTAGAAGATACAGAAAAATTAAAAGAAGGCTATCAGTGTGGCAGATAGTCAACTACTCACCTTTATATTGTTTCTTTCTTTTTCTAGTTTTGGCTTCCATGCATATGGTCAATATTTTTAAACTTAGTTACTATCACACTCTATATGGTAAATCCAGCTTTTTCAAAATGTTACCACTAAAGTAAATTAAAATAACTTTATTCAATTGAAATAATTTAATTTAGTGTAAAGATGTTTTCACATTACTATAACACTCTCTAGAACAGTTATAATGTTCGCATTACAGCACATCATGGTTATTATTCTTTAAACATTCCTTTGTTGCTGGTATGTTCTAATTCTTTCCCTACTCTAAATAGGAATGCTGGACATCTTTGTGTACTTGCTTTTCCCCTATAGCTTGGCATTCCCTTCTAGTGGATTCTTAAAGGTAATATTTGAAAGTCAGGGTTATGTTAAAAATATTTGATAAAAATTCTAAGCAGTTTCCAACATCCCTAGTACTCAAAGAACATGCGGAAAGGTCCTATGTGACACCTCAGATGGGTTATCCACATAAGGGAGGTCCAAAAAGAGCTAAGAAGTACTATTTCAGGAGAAAGCAGTGAAAACATGATAATGCAGAAAATGGGGCAGGTGAGAGGAAGAGATGTGGCCTGGATGAGAGTCAGTGTCTCGAAGTTGGTAGCTGAGGGGAAACAACCACCGAACTAATAAAGAGGTAGAGGATGGGATGGTGATATGTAAGAGGATGGACAAGAGAAATGAAGATAAAGGAAGCTAATGGGAAGGATGAGTAGATTAGCCAGGCAAATACTCCAAGATGAGTCGCCGCATCCGATATTCAGCTATCAGTGACAAAGGTGGGCACTTGGTGGTGGGCACAGGTCAGAACCCCAGCTACCAGGTCAGAGCAAGAGTAAGCAAGGTTAATTGGATGCTGATTAAGCCGAGCCACCAAAGCAGCACTCCTTCAGTTTCCCTCAATAACAAAAGGATAGTTCCCGACATCTATAATTCAGCTGAGTCTACTGATGGGATTTAATTGGACAGTCGAGAAATGAGGGGTTGGAGAATAATGCTGATACTTTCAGCAAGGATTACTTTGTATGATGGGAACAAAGGCGCTGTGAAGTGGAAAAAAAAAAAAAAAGAGTGCTCAAAGAAGTATGTGAAAACCAATGAATTAGAAATAGAAAACTATCTGATTTTTAAGAGATTGAATTTCCATTATGTTCCTGCACTGATTTCTAAAAATCTGATGAATGAGAAAAAAGATGTCCACCTGTATGTGTGGGCTTTGCACCAAATATCATGAAATTTGTCCCTGAGCAAAAGAAAAACATCCTATTAAATAGGCTTAGGGTTCAGATGACAAGTGTGTTGACTTAAAATAAGAAAAGAACAAAAAATAACTTTCTCCATTGGTCAGCAAGATCTAGCTAGAAGAATAATTCAATTTATTTTCTCTCTCCTAAGTGAGATAAAACCATTGTGGCAACTATACTTAGAATTCCACTTCTCTCTGAATAGATCTGTGGTGGAGAAAATACAACACTAAGAGAGAACCCCCATATCTCAGGAAACATGGTTAAGAGAGAAGGCTTGGTGAGGAGCTAGGCCTTCTTGGGAGGAATAGGGCAATGTGACAGAAGTTCTGAGCCCAGCTCATATACTGAGGCTGAGAGTTTGGGATTCTAGCCAGAGTTTGGGATGCTGTTACATGGAGACTCCATGCTACTCTTTCATCTCTCCCTGGGGCATGAAATAGCAGGAACCACAGAATGAGCTCTGATCCAGGAAGGGCCAGTAATATCACATTCAGAAGGCTCCCAACCATTGCAGGAGAAGGGTACCAATTAGTGAGCATATCTTCCCTTGGACTTTGGTCGTCAGAATGAAGGGTAGGTATTTGGTTCTATCCCCAAATAAATGTGTTTTCATTGTTTGTAGGGGCCTGCCCTAAAGACTATTCATTTTGGCAGAAGTCTGTTGGTGGGAGCCTGTTATAAACACTGCTCAATATGGTAGAAGCTGTGTGTGGGCAGACCAGAAAGAATTCAATAGAACATCTTGTAAAATACTCTTCCTAGTTCAGGGGTCAAATATACAGCAATCCACAAGGAAAACTTGGACTTTATGACAAAAACCAGTCTGCTTATATGAGCTAGCTGGGTACTGAGAGAAAGATGTAAAACATAGACTAATTATCATTATGCAGTTTTAATGTGATCACCTGAGAGAAATTTTGAATTACAGAGCACTTATTACATAGTATTGGGATCACTAAATAATAAAAACAGAATGTGGAATGTAGTCAAATTTCTACCAGGAGATAAACTCTCATCCTTTAATATTATTTCTACACACAAATGGATAAAAAATAAACAATAAACTCCCAAAGGAGTTTATTCCCAAAGAATAACTAAAGTAAGTCACACTGCAGAAAAATATATTTAAGATAAATATAAATTTTTCAGATAAATGCAAACTATTGAGGTGAATTCTCTTTCTGAAGCTTCTAACTACTGCCTAAGAACCACTAGTACTGATGCTATTAAAGCAAAAAATCCTCCAAATACCACGAGACTTACATATGCCATTGACCTAGAGTCATTAACTGTTTCCTTTCTACTCTGTGGTTGCCTTTAGGACAGGCTCTGTGTCATATGGTCTCCCTAATGTCTAACTCAGTGCCAGGATGCTCAATAAAATTTTATTAACTGCATATTTGAAGAAGTAAGCTCTAATGCCATATATTCTTTATAGCATATATATTTTTGATCCAGTTTGTCACATAAATATTTTGTCAATTTTAATCTTTATTAGGATCTCATCTCATTCTTAATTTTTCAGTATGGAGAATTCTCAATCTAAATGATAAAAGCGTATTTATCCTGGCTCAAGAACAATTACATTGTACTTTTCCTTCTATCTAACCTTGACTAATTCTCACATGTATTTCAGAAATATGAATAACGCCTTCATGCAATTCATGTAAGGCACAGAAAATAGGTATCATTATTTCTGTCTTAATGACAGATTTTGAGGTTAGGGTGACTCATGAACAGCTGAGCGGCCAGTCAGTAGGAGAAACCAAAATAGAACGGAAACGCCTCCATTCCCACCCCCACGCTCAAACCTGAGCACACCCTCCTTGGGGGAGTGAAGCGTGATGCCCACCCTACCCCCAGCCCCAGTGAACCGTGAAGGCTTCCTGCAAGTTAATGAGCTGCGGAAGGAAGGGTCGCTCTCCCTGCTGTCAATCCGTGAGCACAGCTCACTCTCAATCTAGCAGATAATAAAAATGGAAGTCTGGGAGAATTTAGAAAAGCAAGCCCCTTAGATACCGAGCCAGGTTTCTTTGAAGGATGATGATTCATTTACCTTTAACGGATTATTTTCAGAAATCACCAACCAAGTCACCTTAACTGAGTAATGTTTACATCCCAGAGAATGTAACCTTAAAAGGCAAAGTACCTTGTGTGTCAGATGGGCGTATCCCAGCCTGTTTTATTCTCTAGGAGGGGAAAAATATTTTATTATTGGTTTCTTGGCTTTGTTTACATGCAAAAGAGTAGCAAGATATGCTTTTGGAGCTGGCTAGATACCTAAGTTACTTTAAAAAACAAATCAGCAATAGACTATAGCAGGTGTCAACATTTGACTTGCAAGCAAATTATTCTGAAATTCTTCAGGAGTTTAAGAATATTCTTAGAATACTCTAGGAGCTTAAAGGTAATCTAAAAAACATGTTTAAAAAATATTCACAATAATCCTGTACCCACAAACAAAATGGCCCTGAGTGGACGGATTACAAATTACATCTGTAATGTGTTTGATCAAGTTAAGATGCTCCTTTCCCTCAACCGTCCAATTCAAATAATGACGTTGTCCAATGCAAATACTGGTTTCCAGTAACTGAAGTCTTTCCTTTTCCTACACCTCTGTAACTGGAGGCACGCAAGTGTATCTGACTTACTGAGGCCGCTTTCATAATTCCAGTGGGCTGGGTTCTCAGAGAAATTTTAAGACTGTTTTCCTCTCCACCATGTCCTTTACCACAGAACCATAGCTTACAGTGACCCACACCTCCCGAATACGAGAGAGGGATAATTGCTGAAACCTTTGCCCAATTCACCCAAAACTTTCTGGCGCTCTTACTGTCCACACCACGCTCACATTGCTCTTAAGTCTCCTCCCACATCTTATATCGTGGCTCCTGCTCGTTTTGATTTTCTCCACCGTGCTCAAGTACCTGCAGTTCTTTGTCTTCATTTCACTACTCCCTGAATGTAAACTTCCAGAGTTTATGTTTTCCAATGTCTGACCTGCCATACTTCCTCTGGAAAAACAAACGTGAATACAAAGCAGTCAAGCCATTGGGTGTAAGGACAGGAGCCTGTGAAGGAAACACTTAGGAAATGCAAACCAGGCACATTGAACTCACATTTGGCCATACACAGCCCAAGTCTGATAGAAGGACTTCAGCCAAAACAGAAGGCTCTTGCGGTGAGACGGCTGATATGGTCAGGCTGGAAAAACCTCTCCACTCCTTCCTGTGGGCACCTGAATTCCACAGGCTTGCAGAAGGCAAGAGTCACTGAATAACGATTCCTCAGAGTGTTCTGTGTGCTTGTTGGAGGCCTTGCACATGGCATGTGGCTCAGGACATGGTGATTTCAGTTCCTTGAGCAAACTCAGATAAAATAGGGGGGGAAATGTTTCCCTGCTTATCCTGGACACTGTCCCGTGAAAGTGAGGCAGTACAGTCAAGTAAAGTTTTCTAGGGAGTGTTAGTAAAATGTCACATTATTCCAGTGTAATCTAGCCCGTAGGAGGCTCGGTGGTCTCCTCTAGTGGCTTCCACAGCCTGCATATATATATATATATATATATATATATATATATATATATATATATATAAAAGATTTTATTTATTTATTTATTTGACAGAGACAGGGAGATCACAAGTAGGCAGAGAGAGAGAGAGAGAGAGAGGGAAGCAGGTTCCCTGCTGAGCAGAGAGCCCAATGTGGTGCTTGATCCCAGGACGCTGGACCCTGAGATCATGACCTGAGCCGAAGGCAGAGGCTTAACCCACTGAGCCGTCCAGGTGCCCTCCACAGCCTGTATATTTGAGGTGCACACAAGAAGTTGCTCTGGAGACACACATTTCCTTGTCCTTTGAGCTCAATCAGTGGAAAAATTGTATTTGGCCAATCATCCATTTTAAAGTCCCTGTATCCACACAAGTTTTGATGACGATTTACTTCTTTCTAGAAGTTATGAGAACAGTGTGGATCTTGAGAAATTTTAATAATACTTCAGTTAAGATTAAGGAGAGATCTAGGGAAGCTGGCTATATCTGGAGTAACTCCACTGCAGGAAAGAGATTCTCGGGACAATTCTTTCAATTTGCAGTTTGTCCTGAGCAGCTCTGCCTAACTGAAAATTCTGTGAGCCCAATAGAACACCAACCAGATACTCTCACTTCTGCCCATCTCAAAGGGGAATTTGATGTAATGGTTGAATTGTCAAAAACATGGCAATGCTAGATGGAAGCTGACCATCAGAATGAAACCCACCTCTAGAAATTCTTATTCTGACAAACATGTTCCCTTCTGGAAGATCTTAGATGAGATTCAGAGTATCTGGGGAATATCCTGAATTTATATGTCAATTAATACAGTGAAATTCACAAACAGGTACATATCCTTGTTAAAAGTTATCCTCTAGAATCTCATTTCATTTTTACCTTTTCTTGTTTTTTTTCCTTATCACGATTTTTTTCCAAAGACGTGCTATTACTTTTTCCATTGCTATTGCTTCTTCTTTTCAGTTCAGCCTACTCCCACAAATGCTCATTTTTTTTTATTCATTCATTTAACAAATATTTGCTAAACTACAGTCCTGTTCTGAGCACTAGGGTAAAAATAGTGAAAAGAAAACAAGATGTATTATTTCAAGAAGTTGATGGTCTAATGAGGAAACATGATCAAAAGCTAGAAAACTAATAAATAAAATGATGTCAGATAGTGATAAATGAATAAAATAAACAGTCTAATGGATCTCAGGTATGTCTTTCAAGTACACAAAATGAATTAAATGGATTCTAGGTATGTTTTTAAAAAGCTCACTTATACTTTAGACATAGGGTATGGTGGAAAAGTAAGTATCAATGATTTTAGCTTAAAAATTAGAAAATGGTAAAAACCATTTCCTAAAATGGAACAAACAGCTTTGGAGGGATAGAAGAAAGACAGAGCCAATAATTGTCTTAAATTTGAGATGTCACCATGGGTACTCAGTGGTGAAACAAGGGACAGAGTTCCAGTCTGGTGAGTCGTCAACCTATAGGTAGTCTTTAGGTCAATGGGCCTGGCTACCATCATTGGTAGAGAAGACCAAGGCCAGAGAGTTAGATGACTATGAGGTTTTCTTAAAGGCTGCACCTGGATTAGTCTGGCCTAGTGTGACTGGGAAGTGCCATTTTAAGCCTACACTTGAAAAATGATTGGTTAAAATTTAGGAAATCATAGGAATCAAAAAGAGTAAATAAGCAGAATAGCTATGCAAAGGCACCCAGCTGGGAAGAAATTTGATATGATAAAGGCATAAAAAGAAGACAGCATGACCAGAAAGCAATGAAGGAAGCAGGAAGCAACTTTCCCATCTCTGTCACATGATCCAGAAGAATACTGTGAAGGACAAACAGAACTTGGAGTCTCAAAGATCTCAAGAAGGGATCCGAATCTAAGGGAATCAGACACCATTTGGGATTCCAGCAAATGGTTCAGGATGTTGATCATAAATGGGAACCCACATCTAGGGTAATTCCTGGTGAGCATTGGCTTTTAGGCTTTTAGCAGTGAGGCTGGGCCTGCCAGCTCTGGAAAGTAAGGTTGGGTGGACACTTTGGAATGCCATAGCACTATGTACTGCTCTCATGATATTTATCACTTCTTTTTAGAATGATTCCCACAACTAGGTTGAAAACTCACCTACTGGGGTGATGAGGTGGCTTAGTCAGTTAGGCATTTAACTCAGGTCAGGATCTCAGGGTCTTGGGATCGAGCCCTGCATTGGGTTCCACATTCAGCAGGGAGTCAGCTTGAGATTCTCTCTCTCTCACTCTCCCTCTGCCCCTCCCCCGCTCATGAGTTTTCTCTCTCTTTAAAAACAAATATATCTTTTTCTTTTTTTTTTTTTAAACTCACCTATCAAACTTCTACAGGCCTAACATAATGCTTTATTCCCACTAGACACTCAGCTGATGAGTTCTTTAATTCAAGTGAGTAGTGTTAGGGACACTTCATCTGGAACAACAGTTCTATATAAGAGTAGCACAGTGGCCAAATCCCATCTGAGGTTTCATTGGAGGAGTGAGCAAGTCCACAAATACAAAAAGTAGATTGATGATTGCCTAGGGCTGGGGGAGGGGTGGAGGGAGAAACAGGAAGTGACTGATAAAGCATACAAGTTTTGGGGTGCCTGGGTGGCTCAGTGGGTTAAAGTCTCTGCCTTCAGCTCTGGTCATGGTCGCAGGGTCCTGGGATCGAGCCCCATATCAGGCTCCCCTCTCTCTCTGCCTGCCTCTCTGCCTACTTGCGATCTCTGTCTGTCAAGTAAATAAATAAAAATATTTTTTTTTTTAAAAAAGCATACAGGTTTCTTCTTGGGGTGATGAAAATTTGTGAAAATTGTGATGATGATTGCACAGCTCTGTGAGTAACACTGAGGACTTTAAATGCATTCAGTGGGATGGCATCTCTATAAAGATCTTATACAAAACAACGGGAAAAGTCAAGGGACTTGCCAGGGTAGTCTCTATGACACACTGTTATTTTTCTTTACCAGTGAAGCTCTTAAGGAGCATAAGAGAGTCACACAAGAACCAGGATGGCCCAGAATGCTGAACTCCACCAAGTTCTCCTTTGAGTTGCTCTCTTGTGAAGAGTGTTACCTGCTTGGGCAGGATATGTTATCAAAAAATTAAGAGGAAAAAAAAAATGGTCTCAGGTTCCATTCCCTTTAAATCTTGGTAGGATATGTTATAGAGACTTTTAGAGCAGGGATTTAACCTGAAATCTTTAGGTCTGGAAGGGAAGGAAAAGGCATGAGGAGGGATCCATAGGTCACGTCAGATTGCAATTGTCCAAACGTTGTACGCTAGTTGTGAATATGTGCTTAGCTGAATAATTGTAGAAGGCACATTTATAATGGTCTCACAGGACTCATTGCCTACCTCCCGCCCCCATCCCCCCAAAAGAAGAATGCTTTAAAATTTTGAAATATAAAATGCAGAATTAAAAAAAAAATAAAAACACCTCCTAGTTTAAGATTATTTTCTTTCACTGGTTGGGAGAAGAGAAGTGGAGGGAGGAAAGGAAGAGAAAATAGAGGAAGAACACTCATTCCCAGTTTCTGAAAGGAGGAAGCACTATTTCCTAAGGCATAATCTGAATTACACTCTCTAGAGCAGGAAAGGCTGATGAAATATGCTTGTTGTCTCATCTTTTCCTGTAATCATTTTAGGAGAGGGTATGGTTTGCAGGGGTGAGCACCATCTCTGATGAAGCAAATGAAATGAATGAGAAAGCCATACTTCATCTAAACAGTGCAAATCAATGCTATCCCTCCTTCCCCTCTCATTGAAGATGCCTGCCGCATTAATGATTCATGTTGAACCATCAACTCCGTACAGTCACACTGCGAGAACACCAAGGCTTTGCTTACACATAATTACTCAGAACTGAGTAGGAGGAAATCCCTGTCTCGGATCATGGGAGATAATGGAATTCCAACTAAGGATGCCTTGGCAAAGTAGAAGTACTTTCCCTTGGACCTTTGAAATCCTTAATGAGTTGAATCATGTCAAGTAACAAAATAAACAAGGATGAGAAACATCAGTTGGGTTTGGTCCAAAGTCTAGCCTGCTTAAGATTGGGCTTCCCCCAACATTGCTTAAACATTATACAGTTTTCTATCAGCCAAGCCTGTGGTTTCATTTCATTTTTTTTTTTTTTTCTTAAATCAGATTTCAAAAGCCAGGCACTAGCTGATGGTAATTAGGAGGCATCGGTTGGTTGAAGTTTATTCTTGCTGTTCTTTCCAGGCATGCATAATTTTTGTGAAGAGAAAAGAAAATCCAATTATCCCCAAATCCAGCCAGTGTGGCTCATCTGCTCTTATGTTAGATCTTTAGAAATGGTTCTTAACAGTTGAAGCGAAGACATATGGTACCTGAGAACAGCATCTTGTAACCTTGTTTATAATATTAAGGGGAAAAAAAGCCCCATCTTGTGACCATTAATATCCCTCTTTATGAAAATCTGACACAAGTAGTATTGATTCTATAAAACCTGTGACATAGAGCTTGCTCATATCGTAAGGAATTTATTGGTGATTGTATTTCTAAGTTCCCTCTTACATTTTAAAGGATTCCCTTAAAAATGCTTGACTTGGAAATTTCCAGGAACACTCAGATAACTCAAACCACCAACATCTGACACAATATTGGGAGAACTCAGATTCCTCACATCAAGGAAGATAAGAATTTCTACCTAACTTGGCAAAAGTTCGGTCTATGCCAAAAGAGTTCAATAAATTATCTCACTATTGAAACGTTGGTTGAATTTAGAAACTTCATTGATCTTTGAGTCCTTGCAAATACTTTAATATTACGAAGGTAAATATATATATATTTTTTGTAATAAAACATGCCCTTTGTTATTGGGATTAAAATTGTTTAGGTCAGGGGCGCCCGGGTGGCTCAGTGGGTTAAAGCCTCTGCCTTCAGCTCAGGTCATGATCCCAGGGTCCTGGGATTGAGCCCCATATCAGACTCTCTGCTCAGCAGGGAGCCTGCTTCTTCCTCCTCCCCCCCGCCTGCCTCTCTGCCTGCTTGTCATCTCTGTCAAATAAATAAATAAAAATCTTTAAAAAAATTTGTTTAGGTCATATATTCCTTCTATAAATATTAATCTCAGGGTATCTGGGTGGCTCAGTGGTTTAAAGCCTCTGCCTTTGGCTCAGGTCGTGATCCCAGGGTCCTGGGATCCAGCCCCGCGTCAGGTTCTCTGCTTAGTAGGGAACCTGCTTCCCCTCCCCTCTCTCTGCCTACTCGCCATCTCTATCTGCCAAAAAAAAAAAAAAAAAAAAAAAAAAAATCTTGAAGGAATAAGCATGGCATTAAAGACAAACCATACCCAAAAGTTAATCACTTTTTTTGTTCAAGAAAATTTTCTTGTTGCAAGTGAAAACTAAAAAGAGAAACTAATGAAAAATAAATAAATAAAGTTTACATTTTTAAATGAGCCTATATTGACTTCTTTTGAGAAAAACATTGTTCAACAACACTTTGGGTATATAATCATTTTCATTACCCACCTAGTTTCTGAATAGAAATGCTGCTGTGTTCTCATTCCTTTATGTCATAGATACGCAGAAGGACAACTCCCAAGGTGGCAAGACTCTACCTCCAGGGAATTTCCTACGAAATGTATCTCAAGGCATTAATTATGGAAGGAATATTCCAGTTATACAAATTGTTTTTCTTGTCTGGATTATAGTTTGATCATACCGTGTTTCTGCTAACAGACCTCTAACAGACTCTGTGGGAGCAGAAAGATGAATAAGGCATAATATCTGTTTTGAGGAACTCACAGTTTCGGGTGGAATGTTAACAAATACATAAAATAACAATGTAGTAAGGGCGTTTGAGATTTAATTAAGGAAATATTTATTTAAGGGAATAACATGGCCAGAAGATGTAAGAGTTGATCTGAATTTTGAAGAATAAGTAGGAGTCTACCATAAAGATTTGAATTTTGTCTGGTTAGTTTATTAATGTATGTTATAGACCCTGAAATATATTTGTTAAATGAAAAGAGGTAACTAAATGCTAAGCTACTTTTTTTGACACATTTGTCTTTCACCGTTTTTACAAGAGCCTTGTGAAGTGCATAAGACTATTAATGCTTTATGAATAAAATATAGGCCCAAAGGAAGTTGATCCAGGGAGCTGAAGACCTGAAACCATATCCATTCTTCTGACTCTAAGGTCTTTATTCTTTCTACTCTGTCTTATTCCCTCACCATTCTTTTGAAATTCCTCACTGCTCCTATGACAAAGTGGACTCAGAACAGATTTCAGCAACAATTGTTTATTGATAAAGAGAGGCGTATAGCTTTGATGGCAAAATTCTAACACACCTTTGCCAAGCACTCCAACAACTCCCCAAAACGGGGTCTTTATTCTTCTTCAGTTGGCCCCTGCCTTTTCCCTGCCTTTATATTTCCTCTGTCAGGGCCAAACCATCTGCTCATGTGAAAACAGCAGCATGTAACCTTTAAGAAGCCAATAGTGCCCAATGTTGATGATCTCACCCCTGAGCTACTGTCAGGTGAGTGTCGAGAGTGGAGGAAGAAAAGAAGACAAGTCCAGAGCCCTCTAAGAACTTCAGCAAAGCCACTTATCTCTTAAACAAATACCACTGATGACTCTGCAGGTTCTTTCTACAGAGCTTTGGGTTGCCCCAGTCTACTCTCAGAGCTTCAGGGTCAAGGCTGGGATCCTAATTTCCATGAGTATATTAATGTATCTCTTGAATTACTCTCTTCCAGAAGGAACTGAAAATCTTGTATTCACTTTTGGGGTTGCCCAGGTCCTTATACTTAAGCACATGCCAGGTAGTCTAGAGGCAAGCGGCGCAGGTGTTGGGGTGGGAGGTAGAGTAGTGGCTGGCAGAAATGCTCTGCCTTGAATTCTCACTTCATATTCAATAGGAATATTCACTTCATATCCTTTTCATATTCACTAGGAATATCTCAAAGATATTCCTAGAATGTTCCATGGACTCTTTGTGCCTGGAGTGATGAAAGGATATTTCTGGGTGAGCTGGTATATTTCACACAGTGTTCTCCATGAACGTGCTTTGCATGAATGACTCAGGCGAGGGGAAGCTGCATAGAATTTTGGTGCAGAGAAAGAAAAAGCTGTAGTCTACTTAAGCATGAGTGTACTCTTTCTGTGCTGGCTGAGTAATGTCCTGGAGGTGACTAGCCCAAGGAGAAGCCAAGGAGTACGAGTCAGCCTCTCTAACTTTAAATGCAGACATAGATGAAACAAGCCTGGGTAGGAGACTTAACTTCTTTGGGGCTTATTTCCTAATCTGTGAAGCAGAAAAAAATAATGCCTGTTTTATCCATTGGACTGGAGTGGTATGAAAGACCATGTGCAAAATCAGACTGACCATTATTTATTGAATGTTTGGTGAAGGAAGAATGAGTAAAAATACAGCCATCAGGGAAGGTGCCCAAAGGAAAAAGAGACTGCTCAACCCATGTTTAGTGTCTGGTGCTAGGGATGTGGTAGTAAACCGATAATGTTCTTGCCTTCGAGGGCTCACATGGTAATTTAGGAGACAGACAGTAAATAATTAATTGCACAATTATACAATTAAAATTCTGATAAGTACCACAAAAGGGAATTATGGTATTAAAAGAATATGCAAGAATAGAAGATTTAGTCTAATCTCGAAAACAGGGTTCTATCGGGGAATGGCAATCAGTTGAATTAGGAAAGACGAAAGGGGAAGGGTGAAGTGGCAAAGATGTGGGAAGTGCTTTTTAGGGAGAAGAGATGCCATATTCAAAACTTTATGAGGCAGGAAGCACATGGCAGGAATTTAGAATTGAAAGCAGGCTGTTTGGACTAGAATAACAATAACAAGAAAAACAGGAGGGTTGGGGAGGATGGTTGCTCGAGAAGGCTGAGAGGTAGGTGGGAACCTGCTCATACAGGGCCATGGAGGCCATGGTAAGGATCTGGAATGTTTATCTTCAGAAAAATGGGAAGCCTTTACAAATAAACAGCAGAGATAATATTGCAAACCATATATCTGATAAGGGGTTAATTTCCAAAATATACAAGGAACTCCTATAACTCACTAGTAAGAAAACTAAAAATTCAATTTAAAAGACTTTAAATAGATGTTTCTCCAAAGAAAACATACCAATAGCTAATAACTATATAAAAAGATGCCCAGTGCCACTAATTATCAGGGAAATGCAAATCAAAACCATTTCAAAAGATATCACTTCACACCTGTCACCATGGCTGTTAGGGAAAAAACAACAGATAACAAGTGTTGGCAATGACGTGGAGAAATGGGAACGCTTGCGCACTCCTGAGAGGACTGTAAAGTTGTGGGGTCACTATGGAAAGTAGTATGGTGGTCCCTCAAAAAAATAAATAAATAAAACTGTCCTATGATCCAGTAATCCCACTTCTGGGTTTTTATTCAAAAGAAATGAAATCAGAATCTTGAAGAGATATTAGGTCCCTCACACTCACCGCAGCTCTATTCATAATAGCCGAGGTGTAGAAACAACCTGTTCTTCAATGGATGGATGGGCGAAGTAAAGAGGATCTATACATAGGACAGAATATTATTCAGCCTTGTAAAAGAAGAGGGTCCTGCAATATGCGACAATGTGGACAAGCCCTGATGACGTTAGGCTAACTGAAATAAACCAGTCACAGAAGGACAAATACTGTGTGATTCCACTTGTATGGGGAATCTAAAATAATCACACAACCAAGAGTAGAGAAGAGAATGGTGGGTGCCAGGGGTAGGCACAGGAGGAAATGGAAGTTTTCATTCAATGGGTCTCAAGTTTCAGTTATGCAAGGAGAATAAATTCTAGACATCTGCTGTACAACAGAGTATCCTTATGGACAGTCCCCGGCTTAGGATGGCTCCACTTATAGTTTTTCAACTTTATGATGGTATGAAAGCGATACACATTCTTTCAATTTGGATCTTTTCCCAGGCTAGCGATACGTGGACCGATCCTCTCATGATGCTGGGCAGTGGCAGTGAGCCAAAGCTCCCAGTTAGCTAGGCAATCATGAGGGTAAACAGCCAATACCCCGACAACCTTTCTGTACCCACACAACTATGCTGCTTTTCACTTTCAGTATTCAAGAAAGCACTGGAGACACCCAATACTTTATCATACCACAGTCTTTCAGTTAGGCAATTTTGCCCAACTGTAAACAAAAGTCAATGTTTTGAGCATGTTTAAGGCAGGCGAGGCTAAGCTGTGACGTTTGGGTGATTAGGTGTATTAAATGCATTTTCAATTTACAGTATTTACACTGGGTTTGTTGGCTATATCCTCATCATAAGTCAAGGAAGATCTGTAGATACGAGTACTGTATTGTACACTTACAAATCTCCTAAGAGGATAGAACTCATGTTAAGTGTTCTTGTGGCCATATGATTTAAAAAAGAAAAATGGAGAGTCTTTAAAGGTTTCAGTAAGAATGTCAAGATCAGGTTTTGTTTTGCTTTAATTACAGTGAACGCACAGCAGAGAAGACATTCCTGAGGTATCAGCTTGCAGAAGGGACATGAGGACGGATATCTGAAAGCAGAGGCTCCTGTTCCTTCTTGCTTTGGCATGGATGCCGAGGGGTCCCATTCCGGTGCCTTTTGGGCCTGCCCTCCCGAGTAGAGTCTGAAATTTTTGTCCTGTCATATGCATCCCATCAGACTTAACTTTCCTATATTCTATCCCTCCCAAATCTCTGTACAACAAAGGAAGTGTGATGACTTCTTGATATGATGTTGATGGATGGTAAGCTAAGCCAAGTAACATAGCTATTTTCTAACAGTGCTGTCACTATCTTTTCTGATTATCACATATTTATTAAGCCTGTATAATCTAATTATAGTGAAAGGTGAAAGATTTATACGATCTGAACAGAACTCAGAGTATTGAATATAATCTAATTATACAAACAAGTTAAAGATAAATAAGTGGACGGCAGATAGACAGATACATCATATCAATTAATTTACTTCGTGCTGTAAGAAACAGAAATCCCATATAAGTCATGAGAGCGCACGGCCCCAGGCTGATTAACTGTCCATTCATCATTCGAGGACTCTGTTATTTCCTTTTTTTCCACTTTCCTGTCCTCAACATTTGGCAAGCTCTCCTGATGGCCATGAGCAGAATGTAGCACTCTTACAATAAACCCTATCAGCCCAGAGCCAGAAAAAGGATTTATCTCTTCCAGATGTATCTCTCTGAGAGATAAGCAACTTTTCTCAGAAGCTCCCCCACCCCACCTGGGCAGACTTCTTCCGCATCTCAGACTAAGTCATTCTCAGGGCAGAGCTGGGGAGGGGGGTGGAATTATTCTGAGTTTCAATTATTCTGAGTTCAATAATTCTGAATTATCCTCAACTTACTAAAATTTTCATCCTGGCATTGCAACTGGAGGCAGGCCTTCCTGAACCGAGAGTCTAGATACAAACAGATCTTCGATTAAGGAGAATGGAGAATTGGCTGTCGGAGGGCTGAGACATCAGGAGTATCTGTCTCACGTGAATATTCAAGGTAAATCACAAAACAGTTGAGCAAATGAAGGATCTCAAAGTGTAGTCTTCAGGCTGCAGCATTAGCAGCACTGGCAAGCATGTGAGAAATGACAGTTCTGCAATCCTTTGCAGAATCCACTGAGTCAGAATGCCTGGCAGTGGGCCTAGAAATCTGTGCTTTAAAAAGTTTACCAGATGACTGTGATGCACAACCAAGTTGGAGAAACATAGTTCTAGAGTTAGAGAACGTACTAGAAGTTTTAATGACACAAGAAAAGAGTTCAAAATATGGGGCTGGGGTATGGGAGAGAGATCCGGTCTGGAACATTGGACAGATCAATTAAAACAGGTGCCTTGTCTCCTGGCTGCCAGAATAAAAATAGGTCAAGACCAGAAAATGCCCTGCAGAAGCTACTAGGAGAAGATAATGATAAACGGAAGCCGTGGGAAGAGTGTCCACGCATGAAAGAGTTTAAGTTTAGAACTGGAATTCTGGAACATAACTAGGGAAATAATGACTTAGAATGGCCAGAAGATATGCTATTTTATAGATCTAGAATAACAGTGATAGCCTCTTTCTCTGGACATTGTCAGAATACTGATCCAACAACACTGAAGCAGCTGCAAACAGCCAGCAAATCAATCTAGAGAGATTTATATTCTAAATGGCAAATACTTCGGCAAAGCAGAACTGCCGGGAAGGGGACAATTTTCTTGTATTGTCTTTATTTGTGGGAATAAGTGTGGAAGCCACGTACCTGTCGTAGATGTTCAAAGGGAACACTTGAGCAGGTTGGCGTGTTTGAAATATGCAGTGTAGGAAATCTAGCACACAGTTATTGTCAGGACTACTGTCCGAAGCAGGTCATATGGAAAAGGAATCCAAGGACTTCTGCTGCCTTGGCACATCCCAATGTTGAAGCCACTGAATGCGACAACAAAAGACCAGCCTCAGCACACAGAGGGGAAGGGGGGGTACAGTTCCCAAGGGGATTGTTAGTACTTATGAGGCCAAAGAGAAAAACCAGCGAGGCTTTACACAGTAGGAATAATTATTTCCAGAGTGCCTTGGCTAGCCTCACCCTTATCCAAAAGGTACTGTACAAAATTGGAAATTACTTTGTGTTTTCTTTAGGTTTCTTCTTAACCAGTGTTCTCAAAGCGTCAGGTGCATCTGAATCACCTGGAGGGCTTGAACAAAAGCACAGCCTCTGATTCAGTAGGTCTGTTAAGAGGCCAGAGAATTTGGGTTCCTAGCAAGTTAGAAACGCTGTTCGTTCAGGGTCACACGTTGAAAACCACTTAAGTACTAAATAAGGTTTTTGAAGTTAAGCTATTTTTTGGTATTTTCTACTTTTCCCCTGACACCACCCCACCAACCATGAGCACTCTAAGACCTAGAAATTGCTTCATAGCCTAAGAATCCCGAAGGGATCAGTGGCTGAAGGCAGCAGGTATAATATCAGGCCTGTGGCCCCTCTTGGCCAACATCCAGTTGCACTTCTAACCCTAGAAGAACAGAGAAGGAAAACCCACAGGTGTGACAATTCTTTTTTGTTTACCAGAGGAATGAGAGCTTCTTAAAATTCAAGCTAGAATGTAGATTACATTCTAGGAAACAAATAAGGAAAGAAAGACAAGCTGTAACTGAAAATGACTTCATTGATAAAAGTTTTAGAAAATACCATTGTGAACTAACAGAGAAAACTGGATATATGAAGTCCTGGAAATTAAGTTGACCAATAATATATAAGAATCGGAACAAGCCATGAGACATAAATTTTTCATGATTTTAAAAAGGATGCTCAGTTTTACCAAAGATGGCTGAAGCTGGACTAAGTGAAAAAATAGTGACTAGGATATATGTTATAACTCTGAAGCTTTTTATTTGAAAAAAAAAAGTAGTTCAAGAACTATTCATGTGAAGATTGGAATAGCCGGATAGCCATTTAAAAATGTATATCTATTTTTTAAAGTAAAATTTTTTATTCCAAATATAAAAGACTAATATTTTATTCCAAATATTAAAAAAAAAATTTCATTCCAAATATAAAAGACTAATTCTAATATAAATTTTTAGAAAATTTAGAAAATTTGACTAAAATTTAAAAATATTTACCCACAGTATTACTATATAAATACAAGTATTAATATTATTCTATATTTTAATCTTTTTTCTAAGCATCACTTTTATATAATTTTGATACATAATTGACATAATTTTTAAATGTGTCATTTCCCACATATTATTATATGAGTGTTATCATATTATTACAAATAACTTATTAGCATATTTAATGTCTGTATACATATTCATAGGGGAGATGTATCTCACTTTACTTAAATTTCCTTTATTGTCAGACACTGTTTCCCCTTTCTCCCTCCATTCTAAGTAGTACTGTTGTACATAAAACTTTCTCTGTATTTGATACAATTTTCTTTGGATAAACTCCCAGATTTACTTGTCTGAGGCTTAGAAATTTAAAAGACCCTTTCTACATATTGTCAAATTATTTTCCAAAGAGGCTGTTACATTTCTCTCTCCCATTTTCCAGTATTGAGATTTTCTTTAATCACTGCCAATTCGATAAGTAAAAACATTATACCTTGTTTTAGTTTTAATTTGCATTCCATTGTTTACAAATAGATTAAATATTTTTTCATGTTTGTTAGTGAGACACACTTTTCTTGTATGCATTTCCTGCTGACATTTAATTCACTTAACTTTCAATTCAGATATTCATATTTATTCATGAGAAAAGAGGAGTATGGTTTTTTGAGAATAAAATAAAACCTGAAAACATAAAACAATTTAGTTGATGTCAGAGAACCAAATGCTATCTACAGAATAACTCAGGGTTTTAAATTTTGATCTTTGAAGCTCCGATATCAATACTGTGTTTGAGAAAAATAATTTCAAAGGAAAACAATTGTCACATTAGGATAAGTAAAGGTCACTGCTCTGAAATCTTTCTTAGCATAAGCACAACATCAAAGAGGTGGCAGGTTTAAAGACTGTCACCCTCAAAAGGAAGAAATATGCTCAACATTAAATGGTTTAAGTTCTTTCCCTACACAAGTGGAAAAGGGTATAAGTGCTCGGTGGTAAAAATCCTAAATGACCGCTCCATCTTTCCCAAATTCTTCACTGGCCACTAGAATGAATACATTCATCAGACCACAGTTAACCAAAGATTGCCCAGAAGAAAGCAAGCTTGTTGGTCATTCAGTTTTCAAAGTTCCCTGCTTGGGGGGAGGTGACTCGAGGGTGTCAAAAAGGCCAGCACAACACCTGGATATAAAGTGCATCTGGAAACCTCTTTGTTCAAGATTCATCCTTTGAAGGAAATACTTGGTTTGGCCAATGGGGCCACTGATCTCTGGGGCTGTTGACAAAGGCCATAAACGTATGCCCATTCTTCTTGTTCTGTCAACAGCCTTTGACATTTCTATTTGGTCCATCATAGATCAGTCAGAGGAATACGTGACTTCCTTTCCTTTAAGTTCAGCAACTCCAAATGTCTCAGAAATTGATTTTCTTTTTCCTTTCTTTCTTTCTTTTCTTTTCTTTTTTTTCTTTTTTTTTTTTTTTTTTTACAATTTAATACTTTGCTATTCTTCTTAAAGAAGTGTGGCATAGTTAAAGCTACATGTGCATGCCTATGTTTCATGGAGGGTTCTCCCTGTTTAAGAAGGTGCCATCATGATGTTCTAGGTAATACCCTGTTTGACTAATTTATATTAGAAGAAATTCACATATTTTAGAGAAATGCAATTTTAAACAACTAACTATGCACAGCTTTAATGTTCACCCCTCTGAAATCTATTTTATTTGCATCAACTTGGATTGAGGTAAATACTCTCAGGAAAGCTACAGCAGTGTTAAGGACAGCACAATTACTTCATAAAAAACACAAAGCCCAAACCCTTCTAACATTTAAGTCTCTGTTGAGTGTAGAAGTATGTATGTAGCTATCCTAACATTTCTGTCTCCCTTTCCTGAATGTCAAGTAGAGGGTATATAAATAAATGATAAATTCCCCCTTTCTCATATCTCTTTTGGCCCCCTCTTCTCTGAGTTCTCCCGTACACTGTTTATTGTCTCCAGGGAAATCTTAACAGCTTTGGTTTCCAAAAGCACATGCCCTTAAAGAAGTAGTTTTCCACCAAGGGCAAAAGCACCAGGGCCACTGGGCAGGATCTGGAGATAATTTTCAATTTTCACAACTAGAAATGCTATTGACATCTGGAGAGCAGAGACCAGGGATGCTGTGAAACATCCTACAGCGAGCAGGACAGCCCCTGCAACAATAGAATATCCAGTTTCAAATGCCAATGGTGCCAAAGTTAAGAAACCCAACCCTCGGGCAGCAGCAACAACCCTGTGTAAGGACAAAATGAGTGGGAGGAAAAATTGTACGACAGTTGACTTCTCCCCTGCTGTGGTCTGGAAAATGATTCATTTGTGCAGGAAGGGAGACAGGACGGATAGGAGGAAGCAAGTGGAACACAGGGAGGCTGGGAATCCCAGAGAGAAATACAGTCCTTCCACCTTCATTCTGTGCCTCCTAGGTTGGGGACTCAGGAAGAGAGGGGATGACTGTGTGTTTACAGCAGATGGGACTATAAAGAAATGATGACCCCTCCTGTGTGGGCCAGTTACTGAAGGCCAGATAAGATGACGAGGGATGGCTCAACAGAGGCACCTGTACTCAGGTACTTCTCTGTAAGTAGAAGGGAAAGGTAGAGGGAAATTGGACAAGGAATACATTTAAGGGTTTGTTTTCTTTTGTTTTTTAAGTGTAAAATTTGCACATCACAGGCTGTGGTCTGGGATTAGTTTATGCTGTTAGTAGAAGTTCTGTTCAGAATTAACCAAATCAATTGTAAATGGATTTGTCTAAGTCTATCTCAAATAATTCGATTAAGAGCAATCCTTTCTGTTTTGTTGCATTGAATTAGAACAGGTTATCACTAAACTTTCAACATGATATTAGCATTTGATTCTGTAATCCCCACCCCTTCCATCACTAAAAGTGTTCCAGAATTCTACTCTGTGTTTATGTATCAGGCCCAGTGACATAACTGAAGACCGTTTGATGGGTTTAAAGGCAGGGCTAACTTAGTATAAATTATCTAGTGGTTCAAAACTATTTCAAGTGCTGAACTGCTGTTTGTTTGTTTGTTTGTTTGTTTATTTATTTATTTGACAGAGATCACAAGTAGATGGAGAGGAAGGCAAAGAGAGAGGGGAGGAAGCAGGCTCCTCACTGAGCAGAGAGGCCGATGTGGGGCTCGATCCCAGGACCCTGGGAACATGACCTGAGCTGAAGGCAGAGGCTTTAACCCACTAAGCCACCCAGGTGCCCCTGAATTGCTGTAATCTTAAGGAGACTTTAGTTTCCAAAAAAAAGAAAAATTATCTGGTGTAAGAAATATAGTTTGTGGGTATTTGATCTGGCTAGTCTTAAAAAAAAAGAAAAGAAATGCACGATTATGTAACACCCTGTCATAGATACCTCTGTTAACTAAAGCCAGTATTAGCTTTCAAGGGTGTCACAGTTCTATTGATTTGAATCCCCACCCAGAAACCTAGAAAATTTACCCAACTATTCATCAAGAATTCTGGACACCATTATCAAAGGAAAGGGACACGTATTGGCAGAGGACTCACCACCATCTGCTGCCAGCCCCGGCAACAATCCAATGTTTGTATACCAACCCTGAGCCAGAGGAAGGCTTTGTTCCTGTAGGACATCTACTACATTGTCCCCTCTGGGTGCAAGTTGCTCTTCTCCCCCTTCCAGGGGCCAATCTGTTTGTTTGTTTTCTCCAGATCGTTTGGTGTCCTTATCTCTCACTAGAGACTCGATGTTAAGAAGAGAACCTGAAATTCTCTTCCTCAGGGAAAACAGTTGTTTATTAGGCAATCCTTCATATTATATTCATCTGCCATCAGAGATAACCAACACTGACACCCACTCTACTTTCTTTCCAACAAACCTACATCTGGATTGGATAGCCATCCCTAGAGCATCACAGCTGAGGGCTAACTCTTCGTTTACATTGATAATGCCTCCATTGATTTCTTGAGACTCTGGGCACATTATACAAATTGAATAAATAAACACATTATCCTGATATAAAGTCATGCCATGGAGTCCAGAGATAACAAGTTCAACCAGAGCTCAGAGCTACATAAAGGCATTTCTAATGTACAAATCAATCTCCTCTCCACTGATTATATTTTGTCCTCCTACACAATCTGGAATTACTGGAAATATGCCATATTTTCTTCTTTTATTGGGTTATCTAGAAGCTGCTTTCTGTTTATTCTGGAACCTCATTCTCATCTTGACATGTGAAAGTGAAAGAGATTAAAGTCATTCCACATCTGCACAGAACTTTATCTAGCATTATCTTCGACCCTTACTGAAATCTTCTATCCAGTAGGGAGTCACCGTTATGTTACAAAAGTGGAATCATTATAAAATGTCGTTCAGAGAGGAAGAGAAAGTTAGGAGAGCCTTAAACAGAGGATCAGGAGAAATGCCATGGCATGGAGGAGCAGATGTGTTTAGCAGAGCCTTCACAATTGCCTCCTATTTTTTTAATGAAAGATTATAATTAAGATACTCATATTATCCTTCTTCTATGAAGGAGACACCCGGGGGGTGGGAGAAAACCAGATTTATGGGTAAGAAAGAATAGTACCAGTCGGAAAGATTGTAGGCAGCTTGATGCTACAGAAGAATGGGAAACAGAGCCATCTTGGGAGCTATGTCTTCTTGGCCAGGTCTCATGATGACCCCCTTCCTGGCAGTTGACAATTTCCTAGATCATCTCATTAGAAAGCTCTCCTAAATGAAATGTTTTTACCCCTGTGCCCCGTCTGAGGTGACGGAGTCCTTTTTTGATCTACACAGCTTTTGTAGCCCATCTCTTGCCGGTACTGGTTTGAGGCCAAGCAAATGCTTTTGGGATCGAACAGGATTTTGAGTTTCTAGTAATATCATTTCTTCAAAACTCTAAGGGACTTTTAGTTTATTTGCTTCTGGTCAGTTGTTTGTGTTAATAGCCACAGACAGAAAGCTTGTGGAGTGAGAGTTTTTAAGACCAAACACACAGGTCTTTTACTTATTGCCCCTGGGCTCTGCCCAACCCCCTTCTCTCATGTTTCAGGCGGCTCTCCCGAAGCCGGTTGAAACAAAGACCTGCGGTGGGAGACAGCACTCCTCATCTGATCTTTGCCACTGAGCTGGCTCCCATTGTCTGACAGAGAACGCTGAGCCGCAGGTGCTTGGAAAGACTCACAGGCACCATCTTATCTTCTGCTAAGTCTGCCCTATTTGCAGCCTTTCGTTAGAACCGCCTCAGTCTAGGGCACAAAAGCAATCTGCTTTTTCAATTCCATAAAGTCCAAACTACTGACTGTTGAGTGCAACAGTTAAGAAGATAAACTTTGAGCTCAGATTGCCTAGTTCAAATTAGGTTCTTCACTTAGAAGATGCGTACTGGCAAGTTATTTAATTTCTTTGATTCTCATCTGTAAAATGGGTCTAAAATACTGTGGATCTCATTTTGGTGTTGGAGGTGTCAGTTACGTAAAATATAGAAAGCACGAGAATGGTGCATGGCACATTGTAGGCATCAAATATGTGTACTTAGTATTACTTACCAATAACTCCTGGTTGACCTATATTACAGGAAGCAGTGGTTGCCAGACTGGTTAGCTCACACCTCAGTTTCTTTCTTTTGTAGACTCTGCTAAAGCAGCAACAAGTAGCAAATGTAGGATAATAAAGTGAATCTTTCCTACAATTTCCCCTAATGTTATGGCCACAGCATGCACTCTGCGGTCTAAGATGTCATAGTAATTGTTTCATCGAATATGTTGCCTCAGCATAACAAGAGGCATTTTTTTGTTTGTTTGCTTCCACTGTCTCAGCCAGCAGCCTCTAGATTTTAGGTTTTGTCATGGCCAACATTAAGATCTTAAATACCTAAAGCATAAACACGCTGAATCTTCTTTTCTGTTTGCATTAAAGCCTGGATTGCGGTAGTTGAAGGATGGCATGGTGATTCCACGGGCAGATCTGTAGGATCTGTTGCTTTGTTGCTTCCGGTTTTCCACACCACTGTTGCTAGAAAGCTTCCTTCTCATCACAGTTCACGATGAATAACTAGCCATCACAACCACCTCCAAGCAGCAACGAGGAAGAGGAAGTTGTGTCCTGGAAGTCGAATGCACATATCCAGAACCTGTCACAGGGCCACACCTAGCAAGGAACATTGGAACGTGTGGTGTTGCCTCTAGTATCAGTATGTCAAACAAAAATACCTAAATGTCATCTTTTCATTTAATTTCTCTTTACTCCCTACTGCCAGAAAACGTAAAATGGGTACTTACATATTCCATAAGAAATAAAGTAAAAACCCAATAGCTTGTATCAAAACAATTCCATCCTGGAATAGCTTGTGGTTTTCCCTTAAGATATGATTGTGTTTCCTAAAATTGGAATTAACTTGCATTTGAATTTTTTAAAAATAAGGACCAAACTTATTGCATGTTTATATAACATACGGTTGATAGAGGCTTTATTTACAGAAACAAAACACCTATTTTAAAACCCTATATGCTTCCTAAACTTGCAAACAGCAGAATTATATTTTTTGGAAGGTTTCATGACCAAAATATCTGGGTTGAAATGAAAGACAGGACAGCCTACTATATTTGAACATTCAGAGTGAGTGCCAAAGACTGAACATCTTCCATTAATTTTTGTTTTCTTTTTCTCTTTCAGCTTATCTTCATGAGCCAAAGAGATAAACGCTTGGGGTTTTATAACTGCCACAAAACTTTGAATTTTAAAAAAAATGACAATGAGCTAAATAAGAATAAGCAATATATAACTGGCTTGTTTTCTTTCTTCATTAACCAGCATTGCTGTGTCTAAGCCTAAGCTTTTTTTTTTCTTCTTCTTCTTCTTTTTTGGTTGGTTGGTTTTGTTTGGTTTTGTTTTGGGTGATGTTCAGCATTTTGTGTCCTGCTAGGAATTTTAATGAATGTAAAACAAAAACACTGGTACCAAGCTGAGCCCAGTGGATGAATCAGGTAGGCGTGTGTATTCACAGCACTGATTACTGACAATTTTCTTGTGCCATTGTGGTCCAAGTATCGGTCAATCAGACGTGTCACCAGGAAGGCATATTTTTTCAGAGATCCTGGGCATTTAGAAGAATATGTATATTTCAGGGGTGGAATTGAAGCAAAATTTGCGAGTCCACCAAGCAATTATGAAACACTCTGCCGAGTTCCTGGTTCAGAAGCAATAGAAGTGGTAGCAGGAACCAAGCCAGAGAGAACGTCTGCTTTGGACAGTAACTCTCAGGCATGCCACTCGAGAGAAAATGCTTCCCCACGGCCATGAGGCATTACCTATTTCCTTTTGCAGTTAGTCCAATTCATAAACAGAGGAACAGCTAATTTATTTTTCTCCTTCATCTTCAGAATACGCATGTGGGCAACAGGTATCCCGGATTTATTAGTGTAACGTACTTTACAACAAAAAAAAAAGTAATGCCTCCAAGTTCCCATGGGGCAGAAAAGAGACATGATCTATTTGGACTGCTTAGTACTTATTTATGTCCTACTTTAACTTGTCCAGAAAGGAGTCAAAGCAATTTACTTAAACTTGCCGTTTAACCCACAGCACCCACCCCCATCTTAAGGGGACTTCAGTACCTCGGTAACTTTTTCCAGGTCTCAGTTTTGCAAAGTCCAAAGCTGGGATAAACTTTCCTCGGCCTCTGCTTTGAAATTCTTCAAAGGTTCTCCGGGACCCACTGTCAAGGTCTTGAACAGGGTATCAAAACCTTCTGTGCCCTTACATCTTCCTGCCACCGAACTTAACATTTGCCCTCATGGCAAATGACTTAGCCAGAAGCAATTTAATTAAACTACTGTTAAAAACACTTTAGTGTGGGGGCCTGGGTGGCTCAGTGGGTTAAAGCCTCTGCCTTCGGCTTAGGTCATGGTCCCAGGGTCCCAGGGTTCTAGGGTCCTAGAGTCAAGCCCTGCATTGGGCTCTCTGCTCAGCAGGGAGCCTGATTCCCTTCCTCTCTCTCTCTCCCTGCCTCTTGGCCTCCCTGTATCTCTGTCAAATGAATAAATAAAATCTTTAAAAAAAAAAAATTTAGTGGGAAGAAAATGCATCCACATGAAAATGACGTTTAAATGATGAAATGGAGTTTTTAATTGTACAGTGTTTTGCGAGGCTTTGTGTGTATTAAAGTATTTGTGCCAATTTTTAGAACGGTTAGTACTTTTTAATTTATAACTCATTTTGTCTTATATTGCCACATAACAAAAATTTGAAATAGTAAGCATAACTGTCCACTGTATTCTTTGTGTTTGCCCTATTTTGTTTTCTGCAGTAATAATTCATTGCTTTTTAAAATAATAAAAAATGATGAAAGAAGCCACCTTTTAATGAGTGTGAGCTTACTGTATTTTAGGTACTGTGGCAAATGTGAGTGTCAATTGTCTGTTTTAATCCTTAATAATTTTGTGAAGCTGATGTTATGAATACCATTTTACAAATGCAAAAATAGGAACTCAGAGATGCTAAGTTCAAATTCAAGGCCATATTGTGGCTATTTCCAGAGGGGATTTTTACATAGACCAACCATGTTCCTAAGTAGTCATTATATTTCTTGTTACTGATAGATATTTAGCTTGTGCTTTCAACTGTGATAAATTTAGGTTGTGCTTTCAAACCATTAGTTTGAAATTTTAAAGAGCAAAATTAAAAAAAAAAAAAAAGCTGTTTTACAAATCAGTAATCCTTCAAGCTAGGTGAGGGACTATTTCATAGTGTGCCAAAAGGAGCAAACTTTGAGCGAAGAAAGTAACCAGAAGCCCTATTTCAACAACAAAATAATTGGAAGCAAAGTGTTAGGCTGATCAGCTTTTTAAGAAATTCATAACCAAATTACTTTAGATAAGACAAATTATCAAGAGTCCCGAGGCTCTCAAAGGCACGTACTTGGCACCCTCATCACTTTGGACCAAATACTCTCCATACACAGCCAACAATTATTTGGATCTTGACTTTCCCCATGCTCTGGAATTCTCTTCTACTGTTTAGTAGTTTTTGTTAGTTCTTCAAGGTTCTGACTCTTCTCTCCCTATAGGCTTACATTTCCACCCTGAAGATGAGTTAAGGCCAATTTCATGGTGCTACCAGATCCAAAACACATAATAGCCAACACAGCAGATCAAATAGCCAAGCCAATATGGCCTTGGCCAATCTACGGCCTTGGCCAAACAAAACAGATCCAGCTTCGCAGGAGTACCAGTGCACACCAACTAATTATCTATTGCCAGTGGCTCAGTTGGTTAAGCAGCTGCCTTCAGGTCAGGTCATGATCCCAGCGTCCTGGGATCGAGTCCCACATCGGGCTCCTTGCTTGGCAGGGAGCCTGCGTCTCCCTCTGCCTCTGCCTGCCACTCTGTCTGCCTGTGCTCACTCTCACTCCCCTCTCTCTGACAAATAAATAAATAAAATCTTTAATAAATAAATAAATAAATATCTATTGCCAGAAAGATCGTGGGATGTTTATCTCTTCAATAGGCACCCAAGCTCCTTGATGACAAAAGCCATCTGATTTTTAATTTTATGTCACAGTGTATATGGGCTATCCTGGAGCCAAATTAGGATAGCAAGGGGAGGTTAAGCACATTCCCCTCTTTCTTTGACCTAAAATGCTCAGAGAACTCCTTACCTGTCACAGAATATGTAGTGACTCACAGAAACATCAGTTTGCTTCCATGCACAGGAATATGGAACTTTCTCACCATTAGTGTTTGATATATGCAGACATATATGGTAAAGGGGTGGAGGTGGGGAGCAGGTACCAGACTTTACTAACTGTGGGGCCCTTCAAGAGAAAGCACCATGTTAATTCTGGCAGGCAGTGCCTGGTCCCTCAGCTTGGCCTACGTTTGAAAGGGAATAGTAGTTCCAGGTACAAGGGAAATGGCACATGTCTAGTTCCCCATTCAACATTCTCCAGACCGGTCTAGAATATCTATGCCCCCAACACAGAAGAAAGGTGTTTTAAAAATAAAATTAGGGGGTGCACCCCGGGGGGCTCAGTCGGTTAAGCGGCTGCCTTCAGCTCGGGTCATGATTCCAGGGTCCTGGCATCAAGCCCCGCATAGGGCTCCCTGCTCAGCAGAGAGCCTGCTTTTCTCTCTACCCTTCTCCCTGCCACTCTGCTTACTTGTGCTCTCTCTCTAGCTCTGTCAAATAAACAAATAAATTATTAAAAAAAAAAAAAAGCTACCGTCTTAAAAAATAAAATAAAACAAAATAAAATAACATTAGGATATCAGCAGGGGCCCAAGCATTTCTCTGTGGGATTCACCCCTCCCTTGTAAAAGGCACTGATGTGAGAAAGATAGACATCTCCTCCACCCCGGAGAAAGATTGTCACCAAAATCCAAAGTCAGATATGTAAGCGTTCCAGGAGAGTGTGGGATTCCCATCTCTCAGGGTTGCAGAGAGGACATCTTCATCACAGGGATGTTGCATATATTTCTACAGCTGTCCTAACAAATTACCACAAACTGGGTGGCTTGAAACAACACATGTTTATGATCTTACAGTTCTGTGGGACAGAAGTCTGACATGAGTCTTACCATGCATACAGTCTACAGTGATTCAGGATTACACAAGTTAAATAACTGACTTCAAATTAGCTTTGCTTTACTCTCTAATTTCATACATAGCTCCTTGAGAACCAAAAGCTGGATTAGGATTTGCCAGTGATCAAAATCATGAAAAGGGAGGGAGGCAGTTGCTTGTATTCATTTTAAGATCCTAACCAAGCCACTTATCTACATTTAAATTTATAATCTCCCAATCTTTTTCTATCTTCCAGAAATGTTACAAAGAGAAATCATAACCAATATGGTTGCTCCTAATTATAATAAAATTTAAAGTTAAAATTGAGAAGAAGACACAATTAAGTATTTCATGGGGCTAAATTTTCAGTTTTAAAAGAGCCCAGTTTTCTGCATTTAGGTTTAAATATGTTGCCCTAATTCAACCCAAGCCAACCAGATTGCCTAGCAGTCAACTTTAGGCAATCTCCTTTGAGAACATTTAAATTAACATGTCAAATATTTCTATATGAAATCAATGGTGCTTAAAATAATTTGTGGTCAAAGAATTTTGGAGAATTCTTCTATTTATCTTTTCTCTACTGTTGTTAATAAAATCTGCCTATTTGCTTAATGTATTTGTTTGGGGTCCACTTGTGGTAGAAGTTAAGAACATAAAGATAAAGAAGTCACATGCCTCCTTCCCTCTGCAGCTTGTCAGTAGGTGAAGGTAACCAGGTGTGGTCCATGAAGAAAGGCAGAGTAAGGAAGTTGACAGGTTGGATAATGAAGGTTGATCGTGGACATGCAACTGGGCATGATCATCTGGGTCACAATGTAGGCAAACTGTGTGCCACTGGTGGTGAGTCAGAGGCTCAAAGGAAGGGTTGAGAGGCAGACAGGAGAAAGGCGGTGGTCAGAGATGCCTCGGAGGTACAATATCATTGGGGTCAAGAGTATGAGCTTTATACTCAAGTAGACACAGGTTGTTTGAAATCCTATATCTGCCAAGTTATGGTATCTCTGTACATCTCAGTGCCCTTTTTTCTTTACAATGGGAACACTAATAGTGATTCCTCATGGATTCATTGTAAGGAACAATGATATAATGCATGTACCGTGTTTAACATGGTGTCTAGCACTGAGCAAATCTTCTATGGCAACTGGCTGCCTTTAAAAAATATTGTCAATATAGGGGAAAGAGGAAGAGGAAAGGGAGAGAAGGAAGAGAAGGAAGGCAAAAGAGGACAAAGAAGGAGGAAGGGAGGGGTGGGATCCTCAGGAGCTTGTGTCCTGGATGAGATGGTTCAGGGTAAGCCACACGTCCTTGAGCAGAGCTTCAGGGCACCAGGAATAAGTAAACCGAAGAGGAAAGAGAGTCACCACCTCCTATGAAGAACTGAGTTGACACTGAGAGAGAGACCAAGGACACTGCCTCCATTAAAGCTCTAAAATAAATGAAGTCACAAAATGCCAGGGAGAACAGTGATGTAGAGAAACCTCCGACATGCCCCGGAGCCCAAGGCACACATCCCACAGTCATCAGTGGGAATTTCAGAGTAACTCATGAACACAGGGTGTCTCCTGGAGCACAATCCCTTCAAGCAAGAGGGACAATCTGAGGGAATGTGGAAGCCTAAATATTTTACTTGTATCGTGCCCTCTGGTTTGGGAATCTGAACAAGTCTCACTTTGCAGGGAGCAATCACAGGGAAATGGTACTAACAGTCCTAGAAGAGTGAGATACCTTCTCAAGGAGCTCACAGTAGAATGTGGAAAAGATGAACACGCAAACATAAACTACTTACAGTGGAGCAAACCGTAAGAGAAGCACATGCCAAATGTTTGAGAAAAGAGCACGATCAGTTCTGCACGGGAAAGACAGGGAAGGCTTGCAAGAGTATCAAACGCTGGAGTCAGACTTGCGAAGATAAATTCACCAGGCAAGGAGAGGGAAGTGACACCGAGCATGGGGACAGCATGCCAAGTCATGCAGATATGAAAGTGGACAGCAACTTTGGGACACCAGATGTGGTGGTTATAACATCAAGGGTATATGCATCAACAGTGAGGAGGAGAGCTAAGGAGACGGGAATGAAAGGAAAGCCTTGGCTGATTTGGGATGCGTTTTCATTTGTCATGTGTATCAATAAATCAGTTTTTAGAAATATATTGTTCAGTGTGTAATAGGTCATAATAATTATACAAACGTGTAGGTATTTATAGGCATATATTAATGTACCATTTGCAGAGAATGTCCGTCTTATTTAATTCTCACAGCAGAACAGGAAGATAGGTCTTGTCGTCCTTGGTTCTGCAAATGAGGACAAAGTCTCAAAGGACATTAAGTTGTATGCCCGGGGTTGCTGCGCTTTGACTGAAACCAGCTGCCTCAGTATTCATTCATATTCAGCAAACATGTACTGAGTTCCTACTCTACTGCCAAGTGCTCTGATAGATGCCGGGAATACAAAGAATGCGCAAATGAATACACAGAAAGAAGGGGGGAAACTAATACATAAACAATGAATTAAAATATAAGGAAGTAAAAATTACGATTGGGATGTGCATGAGATCGTTCTTCAGAAAACACACAGAGGAGCATGGGAAGAGCTGCCCAGAGCAGATGCCACCCGAACTGTGAGTAGGTGTGGAGGGTGTGGAAGAGGAGAAGGCTGTTCCAGGCATGGGAACTGCATGTGCAAAGCTAGAGAAACACCAGAGAGGATGACATGAAACCAAAACCTGAGACGCTCAGGGAGGAAGATCTTGGGTTGCCGATGAGAGACATAAGAGCCAGATTAAAAACAGCCTTTGCAGTCCATGCTCAGGGGTTTGGATTTTCACGCTGGAAGTGGCTGGGATCCCCTGGTGGATTTTAATTTTGTGAGCGACAAGATCAGATTTGTTCTTCAGAAAGCGCACTCTGGCAGCAGTTCTGTGGGTGGAATGGAAAGTGGTTTCCCTGGAGACGGGCAGACCTATTAGGAAGCTACGACAATAATTCAGGAGAGAGAAAATGTGGATAATGGTCGGAGGAGAAATGAGCAGATTCAAAGACATTTTGACGGTAGAACTGATGGGCAGGAGAGACGCACTGGACATAAATGCCGAAACAAAAGGGAAGATTCAAGAATGATAGTCAAATTTCTGGTTTGGACATCTAGGTGGATAGTAAATCATTAACCAAGATGTAGAATATGAAAGGAGTAGCAGATTGGGAGAATATTATAAGTACACGTGGGATGAGTTGAATTTGAGGTGCCTCTGGGACTTCTAGGTGAATATATCGTGCATGGCTAATATATTTAGAATTTAGACGAGAGATTATGGCTAAAGATAAAGATTTAAGAATAATTGTGAAATATTTTGTTGTTGAGATTCTGACAATCTCCAAAACCACAAGATCTGGGTACTGTTGCTTCTACCCAATTCATTTGCACCATCTCTGAAGGAGGTACTAGCTCAAGCTTTGTTCCAAAGTACAAATTAGCATAGCAGCTCAGTAAACAATGTCTCTGAGCTTCTGGAAAGAAAGATGTTCAGTCACCATAAGGCTCAGAATTAATGAAAAGTCACAGAAATAATAGCTCTATTCTCCAGTTGCTTTTGAACCTCCAATCACTCTTTGGCAACAAGGTAAGATTTTACAGAAACTGCTGAAAAGATCTTCTGGTAAATAGGGCAGCAAAAAGAGTTTGTTTTTTAATATTTGTTCTAAACAATATATGTGGTTATATTTTGAAATTGCTAGTTCACATTCCTGACCTGAATTCCTTTTCTAATTGGAAAGTCAATTTGGATTTTGATTATAGGGTATCATTTCCTTAGAAAAATCTCCTGTGAAATTAGTTCCTCCTCATTATGTTTTTTTTTTTTCCTTTACCAGATAAAATGACAAGAATCAAATGGTATGTGCTATGTAATGGATGCAGTTTGCCCATACTTTAATCAGAAAACTGTTCTTAGAGGGAAGAAAATATTTTTGCTCCGTTGTGGACAAACACCAACAACACCCATTTAAAAACCAATGAAATTAGTACGTCTTTCAGGTTGGTTAGAAATGATTATAATGTTAGGTCAGAGTCTTATTGTCATGAATGCTTGGAAAAACACTGAAAATCAGTAATTCATCTCCAAACTGGGATAGTTATGAAACCATCAATCCCATTACTTTTCCCTTCCCTACCCTACACTTCCAAATTTGGGTCACAATTAGGGAAGGGAAGAGGATTCATTTGTCCTAGCATTTGATTTGTCACCAGCATAAATATCCAACCTCTGTGTAGTGTTTGAGAGGAAAGAAGGAAACAGGTGTGCGGCATATTTAATCTTTTCCAAGTTTTCACAGTAATCTTGTTCCGGGGATACACAGAGCTAATAAATTTAAAACCATTGGAACAATAATAATAAAACTATTACAGAGTAATTATGACATGATAAAAGTGCCGTAAGTATTCGATAGTATTTCTGTTTAGATAGATCTCCATGTTTTACCTGAGGAATCTCATACTCAGCTAAGTTTCATATTTATCCAAAGTGATATAGCTAGTAAGGGTTGGGTTCTGGTTTGGAACAGTTTTGCCAGCGTCCAGAGCTTACACTTGTTCCATTATTCTATACTGCCACTTAGTGACAAGTACACTTAGCCCTATTGAAAATAATATTCCCATATGGCATATTCATGGAGATACTGCTGAAATTGGTGTATATAAAAAACCAGGCTTCTAGCCGTTGAGAGCTGATTTCATAATCTTTCAACCCTCCTGTGCCTTAGTTTCCTCATTTGGAAAGGAGAGATGTCATGACTGCCCTTCCTTGCCAATATACTATCATATATAGCAAAATATGGTAAAATACATCACAGTTTTTCTAGCACCGCTTTCATACACATTATCTCATTTGGTTTCAAAACAGAGCTAATAAGACCTAATAGAAAACACACTGAATTTCTAGTTTCACAAACTCGGAGGCATTAAGTGAATAAAATTCTCCATGTCTCCGTTTTTTTCCCTTATAAAACTACAGGTGAATTAATATTCTCTCTGGGTCTTTTAGCGATCTTATAAAATGGTGTCGGTAGGGATTATTCCTAAATTTAGATGTGGAAAAAGACTCGGGGAAGAGCAATGGTTTCCCCTGAGAATGTCTAACAAATACATTATGCAATCCCAGGACCTGGGTTTTTTGACTCCTCGTGTAAGTCCCTTTCTCCTCTATTGAGCTACATATTTATTTTGATGGGCAAAGACACACTAAGGATATTCGATACTCCAACTCACCAGACGATTGCTTTGCTTTGAGATAAACTGATAAACTTCAAAGTAATTAGCATTTATAATTGCTACGCTGAGATCTGAGTGACATGGGTGACCTGCCCAAAGAAACGGCTGGCACCAGACTGCGTGAGTTGTTCTTCATCAGCAAGCTTAGCTTTAGAACACGCGAGTCCACCCTGCGCGTACCTGAACTGCCCTCTTGAAACAAGGAACAAGTATCATCTTTCTCCTGAACTGGTTGCATGGCTGTGATATCACTTATCTCCTGATATTCCAAAAGGCAATTGTGATCTCTGCCATCAAGGCATTGGCGATCCATTTGAAGAAAACGAAGTTGACGTTAAGCACCTGGCAGTTTCTAGCATAGCTGGAATGAACAGAAGCGTCCTTAAATCACCTGGAAGACCAGTGAGTACTCTATAATGTTACTCAGTATTGAAGCTGGATAAGAAGTCACAAAACCTCAGGTTTCACAAAAGCAGAGCTTCAATGATCAAAGCCAGCAGGACCTTGGGAATCATTGAATTCCACCACTCTATTTTATAAATGAAGATTTTGTCACCATTTGTCTGAGAAAGAGAAAAAGAGATCGGAGCTACAGTCTTCATTAGCCAGTTTGTTTTAGGGAACTATAGAAGTTAAACGGGTGCTGGAGAGACACCAACCATATGAGAGACATTCTGCGCTTTCTAAATACGTTGATGTTCTTCCATATAAATCCAAACTCTTTTGGTATTGTTTCATTAGCAAGTATTCCAACTTAGAAATGTTGGAAACCAAAAGAGAGGTAGTAAAATGCAGCAGTCCCTCCTTTCCTTTCTCGCTCTAACTATATCCTCATCAGGTGTTTCTCTGATACAATCTTCACATTGTCATAATTGACTATGACCTTCCTGAGGCATCATTTTCCTTCCAAAAACAGTCCAACAAGGCAACTCACAGCCTACCTGCTGTAGACTTGTTTGTGTAAAATTCACACGCTGAAATCCTAACCCCCAATGTGATGATATTAGGAGGTGAGTCTTTGGGGAGGTGAGAATGAAGCCCTCATGAATGGAATTAGTGTCCTGATAGAAGAGAACCCAGAAAGCTCTCTCACCCCTTCTGCCATGTGAGCACACAGAGAGAAGGCGGCCATCTTGGAGCCATGAAGCCGGCTCTCACCAGACACCGAATCTGCTGGTGCCTTGATTTTGGATTTGCCAGCCTCCAGAACTGTGAAAGATAAATTCCTGCTGTGTAAGACATCCACTCTATAGAATTTGTTATAGCAACCTGATCAGACAAAGACACCACCCATGTTCTTCTGATAATGTTTTTCCCCTCTCTCCACCCTGACAATATGTCAGTTGTCCTGTGCCACTATCACCAGTTTTGACTTAAATAATGGCAGGAATGCAAGGGCTTTTGGAGCAATTAATATGCACTCTGTTGGATCTATTTTAAATAGAGGATAGCAATTATCCTAGAGAACAAAATGGTACAATCATCAAAGCTATGTAGTGGAGGCTTTTCTCTAGGCCATGCCTATCTCTAGCTCAGAAGCCTTCTCCATCCAGCTCTACTTAATCACCCTGGGTGTGTACTGCTCCCAGAGTGGTCTTCCACTCCCAGTGCCAACTGATGAAAGACGATGTGAAGGGACACTGTTAGTCCAGGGAGTCCGTCTTTCAGAATGCAGAAAATGAAAGTGGCTCTGATATCACTACTTAAGATAACACCTAAAGTTGTTTGGTATGCCTAGGAGAATATGATTTTCCTGAGAGACCTGTTGAACCAGTCTTATTACTCTGTACATTCAATATCTATAGCCAGGACATAACTCCTCTCCCAGCCCCAGGACAAGCTGGTGCGATAGCCTAATTCTCTCTCCCTCCTTCCACCCTTCAAACTGCAAGATATTATTTCTGTGTGTCTTTGCTTTTTCAAGATTGCCTTTGATGCTCAACATCACCTGGATAAAATCATGGGTGGGGCAAAGGCATGCGGAGAATCAGTGCCCTGAGTCCAGAGCCTCTAGGGAGGGGCCTGGCTGCAAAGCTTAATAAGGAAAGAATCATCTGTTATAAATAATTGAAGAGACAGAATTCACAGGAGTCTGAAGAGAACGTGGAAATGCATGCCTGCTGCTTCTCAGGGAAAGCATAACCCCCTCGCATGAAGTCTTGTTTTCTAGTTAATGAATTAAAGAAATAATAAAAAATGGGATATAGATCTGAGTGACCACATCATAATTCACTCATTCCCCAAAATGACATTACAGTACTGAGAATTTCTAGGGATTGATCTTTCTAGAGAAAGATGATGCCACTGAGCCACCAATAATTCTCAATGTTTTCAGCAGCAAGAAAAGATTTGTGGGATGCCTGGATGGTTCAGTCAATTAAGCGGGCTGTCTTTGGCTCAGGTCATGATCTCAGGGTCCTGGGATGGAGTTCCACATGGGGCTCCTTGCTCAGCGGGGAGCCTGCTTCTCTCTCTGATTCTGTCTGCCACTCTGCCTGCTTGTGCTCTCTCTCTTTCTGACAAATAAATAAATAAAATCTTTAAAAAAATAATAAATAAAAAAGGAAAGATTTTCAACATAGCAAATGAGAACTATTTGAAAGTATTAACCTGTTTCTATGAATCAGAGAACATCCCATGGAAGTTTTAGCCTCACTAGTAGGAGTTTCAACCATCATCCCTGACACAGCAATTCCCATACTGTTACACACAAGAAGGAATACACAGGGTTGATGAAACTCAAAAATAACTAGTGTTTGATGCTCCTTCCATCTTCTCCCACCAAAAAAGCCAGTTTTGCTATGGCAATTCTTAAAAAACAAAACAAAACAACAACAACAACAAAAACCCTACAGAAAACTACAATTGTGTAAGAGATAAAATCAGATATTGAAATAGCACACACACACATACAACCTACTGTACTAAGACCCACAAAGAAAAGGGAAATACTATGATTAATTTCTAAACATTTTCAAAAATAATCTCGGGGCGCCTGGGTGGCTCAGTGGGTTAAAGCCTTTGCCTTCCGCTCAGGTCATGATCTCAGGGTCCTCAGATCGAGCCCCGCATTGGGATCTCGGCTCAGCAGGGTATCTGCCTCACCCTCTCCCTCTGCCTGCCTCTCTGCCTACTTGTGATCTCTGTCTGTCAAATAAATAAATAAAATCTTTAAAAAAATAATAATCTCAATATCTCTAGATTGCCATTCTCTAGATAATATATAAGCTGAACAGATATGTGGTATAACATTAACAGATGTGAAATGCATTTTACTAGTAAAATTTTACCTGAGCAGGGGAGGTAAACTCTTTTGCTATGAGGAAGTAGCTTCTATCAGGCTCATCCTTCACAAACAACAACTACAAAATCTGTGTATTTTTAAAAAGAGAAGAAAAACACTACACATTACGAAGGGAAACCAATGCAGCCAGGATTTGAAGATTCTAGACCCTGAATCCTTGAAGATCAAGCCTCAAAGCAGAGAGAAGGGAAATACTTTGAGGTGAATCCCACAAGGCTTCAGGGAATAAGCTGGTTTGGACACAGAGCATGGAAACAAAACAGAAAACAGTGGCAAAGGGTTTATAGTCTCCCACTACACTGTAAAGATAAAACTTGAAGTTTTACTCGAAGAATTGGAAAATATTTGGAAATGAGTGACATGTGTACAATGTAGGAAGAGCAGGGCTTAAAAGGGAAATTTTAGAGCCTTAAATACATTCACTAGAAAGAGAAAAAAGCTAAAAATCACATACATTAAAATATAGCAAAAGGATAATATGAAATTTTTAGAAATTGCTTTTGTTAAATTAAATTCATTGGAAAAGCAGAAATTATCAAAATGGATACAAATAAAGAAATTTAAAAATTTGAATGATGATATTATCTATGAAAGAGATTGATTTCAAAATTAAAAATCTTCCCTGGGGCACATAGGTAGCACAGTTGGTTAAGCATCTGACTTTTGACTTTAGTTCAGGTCATGATCGTAAGATCCTGGAATTGAACCCCATATCAGGCTCCACGCTCAGAGGAGTCTGCTTAAGACTCTTTCTCCCTCTCCCTCTATTCCTCCCACCACTTTCTCTCTTTCTCTCTCTCCTTCTCTCTCAAATAAATAAATAAATCCCTAGAAAAAAACTAAAAACCTTCCCACAAAGAAGACTCTGGGCACAGATGCTTCAAAAGAGGACCAGTCTAAATACCTTAGGAAGAAATAATTTCAATCATGTACAAGCTTTTTTTTATAGTCTAGATAGAGGGGATGTATTTCCCAACTCAAGTCATGAGGCCACTGTAATCTTGATAGGAACACCTGACACCTTACAGGAACACCTGACAAAGACATTAAAAAATAATAATAATAAATAAATAAATAAAGGAAAATTGTAGATCTTTGTGAACAGAGGCACAAACATACTAACTAGTATCAAATTAAACCCAACAATATGGGAAAACATAATATATCCCTACAAAATTGAGATTAAACCAAGAGAGGGAAATTGATTTATCACTCAAAAATCAATCAATGTCTTCCATTATACTAACAGAAATTTTTAAAAAAGCACTTAGCCCTTTTAATATATGTAAAAAAAAAAAAAAAGAAAACTTATGGCAAATATCATACTTAATGAAATGCTGAAAAATTTCTTTCTGAGATAAGGATATCTCAAGAGATAAGGATAGCCCCTTGCCATTTCCATTTAAGAGTTTCTTGGAAGTCCTGCCAATGCAATAAGGTAAGAAAAAGAAATAAAATAAATATGTATTGAGGAGGAGACAGGAGAATATACATAGAAAATCCGAAAGATAAACCATTAGAGTCAATAATTGAATTTATCAATGTCAGTACATACAAAATCAATATATAGAAATAAATTATACTCATACAATAACAATAATTTAGAAAATAAAAATTTTAAAAATATAATGTTATTTATAATACTATCCAAAAATTAAATATATAGGACTACATCTAACAACTGTGTGCAGGAGTGAAAACTAGAAACATTATTGAAAGAAATTTTAAAAGACCTAAATCAATGTTCCATATATTATGTCCATGAATTAGAAAATAATATAAGTCATTTCTTAGTTTGATCTATAAATTCCATGCACTCCTAGTCAAAATCTCAACAGGTATTTTTGTGGAGTTTGAAAAGTTGATTTAAATCAATGTGGAAATGTTGAAGACCAAGAATAGCCATGATGACCTTGAAGAAGAAAAGCAAAGTGAGAAGACCTACAACACCAGATACTAAAATTTACTTACAGCTATTGTAATTAAATTTATTATTGAATAAAGGATAGATGATAAATTTATTGAAAACCTTCCAGAAATATTTGAGAAACAAACCCATATATATACAAATACTTCATTGATGAGAAAGGTGGAAATGATAGTTTTCTTTGACTTTCTTTTCTGGAATAAGTGATATTATATGAATTGGAAAAAGAATAAAAGTAAACCTTAATCCCACCTTGCTATCTTATATACAGAAATGAATTCCAGATGCAATGCATTTCAATATGAAAAGTAAAACAATATATTTTCTGGATAATAATATAAGGGAATATATTCATGAGCTTAGAACAGGTTAAGAGATCTTTTAAACAGGACACAAAGATGCTACCCATAAGAAAATAATAAGTCGGACCTCATTAATATAAGAACAGCTGAACCACTGATGCTAGACCCTCCCATCTTTTAGAAGAAGCTAGAATATCCAACTTTTAAAAAATCATAACATTTAAAAATTGAAAAAAAAAAACCATAAGGGTAAACTAACCATGTCTAATTAGCAAAAAATCTTGTGGTCTAAAACAAAACAAAACATAAAAACATTAACCATATTAACAACATGGATTCCCTCAAAAGAGATGCAAGAGATCATTACTTGGTTATAATTCAGTTAATACTGATTCATATGATTCAGGAATAGGCAAAGAACTAAGTATGTTCCTCAGAAAGCATTTTAAAATTCCAAAATGGTTTAAAATAAAGTTAATCAAAATGTCTGTGAACATCTGGCTTCATTCTTTTTGGTTAAGCTTTTCTGAAACACTGTTTTGACAGTGGCATAAAAGGGGAACCAAGTAAACGTTGAAAGACCATCAGGGAAAAAGCAATAGAGTGTATGAAACGAGCATAGATATCCCACCTCAAAGAATAAAGGCCGGAGGAATGTATTCTGCATTTATGACAGAAGTTTGACTTAGAGCTCTAGCTCCTATCATGCCCTGTGACTAACAGATCATGTTATTAAACTGTGTGTATGCCGATGGGAAAGGGAAGGGAGATCTAATTCCAAGAAGAAGAAGAGAATAAGAATCACACCCCATCACCCAGAGGCATAGGTTATTCAAGTCCAGAAGTATAAATAAATCAGCTCCCCAAGTGAGACTGTCCAATTTTTAAAAAGAAAAACAAAACAGACAAACAAAATCTTCCCAAGGCTCCATGTGCTGCCATTATAAAGCAAAAAGACTGAGCTCCAGAATGTTGGGTCCAGCAAGTAGGACTGGCTCCAGAACTCGTGGTGCCTCGTGTAAAAGGAAAATGCAGGGTTCCTTGTTCAAAAATTATTAACATTTTCCATGCTCAGCAACAGCGGAGCTTTACACCAGTGCAGGGCCCTTCTGGGTGCCAGGCCCTGAGTGACTAGTCCATGAAGCTGACCCTGTTAGCCAGCAAAGACCGCACACAAACATCTAGGTTTTCTTCCACATCTGCCTACAAGGAAAACCACCCCATCAGCAGTGTTGTCAGCAACTAAAGAGAACTACGGTGTGAAGTTTTAGGTTGCATGTACTTTTCATAGGTTAAACAGGGGATCCTATCCTCACCCTGAGTCTCCTGTGCTTTTATTCTAAAACCGATAGCTTGCTGATTCAAGGCTGTGATTTCCAGAATACATTCCTGTTGCTGTCTCCAGTCTTGTGCTCCTTAGACCGCCCAGAAAGAAAGCATTGTGTGTGTGATGATTTTTTTTTTCACGCCCCAGTAAGCTTTCAAATGGGCCAATCAGAAATGCTGCATGTGCACATAATATCTAGCTTGCTTTAATTCCATCAATTAATATAGAGAGACTATTTAGAATATTTAATACAAAGAACAAAAGAATGCTATTACATGAAAAATAGAAGAACTAGTTTCAACCGCGTGCCATTCCATCCTGTTTTATCCAGCCACTTTGTGTGCATGGATTTCGTCCAGGAGATAAATCTTTCAATCAGAATTTTTTTTTGTGAGTTGTAGTCTGTGTCCTGTCAGGCTGTGTATCCAAATTGCAGGTGAATTTTCTCCTCTTGATTCTGCTAAGCTGTAAAAGGGTTGGCAGAGCAAGAAATCGTAGATGTTTTATTCATTCTACGCACTGAATAAAATGGTAAAAATATTTTTTTCTTGCTAAACACAAAAGATCTATCTCTAATCTAAGGGCAGACACTAAAGACAGGACAAAGCGGAGATCTTTGTTTTACCCGAAGGACATAAAATATACATTTAAAGTTACATTTCAGAGTGTAGTTTGCTATTTCTTAACCATTAGGAAACACATTTCCAAATCAATATCGATTCCTATTTAGGTTTCTTGGAAGGGAAGAATGAAATTGAATATGAGAAAATGCGACTGGTAGTAAACAGTAAGAAAGGGATGTTTAGGGGCACCTGGGTGGCTCAGTGGGGTAAAGCCTCTGCCTTTGGCTCAGGTCATGATCTTGGGGTCCTGGGATCGAGCCCCGCATTGGGCTCTCCACTCAGCGGGGAGTCTGCTTCCCTCTCTCTCTCTGCCTGCTGTTCTGCCTACTTGCGATCTTTGTCTGTCAAATAAATAAATAAAATATTTTAAAAGAAAGAAAGAAAGAAAGAAAGAAAGAAAGAAAGAAAGAAAGAAAGGGATGTTTATACTTTATCTTCTGCAGTCCATCCTGTGAAGTAATAACGAAGCCAGGGGGACAGATGATAACCTAGCTTTTATGTGCTAGGGAACCACCATCTCAGATGGTTGAAACCACTAAGGGAGAGTGGCTGCTGCAGGGGGGAACAGAGCCCCCTGATGCCTACTTTAGGGATAGTTTGTTACAGGAGGAACTTTATCACATGTGTACAAGGTGAGGAGTTACTGCTATGGGATAGAATTAATCTCCGCCTTGGCTGGGGTTTCAAGCAGAGCATACTGGAGGCTTTAGCAAACTCCTTACAGTTCGGGTTATTCTACCTCTTACTGCCATCTTTGAAATTGTTTCCACGTTGGCTATTTGGTTTCCTGCATTCCCACCTTACATACGTTTCTTCCATGCCATTTGATAAGCGCAGAAAATAAAAGCCCATTTCTACCTGTTTGGGGACCTTCCACTGCACCTTGAGAGTCATTGTCCATTACTGCTCCTTTAACCGCTTCTCCTCCCCTGTTCCCATCTTCTTGGTCTCTCGCCTAGAATATTGTAAAGACCTTGACTGCCCTGGTTCCAGCCTTCTTTCCTTCTGATCTGCCACTCAAATAACGTCTAGCTTCTCGTTTCAAAGTGCATATTTCATCATGCCACTCTCTTGGCTTACAGGATAAAATCTTGGCTCCCCTATAGATTCAAAAGGAAGCCAGCAGAGTCCAAGGGGCTACAGGAGTAGAAGGAAATCTTAGCCAAGTCCACGTACATTCATTCATTCGTTTATTTATTTTATTTATTTATAAGATTTCTCTTAAAACCTAGATGTTTGTCAGAGAGAGAGAGAGAGAGAGAGTACAAGCAGTGAGAACAGCAGGCAAAGGGAGAAGCAGTCTTCCTGCTGAGCAAGGAGCCTGATGTGGGACCCAATCCCAGGACCCTAGGATCACAACCCCGGCCAAAGGCAGATGCTTAACCAACTGAGCCACCCAGGCAGCCCCACGGACATTTATTTAATTCCCTACCCAACCCTGGTGTACCAAAGGCTAACCCCAGTATTCACCGATACTCAAAACTACACTGAATGGTCTTGCCTCAGATTTAGAGACTCTTGGCTCTACACTCTAACCTCTAGAAATTGCTCAGTGTTTCTGGGTCATCCCTGGCTTGCCACCACCTCTGTTTTACTCCAAGGGATCCTACTTTCCAGGAAAAAAAAATTCTAAGCTGAGTCAAGAACACAGATGGAGTTTTAAATGATGAATACCAGGGCTATCCTAAGGGAAAGGAGATAAACCAGACTACCTGACTTGTTCAAAGTTTAGGCATAAACCAAGGAACAACAGAAGTGCAAAGGCTCATGTGTGGTGTGGGCCAGATCAGCAGGTTCAGCATTTCACCAGATTTGTAGTCAAGGCCCACGCATGCTAACTGTGTTTTTATCTGAAATGTTCCTTCCACATCTACCACCGGCAATCTAACATAGATTCCCCTTGATGAATTTGGGGCTTCAGAATCTGAACATATCTCTTTCCAACAAGATCTACCAGCGAAGACTATCTATATCATATGAGCCTACAGTGGGGAGTTGAACCATTTCACCTAATTACATCAAATGAATTTAGTGAAGAACAAAAGGGTACAACTCAAAATGAGAAATCACATTACCCACCCCTGAATTTTATGTTTTTTTTTTCCAAAATCATATATTTAATATAGTACTCATGTTAAGGCTGAGCAGAGGATATTGACTCTCTGAAAGATCTTAACAAATTATGTAAACATCACTTTATTTGCAGTGTAGAGCCAAATATTTCCTATTAATGAAAGATCTCTTTACCAAATTCCCATAATAAAGCTGTTTATGGTATTTTCTAAATGAACTGAGTTACATCAGTCCTCAATGCAACACTGTCGCCTTGTAGCTTTAGGAGATCTTTTCATACTCCACAAGGGATTTTATTTAAGAACTAGTCTTTTAACAATTATGTCTTTCTTAATATTTTAACAACTTTACAGACCTCTTGGGGTGCGGTGTTACACTGAAGCCTCTTCAAGCTTCACAAAAATGGATATAAAAACTCTCAGAACTATTCCCAGAACCAGATTAATCCTTCATGGGAGAAACTTCGATCATGTGACCACACAATACATCATTTTCTCAGTAGCACATTAGGATTTCTGTATAAATCAATGTCTTCTTTTGTTTTCTTTACTTCCTTTCAGTGGAAGAAGTTTTAAAATGAAAGAAAAAAAAAATCCTTACCTATATATAGCCCTTGGTAGCAATTTAATAACTGACAAGAAGAGGACTTCATAACCATGGAGATACTCGTTTTGACATGAAAATACTCTGTCAGAATGTGAACTCTGCTTCAATCCATGAACAGATACCATTTCCCCAGATGCTTTTTGGCGAGACTTCACAAGGAACTTGTTTTCATCATTTCAGTCACTTAAAAATGAACAAAAAGCTAATGCAATTGAGGCAGCAGAGCTCACAGGTCTGACAAATGGATAAAATGTTCCTTTGCTAGATGTTTAAAAAAAAAAAAAAACCACTTTAAAACTGCTCCTGACATCCTTGTATGAGTGCATACATGCACCACCACCAGGAAATCCAGCTCCGACTTGTTGCTTCTAGAACTCCTTTAATCTCTCCTCCCTCTCTCTGGCATTAGCATGTTTTCCATGACGGCACTGTGAGTTCTTATAAATGAAGGTGCTGACATCTGCACTAGTTTCAGGGCCTTCTTCCTGATGTCTCAATATTTTTGGAAAGCGTGATTGCCAAACCCCCTGACCACAGAAATCACAGGATGGGCTTAGGATTTAAAAGTCTGACCAAAAATAATTTTAGGCCATGATGAAAGGACTCAGTCCAATCACAACTCCCTTTCAGAGGCACTGGCTAAGCTCCTAGTTAGGCAGCATGCAGTATCCTAACGGACTACAGAGAACAGAACCCACAACGTTGTTATGACTATGTTTCCAATAGCTAATTCTGTTGAGTTTAAGAATCAGAAAGAGCAGACTGACTGAGGATAAAATTCTCTTCAGTACCAATAAGAAAATAAAATACATTCATTAAAAAATTTAGGCAGGAAAGGACACGCCTAGGACATATTCTGGGAGTCCACTTTGATCAGACAGATACCATGTCAGGCCCTCACATGTGCCATTTGCATTAAGACTCTAGGAGTTTCTGAAAAATACAATGAGAATTCATGGAACGGATGGTTGTTGTGGTCTCAGAACATGAAGGTCGCTTAGATGAATATCCTTGAACAGAAGGTTGAAGTAAGGTCTGTTGACCTAGCTGGCAAGGAAGGATCTCTTGCCCAAGATAAGAAGAGGTAAGTTTCCTGAGTTCTCTCCTGGGCATGGTGGTGTAGCACTTGGCAAATACACTCTGCCCCAGGCCCTAGGGAATCTGCCCTAAATGATTTTAGGTAATGGCTTGTAAATGGTAAGGAGAGTGGCTTTGGGGATAAGAAAAGTCTTAGAAAGAGTGGTATTCTCTTCATGTGAAAGACATGTGTAGAGAGAAGATATGCCCAGAGTGGAATAACAGAGGTGAAAACAGCGATGGCAGTAACCTCAGTGTCCTTGTATCTGTGCCACCTTGTGCTTTGCCAGTGGTGTAGAAACCACTCAACAAGGCCATCGAATGGCACCGAGTGTAGTCAAAAGGGGGGCTGGGGACAAATGTCTCCACTGTAGTTCTAGGGGCCATTGGATAATAGATCAATGGCAGATGGGCCTTTGGGAACATGATGGCTTTGGAGAAGGGATCAGTGTGGAGAAGGACAAATAACCACATCTGAGGGTAGAAGTAATCCCATGGCCTCTGGGGCTTAAATGGCTTGAGTAGATTTTTTTTTTCTTTCTTTTTTTTCACTTTGCTTCAGAGCCAAAGTAGTGAGGTTGGGCAAGAAAGACACGGGAGGAAATAGTTAGCATCCTAAAACCACATCATTGGAAGTTTTAAAATATGGTTTCCTCAGAAAATTAATGCAAAAATGTAGATTCCTCCAGCTATCATAAAAACTTGAATTCATCCTTAGTTATAATTTATAAATCTCCAATAAGATTTTCAGACTCAACGAGGGTTTCCACCTTTTTTTTTTTATGGTATCCCATTTGTTATAATCAACAATTGAAGCATCGAACAACTAAACAGTTGGGTCTATCTATGTTATAAATATTCACCTTAGGAATCTCAATTCCATTACTGACCCTTCCATCTTTCTCTCAAGACCTCCTCTTCCTCTTCCCTGCCCTGCAGAGGCTGTCACCACTATTACCTCAATGGCCCAAGCCAACAAACTAGAGAGTCTCAAATCTTATTTTGCTTTTCATTCATTCATTCCTTCACTTACTCACTCATTCATGTATTCCTCTTTTTACTCAACAAATACCATATGTGTGCAGAGTATTCTAATTAGTACCAGGATAAACAACTCAGACCACAGCCCTGTAACTATGGCACCATCCTCTTCAAGTCAATCACCAAGACGTTTTGATTTAGCTTCATGAACATTGCTTCAATCTGTCCCATTCATTCCATCTTCACTCCCACACCGTAGCTTAGAACAAGGTTTATTAACAGTGGCACTGTTGATATATTGGGAAGGATAATTGTTTTTGTAGGAGGTGGGGGTGGGAGGGGTCTGTCCTTGTATTGTAGAATATTAAGCCATGACCCTGGACTCTACCCACTGGATGTCAGTTTTACCCACCCCCAGTTGTGACAAGTGTCTCCAGACATTGTCAAATATCCCTGCGGAGGGACAAAAACCTATCTTCATCCCCACCCCACTAAGAACCATGATTCATCTCACTACTATATTCCTAAAATGAACTCTAACTAGTATCCTTTCTTTCTATCTTCTCCACCAATTTGGCATGCACATTATGGGTACCGCCATTTACTTGGCCATTTCTAAGCCTGATCCCCTCGTCCTATATTACAGACAAGGTAGTGGAGTCTAGAGGAGTGATTTACCCATAGATGAGATAAGTAGGAGCCAGTATTCAAAATGAATATCTGACTGAATAAAACAAACAAAAAACCCGTGCTTTTATCCAATGAGCAATACTCTCTAGATTCTTTATTCTAATATTAAGAACTAAGTATGCTTTTCTCAGATTAACCTCATTTAATGGCTCCCTATGGCCTGCATGGTGAACCAGGCTTTTCAGGGCTTAAAACTTAGCCAGCTCTCCGCCTCCATCTTTCATCTCTACTTCTATGTCCTCCTCTAGACTCCTATTCTATTGATCTTTGTGTTTTTACTCAAACACCTGTGTTCCTTCTGGTTTCTGGGATCTTTCTCATGTTTCTCTACTATCTTGAAAGCATTCTCTTTGCTCTTCTCTAAATCCTATCCATTCTTTAGAACTTAGTTCAAGCACTATCTTCCTGAGAAACCTTCTCTGACACCCTCAGTGTGTGTTGGGGCACCACTATTGTCTCTATGGCACACCCTGTAAATGTTGCTATTATATGCTTCATCACAATGCAATTGTTGAGTTCATGTCTTCTCCCATATTGATCTCACTTGTCAAGGGCTGTGCTTTTAACTATTTACCTGACTTTGGGCAAGTCACGAAGCCATTCTAGCCTCAGTTCCTTTATTGTAAAATGGGGATAATAGCTGCTTTGTTACTTTGTTGCCAAGATTAAATGAGGTTTCTTTTTTTTTTTTTTAAGATTTTATTTATTTGTTTGAGATAGAGAGTAAGCAAGAAAGAGAGGGAGCACAAGTGTGGTGGGAGGGACAGAGAGAGAGGGAGAAACAGGCTCTTCTCTGAGCATGGAGCCCAATGTGGGACTTGATCCTGAGACCCTGAGATCTTGACCTAAGCCGAAGGCAGACGCTCAACCAACTGAGCCATCTAGGTGCTAGTTATAGTAAATGTTTGGGAATATTCCTAGCACATGTGGATGCTATCTATATATGCAGCAGTTATTATTATTTGAATTCCAAAGATCTATTACACTCCCGACACATGTTGGAAACTCAAAAATCACTGATAAATATCTTTATCACAACCTCCAGGGTAATTCTTCAGCTGAAGTTCAACTACAGTGAGGCATAATCAATGTTGTGTCTCCCCATGATGGGATAGAGCTAATCAGTTCAGACAAGGGTCACGGTTGGATTAGACCTTCACTAGTGGAACAGGTAGTCATTCCTCATGCTCCACAGCGAGTCCAACAGATGTGAGAATCTTGCAAAGGTGCATTTGAGACTCCAGACCCAAAGCTGATGCTTTCTGGAACTATTGCCTTGGAGGAAAATGAAAAACAGTGAGGTGGCCCTTTACCTCACTTTTGTGTACTGTTTCTCTTTGTGTGTTTGTATGGTTTTTATCTATCTTTCATTCTTCCTTTTTTTATTTCCTGGGAGCCATGTTTTTTCTCTTTTTAAGTCTCCTTTCTTAAACTCTTTTTTGTGAGTAGATCTTTCTGTGGCTTCCCTGAACAGTTCAGAGTCATAAAGAATCAGAACAATTTTTTTAAACCTGCTTATTATTACCAAACAATTTGCTTCCCCAAACTCAAAGAAAATTGTTGAGAATGTTACTACAGACAAAAACATCAAACTACTCACCCAATTACTTGGAGCAAGAGCTGGCTTAGGGGTACTGACTGACTCAGTCTCATCAGGAAAAGGTTTGCCATTTATCTTCTAATAAAAAATTCTCTTACATTTTTTTACCGAAGACCAATTGTATGCGTGCTTTTACAGTCAGTGATATTTTCCATCTTTTATTAAACTCTCCATTGAAAAAGGCATAGACATTATAAGAAATGATGCTATTTAAATGCAAATCAAAGCTCTTATCTTACGTAGATCCATCCTTTCCCATAATATTTTATTGAATTGCTTGATGTGCCAAATAAAAGATTGCATTGTCCTGTGTTAAAAGAATTTCTTTCAAAAACAGAATTGTACACTCGAGGGATAGATTATAATTTCTTTGGGAAAAGTCATTCTGAATTTTCAGACTTTGGTGTAATTGAAGTCTTATTCTTAACATACTGGTAACATAGTTTAGGACTTTAAAATACATTTTATTATTGGTTAAAGATTCTTTTAAAAATTTCCACACCAAATGATTTATTTTTTAACCAAATATTTTAAGTTTGAAGTTAGATAAAGTTACCTTATCTCTCATAATTACAGATTACCCTCATTTAATTTAGAGAAATGTAGAGTATTGACCATAATGATTTCACAAGTAATTTTTTTGTCATATAAGAAAGTGTTAGACCAAATCACTATAAGAACTGTGTTAGGCCTTTTCTGAATTAAAGAAGTGGCTTAAGTTTACCTAGTTTAATAGTCATTAAATTTACATATTTTTCTCTTGCTAGAAATGCACAAAGTTGGATTAAAGAGAGATTGTATATAAAATGTGTGTATACATATATATGCATAGATGTATATGTAATATATGTCTCTGTGTGTGTATATGTATATATGTTGTCTATATATAAAATACACATTTTCTTGAATTGGAAAACAACTTTTGCTCTGTTTGTGTGTTTATTTATAAAGGATTCTTGGCCTATACTTAGTAGTAGCTTTTGCTATTTTGTGTCCCTTTGAAGCACTATGAGTTAATGTGATAATCATTTATCACATAAAATATAGCTGCCGATTGTGATTGAGGATCATGCCATGACAGTAGAAATCATTGTTGTTAATGTTCATTTTAACCAGTACAGAAATTAGGAGTCAAAAGTGAGAATTGGACTTTAGGGATGAGAATATAAATGCCTTAGCCTTTACCTAGCTTTATAAGCCTTGCATACACACAAATAAGATCTGTTCTTCCTTTAAACACATACTTTCTTGGCATCGCTACATACTGGGCACTATACTAGGTGCTGAGGATATAGAGAAAAAGACAGACATTTTTTCTGCCTTCACGTACAGGCCATTTTCTCAGGAAAGACATATTTACACAATAGAGTATAATACAGGTTCTCTGTTCTTAAGGAATATCAGGAAAGTTTCCCACAGGAAATGATTTTTTAGCTGATGTCTGAAAGACAAGGAAGTTTTGACTGGTCAAGTTTGAAGACGAAGGAGAGGAGATAGGCAAGAGGTCCAGATGTATCAAGATCCCAAAGCAAGAGATAGCATGGAGGCTGAGAGAAAAGAGAAGCGTTTAGTGTGACAGTCGCACAAGTTGTGTGGGCAGGGCTGGAGGAGAGCAGGTACAAATAGGAGATGGGTTGAGGAGAACCTTAGGAGCCATGTTATGCATGTTATATTTTAACTTTGTCTTAAGAATATTGGGGGGGGGGGCGCGCCTGGGTGGTTCAGTGGGTTAAAGCCTCTGCCTTCGGCTCAAGTCATGATCCCAGGGTCCTAGGATTGAGCCCCACATTGGCTTCTCTGCTTGGCGGGGAGCCTGCTCTCTCCTCTCTCTCTGTCTGCCTCTCTGTCTACTTGTGATCGCTCTGTCAAATAAATAAATAAAATCTTTAAATTAAAAAAAAGAATATTGGGGGGCAGAATATTGTGGAAATTTACAATGGGTTTGAAGTGGGAAGTGGCACAAATTGGGGAATTGACATTCACAGATCATTTAGGCTACAGTATGAAAAATGGATTTGTGAGGATTAAGAATAGATGCAAATTATGAGGCATTTTCAGTGGTCTAGGTGAGTGACAGTGATGGCATAGATTAGAGTGATGGCATTAAATGCTGGAAAGATTAATAGGACTGAAACAGATTTCTTTTATTCACTATTTATTGACTTGGGATTTGATTAAGCAGTAAAAGAGAAGTCATACATGGTCCCCAGTTTTCTGGATTGGGTAGCCTTGCTACCATTCACTGATTTAGAAACATTAGAGGACACAACATTGAGAAAATGATGGGTTACATTTTTGAAATGTTGAGTTCAAGCTTCTTAGATACCTCTGAGCAAAGCTATCCAATAAGAAGTTGTTTATGTAGCTCTAGTTGTCTGAAAATAGACCAGACTTAGAAATACAGATTTGGGAGATATTTCAAAGAGCTGCTAAGAGAAATCCCCATGTTTTCTCTTTCATCATAAGTAGGCCACATTTCCCTGTATTTTTCACAAGTAGATGCTGCAATGTGACTGAAATCTGACAAGGGAATCAAGAAGAAAACTACCGCGCTTATAGACTAGACCTTTAAAAACCTTTCAGGTGTGCTGGTCCATGCTCTTCTTCTTTTTAGCAAATGTTGAAGTTGGCAGAACATCTGTTAGCCTGAGTTACTAAATAACTGAGTACATTTTCAACTATCCAATCCTACTACGGGGGCAATATCTAAACTGAATTATGATCCAGGAATTATATGCTTCGGTGGTGAATTTTTTACAGCAACAAAGTTACCCTAAGTACCTCAGGAGCCTTCTGATGTGTAAAAAGATAAATACCTGAAGTGTCAGATGAGACTGTCCAGGGAGACAGTTGTCTTAGTTTCTACTTGCTGCTGTAACAAATTATCAGAAACCTCAGGGCTTGTAACAACACACATGTATTAGTGTTTTGGAGGTCAGAAGTTTGAAGTAGGTGTTACAGTTTCAAGGTGTCATTCCTTCTGGAGGCTCTAAGAGAGAATCTGTGTCCTTACCTTTTCCAGCTTCTAGAAGCTGCCTGTAGCTTCCAACCTCTGTTTCCATTACCACATCTCCTTTAAGAACTCTTGTACCTTCCTCTTTTCTTCATAAGGACTCATGATTACATTGAGCTCACCAGGATAAACCAGGATATTCTTTCATGTCAAGAGTCTTCATTTCATGATTCCCACACAGTCCCTTTTGCCATGTAGGGTAACAATTCTAGCAATTAGGATGTGGATCTCTCTACGAAGGCACCACTATTTCCCCTCTACAACAAGGTGTAGCAATAAAGCATCAAAGGCAACATTTTGAATGGCACCAATTTAAAAGATATGGGCCAAGGAAGAGGAAACAAAGTAACCATGGATAAACTTGTAAAGACAGTTGGCAAGGGGGAGAGGGGACGGACCAGGGAATGCTGTGACATAGAAAAATATGAATGAAAGTTTTTGTTTTTTTTTAAGATTTTATTTGTTTATTTGTCAGAGAGAGAGATAGAGAGCGAGAGAGTGAGCACAGGCAGAGGCAGAGGGAGAAGCAGGCAGAGCAAGGAGCCCGATGTGGGACTGGATTCCAGGATGCTGGGATCACGACCTGAGCCAACGGCAGCCGCCTAACCAACTGAGCCACCCAGGAATTCCTGAATGAAAGTATTCTTAAAAGGAGGAAGCAATCAGTGTTTTGTTTTGTTTTGTTTTTGTTTTTGTTTTTGTTTTAGTGAGAAATCCAGTAAGATAAAGACAACAAATGTTCTTCCAACTTAGCTATAAGGAAACCATTATTGGTCCTTTAAAGATCTATTTGAGTGCAGCAGTAAGAATGAAGGGTTAAGTTGTGTTATGACTGGAAGGTAGCACTGTGGAGCTAACCAGGAAAGACAAATGCTTGAAAAAAATGGCCTCTAAGTGGAAATATATATATATATATAGGTTTGAGTAGAGAGTGTCACCCCACTAGAAATATATATGTATATTAAGTGGGCCAGAAGAGAGTTATTAAATATAAAGAGTGATATGGAATAGCCAGCTTTAAACTCTTAAGGAAAAGAAAATATCTTTTTAACAGGAGAGGGAAGAAGAGGATAGAGTTGTTTGTAAGTAAACTGAAAGAATTACTGTCTAATTACTTGTTATCTCCATGAACCAAAAGACCAGATCAGAGGCTGATAGTGAAAGGGAGCTGGGTGGGGGGGCTGTAGTTGGAGAGTATTATCTGAAATCCCCTGTGGAATGAGAGCGTGTTGATCAGGAAAAGTATGATAGTGCTGTCTGAGAGCTGCAAGTGTTTCAATGAGATGGAGGACAGAAATTTATCACAGACCAATCTTCAATACTGTTTGATTTTTCTCTTAAAATGTCCATGAATATCAAAGCAGAGAAAGTTGTAAGTACATTCATTACAATTTGACCTGTAGGTCTTCTTCCTGTCTCAGTGTAGTGAGAAGGCAACAGAGTAAGAGGCTTTAGAATTGTGGTAAACAAAGGTAAACAAAGGGTTGGCATGGGTGGGGAGCTAAGTAAGACAAGAAAGACCTAGTGGGGAGAGGGACAAAGGACTCTAAAATACAGATGCCAAAGAGGCTAGAGAACTTGTGTATTGGGAACAGTAACAGGAGGGAGGGTAGTGGGGGAGGGGGAGAAGGGAAGAAAGGGAGAGAGTGAGAGATGGTTGGGAACACATGGTTAAGAATGAGTGTGGGGGCGCCTGGGTGGCTCAGTGGGTTAAGCCACTGCCTTCGGCTCAGGTCATGATCTCAGGGTCCTGGGATTGAGTCCCGCATCAGGCTCTCTGCTCAGCAGGGAGCCTGCTTCCCTTCCTCTCTCTCAGCCTGCCTCTCCATCTACTTGTGATTTCTCTCTGTCAAATAAATAAATAAAATCTTTTAAAAAATTGTTAAAAAAAAAAATGAGTGTGAACTTTTTATTTGAGAGGTAGACCATTCCGGACCTGACAAGGTTTAAGGTGTAGCCAAAGGGTGGTGCCTGAGTCAGGGAAAGTCCTCTGAAGGTGAGATGGGCACGGGACTGTGCAGTGAGGTTGTCAAATTGAGTCATCCAGAATGATGTCAGTCCAGAGGATGGAGAAGATGACTGTGGGCCAGGTGTTGAGGTCTTCCGATGGATTTAATGACCATATCATCCAAAAAGAGACAAGAAGAGAAAATTCCAAAGCTGCCCAGAAGGCAAAATACATTTTAGCAATTACTTAAATAATTCAATTGAAAAGTCTTTTATAGTTTCCTAGGAAAAGAAGATTTTGCCTGCATTAGCCTAAATGAACCTGCCTGACAACCTGCAATATCCTAAATTATTTCTTCTGTCTGAAGAGTCAGCACACTCTTAGGCCACTTCTGGTCCCATATGGCTTTCAGGCCTGAGGATGGATGAACACTGGACCTATTGCCAATGAAAAGATAACAAGAGAATGCTGGCAACTGTCTTCTGTTAGGACAGTCATGTTGTAAAGAAAGGGTCACGGTGGAGCTGGTTGGATTAGAGAATGGGCAATGGCACTAAAAGCATCCCTGCCCCAACTCTGCAGCTTGCCTTCTGAGCTGCAAAGGAATTGCTTGCTCACATGAGCTCCCGGCCCCATGATTCAGCCTGATCATAAAGAGTATGTTTCAAAACAGCTGTAATACCTTATACTGCTCAAGGCACTCAAATGCGAGATAAGCTGGCTCTTGCCCTTCAGGAGCGAGCACTTGTGTGCATAATTTGAGCTGCCTAAAAGAATAGATGGAACCATTTAGTTTAAACTTCTACTTGATATGAGCATTGCATACATAAATTAATAACTGCTTTTAAATGATGATAAACAAGGAGATTCTTTTTCTTTTTTTTTTTTTTAAGTAGCCCCCATACCCAGCATAGAGCCCAATGTGGGGCTTGAATTCATGACCCCAAGATCATGACCTGAGCCAAGAGCAAGAGTCAGATGCTTCACCAACTGAGCTGCCCAGGTGCCCCTAAACAAGGGGATTCGTAAGAAAGTGTCCATCAAAAAAAAAAAAAAAAATCACCATCTATCTCCTTTTGGTTCAAAGAATTATAGCACTTACTGACCACCTGCCATGTACCCAGAACTAAAGAAAACACAAAAAGAAAGTACATGTACTTTTTTTTTTTTTTTTTTTTTTTTTTTTTGCTGAGCACACTTGTAGGCTAGTTTGGAACATGTATAATATATATTGAACATTCATAAAATATGAGATTTTATCAGCTAACAAAATCATCTGAAATAAATAAATGACATGTATTATAGGAGGGTTGAACTCTGCTCACTCAGAGGGTAGGGGATGGGGAAAGCAGCACATCTACAGGTGAAGCACAGAATCCTTCCATAAGTCATAACAGAGGCTTGTAGGAAAGAGAGGAGGAGTCACCCACAGGAGAAGTTAGGGACATCCTCTACAGGGACATAAAATTGGAACCAGTTTTGGAAGACATTACAGAAAGTTGCTAAAGAGACTTGAGGGAAGGAGAGAGATCAACCCTCCCATTTTTAGCCTTCTCCAAAGTTGTTTTCTCTGATTAACATCACTCTGAGTTCCTTTGCTCAATAATCCATAATCTATTAAATACTTTTAGAAGCAGAAACTTCAGATTTTCTATGATTCAGAAATTAACTGGTCAACACTGAAATCCAATTTTTTTTTAAAGATTTATTTATTTATTTATTTGACAGAGAGAGAGATCACAAGTAGGCAGAGAGGCAGGCAGAGAGAGAGAGAGGAGGAAGCAGGCTCCCTGCCGAGCAGAGAGCCCATGAAATCCAATTTTTTTTTAAAGTGTTTTAGAGCTCATACAGTTCATAAGGGGATAAAATGGGACTAGAGAAATCCACAAATGTCTATGGAATGAATAATCATCCAGATTAAGCAGTGATGGGACAAAATCTGTAGGAGAAGAAGAAAAAGAGGTGATAAAAGCAAAAGTTCAACATTGCGCACTATTTCTATTGGTTATAACAACACTTACATTTATTGCTCTTAGGTTTTTACTTGATGCCATCCAATACCATAGTTATTAAACTAGATACAACTTGGTTGAAGTAAGGTTTATTATCCTGTTTCCTTGCACAAATATTCTGCGCTTGCTTATGATATTTTTGAAATTACAACTGAGTCATTTACCTTGGGTGGGGACCCCAGGCCCGCAGTGAGCAATTGTTTATTGGGAGGGACAGGAGACGCAGAGTCATGCTCTATGGTGAAACCTCCCCGCCTCAGAAGCTGATAATCAAGATTTTGCTTTTTTAGTTACTGGAACAAAGTGAGAACTAGATATGCCAGACCTTAACAAAAATGTCCCTAATGACCCAAATTTTGCAAAATGGAGAAATCCCAGCCTAGCATACTCTAAAGCCAGCAGTAATGAAACTGATGGGACTCCACAGATGTCACAGATAAATCTGAGTATGTAAGGAGCTAGGAAGCCACCACTCCTTTGTAACAAGTAAGGAGCTAAACAACTGAAAAATCAACTCTTGTTAGATCTGTCAGAGAAGCGAGGTCACAGAGCAAATCACTGCCCTCCAGATTGGAGCTAGAGACAAATGCAGAAAATCACAACTTATTAGAGCAGAAATCCACAAGCAGAGACCTCCATGGGAACCAGCGCAGGACTAAAAAAAATTCTGAACTGTTATAGATGAAATGCTGGTGGCTCCAAGAGGACCGACCTGGGGGTTAAAAACTCCCAGAACCCAAACATAGGGGATGACCCACACTTTTGTGTGAACACCAAGCAGGACAAGTATCCCCCAAAATTCCACCTAGGCATCTATCATTTTCTAAAGAAAGAAAGAAGAACCATTTTACCTCCAGGAACTCTATAAAGTTCTCAGAGTGAATACTGGAGAAAAATCCCCTCACAGTTCCACGAGGGGGAGAATAAAAGGAACTATTTTCAAATATACTGGAACATTCTGCTCTTTTTAACAAGGCCTACCTTGAGAAGAAAGCATTTTTACCAGAGCCTAACCTGATAGGGTCTTATCAAAGCTGACTAACTTGGGGAAGGGAAATATCCCAATCCAGTTCCTGCTGCTCATTCAGCCCTACCTCAAGGGAAGGGATTGAGAAGCACTGGCAAAGTTCATAGTGCATGGGTACAAGCACCCCCAAAAGACTGAGACCTAATCCTAGGACTACAGAACACTTCTCTCCCCCCACACAATACCACTACTAAGCCCAATTTATGAAGTTTCTTTAACTGAGTATATTGTGTGCACCTTTCATCCATCACCACAACAAAATTACAAGTCATACTAAAAGGGAAAGAACACAATTTGAAGACACTGAACAAACACTGGAACCAGAATCAAATATGGTAGGAATGTTAGAGTTATCAGACCAGGAGTTAAAAACAAAAAACAAACAAAAACAAAAACAAAAACAAAACAATTATAATTCATATATTAAGGGCTTTAATGCAAAAAATAGATGACAAGTAAGAACAGATAATTAATGTAAACACAGAGATGGAAATTCTAAGAATAATAGAATAAAAAAGGCTAGAGCTCAAAAACATGGTAGCAGAAATGAAGGCCTTTGATGGTCTAGTTGGTAGACCAGACACAGCTGAGGAAAGAATCTCTGAGTTTGAGGATGTGACTGTAGAAACTTCCAAAAAATGAACAAAGACGAAAAGACTGAAAAATAGAACAGAGTATCTAAGAACTGTGGGCCAAGTGCAAAATGTATAACATGAATATAATGGGAATACCAGAAGAAGAAGAAATGGAGAAGGGAAGAGAAGTAATGTTTGAAGCCATAATGATTGAGAATTATCCCAACTTAATGTCAGATACCAAACCACAGACGTAAGAAGCTCAGAGAACACAATGCTGGATAAATGGACATGCACACAAAAACTACCCGTAAGCAGCCCTAGGACTGCAACCACCAAAACAGTAAGGGGAAAAAAAAAGTATAATTGATAGGCTAAGAAAAGAAAGAAAATCAAATTATATATGATGATCAATTACAAACAGCATGGAGGTTCCTCAAAAAGTTGAAAATAGAGCTACCCTATGACCCAGCAATCCCACTACTAGGTATTTACCCTAAAGATACAAATGTAGGGATCCAAAGGGGCACGTGCACCCACATGTTTACAGCAGCAATGCCCACAATAACCAAACTATGGAAAGAACCTAGATGTCCATCCACAGATGAATGGATAAAGAAGAGGTGATACACACACACACACACACACACACACATATATATACATATAAACACACACACATACACACACATACACACACACATATATCCACAATGGAATACTATGCAGCCATCAAAAGAAATGAAATCTTTCCATTTGCAATGACATGGATGGAACTAGAGGGTATTATGCTGAGGGAAATAAGTTAATCAGAGAAAGACAATTATCATATGATCTCTCTGATAAGAGGAATTTGAGAGGCAGGGTGGGGAGTTGGGGGGTAGGGAAGGAAAAAATGAAAGAAGATTGGATCAGTAGGGAGACAAACCATAAAAGACTCTTAATCTCACAAACAAACTGAGGGTTGCTGGGGGTAGGCAGGTAGGGAGAGAGTGGTTGGGTTATGGACACTGGGGAGGGTATGTGCTATGACCTATGAAATGTGTAAGCCTGATGATTCACAGACCTGTACCCCTGGGGCAAATAATGCATTATATGTTAATAAAATTAATTGTTTAAAAAAGATGATCAATTGCAACCACAAAAGGCAGGAAAAGTATGGAAGACAAAAAATAGAAACAAAAAACAAGGGCAACAAGAAGAAATCAGTAATAAATATTATGGTAAGTATTGGACTTTACTGGTAATTACTTTGAACACAAATGGTTGAAATATGCCAGTTTTAAAAATATAGATTGTTAAATTGGATCAAATAAACAAGACCCAACTGCATATCGTCTGTAAGAAACCACTTTAAATATAAAGGATAGGTATAGATTAAAAATGAAGAGGTGGAGAGAGTTATACCATGCTAACACCAATCAGAAGGAAGAGGGAATACTATATTAATTCAGGCAGAGCAGACATCAGAGTGAAAGTTATCAGAAATAGGGAGGGGCGTAATATAATGAATGATAAGAGTGTCACGATCCCGCAAAGACTTGATGATCCTTAACTTGTATGTGTCTAACAGTAGAGCACCCAAGTACATGAAAAGTACATGAGACAAAAACTGACAGAAAAGCAAGGAGAAGCAAATGAATTCATCGTTGTAGTTGTTATGTCTCCCCAGCGTCCTGTTGGCTATGATAGTTTCTCAGACTTCCTTGTTTTTTGTAATCTTGATAGTTTTAAGAATTATTGGTAAGGTATTTTGTAGAATTCCCTTCAGTTGGGATTTGTCTAAGTTTTTCTCAGTGTTTCTGGGAGAAGGAACACAGAGGTAAAGTGTCACTTTCATATCAAGAATACATACTATCAATATTACTTCCCATGTTGATGCTGACCCTGACCACTGGCTGAGTTAGATTTGTCCACTATGAGGTTCCTTTTCCCTCCCCCACTTTCTATAGGTGAACTTTCTGGACTGGATTTTCTTGAGTGCAAACATAGATCCCATCTCAAGTTTCAGAGTAAGATTAGTTGATATTACTGGAAATAAAATATTAAGTAACAAGGAACTGGCATAATTTTTCCGATTTAAACTTGAGTTTGCTTTGACTCCATTTTCTCAGGAAAATGGCACATAGGGTCATTCTCAAGTAAGGTCATCATTACAGTAAGTTTTTTAGTTAATGCATATATAAACTATCTGATAACTAGAAGAAATCAGATTGCATTTGTAAGAAAGCAAAGAGATTATATTTAACATATATACACATGAACACAAATAGGGTGCAGACAAAGAATAGGAGAAAAAATCTGTCTAAAACTTAATGAAAGATCACTGGTCATAGCAGCTAGAAAAGGGTGTTTTTTCTATAGCAAGATGATCTTTGATCATCATTTTTTAAACAATACTTATAACAGGCATCATTTAACTAAAATGAAATTAAACTAAAACTAGGAAGTTATGGAGAAATAACGCTAAATCATTTTTTTCACAAATTCTCTTAACAACTTTTATATTCCTTGAGTTTCTTTATTTCTTCTTTCTTTAAATGTAATCTGTAATAGGACATTTTAAATGGCCACTTCTTACAATGGACTTAAAAAGAGTGGGTGCCTTTATTAAGGAGTCCCAAAAGTTCAAACTTCTGTCTGGGTTAAAATTGAAATAAGCATTTAAGCTCTCTGTTATTTCATTTTCTACTGAAGTTTTAACTAATATAACATTAGCAAAACTCTTACATTGGTGTGAAACCACAGTAGGATTAAGAAGCAACTTAGACGGGCAGCTCCCCAGAGTTTCAGTCTGAAAGGTCAATAAAACTTACTGGAATAAATCAGAAATATGGTGCCAGTTGGTTCAAGTTTCCTCATTCAAATTCTTAAATAACCAAAGAAATAGAAGTACCTTGAATGAAAATAGATTTCCTTTTAAGTTCTCACCTATATGCCCTCTATAAAGAACACCATAAACTCTGAAGTCAGATGGAACAATTCATATGAAGTTAGCCATCTTAACAGAATTCTTCAAAGCTAAAAATGTAGTAAAAAAATTTTACTAAGGAGAAATATTTGATTACCTAAATTTTGGGAGTTACAATACATCCTAAGAAGTTTGTGTGATTTGAGAAATAGCATATAATAAGAATATGTGACAAATTCTTTATTTTGGTTGATTTATTTATAAAATTTGTGAATTGTTAAATAGGATTAATATATATAATAAGAAAGAAACTCTATGAGGTACAGTGAGAAGCTCCCCATTCTCCCTGCCCCCCAGCTACCACCTCATTGCTCAAAAACAATCAGTTTCTAGTTCCTTGCATTAACTTCAGGAGATATTTCATGCATTTGTAAACTTATCCACAGGAATATTTTATATATAGCTTTATGCTATACATATTATTGTATAAAAGATTTGGAGACCTTTCCATATCATAATTATAGAATTTCACATTTTTTAAATGGATTACCTATTATTGTGTTATGTTGTTGACCCATAATTACTATAAAACCCTTACTGAGGGATACTTAGTTCCTTATAAACTATGGCTATTATAATTCATGCTCTCAGTAAATTACATTTCTATCATATGTAATTCCACATATATTCCATAATACTTACAGAGAATTCCCTATTACATTGAATTTTTGTTAACTGGAAATCAATTTATCTTTAGAATCCAAATAAGTATTAAGCTAATATTTATAAAATATCAATTTGAAAGGAGATGTGAGAAGTTAGCCCAGTAAGGACCCTCGCATGCACCAACCTTGTCTTGGGGATTTTAGTGCTCTAAGATGGTTCACATGTACCTGATACACAAGTCAAGATATCAGGTTGGAAAAAACGGGGACTTTTTAAAAAGATTTCTGAATTTATTGATATGAAGCTTTTTGAAGCTTTTTTTGAAACACTAGGGAAATTAAGTCCTATTCACTTATACATTTCAAAAATTATCAATTTCTTGACATTGGAGCTCCACTGGAAATTCCAAGACTTATGGCTACCATGCATATAGATATAAAATGGGTAAGATCAATAACAACATTTGGTGTGCTGAGGTATGAGAAAGCTTGTCCCACTCCATCCACCCGAAGGGTTAAAATGACAAAGACCCATCATCTGACATCAATGATCTAGTTACTATAGGTCAATAGGCTTCTGTCAGTCCTAAGGTAAGAAAATTTCCTGCCAGCAGGGATGAGATACTGTTTGGGAAAACAATCAATACATCTTTCTCGATACTTGCAAATGACAGTACAGACAAAAGGTTGATATCCAGGATCTATAAAGAACTCCTCAAACTCAACACACACAAAACAGATAATCATATTAAAAAAAATGGGCAGAAGATATGAACAGACACTTCTCTAATGAAGACATACAAATGGCTATCAGACACATGAAAAAATGTTCATCATCACTAGCCATCAGGGAGATTCAAATTAAAACCACATTGAGATACCACCTTACACCAGTTAGAATGGCCAAAATTAGCAAGACAGGAAACAACATGTGTTGGAGGGGATGTGGAGAAAGGGGAACCCTCTTACACTGTTGGTGGGAATGCAAGTTGGTGCACCCACTTTGGAGAACAGTGTGGAGATTCCTCAAGAAATTAAAAATAGAGCTTCCCTATGACCCTGCCATTGCACTACTGGGTATTTACCCCAAAGATACAGATGTCGTGAAAATAAGGGCCATCTATACCCCAATGTTTATAGCAGCAATGGCCACGGTCGCCAAACTGTGGAAAGAACCAAGATGCCCTTCAACGGACAAATGGATAAGGAAGATGTGGTCCATATACACTATGGAGTATTATGCCTCCATCAGAAAGGATGAATACCCAACTTTTGTTGCAACATGGACAGGACTGGAAGAGATTATGCTGAGTGAAATAAGTCAAGCAGAGAGAGTCAATTATCATATGTTTCACTTATTTGTGGAGCATAACAAATAGCATGGAAGACAAGGAGAGTTAGAGAGAAGAAGGGAGTTGAGGGAAATTGGAAGGGGAGGTGAACCATGAGAAACTATGGACTCTGAAAAACAATCTGAGGGGTTTGAAGGGGCAGGGGTTGGGAGGTTGGGGGAACGAGGTAGTGGGTATTAGAAAGGGCATGGATTGCATGGAGCACTGGGTGTGGTGCAAAAAACAATGAATACTGTTACGCTGGGAAAAAAGAAAGATACAGATCTAGTGACAACAAAAGGACCATATGTACCCCAATGTTCATAAAAAAAAAAAAAACTTTCTCATTAACGGAGTTCCTAAAGGGCTGCCAAGGGAATAGACAAGTGAAATTCTGAGATGTCCCTCGATTGGAGCAATAACTTGCAATGGACTGTGAAGTCCATTAACTGTCATGTCCATATGGACTGTCAAGTCCATAACTTGAAATGTTCTGTGAAGAACACAGAATCAAACAGAATACTTTAGAAATGATATTCATTGGGTCAATGGACCAAAGTCTTACTGTAAGAGACCCCGGGAAACACTATAATGAAGGACTATAATGAAGGACAGGGGTAACCAGCAAAATTTAATCACTATTATTTTGAGTTCTTTTTGTTTAGTGATCTATATAACAAACTTTTTTTTCTTTTAAAAGTTCCAATTTAAGGTACTTTTATTCTTGTTAATCAAGTAAGTTTCTTATGGATATTATTAAATATGATATACACATTGTTAGGTTTTATTTAAAATATCATATATTAGAAATCATTTAAAAAACCTGTCTTTATCCTAAGTAAGAAAAAAAAAATGCCAAGTGATCTGAATAGACATTTCTTTAAGATATACAGGCTTTCAATATGCACATGAAAACACGCTTGACACCATTAATCATCAGAGAAATGCAAATCAAATCTACAATGAGAAACTTCTCCCGTGGAATGGCTGGAATCAAACAGTCTGATAGTAACAAGAGCTGGCAAGGACGTGGAGAAACAGAAATCCTTATGTGCTGCTGATGAGAATACGGAATGGTGCAGCTACTTTGGAAAATAGTCTGACAGTTCCTCAAATGATGAAACGTGTAGTTACAATAAGACCCTGCAATTCCACTCCTAGATATATACCCAAGAAAAATGAGAAAGTATGTCTACACAAAAGCCTACGCATGGATGTTTACAGCAACACCATTCATAATCATCAAAAGGAGGAAATCACTCAAATATCCATCAAATGATGAATGGATAAACAAAATGTGGTAGAGCCATAGAATGGGATATTACCTGACCATAAACGGAAACGAAATACTGAAACACACTTAACATGGATGAACCTTAAAAACCTTATGCTAAGTGAAAGAAGCCTGTCACAAAACACCATATATGATTCTATTTATATGTAAGTCCAGATGAGGGGAAGCTATTAAGGGCTTGCAGTTGTTGAGGGCCAGGAAGAGCAAGATTGGAGGTAAAAAGGGATTGCTAAAGGGTACAAGGTTTCCTTTTTCTTTTTTAAGATTTATTTATTTATTTATTTGGGTGGGGGGCGTAGGGGGAGAGAAAGTCTTTTTTTTCTTTTTTAAGATTTTTTATTTTTTATTTGACAGAGATCACAAGCAGAGAGGCAGGCAGAGAGAGGGGGGGAAGCAGGCTCCCTGCTGAGCAGAGAGCCTGATGTGGGGCTCAATCCCAGGACCCTGGGATCATGACCTGAGCCAAAGGCAAGGCTTTAACCCACTGAGCCAGCCAGATGCCCCAGGAGAGAGAGTCTAAAGCAGACTCTGCACTGAGCCTGGAGCCCTTCATGGGGCTCTATCTCATGACCCTGAGATTATGACCTGAACTGAAACCAAGAGTCGGGCACTTAATTGTGCCACCCAGGCGCCCCCCGGGGCTCTCTTTGAGGTGGTGAAAACATTTTTTAAAATTGACTGTGGCAATGCTGGTTTCTAAAACTAAATTTATACTGAATTGAATCTATGAAAAACCAGGGTATTGTACATTTTAATGCGTGCCTTAGACGGTATGGGAATTATCTCTCAATAAAACATTTAAAAAAAAATCACCCACTCTCCTAGGGGGAAAAAAAAAAGGAAAAGGAAAGAACCTGTCCTTGTTACACAGTACTGCTTCTGCTCTTGCTTATTTAGATAATCTCTGGTTTCTGGAAGAATTAGCAGTTTTGTAATAAGACAAGGACAGTTTTACAAAGAAGGAAATAATCACACCAGTCTTTGAAACTTCTACATAATCAAGCACCATTGAACATTCAGCAGTCTACTGTCAGAAGCAGCTTCTGCCAGCATTTATGAAGAATGGGTTACACTGATTTCTGAGTTGTCAGAATGAGAAAAAGCACAGCTGCTTTCAATGGAAAGAAAATTAGATTGAAAGGAAAAGTGGCAAAAAACCCTTTCCTATTGTTTGTGAAAGTCCCTTCTTCTCCAGGTTGCCTTAGTTCATGGGCTTTCAGAAATGAAACCCTTGACCTGATATTTCTGTGTGCAATTCACAGCTATTTCTGCCCTGCACATACAGAAACATCAGGGACACATTCTTCTCATCTCAATCATTAGCAAAATTGAATGTTTATTGTGCACTCAATCTGCAGTCTAGTGTGAGATGGTTATTTAGGAAGGAGAAAACTTAGACAATTTCTTGTCACTAAGAGGAATGTCAAAAGCTTTTCTTCTTTCAGGGCAGTCTTTTTCAAACCCAAGCCCCTAGATCTGCATATCTTTCAGGCAGTGAGCTAAATGCTCTGTGTAGATTCTCACTGAATTTCACACCAATGCAATGAACAAACATGTTAGTACAGATGCTTAAAATGCATGACAAAGCTGGCAAAGCAGTATACAAAATACCCATAGACTCGAAGCCAGGAAGCAGGAAGCAAGCTGAGAGCAATGGTGCAGTGGATCTTAAAGTTCTTATAAACCAGTGAACTGTGCAGGTTTAAGATGTTCTTTTAAAATCTTATTTGATTTGAATTCCAGTAGAGTTAACATGCAATGTTATATGAGTTCAAGTATCTGCAAGTTTAGGTTTTTAAGGTAAAGTACTAAAGACATGATGTTGGGCTAAAGAAACATCGAAGTTGGAACTAAGGATCCCCCGGGCATAAAGTCAGCATCTGAAGAGTTACACTGTCTGTAAAAAGGTAGCTTAGAAAAATATACCTAAAAGCAAGGAGAGTCCTAAGAATGGACATCTTGGTTCCAGCTAAAAGCTGGATTGGGAAAAGTCTCCCTTGAGAATTTGTAACCAAAGTCAGCTCATACACGGGCTTGGGATTCAAATTTATACAACTCACATGGTCTAAGAAACCCCAAGCTGAGAAATAAATTCAAAATTGTACCCAATTTGAGGTTGCCTAAAAAAGAATAAAAGAAACTCTCTAGAGGAAGACATATGATCTCCAATAGGCTTCACATAATTGCCAGGTATAGAGTCCAGAGAAAGATGAGCTTACAATCCACAATTATAGAAACACATGCCCAATCAAGCCAATTTGCAAGAAGGGGTTGGCGGAAGCCATCAAAACAGAATTAGACCTTCTCTAATTAGGACATTAGATACCAAAATTATCAGTTACAGGATGAGAGAGAATTAAAAGAGAGAACCTTTCTGTCAGGGAGAATGAAAGGATTGACTCACAGCTAAACGAATTTCTGAGCAACACATATTTTAAATATTTGAGCAGTATAAAAAGTTTAATATAAATAGATGTATATAGAACTCTGTACACAACAAATAAAGAATGAGTATTTTTATCAAGCGTATATAGAATGTTTATGAAAATTTACCATGGGCCAGACCATAAAGAAATATCAATAATCATCTAAGAATAGATATATATTAACAATATGTGGCTTTATCTGCAAAGGCCCTATAATCAGCTCCAGCCACTCACAACCAAAGTTCCTGAACACTCCTGCTAGCACAGAGATCCAGCAGGACGCATTCCCCACTGCACCCCTAGAGATCCTAAGGGAGCACCAAGCCAACTGCTAAAGTCCACCAGCAGATCTGCCAGCCCAGGGTCCAAGGAGACACTCCCACCTCTGATCCTGGAGATCCCAAAAAGGCCTTATACATGGCTCCAGGCAGCCTCCCCCAAAGCCACAGTTCATGAGCTGTGCTCCTAGCCCAGTCAACCAGCAGCAGATACTTCCATCCACACCCCTGAAGATCCTTTAGAGGCTAGGCTCATCTTCCAACAGCAGTTCGAAAGCAGTCCTGCCAGTTCAAGGACGACCAGGTGAGAAACACATCTGGGCCTCCGATCCTAAAGGTGCCTATCCTTGATTCCAGCCCCTCCAGCCAGGTCAGGGAGCAGTCCAGACAACCCAGCAACCTGGTGGGAAATACACCCCTTCTCGCCTCAAGGACCAGGTATATAGAGTTCAGTCTTGGCTGTAGAAACTGCCCAAGGGGTTCAGCTTCAGCCCCCAGAATAGGTTCTGGGAATCTAATATACAGCATGGTGACTACAGTTAACTCTACCGTATTATATCCTCAAAAGTAGCTGTGAGAGGTGATCTTAAGTGTTCTCACCACACACACACACACACACACACACAATTGTATTATATGAGGTGATGGATGTTCTAATGAACCTTAGGGTGAGAATCATTTTGCCATATATATGTGTATCATCACAGATCATCACAGAGTACACCTTAAACTAACTTACTAAAGCTGAAAAATATAAAGATAAAATTTTAAAACCCTGCTGTTAACCTTATTAAAATAACATAAATTAAAAATACTTTAAACAATACCACAAATACTGGATATCAAACTGTTTAGTTATTAAAAGCAATGTTTAGGGGGAAATCTCATGTATTCTTCTCTGGATTCGTGTGTCAGTTTTTCTAAGGTTCATACCTAAAGACTGGAATTCCTGGGATATAAGACATGTTCATATTTAACTTTAAAGATAATGTCAAATTGTTTTCTAAGCTTTTTGTACCAATTTACATTCCTATCAGCAGTTATAAATACCATTAGTTATAATAAACTTATTCCCAGATTTCTGCATCATAACAAAATATTAAGAATAGAGTAAGTTCCAAATTTTTATGTTGTAAAAAATCCTAAACATTCTTATCAATATTTTTTATGTTTTCTACATTTTTTTCATGGTATAACTTCCTGGGATTGGAATGCTAGAGTAATAGCAATACACATTTTAAACTCTGTTACATATGTTTCATTATCCTTCAGAAAAATCCATGTCAAAGTATATTTTTGCCATATGCTTGTCCACACAGAATAGTATTAATTTCTTCTTTCTTTGCCAATCAATAGTAGAAAATAGTAGAAAAATGATATCTCATTGTTGTTTCTATTTCTATTTATTTAATATTCAGCTGGTTTGAATGTCTTTCCAGAGCTGTATTGTTCATTTGCATTTCTATTTTGGGATTTGCAATTTAAATTATGAATAATTTGAATCAGTCTGAGAATATATAAAACAATCCTGTAGGAAATGTCAAAACCTATTACATTCTTTATAATAAACTCTTCATATTTTACCCCGATATTTATATACAACTTAAGCAACAATGATTTGAGGTCACCAATATTATGGTGATAAAAACAGCCAGTTTATATTAAACTTTTGTCATGTGCTACACACTTGGCTAAGGGCTTTATACACCTAGTCTATTCATTTATTTAACTGTTAATTCAACAGGTAAATAAGGTTATTTATTATGTTTTCAGATAGTGCCTAGTTGTGCAGTGAGGAATGAAACAAACTGTCCACCCTTCTGTAACTTGGGATGATGGATACTAAGTAACCAATTGAACAGATCATTAAAAACATGAAGTATAGAGGCCTGGGTGGCTCAGTCAGCTGAGCATCTGCCTTCGGCTCAGGTCACGATCCCTGGGTCCTGGAATTGAGTCTTGCATCAGGCTCTCTGCTCAGTGGGGAACCTGATTCTCCTCTCCCTCTGCCTGCAGCTCTGCCTACTTGTGCTCTCTCTATCAAATCAATGAATTAAAATCTTAAAAAAATACATGAAGTGTAATAAAAGTAGAGAGCACTAAATTAGAGATTAGCATGGGCCTATGTGTAAACAGGATAATTTGCAAAGGCCTCACAGGGGAGAAGGCATTCATGAAGGGCCCTAATGCAGAATAATGCAAAAATCCAGAGAAGGGAAGAGCTTCCTTGCTGAGGGAAGATCGTGTCCACAAACCTCCCTCAGAACAGTGAGAAGCTACAAGAAGGGCCATGTGACAAGCATGCAGAAGTGAAAAAGGGAAAGATGTGAAACTGGATTGGAGACATCAGCAAGGACCAGACTGCACAAGACCACCAGGCCAAGGGGAGGAGGCCACTTCATTCCTAGAGAGCAGAAGTGCCCAGCATGGCCTTGACCTGCCCGTGAACAAAATCATAGGTTAACGGGGCAACATGCTTGTTTTTATTCTATAGAAATAGAAGGTAAATTAAGTTGCATTGTTTAAAAAACATACAGTTATCACCCTCTCACAGTTTTAAGGTAGCTGAAAAACAGGAACTTGCAGAAAACATGTATTTAATATCCCTATCACATTTACCTTCCTTTAAAGTGTTGAAGGGAACACTTGAGTTGGGTGTGCTAACTCATGCTTTTTTTAATGAAATCACAAAAAGATATCTCTTCCTTGAACACACATGCAGTTCTCTAGTGTTCGTTGAACATGAGGTTCCCCAGAGCATTTCAAGCATCAATGGATTTACTGGAACCTTTATAGGAACCGTCTCATGAGATAATAAAACATCTCTGCAGTCCAACGGCGGTACCCACATCTTAGTCATTTTGATGACACTCTCAATCCTGCTTCATCTGCTTTTACAAGTTCTTGGGGTTACAGTAAATTGTATCTGCCTACGGTTCCCCATTCTTATTTGATCCCACAAAATTCCCAAGACTTTGGCCAAGTATTTTTGTCTCCACTTTACGGCTAAAGAGGAGCAAGCCAACCTCACTGAGCTTCAGGTTTTCACCTATAAAATGGAGGCAATAACTCACCCTGCCAACCTCTCAACCTTACTTAGAAGAGCAAATACAATAATGGACGGGAGAGTGCCTGAAAAACTAGAAAACATCTAAACGCTATTGCTATATTACGTAAAAGAGGACACATCTGTATCATATACATTACATTACAGATGTTCAGGAAAATGTCCATATTATCCATGTTGGAGCTACATCTTGTTCTGAGGCCCCATGGTAATGGACTTCAATGGGGGGCGGGGGAAAGACCTAAACCTGCCAGTTCAGAGTGTCTCAATCTCTTCCACCTTAAAACACTCCCCTTTTAAGTTAATTCAATCCACTTTGGGCAAAGAGTTAGTCAAAGTAAAGTTGAAACTCCTCACCAGGGTTATCTCACCTGAGACAGATTTCCCTGCTCTATTCCCAGATAATGGTGAGCACGGGGCGGTGGGGGGGGGGAGGAGCTTATAATCCAAACGGTGTTATGGCAGAGCCCCTGCTGCTGATCTATCTCCATATTTATATTTTTATTTCCTTGTCTCCATATGTAGGTTTCTGTCCTCTCTGCATCTCGTCATGAAGTTCAAAAGCTAGCGGAATGCTAATTTCTTCTGTCAGCCGGACCGTGACCAGCTGTTCACATCCTGGCCCTCAGCCTGACCTCCTTTCTCTCTGCCCTACGCATCTTCTGAGTCTCAGCCTTGGATTCCATCCGACCCTGGGTGAGATGGTCCTCTCTTCAGCCTCTGGTAGGGGTCCCCCTCTTCCCTCACTGCTGCTGCCGCATCGCAGTCCTGCTGGCTCTCAGCCTTCGCTGTCCGTGGAACACATGGGAAATGTTAGATCTCTCCAGTGCTACTAACAGGTGCTAGGAACAAACGGAGCACTCTTGAGCACTCTTTCTCCCTCCCCAACATGCCATGCCATCGTTTCTACACTTGCTGTAGCTGCTCCCTGTTGGGAATTGAAGCAATCTACCAGGCTTTCTTCACCCAGAATCCCAAACTGGAAGGCAGAAGGGAGACACAAGCCCATTCTCTTCTGGTTTCACAACTATCGTGTTCTTTTTTTTTCATCTTCCGATCCTCACCTTGAGTTCAATGGAAAAATGGGAGAACACAGAATGCTCGCTGCTTCATAAGCCTCTTGACAAGGTATTCTCCTTCTCTCCTACTTCTTTCCAGGTACTAAATAATAAAGGAGTAAATCTGCTGATAAAAAAGGCAAAAATATGCATGGATATTCTCCGCATTCCAATCTCTTACATGTCTGCCTGTACTTTAAGGCCCTTCAGAGCCAGACTCTGTCATGTCTCTTTGTGTCAACCGCATATAGTCCGTTGCCTGGAATGGACCCTCACTAAAAGCTGTTGAGTGAATCAGTGATTCAGTTTCCTTAACTTACTGGTAAAGGAACTAAGGGGGAATATTTTGCCCAAGTTAAACAATGACTTCCAAGCTTAGCTGGGGCCAGGTCAACACTACTTTTCGACATAACATACGGCTTTTTGCCTTGTCTTCCTTAATGGCCGGCAACCCTAAGCCCAGAATATAAGATCTAAAATGTAACTAAGGGAGGCAGAAAGGAATACCAGGTCCAAAGTTCCCCCGTGAAAGAACTGAAATGTGCGAGTATTTGAAATTAAAAATACAGTGGAGTCTCCTCACCCATAGTTTCACTTTTTGCATTTTCAGTTACACGCGGCCAAACGTGGTCCAGAAGCGGACTATATCCTCTTCTAGACATGGGCTCACACTTCACCTCTCTCCGTCTCAGTACCTGGGCATTTTATTGTCTCCCATCTCCACGAGAAGGGTGAGTACCGTACAATACGATAGTTTGAGAGAGGCCCCACCTTCGTGTAACTGGTATTATGGCACATTGCTGTATTGTTCTATTATCTTATTAGTTATTGCTGTTAATCTGCCACGATGCCTAATTTATAAATTAAGTTTTGTCTTAGGTAGGTATGTATAGGAAAAAACTTTGTACGTATCTGCAGCTTCAGACTTCCACTGGGTGCCTTGGAACGTATCCCACTTAGATCATTTTTATTTTAAATATATTTTATATTATATCATTATATCATTTTTATATTATATTATGTATATATTTATATATTATTTTATTTTATATTGCTAATTTTCTCTTTGTCTATACAGCATAAAATCAGCTCAAATCTATAACCCTAAAATCTCTGAATAGGGAACTTAGAAAATGCTGTGTTGTGGCCGCGATCAACCAGATCAACCATTTGTGGGTGTGGGTGCGGGCAGTGACAGAAACTCTTATTAGCCATTTTCCCATTTTATATATGTATAAAACTAGGACCATCTCCATACCACATGAAAGGCTGAAATGATATGACAGTCTATTCCCCTGAGTGTGTACTTCTCCTATTTGGTTGATTTAAAATTCATTACTTGTTGAAAACAGCAACTGACCCCCTCTCCTTCTAAAAGATCAACCACATTCAGAAAGCCTGTTGGAGAAATGGCTATGTATTACGCGTGGAGAAATTTGGGGAGCTTAAAGCTTATGAGTCTGAAAGGTTATTTTCTGAATGAACAACAATAGCAGTATTCTCAGGAAGCATACCACAGAGAGAGGTGGGATTTTAGATCTCTTTGTTCATGTCTCTGAAGGGGATTTAAGCAATCTGCTTTTCTACATTACGCACCGTAGCAGACCAAAGCATGTAGATATCAGTAGGGCACATTCATAACACGAGTGGAAGTCCTCCTCAAGAACACCGTGCTGGGCAAACAGGCAGAAGCCTATTGGCCCCCTTAGCTCGTGACCTTCTCAGTTCACCTTCTTCTCGTCACCCCCTATTGTTTGTTTTCTCCCTTTGTGGGGACTCAAAGACCAGGTGATATGTTGCCGTTGATGGTTTGGGGGCTCCAATTTTTTAAAAAAGATTTTATTTATTTATTTGAAAGAGAGAGAGAGCATGCATGAGCAGAGAGGGGAGGGACAGAGGGAGGAAGAGAAGCAGACTCCCCACTGAGCAGGGGGCCAGAGGCTGGGCTCAATCTCAGGACACGGGGATCATGACCTAAGACCAAGGCAGACACTTAACCAACTGAGCCACCAAGTGTCCTTAAGGCTCTAATTTTTTTTTAAAACAATCACACACATGGGTACTAAGCAGCAAATATCATCCTAAAGTATTAAAATTTGTCATCAGAATTATTTTCCTGTGCAGACAATGCAATCCAACTGCAGATAGTGACATAGCGTGTGTGTGTGTGTCTGTGTGTGTGTATGTGTGTGTGTCTGTGTCTGTGTGTGTGTGTCTGTGTGTGTGTCTGTGTGTGTGTGTGTGTCCTGTCAGGGAGGAAAAAAGCACTTGTAAAATTCTTAGAAACCAAAAATGCATCAGTGAATAGGCCTTTATGTTGGATATTTATGGGGAATTTGGTTTGTTTTCTGATTCTGTTTCAACTTTTAAGGAGCACTGTTAATGTGATTAATTAGCAAGAATTTATTGACTTGAAAAATCTCGACAGCCAAACATATATGATTTTTTTAAATGTATTTTTTCAGGTGAAACTATAAACTGGAGGCCTAATTAAGACCTGCTGTTTCCTGAAATGTTGTGTGCATAGCTCTGGGAAGGAAAGTTGCGTGGAACTTTACTTGAAGGGGTACATGTAATCTTAAGAGAAAGGTCCCAGCATTTTATTCACTTTTTTCAGACGTAGTTCTTACTTAAGAGCCATGCGGAATTTATGCCCATGGTGAGCATGAAAGCCCGAGATGGAGCCGGCTTAAGGAAAACTCAAATCAGCTCAAATGTCACGAATTGAAACCTTCGGTTGTTCCTAACCAACATTTCCAAATTTTCTCATTAACACTGTGATGAATTATGCAAATTTAGGTGGGTTTTTTTTTTTTCTTCATTTTCTTACATGTTTTCTTCCCATTACTTTGCTGAGAATGAAAGTCAATTGCAATTTATGCAATTGCATAAAAGAATGTAATGGGCACCTGGGTGGCTCAGTGGGTTAAGCCTCTGCCTTCGGCTCAGGTCATGATCTCAGGGTCCTGAGATTGAGTCCCACATCAGGCTCTCTGCTCAGCAGGGAGCCTGCTTCCCTCTCTCTCTATGCCTGCCTCTCTCTGCCTACTTGCGATCTCTGTCTGTCAAATAAATAAATAAAATCTTTAAAAAAAAAAAAAAAAGAAGAAAAGAATGTACATATTTCTAAAACCTGTGAAAGTTTCATCAGTTTAGCAACTTATTCATATGGTTTTCTCCCCAAATGTCACTCTTCAGTGGTGATAAACTTCTGAAATCAGAATTGTTTCAAAATAACAAGCAAATGTTTTTTATTCACTTGAAGGAAACTTTTTTCTAATGCCTCAGATAGAAGATGTAAACTACTTAACAACTTGAGAACAGAAACCCGTCTCACTGCTGTCATTCAGCTAGACATTCTGAGCTGATAGTTTTGCAAACTTATTAAATTGTCAGACATTGGGCGGGGTGGGGGGAGTCGCAGAATTTTTAAAAATTTTTATATTTTTTTTAAAAACCATGCTGTGAAAAGAAACTTGTCCAGCTTGCAAATCTCACCAAGAAACAAGTTATTTCCTTTAGATAACAAGCTAAGTATCAGGTCATAAAGGATCAACTAACAATTCACAGTCCCAGCGCGTAATTCTGTAGCCTGAAAGCTTGGCAAACCCAAACCCCTTACAGATAATACCCCACACAAAAGCCCCCTTTTCCACTTCATGGGAAGAGCCGCAGTATGTGCCTTCCTAAACATGGAGGGGGCTAGAATTTCTTCCTTGCCTTAATAATACCATACAGTGCATCTGTCCAGCGGCTCTTGCCCCGGAGAGACCTTGGTTATTTCCTATAGAGATTCTCCGACCCCCAGGCCACACATGGGCAGAGCGGCCACGTCAGAGCTGCTCCTGGCACCAAGGAAAATTATTTGCCCCGAGAGGCAAACACAGCCCAGGCAGTGTCCCAGAGTCTCAATCCCTCTCTTCTGTGTTATAAAAGGCCCTATTGTAGAAACACAAATCACTCAGGATGGCATGTACAATGTCTAATCACTTAATAGCTACTGGTAACCCATCAGGGAAGGGCCCCATACTAGACACTGTCTGTAGCCGATTTGCTGGAGGAAGGCAAGGGAGTATATGACATAAATTTACATTCATCTCCCGTTCTAGCTTGTCACACCACGGCAAACACACATCCTTTGAACAAGTAGAAAATTACAAGAGTAATAACGACGCAACTCTTTGGATTTGGATCTGTGAGTAACAAACAAGATAAGGGACAGAAAACCAGCTTGGTATTCACGCAGGTCTAGTTTCGAATCTTGCCTCTATAATTAATCAACGGTGTGACTTAGGGAAGTTCACCAAATCTCTCTGGGATTTTCTTTCCTTACTTGCAAAATGAAAGGAATATGTTCATCCTAAGTGCCGCGAAGACCACGTTCGCTAGGACGCAGAAGTACCGAAAGCTGGACTGGCATAGGGGAGGCAGGGCTCAGTATTAGTCTCCTTCCCCAGCTCTAGAATTCTAAATGTTTGTCAAGATGTCTTATACACGTTACTTCATTGGATCCCTACACAAATCCTACTCATAAATATTTTGATCTCAGAGGCAGAATTTTCTGTCTTTAGATCTCTTGTCTTTCCCTTTTAGGAAATTCTGTCGACAAGATACACTTGTTTTTTTCCAACGGCATTACCTCTGTTCTTCGATGGGTTTTACAAAGTACCTGAGGCAAAAGAAAGGGTTAATTTTATCCCTATGTTCCAGATGTCTTCAGCACCTTAGTAACCCACTAAGAACAGTAAGTCTTTTTAATGAAAGTGAAAGGTACGCATTGTACTTAAATCTGGAACTTTCTCCCCCTGAAAAAATGCTGTCACTGGGACTGCCGTCTGCCCGTTGAGGCAGGGTGAGATGTGTTTTTGCTCAGGTTTACCTTTTTTTTTTTTTTTTTTTCCGGCCCATTTTCAACCAACTGCAGTGGGTATCCAAGCAGTTAAAACTACATCAGCACTAATAGCTATGAGCTCATCTTGTATAAAGACATTTTTAGTTAAACACCACAATCTTGGGGGGAAAAAAGTTAGCATGCTTAACCAGGCTGGCTTGGAATAGCTCACAATATGACGCATACCACAGGAAATAGAGTGGTATGAGGCACCTACAAAATATTTTTCAAACAAGTCATTGACGCTGTAAGCCCCATGCCTCAGCTTTAGGAAGTCACTTATTAAGAATCAACACCAGCCGTGCCAAGCTAAGCTTTTGCTCTTGGTGATTTTCCAATTGAATATTCAGGGCCCTGTCTCGGTCTTGTTTTCAGGGGAGTACATGCCTGGAATGTTAGCAAGCTATTTGCTGGAAAAAATGCCCACAACAGGCCCAATGTTGATCACATTAATACGTTTGAGTGGGTATAGAGTGCAAATGATTGAAAATGCTTCCAGATCCCCGTAGCAGGGGACAAAGCAGGCTCTGTTCTCTGATCTGATGGTCATTTTTTTTCCAGCAGAGGATGTGGTGCAGGCAGAGGGACGAGTGCCAATCTCTGTCTAATGGTTCCAAACAGGGTCTGGGCCTAGCTCTCTGGATGCTGATGAGTGGGAAATGAAACACAGATGGGTCAGATGGGTAAGGAGAGGGGGTTTACAGGTCAGACCCAAGAGTTGGGATAAATCAAGTGCTTATGAGGTGCAGAATGGCACATTGTTTGAGTGAATGGACAGGGAAAAAACATTCCAGCATTGTTCAGGCCCGAGAGTGAACCCTACGCTCTTCTTCCCAGACCCGCACAGGCCACAGAGAGCCTCACCGCTGGGACGCGTGTGAGCCACAAACCTAAATGTGGCCAACCGGGGCCTAAAACCTTCTCCCCCCTGCTCCCCAAAAAGCCGATTTTGTTTTATTACACATGAGATGTAATTTACCGGGAGAAATGTTTGGGTTCATGTGCCAGATCATAGAGAGTCAGATTTGGGGTTCCCTGGGGATCTCTGAGGAGAAGGTGAGTAACCACAAATTAATAGAGCAGGGAAATAAAGTGACAAAAGAAATGTTTCATTGTGCCTGAAATATTGAACCAATTTCCCCCTTTTTAGCCTTTTCAACTTTTGCACACAAATCAAAGAGTTAGCTCGCTCAGCTCGGAAAACTCGGCAGAAGCCTGTGGTGCCTGATAACAACAAAGAAAAACTCGGTATTCTTCCTCAGTTTTAAGTGTCTTCCTAACATAGGAAAACACAGTGGTAAGGGCTTTTTGAGACTATTAGAAAATAATCCAGGGGTGCCTGGGTGGTTCAGTGGGTTAAAGCCTCTGCGTTTGGTTCAGGTCATCATCTAAGGGTCCCAGGATCGAGCCCTGCCTCGGGCTCTCTGCTCAGCAAGGAGTCTGCTTCCTCCTCTTTCTCTGCCTGCCTCTCTGCCTACTTGTGATCTCTGTCTGTCAAATAAATAAATAAAATCTTTAAAAAAAAAAAAAAAGAGAATCCAAATATACGAGCCTGATTATTTAATGTGAGGTGATCGTAAGATGGGTCGGAGGAAGCGTTTTCAGGAGGGAACAAACCAGTGGGATGGGAGGACCAAAGTGTCCCATTGAGAGAGGGACCGAGAGTCCCTGTGGCCCGCAGAATTAGAAAAGAGTGAAAGCTGGGCATTAATGGTTTCTTTTTTAGAGTGACAGAAATTATTTTCAGAAATTTATTTTCATACCAGCCGTGTTTCCACTTTATGGACTTGACCTTTAACAGAATATCCCACAGGCAAAGCTGCAGACGGTGGTTGTCCGCAGGCACTGGGGCAGGCTCCCTCCTGAGTATGAAGAGCCTCTCCGCTTACCAATGGGTGCGTTGCAGCTCGGACACGGCGAACCGCCAGCCTCCAAAGTCTCGGTGCAACATGTCTTTAAAAGTCCAGGCGCTTGCCTTGTTATTATTTTCATAAGTTGGTTTAATGAGGGGTAGTGTCATACATATGTGCATGTTGTCTTATTTCCCACTGTTTAAGGTCATTTCAAAACTAATAGCTGTACAACTCGTAATTTAAAACTTTCCCCTGATCTTCTTCCCTCCAAAATTCTCATTAAGTCTATGCTCCGAGTCTAAGAAAGGAACCTCAAGACTAAGTAACCAGTCTGTAAAGCAAATTTGAAAACCGACATGACACAAGCATCAGTGTTTAGAGTTGGAGGGGGAAGAAAAAAAAAATGACTGCAGAGAAATGTGTAAGCTTGTTCCCTGCAAAAACATAAAACTGTTATTCATGGAAAGAAGGACAGACCCATAAGAAACTAATATCCGGTTTGGGATATTTGCTCTTTTCTTTCCAATAATTGGGATTTTTTTTCCAGTTCCTTTTCTCTTTAGAATAATAATTAAAAAAAAAAAAACAGCTGTGGGAAATATCTGTGGGTGATTCTGCAAGCAGGGGTTATTCTGATAACACTTAAATGACTCCTTGTTAGAATGTAAAATCAAAGATAATTCTTTTCAGAAAAAAATACACGTCACGGGATCAGGTTCCCAGAGACACCTGGAACACACATCCAATGGGATGTCTGAGTGTTGGGGGGCAGGGGGAGGCCACCACAGAGCTCTCAGCTTGACTTTCTAGATTAGAGCCTCAAGTATGAATAGAGGAGGGGGAGTAGCGGAGAAGCCTCTCATGTTCCTGTGAGGTATCTAGGCCACCTGGCTTCTCGCCAGGTCTTACCAGAGGATGGAAGGAGACCTTGCAGGCTAGGAACCGCCAGCCAAATCTCTGTGACTGAGACATAAGCCTAACGCAGGACGCAGAAGCTTTCAGGACAAACCCCCTCAAGGTTGGAAATCAACCTTGCCAACGATGAGGGTGCCAACGATGAGGCTGCTGTTGCCTCCAGCCAGTGGGGCCCATCTGCTGCCATGCCTGACTGGCCCCTCCCACTCTGAGGGATATGGCCCTCAGGGTTACCAGGCCAGAGAAAACACTGGAAAAGCACAGTTCTCTAGAGCAGTGGAATGAGTCCAACAACTCTCCCATGCCTACATTATCCTGTAGTTAGCCTGGTGGAGCAGACCATGATAGAAATCAATCTCTTGAGAGGGTCCCCCAATTTTGTGAACTCCAGACCCCACAAAACCTGAATCCACCCTTGGGATTGCCATTTATGAGGTGGAACCATAGGGAGAGTTTTTGAAGACGGAAGGGAAGTAGACAGTTGCTTTCTTGAGGTAGCGGGCTTGACGGTGCCCATGTGGTAGCTAAATACACCGTCTGGAGAATGGGACCGAAATCCAGCCCTTCAGACCCCCAGGACCCCCGGGACTTGACTGTTACATTACATCACAGAGCTTTAACCAAGAACCAGTGGTTTTCTTTTCTACCATAACTTTTGAAATAAGAAAGCATCGACCGACAGATTATCTGCAAAGCATACACTTCACGACGTTTTCAAGTTTGGGGGACAGATTTATGTCCCTCCGACTCCCTTTCGTCCATGGACTCTCTGATAAACAAAGGCAGGTGTTCACAGAGCCACTGACCAGGACAGGATGTGTCCTGTGACCATGAAACACAGCAAGGCTATCTGTACTGTAAAGGGGTGTTCACACCCCAGACTCGTCCTTCTTAGGAGAAGTTCAAGACGCTCCATATAGGGATAATTAATGCCTTGTCTCCTTTGAGGAGATGCCCTAATGTTACTATTTTTATAAGGATTCTTCGGGAATGAATACAAGGGAAATACCATCATCCTGAAGATAAAAATTAACATGCAAGAGGTACGTGGTAGAGATTACATGCAAATGAAGGACTTCTGCCAACCTGTCTACCAGACCAATAACACAACCCGTAGACCAGTACACCTCTGTGGAGTCACTTTACAGAGCTTCGGTGTTTGCTGTCTGCTTAATTAAAATCCTACTCTGGTGGGAAAAACCAGATTTCCAAATGGTGACTTTATTGATTCAATAAAATTTAAGAAATTCTGCTTATGGAAAAACTCATTAACCAAAACTAATAAATAAGAGTTTACCCTGCAGTCTGGTTCCTCTTTATTTGACAGAATTAAAAATCACTCTGGAGCAACTTAGTTCATTTTTCACTTGTTAATTGAACTTAATGGTTTAGTAATTCCCTTTCTGTTCTAAGCTTTCTAGCGCTTCATTCTTTCTGGCAGCACTTACATTCGGTCGCTCTTAACTTTACAGAGCATATATTTATATGGAAGTTTAACAGAAGTGACGAGCGTGAAGCGTGAAGCGGGGGAAACACTGAGAACCTTTTACTTGGGCTGATGCAAGAACTCCGGGCACAGCCCTTTGGGGCCGTGTCATATTGCACTGCCCTGTTAGAAGGGTTCTCCAGCGAGGCCTCAAGGGCCAAGTCCATGGGAGGGACAATTTTATTATCGAATGCCCCCCGCCCCACAGCAGATTTCCACTTCTGCTCAACCTCTCCTATAAGAAATTGCCAAAGAGCCAAAATTGTGCACGTCCTGGATAAAAGCTTTCAATTTTGCCGTCAGACACAAAAATTTCCCTCTGGAGGGCTACCATTGCTCACTTTCATTGTTTCTTTGCACAACAACATATTTGGGATCTACTTGTGTGTGTTTAATTGTGCATCTCAAACTTAACCATCTCACCTCCCTCTGGTCGGACCACAGGAAATCCACAGAAAAGTGGCTGACAATTATGAATGGCAGATTGGTGGCTCACATCAAAAACCCTCACCGCATATATGAAGAACCAAATTCCTCATCTTTTATGGTCGGGATTTGTTCCTTGGCCTACCACAACTTGAAAAGTTTATTCTTCAGCTATTCTGACCTAAGTATCAAGTGGATTAATTTTATGGCTTTTTATTTGCATAGTTTCTTCCCAGTTTTGAACTGACTTCCTGTATAATTTGGCATCTTAAATTTTTACTTAACTTTTTTATAGATATAGATACCTGACATACTGACATAATTCTCCTGAAAACACAATTATAAATACCCACATAATATTCCATCATGTACATAAACCATAAAATACTTTTTTCATTTCTCTATTACTGGGCACTTATGTTCTTCCCAGATACATTATGCTGTTTGATTCTATTCATGATTTCTTCTTCTCATGTGTTTATACAGATAGTTATTTCTGGTGCATAAGAAAGTTATTAAATACGTTTATCTTGTGCCAAGTCACTTCACCAAATTTTTCTAATAATTATAGTCTCTACCACCGAAAGTTATTCAGTTGATTCTTTACTTTCCCTGCAATGAGCCAAAAATATACAAATAATATATAATAGAAATAATATGTATTTTTTTCCTTCCCTAAAATATAATTTTATTTTTTAACTTTAAGTACTTCCAAAACAATGTTAAGTGATAACACTTATCACTTATTGAATACGTATTACATCATGGGCCCTGCCATAGTTTCTTAATAAACATTATGTATTATTTATTATTCCATTACTGTCTAGATTTTTTACTAATTTTTTTAAATGCCTTCAGTTCCTTTAATAGCGATAGGTTGTTTGTTCAAAATATAGTTCATCATGCTCAGGCAAGTAACATGTTCCTTTTTAAAAATAAAATTTTAAAACAGTCTTTAGACTTATAGAAAAGTTCTGAGGATGGTATAGAGAATTCTGTACATGCTTCACCAAGTTCCCCCTTATTCGACAACTTACATCATCCTGGCACATTTGTCAAAACTAAGAAATTCACATTGGTACATACTATCAAATAAACTTGATTTACTTCAGAATAAATCAAGTAAATCAAGCCTCCAGTTTCCCCACAAATTTTCCTTTTGGGATCTAAGATCCCATCCAGGGTACCACATGATACGGAGTCCTCTGATCACCTTAATTTCCTACAGATGTGACAGTTTCTCAGCTTTTCCTTATTTTGGATGACCTGGACAACTTGGAAGAGTCCTGGTCAGGTATCTTGTGAGATGCCCCCCAGTTTGAGGTTGTAGGATGCTTTTCTCAGGCGTAGGTTGGTGTCAAAGATTTTGGGGAAAGAATGTCCCACAGAAGCCTCCTTCTTATCACACCATATAAGCAGGTACACGATATCAAACTCAGTCTCTGGTGATGTTAACCTCGAAGAAGCCAGCATTTGCTAGGTTTGCCTACTGCAAAATTACTATTCTTTTTTCCTTCCCATACTCTATTCACTCAGCCAGCTATGAAGGCCGGCCCCCACTGAGGTGAGGAGAGGCTGTCTCACTTCCCAGAAGAGCAAATGCCGACATATGTTATTTGGAATTCTTCTGTAAAGCAGACTGGTTCCGTCTCCTCCGTTTACTCATTTATTGAAACATGGATTTATATTAGGATGGATCCCCAGATGTTTACTTGATGCTTTGGGCTCTAAGCCAATACCACAATATTTATTTTGTTGCTCAAATTGTGCCAGTTCTGTCCAGGAGGCTCTTCCAGTTGGCTCCCACGTCCCTTTGACATGCTCCATTGTTTGCTGTTGTTCTGTTGTGCTTTGCTCCCTCTGTTTCTCTGAGAACTTCATTACTGTCTGGCAAGATTCTCCAGGCTTACCTTGTCATTTCTCTGCCCCAGCCCTAGAAACCGCCCTTTCTCAGAAGAGTATGGATACCTTTCATTAGAAAATGGTATTTAGAAATGAACATCTGGGCACTGCATGTTCTATTCCTTTTTGCTTTGAAAGGGCTTTGTTTTTACCTTTTTTAAAAAAATTGTGGTAATATGTACATAACATGAAATTTACAGTCTGAACCCCCGTTACGGGTACAGTTGGGAGGCACTCAGTGTAAGTACACTCATGTTGTTGCGCCACCATTCCCACCATCCATCCAGTGAACTCTTTTCATCCTCCCAAAATGAGATTTTGTACCCCTTAGACAATAACTCCTCACTATCCCCTAACCGAGCCCCTGGCAACCATCACTCTAATTTCTGTCTCTATGAATCTGACTGCTCTAGGTACCTCTAAGTGGAATCATACAGTGTTTGTCCTTTCATGACTAGATTATTTCACTTGACATAATGTTCTCAAGGTTTAGACATGTGCCATAATTATCTTACTTTTACAGGCTAAATGATATTCTATTATATGTATACACCACACTTTGCGTATCTGTTCATCTGTTGATGGACCCATGGGCTGCTTCCAGCCCTTGGCGATTGTGAATAATGCTGTTGTGAACGCAGGTGTACAAACATCTCTTTGAGTCCCTGCTTGCGATTCTTTGGACCTTATACTTAGAAGTGGAAGTACTAAATCATATGGTGATTCTACGTTTCATGTTTTTTGAAGGAACTTCGTACTATTTTTCACAGCAGGTGCACCATTTTACATTCCTATCGATAGTGCCCAAGGGTTCCCGTTTCCCCACATTCTTAAGCTCCAAACCCACAGAATGTACAACACCACGAGTGAACCCTCAGGTAAACTACAGACTTTGGGTGATGATGATGTGTCAATGTAAGTTCACCAGTTGTAACAAAGGCACCATTTCAGGAGGGATGTTGATAAAAGGGAAAGCCATGCATGTGTGGCTGGCTGGGGGTATATGGAATATTCGTGTAGCTTCCTCTCAATTTTGTTGTTAACTTAAAACTGCTCTAAAGATAATAAAATCTTTTAAGAAAAAATGTTAAAATAAACAGAGTATTTCCCAACATTTTCCCAGAGCTTCCATGGGTCCACTGAATGACAGTTGCCTCTAGGGATTGAAAGAATTGCATTGAGATAGTGTCATCTGAAAGAATTAAGATATTTATTTGAACAGTTTCGAAAGAAACCATATTTATTTGACTTCTTTCTAGAAACCGATACTATTAACCCCCTCATTGTAGTTATTCTTCTGTTTCACCTGTGAATGAAATAGAAGTTGGGGTTCCTTTATTCAACGTATGGAGAGCTATTTGCCATGAAAATGCCATTTAGGCACTCACTGGTGGTATTTAACACAACCTGTAAAATAACTGATAAGAGAGTAAGCTGGCAATTCAGCAGAGCATGTCGGGAGGTGAACAAACTTTTTGACACCGTATTCCCTTTCTCTGACAAACTAAGTAAGGATAAATTTGTGAGGATGAAAAAGCTTTTTAAATTGGCTGCTTTAACAGCCTCATCCCACTAGAGAAAAATCTTTTCTGTCTGATGAGGCTAAAGCAATCTAAATGGAAATATTGGCTCCCACCGATTTCTATTGGCTTTGATGATAAAACCTTCTGCCTCGTCTATTTCCTTTTGATCTAGTTGAAAAAGGATGCTGGGAGAGGCTAGCACCATGCTCCCTCAATGACCAGCTGCTGATACAGCTGTGGCTTGTTAAGGCCACAGGACAAGGAAAAGTTCCAGCATGCTTCCTGTTTTATCACATTCTTAAGTTAACATTATATTACTGAGAAAAGTGATATCCACACAGATGCAGAAATACGGAGTGTCCTCAAGGCCAAGTGGACTATAAAAACAAGGACGCTGCTACATATTTCAAGAAATTAGTATGATGTAAAAGCTTATCAACAGAACGTTTATTCCCACTTAGCAATTTGAAACAAAGATCGGCTTTTAGATAGTTTACTTGTCTAAGATTGATGGGGAGATAGTTTAAATTCTCTGGAGAAACACACTCTCTGGTCTCAAGAATCCGGACGGATTTGCATCCCAGTACCAACCTCAGAGGCTTAAGAAAGGCCACAGAAGGCCTCCAGCTGATACCGGGGATCTGAACTATGACTCTCGCTGCTTCCTATTAAGAAAATGAGAAGCAACTCACTTTTTACAAGGTGTTAACTAAGCTTGGCTGAGCAGCCCAACTGAAAAATCAAACATGCCCAAACACTTCATGTTTATAAAAACAAACTCCATTAACATGCCTGGCTTCCCTTTCATAAAATTGCAGATGATTTACTGCATATCTTAGTGCCATCCAATTTTCCTGTAAAATGCATGTTCTGTATTATGTTTGGCACATTTTAGGAAATCAATGCGTAATTGTTGAATTGAATTAAAATTGATGTGTTTTTTATAAAAATTGTAATGAAGGGTTTTACAGAACCTGAACTACCCAACTGGCATAGAACAGAGTATTTACACAGACTTATAAGAACTGGCATGTGGTACTAAAAGGAAGTTAAACTTTTTTTTTTTTTTAAATACCAGTGTTCATCCTTCCAAAGTTGGACTTAATAGGAAGACAACCAAGATTCCTTAACACCTCGTTCCATTAAGTCGGGCCTTATCACAAGTCATTCAAGAGTGATCTAAGTGTCTCCTATATACCCGATTAAATTATTCTGGTAAACTCAATTCTGGGACTTTTATTAATTTCTTAAAATATTTCTAGGATAATGTCTGCTATTTCTCTTTACCCACTTAAAAAAGATGCTCAATAATAAAGAATATGTAGCCATCATCTCTGTATCCATCCACAGAAACCCAATATACAGAGTTGATGCCCTCTGTTTACCCAGCTCTGATCACATTACCTGCCCTTCCCCATCAGCAGGAAACATTTATCCAAATCTTAATTCAAATTTGCTCACTGACCTGTGGCTGGGAAACAGGGAAGCATTGTAATAGGTTCACAGTGGAAATTACTTTCACTTTTAATTTTTTGCAAAGCCCGTGGATGATTTCATGTACTCCTTAGAAGATACTGGTTCTCTTAACCCTATTGTAGATGTATACTTACTCAACCTACTGAAATGTTGGCTAAGATGAAACAGACATGGGAGAGTCTTCACACCCCATGCTTTTCTCACTTCACAAGCTGTTTTGTCCTCCTCCCCCTGCCCCTGCACAGGACAGTCATGACTTTCTCCAAACAGGACCCAGTGCATTTTTCCACCCTTCTCCAATCTGTACTGGTGTCCTAAAGAGAGAAAATTTGGTAATGGTAAGATCCACAACTGTCCAGCTACTTCTCTAGGGCTATGGTCTGTTCCCAAGTGGGCTGCTCACACACCATTTGGTTGTAAAAGCCATGTGAATTGATATTTAAATGTATTTTTCCCTAAAGCAAGGAAGAAATATATTAAACATTACTATCAATGTTAAAAGAAGTACATTACATGTAAACTCATAAATAAATATATTTTTTATATTTAAAAATATATTATATATTTTATATATTTTTGATGCACATTCACTATTTGTTTTTAACTCGTAAGGATTTTCAATCAAAAAAGTTTGAACACAAGTCCAAACAATTCACATTTATTATCTGTGTGACCGAAGAAAAGATAGCTTCAAGACATACTGCATAATTGTAATCACATTCAGATCATACTTATGTGCTACTTTATTTGACAGATTAATATAAATTATTTTACCCTGTACTCATGTATGGTGGTATAGTATCGTTCCCCAAACTCTTAGTTCAGGTAAGCAAATGAAACTAAACATTCACGATTCATCACCTGAATGTTCTAGGTCTTAACACTCACTGCTAAAAACCACACAGGAGGACTAATTGTACAAATCACTTTCAGTGCCGAAGTGTTTTTGTTTTTGCTTTGTTTTGTTTTGTTTGAGAATCAGGGATTAAGATGTCTAGAAGAATTTCTCAGGTAAATATATAGACAAACAAAAATTATAAAAACTTAGTCTTTAAATATTTATAGAGCAACTACTATAATGAAGATACAAAGAGTAATAAACATTAACTGAGCATTTGCTTTCTTCAAGTGCTAGGTAATAAGGATTAAGTGATGAGCAAATAGCATTGGTGATTCCTGTCTTCAAGGAGTTTACAAGCTAGTGGGGTGGAGGGGAGACAGAAGAATATAAAATGGAGCAAGTAGGGGCACCTGGGTGGCTCAGTCGGTTAAGTGGCTGCCTTTGGCTCAAGTCATGATCCCCAGGTCCTGGGATCGAGCCCTGAACTGGGCTCCCTGCTCAGTGGAGAGCCTGTTTCGCCCTCTCCCTCTGCCTGCCGCTATGCCTACTTGTGCTTTCTATCTGTCAAATAAATAAGTAAAATCTTTTTTAAAAAATAATAAAAAATAAATAAAATGGAGCAAGTATTTTAAGCAAAATATGAATGAAATCCTAGACTGTGTTTCTCCACGTCAACACCTCTGCTCCTTCTTTCAGATTTCCTCTTCTATGGCCACTACTCCAAAATAGGGATCCCTACTCTTCTCATTCGCTTATATCTTGGAGGTCCCTAAGTATTTTTCTCTTCACCTTGAATTCCCACCTCTGCCTCTTCGTACTTTTCCTGACTAACCTCATTGAGTAACAACAGATCATAATGAGTTTAATTTGATCCTGGTTCTTCTGAAATTCTTCCCTGGAGATAGCATGTTGTGAAAGAGAGAGCCATAGAAAGTCCTGGAAAAAAAGGACGCCTGGAGCAGGAATTAGAGGCACCAGAGCAGAGCATCCCAGAAGGGAAGGATTTTTATGAAGGAGGTGTTGGAGGGAGGCATTCATCATTTCAGATAGACCGGCCAACTCTGAAAGGCACATGTGGGAAACTCCATGGTTCCTTCTCTTATTGGCCATTTCCTTTCACTAGAACGATTCTGAAATTGTTCAAAACAATAATTGTTGTAAGTATGTGTACTGGGTCTCTTAGATTGGAAGTCTCTTTAAGGGCCGCCTCAACTTCCTTCCAATTTACTAAAGCGTGCCCTCTCCCCTTACAGCATAAGAGGCAACACAAAGCAAGCACTTACTCCTTCCGAAAACGTTTTGTGGCTCCTACCCCAGACAAGTCCTGGTGATAGTGATGAGGAGGGCACAGGGATGTATGCAGAAAGCAATAACATTCCATCTTGACCAAGAGAATGAGGATTATGTTAGCTCCCTCTTACAAAACGTGGAAATGTTGTACTTTAAAAAGGACTTTTAGATATTGCTTTCAGCCACATATCATGCAGCACTGACAAATATAGAGTGTCAATATAATATTATGATGTCTCCAACCCCCATCATCAGTCACAGACTTATCTGTGTTACACAGTCTCCATTTCAAAGCGTTTCAGGGACTCTCCGATGGGTAGTGATTTAGGAAGAGCTGAGAATAGTTGCACATTTCCAATAGCGTTGTGGGTGTATTTTGTGGGAATGATGATGAAGATCATGATCATGATGGTAATGATAAGGTCCCCAGCTGTCTGCTGAAATTCCTTTCTGGGAAACAGCTGGAGATTCATTCTCTAAAGATCGCATCTGGCTTGATTTGCCAGCACTCAAATCCCACTGATCTGGTTCTGTTCTAGCCCTCTGTACTCCCAGTTCAAAGAGCAGGGAGGCCTGTAAAGAAATTACTACCATATTGTTCAATCGGCCACAGTGAGCAATATATACGATTATAATTAGGAACACATTAAGGGAAGCAGCTCAGTGGAGATAAGCTGCTTGACTGCGTACGCTTTTTGATGAGGGCTTAGCGCCAATCCGAGAAGAAAAAGATTAAATGTTTGTTACCAATCCTTTTGAACTTGTGGCAGGACATGTGGTAAAGCATTTTTGATTCAAATTAAAAGCATCCTAGGATAAAAATAACCCTGTTCTCCCAGGCCTTTCCAAGTGAAAACCATTTGGAGACTGATTTATTGTAGAGCCTTTAACCTCTTTCCACCAGCATGATTAACGTAAGCATTTCAGAATCCCATGTAAGCCCGGACAGGTATTTGTCTTGTTACACATCTGTGAGACAAATGGCCATACAAATTAGACACTCAACAGATGTTAAGTTTTCAAAGGCCGGGCAAATTTAATTTGACTGCGCATGTAAATGAAACGCTCATTGCGCTCTGAGGTCAGCGATGTGGGTTTCAGGTAGAGAGGGTGGCTGTGCCCAACGTCACCAAAAGGCCAGCAATTCAGAAACCCTGAAGAAGGAGCTTCCTGAACCAAGGAGAGAAGATAGGCTGCCGCTGTCGCACCGCGAGAGGAGAGCACGGGGAAAGCTGAAAAAGAAAAGGTCTTCGACCATGTAATCAAGAAAGATTTTCCATGGTCATTGGCAAGAGAAAAGACAAGGTGACCATGTTAAATGTTCTAAGCTTCCATGTCGGGAGGAAGCATGGTTTCGTGGTTGCTTCTGGGAATGGGGGAGAGAATGTTTGTGCCAGATCCAGCCTCTGATTTCCTCTGCGGCCATGGGCAAGTCTTTTAAGCTCTCTCTGCCTGTTACCTGTTAAAACTGGGATATTGGTGTTTATCCGCTGCATAGGAATCTGAGGTGGAACATCTTTTTTGTTTGTTTGTTTGTTTTGCTTTAGCTTCAAGGTAGAATTTAGTGATTCGTCAGTTGTATATAACACCCAGTGCTTATTCTGTCAAGTGCCTTCCTTACTGCCCGTCACTTAGTTCCCCTGTCCCACCCCCTTCCCCTCCAGCAGCCCTCAGTTTGTTAGTTACATCCTTCCAAACGGATTGCTGATCTCTTGAAAATGGTACTACAAATTGTGCATGTCATGAATCTGGGAAGTTTGTAACCATGTGACACCATCTGCCGAAGGAATACTTGAGTTTAAGTTGGTTTCAATTATATCACGTGTAATTTTAATTTCTACAAACAGTGAAGTCCTCAGAGACTGATTTTTAAAAACTCAATTACAGGGCGCCTGGGTAGCTCAGTGGGTTAAAGCCTTTGCCTTCAGCTCAGGTCATGATCCCAGGATCCTGGGATCCAGCCCCGCATCAGGCTCTCTGCTCAGCGGGGAGCCTGCTTCCACTGCCCCACACCTACTTGTGATCTCTGTCTGTCAAATAAATAAATAAAATATTTAAAAATAAATAAAGAAAGAATAAAAACTCAATTACAATGTTTTCTCATATTCTCTCATTCAATCCCACCTCCCAGCCCGCTAAGACAGACAGACACATATGCATGCATACATTTTCCTTCCTCCCAACAAAATTCTGGGAACTTTTCCTCTCTGTATAATTTCTTCCCTGGTAAGGCAGCTATAGGCAATAGCAGCAATGCTCAACTTCTAAAGGCAATAAAAATCAATAGTTAATTCCACAATCAAACTTCTTAGCACCTTCATTATCAAACTGTCAAGATATCCACATTCTATTATCTGAAGTAGCATATTCTAAGTTCCCAGGGATACTGATAAGAGGTTTTTTGTTTTGTTTTTTTTTTTAATAATTTATTTTATTTTATTTTATTTTATTTGACAGAGAGAAACTAGGCAGAGAGAGAGGAGGAAGCAGGCTCCCTGCGGAGCAGAGAGCCCAATGCGGGGCTCGATGTGGGGCTCGATCCCAAGACCCTGGGATCATGACCCAAGCTGAAGACAGAGGCTTTAACCCACTGAGCCACCCAGGTGCCCCTGGTTTTTTTTTTTTAATTTATCTTTATTTATTTATTTAATTTTTTTAAAAAAGCTCTCAGTCGTATCATTTTAGTCCTATCATATTTGGTTAAACTAATGTCATTCCAATAATGTACATTGTAAAATTCTAAATGGGGGCAAAGATTGAAATATTCTCCTAACTTATTTATATGCCTTTACCATTGAATTCTGTCACACCTGTTCTGATGAAAACAATTGGGGGAATACTCATTTCTAGGGTTTTGTTGTACTTTTGCTATTGGTGAGAAAGGCAGGGAAGTTATTCCCAAATCCAAGTGAGATAGATAGAGAATGAGCATTGACCTTTAGAGAGAAGATTAAGGGCAACGGGCAGATAGAGTATTCCTTTCTGCCTTTGCTTCCACCGGGAAGAATACGTTGCTATTACTTTTTTGCTTTGCTTTGTTTGTTTGCTTTGATTCTTTCCTCAGGAATCATAATACTAAAAATATTTGGAGCAACCCAGCTCTGTGCCAATTACTAAGGGTCAAATAAACCAGACCTGTAGTTTACTATAATTTTATGAATAAATGCATTATGTTTAAATGACCCTCACTGTTCTTTGAAATGTCAGTTAGTCAGGAAACTCTTGCTGTTTTCTAGCCACTGGTCAGGGAAAGGAGAACTAAGGACTCCCCAGCAGTGAGAACAACTCACTGTCTCTCTACTACGTGGCAATGTCAAAAGGAAGTTGACATCTTTCAGGTAAAAGAGGTATCCATGAAAATCCATTAACAACTCATACAGCTGATAGCCAGGTATCCACGGTGCCCTTCCTACGAGTACGGTGATATCATGTGTTTCTTGGGTCTGCTTTCCCCACTAAACCCTGAGTTCCTTAAGGTCAAAGGCAAAGTCCTATATGCATAGTTGTTCCTGGAATATTCCCAAACGCCTGAGTCATAGTAGTTACCTGTCACACATTTATGGAATTAAATTGACATCAAGTGACTTGGAACAAGAATATTTATTAAAAATATATCTAGAGTACTTCGTATATGGAGGTTGAATCTTGTTTTCAAAGTGAAGTAGAGAAATTCCATATTTACCTGGGTATTTCTGGCCAGAGTATACAGCTCATTTGTGGTTTAAAGATAAGACATAAAAGCATAAACTCTTCCTACTATTTATGCTGAGTCAGAGCAACCCTGCTCAAATATCATGTTTTCCTATATGAGTTATTTTTCTCAATCAATATGAGGAGCTTTACTTATATCCTGAGTAAATGTCACTATTTTGTCTTAAACTGTCAGAGTGATTTTGAATTTTGATTCTTCTATCTGTCTTGGAATTATTTATTCCTCAGTGCCCTGTGTCATCTGGGAAAGTGATATCACCTAAAAGTATGATAAAAATTTTTAATTCCATTAAAACATTTAATTCCATTTTTTATCCACTGATGAAAAAGCAGTGGGACAAAAATAATTTTAATTAATCAGCAGTTTTGGAATGTGGGCTTTAAGTTTGCAGTTATGTTCTCATCCAGTCTTCCTTTCTTGAACAGACACAAAGATATCCCAAGATGTATGCCAAACCTTTCGCTGATGAGGACAAGTTTTCATTCTATTATAATTGTTAATCTGCTACTACTATGACATCAGTCTCAGAGGTTACACCTATGTATTGGTGATAGCACTCAAACAAGCAAGTGTGGTATGCTCGAGACTGCTGAATGAACAGAACAATGCTGGCCAAATCATGTCGCAAATGCATACTGTCCTGCTTTTGTCTTTGCTGACACCATGTTCATATTCATGAAAAACGGCCAGAAACTTAGCTTCCTCAAATTTCCTTGCTGTTAAGCTGTTTGTGAAGTGAATCCCATACTTTGTAATCTCGTATTGCAATGTCTCCTCTTTCCTCTGAAATGCCAGGTAATAGCCACAAAATGCCTTACATCCAGCATCCATCAGTTTTAAGAAATTGTTAAAAAGTACATATCAGTGGGGTGTCTGAGTGGCTCAGTGGGTTAAAGCCTCTGCCTTCGGCTCAGGTCATGATCCCCAGGGTCCTGGGATGGAGCCCTGCATCGGAGGGGGTGGGGGGGTGTCTCTGCTCAGTGGGGGGCCTGCTTCCCTTCCTCACTCTCTGCCTGTCTCTCTGCCTACTTGTGATCTCTGTTGAATAAATAAATAAAATCCTTAAGAAAAAAAAAAGTACATATTAGAGAATTAAATGAGAGAATCCCAGTATATATGAGAATTTAATAAAGACAAAAGTAGAGGTTCAATTCATTGACAAAAGAATAGATTACTTAATCACTAGCAATGACACAAAGAAAAAACTTTAACAGGGGCCCCAACCTTATGGCATTTCATTCCTATACATTAGACAAGAGTAAATAATATGTTGATTTGAAAAAATTTGAAGTAGTACTAGAAGACTTCATGCACAATTTTAACTGACATTTTAAGGAACCAAGAAGTTATAGAAGAAAAAATAAATATATTGTACTTCAGAAAAACTAAATTGGCAGAAGATGTCATACACAGAGTCAAAAGACCAACCTAGAATAGGAAAAAAAAAAAAATGCTTGTAAACCAAATAATAAAGGAATATTATGTAATACTCATTACCAGAGATAGGTATTACATACAAACAAACAAACAAACAAAAGATTGAGTTCAGGCCTGGGATAGTTATATGTAGTTCATGGAAAAGCAAAGGCAAAGAAAACAGTTCCATGAGCAGACGCTGGCTCTACTGGTAGTGGGCAAGGGAACATGTAACGGCACAATAATATGTCCGTTTATCAGGGCGCCTGGGTGCTTCAGCCCGTTAAGCATCTGCCTTTGACTCAGGTCCTGATCCCAGGGTTCTGGGATGTAGCTCAGGGTTGTGCTCCCTGCTCAGCAGGGAGTCTGCTTCTCCATGCCCCTCTGCCCCTCCCCCTGCTGGTTCTCTCTCTCTCAAATAAATAAATAAAATCTTAAAAAAAAAAAAAAAAAAGATGTTCCCATCATTATGCAGAGCAGCTTTTTTTTTTTTTTTTAAGATTTTATTTATTTACTTGACAAAGACACAGCAAGAGAGGGAACACATGCAGGGGATGTAGGAGAAGGAGAAACAGACTTCTCATGGAGCAGGGAGCCCCATGCAGGGCTCAATCCCAGGACCCCAGGATCATAACCTGAGCAGAAGGCAGACACTTAACGACTGAGCCAACCAGGCACCCTGGAGAGCAACTTAAAAAAAAATAAAAGTTCCTTTATCAATTTGCCCTCAAACTAGTAGAGATTAGAAATAAGAATACATTATAGATTTGGATAAAAGGAAATAGTATGATTGGAAAAAAGAAAATGAGAATACCCATACAGTGCTGGAAACATGAAGTATTCCAGTCTCTTTTAGAAAACAAGGTGTCAAATACCTATTAAGTTAAAAATGTTCTTCAATCTATAATTCCCACTCCAACCATTGTATGGAAATGAAATAGATAGAGAGATATAGATATGGGTATTTCATGAAGCATTGCCTGATTATATTTCATGTTGGATTGTTTCAAGTTGCAAGAAGAGACCCAAGTGGAATCAAAGGAAAGCCTACCAATGAGTGAATGGTTGAATTTGAGTGGTGTATTCTCACCATGCTCTGTAACACAGCCACTAGAGGCAAGAGAGCTGGACCATCTGACACGGTAGAAGTATTTTCATGTGCTATTAGTAAGTGAGCAAGTACGTTACATCAAAGTCTTATTATATAATCTTATATTTATAAAAAATATAAATAATTCCTATTATACATGGGCATAAGTGTGTGTGTGTCTATATGTATGTACACATACAGATATTTACACATACATGTATGTATATCTGTGTATATTTTTACTTGCAATTACACAAACATGGTCAGATAACTAAGACGTGAAGATTTTGGTTATTATGGGTCACTGGGGGTCAAGAGGAGTATGAGGAGAGCAAGAAGGGATCCCCCCCAAAAATGTAAGAGAACAGTACTACACTAAACCCTCCAGCATATATATAGTTAAATACATATATATCATCACACTTAGTATTTTGCAAAATAACATAGATATGTTTAAAGGAATGTTTGACTAAAAGTAATGAAAAGGGACTAAGCACAGAAACCTTACGAACAAATCAAAATCCCATTTCAAACAAGTTGAAACTATTAAATTACAAATGAATTAAATACTTTCTGACACTCAAAGTAGCTAAGTCAACTCTATGACAGTACAGAGATCACCGGGAGCTTTCTCAATAATTGTCTCACACAAAACTCACCACCCTGCCTATGATTAAATATAAGGATGAAAAACGAGGATCAGGAAATGCTATCATTAGACATGGCTTGGAGCCAATTTTGTATATTTAGTTTAAGAAATTGATACGTTTCCAGGTCAGATTTTAAAGTCATCTACTAAGAGAAAAGGTTACATTATTAACTTTCATTCACCATTTCCCGCCCTCTCATAAGGCCACAAAATCTAAATGATGCTAAAAGCAAACCACAGAAACGAACGCTTAGAAACGAGGAGCCGCGCCTGAGAATTTCAGTATTCTACCCATGAAGCTGTGGGCACTAACATTCTTTCAAAAAGACCCAGCTGAACTGAGAATGAAGAATCACAGCTTCTAATCTCGGCTTTGCTGAGAGCCTGCAGTAGGACTTTGAGTCAAACACTTGACCCTTCTGAGCTTCTGATTCCCTGTAGGTAATAATCCTGGCCTTATCTCCCTCATTGTTTCAAAAATAAAATGAGAAGGATGATTTATGTGAAAGCACTTTGAATAGTAAAATGTGCTATATTATTATTCAAACAAGGTATTATCCTCTCAAACCTACTTAGCAAGGGGTTGTAAATGAAATACTGCATATTAATGCGATCCGGGCTTCAGAGAACTTGGATTCTCTGGGCACCATTACAGTCGCGACTGTTTTTCAGCACAGCATAAATTATGTGCTCCAAACAAGTCTTCAATACCCTTCGGAAGCCTGAGAGGCCAGTGTGAGGCTGCTTAGTGCCCCCCATATAGGTACCACTGGAGAGAAAGGAAGAGTGTTTCAGAAACACAGTGAGCAGGGTCTGCCTGCCAAGTCTGTGCTCGAACTGCAGTTTCTCATGTGCACGGGTGCTGAGAATAAAGGAAGCATGTCTAAAAACCCAAGCCTGGGCAGGAATTTCCACACCCTCTGGGTATTTCACCGAGTTACTATTACACATGCGTATCCGCGCAGAAGTGTGAATATACACAAACGTGACATTATAAAAGCAGATAGCTTTTCCAAGTTACACACCCAATTCACCAAATGGCATCCGTTCCACAAACCGGATTTGCTATTGTAATTGGGTCCTTTTGCAAGCATGTTTTCTTGGTTTTTTTTTTTTTTTTTTTTTTTTTTGCATTTTTATTATTAGAGTCATTTACCCGGTTGGGGGCATTCTAAGGTCTCCCCAAAGTGTGCTTTTTCATGACTGCATTGTGTAGGTTACATCTCAGGAATGATTTTTCTACTTATAAATCTCAGAAATGTCTGTGTCGTTTGTTATTGTTATTATTGTTTTTAAAATATTAGAGTGTTGGAATGAGGCAAGACTTGGAAAAATTGGGTCATAGATTTTCTCAATCTGGGACCCTGACTCAATCTGGGAATTCTCACGGGCGTTTTATTAGAACCACTGAATCCGCTCATTACCTGTGAGGTTTCAAAGGAAGTCAGATCTCTTGAACAAGGTTCCCCTTGTGTGTCCAAGTGCACCTTGGGCTTTATTCTCCCCACAAGCCCATAAAGGTAATAGCAACACACTCTGGGCACACAGTAAAAAAGAGCCTCATTCCTGGCAGCCAAAGCCCTCAGGGCTGTCGTGTTTCACTCATCATGGCTTCTGGTGGGCCTATGACCACCAGGAAAGAGTTTTTCTCCATGCAATATGGCTTAGAGCTGAAGGGTCAGCATTATAATGTCCAACATCAGTTTGAACTGACATCCCAGCTCAATCACTTAGGTGACTGGGGCAAGTGTGTTAACCTCTTGGATCCGATTTTTCATCTGGCTGAGGGGCATAATAGTTTCTAACTAAAAGGATGATGGTGGAGGAGGAAGTGAGATCGGGCCTGGAGAGTGTTGAGGACAGTACCAGACACGCCATGGGCGCTGGACCGATGGCACCTGGAAGGGCATGGCCTCTCACCACTGCTGCTGTAGGAAACTCAATAGTTAGGGAGGCATCCAAGCCCATCAAAAGCAAAAAAAAAAAAAAAAAAAAAAAATACCCAAGCTTAAAGGGAGGCAAACTATACACACCAATTAGTAAGCATGGAACTAACCAGACAGCTTTCCTATCCAGAAATCACACATAAAGCTACATAAAATCTATACAAGGAAGCCAGGAAGACGGGGTCTCTACTCGTCCAGGCAACTCCTAGGAAGCTCCATGGCAAAGCAGGAAGGGAAAAATGGATCTAAAAACAACACCTCTGAAGCATTTGTACGTGGAGCTTAAGATGCACAAGGCATTACAAAACACCGTAGAGCCATACGTATTATCTAGAATTATAAACTCTCAGTTGGAAGCACTCGTCTCTCTGCCCTCAGTATGACTGCTCGGCATCATGGTAGCTTCAATTTTTAGTCTTTTAAAGACGAGATCAAGCTTGTTTGCATGTTCCTGTGGATGTAGTGGGGACACAGCTCTGCACAGCTGAGATCAAGAGAATCCTGATTTGTAACATTTGCCAATTTCCATGGTGTAAATACTTCACCCGAGACTCACCGAGAGCAAAACTGAGAAGAGAGGCAGATGGCCAGTACTAGTGGGCGCCAACCTCACCACTGCGTAAGTGGGACAAGCATGGGGGTGACCGTCATCCAGCTAAGTTTCAGTTCTCTAAACCCATCAGGTCACTCCCCCTTGAAGTTGTCTGATTCTGTTTCTCTCTTCAGCCTGAATTATTTCCGGTTGCTTACTTTTTCCCACTGATCTTACCTTCTTGTCTCTGTGTCCCTCCACGTCCTCTGTTATGAATTATGAACGAGCTGTATGCATCCGGCTGACTGTAAAAATAATGAAAGAGAGGTGTACAAAAATCAGTCATTTAGGATGATACGGATACCTGGATTTCCAAAAATCCCATTACAAGATGAGCTTATTTTAATCAAGGCCCACTATAGTATGTGTCCAGAGTAAGTTGCCGATATTCAAGGTCAGGTCAAGGTCAGGTCCTTACAAGCGCACACACGGCCCATTTCCAACACGTGTTAATATGGTCTATCAACTTCTCTCTCTACCCAATCCAGCCTGCATGCTGCTGCCAGAAATGTCTTCCTGAAATAACACTTGGATCACATTCCCTGTTCAAAAATTCTAGTGGTTTCTCAGTCCTTCAGAAAAAGCCCAAACCCTTCGCCTCAAGGTGTCTCACAGCCAGAACGCCAACGGCTTCAAGTACCCACATCGCTCATGATCTCTTCACCACAGCCTGCTCACCATCCTCTCTGTCCTTGTATGCCTGTCTTCCTTTATGCAGGAAACGTTTCAATCGACCTTTGATAAACTCACATTCTTTCTTTCTTTCTGACCTCAAATGCTTCCTTTTCTGTGACTCTCTTCTGTCCACTCTGATTTGATCTTTCCTCCTCTGAACCGGTCCTGCTGTCTTGTCTTGACCTCCCAAATTACTCATGCTATACACTATTGGTGTTAAAGCTGTTTATATAAACTCCTCAGATGGATTACCGATGTGGAAAGCACCAGGATCATGTCGTTGGCCATCCTGCCAGAACTCTCCAGTAGAACTTTCTGTAATAAGGTAAATGTTTTTTTGTTTTTTGTTTTTTGTTTTTTTTTACCCACACTGTCCAGTGTGATAGCCACTAGCCACACATGGCTATTGGACACATGAATGTGGACAGCGCAACCAAAGAACTAAACTTTACCTATTTCAAGTCATGAACATTTAAGTTGAAATTGTCACAGATGACTAGTAGCTGCATATTGGCTAACACAGCTAGACCCTGTATAGAATGTAGTGCAGTGTCTTCTATTTTGGCTCTGACCCATATTTGCTGAAGGAATTGATGAGATTCCCTTATGTCACAACCTAACCCCAAAACTGCTTTCTAGCTCATCTCTAGCTTCTAATTATTTCTTCCTACAGTTATAGCCACTTCATTATCCCCCAAAACCCTTCTGGTGACAACAGCCAAAGGATGGAATTTAAGTAATTTAAGTAATCATAAGTACGTAGTCTACTTTTAGCCCTCTAAGGCTCAAAGGTAAGGGGCATTGGAGAGCCAGCTACTTCTTTTCACAGGCTCGTCTCCCCTTTTAAGGGCCAGTGTGCCAAAACCTCCACATCAAAGTCAATACCGAGACCTTCTAGAAACTGTCCTACCACTTTGGGGTCATTTTTGCCGTGCTATTTAAGTTCAGTGAAAGTCTAAATTTAAGTTTCTCATAGCTGAAACATGGTTAACTCCTGGTTAGAAAAAAAAAATACAAAATAATTTGCAGCAAATAACCTCATTTATTTTTGCTCATTCACTTGCACAGATGGGGCAACAGTTCGTTTGCAATTTAAGGAATTTAAAATAATGTAAACACTCTGTTTCAGCAATGTTGAAGAAAAACTAGAAAATTCTTCCTCTCAAACAACTTGGAAAATGCCTCACTTCATTGAGAAACAACCCTGAATAGAATTTTAAAGCCAAACGGACCTTAGACATCAATGAGTCCAGGGCACCCATTCTACATTTAACAAATATAATCACTGCAATTTAAAATTGTTTTCATAAAGCTATTAGTAAATCTTTACCTACAGCAGAGATATCTAGAAATGTATTCTATTTCTGCAAGCACTCTCCATTAATTAACAGAACCCTGACTTATAGGACTATTAAAATGTCTTTTATTTAAAATGACCAAATTAAATTAGATCCCTTCACTTTAGAAACATAAGAAGTAAAATGCTGTTTTCATTCTTCACTCTGCAGTAGTCATTTAGAATAAGGTAATGTAATAACATCTGCCTCATACAAAAAAAAAATCAATTTCTGTAAGAAAAGGAAACATTTACTTATTTGCCTTGTATTTTTATTAGACCCTGAGCTTCGCAGATGTCACTTTCCATGAATAATTCACCCCAAAATTTGGCCCAACTCTTTACTGGCTTCCATTTTTCAGGAGACATTTAGCATTGCATCACATGTCCTAATGTGCACACACACAAACTTAGTGTCAGATGTAATTAAATATTTTATAGTACAACTTGAGTCACAGCAGATACTTTTCATGAAGTTCGTATTATCCTACAAATATTCTTAATAGAAAAATTAGAAAACACTTGTAGGCAGCTAGTTATTTTGTACTTTGCTTTCCATTCCTGAATAACCTTCGACTTTCAATTACATTGTGTTATGGGACTTGCAGTGCTACACAATGATTACATTGTTCTACGGCAAATTCCCAATTTTGATATCAAAGGGAATACAAATCTTCCTCCAAGATAATGATACTAAAACATGTTCACTGTCAAGTGGCAATTTTTCTAGCTCTAAGTGTAAATACTAGGCTATAAAAAGCAAGACGGGGCACCTGGGTGGCTCAGTGGGTTAAAGCCTCTGTCTTCAGCTTGGGTCATGATCCCAGGGTCCTGGGATTGAGCCCCACATCGGGCTCTCTGCTAGGCAGGGAGCCTGCTTCCCTTCCTCTCTCTGCCTCTCTCTGCCTACTTGTGATCTCTCTCTCTCTCTCTGTCAAATAAATAAATAAAATCTTTAAAAAAATAAAATAAAATAAAAAGCAAGACATTTCTGATAGCCAGATTAACTATATGGCATGCTTAAGTAAATGCAATATTGCTCTTTCTAAAGTCATATAGCACTCAAACTAAGCCAGAAGATGTTACCAGAATGTATAATCAGGTAGAGGTTATGCATCCCCTTATGGTGTAGAGAGTAATATATATATAATTATTTGAGTATAATGTATATAAATTTATATGTAGTGTCCTGATGAAGAGCTTATGAAGTTGTCCTACCTCTAAAATTTTCCTACACTCATTCACCTTCTTTGGTTTTCCTTACTCAGGTGTTTAGAAACCCCCCTTCTACACAAAATACAAAGGTCCCCTTTGCTCAGCTTGTTATATTTATCTCAGATTACGAGTAAGTGACAACTGTTTTCTTAGAATGTTACAGGTTACTAGAAATAGTTTCTGTTTTTTGTTTTAATTCTGGGTGTAGCTTCCAAGAAAATCAATTGAGTCTGACATAAATGGATATTCCATACTCGAGAAATGCCTGTATCCATGTAACCTGTTGGACAGATGAGCTGAAGGGCATTTCGGGTTCGTGCATCGAGCAGAACCTGTTCTAAAGTCCTGGGACACTCATACTTCAGTTGCATGTTCACAGTCTAAAAACCTTCTTCACTTGCAAATACCCAGCGTGAGATCTGCCCATATTTTAAACAAATTAGTATATGTTATATTCAAGGTAACACACATTTGAGTTGGTTAGTGTGTTTCAACAGTATCTAGACCATCGGAAGACAAAAATGTGGGTCTCGTGAATATTCACAGCTGAGCCTGAGATTCAAAGCCAGGCCCAGGACATAACTCATTAATCAATTGCACAGACCAATAAAAACTTCTTCTCATGTTTAAAAATTAGTCCAAAAAAATTGTTTAAGGGACACCTGGGTGGCTCAGTTGCTAAGTCTCTGCCTTCAACCCAGGTCATGATCCCAGATTCCTGTTCAGAGGGGAGCCTGCTTCTCCCTCTCCCACTCCCCCTGCTTGTGTTCCCTCTCTTGCTGTCTCTCTCTGTCAAATAAATAAATAAAATCTTAAAAAAAATTTTTTTTTAATTGTTTGGGTATAGTAGAAAATCCCACTAATGAAGCCAAGTGGCCTTTTTTTTTTTTTTTTTTTACTATGAGAAAAAACAATATTTGAATACCTCATAAAATTTAGAAATATATGAGTCAGTACAACTTCGCATTAGGCTAGAAAAAAGAAAATATTAAAAAGATGTCAACAATATTATTGCTATTAAGTCAAACCAAAAAGCACTCTGTAAAATACTAAATATAGCATGATGTAATTTTTTCTGAGAGGCAGTAGATATAGAGAACAAGCTGTTAGTGGTGATTATCTTCAATCAGTATAGTTTCTTTTTGAAACCTCTCTGTGCTTTATCACTTTTTCTGTAAGTAGGCATTCATTATTTAAATTATTTAAATTTAAAAAAAACAACTATGGACGAGCTAGTAGCAGTGTATTCTTGGTGTCAGCAACAATAACAATCATAATGATAGCAAACTTCAGTGTCTGCAGTACGTCTAAATTTTTGAAAGAACACCCTGTTTGCTCCAATTATGTTTATTTTGCCATAGGAAAATACTGCTCTAAAACCCCATTCAATATTTACCCTTGATTGGATATTTCATATTCACACAGTCAATCCACATTATCAAATTTGATGAAAATATCCCATATTTTAAAACGAGGTTTTCAGTCGACTGTGATTCACTTCTCATGAGTTGGTCTCACGGCTGAGTCATCACGCCTCTACCAGAGACCTGATGTTGATGATGGCCTGAGATTTTTTTCTTGACTGCCTATTTGCTGAAAGGTTACCTACAAAGTCCCTTTATCCATTCGTGGATGGAGCAGCTGCCATGGGCCAGGCACATCACCTGGGATATATGCATGAAAGATACAGACATAAACATCACAAGATTCTGTCTCTTCTGGTCAGGCATGCTTGGTATACATGTGGGGGATGTTGGAGAAAGCAAGGAAGATGTGAAAACTAATGACAATATGGTACGAGAGAGGTTAATACAAATTACCAGAGGAATAAAGGTAGGGGGAGGCCTTTCCGGAAAATAAAGACACTCTTCTGAGTCTATTAAAAACAAATTACGAGGGGCGCTTGGGTGGCTCAGTGGGTTAAAGCCTCTGCCTTCGGCTCAGGTCATGATCCCAGGGTCCTGAGATCGAGCCCCGTATCGGGCTCTCTGCTCAGCAGGGAGCCTGCTTCCTCTCTCTCTGCTTGCCTCTCTGCCTACTTGTGATCTCCATCTGTCAAATAAAAAAAAATCTTAAAAAAAAAAAAAAGCTAACTACACCAAAAACGAAAAACAAAAAACAAATTACGAATACAAATATCCACTAGGATCATACCACTTCAGCTCCCATGAATGAATCAAATTAATTTATATATATATATATATATATATATATATATATATGTATACACACACACACACATACATACATACACATTAGGCATAAAACTCAATGGAGCTTAAATTCTCCAGTGATTCCAGTGATCTCGTATTGGGGAAGTGTGTGGGGGTGAGGAACTTTATGTCCTCATTTGCAAAATTCTATTGGCAAGTACAGTGGGAATAGCCAGGATATCAAGTAGTGTATTTCCATGCTGGGTAATTCTTACTTCCTAGTTTTTCCATGGTTCCTTATATGAGAAAACACACCTGGCCACTTCATAGTTGAGAACTTTTTCCCTGATACAGAAAGGTTATTTCTCCACCAATGAGAGCTAAGCCATAAAGTTTTATTGAAATAGACATGGCCTAAGAACTGTTTCAATCAGAAAGGCGCTTAATGGAAAGCTTCTTCTCGGAGCATGGCAGAGGGGAAAAAGCAGCACAGAAATGGTAATCAAGAATGGCAGAACCAGATTCTGAAATGTCTAATACCCAGCCCCCCACCCCCACCCCATCCGGCGCCAACAGCTTGGGTGACCCACGAACACTGGAGTTAGCAACCGCCTTTCTCTGGTACAATCTGAGGGATGAGGAAGTTCCCATCTGTCTCTGTGTCTCAGCCAACCTGCCACCGGCAGGACAATGCAGCAACAAGAGAGATGTCCTTGGAGAGTCTGCAGTAGCAGTTTTCAGGGTATGCCTGAATCCTGTAAGCTCCAAAGGGGGCCCGCAGGGCATCGGGAGGGCTGGCGGAAGTCTGGGTTGGAAGCAAGGGCAGCAGAGCATGGAGACAGGAGACTGCAAGCCAATGTCTACACCCACAAACGTCAGGTGTGGATATCAGTGTGATCCCTCTCAAGGCCACACAGAGCCAGCCACATGTCAGCAGACCCCAGCGGGCCCGGACAGACAAACTTCCTCACCGCAGAGCCCGAGAACAGCACACAGAACAAGGGCCTGCATTCATGGAAACCCGACTTGCCCACCGCCACAGGATTACATGATCTCCCTCAGCCCCCAACCCTGAGACATATGACACCATCCTGGGGAAGAGCAGAGAAACGGTTGAGAAATCTGAAAGACTGAACATTTACCCTAAAGAGACTGAGTCATCCAAAAGAAATGATCTAAACAGGAAGAGACAGAAATGCAGTTAATTAGCAAGATTAAAGCACCTCACCCAGACCCCTATGCCCCAATCAGCAGAATTAACAAGCTCAGGGAAAAATTAAATCATTATCAAAAGATTCCCCCAAGCTTCTGAAAAGCCTAGGGAGGGAATTATAGGAAGTCGGAGTCACAGGGCAAATGTCATCTATCCTATTACACTAACACCCAGGACGCAAAAGCCGGTCTCTTTGAAGCAAGGGGACCCTGCCCCAGTTGACAACTTGAACTGACCATGATAGAAAAGATGAGAGCCTCAGTCACTAGATCTTTGATGTCAGCATAGATCATTTATTCCTCAGCTGCTTGCTGCCACTTGCCTTGCCTGGCAAACTGGATGGCCAGCGACAGTGGCTAGAGCCACAAGTATCTATCCCCCGTTCAGTTGGTCTTACTACCCCCGACTCACATTCCCTGATTTTTAGAAGATGGATAAGAAGAAAAAAGTGGATGGTAGTCATGAATTGGGTAGATTTTTTTTTTTAGTAGAGTCTAAAAAAATCTGGGCTGGGAGCAGGCAGTAGAACACACAGCTGGTACTATTTTGTCACCAACTTTCCACTTAGCATCCACCATTCGGTGAAAAGAGTGTTGTCAATTAAGTTTGGAGTGCTGGGCTGTGGAGCACGAAGCAGACTTCTTCTCTGAAGGGCTACCCCTAATAAACCTAATGGGCACAGAGCAGTGCTGAAAGGGCTAGCTGTTACAGTTTCCCAGACATATTTCAGGAGCCTACTACCACTGGCTGACACCAGCTCACAAGACATTGTGGGCCTCCCTTCCCAACTCTGAGATAGGCAATGTTACTGGTGGCCTGACATCAGCAATGATGGGAGCATTTACACCATAAAGAGTGGCAGACACTAATGGGACTTTTTTCCTTTCCCTGGAGAGTGGGTTCTTAAACATTAACCAGTATACCACTGTCTCAGAAACCTCTTGTAAATAAAACATTCCACAGCATTGGTGTATTAGTATTTTTCTATTGCTGCTATAACATATTACCGCAAAGCTAGTGGCTTAAAACAACACAAATACATCATCTCACGGTAAGGTAGAAGTCTGACACCATTTCACTGGGTTAAAATCCAAGCGTCAGCACTCCCTCCCAGGGGCTATAGGAGAAAGTATATTTCATTGCCTTTTCCTGCTTCTAGAGCCATCACATTCCTTGGCCTGTGGCCCTTCCTCTGTGGTCAAAGCCACAAACAAGAGACCTGGTGCTTCTCATACTGCATCACTCTGACATTCTCTTCTGCCTCTCCCTTCCACTCTCAAGGACCCTTGTGATTCTAGTGGGCCCACTTAGATAATCCAGGATCACCTCCCTATTTTCAAGTCCGCTGTTTAGCAACCTTAATTCCATGTGTAACCATAAATATCCTTTGTGATGTAAAGATCCGGGGTTTAGGATGTGGTTATCTGTGAAAGGCCATTATGCCGCCCAATACAACTGTGTTCAAGGAACACATGTTAGGGAGAGTCACAAAAGCCCTTTAATGGAAAGGGCATAGGCTACTCACTTTTCTAAATCATCTTGTAGGAAGTGTTCATCCCCGTAGAGCCTCAGTGAATTGCTCTATGAAATGAAGATATTTATCTAATCTTTATCTTTTCTTTTCTTTATCTAAGTTGTTTGGTCAAATATGATACTAGAAGGGACAGGATCTTAAAAAATGATGCGGTCCTATACCAATATGTCACTATTATTAATAATACTACAAGGTTTTAGTAAAGGCCAAAATAATTCCCATAGCTTAAAACTCCATCATCCCCTATCTGCATGTTCTCAGAAAGATAGGGTTGGCTCTGGCCCATTGCAAGGAGGGGAGTGTCTAGCAAGATGGCTAAGGACATGTACTTGGACTTCAATCCCCAGGTCACTTCACGTTTTCACCTGTGCCTAGATCTCGATGAGACCTCCTAGAGTTCTTTGATTTAATACAAAATCTGGGAAAACTCAGGATCTTCCAGGGCCCTTTGAGAGTAGAATTGGACAAATTCCCCACGATGGGCCACTTTCCTTTCTCTCCTGCTTCAGCCGGGTACCATTTGTAAGCCATGAAACACAGACAAGTGGGCTCCGGTGGAGTAGAGAATAGGAGCCATTTTTAATGTCTGCTCCCTTTCAGAGGTGATATGAAACCAAGATCCTTTCCAGAGAGAGTCATAGAACTAAACACACTGAATCCGAAGTGCTGATTACTGAGTTTATGCCTCTCTGTGTCTCAAATAAATGAGATGGCTTACTAAAATGTAATTTTCACTTTTTGCTATTTATATCTTTGGCCCTTTGTCTTCTTTTGCCTGTTACGTTACCACCATCCTTGATGAAGAGTAGATGCACGGCTGGAAAAGAGATTAAGGAATGTAGTTTTTTGGGTTTTTTTTTTTTTTTTAAGATTTTATTTATTTGACAGAGAGAAATCACAAGTAGGCAGAGAGGCAGGCAGAGAGAGAGAGGGGAGGAAGCAGGCTTCCTGCGGAGCAGAGAGCCCGATGTGGGGCTCGATCCCAGGACCCTGAGATCATGACCTGAGCCGAAGGCAGAGGCTTTAACCCACTGAGCCTCCCAGGCGCCCCAGGAATGTAGTTTTTAATGAACTATAGATTTTACATGGAAAATAAATCTTAATAAGCAATGTATTCATTTAACTGTGTAAAATTTTGAACCATTTTACCGTCCTGTGAAGAAAAACAAGATCTCTCTGGATGTCTTTGGCAAAGGCAAGTGATTTTAAGTTGTTAGTTATTAGCCTCTGGTAAACCTGATCGTATCCCAGGTTGGTTACATAATCTACCACTCCCTGGTTTCTGGAAGGGGTTCTGCCTTTGGAATCTGTGTCAGGTTATGCTACCAACAACAAAACCAGCCAGGCAAGATGGTGACCTGGGCATAGCTAAGATTATGGAACAGAATCATGTTGTTTTGTCGTGAGTCGATTATGAGCATTGTGAGTGTCAGAGTTCGTCTTTCATTTGGCTTTTCTGATAACCCTATCGGGATTCAGACTAACCGGTCCTAAGCTTTACTACAAGGATCCAGCAGGGAATTGTAATAGCAGCAATGTGTTGGCTAAAAGTCTTGAACCAGCCTTGGCCACCAGCCAGGCTTCTGTGGGCTAGTCCTGCCCTTAAAACACTGTGACATGGGGCGTCTGGGTGGCTCAGTGGGTAAAGCCTCTGCCTGCAGTTCAGGTCATGATCCCACGCTCCTGGAATCGAGCCCCGCATCAGGCTCTCTGCTCGGTGGGGAGCCTGCTTCCTCCAATCTCTCTCTCTGCCTACTTATGATTTCTGTCTGTCAAATAAATAAATAAAAATCTTAAAAAAAAAAAACAAACCACACACTGTGACATGTGAGTTTTCATCAGCTTTGCCTTCTTGAAAATGACAGAAGCTCTTAAGACTAGAAAAGTATGAAATGTAAATGCATCAGGAGAAGCAGCAAGGCTTCTAGACACCTAGAGTTGTTTCCACAGAAAAGGGCAAAGAATCATTGAACACTAAATCAAAAACTACTGAAGTACTATACAGTGGCTAACTGAATATCATAAAAAAATAATAAAGAGAGAAAATGCTAAAAACAAAAATGTATCATGTGGGAAGAGGGAGAAATAATTATAAAATTTGAATGGGGACTTTCTTACAATTTCTTATAAGTATTTTCAAAGCAGGTATGTATATCTGACTTTCGGGTTCTTTTTTTCTAGGAGGAAACAAATCACAACATCTGAGATTTCTTATTTTTCTGCTTTTTCCAAAAAGCTTGGCTCAGGCCCTGGGCTCATTCAACAAGGGCTAGTATGCTCAAAAAATCATTGAGCACAACCAGCGTGATAGGACTGCTCAATTAAAAACAGCTTTGTAGACTTCCAAGGGAACAGGATTGTTTTATGCAAAGACTTCAGCTTATAAAACAGATCCAAAAGTATCCCTAGGGCAATTCTGGGAACTCCAGAAACAGAGGCCTCAGCAGGTGTAGGCTGGTCATGGGATGTTAAGGTCTAAATTTGCTCAAGGTAATCTAATTCCATTGAAATGGAATTGAAATGTAACCAGCACATCCTGGATTCATGTACCATTCCAGATTCTGCATAAGACACCAGGGCTCTAGTGAAGCACCAACCTTGCTTTGATGAAATCCATGGCTTGGGAGCTAGAAGAAGGTGAGAGTTGGTGTCAAGGCACCTAATTAGTTAGAAAATATTTCCAAGACCTAGAACTGAGCCCAATGCTTCACTTGGGTCAAAAAGCACACATCTCTGAAAATGGACCTCAAAATGTCTCATCCTTTTTGAACCTCAGAGAGACCTCTGGACCTTCTTCCCACTGTGCTTTCTCTACCTCATCACCAATGGAACTTGATTCTTCCCCTTAAGGTTCACCTTCACCACTGAGTGTTCCTTGTTAATATCACCCAGTTCCAATCACTGGCACATTCAGGCTCAGCTGCCCAGAAGAATGGCTAAATGAGTCACACGTTGGCATGTCATGTGTAGCTTTCCACGGTGCTGCAGCAGCTGGACATTTTTGAGAGGATGCATCTGCCTGTCTACCTTTTCACATAAGATGGTAAATTCCTTTAAAGACCGTGACTCTATTCTCTTCCTGCGAGGGTTCCACACTTTCTCGCAAAACATATAACACTTAGGGGTATTCCTAAATCTCTTATTATAATGTTAATACTTATCCCAGAAGCAGAAGTTTGAGCTCTTTTCCACCAACTGGATACCAATTTACTCTGTTTAAAAGAAAGGGCAACAAGTTTGTGAGAGACTCTGAGACTTTCTTCAGGGACGGTGGCCAGACATATCTAGCAGATTGGAGATGTACAGTCTTTGGAGAAAATGGGCCAAGCAGGCGAAACCCTTTCCCAAATGTCAATGACTCTGGAAAGAAACACTCCCAAAGGGTCCTAAGAAAGTTTAAAGAGATTAGGCGGAGTTTGGTAGTGGTATACATGACACACATAACCAGTTAGCACTCGGCAACGTTTCTTTCATCCCTCTCCCATGTAGGTGAAGTGTGTGTCACACGTTGAGTTGGAAGAACTGCGTGCGCATAGAAACAGAGTCCATGAGGAAACAAGGAAGGACTAATCTGAGCCTTATCCGCAATTCTGAAGAAGGCTATTTCAGAAGAAAACCAGTCCTCCTGGGTCTGTTTTAAAGCCTGGCCAGAACCTCCAAAACTGGCCCTCATCAAGAGAGGAGGTCTGTCCTTCCCTTGAATTTGGGTGGGCTCATGAAAGGCTTGACCAACGGGGGACAGGAGAGGTGACAATAAGTGATTTCCAAAACTAGGTCACAAAAAGCCCCATGGCTACCATCTTTTTTTTACAGGAATAAACACTCACAAGCACAGAGTCATCATGTCAAAAGTCCAAGAGCCCAGCAGCCACCATGCTGTGAGTCAGCTCAGACTACATGGAAAATCCCTGAGTGGGAGTTCCTGTTGCTAGAACCACCTAAGTGAGGCCTTTGAGTTCTTTCTGCCATATGCCAGATATAGGTGTGAAAATGATCAAAGCCTCTAGAGTTTGAATCGTGCCTGGTTATTCAAATCTTCCCTTCCTGAGGCCTCAGATATTGGGACGCAGAAAATGACTATCTTTGCTGTGGCCTGTCCAAATTCCCGAGTCACTAAATATATGAGAATAAAATACTATTTGATGCTTCCCTTCTTTTTCTGCTGATGGGAAAGATTGAAAAGACAGGGCCATTAAGACTATGTCATTTCACTGACTATCCGATCATCTCATTTTCATGATTCAGTGGCAAATATTTAATTATGCCCATTCTCAGAAGAATGAACATTGAGTTTACAGTTCCCCATGCCAGAAACCATAGTTCCTGTATTTTGCTAAGCCGCCAGAAAAGATTTTGTCTCTGGTTGTCAAGTTTATACTACTTGGTTTTTCTTTATGGGAGCAGTAGGACACAGAGAGTTTCTATCTTGGGGAAACTGAGGACAGATCTACACCCTCATTCACAGCTGGTGGCCTGATGCAGAAATAAAGTGTCAACCCTAGCCTGCTGGACCATACTCAAGAGATCAGGTGTCCGACTCCGTCCCTTGAACAAATGATTAGAAATAAGCAGCAAAGTATCTATTACTGAAATAACAAAAAAGCTCAGTGATACTACTATATTAGCATACCAGCTGGAGAAAACATTTTTTACCTGAAGATACATTGGCTAGAGATTCTCAGAATATTCACATTTTTTTTTTCAAATATTGGAAGGAACAGTATTTAGAGTAAGAAGAGAGGAGAAGTTAAAACAGGAAAAAGGCATAGCAAGACCAAAAAAAATCCAAAAGAATGCTGACTTAACCATTCTGAAAATGAGTCCAAAGTTTATTACATTTAGTACCAGGTGTGCTCTGTTTATTCCATTGAATAAATACTAATTGAGCTTCTATTTATGTAACATAAATATATCACACTTAAAACCCTTTTTAGGCTGCAAGCCAAAATGCAACATATTTCAATATGATTAAAGGTAATTTTTATTACTGAGATTTAATAATATTTTCACTAACTAGAACTGACTTCATTGTTTTTATAATTTTAGTAACCATTTTTCAGATACCTGAATTCCAGACACTTGGAATTCCCAGTCTTGTGATTTGGCCTGATTTAAACCAAATAGTCAAATTATTTTAAGAATCTACCTAAGATAACCTTAGCATTAATTTATTTATTAATTATTGAGGGGTGGTCACAATTTGTTAAACTTTCGTTCTGCTAGAGCCCAAACCAGTTGCTCACCTGGACCTCACTTCCCCTTAGACCCAATTCTGGGATTCCAACTCAACTTCATGGTTGGATAAAATAATTTTAAATCTGACCCATTGGACACGTCACTAATTTTGTCCATCAAGGAAGAAAACATATAGAAGGGATAGATTATAATCAGGTATTCACGAGGCTAAGGATCACTAAAGAAATCTGGATTGCTCCAGGGTTCCACCCAAAGATGTGGTCAGAGATGCCGTCCCAAGACTTAGGAAAACTAACTCAAAAACACCAATTAGCAATAGGAAGGCAGTTGAAGGAATATGGACACATAGGTGCAAATCCATCAATATTCCTAGGAAAAGTATCAAAACACACTGAGCAATGTCATGAAAAACAAAACACTTCTCACCAAGAACCCCTTTGTCATTTTTCCTTCCCATTTGTCTCTGTAGTTGATGAGATTGAAGAGCTGTAAAGTGAACCACCTTCAGGAATCTACCCAGAAGCCCATAGCTTAGCCATCATGTTTCCTAGACATGGTAGAGAGAACAGCTGTAGAGGACCACAGATTTCTAATTCTGAGCATTTCCACTATGCCTGAGTATCATTTCCACCAGAAAATGTAACTCTTAGACATTTAGCTAAAGTTTCTGACATTGTAAATCCAGCCTCGTAGGCAAAAACCTTTGCTCTTGACCCTCTAATCCAATAACTTTTTTCTATGCATTTGGAGTATCTTTGGGGTGCTTACCATATTCAGAGTACCCTATATCATTTATGGAACATGCTTGCCCCGATGAGTCATAGAAAACATCCAATTAACCATGTGTTTCTTAATGAACCTATCTCTTAGAAATTGGTGGGTAAAAATTTAAATAGTACTGAAGGGAGTGGAAGAGTACAATATGAAAAATCTCAAATTAATGCCAAATAACAAGCTGAGTTACAGAATAAGTTTTCTTCTGGTTAAATGCCATATTATTAAATAAATACTTCCTTACCTATTTTTTTCTCGGCCTTTATTTTCATTCAAATTTTGTTTGATACTGACACCTGGGTTAACTAGAAACTATAAATTTGACTCTTTCTTTAATTCATGCAATCTTAAAAATGCCTACTATTATTAAGGCATATATTTGTAATCACGCTCTTGGAATTTTAATTTGCTAAAACAGTAACCTTTAGAACCGCTTTCTTATGATCACTTGAACAAACGTGGATCTATATTGCTATTTCCAGCTCCAGTTGGATGCACCTGGCAATGAAAATGAAATATAGATTCAGTCATATGGTCAGAATTATTTCATTAGGTTACTTGCCCTGCTTTTAGAAACAGCATGAGGCATGTATTTAAATTATTCCCTTTTCTCTTAAAAGGATAAAACCTTGATTGAAATAACTTCCTCCTTTTTCAGTCAGCTAGAAGAGAAAGAAATGAATGAAGCACCAGGATTCAATGAATGCTGAATGCAGCCACTCATAACCACGTCTCAAATTTAGTAGTGTTGGGACAAGAGAAGAAAATGTATAAAGAATCAGCTGAAGATACATAATAGACCAACTAGACCATGAGTTAATTGCCTAAGGGTCACCTAGGATTCTTGATTAAAATCAGCAACATCTTGGGGCGCCTGGGTGGCTCAATGGGTTAAAGCCTCTGCCTTCGGCTCAGGTCATAATCCCAGAGTCCTGGGATCCAGCCCCGCATCTGGCTCTCTCTAGCTGCCTCCCTGCCTACCTGTGATCTCTGCCTGACAAATAAATAAAATATTTTTTAAAAGATTTTATTTATTTATATGATAGACAGATATCACAAGTAGGCAGAGAGGCAGGCAGAGAGAGAGGGGGAAGCAGGCTCCCTGCTGAGCAGAGAGAGCAATGCGGGGCTTGATCCCAGGACCCTGAGATCATAACCTGAGCTGAAGGCAGAGGCTTAACCTACTGAGCCACCCAGGTGCCCCACAAATAAATAAAATCTTAAAAAAAAAAAAAAACTGTGAAGTGTGTAAACCTGGTGATTCACAGACCTGTATCCCTGGGGATAAAAATATATGTTTATAAAAAATAAAAAATTTAAAAAAACACAAAAAACAGTAACATCTGATGTAACAAGTTTACAGGACTTCCTCCCTCTCCCCACAAACTCCCACAGACTTTGGGGGGGCCTGCTGGTTGCCTTGGTCACAGGAAGTTTTCTTCCTTTAATGGAATCCCTCCTCCCCCAACTCCTAGCCTCTTGCTTTAAAAAAAAAAAAAAAAAGAAGCCTTTGCTCAGCAGACCAGTTCCAACTTTTATTACTCTTTTCTTTTGCTCCCAGCAGCACCGAGCCCAGGGTCTGATGGCAGCTGATTGCACTCACACAAGGATCTCCAGAAGAGCTACCAGAAATGCGGACAGCCGTACAAATGCTACTGGCTGACAGGTTTCAGAGGAATCTGCTTAGGAAACTGTGACTACGTATCCCAAATGTCTGATTAGTATTTATCTTTCTTTCTCAGATGTCCTGAAGGTGGGGTTCTTAATTGCAAGTCGGAAATGGGAGGAAGGGAGTCTAATGGGAGCGACACAGCAGCAACTTGGCTGCCCTGCTTGGCGATTTCAGTTCCTTCTACTTCTCAGTATTATTTTTATCCTTCTTTGGTCCTCCTCCACTAAACTGAACATTTCTGAAGAGTTAGAAACGGGTCTTATTTTTATAACCACACATACCTGGCTGTTTGGTAATTTTATTTTTTTAAAGATTGATTTGAAAGGGGGAGGGGGCTCGAGGGAGAGGGAAGGAGAATCTCAAGCAGACCCCGCGCTAAGAGTGAAGCCCTACCCGGGACTCAATCTCATGACCCACAAGATCACGACCTGGGTCACAAGCAGAGACCAAGAGTCCAATGCTTAACCAACTGAGCCACCCAGGCACCGAGTCCATGATTTTAATGCTCCAGGAAAGCACCACACTATTCATTCCCTCCCCTCCCAACCAGACCAACACCTTGCCCTTACTGGAGCCAAGCCCGAAATTCACTCTTAGAACTTCACTTTGTTAACCCGGTAATTCTCTACTCAGCGGAATTCAGCATATATTCAAGTCACCCGTTTTCATTTTTAAAGCACACAGAATTCCTCCCTCTGGGAGAGTTAGCAACACGGTTTGGGAGAGCACAGTGATCTCTGCAGCATGAGAAGACTGACCAAGATTTTCGCCCCCTGTCTTTCCAACCTCTCTTCACTGCACACCCCCTACAAGAAACACCCTAAGATTATGTTGAGATTATGTTGAACTAAGTCTGTGATTAACTGAAGAAGTTCATCGAATCAGCCATATACCTCTCACTGACATGGCTTTTACTTCTTTCCTTCTTATTGAACCTCAAGCAGCTTTCAGATTAGAAGAGCCACCTTCTAAATGCACCCTTGAGGCTTCAAGCGCGGTAGGTAGCGGTAGGCGCTCTCCTGTCTCGAGTTGATCTTCTTGATTAACCTCCTCTCACTCTTCCTCTTACCCTTCATGATTCAGTCAAAAGCACCATTCTCTAGGAATTCTTTTAAACCCTCCACGACTGGATTAAATGCTCCGGTGACATAAGCACCCCTTGGAAACCTTCCGTATAGCACTTCTTATCACTTATCACACTGTATCTGGAATGAGGAATCTGGTTCCTTTTCTTTTCTTTTTTTTTTTTTTTTTTCCGGTGTTTGACTGCGGATAGCATTTAAGCCTCACCCTCTGCACTTTCCTTTTGTGAAAGCTTTGGTGCTCCTCCCTTTGGTGCCAGCAGGAGATTTGAACCATGAAAGCCCCTATGTATGGGCACCCACCTACCCGAGCACTCTGTTAGTCCAGTAAGTCTCCTTTCCTTGTTCTCTCAAACCATTTCAGATCTGCTGGCGAGGACTGCACTGTGCACCTCGGATACCACAATTCTGTAAGCAGCAGAACTTCTCACAGCCCTCCGTGTGTGTGGCACGAGAAGTCTCAACATCCCAACCAAATTTTGGGTAGAAGAGCCCATTGCCATTGACGGTTTCCGTAACAGAATTAGAATCACTGATTCTCTTACCCATGTTCTCCTGTACATTACAAGTTCTTTGAAGATAAGAACTGTACGTTGGTTCAGTTACCTTACAGTATAATATGTTCTGGACCTGGTACGGTGGTAGGGTGTCTGGCACAAGAGTAGATGTTCACTAAATGTTGGCTTGTTGAACTAAAATGCATGTCTTCAGTCAAATCCCTGTTTCCCGGAAACAAACTATAAATAAATGATATTTTTATGGTTTTAAGGGAACTCTAATATCATCACATACAACCTAATGAGGTCTATATATTGTATCATTACCTGTGATGACAAAACAAACACACAGAGGGTTTTAGTTGTTGA